>NC_090377.1:95659140-96879901 GCF_036365525.1 Heterodontus francisci
TCAAACTTCTACCGTCATTTGCGTGCAGAAGTGTTTCCTAATTCCACTCCTTAAAAAAAAGGCTGGCTCTAATTTTTAGACTACGCTTTCTCGCTCTAGACTCCCCTACCAATGGAAATAGTTTCTCTATCTACCCCATCTGTAGCTCTTACTAGCTTGAAAACTTCAACCAAATCACCCCATCATCTTCTAAAATCCTGGAATACAACCTCACTTTGTGTAATCTCTCCCCATATTTTAACTCCTGGAGTCCAGTTATCATTCTGGTAAATCTATGCTGCACTCCCTCCGAGTCCAATTGTATGCATCCAAGGTGTGATGCCCAAAACTGCACAAAGTACTTCAGGTGTGGTTTAACCAAGGCTTTATATAGCTGAAGCATGAATTCTACCCCCTTGCATTCTAATCCTCTAAATCTAAAGGCCAGCATTCTATTAGCCTTTTTGATTATTAGACAGAAACAGGAAAAATTATATTGGTAAATAAGGAAATGGCACAGACATTAAACAAACATTTTGTGTCTTCATAGTAGAAGACACAAAGAACATACCAGAAACCAAGGGCTGGGTTTTCAATCCAGGGTCAGGAACCCAACGGCCAGATAATTTTCAGGTCCCGACCCTATGCTGTGTTAGCATCAATGAAGGCAAAGGCTCTAATTGGGCCAGAAGCAAGTTAGGCGCCCAGTTATTGACAGAGGATGATTTTAAAAGGCAAACGGCAGCTTGCCATTGCCTGAAGGAATGGAGCAGCAAGGGGCGGGGGGGAAGAGGGCCAGAGCTGGACTGGGGAGGCTTCCCCGGGTGGCCACATATTTTTCCCATGCCCTCCTTGGGGCATTGATGGAAGCTGTTGTGGAGAGGACAGCTGTGCTCGTCCATCCTTCCGGAAGAAGAAATCTTCCCAGCCAGACCAAGAGGGCACGGATGGAGGTGGCCACAGAGGTCAGCAGCTGGAGAGTCATTCAGAGGACTGGGTGCAGTGCAGAAAGCGCTTTAATGATCTATTAAGGTCTGGAAAGGTAAGTGGCAAGCGACACCCGGGTAACAGGTCAGTAGACACCAGAATGCACACGAGCTGAATAGACTGAGTGCCCGTAGTTTCTCCTTGACATTGTCAGATCAAGTGGCCCGCTGCATTCACTGAGACATAAGCAACCCTCACAAATGGAGCACAATTGAGCAGGGGGCATTACTCAGGAGCGGTGCAATTCATGCAAATGTCAAGCTAGAACGAGTGAGGGAGGGCAGCCCACTGATAAATATTGCTTCAACCTGTCGAAGAGAGCGCATAATCAACGAGAGATGTCTCATATTGATGGTAGTGTGCTGTAGCTCACCACGCTGACCCTTATGGAGGAGGCAGCCCTGGAGATGGCGAGGGTCCCATCTCGTCAAGCCATGGGCGATGACGAGATGGGAGGTTGTCAAGAACAGGGTCATTTGATAGCTCAATCTACAGGTGAAGGTCACTCCTGCCCAATGTGTGCTGTGGCTTTACAACTGCTGTCATCTATGGGGTTGGTTGCGCTGGAGGCATCTGCTGAGTGTGCCAAGTTCTCATGACCACCTTCTTATGCTTCCCACGGGGCCAGATGCGGAGGGGGAGCAAGATGCAGCAGCTCAGTCGTTGCTGGCCTCCTCAGCTGGTAGAAATGTCCGTAATGCTGCACCATCACATCATTCCTCTGCACTTTCCATCACTGCAAGCACACACACCTCAGTTTGGCCTCAATCTAGCTTAGAAGGGAAAACACTGGGTGAACCGCATCTCATGAGTGAGCAGGAGAAGGAAAGTGAGGCAGAGTCAGCTGTGGGCAGTCCCCCTCGGAAGACGAAGAACAGACACAACCATGCTCCACTGGGCAGTGATGCTGGGTCCAGGTGTCACAAACAAGGAGGGTATTTCTGGATCATCTAAGGCAGATGAGTTCCCACATGTCGGAAATCCCTGAGGCAGTGCGGAGTCATGGGCAGGCAATGGAGGAGTACATGTAGCATATGTGCTATGTTATGACTCAGGGATTTGAGCACTTGAGCTTTTGCATTGAGAGAGTGGCCTACCTCTTGGAGATCCATATGCCGCACCACTCTGAGTGCATGCAGGAGCAGTGCGCTAAAATGGGTGACATTCTCTGTAGCATTGACCACTCTGTGGCGCTGATGGTGCAGAGATGCATGGAGTGGATGACAGCTTGTGCATCTTGCTCCCCCTCCACATCTGGACCAGTGGGAAACGCAAGAAGGTGGCCTCATCCAGCATGCAAAGATACCATGAAAAGGCTGATGAAAGGGCCACTCCTCAGGGGCACCAGCATCATCCTTCGCCTCCTCTGCCCCTCTGACTGAGGAATCATCCATGCCACAAGGCCCTGTGACAGAGGCTGCCCCTGCAAGGACGCAGGCACAGCAGCCTGTACAGGAAACACCATGGGCACCTCCACGATGGGGACAGGAACCATGGGCATCTCAGCTGTGAGCAGAGACAGGGCAGCAGGCTGCCGTCACCTCATAGAGTCATACAGCACAGAAACAGGCCCTTCGGCCCATCGTGTCTGTGCCGGCCATCAAGCACCTAACTATTCTAGTCCCATTTTCCAGCACTTGGCCCGTTGCCTTGTATGCTATAGCGTTTCAAGTGCTCATCTAAATACTTCTTAAATGTTGTGAGGGTTCCTGCCTCTACCACTCCTTCAGGCAGTGTATTCCAGATTCCAACCACCCTCTGGGTGAAAAATTTTTTCCTCGAATCCCCTCTAAACCTCCTGCCCTTACCTTAAATCTACGCCCCCTAGTTATTGACCCCTCCGCTAAGGGAAAAAGTCTTCCTATCTAACCTATCAACGCCCCTCATAATTTTGTATACCTCAATCATGTCCCCCCTCATCCTTCTCTGTTCTAAGGAAAACAACCCTAGCCTTTTCAGTCTCTCTTCATAGTTGAAATGCTCCAACCCAGGCAACATCCTGGTGAATTCTCCACTGCACCCTCTCCAGGGCAATCACATCCTTCCTATAGTGTGGTGCCCAGAACTGTACACAGTACTCCAGCCTTGGCCTAACTAGCGTTTTATACAGCTCCATCATAACCTCCCTGCTCTTATATTCTATGCCTCGGCTGGTAAAGGCATGTATCCCATATGCCTTCCTAACCACCTTATCTACCTGTGCTGTTGCCTTCAGTGATTTATGAACAAGTATACCAAGGTCCCTCTGACACTCTGTACTTCCCAGGGTCCTACCATCCATTGTATATTTCCTTGACTTGTTTGTCCTCCCAAAATGCATCACCTCACACTTCTCAGGATTAAATTCCATTTGCTGCTGCTCCGCCCATATTACCAGCCCATCTATCTCGTCCTGTAATCTAAGGCTTTCCTCCTCACTATTTACGACACCACCAATTTTCCTGTCATATGCGAACTTACTTATCATACCTCCTATAATCACATCTAAATCATTAATGTACACTACAAACAGCAAGGGTCCCAGCACCAATCCCTGTGGTACACCACTGGTCACAGGCTTCCACTCGCAAAAACAACCCTCGACCATTACCCTCTGTTTCCTGCCATTAAGCCAATTTTGGATCCAATTTGCCAAATTACCCTGGATCCCATGGGCTCTTACCTTCTTAACCAATCTCCCATGCGGGACCTTATCAAAAGCCTTACTGAAGTCCATGTAGACTACATCAACTGCTTTACCCTCATCTACACATCTAGTCACCTCCTCAAAAAATTCAATCAAGTTAGTAAGACACGATCTCTCCCTGACAAAGCCATGCTGATTATCCTTGATTAATCCCTGCCTCTCCAAGTGGAGATTAATCCTGTCCCTCAGAATTTTTTCCAATAGTTTCCCAACCACTGATGTTAGACTCATCGGCCTGTAATTACCTGGTCTATCCCTGCTACCCTTCTTGAATAATGGTACCACATTCACTGTCCTACAATCCTCTGGCACCTCTCCCGTGGCCATCTGAAAATTTGTGTCAGAGCCCCTGCTATCACCTCCCTTGCCTCACACAACAGACTGGGATACATCTCATCTGGGCCTGGGGATTTATCCACTTTTAAGCCCACTAAAGCAGTTAATACTTCCTCCTTTTCAATGTTAACATGTTCAAGTATATCGCAAACCCCTCCCTGATCTCTACACCTACATCGTCGTTCTCCACAGTGAAAGCAGATGAAAAGTAATTATTTAAAACCTTATCTATGTCCTCGGTTTCCACCTCATCCTCAGCCACAAGGGGGTACCCTGTTAGAGTGGTTGTGAGCACTAAGTGCCACATCATTAAATGCACTTTACGGTCACTTGGGTGATGGTTCTTGAGTTTTTTTTGTTAATTGACTTATCCTTTAATATATTATGGATTATGCCAATGAGCAAACTTGCATGTATCACTGTTTGTCAAAAGGGCCATAGAGTGAAGAGCCAGGGGTGGGGTGGGGGTGGTGGTGGGTAGGTGGTGCCAAGTTCAGTGTTGGGGGAGAATGTTGGCGGTGGAGACCCGAGTTTCATTCAATGTGGGTGGCAATGGGATCATTCTAATGTGTGTGTCCTGATTCCTGGGATGAAGGGGTTGTCTCATCAAGAACGGCTAACAGGTTAGGCCTTTATTCATTGGAAGAATGAGAGGTGATCTTATCGAAACATAAAAGATTTTAAGGGGGCTCGACAGGGTAGATGTTGAGAAAATGTTTCCACTAGTGGGGGAATCTCGAACTGGGGGGCATAATTACAGAATAAGGGGGCACACATTTAAAACTGAGATGCGAAGGAATTTCTCCTCTCAGAGGGTGGTGAATCACTGGAATGCTCTGCCTCAGAGAGTTGTGGAGCTCGGTCACTAAATGTATTTAAGGAGGAGGTAGATAGATTTTTGAAATTTTGGGGAGATGAGGGTTAGGTAGAGCAGGCCCGAAAGAGAAGTTGAGGACTGGGACAGATCAGCCATGATCTTATTGAATGGTGGGGCAGGCTTGAGGGGCTGAATGGCCTACTCCTGCTCCTATTTCTTATTCTTATGCCCTTACTGGATAATCTATCTCTCTGATGGGAGGTGAGTCATCTGTCATAAGGGCTGGGAGATGCTCAGGTGAAACGTTGCTGAATTAGGGTGGCCCTCATGGCCACAACAGCCTGCCAAACACCGTGAGCCTGTGACGGCCTCAGTGGACTCCGCGCAATGCCTGGCCACCAGGCTTCTCTGCAGAACCACCTTCATCCTCCTCTTCTTCCTCCTCCCCATCCTGCTTTGAGGGAGAGTCGCATTCCAGGTCCTACTCTTCATCCATTTCCAGACCGCTTTGTATAGACATGTTGTGCAGTGCGAGTGTAGACGACCACAATACAAGGCACCCTGCAAGACACCCTGGCTGACTCATACTAGATGACAGCACCTGACCGGTCAAGGCAACAAAAGTGTATCCTCAAGATGCCACTGTCTGGTCAATGCAAATACATACAGGTTAGTAGATGACTTTGGCTGTAGCGTCTCTCTGCATCTGTGACTGGGTACCAGACGGGCGCCAGGAGCCATCTCTTCAGGGGATAACCACTATCCCCAGAGACCACCCACAGAGTCTGCATGTTAGCCTGAAGATGTCTGGCACCTGGGACTCTCAGAGGATGAAAGTGTCATGATTGCTGCATGGGAAACGAGCGCACACCTCCAGGATGTGCTTTCTGTGGTCACAGACCAGCTGAACATTCACTGAGTGGAAGCCTTTTCTGTTCAGGAATCTGGCTGGCAGGTCTGTCAGGGCCTTGACGTCTACTTGTGCACAATCGATGACCCCCCCGGACCTGAGGAAATCTATCGATGGCAGTAAACCCAATGCTCCCTGTGCCTGTGCTGGCCCATCGGTTTCAAAATGGATGTAGTTCCCCACCCTTTGGAATACAGCATCTGTGACCTGCCTGATGGCGCAATCAGCTGCCAACTGTGAGATGCCACCCAGGTCCGCAGCTGATCCCTTGAACGACCCGGATGCATAAACATTCAGCGCCACAGTGACCTTAACATCTGCAGGTAGGGGATTGCCTTGAAGGCCGCAAGACCTCAGGTCATTGTGCACCAGGGCACAGATGTCAGAGGCCAACAGCCTGGATAGGTGCAGTCTCCTATGGCACTGATACTCTGTCATTTGCAGGTAACTGATCTTGGCCGGTACACCCAATGTTGTAAGTAGCACCTTCTTCCCCTTGTGGCACCTCGCTGTGCTCCTCTCACCTCCTCTTGACCAGGAGGATGCATCTGCTGAAGCTCCTCCTCACTACTCTGTCCAATGTCAGAGTAGACTGCTCCCATCTCAAGACCCACACCTGCTGCTCATTGGTTTATCAGGGCTTCGTCTACCATCTCAAGTGATGCCAACAGCCTCACATCCCTCTCCAAAGTCCAACCACTCAGTTCTCACAAAAGCACGCCTCTCAGCACCAACGATAGCAACTCTTTCACACTGGATGAGCTTCTGAGTGCAAATCTCCCATTTCACACAACTTTTGAACATTGCATTCATTAGCACTCATGGCTCCCCACGTGTTGTTGACCTAGACCCTAATGTGTCCCAGACCCTCCGTTTTTCCTGTGCTTCTCAATTCAAAATTACAAACTGTTGTTCCACAGACATTTAACGAGGTCCACAACGAGCTCAACAAGCTGTTAACTGGAGGCATGTGGATTGCTGGCTCCCCCACTCCCGCCCTGACTTTGAAAATCGCATCATGTTCCGGAGGCGTCGGTAGCCAGTGACATCATCTGAGATTGAGAATTTCAATACATGCCCGCACCCGACCTTGCCCCCTCCCCGCCCCCCCCCCCCCCACCACATGGGCAACTGAAAATCCACCTCAAAAGTCAAATGAGAGTGAGGAACTTAAAATGATTAATATTAAAGTACTTGAGAAAGTAATGGGAGTAAAAACCAACGAGTCCCCTGGATGACCTATGCCCAAGAGTTTTAAAAGAGCTGACTGCAGAGATACTGGATGCATTGGTTTTGATCTTCTAGAATTTCTTAGATTCTAGAATGGTTCCTATGGATTAGAAGGCAGCAAATGTAATCATGCTGTTCTCGAAAGGAGGGAGAGAGAAAACAGGAAACTATAGGCCAGTTAGCCTGACATCAATTATTGAGAAAATGCTAGAATCTATTGTTAAGGACGTGGTAACAGGTCACTTGGAAAATCAGAATATCATTAGACAGAGTAAATTTGGTTTTATGAAAGGGAAATCATGTTTGACAAATCTAATAGAGATCTTTGAGGGTGTAACTAGCTGGGTAAATCAGGAGGAACCAGTGAATGTAGTGTATTTGGATCTTCAGAAGGCATTCAATAAAGTGCCACCCAAGAGGTCATTATGTAAGAGCAGGGTTCATGAGATTCAGTAATATATTAAGATGGATTGAGGATTGGTTAACGGACAGAAATCAGAGAGTAGAAATAAACAGGTCATTTTCAGGATGGCAGGGTGTAACTAGTGGAGTACCATAGGATCAGTACTTAGATCTCAGCTATTTATAATCTATATCAATAGTTTAGAAGAGGGAACCAAGTGTAATGTATATACATTTGCTGACAGTACAAAGGTAGAACGGAAAGTAAGCTGTGAGGAGGACACAAAGAGATTGAAAAGAGTAAGTGATTGGGCAAGAAGTTGGCAGATGGAATATAATGAGGGGAAGTGCAAAGTTATTTCTTTGGTAGGAAGAATTCAAAAGCAGAATATTTTTCAAAAGGCGAGAGACTAGTAAATGTTGGTATGCAAAGGGATATGGGAGTCCTTGTACAAGAATCACAGAAAGTTAACATGCAGGTATGGAAAGCAATTAGGAATGGAAACAATATTTTAGCCTTTATTGCAAGGAGGTTGGAGGATAAGAATAAGGAAGCCTTGGTGCAGTTATTTAGGCCTTTGCTGAGACCACATCTGGCATGCTGTCTCCTTGCCTAAGGAAAGATAAATCTGACTTCAATATGCTAAATCAGAGCCAGCAACTCAGGAGCTCTGAAACAAGCTACAGCATGACTTAACAGGCGAAAGGGCAGTTAAAATGCCCTGGGTTACTTACCTGCTGGTAAACCGCCTGGATCCTGGCAACTGCAATTTTTACTGAGGCCTTTAGTCAGGCGGCTAAGCCACCCACCATAAAAGAATTTTTACTTTTTTTGTGGGGTTAAGTATCTAAGCCCCACAAGGAAAGTTGCAGACTCCCTTGCCCGGACTCTCCTCCGTCCCTCTGGAAACCCTCTTCCTCACACATAGATTCATACCAGCAGACCACCCAATTAATTTAGAGGCCAGCAACCACTTCTTTCCTACTTCTAGCCCCTAGACCTACATGTTTGAATCGCCCTAGTCTCAAATTTTCTTCAGTGTGCATTTTGCACTTGGGTCAGTTTTACATCTTCTCACATTTTATACCAAGATATTCATTTTATACAGTACACTACACTTAAAAGTAGTGAAAAATTTATTCATTCATTCTTTTAAATTTTCCTCCCTACCTGAGGTATGGCTCTTGAGCATGGTAGCACCTCATTCCATAGCCCATTATTTAAGTGAGTGAGAGTAAGCTATTTGACTGTGGAAATATCACAACCACGTACAAGCCTGGCTTCACCTGATATCAATGTCACATCCATAAACTATCCACACTTTTTATACTGCTGTGACATCATATATATGTAGTATAATTCTCATAATAAAATGTTAACTGTCTTTCATAAAATATAAATCAGCTTATTTTCTTCACATCCATGAATAGTGTATTTTATATTCATTACTATTTTGTCCAAGATGTAATCCAGTACCTTCTCCAATGCTTGATTCAGCTTCACACTTAACGTTTGAGCCTTTCGTAAGTACCGACTGACATCTGTCAGTTCTGCAAAAGTATAGAATTCTTCCGCTTGCTTAGCATAGCTTTCCAGTTCCTCGACAAACCTCTCAGTACGAAGCTAGAAGTTAAATAAATCATGAAAGAGGCACCCATATTAAATTTAGACAGAGAGAATACATTTTTTGGTAATATGAATAAAAGGCTTAATCTCATTTTCCACTAATAGTCATAAAAACATTCAGCCCAAAATTCTAGTTAAACCCAAGGGTAGAGAAGGGGCGGAAATCCCCACCTGCATCGGGATTCTGGGGCAGAACCTGGATTTGCTGAGATTCTTTTGTGTTTTCTCAGCTCCAGGCACTCAGGGGGCCGTGGCAGATCCTGTCTATTCTCCCCTACATCAGCGGGGACATGCTTGGGAAATTTATGAGATACCTGTATGCCCATAAAATGCCTCGGTGGACTTCTTACCAGCTGACAGCTGGCATGAGACTGAATGAGGCCTTCTAAAAGGCCCCAAACCTTTACCAAGGAAAGGTGTTTGATCCTGGAAATAAGTAGTTACCTTAAGAGAGTCCTAAGCTAAAAAAGATTAAAAGCTGAAATATTTTATACATTTTTAACTCTCAGCTGTTGGGAGGGCCTTCATGACTGTGGCAGAGCAGCTTTTGGCCATCCACTACAGTTGCCATCCCTTCAGGATTGTCCTGGAGTCTCCAGGAATTAAAGATTAATCTCCTGGACCTGGCTAAGAGCAAGGAAATAGGAAGATCATACGGGCCTTCAAAAACTTTTTTTTAATTATCTTTGAAAACCTTTGTTTATTATAAAAATATTGGAGACAGAAAACAGGTTTGACTTGGCGGGATGGTTGGAGGCAGGAGGTCATTTGATGAATGACCAGGAAAATGTCAACCAGAGTTGGCAACGTTACTCCACTGTCTGCTGACACGTCAAGATAGGTGTCACTAATACACCTTTGAAAGCACTAATGTGCCCACACTGACTATGCAGAAGACAAGTTCTCACAATTCAAGATTGAGTCTCAGACTTTGGGAATTACGCTGGTAGAATGGACTGATTGGCATTTCAGCCCCAATGTTTTTAGTGAGCTCCATTAAAATAGTTTATTTCACCTTTGAAACACAATATTTACTGATCATACATTTCCTAGTAATTGACTGAAAACATACAGTAATATCAGAATTGTTGAGCCTCCCAAGTGAATACTATCAAAGATTCATGACATGGGCCAAGTTAACAACTAAAACAGCAAGCACCAGCAAAGAAATGTAACCATAACTGAATAAAAATCCCCCAAATGAAATTAAAACAATTGTCAGAATTTTGAGTTCAGAATAGCAGTGAAGCTAACAGCACTCACTGTTATTAGGCAGTCCATCAGATAGCAACTTCTGGAGGCTGCACATGTGCAATTAAACACGGAAATCCAAAACTTGCTGTCTGAGTTACCCTGTTCCTCCACAGGCTGCACTATAACAGTACCTTGCTGATAAACTCAGCATGTAAGGGCGTGAAATTGAGGCATTCACCAAACAAACATGGCAGTGAAAATGGGTGATGCATTCAGGTGAGAGCAATCTTATAATGATGAGGGAATTTTTAATTACAGCCAAACAACCTCCCTGGCCCTGAAAATTTAATTTATGTGGAGTCTCATTCCTTCAGAATTTAATTGTATTTAAGATTTTAAAAAATATATTTTTTGTAACCTTTTCTGTCTCTTTTATCTTTCTCTCTTAGATTCTCTGTAGAACCAGACTGGATCAGACGCCTGATGACAATAAGTTGCCATTCAAAATCCTGCGTAAACGCCATGGGCAGCTGTCAACGTAGTGAACGGCAAAGGCCATTCATTCACCACTGACATGAAAACACAAGGCATAGGAGCATGGACCCTCACGCCTGCTCCACCATTCAATATGATCATGGCTGATCTTTGGCCTCAATTTCACTTTCACAAGATATTCTACAAGTATATCAATGGGAAGAGGATAACCAGGGAAACAGTAGGACCCATTAGGGACCAAGGGGAAAATTTGTGGGTGGAGCCAGAGGACATTGGTAGGGTGTTGAACGGATACATCACATCTGTCTTCACCCAAGTGAATGAGGATGTAGATATGGAACTTAGAGAGACTGTGAGGTTCTTGAGCAAATTGTCATAGGGAGTGACAAGGTATTGGAGGTTTTGGAAGGCTTAAAAGTGAACAGATCTCCAGGTCTAGACAATTTGTGTCCCAGGATGCTGTGGGAGGCAAGGGTGGAGATTGCAGGGGCTCTGACCCTAATTTTTAATACCTCTCTGGCCACGGGGGAGGTGCCAGAGGACTGGAGAACAGTTAATTTGGTCCCACTATTTAAGAAAGGTTGTAGAGATAAGCCAGGGAACGACAAACCAGTGAGTCTCACGTCAGTGGTAGGGAAACTATTGGAGAAAATTCTGAAGGAGAGAATCTATCTCCATTTGGAGAGGCAAAATTTGATTAGGAATAGTCAGCATGGCTTTGTCAGAGGTCGGTCATGCCTAACAAATTTGATTGAACTTTTTGAGCATGTGACCAGGTGTGTAGATGAGGGTAGTGCAGTTGATGTAGTTTACATGGATTTCAGCAAAGCCTTTGACAAGGTCCCACATGGGAGACTTATCAAGAAAGCAAATGCACATGGGATACAAGGTAACTTGATAAGGTTAATTCAAAATTGGCTTAGCTGTAGGAGACAGAGAGTGATGACAGACGGCTGTTTTAGTGACTGGAAGCCAGTGTCCAGTGGCGTACCACAGGGATCTGTGCTAAGTCCCCTTTTGTTTGTCATTTATATAAATGACATAGATGACTATGTGAGGGGTAGGATCAGTAAGTTCGCTGATGACACAAAGATTGGCCAAGTGGTTAACAGTGAGGTGGAGTGTCTTGGGTTACAGGAAGATATAGACGGGATGGTTAAATGGGCAGAAAAGTGGCAGATGGAATTTAATGCTGAAAAGTGAGAGGTGATGCACTTTGGAAGGAGTAATGTGACACGGAAGTATTCAATGAATGGCCTGACACTGGGAAGTTCTGAGGAACAAAGGGACCTTGACGTGTTTGTCCATAGATCTCTGAAGGCAGAAGGGTAGGTTAATAGGGTGGTGAAAAAGGCATATGGGACACTTGCCTTTATCAATCGAGGCATAGATTACAAAAGCAGGGAGGTCATGTTGGAGTTGTACAGAACTTTGGTAAGGCCACAGCTGGAGTACTGTGTGCAATTCTGGTCACCACATTATAGGAAGGATGTGATTGCATTGGAGGGGGTGCAGAGGCGATTCACCAGGATGTTGCCTGGGATGGAACATTTAAGCTATGAAGAGAGGCTGGATAGGCTTGGGTTGTTTTCGCTGGAGCAGAGAAGACTGAGGGGTGACCTGATCGAGGTGTACAAGATTATGAGGGGCATGGACAGGGTGAATAGGGAGCAGCTGTTCCCCTTAGTTGAAGGGTCAGTTAAGAGGGGTCACAAGTTTAAGGTGAGGGGCGGGAGGTTTAAGGGGGATTTGAGGAAGAACATTTTTACCCAGAGGGTGGTGACGATCTGGAATGCCCTGCCTGGGAGGGTGGTAGAAGCGGGTTGCCTCACATCCTTTAAAAAGTACCTGGATGAGCACTTGGCACGTCATAACATTCAAGGCTATGGGCCAAGTGCTGGCAAATGGGATTAGGTAGACAGATCAGGTGTCTTTAATGCATCAGGGCAGACTCGATGGGCCAAAGGGCCTCTTCTGCGCTGTATTATTCTGTGATTCTGCCCGCTCCCCGTATCCCTTGATTCTCTTAGAAATCAAAATCTATCAATCCCAGCCTTGAATATAATCAACATTGGAGCATCCACAATCCTTTTGGGTAGACGATTCCAAAGATTCTCAACCCCCTGACTGAAGACATTTATCATCAACTCAGTCATAAATGATTGACCCCTTATCCTGAGGCTGTGCTCCCGTGTTCTAGATTTCCCAGCCACTACTCTGTCAAGCCCCTTTCAATGAGCTCATCGCTCATTCTTCTAAACTCCAGAGAATATAGGCCCAGTTTACTCAGCTACTCATCGGAGGACAACCCTCTCATCCCAGGAACCAATCCAGTGAACCTCCAGTGTACCACATCTGAGGCAGGTATATTGTTCCTTAGATTTGGAGACCAAACTGCCCGCACTACTCCAGGTACGGTCTCACCAAAGCCCTATGCAATTGTAGCAAGACTTCTTTGTTCTTGTACTTCTGTCCGCTTGTAATAAAGGCCAACATGTCATTTGTTTTCCTAATTGCTTGCTGTACTCACAAGCTAACTTTCTGTGTTCCTTGTATAAGTACACACCCAAATCTCTCTGAACATCAATATTTAAAAATGTCACAGCTTTTAAAATTATTTTATTTTTCTATTCTTACTACCAAACACTTCCCCACATTATACTCCATCTGCCACCTTGTTGCGCACTTACTTAATTTGTCTATATCTCTTTGTGTCCTCCTCACAGCTTATATTTCCACCTTGCTTTTGCGGAAGTAAGTAGCTTTGTATCATCAGCAAACCTGGATACATTACTCTTGGTGTCTTTGTCTAAGTCATTAATATAGATTGTAAATCGCTGAAGCCCCAGCACTGATCCTTGTGGCACTCCATTAGTTACAGCCTGCTAACTTGAAAATGCCCCGTTTATCCCTACTCTCTGCTTCCTGTCCATTAACCAATCTTCCATCCATGCTAATATATTACCCCCAACTCTATGAGTCATTACCGTGCATATTAACCTTTCTGTAGCACCTTATCGAATTCCTTTTTAAAATCCAAGTATACTACATCCATTAGTTCCCCTTTATTGATTTCCCTTTCGTAAAATCATGTTGACTCTTTCTAATCAAACTCTGATTTTCTAAGCACATTGTTAAGACTTCCATACTAATAGATTCCAGCATTTTCCCAATGACTGATCTCAGCTAACTGGCCTATAGTCCCCTGTTTTCTCTCTCCCTCCTTGCTTGAATAGCAGTGTTGCATTTGCTAACTTCCAATCTGCTGGGACTGCTCTAGGGAACTTTGTAAAATCATAACTAGTGATCCACTATCTCTGCAGCTACTTCTAGAACCCTAGGATGTAGGTCACCAGATCCTGGGGATTTGTCAGCTTTTAGACCCTTAAGTTTCTCGAATACTTTTTCCCTGCTGATATCAAATACTTTAATGTCTTCACTCTTATTAGCCCCTTGGATCCCTTTCATTTCTACTGTGAAGACAGACACAAAATATTTCTCATTTCCTCATTCCCCAAGATAATTTCTCAGGTCTCCAAGAGACAAATATTTACTTTAGCTAATGTACTCCTTTTTATATATTTGTAAAAGCTCTTACATCCATTTTCATATTCCTGACTAGTTTACTTTCCTATTTTATTCTTTTCCTTATCAACTTTTTGGTCGCCTGTTGCTGGTTTCTAAAATTCTCCCAATCCTCAGGCTACTACTATTCTTTGCAACATTATAAGACTCTTAATCTAATAATATCCTTAACTTCTCTAGCAAGCCACAGATAGATATTTCTTGCTGAGTTTTGTTTTTTAATGCAACATATGTTTGTTGAACATTTTGAATAATTTCTTTAAGTGTTTCCACTATTTAATTACTGCCATACCTTTTAGTCTATTTATCCAATCAACCTTAGCCAGTTCTCCCCTCACACCTATGAAATTAGCTTTGGTTAAGTTCAAGATTCTTCTTTTGGACTCAAATACGTTGCTCTCAAACATAATATGGAATTCAATTGTAAAATGATCATATTTTCTCAGAGGATCTTTTACTATGAGATTACTAATTAACCTGCCTTATTACATAATATTAGATCTAAAATAGCTTTGTCCCTAACAAAAACAAGAAATGCTGGATTCACTCAGCAGGTCTGGCAGCATCTGTGGAAAGAGAAGCAGAGTTAACGTTTCGGGTCAGTGACCCTTCTTCGGAACTGACAAATATTAGAAAAGTCACAGATTATAAACAAGTGAGGTGGGGGTTGGGCAAGAGATAACAAAGGAGAAGGTGCAGATTGGACCAGGCCACATAGCTGACCAAAAGGTCACGGAGCAAAGGCAAACAATATGTTAATGGTGTTTTGAAAGACAAAGCATTAGTACAGATTAGGTGTGAATATACTGAATATAGAACATCAGCAAGTGCAAACCTGAAGAAAAACAACCTGAAAAAAACAGTGGGTAAGCAAACTGAACAAACTAAGATGAAATGAAATAAATGCAAAAAATGTAAAAAGGAATGCAAAAAAAAGGAAGAAAAAATAACTAAAAATGACTAAAAATGAAAGTAAAGTGGGGGGCTGTCATGCTCTGAAATTATTGAACTCAATGTTCAGTCCGGCAGGCTGTAGTGTGCCTAATCGGTAGATGAGATGCTGTTCCTCGAGCTTGCGTTGATGTTCACTGGAACACTGCAGCAATCCCAGGACAGAGATGTGAGCATGAGAGCAGGGGGGAGTGTTGAAATGGCAAGCAACCGGAAGCTTTGTCCCTAGTTGGTTTCACAATGTACCATTCTTAGAAACTGACCTGAGACACTAACTGTTTCTCTTTTCACAGATGCTGCCTGACCTGTTGAGTATTTTCTATTTTTATTTTAAATCTTAAGTTTGTTCTTAAAGTATTAAGGGGTTTTCTGATAAATTTAGTGCGTAGTCCAATAAATAGAGGAATGGCAGGCCAGTAATACAAGTGAAAATCAGGCCGAACGGAAAATTCAGTGGGGAAGTGAAAAAAGAAAACAGGAAGGAAAAGACAGAGTATGAGAAGAGACTGGCAGTTAACATTAAAGGGAATCCAAAAGTCTTCTATAAACATTTAAATAGTAATAGGGTAGAAAGAGGAGGGGTGGGGCCAATTAGGGACCAAAAAGGGAATTTACACATGGAGGTAGAGGGCACGGCTGAGGTATTACATGAGTACCTTGCATCTGTCTTTACCAAAGAAGAAGGTGCTATCCAAGTCTTAGTGAAAGAGGAGGTAGTTGATATACTGGATGGGCTAAAAATTGATAAAAGGAAATATTAGAAAGGCTGGCTGAACTAAAGTTGATAAGTCACAAGGACTGGATGGGCTGCATCTGAGGATGCTGAGGGAAGGGTGGAAATTGCAGAGCTTCTGGCCATAATCTTCCTTAGACACTGGGGTGGTGCCAGAAGACTGGAGCATTGCAAATGTCACACCCTTGTTCAAAAAAGGGTGTAAGGATAAACCCAGCAACTACAGGCCAATCTGTTTAATCTCTCTACACCTCCATCCCCCACCAGGACGGTTTAAGGGCTCTCCGCTTCTTCCTTGAACAGAGATCCAACCAGCCTCCATCCACCACCACCCTCCTCCGCCTGGCTGAACCTGTTCTCACATTGAACAACTTCTCCTTCAATTCCACTCACTTCCTTCAAGTAAAAGGTGTTGCAATGGGTACCCGCATGGGTCCTAATTATACCTGTCTTTTTGTGGGATATGTCGAACATTCCTTGTTCCAGACCTACTCAGACCCCCTCCCCAATTCTTTTTCCAGTACATTGATGACTGTATCGGTGCTGTTTCCTGTTCCCACCCTGAAATGGAAAACTTTATCAACTCTGCTTCCAAATTCCACCCTTCTCTCACCTTTACATGGTCCATCTCCAACACTTCCCTTTGCTTCCTCAGCTTCTCTGTCTCTATCACTGGGGATAGGCTGTCCACTAATATTCATTAGAAGCCCACCGACTCCCACAGCTACCTCGACTTCACTTCTTCACACCCCGCCTCCTGTAAGGACTCCATTCCATTCTCCCAGTTTCTCCGTCTCCAGTCCATCAGCTCTGATGATGCAACCTTCCTCAACAGTACTTCTGATATGTCTTCCTTTTTCCTCAACCGAGGACTCGCCCCCTAATTGTGGTTGACAGGGCCTTCAACTGTGTCTGGCCCATTTACCGCAATTCTGCCCTCGCTCCTTCCCCTCCCTCCCAGAACCTCGACAGGGTTCCCCTTGTCCTCACTTTCCACCCCACCAGCCTCCACATCCAGAGGATCATCCTCCGCCATTTCCGCCACCTCCAGCATGATGCCATCACCAAACACATCTTCCCCTCCCCTTCCCTGTCAGCATTCCGAAGGGATCGTTCCCTCCGCAACACCCTGGTCCACTCCTCCATTACCCCCGACACCTTGTCCCCTTCCCACGGCACCTTCCCATGCAATCACAGGAGGGGTAAACCTGCCCTTTTACCTCCTCTCTCCTCACTATCCAAGGCCCCAAACATTCCTTTCAGGTGAAGCAGTGACTTACTTGTACTTCTTTCAATTTAGTATACTGTATTCACTGCTCGCAATGCGGTCTCCTCTACACTGGGGAGACCAAATGCAGATTGGGTGACCACTTTGTGGAACACCTCTGCTCAGTCCAAAAGCATGACCCCGAGCTTCTGGTTGCTTGCTATTTCAACACTCCCCCCTGCTCTCATGCCAAAATTTCTGTCTTTGGCCTGCTGCAGTGTTCCAGTGAACATCAACGCAAGCTCGAGGAGCAGCACCTGATCTTTCGATTAGACACGCTACAGCCTTGCGGACTGAACATTGAGCTCAATAACTTCAGAGCTTTTTTTTATATTTTATTTTTTAACTATGTGCCTGCTTTTCATGTAGTCAGAGCTGCTCATTATTCTGCTATTAACACTCTCTCTGGACTAATGCTTTGCCTTTCACATCAAGCATCGACACTCTTTGCCTTTGTCCCAGGACAGCTTTGATATTTAATCTCTCCTGCCCTCTGTCCTATCAAACGCCTTTCCCTTTGTTCTCTCCCCCACCCCCCTCCCCTTCACTTGCTTAAACCTAATCCTTTTCTAACCTTTACCAGTTCTGATGAAAATCACAGACCTAAACGTTAACTTTGCTTCTCTCTCCACAGATACTGCCAGACCTGCTGAGCATTTCCACCACTTTTTGTTTTTATTTCAGATTTCCAACATCTGCAGTATTTTGCTTTTATTTAAGTTTAATCTCAGTGGTGGGGATAGATTTTAGAAATGATAATTAGAATCAAAATTAACTGTCACTTGGACAAATGTGATTAATTAGGAAAAGCTAGCATGGATTTGTCAAAGGCAAATCATGCTTAACTAACTTGATTGAGCTTTGTGATGACGTAACAGAGATGGTTGGAGGTAATGCAGTTGATGTGATGTATATGGACTTCCAAAAGGCATTTGATAAAGTGCTACAAAATAGATTTTCCAGCAAAATTGAAGCCCATGGAATAAAAGGCAGCATGGATATGACATTGGCTGAATGACAGGAAACAAACAGTAGTGGTGAACATAATAATTTTCAGTAGTGGTGAACATTTGTTTTTCAGACTGGAGGAAAGTATGCAGTGGGGTTCCCCTGAGGTTGGTACTAGGACCACTGCTTTTCTTGATATCAACCTGCCACATCTATCTAACATTCTTTATTTGATTAATTAACTGTCAGTTATGGCTCAGTTGGTAGCACTCTTTCCACTCTGAGTCATTATATCATGGGGTCATGTCCCACTCCACACTTGAGCACAACAATCTAGACTTCCGTGCAGCACTGGGAAGGTGCTGGACAGTCAGAGGTGCTATCTTTTGGATGAGGCATTAAACCGAGGCCTCATCTGCCCTCTTAGGTGGACGTAAAATATGCCATGGCACTGTTTGGAAGAGCAGGGGAGCTATCCCTGGTGTCCTGGCCAATATTTATCCCTCAATCACCATAATAAAAACAGATCATCTGGTCATTATTATATTACTGCTTGTGGGAGCTTGCTGTTCACAAATTGGCTGCTGCATTTCTTACATTACAACAGTGACTACACTTTAAAAAGTACTTATTTGGCTGTAAAGCGCTTTGGGACGTCCGGTGTTCATGAAAAGCATGATGTAAATGCATAGCTTACTTTTTTAGTTAGTGTCTAATTTAGTAAAGTAAAGTAATAGCAAGTTATAGTTTCCTAGTTTAAAGACAAAAGAAAAACACTCACCAGCTATGGGAGGTAAAACAAAAAGAATAAAAAGCAGCACCTCCTTCCTCCTTTACGCCAAATTTCCACTTGCACCAAATTCCCAACTTTAGCACTCTGTTTACAAAGCACTCTTTTACGTTTATTCTGTGCTCCACATCTCAAAATCTGGCCAATTTGTCAATTCCAGCAAAGGTAGATTCCAAAGCATGGCTTGAATACATTTACATTATACACCTAATGTTGGTACAAAACTTTGCTTTGGTGTCAGGCTGGGTCCTGACTCCAAATTTAGGATACATACACACTACAACTGAGTCTATGCAAAGCAAATTGAAACAAAATCTTATCAATACTGAAGTTTGTGGATCTCTTACCCTGAGTCCTTGTTGGTACTGTTCTTCTTTCTCTGCAACCATCCTCTTGTGCTCCTCAAAAATCTCTGCCATTCGTCCACTCCAGTGAAATGTATTATTGTTCAGTCGCATGTCACTTGGGGAAAGTGTAACATAATCCACAAGAAAAGTCAGGCGATTTTTGGCTTCAATCAGCTTCAGTTCAAGTTCAGCAATATCTTTCACTTCAACCTGTTTCATGTAAGCCTGTCAAGAAAATACTGATTTACAATTAACTCCGCCACTTAGATCTCCAAAGTGTACAATAACATTTTTGCATTTGAATTAGAACCCACAAATAGCTTAGAATTTAAAATTTTCTTCATTTAAGTACTGTGCTGTACAATTTATTTTCAGCAGTGATTTCAACACTTCCAAAACTGTCGCTATCTCCAATAGGCGACATTTCAACAATAAGACCATCTACAGTAAGTCCATCACTTCAGTATCAATCGATGACAAATATTGAGACAAATGCATTTCTGGCTGCATTTACATTACTCCTCTGTCATCAACTCCCAATGCACAGATTTTGTGCAGTTAAACGGATTACCAAATATAAATCTATCAGTCCCCATTTCCTGATTGAGGTGGCGGGGTGGGGGGGGGGGGGGGTGGCGGGAGTAGAGGTGGGACGAGTAGGGATGGGGTCTGCCAGAAATGCACTGGGGCAGGACTTCTTCCCACCAGCATGATCCTTCACTGACTCTTCCAAATTTACAGGTTTGGCTCCCAATGCCATCAGCCATCAGTTAGTGAGAACTCACCTCTGGTTGGGGAGGGGGAAAATTTGCGCTGGTGCAGCATTTAAAGGGTTGTAGCAGCTTAAAGGGACAGAGATTTCCAACCTAGGAGCAATAAACTGAATCATGCCAAAATGAAGCTGTGTGAGGATAAAGCAGCAAGGCACAGAGCCCCCAAGTTTTAAGATTTCAATGGAGAATAAAGTCAGGCATTGTGTAAAACGCGTGGTCAATCTAATCGCCTCAGTCTCCCGCCAAGTGAGTTAGGTTAGGAACATAGGAGCAGGAGTAGGCCAGTCAGCTCATCGAGCCTGCTCCACCATTCAATACGATCATGGTTGATCATCCACCTCAATGCCTTTTTCCCACACTATCCCTATATCCGTTTAGGTCATTGGTATTTAGAAATCAGTCAATCTCCGCTTTAAACATACTCAATGGCTGAGCTTCCACAGCCCTCTGGGGTAGAGAATTCCAGAGATTCACAAATCCCTGAGTAAAGAAATTTCTCCTCATCTCAGTCCTATTTGCCTTCCTCCTTATTTTGAAATGGTGTCCCCTGGTTCTAGACTCCCCAACCAGGGGAAACATCTTACCTGCATCTACTACCCTGCCTATCCCTTTAAGTATTTTGTAGGTTTCAATGAAATCACCTCTCATTCTTCGAACCTCTAGAGAATACAGGCCCAGTTTCCCCAATCTCTCTTCATTGGACAGCCCTGCCACCCCGGCTACAAGCCTGGTGAACAATCATTGCACTCCTTCTTTGGCAATAATATCTTTCCTAAGGTAAGGGGACCAAAACTGTACACAGTACTCCAGGTGCAGTCTAACCAAGGTTCTATACAATTGAAGCAAGACTTTGCTACTCCTGTACTGGAGTCCTCTCGTGATAAAGGCTAACATACCATTAGCCTTCTTAATTGCTTGCTGCACCTGCATGTTAGCCTTCAGTGACTTATTGACAAGGACACCCAGGTTAAAATGGTGGTCATGAAAGTCACTATATAAGTGCAAGTCTTTTTTTCATTTATAATGGACTAGATTAATTTTTAGAGTTGCATTAATTTATTTTTTGTCTCTTAAAGAGATAGATAAAAGATGTTCTACTTTAAATATATAACTATTTTCTAGCATAGCTAAATTATTTGCTTGTTTATTATTTGTGTAATAAATGTGCTTCATACTTGACATTTGAAATGTGATCTGCTGCTATACTGCAGCTGGAAGACTGGAAATGGAATTTTATGGATCAAATGCAACTGTCATACAGGGTTTGCTGTTTGTTTTACCCTGGCACACTGCCAAAAGATTGCCTAGATCTTAATACAAGGATAGACATTTTTGAAGATTTGGGCAGTTGGGGCTCACCCTTCACAGTGATTAAGAAAAGTGCAGTGGCCTAGGTTAAGAAGTTAAAAAACACTCAAAGATGTAATCGGATGCACACAAAGTGTAATATAAAGAAGGCATGGATTAGAGTATGTATTTTATTTGGGTTTCCCATTACTGTGGGTACTATAATGGGTATTATAATCTGACAGCCTTATAAAAGTAGTCCACAGTAATTTGTTGTGTGTCATTTCCTAATCGTAGTTATTTTCATTTATACTTAAATCATACGCCACTTTATATGCAAAACAAAAAAAATTACCTTCAAATCCATTAATGCTTGTGTATTTGGAGGTGTCATCAGGGCTTTCTCTGCTATCTTCTCAAATTCAAGACATAACCTGTCATTAATAAAACAGAATTAATGAACTCTCAGTTAAAGCACAGGTGCAGAGAAAGATGGTGGAGAAAATGTTCCAAGTTGATGAAAGATAGGTTGCAAGATGTGTATGTAGCAGTAGTGGGTAGTTGGGGAAGTCGTGTGGACTAGTAGTGTAGTGAAGGTGATCATGAGGTTTTGGAAAAGATATCATGGGGTATGGAAAGATTTTTGGGGGGGGGGCGACAAAAAAAGCTCTGTGAAAACCACACGGAGCCTTGTAGGATGTGGGATTACTAAGAAAAGGTCATGTTCATAAAATCCAAGTCACTCAGGTAGGTGAGGCAGTGGCAGGGAACAATCAGGTGAGGAAAGGGACCAACCAAAATTGGGGGGATAGGGGCTGTAACCTGGTCGGGAAGGATGAACAATCAGGTTGGGAAGAGTGATTGATCAGCTCAAGAGTTAGCAGTGGCTGGGGGAGTGCTACCAGTGGCAGTCAAGGACTTTGGCTTTTAGTGGGGAGGGGCAAAATGATGTCCAGTGGAAAGAGTATGGGGGGTATGAAATCACTGATGTGGCAGGAGGGTGTAGTGGCCGGGGGTGTAATGCACAGTAGCGATTGGGGCAAGGGCACAGGAGTGGCCCAAATTCTTCTAATTGGGATCAAGAGAAGCACTACAGCACCTCATGCCTCCACATTAAGTTAAATATATTTTTAAAACTTACCTTATCAGTGCCTTTAAGCACCACCTGCTAGTCTGTATGTACACCTGGTTTTCTGAGTGCAGCCAGTGTTAGTACCACCTGTCTCTGGGCAAACCAATCTCGCAATAGGGGGTCTCGAACAGGCATTACATTCCTTTTTTCATAGGTAAAGAGCCTAACACCTGTTTCAAGAGTGGGCATCACATGCCAATTTTTTGGCCTTTCCAAATATTGTAGGTGGTGCATTTGCAGCTCATAATGAGCATACGCTTCCTGTCCGTCATATTGGATGCTTTGGAAGCTGTTTAGTGCTCAAATCTCAGGCCATGAGTGCTCAGAAGGAGATAACAGAAGTTGTTAGGTGTGAGAGGGGTATCAAGGTACGGCAGCACAGGAAGAATTCCGGGCAGTAAGAATGAGAGAGGAGTCCCAGGATGTAGGAACACTACAAGAGATTACTGAGCGTGATAATGTTGAAACCTCTGGTAAAAACTCCATGATGAGGGTTTTCTCAGGGTTGGGACAGCGAGGAGGGAAGGCTTGCAATGGGAGTGGCAAGTGGCAGCAGAAGAGGGGAGAGAGTATGACCTCAGGGCAGGGGTATTCAGTGTGGGCAGTAACAGGAGGAGGAGGAATTTGTTATGTAAGTTTCTCCAGCAGTGCTGTGGAAAACGTATTTAAAATACAACTGAATTTTTAACATCAGGTAAACCATTTTTAAATAATCTCCCCCTCCCACCACAACTGCTCAAGCTGCTGACACTTCACCCATCAGGATTCAACATTCTCCCCAGGTTGCAAATGAATCCCAGGTTTATTTGGGGATCAGAGGAATTTCAACAGGAAAAGAACAGTCTTCAGGAAGCCACAGGCCTGATCTTTATCTGCTGCAAGATGGATTCTGCTGTGCACAACAGTGCTATAGTACCAACCACCTCAAAGATACAACTTGGGAGATCTCTCAGGAAGTAAATAACAGCACCACACTTGGGAGACAAAATTTACAGGATTCATTCAGAATTAAGTGAATAAATAAGATTAATTGGGACAAAAATGTGACAGAAATAGCCTGATGGAAAAAGTACCGTTATGACTGGGTGAGGAAGAGTCAAGGGCTCCCCTCACAGCCTTTTCCTAACGGGGTTTAACTTTTAAAACATAGTGTTTTTAGCTTCCCCTCAGTGAGTCCTGGCTCACTGCTCTCTAATTTTGATTATAAAGAAATCAACCAGATAGGTCTTCTCAGATTTAAACAAGAAAGGTGTAAGTTTATTAACCTTAAAGCTCTCAGTTAAAACCACTAAAATACGCAATGCGACCACACCAGCACGCATACGCGATAAACACACACGCAAATAGACAGAGGAAGAGAAAGAATTAAAGGGGAAAGGTTTGAAGTAATAAATGGAGTTCAGTTACTGGTTTTGGGTTGGATGTGAAGTCTTTGATTGAAGTTAAGTCTTGCAGTTCTCATTGGGGCCCAGTGCACACTTCCAAACTTGTTTTTCTGCTCTTCTGTCTTGAGGCTTAAGTTACTTCCGTGGGTCCCTGGAACTTTGCGTGAGAGAGAGAGAGAGAGAGAGAGGTGCTCTCTTCTTGAAGTTCAATTGCAGTCTCTTCCAAAAACTGTTCTGTGAGCACAATTCAATTAACTCCAGGTTGGCCAGCAGGTTAGTCATGCAATTAGCTTTTTGCTTGAGACAGCCTCATCTGCAAGGTTTGTGGATTCCTCACAGCTTACCAGACACTTTCAGTGGGGAGGCGGGATGGAAGACTGGCTCTTCCACAGTCAATGACTACCAATGTCTTTTGATCACTATTGATAAAACCCATTTGGCTAATTGAATCCTGGAGTACTCCAATTGTCTCTCCATGCCACTGTCTTTTAGAATGCAAATGTGCAGCCATGTTTTCAGGTACTGTTCTGTGGTCTTTTTAAAACAAGTTATGTTCAATGTCCAGTAAGCATTCAAATAATGTTCCATATGGCAAAATTAATAGATTTCCATCTGGCAGGTATGGTTTCCATCATAGCACAATGAAAGCTATATCAGAAATAAGCCTCACAGGCAATGTTATAGAATGTAACTGTGACACTAAGAGGAAGTACACACGTATGCAACACTTTTAATATATCAATACATGCCTAGCAGATTTCCTGTGGCATTGCTCATGGTGAGTTGAAAAATATACTTCTATTGCATGACAATCTGGCATCTTGACTATTTTGGGAATTGAGAGTTGCAATTCCATGAAGCCTAAAAATCAGTGGCCTTGATTATTTTATATTTGCTTACCTATGTACTCAATTTTACCCTTTTTGAAGAAAGATGGGAGGCACCATAGTAACAGAATTAGGCCCTTTTACCCCTCGAGCCTGTTCCGCTGTTCAAAGAGATCATGGCTGATCCCCGCCTGTGCCACATATCCCTTAATACCTTTGGTTAACAAAAATCTATCAATCTCAGATCTGAAATTAACAATTGACCTAGCATCAACAGCAGTTTGCAGAAAAGAGTTCCAAACTTCTACCACCCTTTGCATGCAAAAGTGTCACCTAACTTTAATCCTGAAAGATCTGGCTCTAATTTTTAGGCTATGACCCATCATGTTAGACTCCCCAAACAGCAGAACTACTTTCTATTTACTCTATCTGTTCCCCTTAATATCTTGAAAATGTCAATCAAATCACCCCCAATCTCCTAAATTCCAGAAAATACAATCCTTCTTTGTGTATCTCTCCTCGTAACTTAACCCTTGGATTCCAGATATCATTCTGGTAAACCTACATTTCACTCCCTCCAATGCCAATATATCCTTCCTAAGATGTGGCACCCAGAACTGCTCAAAGTACTCCAGGTGTGGTCTAACTGCCACTTTGTATAACTGAAACTTGACTGCTACTCACTTGTATTCTAGTCCTCTAGATATAAAGCCTAGCATTCTGTTAGCCTTTTTGATTATTCTCTGTACCTGTCCATGACATTCTGATGATTTATGTACAAGGATCCCTAAATCTCTTCGGATCGCCACTATATCTCGTTTGTCATCATTTAGAAAGTACCCTGAGCTATCCTTTTTAGTTCCAAAGTGCATGACCTCACGTCAATATTGAAAACCATTTGGAATCATAAGGCTGAATTTTATGGGCCTCCCTGCCTCCATTCCCATCCGGTACAGTGCCCGTCACCTTCCCAATGCCTTCCAATTTAGTCTGGGGCATGAAGGCTGAGGACGGCCTTCCTGTCCCAGGCCAACTGAGGCCCTTAAGTGGCCAATTAATGGTGGCCTCCTCGTGGGTCAGGGGTAGTGCCTCCTTTGGGGGAAATCCAGGGCTCCTAGAGGCTCCCTCTGGTGGCAACTATTACCCTCCCAACCTTTCCCACCCCCGGAGGACACTCCCCACCTCACCAATCCCCATCTGCTTCCCCTGATAACCCTGATCCCACCTACCTTCTCCAGGTATCCCCTCTCTTCATACTGCAGGGCCTCCTGCAGTACCAGCAGTGGCCACAACTCCCAGTGGCACCACTGGTGCTGCAGAGCTATCAGTTCTCCAATTGGCCAACAGCTCCGGAGACAGGAGCTGGTCCCTTAAAAGGAATTGCAATGAGGGCTCTGATGGAGGCCCCCACATTGCAGCCATAATAAAATTCTGCCCATAAAATCATAGAATGGTTACAGCACATAAGGAGGCCATTCGGCCCATCATGTCTGTGCAAACTCTCTGGTAAGAGCAATTCAGCTAGTCCCACTCCCCCTGCCCACCCCACTTTAACCTGTAGCCCTGCAAATGTTTCTCTTCTGATAATTATCCAATTCCCTTTTGACAGCCACAATTGAATCTGCCTCCACCACACTCTCAGGCAGTGCATTCCAGATCTTAACCGCTCACTGCACACAAAAGCTTTTCCCCATGTCGCCGCTAGTTCTTTTGCCAATCATTTTAAATTGGTTTCCTCTGGTTCTTGACTCTTCCGCCAAGGGATTGTTTTTGCCTTAGTTTTGCCTATATACTTAATCTATTACCATCTCTTTGAAATTTTACATTTCTGTCTACACTGCTTACAATGCTGCCCATTTTTGTGTCATTGGCAAACTTGGCTGAAGTCGTTAATAATTATGGTCAATAGTTGAGGCCCCAAGACAGATCCCTGTGGGACATCATTAGTTACATCCTACCTATTAGAGCATGCTGATTTCTGTCTCCTACCGCTCACACAATTTCCTAACCAGATCAATAATTTCCCTTCAATTCTATAAACTTGAACTTTAGCTAACAGTGTCTGATGCTGGACTTCATTGATGCCTTCTAGAAGTCCATATAAATAACATCCATAGACATTTCCCTGTCACCTCTACAAAAAATTCATTCAGTTTCAGCAGGCATAGCCTACCCTTTATGAATCCATGCTGAGTCTCTCTGATTAGCTGAAGATTTTTTTTAAAGGTGTTCAGTTACTCTATCCTTAATTATAGTAATTTTCTGACAACAGGTATCAGGCCAGCTGAGCCATAATTCCCAATTCTCTGGTTTCCCTCTTTCACCTTTCTTACATAGTGGAGTGATACGTGTGTTACGAGTTCAGTGAAATCATTAACGTGGAAGAGACGAGATATGAACCCCCAGACCAATTTCAAGAATTACATGATAATATTTCACATTTAAAGACTTTTATTACAACAACTAAATTAAGTAGCTGATAACCCAAATTGCAAAGATATTTTCTTTACTTGTTAAAATACTTGAAAACCTCACACTACACTTGTACGTTACAGACCTTTTTGATGGCAACATCTTTGCGGTTAAAAATCCCAAACTCCTCCCAGTTGCAATGGGTTGGATCTCCCAGACCTTTACAAAAATCAATGTCCTCTTCGCTCACTTCTCCCAGCACTTCCAACCTGGACATTTGTGAATAAGATGTTTCCTGGTGATCTTGTTGCTCTTCTATGTCTCCTCAAGCTTCAACTTTCAAAACAGGTTCAAGTCTTTGCAACCTTTCACTGTATCTGGCTTCTGAGAGCAGGTGTTCCCTCTTTCCCTTTCAAGCTGCCACCGCTGGTTGCCTTCTTTTCTTACAGCCTGCCTTGAGGCTGCAACTGCTGACCTCCCATCTTACAGCTTGTCTGTCTTCAGAAAGTCTGTTGAATTTATTGGGACTCAAAAGTCAATAGCTATAGTACTGTTCCAACATACAGTGTCCAGAAGTCCAGTTTCACAGAGCCACTTAGGCCTTCCAATGTTCCCATTGTTAACAGCTGCCTGGTACATATGCATCTTCAGAATTACTGACTCCTTGTTTTACAACCCGAAAGTCTGAGGGGAGAAACCTATTGTTCTTCATGTGTTCATGTGCTTTTCAAAAGAAAGTCTTTGAACTGTGTTCTCTGATTTTCTGGTAACCAAGACGTCTGTCCTGTCCTTTTGTAGCATGGACTTGAGGTCACCTGACCTTCCAGTATAAGGTCATGCCGTTTGGTATGAAAAATGCAACAGCCACACTTTATGAGTTGCCCAACCAGGTGATTGCTGGACTGAGCAATTGCATTGTGTACCTTGCTGATCTGTTGGTATACAATGACACCTGGGAAGACCATGTTGAACACTTAAAAATCACAATTTTTTATAAACAAAATGTTACAAGGCCTAGCTTTCATGACAACTCCCCCATAAAACTAGAAAAGTCATGACCGTATTAATGATTTTTCTTACAACATAATCATGTATAACATTGTAAACATTTTCATTATTAACATTTTACACTTTACACGGGTAACAACAATTTTGTATATTTGAGTTGTTTGCCTCCATTATACCCCTTATTTAAATTCTGGATACAGCATCGACAACTGCATTGCTCTTCCTGCAATGTATACGATCTTTAGGGTGAATGTTTTTTAGTCTAACATTAGGCTGCACTGAAATAATCTATCATTTTGGGTTTTAAATTTTTCTAGAAACCTCGATGGATTATGATCAGCATCAACTGTTATTTCCCCTTGGCCATTATTGATGTATACTACAAAATGTTGAAGAGTCAATAAGTGACCTAAAGCCTCCTTCTCAATAGTTAAGTATTTTTGCACTTAATGAGTTTTCTGGAAAAATAACTGACTGGTCATTCGATTCCTTCATTATCAACCTGGAGCAATACTGCTCCTACTTCTACTGACATCAATAGCCACTTTAAAAAGCTTGCCAAAATCTGGCACCACTAGAATGGTTAATTTATTAAAATGGCCTTTAACGTTTCAAACGCCATTTGATAGGATTCTGTCCACTGGATCTTTACGCCCTTTATCAAAAAATTTGTCACTGGAGTTATGACTGTACTGAAGTTAGGAATGAACTTCCGGTAGAACTCACAATCCCTAGGAATCACTGTATCTCCCATTTTTTCTTGAGGACGTTGTCCGGGTCTTGCTGCATATGGACACGGAACTGCTTCAGTATCTGAAGAGTTGCGAATGGTACTGAACATCACACAATCATCAGTGAACATCCCCACTTCTGACCTTATGACGGAGGGAAGGTCATTGATGAAGCAGCTAGGCCTCGAACACTACCCTGAGGAACTCCTGCAGTGAGGTCCTGGGACTGAGATGATTGGCCTCCAACAACCACAACCATCTTCCTTTGTGCTAGGTATGACTCCAATCTGTGGAGAGTTTTCCCCTCGATTCCCATTGACTTCAGTTTGGCTAGGGCCCCTTGATGCCATACTTGGTCAAATGCTGCCTTAATATCCAGGGCAATCACTCTCACCTCACCTCTCGAGTTTAGCTCTTTTGTCCATGTTTGGACCGAGGGTGTAATGAGGTCAAGAACTAAGTGGCCCTGGCAGAATTAAACTAAGTTCAAATGTATGGTTCTTTAGCATACATTGAACCTCCTCACCAACAAGAGCCAAATTATCAGGATTGAGTCGATAAGGGTTCGGTTTAATAGGTGTAACTGTTCCCACATCAATCCCATGAATAGTCAGAGGAGTTCAACCTTGCTTATCTGGACATATGCCTTTAAATTCTTAACAGCTCAGCTATAACCCTTTTATGCTATTCAGAAAGGTAGTATAAAACTGCATCTACATTTTCTAACACTTCTGTGTTTGTCAGTTTCATCGCATGGGGTTCAATCCGAGAGTTCTCAGTCTCTGCCCCTTCCTCCAGTTCCTCAAAAGTAACACTATCTTTAACCTCCTCTTCTGTCATTTGACATACATTTACTGTCTGACAAGGTTCACGGTCATAGTATCTTTTCAGCATATTCATATGACACACCCTTTGACTTTTTCTGGGGTGCTAACCAAATAGTTAACTTAATTATGTTTACCTCTTAATGAAGTAAGGTCCATTGAACCTAACTTTCAATGGTTTCCCAGGAAAAGGCAACAAAACTAAAACCTTGTCTCCAGGTTGCAAACTGAGTACCCTAGCTGTTCTATCCGCTTGAGTTTTCATCAGTTGCTGAGAAATCTTGAGATGCTTTCTGGCCACCTCAAGTTTTTGTAAGTTTCTCTTGAAATTTTGACACATAATCTAAGAGAATAGTTTCCTCTTCCTGTGCTAAAATCTCTCCATAATGAGTTTAAGGGAACCCTAACTTCATGTGCATAGACCAATTCAAATGGACTGAAACCAGTATGTCCCTTGTGGCAAATAATAAAAATATCCCCTTATCCCAATCATAAGGATATTCAAAACAATAGGCCTTTATCATACTTTTTTTGTGTTTGGTGATACCTTTCCAAAGCACCATGTGACTGCGGGTGATAAGTGGATGATTTGAACTGTCTCACTCCCAAATTACTCATGATGACTTGAAATAACCCTGACATGGAATCTGACACCTGATCTCATGGAATTTCGTTTGGCAATCCATATTTAGTGAAAAACTGAATTAACCTCTCAACAACAACTTTTGCTGTGATCTTTTTCAAAAATATTGCCTCTGGAAACCTAATGGACAAATCCATAATGGTTAGAAGAAACTGGTGACCCGAGGTAATTGTGGGTAAGGGTCTGACACAATCCACAAGAACACTATTAAACGGTTCATCATAAGCAGGTATTGGTATCAACTGGTCTGGCTTAATCGAAGGCTGTAGCTTCCCAACTACCTGTTTTTTATTTATTCATTCATGGGATGTGGGCGTCACTGGTCAGGCCAGCATTTATTGCCCATCTCTAATTAGAACATAGAACATAACAGCACAGTACAGGCCCTTCAGCCCTCGATGTTGCGCCGACCTGTGAAACCATCTGACCTACACTATTCCATTTTCATCCATATGTCTATCCAATGACCACTTAAATGCCCTTAAAGTTGGCGAGTCTACTACTGTTGCAGGCAGGGCGTTCCACGCCCCTACTATTCTCTGTGTAAAGAAACTACCTCTGACATCTGTCCTATATCTATCACCCCTCAACTTAAAGCTATGTCCCCTCATGTTTGCCATCACCATCCGAGGAAAAAGGCTCTCACGATCCACCCTGTCCAGCCCTCTGATTATCTTATATGTCTCTATTAAGTCACCTCTTCTCCTCCTTCTCTCTAACGAAAACAACCTCAAGTCCCTCAGCCTTTCCTCGTAAGACCTTCCCTCCATACCAGGCAACATCCTAGTAAATCTCCTCTGCACCTTTTCCAAAGCTTCCACAGCCTTCCTATAATGCGGTGACCAGAACTGCACGCAATACTCCAGGTGCGGCCTCACCAGAGTTCTGTACAGCTGCAGCATGACCTCGTGGCTCCTAAACTCGATCCCCCTAATAATAAAAGCTAACACACCATATGCCTTCTTAACAGCTCTACTAACCTGGGTGGCAACTTTCAGGGATTTATGTACCTGGACACCAAGATCTCTCTGCTCATCTACACTACCAAGAATCTTCCCATTAGCCCAGTATTCTGCAATCCTGTTACTCCTTCCGAAGTGAATCACCTCACACTTTTCCGCATTAAACTCCATTTGCCATCTCTCAGTCCAGCTCTACAGCCTATCTATGTCCCTCTGTAACCTACAACATCCTTCGGCACTATCCACAACTCCACCGACCTTCGTGTCATCCGCAAATTTACTAACCCACCCTTCTACACCCTCATCCAGGTCATTTATAAAAATGACAAACAGCAGTGGCCCCAAAACAGATCCTTGCGGTACACCACTAGAAACTATACTCCAGGATGAACATTTACCATCAACCACCACCCTCTGTCTTCTTTCAGCTAGCCAATTTCTGATCCAAAGCACTAATTCACCTTCAATCCCATACTTGTGTATTTTCTGCAATAGCCTACCGTGGGGAACTTTATCAAACGCCTTACTGAAATCCATATAGACCACATCCACGGCTTTACCCTCATCCACCTGTTTGGTCACCTTGTCAAAAAACTCAATAAGGTTTGTGAGGCACGACCTACCCTTCACAAAACCGTGCTGACTATCTCTAATGAACATATTCTTTTCAAGATGATTATAAATCCTATCTCTTATAACCTTTTCCAACATTTTACCCACAACCGAAGTAATTGCCCTTGAGAAGGTGGTGGTGAGCTGCCTTCTTGAACTGCTGCAGTCCATTTGGGGTAAGTATACCCACAGTGCTGTTAGGAAGGGAGTTCCAGGATTTTGACCTGGTGACAGTGAAGGAACGGCGATATAGTTCCAAGTCAGGATGGTGTGTGACTTGGAGGGGAACTTGCAGGTAGTGGTGTTCCCATGTATTTGCTGCCCTTGTCCTTCTAGTTGGTAGAGGTCACGGGTTTGGAAGGTGCTGTCTAAGGAGCCTTGGTGCATTGCTGCAGTGCATCTTGTAGATGGCACACACTGCTGCCACTGTGCGTCAGTGGTGGAGGGAGTGAATGTTTGTAGATGGTGTGCCAATCAAGCGGGCTGCTTTGTCCTGGATGGTGTCGAGCTTCTTGAGTGTTGTTGGAGCTGCACCCATCCAGGCAAGTGGAGAGTATTCCATCATACTCCTGACTTGTGCCTTGCAGATGGAGGACAGGCTTTGGGGAGTCAGGAGGTGAGTTACACGCCTCAGGATTCCTAGCCTCTGACCTGCTCTTGTAGCCACGGTATTTATATGGCTACTCCAGTTCAGTTTCTGGTCAATGGTAGCCCCTAGGCTGTAGATAGTGGGGGATTCAGCGATGGTAATGTCATTGAATGTCAAGGGGAGATGGTTAGATTCTCTCTTGTTGGAGATAGTCATTGCCTGGCACTTGTGTGGCGCGAATGTTACTTGCCACTTATCAGCCCAAGCCTGGATATTGTCCAGGTCTTGCTGCATTTCTACATGGACTGCTTCAGTATCTGAGGAGTCACGAATGGTGCTGAACATTGCGCAATCATCAGCGAACATCCCCACTTCTGACCTTATGATTGAAGGAAGGTCATTGATGAAGCAGCTGAAGATGGTTGGGCCTAGGACACTACCCTGAGGAACTCCTGCAGTGATGTACTGGAGCTCAGATGATTGACCTCCAACAAGCAGAACCATCTTCCTTTGCGCTAGGTATGACTCCAGCCAGCGGAGGGTTTTCCCCGATTCCCATTGATCTCAGTTTTGCTAGGGCTCCTTGATGCCATACTCGGTCAAATGCTGCCTTGATGTCAAGGGCAGTCATTCTCACCTCACCTCACCTGACATGTATGGCAAGTTCTTCAAAATTCAACCACATCCTTATGCAAGCCTGGCCAATCAAAATGCTATCTTATCCTGGCCCAAGTCTTTTGAATATCCAAACGACCTGCCACTGGGATCTCACAGGCAATTCTCAAAATCTCACTAAGGTACTCTGGGTGAACAACAACCTGATGAGCTATAGCCCAATCCTCATCAGAAGGTCTCTGGGGAGGTCTCCACTTTCTCATTAGAATGTCATTCTTTATATAATTGCACTCAGGGACCTTTTCAGCTTCTGCCTCAGAACACGCCGTTTGAGACAAACCTCTTCAGTCAGGTTCTGCTTGTTGTGCCTCAATCAAAAATGATCTGCTAAACAATTCACCATTGATAGCCTTGGAGCCTTTTCCACCAACATCCTCATCCAAATCCTTGAAAAAGTCTCAGCCAACCAAACATCTGAATTGTCCTCCACAACCACTGAATCCTTCTCATTTTCTTTAACCTTATGAGCCTGGGATCTTATCACTACATAATCTGGGAATATTCCAGGAAATCCCTCCTGCAAAACTTCAGTTTCAGCAACTTCAACTGGCTTTTCCAAAACTAATGGAAATACCAATACCTTAGCCCCAGCAAAATTGCTCCCAATCAACAAATACACCCTTCAATATGCAAACCTGGGATGACTCCCACTGTTGCCAGACCGTGACTAAATTATGCAAAGCTAACCTTATGCAATGTACGAATAAATGACCTCCCCCACATCCTCACCCCCTCCCTTCCCCCGCCCCCAATGCCCCGGACCAGACTTTTGCATTCATAGCACTATTGCAGGGAAGATCTGCATCCTTTGCTATCATCAATGACTGAGTGGCCTCTGTATCTCTAAGCAGCACAAATCGGCTTGTCTGCCTCATCTGATGAATATGGGGACACAATACCCAAGCACCAAACTTCTATATCCTTCAAGGACCTCACTTGGTTCATGAGCACACAAGACTGAACACTTCTGTCTCTGTCCAACATCGCCAAAGCCACTGGTTTGTCAACAGCACCACCTTTTCAGGACAGGCTTTCGGTAAACCCATTAGAGCTATGGCCTTGCCCATCAATTTCCAGCATTCTGATCTTATATGCCCTCTTTTATTATTAAAATAACATGTTTTGACTTAACCCCAGTCTGACTATCATTTTACCATCCTGAGGGTTGCCTGTATCCTTCCTCTCATTAAAACTGAATCTCTTCTCATTATGCACTCTCCTATCTGTCCAATTCCTCTGAAAGTTCCCAAACTGGGCCCACAACTACTGCTTTTGTGAGTCAATTTGTAATCATCTGCCATTTCTGCAGCATTCCTTATTTTGCCAACATTATGTTCTTCCAGGTGGGACCTTATTCCTGAAGGCATGCTATTTTTAACTTCCTCTATTAGGATTACTTCCCAAAGGCTTTCAAAATCTTGCACAATCTTCAGGGACTGGCACCAATGATCAAATATAATTTCCTTCTCTCTAGCAAATTCCATAAATGTCTGATCCTGTTTCTTTTTTTAAAATTCCTGAATTTTTGCCTTTAAGCATCTGGTACAAGCTTTAAGAACTGCAGTTTTCACCACTTCATAATCACTTGACTGTTCCTCTGAAAATGTTGAATAAACAGCTAATGCTTTTCCCACTAATACACATTGCAATAAAACTGTCCAACTTTCCTTCAGCCATTGCAACTTCGTACCAATTTTTTCCAAGGACACAAAGAGCATTTCAGCTCCTTCTTCACTGAATTTGGGCACTAAGCAAATATTTGTTGCCAAATCAAAGCAAGGAGTTAAATCGGATTGATCCTCAAACCTCCTTAACACTCCCTGTTTGCATAATCAAAGTTTTTCGAAGTCCAGTGCAAATTTCCTGGCTTCTCTTTCTTTCTGTAACTCTCTTTTTCTTTCCTTTCTCTTTAAGTTTTCTCATCTCAAGTTGTAATTCTTTTTTCCTTTCTTTTTCTTTCCCTGCAAATTCAAGCTTTCTCAGTTCAAGTTGTAATTGTCTGTCCCTTTCTTTTTTTCCCCCTTTCCTCTTCTCTTCCTTCTTTTTCGAGCTAACTCAATCTGAGAGCTACCAGGATCACCCTTTTCTTCAAGTTTAAAATGCCATGCCAACACATCAACAACTCTTGCCTCAAACTAATCCATAATTGCTCTGCTACAGCAATTAATGCATTCACTGTTAACTGTGTTAAATGATTGAGAGTCAAATCTCTCTATGCAAAGGCTTGAGCATTAAAAGTAGACATGCTGAATCTTCCCAAGTGTATAGCAAAAGTAATTGTGAAACCTTGTTTGTTTAAATTCTAGTCAATTCCAATGTACCCGTTTTACAGCCTCTGAATTTGTATCCCAGACCTGAACCTCCAAATTGTTACAAGCTCAGTGAGATCACTAACATTAACGTGAAATATATGAGATATGAACCCCCAGACCAATTTCAAGAATTACACCAGTTTTCACATTAAGACTTTTATTATAACAATTAAATTAATGGAAATCCCCAATTAACTGACTAGTACTTTATGAGTAGCTGATAGTCCAAATTACAAAGAAAGGTATTTTCTTTACTTATTATACTTGAAAACCTCACACCACATTTGTACGTTACACTGTCCTTTTTGATGGCGAGATCCTTGGCGGTTAAAGTCCCAAACTCCTCCCAGTTGCAATGGGTTGGATCTTCCAGACCTTTTCAGAAATTAATGTCCTCTTTGCTGATATCTCCAAGCACTTCTGACCTGCACATTGTCAATAAGGCATTTCCTGGTTGTCCTGCTGGTCTTCAACTTTCTAAACACGTTCAAGTCTTCACAGCCTTTTACTACTTCCAGCTTCTCACAGCAGGTGTTCCTTCTTGAGCTGCCACTACTGGTTGTCTTCCTTTCTCACAGCATGCTGTGAGGCTGCAACTACTGATTTCCCTTCATATAGCCTGTCTGCCTTCCAAACGTCTGTTGAATTTATGTGGATTCAAAAATCAATAGCTTATTGTACTGTTCCAATATGCAGAGTCCAGAAGTCTGGTTTCATCGAGCCACTTGGTCCTTCCATTGTTCCTACATGTTAACAGCTGCATGGTACATTTGCATCTTTCAAATTAATGACTCCTTGTTTTACGAGCCGAAAGTCTGGGAGGGCGAAACCTATTGGTATTCAGGTGTTAGCCCTGCTGTTTTTTTTTCCAAAAAAAGTTTTTGAACTGTATTCTCTGTTGTACTGGTAACCAAGACTTCTGTCTTATCCTTTCACAGCGTGGATGTGAGGTCACCTGACCTCCCTGACTCCATCTTGAGATTTTAAAAATCACAGTGTTTTAAAACAATCATTTTACAAGGTCCAGCATTCATAACATGTGCAATTTTCTCATTCTAAAAGAAGGTCTGGGATTTTACATAACCTGGTGGTGAGGGGAAGGCAGGACCAGAAGCGGGTGGTGCTGGCCCTCTTGCCCCAATCCCCGTGCTCAGAGCGATCTTGCGCCGGCTGGCCAATTAATATCCAGCAGGCGGGGTGGCCAATCATTCACCGGCTGGAAGCAGGGTCTGAGATAGTGGCCATGTTGTCAGCTGACACTGAGGGTGGAAAGGGCACAAAATGTACTCTGGTTGGCTTGGTAACACTATTACTGACCGAGCTGGCTGAGTCCTAAAGGACATAGCTGCTAGACTGGGTCTGCGGCAGATGAATGAACCAACAAGAGGGTAAATCCTACTTGACCTCGTCCTCACCTATCTACTTGTCGCAAATCCATCTGTCCATGACAGTATTGGTAGGAATGACCGCCACACAGTCCTTGCGGAGACGAAGTCCCATCTTCACATTGAGGGTACCCACCATCTTGTTGATTGGCACTACCACCGTGCTAAATGGAATAGATTTCGATCAGATCTAGCAACTCAAAACTGGGAATCCATGAGGCTCTGAACTTTCTTCAACCACAATCTGTAACCTCGTGGCCCGGCATATCCCCCACTCTACTATTACCATCAAGTCCGGGGACCAACCCTGGTTCAATGAAGAGTGCAGGAGGGCATACCAGGAGCAGCATCAGGCATACCTAAAAATGAGGTGTCAGCCTGGTGCAGCTACAACACAGGGCTACCTGCATGCCAAACATCGGAAACAGCATGTGATAGACAGGGCTAAGCGATCCCACAAACAACGCATCAGATCTGAGCTCTGCCGTCCTGCCACATCCAGTCATGAACGGTGGTGGACAATTAAACAACTGACAGGAGGAGGAGGCTGCACAAATATCCCCATCCTCAACGATGGGGGAGCCCAGCACATCATTGCAAAAGACAAGGCTGAAGCATTTGCATCCATTTTCAGCCACAAGTGCCCCAAGTGGATGATCCATCTCAGCCTCCTCCTGAGGTCCCCAGCATCACAGATGCCAGCCTTCAGCCAATCTGACTCACTCCATATGATATCAAAAACGGCTGAAGGCACTATATACTGCAAAGGCTTTGGGCCCTGACAACAGTCTGGCAATAGTACTTTAGACTTGTGCTCCAGAACTAGCTGCTCCCCTAGCCAATCTGTTCCAGTACAGCTACAGCATTGGCATCTATCCGGCAATGTGGAAAATTGCCCGAGTATGTCCTGTGCACAAAAAGCAGGACAAATCCAACCCGGCCAATTACTGCCCTAACAGTGTACTCCCGATCATCAGCAGAGTGATAGAAGGGGTCGCCCACAGTGTGATCAAACGACATTTGTCGTTTGTCAAACATGGACAAAAGAGCTGAACTCCAGAGGTGAGAGTGAGAGTGACTGCCCTTGACATCAAGGCAGCATTTGACTGAGAATGGCATCAAGGAGCCCTAGCAAAACTGGGGTCAATGGGAATCTGGGAAAACTCTCCACGGGTTGGAGTCATACCTAGGACAAAGGAAGATGGTTATGGTTGCTGGAGATCAATCATCTCAGTTCCAGGACATCACTGCAGGGGTTCCTCAGGGTAGTGCCCTAGGCCCAACCATCAGAACTGATGAAAGTTCACAGACCTGAAACGTTAACTGTTTCTCTCTCCATAGGTGCTGCCAAACCTGCTGAGTATTTCCAGCACATTGTTTTTGTGACATGCCCTTTTGTTGGTTCTCAGATGGATTATTGCAGAAAACTATCCTGAGCACCTCCGAGAAATTTACTACCTTTCTGAAATAAGCTAGTCTGCTTTTGCCAATCTATCTGAAAGTTAAAATCTCCCATAAAACCAAGTTGCCTTCATTGCATGGTTGTCTAAGATCTGTTTTGATATTCTGCCCCTTCCCAGCTACTACCAGGGGGCCTATACACAACACCCACTACAGTTTGGACTCCTTTTCTATTTCTTCATTCAGCCCATCAATTTTCTACTGCCTGCTTACTTCTCGTTATATCCTCTCTTATCATTGAAGCAATTTTGTCCTTAATCCCAAGGCTACTCCTCCCCATCTACATGTTTCCCTATTCTTCCTGTAGACCTTATAACCTGTATATTCAGTTCCTAGTCCTGATGTCTTACAACTATGTTTCAGTAATGGCTGCCATGCCATCCCTTCAAGATTGAATGCACACTTGTAATTCATTCAATTTGTTCCTTATACCCCGTGCATTTGTATAAGAAATGCTTATTTGGGCCTGTCAGGCAAGCCCCCCACCTACCAAGACTGAGGCACACATTATCTCACCACATGAAAATTAAAACTTAAAATTGCAAGCCCCTGACTGGAAGAACATTTTCATAGTACCAGCAGTGTTGGAACAATGGGGACCCAGTCATTGCTTCCCCAATACACAGAAGAAATGGTTAGACTAGGTTTAGTCACATGACTCACTGGCTGTTGCAGAGAATTTGAATTTCCAACAAAGGATTTGAACTCAACGCCGTGTGCTCCTGGAACTGAAGCAAGAATTACCTCCTCTCCTGTCTGCCGGCCCCATCTCTTTCTCACGGAACTGAATCTTGTGAAAACGCGTGAACCTCAAAGAGAGAAAAGTCTCCTACATGAACAAAGTTTAAGAAGAACACTGGGCCCTGACGAAAGCAAGACTGCTTACAAAAGGACTAAACCGTGAGCTTGAAGCATGGTAACAAGATATTGTCTCAAACTGTTCCACCTTATCTTTTCTTCTGTTTTCTGTCCCTACCTGCATGTGCATATCTCAGGTGCATGCTAGTGTGGGCGCGTCGTATATCCGTAGGCGTGAACCTTATTAGAGTTTAAGGTTTAATAAATTTCATCTTTCTCCTTTAAAATTGAGAAAACCTGATGTGTTGGTTTCTTTGCCTTATAATTAGAAAACGGTGAACAAGGATTCACAAAAAAGGGGAGTTCAAAACACAGTGTGATTAAAATTAAACCCTGTTACACTAAGACCAGGCAAAGACAGCAAAAGACCCATAGACACATTCCCCACCTGATCGTAACTGGGCCACACACCCTAACCTGTCCTTCTGCCCTAATTCTGTTTTTCTCATATTTCTTATTTATCTCTCCTTATTTAATTATTTTACATCTTTTAGTTTTCACTTTACCTGTACTGCCGAAAGCACAATTTCTATTACACGATTCTCTTTCTTTTCATTTGTTTTAGAATTATTATTTATACTACCTTTTCCACTTCACACAAGAACACAAGAACTAGCAGCAAGTGTACCCCATACAGCCCGTCGAGCCTGCTCCGCCACTCAATCCAATCGTAGCTGATCTTAGGCTTCAACTCCACCTTCTCGACCACTCACCATACCCCTCGATTCCCTGAGAGATCAAAAAATCTGTCTATCCCAGCCTTAAATGTATTCAACGATGGAGCATCCACAATTCTCTGGAGTAGAGAATTCCAAAGATTCACAATCCTTTGAGTGAAGTAATTTCTCCTCATCGTAAATCAGTCCATCAGTCGTAAATGATCGCCCCCTTATCTTGAGACTATGCCTCCATGTTTTAGATTCCACGACCAAAGGAAACAATCTCTCAGCATCTACCCTATCCAGTTGCTTCAGAATCTTGCATGTTTCAACGAGATCGCCTCTCATTCTTCTAAACTCCAGAGAATATAGGCCCAATTTACTCAGCCTCTCATCATAAGACAATCCCCTCATCCTAGGCACCAATTTAGTAAACCTTCCCTGTACCGCCTCCAACACAAGTATATCCTTTTTTTAAAATGTGGAGACCAAAACTGCACACAGTACTCCAGATGTGGCATCACCAAAACCCTGTATGATTGTAGCAAGCCTTCTTTATTCCTGTACTCTAATCCCCTTGCAATAAATGCCAACATGCTATTTGCCTTCCTAATTGTTTGCTGTACCTGTATGCTAACCTTTTGTGTTCGTTGTACAAGCACACCCACGTCTCTTTGAACAGCAATACTTACAAGTTTCACTCCTTTTAATAAAATTCTGCTTTTCTATTCTTACAACCAAAGTGAATAACTTCACACTTCCCTACATTATACTCCATCTGCCATCTTGTTGCCCACTCACTTAACCTGTCGATACCTCTTTGCCTCTGTGTCCTCCTCACAGCTTACCTTTGTATTATCAGCAAACTTAGATACATTACTCTCTATCTCTTCATCTAAGTCATTGATATAGATTGAAAATAGCTAAGGCCCCAGCACTGATCCTTGCAGCACTCCACTATTCACTGCCTGCCAACTTGAAAGTGCCCCGTTTATGCCCACTCTTTGCTTCCTGTCTGTTAACCAATCCTCTAACCATGCTAATATATTAGCCCCAATACCATGAGCCCTTATCTTGCCTATTAACCTTTTGTATGGCACCTTATCGAATGCCTTTTGGAAATCCAGGTATGCTACATCTACTGCTTCTCCTTTATCTACCCTACGAGTTACATCCTCAGAAAACTAATAAATATGTCAAACAGAATTTCCCTTTAGTAAAACTATGTTGGCTTAGTCTAATCATACTATGCTTTTCTAATTGCATTGTTAAAACTTCCTTAATAATATTTCCAGTATTTTCCCAATGACTGATGTTCGGCTAACTGGCCATTAGTGCACAGTTTTCTCTCTCCCTCCTTTCTTGAAAAGCAGGGTAACATTTGCCAACTTCCAATCTGATGGGACAGTTCCCAAATCTAAAGAATTTTGGAAAATCATAGCTAGCGGACTCACTATCACTGCAGCTATCTCTTTTAGAACCTTAGGGTATAGGCCATCAGGTCCTAAGGATGTCAGATTTTATTTAATCCCTTAAGTTTTCTCTGCTGATAGTAATTTCCTTAATTTCCTCACACTTTTTAGCCTCTAGGTTACCGTCTATTTCTGGTATGAAACTTATGTCTTCTACTGTGAAGACAGACACAAAATATTTGTCCAATGCCTCTGCCATTTCCCCATTCCCCATGATAATTTCCCCTGTCTCTGCTTCTAAAGGACCGTTTACTTTAGTTACTCCATTTCTTTTTATATGCTAATAAAAGTTCTTACAATCTGTTTTTATATTACTGGCTGGTTTATTCTCATGTTTTATTTTTTCCCCTTATCATTATTTGATTGCCCTTTGCTGGTTTCGAAAACACTCCCAATCCTCAGACTTGCTACTCTTTTTTTGCAACATTGAAAGGCTCTTCTTTTAATCTAGTACTATCCTTAACTTCCTGAGTGAGCCACGGATGGGTCTTTCTTGCTGACGTTTTGTTTTTCAGTGCAATGTACTTTTGTTGAACATTTTGAATTATTTCTTTCAATGTTTCCCATTGTTCATTTATCGCCAGACCTTTCAGTCTATTTACCTAATCAACCTTAGCCAGTTCTCCCCTCATCCCTATCTAACTGGCTTTAAGTTTAAGATTCTTGTTTGGGATTGGAGCATGTCACTTTCAAACTTAACATGGAATTCAATAGTATTATGATCACTATTTCCCAGTGGAACTTTTTACTATGACATTACTAATTAACCCTGCTTCATTACACAATAATGTAAGAGAGCATTATCCCTAGTCAGTTCCATGACGTAATGCTCCAAGAAACTGTCACGAAAACATTCTACAAACTCATCTTCTAGACCATTCTTGCCAATTTCATTGTCCCAGTCTATATGAAGGTTAAAGTTCACCACAGTTATTATATTGCCTTTGTTACAAGCTCAATAATTTCTTGTTTAATGCTCTGCCCAACGGTATAACTATTGTTAGGGGGCCTATAAACTATTCCCATCAGCGTTTTCTGATTCTTGCTATTCCTGATTTCCACCCATACTGATTCTACTTCATGATCTTCTGAGGCCAGATCCTTTCTCACTAATGTTCTTATGTCATCCTTTACTCTTAGGGCTACCCTCCTCATTTGCAATTCTGTCTTTCTGAAATATTGTGTACCCTTGAGTATTTATTTCCCACCCTTGATTACTTTGTAACCATGGGCTGAATTTTATAAGGCTGCTGCTGAAATTGGTGGCAGGAGGAAAAAATGGCGGCCCACCCATGCGGGCTGCACGGCAAAGAGTCGCTGTAATTCCAAGTGTGGCGGCTCATTTAAATAGCAGGGGTAGGGCCGCCTCTCCCAATCACGTGGAGGGGGCGGGCTGTCCATCCCCGGCAATGGCGTCAGCTTCCTACCGGCATATTTAAATATTTAAAGAAAGATTTAATGAAATTAAATAAATACATCTCTTTCACCCCTCTCCCACCCACCCCCCCGCTCACTCACTAACAATTGATTATTTGCCCTTCACCCCCACAACAAAACATTTACCCTTACCACCTGACCTTTCACCCCGCCCCCTCCCACCAGCTGCACAAACTTTAAATGATAACTCTTCCCACCATCCCCTACACTCATGATATTAATTTGACCCCGGTCCCCCACCTCCACCCCTGCACTGAGAAACTTACCTTCTCCACACCTCCCCATCAATGTTGCGCCTCGTTTCCCTGGACGGGGACTTGAAGGCATGGGCCGAAGATCGCAACGGGACATCAGAAGGCGAGGCAAGTTTATTTAAATCAATTATTTTAATTGATTTAAATATTCAAATTATGATCCTATCGCCCAGTGTTGGGGAGGCCGCCAAGGTGCGCCACCACTGGGAGAATCGGGCCGGGTCCTGCCAGCGTTGAGGTCCGCGGCCACCTTCACGCCTCCCACCCCCGCCAGCCACAGAACCTGATATCAAAGGCTCCTTAAAATCCAGCCCCATGTCTCTGTAATGGCAATTAGATCTAAATCATTTACCTCTATTTGTACTACTAGTTCATCTTGCTTATTGCAGATGCTTTGTGAATTCAGATAAAGAACTTTTAATTTCATTTTTCACTTCTATTCCCTGCAATGACCCTATTCGCTGATGTACAATTTTTGTTAAACTCTCTGTCCCATTCTGCTTGACTTTACCCACAGTCCTATGCTGTGCTGATGCCTCGACCTTTTCTTTGGAATTTAAAATCTCCCTTCACCCACCCACATTTACTAGTTTAAAGTCCTTGTGGCCAACCTATTCATCCCTTCCGATAGAACCTAGTCCCAAACAGTTCAGATAGAGCTTGTCCCAACAATTCAAATCATTCCTACCTGGTGCCAGTGCCCCATGAAATGGAAGCCCTTTGTTCCACACCATTCCTTCAACCACATGTTCACCTTCCTAATCTGCCTATCCCTATACCATTTGCACGTGATTTAGTTAATAATTCAAAGGTTATTACCCTTGAGGTCCTTTTTTAAAAAAAAGCTCCTAGTACTCTTTGAACAGGACCTCTTGCCTACTCTTTCCTATGTTGCAGGTACCAACATGGACCACAACAACTGGATCCTACCCCTCACTCTCCAATAGCCTTTCAAGCTGGTTTGAGATATCCCTAATCATAGCCCTAGATAGGCAACATACCTATTACCAAGTTGCAGTTAAGTATCTTGGGTTTAGCAGAAGTAGGAAATAGTGTCATGGGGTGTAGCAGCATAAGGAAGATTTGGAAGAACTAATTAGCAAACATTAAGCAGCTCCAATTATTGTCGTGCTTGAAAGGTTGCACAATTATATATGAGTATTTCTACAAAATATACTATTTTACTGAAGCAGTTTGGGAATAGTACTAACGCTTTATTTGCATCCTGATGATATTTGTTTATCCTATTCAGAAGTTTCTCACACTGAGCGTCTGCCCGTTTCACAAGAGCCCTTATGAGTTCATCACAGTGCACCTCAAACATCCCCAAGCGAACAACCTAGAGCAAAAAATTAAGGCAATTACACAAAATAAGAGTACATTAGTATAGCTGCATGAAAAACACAACTGTGCTACCAACGTTTTTTTTATATGATCTGAATTACTTATTTAATGTTAATATTATCATCTAGTATACAGCTATAAAATGTAGATTAAAAAGTTTCATAAATGGATTAATAAATGTAGCTGTAGAAATTAAAATATACATATATTAATGCATTCTTATACAAACACAAATAGATAATTTATCATTTAAACTTGAGCTAGTAGGTACCTTTTGAGACCCATACTTAATTTCCTCTTTTAGTTTCAGATACTTCATAACTTCCTGTGCCGTCTCTTCAAATGTATGCTCTTCATTCAGGAATTGCTCTACATCCACGTCAGCTTGCCTATTTATGAGCATGGTATACTTATCATATAGTTTGGTATGCTCCTGGGGTCCCAAACTTTCTTTGGCAATGATCTCTATAACTTTTCTTTTGTTTTCCTCCACGATTTCATCCAAGATTATTGGTTTCAGAGTGGTCTTAACACCAGACTATAACAAGGAAAAAATATTTCTTCTGAGTGCACAAGAAGCAATTCCTAAAAGTAGTAGTAAACTATGTTTTCTGAGTTAAGTGCTCCTGGGATGGAGTCTCACTCAATGGAACAGCAGATTGGACAAATGGGGGTAGAGATCAATGTACCAGATTCCACTTTTCTAGTTAATAATTTTAATAACCGATAAACTAGGAGAGTCACAAAACTGGTGAGATCACATCCTCGTCCAACTATTCATCAAGTGAGGCTCCACATACTAAACTGCGGATATAATAAATTTGAATGGTTTGGGCCCTCCTACAGACACTGAGCCTAAATTTTCCCGTTTTACTGCCCAATTTCAGATGAATGGGAAAGAAATCTGGGCAGGTACACAGGATCCCCAATGATCGTGGCATCAAACTTATTTTCTGGCATCACTTCGGCAGGATATTGGATGCACTCATCCAAATATTGGTGAACGTATTTAAAGGAGGCAGAAAATACATAGGTCAGGAAGTTCCTCGGAGCTAGTCCCACTCCACCACCATAACTTTGCCAGAATTTCAGGTTTACTGATATAAATGGGATTTCTGCTGTACTTCCAACAAAGTTTCACCAGTGGATTAGGATCAGCTCCAATGAATTTCCCAGCCAGTGGCTATACATGTCCCCTTTTCCAATATTATAAGTCTCTACATGGCATAACTCACACCTGTACAAAACAAACATCCAGCATTACTACAGTGAGGAAAGTAAGTTTAATGCATCTATTGTAGCACTTTAAAAAGTGCTGTAAAGTCTTTGTCAACATTTTTTTTTCAATTTTCTTTTTGTTGTCTTCCACATGGTCTACTGCGATAGGTCTTCCAATTTTGCACTTATTCCCCATTCCAAAAAATTTACTGTTGGTAATGTCTTGTATCTTGGAAAAAGAAGAGGAACAGAAATGGAATAGAGGTCAAGCTGGTCAGACATATGGTGCCTACATGCTGGTATCCTAACTACAGAATATACAAACTAAAGCATTCCTAAGTTCTACTGACCCAAGAGCAGTGCCGGCTGAAGCCGTGCATTATTCTGTCACATGCTGCAAACTAATTTGTAACTCACCTCTACTGTAGGCACTACATTGCCAAAAAATGCAAAGGTCACTACTGCAGTGAATGTGTATGCTACATAGTCATACCAAGATTACATCATCAATAGCATTAGTCAGTCAACTGTACACAGATGTAACAAGCAAGTTACAGATGCATTCTTTGCTTTGGAACCATTTCATCACCTTCCTCATGGACAACTGGCATCAATACATTAAGGCACTGTAATTTTACTGAATGGCAGAACCCCAAAGTTCAAAGAGCCATCAATTGTACCCATATGTGCATACATATATGTCCTTTGATCAATCCCAACACATACATCAAACAGTAATGATGCCACCGTCTCAATCTCCTGCTTGTTTGCACCCAGCGAGACCGCATCATACTCACTTTCTGAGCAGTTTGACTTCATTTTAAGGTAGTCAACCAGGCAGCAACAACTTTTACATAGCGCCAGACATTATCATATCCATCAGGTTTCTTCTGACTGTCATGCTTTTCTGTCAAGATTAAATTCACCCAATTGCCAGTAGATTTCCAACAACATGGCACTTTTTAAGTCGGAGAACAAACAAGGACACTCTGTTATTTGTCGCTGATGTCTTCAAACTAATAGTGAGGAAAAGACCAAATGGTCCATCAAGCCTGCCTCACACTATGATGGCCAGACCAGAAAGATTAAACACTTCTTCCCACTTCCAACCGACCACATCTCCTTACCAATGCTGCAGCCATGTAAATGTTCTCCAACCCTCTCATGTGATCAAAACTAGTCCAGGAGATCATATGGACTCCGTGTTATCTATAAAATCACTTACCTTATAAATGATGCATTCTCTACCCCAGTCAGAAATTGGTCCAGCTCCCTCTTGAAGGCATGCAGTAAGTCAGAACCCACAACAACTGGTAATATGTTTCAGAGGCTTACAAATCTCCGGGAAAAGAAGAGCCGCCTAATATCCAGTCTTTTCCTACCCTTACCTAGTTGAACCCATTTCCCCAGTCCTCCCCAATTTCTTAAACTGGAATAATTTATCAATAGAGATGCTAGTCAACACTTTAATTATTTTATAGACCTCTATCAGGTCACTAAGTCTGTTGCTCTATAGTAAATGGACCAAGATCCTTCAGCTTATCAGAATAGATGAGGTTCTTTAAGTTATGAATCATTCTTGTAGCTTTCCTCTGGACCTTTTGATTCCACCACCCTTTCAGGTAATGTGTTCTAAATTGTAACAACTGCTTGTGTGAAATCATTTCCCCTCTTGTTCTTAGGCCAATTATTTTAAATCTATGACCATTGTTACCAACCCATGTGCCAGAGGAAACAGTTTTTCCCTACTTGCTCTTTCAGAACCTCTAATAATTTTGAATACTTATCTTCAGTCTTCCCTTAACCATCTTCTCCAGCTTCTCCAGTCTCTCCACATAACGGAACTGGGTCATCCCTGGCATCCTCCTGGTAAATTTTCTCTGTACCCTCTCCAGGATTTTGACATCCTTCCTAAACTGTGGTGCCAAGAATTGAACACAATACTACAGCTGATGCCAAAACAAACATTTGTAAATGTTTGGCATGGCCTCCTTATTTTTGCATTCAATACCCCTATTTGCAAAGCCAAGTATGCCATGTACTTTCTCAACTGCCTTATCAGCTTGCCCTGCTACCTTCAAAGATTTGTGAATGTGCACCTCCAGGTCCCTCTGCTTTTGCACCCCCCTCACAATAGTACCATTTAGATTATACTGCCACTTCATTTTGGTTCTTCCAAAGTGCATCACTTTACACTTATTCGCATTAAAATGTAACTGTTGTGTCTACCTATTTCACCAGTCTGTCCAAGTCCACCTGAAGTCTGCTACCATCCCAATCACCATTTACTATGTTGCCAAATTGTGTATCATCAGCAAACTTCAAAATTATACTCCTTATACCCAAGTCCAGGTCATTTATATATGAAAAGAAAATCAATATCCTACTTTTGACCCCTGGGAGACCCCACTGCAGCTTCTGTCTAAATCAGAAAAACATCCAGTCATTGTTCATAAACCTTTAGTGATATTAGCACAGTAACACTAAGATCTTTTTCTCTCTCAACATCTTTCAGTATAGTTCCCTACAAGTGATGCATATTCTGCCATGGTTCTACCAACATGCATGATACATTTATCTAATTTTAGCACCATTTGCTATTGTGTGGTCCACTCTCCCAGGACATATAAATCCTTTCAGATTTAATTGCATTCCTCCACCATCTTAACCCAACCACAGAATTTGGTGCAATCTGCAAACTTACCATACTCGCAACACCACTGTCCAGATCATCAATAAAGACATTGAAGAGTGGGGGCCTAGGATCAATCCCTTGGGGAACCAAGACATCGGGAGTTTCCACGTCTTTTGAGTACAGAGAATTTATTTTTGTGTCAAATGTCAGCCCCTTTCGAGGAGCAGAGGGAACATATTACACTTTTCTGGGGGGCACCCAGAATCCAACTCCCCCCACGCACCTCTCCCCCACCAGAGTCATAGAGTTATACAGCACAGAAACAGGCCCTTCGGCCCACCGTGTCCGCGCCGGCCATCAAGCCTATCTATTTTAATCCCATTTTCCAGCACTTGGCCCGTAGCGTTGTATGCTATGGCATTTCAAGTGCTCATCTAAATACTTCTTAAATGAGTGGGAAACATCAGTCAGGATTCCCAACCTCTCCATCATGATGGGCAGCCAATATGTAATCCCAGTGGTGTAATCAATCATCATTTGCATGTTAATCTTGGGGACATCCCTGGGACCCCACAAATTTTGACAGGCTCAATTGCAGAGGTCCCAAACATGCAAAACATGAAAAATGCAGCTATGGGGAAAGATTAGATAGGCTGGGGTTGTTCTCCTTGGAACAGAGAAGGTTGAGGGGAGATCTGATTGAAATGCACAAAATTTTGAGGGGCCTGGATAGAGTGGAGGTAAAGGGCCTTTTCACCTTAGCAGAGAGGTCAGTGACAAGGGGGCATGGATTTAAAGTGATTGGTAGAAAAATCAGAGGGGAGATGAGGAAAAACTTTTTCACCCAGAGGGTGGTGGGGGTCTGGAACTCACTGCCTGAAAGGGTAGTTGAGGCAGAAACCCTCAACTCATTCAAAAGAAGTCTGGATATGCACCTCAAGTGCTGTAATCTGCCGGGCTACGGACCAAATGCTGGAAGGTGGGATTAGAATAGGTGGATCGTTTTTCACAATTACAGAGTGATAGACTTTCATTGTAAAGTAGCAGCTCTCTCTGTCACACAATAAGACATATTTATCAAAAAAGCTTATCAACACCTGCTATGAGTAACAAATAGTGAAAGAGTTTTCAATGAAACATGTAGAACCATAGAACCATAGAGAAGTTACGGCACAGAAAGAGGCCATTCAGCCCATTGTGCCTGCACCGGCTGGCAAAACTAGCCGCCGAATCTTATCCCACCTTTCAGCCCCCGGTCCATAGCCTTGCAGTTTACAGCACTTTAGGTGCAGGTCCAGGTACCTTTTAAATGAGCTGCGACTTTCAGCCTCAACCACCGATCCTGGCAGTGAATTCCAGACATACGCCCCCCTCCGGGTGAAAAAATTTTTCCTCATGTCCTCTCTAATCCTTCTGTGCCCCCTGGTAATTGACCTCTCCACTAGGTGAAACAGGTTCTTCCTGTCTACTCTATCTAGGCCCATCATGTTATACACCTCAATTAAGTCACACCTCAGCCTCCACTGTTGTAAGGAAAACAACCCTAGCCTATCCAATCTTTCCTCATAGTTGCAACTTTCAAGCACTGGCAACATTCTTGTAAATCTCCTCTGTACTCTCTCCAGAGCAATGATGTCCTTCCTGTATTGTGGTGACCAGAACTGTACGCAATACTCCAGCTGTGGACTAACCTGTGTTTCATACAATTCCAGCATGACATCCCTGCTTTTGTATTCTATACCTCGACCTATATATCAAAATATATATTTTGTATATCCCTGAATGCATTTGTCAAGCTTGGTCTCCAAAGTAGATAGCACTGCCAATTACGTAGCTCTGAAACCTCCCAGCAGAATTTCCAAGATAGACTATGCAACTGCAGTACACAGTGCAACTTATGCTGGAGATTTTAAAATTGGGACTGTGACTACAGCCTTTCTTTCCTGCCTTTTTAGCTGCCACTGCCACTAATGCTCCTGTCCTGCTACTGCAATTCAGTTCCCTCGCCACTGTAGCTGCCCTCCATTACTTTAAAAAAAGTAAGAAACAAAAATTACCTAAACAGATTTATGAATTTTTAAGTCATCAAGCCACTAATTTGCAGTTTCCACACAAATATGGCCATAATCAAAGATTTTAAACACTAAAAATATCACTAACACTTCCACAATGCAACTGGCTTATTCAATCAATGTAAATCAGTGGTGCTGATAATATAGTATACATTACACAGCATAAAACTGCAATGTTCAGCCTCACTGTGAGCAACACTACAGGAGATCTGGTCGCACGTTATTAAAAAAACAAAACGTTTTGCTTTGCTGTATATATTCACAAAAATTACAAACAGGAAAAGATTTATCCATATCCTGTCCCACACATTTCTGATGTATTATGTATCACATGTAAGCTCCTGGGAAACATAGCATCAGTTTCCATGGCCGGAATTTTTCGTTGGGTGGGAGGCCCCGTCCACCAGCTGAAAAGTCAGTGGCGAGCCCGCCTCTGCCAGGCCTGGGGAGCCAGACCAGGATTTTACACTCCCCAGGCCCTTAATTATTCTTGGGCGGGACTTCCATCTCCTTGAGGCAGGAAGTCCCGCCTAATGGAGCTTCCAGCCAATCAGCTGGCCAGCAGCTCTTAGTCCCAGCAGCGCCAACTGGAGCGGTAGCCACTGCTGCGACTACACCCAGCCATCACAAGCAAGATGAAGGACGACCCCGGAAGACAGGTAAGATTTTAGGGCCTCGCCAGGGATAATCGGTCGGGCCACGGCGAGGCAAGGGGGGAGTGTTGTGCGTTGGGGGTGGTTGGAACTTCGGGGGCGGCCCTCTAGGGTGCACAGGGTACCCGAACAGGAGGCCCCAGCCCACAAGGAGGCCGCCTGGTGAAACCAGGCGGGGTGTTTGAGGCTTCTGCCATCCGGCTGCCGAGGGTAAATTACCTGCAGTGGTGGGAGGAGGCTCTTAAGTACCAGTTAATTGGCCACTTAAGGGCCTTGATTGGCCTGGGGTGGGCAGGCCCTTTCTCGCCACTGCCGCCCCACGTAAAATTGCAGCGGGGGTGGGAGCGGGTTTGGAACAGTCCCCTCACCTCCCACTTAATTTTATGCCACCACCCCACCCCCCCACACACCCCCACCACCACAAGCTCACTCGTTTGGGTGGCGTAAAATTCCAGCCCATATTTACCTGAATATCTGAATACACCCAGCTCAACTCATTAACCAGGATTGGTTAATGAACAGGAAGCAGAGAGTAGGGATAAACGGGACATTTTCAAGTTGACAGGCTGTAACTAGTGGAGTGCTGCAAGGATCAGTGCAGGGGCCTCAGCTGTTTACAATCTATATTAATGCTTCGACAAAGAGACCAACAGTAATGTATCTAAGTTTGCTGACAATGCAAAGTTAGGTGGGAATGTAAGCCAAGAGGAGGAAACAGAAAGAAAAAAACTTGCATTTATAGAACGCCTTTCACAACCATCAGACGTCTCAAAGCACTTTACAGCTAATGAAGTACTTTTTGAAGTGTCGCCACTGTTGTAATACAGGAAACGCAGTAGCCAATTTGCGCACAGCAAACCCCCACAAACAGTAATGTGATAATGACCAGATAATTTGTTTTTGTGATATTGATTTAGGGATAAATATTGGCTGGGACATTGGGGATAACTCCCCTGCTCTTCTTCGAAATAATGCCATGGGATTTTTTACATCCACCCAAGCCAGCAGATGGAGCTTCGAAGCTACAAAGAGATATAGACAGGTTAAGTGAGTGGGCAACAAGGTGACACGTGGAGTACATTGTGGGGAAGTGTGAGGTTATTCATTAAGAATAGAAAAACAATGTTTTTAAAAGGTGTGAAGCTTTTAAATGTTGATTTTCAGAGAGGCTTGGGTGTACCTGTATAAGCAACAAAGTTAATTTGGGGTACAGAAAGCAATGGCAAATGGCATGTTGACCTTTATTGCAAGGTGAATGGAGTACAATAATGAGGAAGTCTGGCTACATTTGTATAGGGCTTTGGCAAGACCACACCAGAAGTACTGTGTGCTGTTTTGGTCTCCAAATCGAAGGAAGGATATACTTGCCTTGGATGTGGTACAGTGAAGTTTCACTAGGTTAGTTCCTGGGTTGAGAGGGTTATCCCATGATGAGAAGCTGAGTAAACTAGGCCTATATTCTCTGGAGTTTAGAAGAATGAGAGGTGATATCATTGAAACATACTAGATTCTGAAAGGGCTTGAAAGGGTAGAGACTGAGAGGTTTCTTCCCATGGCTGGGGATTCTAGACCACTGGGGCACAGCCTCAGGATAAGGGGTCGATCACTTAGGACTGAGATGAGGAGAAATTTCTTCACTCGGAGGGTTGTGAATCTTTGAAAATATCTACTCCAGAGGGTTGTAGATGCTCCATCGTTGAGAATATTTGACTGAGATCGATATATTTTTGATCTCTCAGGGAATCAAAGGATATGGAGAGTGGGTTGTAAAGTGAGTTAGGGTATTGAATGGCAAAGCAGCCTAAAGGGGCCAAATGGTGTATTCCTGCTGTAAGTTCGTATGCATCATTGGTGGCCGTGTCTTCCGTTGCCATTGCCCCAAGCTCTGGAATTTCCTCCCTAAACCTTTCTGTCTCTCTTATTTTTCTTCCTTAATGCCTACCTTGTTTACCAAGCTTTTGATCATCTGCCATAAAATCTCCTTTTGTGGCTTGGCATCAAATTTTGTTTAATAATGCTCCTGTGACGTGCCTTGAGACTTTTAATTACGTTTAATTATGTTAACTGCACTATATAATTTGTTGTTGTTGAGTGGTGAGAAACCAGATTAAAAACCCAGGGCAATGGGGGTGGGGGTGGGGGGGAAAAATAGAAAATTCCTCTCCAGCCCCCTTAGGCAATAGAAACTAGTCCGGGAGATCATGTTGCCTCTAATTTACCTTGCAGGATAAGTACTTCTTGTGGGTGATCTCCAGAAACAGCCCCAGTGCTTGATTGAGGGAATGCAATGAATCAGCGAACCAACAGCCTGTTGCACAGGTCCATTATTCTCCGGGAAAAGAACCACCAAACATTTAACCTAGTTCTGCTGTTTTGTTGCTTGTAAGCATTTCCCCTGTTCCTCCCTAACCTACTCCGTTGAAATAACTGGTCTACATAAACATAATCTAGTCCCTTCATCAATCAAATCACCCCTAAATCTAAGCTTTTCTAAAGAATTGAGACCAAGCTCATTGAGCCTATCTGGGTAACTAAGATGTTTTAAATCTGTGGCCAAAATTAGTATGAACTAAGATAAATGTACAAATGTGATTTTGTGACTTTGGACAGCGAACTAATACTCCTGGTTCTGACAAAAGATTTTTTAAAAATCACAGCCATTCAATGTACAGATTTTTTCCAACTCTTAAAACTGGATTCACAATTTGCAACACAACATCATAAATGTCCAATGGGATTATTTGTAAATTCTCATTTATACAAATGATGAGGCCATGAAGAAATGAACATCATTTTTAAAATTCTGGGAAAAATAATTTCTTGTCATTCCAAAATATTGGGAAATGTGCCTATTATAACTGATAAGAATGAAACAACCTAAGAAAAAAGTACAATGGTGAGTCTATAAACATCACTTACCCATTCAGTGTACAGTTTTGTCTCAACTCTTGGCACTTTAGTCGCAGTTGTCAGCATGACATCATAAACACTCAAGAATATTAGTTCAAAATCCTTGAACTCTGGTTCAAATTGAACATTGTTGTTTTTTAGGATCAGACGCAAAATGAAACCTGGATGTTCATAAACACGTATGGAATCCTAGATGTAAAATTCCAGACATATACAATTGAAATGAAAACCTCTCTCAATGGGTTTCACTTCTACTTCTTAAGTATTTGCTTGAGACTAATAAAATCTGAATGGAATGCATGTACAAAATGTACATTTTCTTTAAACACATAATAATTATATCCAAATATAAGGATTTGCAAATGCGAAACTTACTGAATCCAAGCAGTCCTTTATAGAAAGTAATATGTGGCAGGATATTACGCTGATGAATTAATCAGACTATCTGCAGGATTTTAAGTTGCACAATGTAAAATCTAGTGTATAGCTCACAGTTCCCTACCAGTTTTGATGCCCTATAAGTACAGGGGAGAAATTTATACGTGTATCCTCTTATTAAAACAACTGTACAGGCACCCCGCAGCATTTCCTAGTATTTCTCCTTTCTATCAATGACTCAATGGATGTTATCAAAAGTGACATTGTTCTCTTTATTGATGATAACCACTCTGTACAGGGTGTTGATTCCCCACAAAGTGGCACACATTTTTTATTTTTCATGTTATAAGAAGCAATATAAAGCAGACTGAAATTCAACAAAAACTGTATTCTGTTTATTTACATAATACGGGTAAAAGTTAGTTAGTTGGAGCTGGAAAGGGGAGATTGTGGTGGTGACACAGAAGCTGCATCCTTGCCGGATTTTGCAATCCCCTGCTAAGTGTGGTACCAGCCAAGCTTCCTGGATAAACATTTTCTGGTGCCTATAACCTATTCAAAATGGGGGTGGAGGGGGCGGTGGAGGGGGGGGGGGGGCGCTTTATATTATAAAGTTCAGTGCAAGAATTCCCATGCTATGGATATTGGTGCACCCATGTCACAAACATGTACACACAATATTTTCAATGTTGTAAGATTGGGATTATGGTGCTTTTTAACACTACAGGCTGAATTTTATTAACACACCACATATTGCAGCGATGCGCTTTGAAGTCAGCAGCCTTCAGGCGCGGATGTGTCGTCGCTGAGCCCCTGCGATATTTTGTGTAGAGAGGGCGGCCGCTCCGTCCCTGGCAGCAGCAACCGGTGCCACTGCGTAGATGCTGGTGGCATTTTTAAAGGGCTTCAAGCCCTTAGGAACAAAATGAATTTTTAAGGTACATTTCTGCGCATTGTCTTTTAAAAAATAATTAAAAGCTGGAGGCCCTTTCCCACCCCACCCCCAACCCCCCCCAATGTTTTTAATATTGGCCTCACCGCCGCTGGTAAAATGCAGCGGGACCTTCTCGGGGTCGTAGCAGGCCTGTCCCGGAAAGATTTTCCGGGCCCCTCGTCACGACCCCCAACGCCGGAGGCCTCATAAATTTCAGCCCTACATGTTAGAAAATGGTGAAACAATCCCTGAAACTGCTAAACATGAGTTGTGACCACATTTTGTTGTTTAAACTGTAACAGCAACCAAAATGTTAGGTAAGGTGATTCATGCACAGCTGTGGCTTATACACTAGGTTTTCATGGTAATAGCTCTGACAGTCTAAACTCAAATTTTCCCCTCCAAAATCACCAATCGAGCAACAGCTTAAATATATAGTTATCTAGAATACTCTAAAACAATGAAAAGCATGAAGTAAAATTATCTGTAAGAAGGTTTTTATAATCTGCATAATGTTGATTATTAACTAAGAAATATATTTCGCAGCACATTGTTGATAAACATACCGGTCTTTGTACAATCAGATCAGTATAGTCCTGAATGGATTTTAGGGTTAAGCTTTGCAGTTGTGAAGTCATCAGTGTAGCAGCACAATTAAAGAAGGACAGTAATTTGGCACGATTGGTATTACTGGGAACCTGTTTCCGTTTATTTCCCAGGTAATAAATATTTTGGACTTCAGGAAACCATCTAAAACACATTGCATAAAACGTCAGTTTAAAACTAGATATGAAAGCTTATTTTCCACTTGTAATAAATGTTACAGTAATTTGAATGTTTTCTTTACGTGTACGTGACACATCTTACAAACATAACTTTCATAAAAATCTTTGTTTACCAGATTAATATGTACTATAAAGAAATGATCAAAAATCAATCCAATCTGGAAAAAAGTACATTTAACTATAAATATTTTACTTTTTTCTAGAGTGGTCATACTTTTTAAGGAGTAGCTCTTTCACAGATTCAATCTGCCTCATAAACAAGACCTGGAATGTAGTTAGCTCCATTGAATCTTTACGATTCCGAAATTCATCAACATCAATGAACCGTAATTGCCTGCAAAAGAAAAATAATTATTTTCCATTACAATGCACCACTTAACTATATTTCAGAAGACAAAGTAAACATCCTAAAAATTCAAAACAAATCTATAATTGCTTACTATTAACCTGCAAGGCATTTCGTGCTATAGTTTCAAATTTTCACACAAAGCAAGAGGAAAAGTCATTATAGATGCACACATACATGTAATTTTGTTAACCTATGAATTCATTTTGTGTCTTATGTTTTTTTTAAAGGGCAGAACACATGGAATGTAGATGGTAAGGAAAATCCTCCAAATGCAGGTAGGTAGTAATACTGGGGGTAATACAGGCAGCTGCAATATGGAACAGTGAAAGACCAAACATATATTTTTTCACTCTGTGATAGTTGCCATTTAGTACAGAAAAATGGTGAGTCAGTCCCATTTCTCACGCACCTTAACAGAAAGGCCAAAAACAAACATGAACCCAACCCTCTAAACCAGGTACATGCTCAAGTGATGAAGGCAAGAACATTTAGACAGGTTAAAACCCACTAGAGTCGATAGTCCATAGGGCCAAAACCAACCTCTTATAAGCACTCAAGTAAAACAAAGGGGAGAATTTTAACAGAACCAACATGCTCACAGCAGGGTGGGGGGGGGGGGGGTGGGTGCAGTGGGTGTTGGGGGCTTGCAGCAAGTCGGGAACACTATTCTGAGTGTAATGGCCTTTGTGTAGCTGTTAAGCTCAGCTATAGCTTGAGTGTTCTACATCCAGGTTCCCCAATCAATCACAGATGCAGGCATGATAACAAACTGTGCCTGTCAATAGAAGATTTTTATGTAATGGGACCCCAGCAGGAATCAGAATGGCTCCATTGCAGAGCGATTAGTCAAGCTTCATCAACTCAAAGAATGAAAGCACAATGTGGGAAGGCTGCCTCCCAGTTCTCTGATCCTTCCCTGGAGGCAATGCTATGAGCTTTGAGGGCCTGCAGAGAATTGTTGTTCCTGTGGATGGAAGGGAGAGGCTGGCCTCTCAAATCAAACAAACAGTGTGGCTGGAAATGGCTGACAAAGTTAGCACCAGGAGTGTGGTCTGTTGCAGCTGGATTTAGTGTCAAAACAGGTTCAATTACCTTGTGAGAGGGCAAGAGAGTGGCACCCACATTCAGGTGCCAACCTCCATACTCTGACTTTCCCAGCATTCTCCTGCACAACACTCCTAAGAACAACACACCTTGTAGCTCCACTGATCCCTCTCTCGAGGCACCTCCTCATATCCCCATCTGACCAGACAACACTGACAATCAGCCTCACCTATTGTTATCTCACACCCATCCCGGACACTCACCCTCCACACATGCTGTCATTCCATCCACTCCACACAATCCATTTCTCACATTCATAACAGTCTACTTCTGCAAGAAGAGAAAGCAAAGTACAAAACTCCAGGGAAAGACGGAGAACCAGGATGGCCATCCAGTGATAGTCACCCTGACTGCTGTGGAGAAGGCAATGATGGAGATCAGCAGAGTGGCAGAGTATACAACCGTTGGCGATGGAGAGATGGGGGTCTCTATCTAGTGACAGAACTACATATCAACTGCCACATGGCACATAACACTTTCTGTCACCAATAACTGAAGTGTCAACATCTGCACAATGATGGCTTTGAACCCTTTCCTCTTGTCACTTCTAATTCATGCCTTTCATTTCTCACAGGTTCTTCAGGTGTAACACAGGAGCTGGAGTGATAGGAACCGGGAAGTCCACAGAGGAGGTCAGAAACTCTGAGGAAGCACAGTCATGATACTCATGCACACCCTCCACGAGTCCAGACGCACACACCTCAGTGGGGCCTTAAAAGGGAGATAGCTATGTTGTCACATGGTGAGGCGCACATCAGAAATGAGCAGGAGCAGGTGCTGGAGACAGGGACAGCAGGGGAGAGTCCCCATTGGAGGGTGCAGGGCACTCCAAGCTCTACTCAGCTGGCCGCAGATGCTGAGCCTCGGGGGTCATTCATGAAGAGGGCAATTCTGGAACAACAACAGAAAATGTTCTGTCAGCATTTCCAGAGACACTGTGCATCATTGGAGAGAGATTGGGGAGTCTGTCTCAGGCATGAGTACCATGATTTTTCAGGCCTTTGTGCCTTTGTCCACCTCCATGGTAAGAGTGGCTATCAGAGTAAAGCAACTGACATGGCAGGCAACCGAGTGCATGCTTTCCCTCACCAAAGACCTGCACACTCAATCTGCCACTTTGAATAAGATGGAGGAAAAGCCCTGTATAGGTTGTTCAGCGCCTCACTGAAATGCAGCCATTAGGGAAGGCAGCTGGTCCATGAGAAGATGGAGAAAGGGCACAAGGAAGTGGGGACAATGCTCAAGGCATTCCTAGTTCTCATCCCTTAACCCCACTTGCTGCCTCCTGTCCCAGTGACCAAGCCTGCCCCTGCACAGGTACAGGTGGAGTTCCTTTGGCAGAGCCCTCATGGGCTCCAAAGACCAGAGGACATCAAACCACAGGTGCAGCACCATGTAGTGCCTTCCAAATGGACAATGGCCTTAAAAGGGTGTGAATGAGATAGAGAGACTTTTGACCGTGGGATTGATTTGTGAGTGTGGGTTGGGTGGGGGGTTGGCAGGGCGTTCAGCATTGGTGTGTTAGGGCTTTCCACACTCAGGTTACCTGAACAATTCCTGATGAGTCCATCACGGGCTTCTCTGGCAGCTAGGTGAGTGACTGCAAGAATCCCGACCACATCAGGAGCCTCCTCATCCTGCCTCCTCCTCCTAGGATGCAGAGCAGTCCTCACCTTCTTCCTCCTCCAGCTCCAATCCCCTCTGTAAGAAGGCACAGCAGACCACTACCATTCTGGGCATCCTTGCTGATACATATTGAGGGGAGCCCCCAGATCTGCCCAGGGCACCTGAAACACATCTTCAGCAACCCAATGTCTTCCTCAATGACCACTCTTGTGCTCATGGGGCTCTGGTTGTATCTTTCCTCTGCATCAGTGGCAGGGTACCTCACAGGTGCCATCAGCCACGTCTTTAGAGGTAGCCCTTGTCTCCAAGAAGCCATCTGCTGACTTGGTTTGGAGGTGTGAATACCCAAAGGAAATGTGACTGGTACAGAACAAAGCCATCACAAAAGCTTCCAGGATGTCTTGCACAAACATGCATGAAAACATTCTGGTGGTCACATACCAGCTGAACATTGACAAAACTGCTAGTTGATCCAAGGGTGCCTTTATTGTCACATGTGTGAAATGTATGACTCCCTGTATCTGTGGGAATCCAGTCACTGCAGCAAATGACAGAGCCCTCTGGTTCTGACCGGCCTCATCAATTGCAAAGCGGACATAAGTGATGGTCCTGGCAAACATGGTATCGATCACCTGGGTGACGCACTTTATTGGCAGCAGGTTGTAAAATTCTGCAGATGTCACCAGCAGATCCCAGGAAGGAGTCACAGGTGAAAAAAATCAGGGCTGTGGTGACCTTGACAGCCACTGGCAATCCATGCCCACCTGGTCCACTGGGCAGGAGGTCTTTCTCCAGGAGATTGCAAATGTCAACAAAGACCTGCCATGAGAGTCTGAGCCTCCTGAGACACAGCCGCTCAGTCATGTTGAGAAAGCTGACCCTCTGTATACAGGGGTAGTGCCTCCTTCGAGCTGAAGTCCCATGTCCGTTCTCTTTCTCCTATGGAGAATCATATATCACTATTTCATTGAGTCCATTATGTCTCAGTTATGCTACGGATGCCTCAATCTTTTCCCCTGCTACAACACAAGGCCAGGTCAAATTTGCAGATCTTCTTTTTCATATCCAACTGATCATTTTTTCTCATTATATTACTTTAATATTGTATTCTATTACATTTTTATTTTCTACTACCAAGAATGAAATTAAACTCCACGTTTTTCAAATTAGAACTGAACAACGGTGTGTCAACATTTATCATTCTATTATCTAAGGTTGGAAATTACTGTGAGCAATGTTATCACATGAACAATTCACCTCTTTGTTATTGTAATAGCGATGATCATCGGTTCAGTTTAAATGAGTTAAATGTTAAAATTGTATTAAACATTCATACAATAGAAGAAAGAGTAGATGAACGCTCGGATTTCTCCCCCAACATTCCAACTTGCTAATTAGGATACAGCAAGGCTCAACAAATGTAGACAGGGAATTTCTATGCAGTGTAACCACCACCTAGAAGTGCTAGCAGGTGTGTCACCCACTTGCCTTTTCACAGTTGAACTCCCAACAATCCATTACTGGATTGTCTCTCCCACCCGCCAAAAAAACCTACAAGTGAGAAACTTTTCTGATTTCAGTTGGAGATTTACTTACAGTCAATGTATTCATCTTACTATAAGAACTCACTTAAAAGAACATTGCCAGAGATCCAGGACAGCCAACATTGTGGGATTCACTGAATTTAAGTTCGCCTTTATTAAACTGCGTGCTGACAAAAATGACTTGTTCCATGGCTTTGGTACTATTTCCAACCTTAAAAATGTGAAGAAACATAGGTTACACAACAGTTCGTCCAGCGTTAGATCATTAAGGTGAAATTTCATAGCTTCAGACAAGAAAAAAAAGTTGAGAAATTTGTGTAGTCAAGTTGAATTTCATGGGTAAGACTTCCTAGCATCAAAGCATTCATAAACACTATTTTATCAACTTAGGATTCTACTGAGATTTTCAGGTACTGGCCATCATAAAATTAATTGAAATTTCAAACTTCAATAAAATTCTAAATCTGTTCTACCAACGTTCTGTTGTAAAGTTGCATGTTTACCTGCCGTATCAGTGAAACAACATATATGGAACAGAATTTCATAAGAACTTATATTTATAGAGCACCTTTGATACAGTAAACATCCCACAGTGCTTCAAACAAGCAGAAAAGATGCTAAGCAGTAATAGGAAAAGTGATCACAAGAACGGCCAAATGGGTAGGGTTTAAAGACTCTTTTGAGAAAAGCAAGGCAGAAAGATTTTGGATAAATATTGCACCAGCGCGTGAGGCCAAAATGGCTGGAAGCTGCTTACTGCATATAGAGGAATAAAAAGATAGATTACCCATCATGTATGGTTCTCTTCATTCTTTGAATAATATGCTGCTTCTACATGTTCTAAGAGTAAAGCCTATGCTGATTACTTCTGGGAAAACCATGGGGGGATAGATGTTATAAATTAACATTCCTGGCACTGGAAGTGCTAATTCATGTATTATACAAGCACATGACATCTTGTCATGGCAGTACAGATTATTCAATGCCGCAAGTGATCTTCTATTCTGAAACTGTATTAAGTTTTATGACTTGCATCAAGCCATTATGACAAGAAGCTAAAGTGGAACTGATTAACCTCTAATGGCCCTCACCAATAAAACTAGGGCCTGCAGAGTTGGGTGGGTGCAATTGTAGTACATAAAGAATGCACGTTCCATGAATAAAAACCCTACAGGGGAAATGATATATCTCTTTTCTTCATTAAGCATCATCCACACACCAAATATAATAATATATCATTCAGGGAGGAAGAGGCAACTGCGGAAGACCTATAACATCAGCAGTCCGCCTGCAGTTAAATCTAGGCAGCAATGTCTGCGACATGTGTGTAGACATTCCAACTTGCACACTTACAAATGCTATTAATTACAGCGTGACTGAGAGCTTCCCAGGAAGTGGCCTTTAACCTCCTCTTGGATTTTGTCCCTTTTATGTAACAGAAAACAATCAACCAACTCCTTAACTATCCACTGCTTGCTTGATTGGTCTTGGGTCTTTGCATCATAAAAAAAAGATACCTGTTTTGGCCTCTGAAATTGCTCCATACAGAAAACATAATTTCTGTGGTGAGTTTAATGGGTAATAAATGTGGAAATCCAGCTAGTTCTTAAAAATTACAGGGAGGCTAAGGGCGAGATGCCACCTGTGCAAAGCAAATGATGAAACAATATAAATCAACCAGCAAACTCTGCAGATGGTGTATCTCTTAATCCCCAGAATAGGCTGGCCATTTTGTGTATGAAGAACAACATGCGCCATTAACATGCTATTATTTTCCCAGCAAGTTCTGGCCAATAGTGTCTCATTACACATCTACAGCATAGAACCAAAATTCTAACTTATGCAGTGGATAAAATGATAGAACAACATCTTCACCTAAATGAAACTGAAAAATTTTCCAAGAAAAATTTGACTACTCCCACTTTGTCAGCTGTGGCTCAATTGGTAGCACTCTGAGTCACAAGGCTCTGGATTCAAGTCTGTTCCTCTTAACTGTACTGAATCATAGGAGGGTGCTGCTGATAGTTCTGCAAATGCAAGCATGGGAAATGGAACACCAGGATAGAGAGAGAGGACTCCGCGGTTCATTGATGCAGCACAGGAGGCCTTAGTGATGGAGGACAATAGGGGGATAGAGATCGTGTTTCCACAGAGCCAGGAGGTCCTCATAGAACAGCCTCCAAAGGGAGATGGGAGCAGGTGACGAGAGGTCAATTCCCAGCGCCTGGCTGGCCCCAAGCGCCTCACAGCAACGCCGGAAGAATTTTTAATGACCGCACGCCAATGGTCAAGTCAGTGAATGTATCTGCACATGATATCTCCTACCCACTGCACCATGAACTTCTCATGCTGCTCAATGCACCACACCCTTATCACACACCTAGCAGCAGTCCCTAGCACTCAGGTCTCAGGCGGAACATTCACATATTTTACCTCGCACATCTTCCACTAATCCCAGCCTCACACCCACCTCTCCCTGTCTCCACATACCTACAGCTATTTAATTATGGCAGGCACATCAACCAAACATTGCAACACAATTACTAACATTTTTCCATCTCCTTGCAGGCCAAGGTGGCACACAACAGAAGGGAGCAGCAGACAACTGGCAGGGTCCAGGTACAGCTTGATCTACTGAGTCCGATGGAGGGGATGGTACTCCGCATTATGAGGACGGCTGTGACAGAGCCCACAGCATCCAGCACCACCAAGACCATTCAGGATACAGTATGTTACTGCCTTATGGCCCTTCGGAACCTCCAATCGCCCTCATTTGGTGATCCGGTATGATGTGCTAGCTGCAAATGGTATCACCTTGGACCTCTTGCTTTACACCCTACCACCCCCCTCACCCCAGCAATCCCCTCCTGAGTTTATGCTTTCAGATGCTGTCGACTCACAGCACACCCAGGAGGAAGAGAGACAGCAATCTCATATCAGTGATGGGGAAGCACCAATGATCTGAAAATTGCAGCCACTAGCTCAGATCCTGGCACTGCACGATCTTTAGAGGCTAGTATAGAGTCAGGATCAACACATAGTAGTCACTGGGCCTGCATGAGCTGCAGCCAAGCCAGAGGGAAAGGGTAGCACATGTGCCAGCTCATGGGAGGGCAAGGTCGCAGACAAGTTCTGCTACACGGGACTCAGATGAGGATTTCGATGGGGCAGAGTGCTGATGAAGAAGCACACAAAGATGTTTGGTACATTGGTAAGGCTGCCAGACAGCCTTGTACCACTGTCAAGGAGCATGGAGCAGTCCGGCTCCAATGTGGCAGAGGGCATCGTGTAGAGCATGGAGCCCATCTGTGGAAGAGGTTGCCAACTCCATGACAGCACAAGCGGACCTGGCCATGATGCACAGTAGGGTGGTCGTCGTTTCAGCTTCCAATGCAGCACAGGCAGAAGCCACCCAACATCTCAATGCTGAAGTGGAAGCTCAGTCAGTGGTCATGAGATCCATGCTTGCTGCCATACAGGCTCAGGCTGCTGCTATAACTGCTGCGGATCTCAGTGCTCAAAAGGGGCATGCAGGCTCTCGCAGCCATCGTGCAATTTGTGCTCCAACAGATTACTAAGAGTGCTGAGGTGTCACCCCGCATGAGTGGCAGTAGTATCGTGGAGTTCAAACCTGCTGTCCTCTCTCAGGATGACAGTATTTGTGCTCCCACCACTGCCCTTGCTGTTGCCTGTCAGCCAGCCAGCTCAGACTACCAAGTTGGTACAGTCCGAAACTGGGACCTCAAGGCTCATAGCTGCTCAAGGGCACCCTGCAAGGCACTCTGCAGTCTGCCCAAGTGAAAGTCAGCAACCACAGCACAGCCATGCTGCAGCCATGGGGTAGCACTGCATAGGACCCACAAGACAGGCACTAAGAGAATGCCCAAGAATGAATCGTTCAGTTTTGTTTGTATAATTGGATGTGTTGTTGAATAAAGATGTTAATGAAAAGGTTTTTTGGGGGAGGCTTTTATTGTTATGTGGTTGCCAAGGGGACGCTGTGATGGGGGGGGTCTCGGATGGCTGTAACGGTGGGGAATGGTGGATCCATAATGGTGAAAGACAGCAGTTTTATGGAAACCAGAATCACAGCAGCCACTCTTGGAGAGCCAGTCCAAAGCAATGGGGTGAAGGATGCATTCGCCCTGCCTCCTCCTTCTCCAAAGGTGATTTCTGCAATGGCTGTGCCCTCATGATGGCAATGTCATGGAGGGTTCAGCAGACTACCACAAACTTGGACACCCAGTTTGATGTGTACTAGAGGGCTCCCCCGAGCTCTCCAGGCATAGGAAGCATTGCTTGAGCATGACGATTGTCTGCTCTGTGATGTTCCTGGTGGTTCCATGGCTCTCATTATATGCACATTGTCCTTGCATGGTCTAGTGACAGAGGGGTGGCCTTAGCCACGTTTATAGGGGATAGCCTTTGTCCCCAAGAAGTCATGGATCTCTGGTTCTCCATGGATACCAGACAATGGCAGGAACAGCTGACTGCCTCAGAATGAAGGCAACATGGTAGCTGCCAGGTTGGTGGGTATTCACTGACATTATGTATTGTGCATGATAGCACACCAACTGCACATTGATAGAATGGTAGCCCTTGCAGTTCCTATATCATTCCCTCTTCAGATGCCCTGCACCAACGTGAATTCATTATCTAGACAAAGCCACATGCCTCTCATCCTGTTGAGGGATTCACATCTCCTGGCATAGATGGCCTCTGTCACCTCTCGGATGCGGTGATGAGATGTTGGAAATGTCACCTGCTGCTGCCTGGAAAGATCCAGACACATTAAAGTTCAATACCACTATGACATTACCAGCCACTGACAGCACCGTCCTCACCCTGATGTGGGATTCCAGGTCAGGTTGATGGTGGCGGCACAGTTCTGTGACCACCTCTTTGTTGAACGAGTCACTTCAGGCATTGCTCTTGAATGAGCTTGAGGTAGAAGTGCTCTTGAAAACCCCATGGTAGATAGGGACTTCTGTGCACAGCCTTCCTCCTCCTCCCTCTTAGCAGAACTTCCTGTCTCTGCTGCCTTTGCTCCATTTCCTGGTCATGTTGCAGACCCAGCGGCACTGCAACCACAGCCCCATAACTCACGCAGGCCACCAGATCCTCTGACAGCCCTGAATGTATACAGCAGCTCACACAAAACCTCAAAAAACCTCACACAGCACTTCCACTAACTTTTCCAGAAGTCAAAGCACCTCACCTGCAAGTTGGATGCTTGGCCCTTAAATAACGCAAGTGGGGACGGTCCCTCTCGTAAAGACAGCATGTTTTTTATTCATTCATGGGATGTGGGCATCGCTGGCTAGGACAGCATTTATTGCCCATCCCTAATTGCCCTAGAGAAGGCGGTGGTGAGCCCCCTTCTTGAAACGCTGCAGTCCATGTGGGGTATGTACACCCACAGTGCCGTTAGGAAGGGAGTTCTAGGATTTTGACCCAGCTACAGTGAAGGAACGGTGATATAGCTCCAAGTCAGGATGGTGTGTGGCTTGGAGGGGAATTTGCAGCTGGTGGTGTTCCCATGCATCTGCTGCCCTTGTCCTTCGAGGTGGTAGAGGTCGCGGGTTTGGAAGGTGCTGTCTAAGTAGCCTTGGTGCATTGCTGCAGTGCATCTTGTAGCATTTAACCATGTGTGGCATCAAGGAACTGTGGAAAAATGAAGTCAATGAGAATCAGGGGAAAAACTCACCACTGGCTGGAGTCAAACCTAGCACATGGTTGTTGGAGGTCAATCATTTCGGCCTCAGGATATCACTACAGGTGTTCTTCAGGGCAGTGCCCTAGGCCCAACCGCCTTCAGCTGTTTCGTCAATGACCTTCCCTCCATAAGTGGGGATATTCACTGATGATTGCACAGTGTTCAGTCCCATTCATAACTCCTTAGATAACAGAGCATTTAGGTTTGAGCTGCTGCAGCAAGTAACATTCACATCCAACAAGTGCCAGGCAATGACCATCTCCAACACAAGAGAATCTAGCCACCTCTACTTGGCCTTCAGCAGCATTACTATCTCTGAATGCCCCAGCATCAATATCCTGGGGTTACCATTGACCAGAATCTTAAATGGACCAGCCACATAAATACTGTGGCACAAGAGCAGGTCAGAGGCTGGCAATCTGCAGAGAATAACTCACCTCCTGACTCTCCAAAACCTTTCCACCAACTACAAGGCACAAGTCAGGAGTGTGATGGAATACAGCACCCCCCCCCCCCCCTCCTTCCGTGGATGAGCACAGCTCCAACAACACCCAAGAAGCTCAACACCATCTAGGACAAAGCAGCCTGCCTGATGGGCACCCCATACATCACCTCAAACAGGCACTCCCTCCACCACCAGTGCACTATGGCTGTGGAGTGTGCCATATACAACATGCACTGCAGCAACTTGCCAAAACTCCTTCAAATGCACCTTCCAAACCCACGACCTGTATTATAATAATAAAAGCAAATTACTGCAGATGCTGGAAAACTGAAATAAAAACAGAAAGTGCTGGACATACTCAGCAGGTCAGGCAGCATCTGTGGAGAAAGAAGCAGAGTTAACATTTCAGGTTTGTGACCTTTCATCAGAACACACCAGTTCTGATGAAAGGTCACAGACCTGAAACATTAACTCTGCTTCTCTCTCCACAAGAATCTTCCGGTTCCAGTTCCACAACTGAGGTCCGCCTCCCAACGCAGTGCTGCAGCTCTCGTCCATTCCCAGTACAGCTTCCAGGTTCATATCCCATTGTGTCCCCTTCTGCTCCAACTTCAGCCTCCATGTCATACACTAAATCCCTGCCAACATCAGGTCATGCTCTGTCTTTGCCTCAGACTTAGAACTGCTGCCGTCTTGTACAGCCTCAGACCCAATTGCTTCCCAGTTCTTGCCTCAGGTCCCCACTCCCAATTTCTGCCACATGTTGCCACAATTTCCGGGGGGGGGAGGGGAGGGCAGTGGTCACTGCAGTGGCCCAACTCCAAATTCACTTCTCCTTGCCAAGGCGAGTGCTTTCCAGATCAGGCTCCACTATCCACAGCTTTCTCCTAGCCTTAGTCCTCCACTGCCCCCTAGTCTGACAGCCATACAGCTTGCAGTAACTCCCACACAGCCTCTGCTGATCCAGTACCATCTTCTCCCTGCCTGCCCTAGAACCCTACCTCTGGCCAGGTACATTTGAGCTTTCATTATGAAGTATGGCCTAGCTTTTTAAAAACAAATAAGATATATAAATTCCGTAAACCATTAAAGGCACATGTGTAAGATACATACAAACATAGAGAGAAGCGTGAAGAGGAGACAGGAAACAGAGCGAGCAGATGGTGATACAAAAAGAACAAAAAAGAGGCAGAAAGGTATAGAGAACACATAGAAACATAGTGTGAGACAACCCTAGAGAGAAAAAAGGGTGGAAAATAAGCAGAAAGAATCAGGATGAGTTAAAGAGTAAGAGAAATACACAAGAAAAGGTGCATAATTTTTACATTTATTTATATTCATAAATGCATCAGCTATCAAATAATAACCTTTGCATGTATGTTACCTTGTACCACAGATATATATGCTGAGCTGCCATAATGAGTACTTAAAAATGTAAGAAACACACATTCTTGTCACAAAGTTCTACTTATCCTTCCTGTAGCCACATATATTTTAAAGTAAACTTTTAATAATTTCACTTCATAGAATCCTTCTTACTCTGCACGATGAACAGGGAGTTTTTTCTTTACTTCTTCTTTCTCTCTGGGATCTCTTAAAACAAAGTCCACTGAAAATATGAGAAATACATTTGTAAATGATGTGCAAATATTCAAACTGCCATACACACAATGTACTCACAAACACAGCCAACTGCTGTATAATATGCAATTAAATATTTTAAGCAGCACAAAATATTTGGAATGTATACCATATAGATAATAGTACCTCTCATAATTTACTCCAATGGAATGGAACTTGAGACTTCTGACTCAGAGGTGAGAGTGCTCCCAATTGAGCCACAGCTGATATCCAATAGATAATAACAAGATAGTGACTATCTTATATTTATGACCTCTAGTTTTGGACTTCCCTACATGTGGAAGCATTTTCTATATGTCTACCCTATCAAACTCTTTCAACATCTTAAAGACCTCTATCAGATCACCCTTCAGCCTTCTCTTTTCTAGGTAGAACCTATTCAGCTATTTCTGATGCATATATGCTCTTAGTTCTGATATAATTGTTGTGAATATTTTTTACACCCTTTTCAATGCTTCTTATAATATAGGGACCAGAACTGGGCATAGCACTTCATGTGGAAAAACCAAGGTTCTATACAAGCTATATATGTCTGCTTTTCAATTCTATCACTCTAGAAATGAACACCAGTGTTTGGTGTGCTTTTTTATGGCCTTATTAACTTATGTCACTACTTTAAATGATTTGTGTGTCTGTACCACCAGATCCCTTTACTCCTCTACCCATTTAGTCTATTATCCAAGTAATATATGTCCTCTTTATTCTTCATACTAAAATAATCCACTTCACACTTATCTCTGCTTAAAGAAATTTAAAAATTAAGCATACCAGTAGTGTGCAAATATAGTCAAAACTCATTTAAATTAAATTCTGTTAATAAATACCACAAACATAGCCCCAACCCCAGCCCATTGGAAATCCACTCTATTCAGCAATGGATCTAAAATCTTGATTAATGCAATCTTTACCGATTCTCTCAAGTTTCATAAAGATTGAGTTAGCATTTCCTATAATATTAAAAATAATTCTGTACCTATTGCCTTCTTTACACTAAGAAGATAACCTTCTTTCATTTCATCTGAAAGTGACTCAATAATATCAGTGTACGTTTTGAGGTGGAATGGTACCAAGGATAATACATCTTCTAACCAGCTGTCTTCCATAGGAGCCACATGTTCTGTGTCTATTCCATGATTAATGTAATAGTAATACCGCTGTGAAATTAGAAGCCAAGAACATGGAATTAACAACTGATAACAGTTTACAATAAAGTGACATTGGTTACAAGGCTATTGAAACCACAGCCCTCATCATACGCCCTTAACAGTAAGATATTAGTAGATAAAACAAGGAATAATTCCAGAGAAACCCAAAACCATCTTTCAAGTATTTGAATACTTCTGACCTGTGATCTAATCTATTAAAATATAGAAAAGGTGACAGAGTGGATTGATGCACCAATGTGTACTGCTACACTTTTCAATACCTTGCACTTTAAAATTTAGAATATTCGAAAATTCAACAGTGAAGCACAAGCCATCCCAAGAAACTTTAGGAGTGGCACATAGCATAGAGACACACTACCTAAGAGTCCTGGGGTAGGTGGTACATTCCAATTTCATTGGCTAGAAGCAAAGGAAGATACAGGACAAGTGGAATGGAGCTAAGGAGTATTATTAGTTTTATACTGGTCTAATTAAGAAACGGAAGAAACACAATGGGTCAAACAACCCTCTTCTGTATTGCAAATTTCTGTACTTCTAAAAACAATCAATCATTCACTTGCATAACGCCCTTGCAATGATCATGAGGTTAACAGCATATATTAAGCAGCAAGGAACTGTCATATGTGTTCTGTGTTTTATCTACCAATATATCACTATTAAGGAGTATGATGTTGCTGAATCATTATTAATCTCTGAACTGCTACGTCAATGGCAAGTATAATTTCTATCATGTTGTTGTCCATTTCAATCATGGTGTTGTTTATGTTTAAGGGAAGAACCTGTATAAAAATGAAGTAAGGCAATTTTTAAAAAAAAGATCAAGGCAAGAATCTCAATCTAAACAGAAATGCAAAACAAGACGCAAATGATTACATTAAATAAAATAAATCAGCACAATTTTTATATAACTTTGTACTCCAGGAAGTAACACTTCGGTTCTTTGTTCCAGTTAATCCTTCCTTTATTATTATGGCTCAGTGAACAATAATGATAGGTTATCTACCTTTAAAATCTTTGAAGACCATGCAAGATAAATACCCTATATTTCCTGTTCATCCACACACCACAGGAGTACAATGTTCACCATTTATACTGCTCACGCTATGGCAGGCAATCATCTATACTGGGAAATTACGACAACTATTTTCCATCACCATAGAAATCAATCACAATGCATTAAACATGCCAACTATTTTGGACCATACGGTAAGTTCTTCCCACCTCAGAAAATGTGATTCCCTGAATTACTTACTTACATGTACCCACCATTTAATGGCTCTAATTGTTTGATTCTATGATTCTAGTTATAGGTCGAAAGGAATAAATTAAGTGCAAAGACAGGTGTCCATGTCATTTGAAATTTACTCAAGAGGTCGAAGCCATCAGTGCTGCAGAGAGAACTTCAGTCGCTGCCTACAAATTGTGAGCTGGCCAATTTCAGAGTTCTCAAACTGCTGCTTCTGAAACATGGAAATTTGAAGTACCATTCAATAAGGCAGTGTGGCAAACACATTAAAATCAATACTGTTTTGTGTAGTATATTTGATTCATACAGAGAAACAGGCCCTTCGGCCCACCGAGTCTGTGCTGACCATCAACCACCCATTTATACTAATCATGCATTAATCCCATATTCCCTACCACATCCCCACAATCCTCCTGCCACCTACCTACACTAGGGGCAATTTACAATGGTCAATTTACCTATCAACCTGCAAGTCTTTGGTTGCGGGAGGAAACCGGAGCACCCGGCGGAAACCCATGCAGTCACTTGCAAACTCCACACAGGTAATACCCAGAACTGAACCCGGGTCGCTGGAGCTGTGAGGCTGCGGTGCTAACCACTGTGCCACTCCTCATCTCTCAAATGCTGCTACCTCTAACGTACTTAGATTTACTTAGTAACTTTTAATGATACACTCTGAATCCTCTGGAGGATGTCTGATGCTATTACGGTTTTATTGTCAACCGCTTATAGCTGGCGAATCGTGTTAACAACAAGCATTTGATATAAGTGATGCGGACTGTACACCAAAGTAAACAAATTTAGGAGCGAGGTGCCCCTGTGGAAGGGATACAATGCCAGACATCATGACCAGTATGTCAAAAATATTGCTGTGAGCTGCAGTAATATCTGGACAGTTATATTTAATAATGTCTACATTGAGCACTCCATTTAACTACCCACTGCTTGGTTACCAGTTTGCCTTGTGTCCTTGCATCATAGGAAACAAAAGCCGTAGGGACTGCCTAAGTTGTTCCAGGTGAGATATAACAGCTTAGGCTTCTGTGGCATCGAAATTCCAGTTCTAATTTGTATGCTGGGTGATAACATAGAACATAGACCCAAAAGAAATTGGAATTACTCTTAAGGAAAAACTCTAGATGGGTTATAAGAACAGTCTTCAAAATCAGATAAAGCTAATGCAAATAATAGCTTATAGTTCGCTCTGCAAAACAAAACTGATAATAACTTAGCGATTCATGAAAGAAACTTAAACTTGCATGTTCAGAGAAATTTGAATGGCGGGGTACACTAACTTATGAAGAACTGAATAATTCTCCCAATTGACAACCAGTGAGGACTGAGCAGGACACAATTTCCAAACACCTTGCAAAAACAGGACATGAATGGACTATCTCCTAGTGATGCAAACACCTAAGGCAGCATGAACTCAAATAGAACTAAATTTCAATCAAATGTTGAACAGATGCTTGAGTTACTTGCAAAAATGTGAAACTATGACAATTGCAGGAATTTCTATCTTTATTCTAAATGAACCTAGATAAATAATTCTGAACTAAAAGCGGCTTCAACCAATGATTCATCCAAGATGTCTTTTCTTTGTCCCAAGTTCATAAGTAGACTGCTATATTACAGCAACAACCTGCAGTTAGACAGCACCTTGAAATCATAAATCAGTCACAAACAACATCCTATGTGACTATGACAAAGGTAAACTAGCCCTCCTTGTCCTTATCGATCTGTCTGTAGCCTTTGGTTGACCACACCATCCTCCTCCGATGCCTCTCCACTGTCTCCCAGCTTGTGATGGTCACATACCAGCTGCACATTAAGGGAGTGGAATCCCTTCCAATTGACAAATACGCCTGGCTATACTGATGGGGCTTTCATTGCCACATGGGTGCAGTCCACAGCCCCTGGGCCTGTGGAAATCCCATGAGGAAAGTAAAACCTCATCCGGTTCAATGTTCATACAGTTAGAAGACCTTGCAAACAAGGCATCAGTGACCTGGCTGAGGCAATTCCGGCTGCAGATTGCGAGATCCTGCATATGTCAACAGCTAAACCCTGGAAGGGCTCGGACAGGAAAAAAATTGAGGGCTGTGGTCACCTTGGCAACCAGGGCAAAGGGTGGCCACCTGCTCCTCTTGGGCAAAGGCCTTCTTCCAAGGGGCTGCACAGGTCTACGACCACCTACTGCTAGAGCCTGAGCCTTCAGAGGCACTTCTGCTCAGAGAGGTCAAGGAAGCTGACTTGTGCTGAGGGTATTGCCTCCTTTAAGTTGCAGCCCTGCGTCCATCCCCTCTGTTCTGTCCAGCTACATGTGGCTGTGAAGAAGGCAGGTGCTACTGCTGGTGTCACATAGGCTGCTGAGCTGGAGCAAGCTGCACCTCTTCCTCAAATCCAACCAACTTCATGTCACAGGGAAGTCTCACAGGCAATAAGATGAGATGACCCTAAGAGATAACCAAGGCACCTGATATAAGTTGTTCAAAGTTGCTGTCTCCAACAAAATCAGTGAGTTTAAGATCCTGTCAGTGCAAGCCTTTCACTGTGGCTGACCACATGCTTGCCAGTTTCACCCTATATATTGCTTATATGAGGTCAGTTTCACTCTACAATGACTTCCCACTGTGCACTCTCTTTCTTTAACCTGGCGAGTTGCAGGCACAGAATGTAACCTATGCTCTGTTGGGAAAGAGGGCTCCAGAATTAAAAAGGATCTTGCCTGCCTTTTAAACTACCTCAAGTGGCTTCCTACCAGACCCATAGGGACTCGCAACCGCCCTGGGGAAAGCAGAAATGGGCGGGAACACATTGAGATCCTAACTCGACAGCCTTTTCCGGGATTTTCCCATCCTATTCACTCCCAAACCCGCCTCCACTGGGCTAGAAAATTCTGCCCAAAGTGATTTTTTAAAAAGATAACAGTCCAATGAAATTTTAAACCTGCAACTCTCATTGGTTGCTTTCAATTCATTAATAAATTAAAAATTTGTGCTTACTTTACAGTAACATTTTTAAATAAGGGAGTACAAAAATATGAAGTCAGCAAGAAAATGAATAAACATTTTAAATAGCAAGTATGGTTATCTCACAAGAATGTCTTTCTCCACTGTTGAAGGAGATTCAGATGTTGAAGGTTCAGTTTCATCCAAAGGAGGAGGCTGTTTAGCTCTACAATCTTGTTGCCTATTATTTAAAATGGTCAAAGGTAAATAAAATAAGCTATTGTGGGAGACCTTTACATACTATATATATGTCAGGTACAATTTTATATATTTAAAAATATATACTTTCAAACAGTGAGCAAAAAAGTCACAAATGAGTTGCACAGGCCTGCCTCACAAGTAGAATTAAAATAGCAAACAAGCTAGTTGCATAATTTTGTGACACTCTCGTTACCTCTGACATGATACTAATACCAGGATTGCAATGTTTGGCATCAACAGCTAGTGAAGAACTGCTGGTTCTCCTTGCATGGGGAGGGGGGTGCCAGGAAAATGGGCAAAAAGCAGGGTGCCTGAGTTGTAAGAAAAATATTTAATGATGAGCTCTCTCTCTGTTCATTCCAAATGGGAGCTGTAATTCTGCTCAGGAGCTCCTGACACATTATTGCCAATCGCCTAATTTGCAATGAATTGCAAAGAGTCGAATGAAACAGGTGCTCCAGGCCCCTTTGAATCACCACCATCACTGAGGAATGCTGAGCATTTTATCGGCCTCAGGCATCCACTCCATGTTGTACATAATGCTTTTGTTAGAAGTTTTGGGTCTATCTTACATACTCTTGCAGGCACAGCAATGCAGATGGTAACTTCTGTAAGTGATCTAACCGTGTGACATTCAGGAATATGCCCATAGTGCCCATTATCTAATTAAACAAGAGCAACTGTGATATTATTTTGATGCAGAATATTCATATGGTGCTGAAAATAGTTCTTCTTTGCATTTGAACAAAATTTTTATCATTCACTTAACCATGAAATGAATCCAAAACTGTACAAGCTGGTTGTTAAAGAGTTAAAGTACCTCTTAAATTCAATACTTACTTGTGCCTGGAATCAATAAATTGCCCTTATATACAGCCATTTAACTGGTCAGATATTGTATGTCACTATTAAGCTCGGTGCTGTTGCAAGGCCAAAGCTGTGTTGAGAGTTTATGCTAATTATTCAAATGAACAGACCATACAAAACTTGCTGCAGCCACCTCAGTGCAGTATAGGCTAACTTGGGCCAGGCAGCTAGCCATTCCCAGCACTGATTTTGCAGGTCTTACAAATTTGAGCTTCAGAGTAACTTTCTTCATCCCACAGGACGTTTGTATTAACTAATTTTCCTATCAAAGCCAACTCTATCTCTTGCATAATAAAAGCAAAATACTGCGGATGCTGGAAATCTGAAATAAAAACAAGAAATGCTGGAACCACTCAGCAGGTCTGGTAGCATCTGTGAAAAGAGAAGCAGAGTTAACGTTTCGGGTCAGTGACCCTTCTTCGGAACTCTATCTCTTGCATCTCTTCCAGTTATAGTAGCTCTCCCATTTTCCATCCTGTTATTTTCAAGATGGGGGAGAAATTTTACAACAGAAGAAATTCCATTCCAATTTTTGTGGTTCTGACGTTGTGGAGCCAGAGGCCCTTTAGGAATAGTGACCTAGGATCATGTGTTTCCAATATCTTTCCTCTTCCTCTAGGGAAGCACTTGGTCTACTGAAAACATTTCTTTGATGGAATATCAGGAAGTCAGGAAATCTCCAAGTGGGAAAAGTGCAGGAGCAAACTTGTATTCAACAGCTCTATAGCATCAGTCTATATCTATACAGCAATATAAAACATGTTATGAACAGAATATGTACTTACATTATGATATTAACGAGAGTACTTCGAAACTGCTCGCGTTCCTTCTTTGGATTCAAAAATCCATCAAAGCTTGACTGAGTTCCTCCATTTGAGCTGACACCAGAAGTTCCAGGCTCCCAAGCTTTGCTTCGTTTGCGTTTCTGTGGAGGTGAACTCCCTGTGATCAAGCAATTGTTGAGTTTATTGTTTTCATTTTTAAGTAGATAAAAAGAGCTTGCAACGGTACACTTCCATCATAAAGTAAAGCCATTACTTCAATTTGACTCATTTCATAAACGGGTACTTGAAATTACCCAACTGTTTATCATGTGCTGGAAATGTTACGAATAAATATGAGGCACTAATAAAAATAATTCTTATAGTAGGAGGTATCAAGCAAAATTGACCTAGTTTGAAATTTCAGGACAAGATATTGCCCAACCATCTTCAGCTGCTTCATCGATGACCTTCCCTCCAACATAAGGTCAGAAGTGGGGATGTTCACTGATGATTGCAGTGTTCAGTCCCATTCATAACTCCTCGGATCATGAAGCAGTCTGTGCCCACATGCAGCAAAACCTGGACAACATTTAGGCTTCAGCTGATAAGTGACAAGTAATATTCGAGTCACCCAAGTGCCAGGCAATGACTACCTCCAACAAGAGAGAATCTAACCATCTCCCCTTGACATTTAATAGAATTGCCATTGTTGAATCCCCCATCATCAATATCCTGGGGGGCGGTTACCATTGAACTGAAACTTAACTGGACCAATTAAATAAATACTGTGGCTACTAGAGAAGGTTAGAGGCTGAGGCTTCTGTGGAAAGTAACTCACCTCCTGACTCCCCAATGCCTGTCCACTATCTACAAGGCACAAGTCAAAACTGTGATGGAATACTCTCCACTTGCCTGGATGAGTGCAGCTCTAATAACACTCAAGAAGCTTGACACCATCCAGAACAAAGCAGTCCGATTGATTTGCACCCTATCTAACACTTTAAACATTCATTCCCTCCACCTCCTGCGCACAGTGGCAGCAGTGTGTACCATCTACAAGACACACTGCCGCAACTCGCTAAGATTCCTTCGACGGCACCTTTCAAACCTCTACCATCTAGACAAACAAGAGCAGTAGACACATGGGAACACCACCACCTGCAGTACCCTTTCAAGTCACACAGCATCCTGACTTAGAACTATATCACTGTTCCTTCACTGTCGCTGGGTCAAAATCTTGGAACTCTCTCCTTAACTGCACTGTGCGCGTACCTACACAGCACTGCTGCAGTTTTAAGAAGGAAGTTCACTGCTACCTTCTCAAGGGAAATTAGGGATGGGCTATAAATGTTGGCCTTGCCAGCAATGCCCACATCCCATGAATTAAATAAAAAGAAGTATGTGTCACCTTTTGGAGTCAAAACTGGAACAAAACCAATTAAAACAGGTGGAAATTGCACACAGAACAAGAACAAATACATGGCATGATGTATGATGATGATGCAGCTCTTTTGTATGATGGCTTTTCTTGATTGCTGAAATAAATGTTTCAAATAATTTAATTTTATTGATATTTTATGATCACACTTGTTATCAACTCTCTCTCTTGATTAACCTACCATAAGATCAATAACCGTCAAACCCCGCCCTGAATTTAGAATGCTATTTGGATTTTGTCTAAGTTCCACTGCATTTGGCACAACCCACTCAATGGGTTTATATCAATGCCTCTGAATACTATTATAAAGCTATCTGCTGTTTAACTGCCAAAATTTCATTAATGGAATTTACCAGCCTCCCAGTGATTCACCTGAATATTTCTAAAAGAATCCCCTTGAACCATTCAGTCTAAATGTTTCTTTTGTTTCTCATCAGAGTCAAATTGTAACTACTTTAATTCTGCCTATCCCTATCGATAAATATATACTCACCATGGCTTCTGCTTCCTACCACCATTCAGTTTTTAAACAATAAGCTACTAAATTTTAACTGAGTACTATTGGATGCCTATGTATTAGCGCTTAATTTCTAATAGGAATTTTAAATCTTTCACAAAATTTTTATGAGAATCAATGCAGTTGTGTTTTGTTAACTGTACAAAATGGGCATCAGATTTTATATAAATTCAGACAAAAGTAATGTCTTTTCTGTACAATAAATAAGCAAAGCTCAAATATTCTGAATTGGTCCAAATCTCAAGACCTGAGCCCAGAATGAATTTGAAAAGAATTGAATTAAATTGATAAAACAGCGGTTGCTCCCACCCTTCTCGAACCAGCTCACCCTCCCACGAAACGGTTCTTCTCATGCTCACCTGACCTGTCTCCCTGCTAAATACTGAAGCAAAATTATTTAATATTTCTGCCATTTCACTATCGCTGTATGTGATTTTATCCTGTTCGTCCCTCAGTGGCCCTATTCCCAACCCAACTTACCTTTTTTTTTAATGTGTTTGTAGAATATTTTACCATTATATTTTATGTTCCTTGAATATTTAATTTCATAGTTCCTTTGGGCCTTCCTACTTGCTTTTTTGACTTCTCTCCTAATCTCTTCATATTATCCCTTGTCATGCTCTCCTTGGTGTTCATGTACTTAGTGTATGCTTCTTTCCTTACCCTCATTTTTTCCTGTATTCATCTTTATTCGTCCATGGTCTCTCATTAATGTTTAATTTGTTCTTGTTTTATTAGCAGAATATATACCTTTTCTGGACTCTGTTGAACACCGTTTTAAATGTTGCTGTTCTACATCATTGTTTGCCAATATTGTTGAATATTTTATTTTCTTAAGTTCTATTCTCAGCCCCTCAAAATCAGCTTTCCACCAGTCCATTACCCTTGTCTTTATGATGCTTTTTTTCCTTCTCAATTATCTTAAACCGTATATTATTGTTACTATTACTTAAATGTTCCCCTCTTTTTACTTGCCTTATAAAGAAAGGACTTCTAATTTATAACGCCATTCACAGTCTCAAGATGTCCAAAAGTGCTGCACAACCAATAAAGTACTTCTGAAGTTTAATCCCTGCTGTATTTTAGGGAATGAGGCAGCCTATTTGCACACAGCAAAATCCCACCAACAACAACATGGTAATAACCAGATAACCTATTTTTATGGTATTGATTGTGGCAGAAATATTAGCCAGGACACAGGGAATAATTCTCCTGCCCTTGTTCACAGTAACGTCAATTTAATGTCTCACCCAAAAGGCGACACCTCAGACAGTGCAGCACTCCTTCAGTAATGCACTGGAGTATCTGTCTGGATTTTTATATTCAAGGGCAGAATTTTCCCAGCCCCAAGGCGGCAGGCTTAGAGGCAGGGCACGGAGTGTGCCAGGAAAATAGCAGGGAGCAGAGTCGGGACAGCTCCCTGACGCATTCCAGATGTTTCCCACCAGCGAGCAGGGAGACAGATCGGCTGCCCGCCGAATGGAGACAGAAGCCAATTAGCAAATTTAAGGCCCCAATTAGAGGGATTTAGATGGCCCGCCAGCATTTTGTCAGTGGCAGAGCGGGCCCTCGCAGCGTGTGGACCCCACCAGCTCCATGCCCAAAGAGGATGTTGGAGGTGGGAAAGGCAGCCCTGGGACCCCAATGAGCCTTCCAGAGGTGTTTCCCCTCTGATCCAAGGGACCTGCCTGCTTGGCCTCTTTAAATTTTATTTTAAACCTATCCCTCTCAATCGCCTCTCCCGATGAGTCTGCCAAGGCTTCAAAGCTGTCACCCTCTGATTGGACAGCCAACTTGGCGGCAGCCAATTAGGAGGCCACATCCAGGAAATTCCCTGTCCTGCTGCCGGCGAATGCAGGCTTGGGACTCCATTTGGTCCCAACTTCGGGGCCCTGATGCCCATGGAAAAATTCAGCCCCAAGTTTCTGGAGTGGGATTTGAACGCATAACCTTCTGACTCGGAGACGAGAAATGGCACCAACTGACACGGGGTTCATTCCCCATTATTAAATCCAGTGGCAAATCATCCCTTGTTGAGTTTCTTACATATTGAGTTAGAAAGGAGCCTTGTACACACACTGTAGAAATGTCACTCCCTTAACCCTTAACCTACTTTTTCTGGCCAACTAAGTTTGGGGTAGTTGAAATCCCCCATGTTTATTACACTATATTTATTAATTTCCCTAATTTGTTTGCATATTTCTTCCTCCACCTCCCTTCCACTAGTAGGTGGTATATAGCCTATGCTATTAGTCTGATTGATCCTTAATTATTTTATCTCTATCTACATGGATTCTGTTTCCAACTTACTGATGGCTGTCACTTTTCTACTTCCATTGTTATCTCTATGTACAGCTACTCCACCTCCCTTTTTCCCTCTCTATCTTCTCTAGATATGTTAATCCCTGCAATGTTTAGTTCCCAGTCCTGAATTTTCTGCAGCCATATCTCAGTAATCCCTACTATACCTGGTTCCTCACAATGTATTATTGCTTCCATTTCATTACAGACATAGGGCAGGATTTAGTGGAGCCGGCGGGGCTGCTGGCACCGAGCCGAAAAGGCAGTGGGAATCCTGTCTTGGTCTTTCAGAGCAACCCCCAACTCAATCTAACAGCGCCAGCCCAATTAACAGCCTAGTGGCAGGATCCCCGACCCTTAAACACATGGATCCTGCCTCCAAGAGCTGCCAGCCAATAAAAGGGACACCAGCACAGTAGTATAGGCAGCACCACTGGGAGCGCTGGCCACTCCTAGTACTGCGAAAGGCCTTGGAACCAGGCCCAGCGCTGAGACCCGGACCCAAGGTAAGTGAGGCGGGGTCGCCGGGACCAGTCTGGCAGGTCTTGGCGATGGGGGGAAAGAGGGTAGGCATTGAGTGCAGGGGGACAGGGGTTCAGGGATGTGGGTGGTTTTCCACCGGCGGCCATCCATGGGCCACAGATTGCCCACAGAGGAGCCTCCTCACCCAGCAACATCCCCCCCCCCCCACAAGCTCGCAGGGAGTTCACCTCATTTTACTTGGCAATCTCCCCATGTGGCAGAGGCCCTCCCCCCACCTGCCACTGGCGTAATCCCAGCAACGGTGGGAAGAGGCCCTTAAGCGGCTGATTTGGCCTCTGGGCGGGAAGGCCATCTTCAACATAACCCGGCCCCAACTAAATTCTGGGCCCCCATCCTCCCTGCCCCCACCACCTCCTAGTCCGTCTCCGGGGGCCCATTAAATTCAGCCTACTGTGTGCATTGCTGTACAGAAAGCTTAACTCTGTTTTAATAGCAGTCCCTCACACATTAATTTCAACCATCTTTTTACACCTTTCTATAACTCTAGTTAGTCCCTGAGTCATTTATTTTGTTAAGCTTCTTTTCATAGAATCATAGAGAGATACAGCACTGAAACAGGCCCTTCGGCCCACCAAGTCTGTGCCGACCATCAACCACCCACTTATACTAATCCTACATTATTCCCATATTTCCTACCACATCCCCAACTTCCCTCAATTCTCCTACCATCTACCTATACTAGGGGCAATTTATAATGGCCAATTTACCTATCAACCTGCAAGTCTTTGGCTGTGGGAGGAAACCGGAACACCCGGCAAAAACCCACGCGGTTACAGGGAGAACTTGCAAACTCCGCACAGGCAGTACCCAGAATTGAACCTGGGTCTCTGGAGTTGTGAGGCTGCAGTGCTAACCACTGCACTACTGTGCCACTCTCCTTTTCTGTTTTGTTTATATTTAGGCTTGTTTCATTTCTTGTAGATCTTTCCCACCCTCCATCTGACTAGTTTAAAGCCTATGCTACCTCCCTATCGCCGTTTCCACAAGGTCACTGGACCCATTGCAGTTCAGGTGCAGTCCATCCCAATGATACAGTACTGACCCAGCAATGGTGCCAGTGCCTCTCAGAGTGAAGCTGTCAAATCTTTATTATCAACTAAGTCTAAATTTTAGAAATAATCTAATCTAATAGTAGTTGACAAGAAGATTGATGGAAAAAACAATGGTGACATCTGACACTTGAGAATACCCTATGAGCATGATTCTCTATTCATTTTGATAGAATACAATTGCCATATTTTTGAAACTTCAAGCTCACTTGTTAACTCACTTCGTTCATCTTCATCTTCCATTTGTAGAAAGAAAGAAGGCGAGGCTGATTGCCACAACGGCTTGGACCGGCTCTGAAAAGGTGTACAAATATATTGCTAAAAACAGTGATCACTTTCTTTTTGAGACTACTTTTCATTATAGGTGCAATTATCTGCTGTGCTTTGGGAGGTTTTATTTATTATTTAGAGATACAGCACTGAAACAGGCCCTTCGGCCCACTGAGTCTGTGCCGACCAAGAACCTCCCATTTATACTAACCCTACAGTAATCCCATGTTCCCTACCACCTACCTATACTAGGGGCAATTTACAATGGCCAATTTACCTATCAACCTGCAAGTCTTTGGCAGTGGGAGGAAACTGGAGCACCCGGCGAAAACCCACGCGGTCACAGGGAGAACTTGCAAACTCCGCACAGGCAGTACCCAGAATTGAACCCAGGTCCCTGGAGCTGTGAGGCTGTGGTGCTAACCACTGCACCGCCCATAAGGTTGTTGTAAATATTTACTAAGCACAGTTATAGTGCTGCTAAAGTTCCCCAAAGCAATTAATTCTACACTAATAATCATTGTTATATTGATACATTAAACAAAGGCAATGTTATATTTAACAAATGTACAATGTCTCAAAGTAATACAATTTAAAGGTAGCATTATCTTAAGTTTTTGCGTTGAGCAACAAATATACATATCCGTGCTCCATCTATAATAGGTTGAAATAGTTTGAAAAAATGTATGCATCTATTATTGTTTACCAAAATAAAAAAGATTTTCAAGCCTATTACAGATATACAGAGAGAAAAATACCATGAGATAATTGTATTGAAAATATTTTGACTTTTAGTGCCAAATAACCATTCAGGTTTCAAAATATGTTCATCTTATATTCTATCATTTCTGTACAAGGCGCAGTGGTTAGCACCGCAGCCTCACAGCTCCAGCGACCCGGGTTCAGTTCTGGGTATTACCTGTGTGGAGTTTGCAAGTTCTCCCTGTGACCGCATGGGTTTCCGCCGAGTGCTCTGGTTTCCTCCCGCAACCAAAGACTTGCAGGTTGATAGGTAAATTGACCATTGTAAATTGCCCCTCGTATAGGTAGGTGGTAGGGGAATATAGGGACAGATGGGGATGTGGTAGAAATATGGGATTAGTGTAGGATTAGTATAAATGGGTGGTTGATGGTCAGCACAGACTCGGTGGGCTGAAGGGCCTGTTTCAGTGCTGTATCTCTAAATAAATAAAAATGTCTTGTGTCTCTTACTGGGACACCGCTGACCCTCCAGGTATGATGTAGTGATAGAATGTGTACAAGAGATTTTAAAAGGTTTGTTTTGTTTTACGGAAAAAGCAAGAAAGAAACTGTCATTGTGCCAGAGACGATGGGTGGCTGAGAATTGGCACAGCAATGGTCTCAGGCAGATTCAAAGGGAGTACAATGTAGCACAAAGGGACAGACAGTTTAGCCAAGCCGCAATGTCACACCAGCAAAGAAAGCTGGATTAGTTATAAAACATAATTGACCTAATCTTGCAGGAAAAATAACAGCATACCAGTGATAATGCAAAATTGGCCAGCAAGGTCAGGGGATTAAGAGATAGCCCGGCTTACGCTGCCCACCATTTGTTTTGCAGAAACTGCATCCCGCCCTTAGCCACCCCATTATTTTTCAGAACTTTCTGAATGTGCACATTGATTTTCCCATGAACACATCACAAAAAGTTAGGGTTTATAATTAAGGACACAAGTACCCTCTTAACAACATGATAATTGTCAATGCAATGCCAATCAACCTCTTTGTTCCAGAAAGGGAACAATTTAAACTGTTCAATTTCATTTCTGGTAAGTCATTAATCTTTTATAGAGATCATTACAATTTCAGATTTTTACTTTTTTTAAACTTTTCCTTTCTGTCTCTTCTCTCTCTCTCTCTTAATCCAATCTTTCTTTCCCTCTCAGTACCTAATTTAACTCTACATTTATTCACTCTAATTCATCCTTTCTCTGTAACTCCTCTGTTTCTTTCACAATCCTTACATAACATTGCTTAGAGGAATGCACTGTTGGGTCTGTCATTCACTAAGATCCCAGAAGCCCTGTTGCCCTCCCACTTCCAGGAGGAAAATATCTAACTGTATACGCCACAAAATGTCCTGCTGCAGCAAAATTTGGCCCATCAATGTAAAAAGGCACTTTAACTAGGTCTTTTAACCACTCCAGTGCACTTTCCTTAAGTGCTGAACTTATTTTACTTTTTTCAACCAAATACTCTTCTCTCCATTTCTCCCTGAAGTTTAATAAAAGAATGTGTGAGGAGTTTCTCTCTGCAGAGAATTCCTAGGAACATTAGTGTGTCTATAGTACTTCATCCAAAGAGTTCCCTGATTTGAAGTTTTAGGGCTATAAATACTACATTTCAATTATTTTTATAGTTGCATATGTACTGCAATCATTGCAAATAGAATCTGCCACCATAAGCCATGATTTATGTTAGTTATCTTTACCTGTAACTCACAGTGTGGGCTGGATTTTAAAGCCCATCCACCATCGGACTGAGGCCTGCCACTGACTCCGGCGGCGGCAGGCCCCGTACTGATCTCGGCAGCAGCGAGGCCTCGTGGCGGCCACCCCGCCACTCGGTGACGGGACCCCCATTTCAATATGTAAACTAATTTACATACCTGATTTAATGAGGGTCCCGTCGCCTCCTGAATCGCCGCACTGATCTTCATTTGGGCGTCCGACAATGCTGCACCTTCGAATCCCTGTTCGGGGAAACGTGGCACAAAACCTGTAGGGAGGAGGCAGGAGGTTCTTTTTCTCTGTGCAGGAGGGTGGGAGCAGTGTGACAGCGTCGGGTGTGGGCAATGGGAAGGGGTAAAGGACAAAGGTGCCGAACTTTGGGGATGGAGGTCAAATTCTCATTATCTGAATTTCGGAGGGGGGGAAAAGAGTTAAAATGTCTGGAAATGTCATGGTGGGGGGCTGGGAAAATGCATGGGTAGGTCATTTAATTGTGTTTTGCAAAACATTTTAGTTACTTGGCCCTTTAAATTTTATATGTGCATTGAGGGCTGTAAGCCCTTTAAAAATGGCACTGGCACCTGCACATTGGCACCGGATGCTGTTACCTGCGGCGGCTCGGCCCCTCCACGTGTCCCTGACGACCATGTGTGCAGGAAGTGTATCCATCTGCAGCTACTGGCTACCTGCATTACGGAGCTGGAGCTGCAGGTGGATTCACTGTGGACCATCTGCGATGCTGAGAACATTGTGGATAGCACGTTTAGCAAGGTGGTCACACCACAGGTATTGGCTGCACAGGCAGAAAAGGGATGGGTGACCACCAGACAGAGTAGTAGGCGCAGGCAGGTAGTGCAGGAGTCCCCTGTGGCCATCACCCTCTCAAACAGATATACCACTTTGGATACTGTTGGGGGGGATGACTTCCCAGGGGAAAGCAGCAACAGCCAAATTCTTTGGACCACGGAGGGCTCTGCTGCACAGCAGGGGAGGAAAAGGGGTGGGAGAGCTATAGTGATAGGGGATTCTATTGTAAGGGGTGCAGATAGGCGTTTCTGTGGCCGCAAATGAGACTCCAGGATGGTATGTTGCCTCCCTGGTGCTAGGGTCAAGGATGTCACGGAGGACATTCTGAACGGGGAGGGTGAGCAGCCAGAGGTCGTGATACACATTGGTACCAACGACATAGGTAGAAAGAGGAATGAGGTCCTGCAACAAGAATTTAGGGAGCTAGGTAGCAGATTAAAAAGCAGGACCTCAAAGGTTGTAATCTCTGGATTACTCCCTGTGCCACGTGCTGGTGAGTGTAGGAATAGGAGGATAGAGCAGATGAATGCGTGGCTGAGGAGATGGTGCAGGAGAGAGGGCTTTAGGTTCCTGGATCAGTGGGTTTGTTTCTGGCAAAGCTAGGACCTATACAAGTTGGACGGGTTGCACCTGAATCGGAATGGGGCCAACATCCTTGCTGGGAGGTTTGCTCGTGCTGTTGGCGGGGGGGGTGTTAAACTAATTTGGCAGGGGGATGGGATACAGGGTGGGGGTACAGTAGGGGATGAGGCACAGCCAAATATAGAAGAGAAACTGAGTCAGTCTGGAAGTCAGAGCAAATATAGACCTGTTAAGGCACAAGTGAAAAATGCAAGGCTGGATTGCATATACTTTAATGCAAGGAGTCTTACTAATAAGGCAGATGAATTGAGGGCATTGATTAGCACATGGGATTATGGTATTATTGCTATCACAGAGGCATGGCTGAGGGAGGGGCAGGACTGGCAACTCAATATTCCAGGATATATTGCACTGTTGATCAAGAGTCAATTACTGCAGTAAGGAGGGATGATATCTTAAAACGTTCCTCAAATGAGGCTATATGGGTAGAACTTAAGAATAAAAGGGGGGGGGGCAATCATTTGGCTGGGCGTGTACTACAGGCCTCCAAACAGTCAGGGAGAGATAGAGGAACACATACGTAGGCAAATCTCAGAGAGGTGTAAAAATAATAGGGTAATAATAGTAGTAATAGTATTTCAACTTACCTTATATCAACTGGGATAGTCTTAGTGCAAAAGGCTTAAAGGGGAAGGAATTCTTAAAATGCATACAGGAGAGCTCTTTGAGCCAGTATGCAGAAAGTCCTACAAGAGAAGGGGCAGTACTGGACCTAATCCTAGGGAATGAAGCTGGACAAGTGGTAGAAGTATCAGTGGGGGAACATTTCGGGGATAATGATCATAACTCTGTAAGATTTAAGGTAGTTATGGAAAAGGACAAAGACGGGCCAGAAATAAAGGTACTAAATTGGGGGAAGGCCGATTTCAATTTGATAAAACAGGATCCGGCCAAAGTGGACTGAGAGCAGCTACTTGTAGGAAAGTCTACATCAGGCCAGTGGGAGTCATTCAAAAAGGAAATAGTGAGGGTTCAGAGCCAACATGTACCCATTAAGGTGAAGGGTAGGATCATCAAGTCCAGGGAACCCTGGATGTCAAGGGATATAGAGTATTGGATCAGGAAAAAAAAGGAGGCTTATGGCAGATTCGGAGCACTGAAAACAGTGGAGGCATTAGAGGAGTATAGAAAGTGTAGGGGGGTACTTCAAAAAGTAATTAGGAGAGCGAAGAGGGGACATGAAAAAACATTGGCGGTCAATATTCTGGAAAATCCTAAGGTGTTTTCTAACTATATTAAGGGCAAGAGGATAACCAGGGAAAGAGTAGGGCCCATTAGGGACCAAAGTGGCAATCTGTTTGTGGAGCCGGAGGACATAGGTGAGGTTTTAAATGATTACTTTTCATCTGTTTTCACTGTGGAGAACGACGTTGTAGGTGCAGAGATCAGGGAGGGGAATTGCGATATACTTTAACATATTAACATTGAAAGGGAGGAAGTATTAGATGTTTTAACGGGCTTAAAAGTGGATAAATCCCCATGCCCAGATGAGATGTATCCCAGGCTGTTGTGTGAGGCAAGGGAGGAAATAGCAGGGGCTCTGACACGAATTTTCAAATCCTCTCTGGCCACGGGAGAGGTGCCAGAGGACTGGAGGAAAGCAAATGTGGTACCATTATTCATTATTCAAGAAGAGTAGCAGGGATAGACCAGGTAATTACAGGCTGGTGAGTCAAACATCAGTGGTTGGGAAACTATTGGAAAAAATTCTGAGGGACAGGATTAATCTCCACTTGGAGAGGCAAGGGAATAATCAGCACAGCTTTGTCAGGGGGAGATCGTGTCTAACTAACTTGATTGAATTTTTCGAGGAAGTGAACAGATGTGTAGATGAGGGTAAAGCAGTTGATGTAGTCTACATGGACTTCCGTAAGGCTTTTGATAAGGTCCTGCATGGGAGATTGGTTAAGAATTTAAGAGCCCATGGGATCCAGGGTAATTTGGCAAATTGGATCCAAAATTGGTTTGGTGGCAGGAAACAGAGGGTAATGGTCGAGGGTTGTTTTTGCGAGTGGAAGCCTGTGACCAGTGGTGTACCACAGGGATCGGTGCTGGGACCCTTGCTGTTTGTAGTGTACATTAATGATTTAGACGTGAACATGGGAGGTATGATAAGTAAGTTCGCAGATGACACGAAAATTGGTGGTGTCGTAAATAGTGAGGAGGAAAGCCTTAGATTACAGAAAGATATAGATGGGCTGGTAAGATGGGCAAAGCTGTGGCAAATGGAATTTAATCCTGAGAAGTGAGGTGATGCATTTTGGTAGGACCAACAAGGCAAGGGAATATACAATGGATGGTAGGACCCTGGGAAGTACAAAAGGTCAGAGGAACCTTGATGTATTTGTCCATAGATCCATAGATCACTGAAGGCAGCAGCACAGGTAGATAAGGTGGTTAGGAAGGCAGAAGGGATACTTGCCTTTATTAGCTGAGGCATAGAATATAAGAGCAGGGAGGTTATGATGGAGCTGTATAAAACGCTAGTTAGGCCACAGCTGGAGTACCATGTACAGTTCTGGGCACCACACTATAGGAAGGATGTGATTGCACTGGAGAGGGTGCAGAGGAGATTCACCAGGATGTTGCCTGGGCTGGAGCATTTCAGTTATGAAGAGGGACTGAAAAGGCTAGGGTTGTTTTCCTTGGAACAGAGAAGGATGAGGGGGGACATGATTGAGGTATACAAAATTATGAGGGGCATTGATAGGTTAGATAGGAAGAGACTTTTTCCCTTAGCGGAGGGGTCAAGAACCAGGGGGCATAGATTTAAGGTAAGGGGCAGGAGGTTTAGAGGGGATTTGAGGAAAAAAATTTTCACCCAAAGGGTGGTTGGAACCTGGAATACACTGCCTGAAGTGGTGGTAGAGGCAGGAACCCTCACAACAAGTAAGAAGTATTTAGATGAGCACTTGAAACGCCATAGCATGCACGGCTATGGGCCAAGTGCTAGAAAATGGGACTAGAATAGTTAGGCGCTTGCTGGCCGGCATGGACACGATGGGCCGAAGTGCCTGTTTCTGTGCTGTATGACTCTTTGACTCTATTGTGGGGGGCGGGCACTGCGGCCATGCAAAAGAGCAGCCGCGTTTGAAATCGCAGTGGCTCTGTGACGTGGTGCCCAAGTGAGCGGTCCGCATTTTTTTACATCTGCCGCCTACGTCAGCTTCAGACTCTTAAAATGCAGCCCTAAGTATTTGGGTGTCATTATGACACTAATCTAATCACTATGATTGGATGGCATGATAAACAACTGTAAGGAGATTAGAATGGTCATCAGAACCCCAAGTTTAAATTGCTTCCTTGAAATCTCTCCATGTATAATATCTATTGTTAATTGGGTAATAGCAAGTATTCCTTGGCATTGATGCATAACAACCACACTGAAAGATTAGAAATGTGATGCTGTGCTTCAAATTTATTCAAATAATTTTCCATAATGTTGTACATCTGGAATACAATACATTGTATTAGAATTTATCTACAGGTACATTACCGCAGGTAACTGGGGTAAAAATGAGACTGCATTCCTAGGCAGCTTTCCTTTATTGTGTGCCTGTAAAAAGCAAGAAAAATATTCAAATTATTAAAATGAAATGGTTATATTTTATGTACTACACTAATACAAAAATCAGCTAATTCATTTTCGCAAAGACTAGATGTGTAAGAAATTTTGAAGCATCAAAACTAAACGAAAGAGACAAGACTCTGCAGCAGAAGTGTCAGAACAACTTTAATCTCTGGGAACCTGAGGACTGATTTACTGGCAGCTCTTGTTCAGTTTCAATGGGCAAACCCAGTTTATGAAAGCTCAAAGGAAGAACAAAGGAATGAATGAAAGATGGAACAAATTGTTTTAGATAGAATCTTTCATATCATTGGGAAGTATAGTCACTGTTGTTTTGTGGGGAAATGCAGCAGCTAATTTGTACACAGCAAGACCCCACAAACAGCAATGAGATAATTGACCAGTTTATGTTTTTTAAGATGGTATTCGTTGAGGGTTCGATATTGGCCAGGACACCAGGGGGCACACTTGCTCTTCTTTGAATAGTGTCATTGGATTTGTCACATCCAGTAAACAGGCAAATATGGCCTCAGTTTAATGTTGCACCTGTCAAAGAATGGCCTCGAAATTGGGTGGCACTGTGTCCATTTATTTCAAGTGTTAAACGGGTGCCCAAGCCTCCTGTACAGCGGGCAGGAAGCACACACTCATTATGAACTGGAAGCATGTTGCCTGCCATATTAATATAGACAAGAAAACAAGTATTTAGGGCCTGCAACTCTTTGTATATGCAAATAACCAGGTTTACATGCAGCCTAACAGTAAGGCCTTAAATAGACTTTATTTAGCTTAAATAGCTTTAGCTACCACCAAAAGGTAAGTTTGTTAAAAATACGTACCTGAATGTGAAGCAGGAATGATCCTTTTGACTCCACATTAAAACCATTCAGGTCACAGCCCGCAGTCTCTGAATGTGACCTTGACAACCCCCCCAATCATAGCTAAAAGGATCATCCTCTGCCATTTCCGTCACTTCCAGCAGTGCTGGAAGGGGAGATTGTCCTTGAAGGGGCAAGGACAGAATCCATTTGGTTAGAGTCGAGGAGCAAAAAGGATAAGATCATGTTACAAGGGTATTCTACTGGCTTCCAAATAGTCAGAGAGAGATAGAGGAGCAAATCTGCAGGAAATCATAGACATGTGCAAGAATTATAGAGTAGTGATATTGGGGGACTTTAATTTCCCAAATATCGATTGGGATGATTTTAGAGTAAAGGGTAAGGAAGGGGAGGAATTTTAAAATGTGTTCAGGAGAACTTCCTTGATCAGCATGTTCTCAGCCCAACTAGAAAATAGGCATTGCTGGATCTGGTGCTGGAAAATGAGGTGGGCCAAGTGGACCAAGTGTCTGTGGGGGAGAACTTGGGAAGAGTGATCATATCATAAGGTTTAAACTAGTAATGCAGAAAAGTAAGGAACAAAATAAAGTAGAATGTCTAGATTGGAAGAAGGCTAATTTCAACCCAATGAGAAGGGATCTAGCCAGGGTAGAATGGAATCAAAGACTGGCAGGAAGAGCTGTATCGGAACAATGGGTTATCTTTAAGGAAGAGATGATTCAGGTACAGGCTCGAAACATTCCAACAAGGGTGAAAGGTAGGGGAACCAAAAACAGGGCTCCTTGGTTGACGAAGGAGATAGAGATGATGTTGAAACAAAAAAAAGACAGTGTATGATGCATCTCAGGTGAACTCATCAGGTGAGAACCAAGCTATATATACAATAAGTTGAGAGGGGAGGTGAAGAAGAAAATAAGACTGGCAAAGAGAGAATATGAAAATAAATTGGCAGTCAACATAAAAGGGAACCCAAAAATCTTCCACCGGCATGTAAATAGTAAGCGAGTAGTAAGAGGAGTCGGGCCTATTAGGGACAGAGAGGGTAATACATGCTTAGAGGTGCAGGGCAAGGCTAATATACTTAATAAGTACTTTGTATCAGTGTTCACTAAGGAAATGGAGGCTGACAAAATATCAGAAGAAGCAGAGACAGTAGAGGCAATGGATAGGGTAAAAATTGAGAGTGAGGAGGTACTGGAAAGGCTGGCTATGCTTAGGGTAGATAAGTCACCTGGTCCAGATGGCTTGCATCCCAGGTTTCTAAAGGAAGCGGGGATGGAGATAGCGGAAGGGCATGCCATAATCTCCAATCTTCCATAGATACGGGGCAGGTGCCAGAGGATTGGAGAGTGGCAAATGTGACACCCTTATTCAAGAAAGGGTGTAAGGACAGTCCTAACAACCACAGACCAGTTAGTTCAACATCAGCGGTAGGTGAGGTTTTAAAGACAATAATCAGGGAAAATATCAATGGAGAGGTTCGAGTTAATTAAGGAAAGCCAACATGAATTTGTAAAAGGCAGATCATGCTTGAGTAATCTAATTGATTTTTTGATGAAGTAACAGAGAAGGTTGATGAAGGTAAGGTGTTGGAAGGGCTAACACCAACAGAGTCCTCCTTCTGATTAAATGTCTTGAACATGGCCTGATCATAACGAACACCCTATTTCATCAGAGAGACAAATACAAGACCTCATGGCAGCACCCTCGCTCCAGGCATTGGCATTTGCTTGACTATATCATCGTCCGAGTGAAGGACTGCAAGGATGATCATATCACCCATGCCATAATAGCTGATGACTGTTGGACCAACCATCGCCTAAACCCAGCTACTATCTCCATAAACCCAGTCCAAAAACGGCAGTGGCAGCAGAAGCACTGCCGCAGGAAAATCAATGTCGATGGTATCAAGGACTCCACGAAGAAAGATTTAATCATGCAGCATCTTACAAGCAACTTGGCGACGCTCAATGAACAAGAACCACACAATGTCCACACGCCTGGTCTGCCCTCAAAGCTACCATAATCAGCACTTGCGAAGATACTCTTGGTTTCTCAACCAGGAAACATCAAGACTGGTTTGACAAGAACAACCAGGAGATCCAGGAGCTACTAAATCGCAAGCGCAAGGCGTTCCTGAACTGGAAGTATCACCAAAATTCGAGGGGAAAATATAGATATAGTATACAGACAATTGAAGGCCGAGGTTCAACAAAAAACTCGTGACCTAAAGAACAGCTGTAGGCTGAAAGAGAGCAGGAAGAACTTGCTGACAGCCACAACATGTGTGGATTCTTCAACACAGTCAAGACCATTTATGGCCCAAGTACTCAAGGACCTACACCACTAAGAATGGAGCAGCGCTGATCAAAGATTAGTGAGTCAGTCAAGGCTCATTGGAAGGAGCACTTTGAAGATCTCTTGAATCGCGACTCAGTCCTTGCTGCGAGTGCCCTCGATCACATTCCACAGCATACAACTTGCCACGACCGCAGCACAACCCCAACCTGACATGAGATCGAAAAGGCCATCCAACAGCTGAAAAACAATAAGGCCACCAGCGTAGACCGAATTCCCATCGAAATTCTAAAATACGGCAGAGAGGCACTCTTGATACAAATACATGGTCTCATCTCCCTCATCCAGAAGGAGGAGAGCATGCCAGGGGATCTCCAAGATGCCGTAATTGTGATCATTTTCAAAAAAGGCGACATTACCAACTGCGGTAACTACAGAGAAGTATCCTTGCTGTCCGCCACAGGCAAGGTCAATGCAAGAGTCCTTCTCAACTTCCTCCTCCCCGTGGCTGAAGAGCTCCTACCAGAATCACAATGTGGATTCTGTTCATCAAGAGGCACAGTGGACATGATCTTCACAGCAAGACAACTCCAAGAAAAATGTAGGGAGCAGAAGCAACCTTTATACATAGCTTTCTTTGACCTCACAAAGGCCTTCGACTCTATCAACCTGGAGGGCTTATGGAACATCCTCCTCAAATTTGGCTGCCCAAAAAAATTTGTCACCATCCTCCACCTGCTGCACGACAACATGCAAGCTGTAATCCTTGCCAACGGATCTGCCACTGACCCAATCCGAGTACAAACTGGGATCAAACAAGGCTGTGTCATCGCACCAACATTCTTTTCTATGTTCCTCGCCACAAAACTCCACCCCATCTCCTTAAAGCTCCCTGCAGGAGTAGATCTACTCTACAGGACGAGCAGGAAAATATTTGACCTACATTGCCTCCAATCCAGAATCAAGGCCACTACAACCTCTGTCATCGAGCTGCGGTATGCTGATGACGTTTGCATATGCGCACATTCAGAGGGCAAGCTTCAAACTTTCGTCGATGCATTCACGGAGCGTATGAAAGAATGGGTCTTCAGCGAAACATCCAGAAGACAAAGGTGCTCCCACAGCGCAACACTGCCCCCCAACTATCAAGATCCACAGGGAACCACTGGACAATGTGGATCACTTCCCATACCTTGGGAGCCTCCTCTCATCAAGGGCAGACATCGACGACGAAACTCAGCATCGCCTCCAGTGTGCCAATGCAGCTTTCGGTGGTCAGAGGAAAAGAATGTTTGATGACAACAACCTCAAACCTGGCACCAAGATAAGGGTCTACATTAGGTGGTGTTACCTGCCCTCCTTTATGCATCAGAAATATGGACACTGTACAGCAGACATCTCAAAGCCCTGGAGAGATATCACCAGCAGTGCCTCCGCAAGATCCTGCACATTCAGTGGCAGGACAGGCGCTCCAATATCATTGTTCTCTCTCAGGCCAACATCCCCAGTATCGAGACACTGGTCATGGCTAGTTAGTTACATTGGTCGGGCCACATCGTCCGCCTGCCTGACACATGACTCCCAAAACAAGCTTTCTACTCCGAGCTCTGTCACAGCAAGAGGCTACCAGGAGGGCAGAGGAAATGGTACAAGGATGTCCTTAAAGCCTCCCTGAAAAAATGTGACATCTCCACTGATTCGTGGGAATCTCTTGCCAGAGACTGCCCAAAATGGAGAAGCATCCGCGAAGGTGCCAACCAGTTCAAACAACGTCTCCATGCCCAGGCATCAAGCACAAAAAATGGAAGGAGCGTTCGGAAATTCGAGCATCCCATTCACTCGCCTCATCAAACACCACCTGCTCCACCTGTGGCAGAGAGTGTGGATCCAGAATTGGACTATTCGGTCACCTGAGGACCCACAACCCTGGAATGGAAGAAAGTCATCCTCTTTCCCGAGGGACTGCATAAGAAGATATTTGGTAAGAGAAATGCAACGTTGAACTCCAATTTAATTGAGAAGTGAATGCGATTTCTAAATTGTGCTGTAAATCATAATAGATTTGTTTTCTCTTTTTAATGGGCATGTTTGTATTTCATGTGAAATACACTGTAAACTGTTTAAATCAGTGATGTTGTCATTTGAGCTTCATTGCTCCTTCGAGCAATGCGGGTAACTTTCAGTCACTTCCACTTCCTAGTCCGAATATTGGGACTATTGTTAAAATATTACAGAACTTTCTGCGCAGTAATGTTACCTGTCTTTCTGCCTCTGGATCCGCTGCCTCCTTGAGGCACTGACATAGCGAGGATTCCTCCATCCGCCGCCGATAAAGTCTTCAATGTTGTTGGGGATAGGACTTTGCTGAGCAACAACACATCCAATCAATCTTTGGAATTAACAGGTGTTGCACCGCAACTAACTAACGTGTTTGATTTTTAACTCAGACATTAATTTAAATGAGGGTTTCCCCCGCTGTAGGAAATGCCTGGTAAAAATCCTCCAAACCCGCTCTGTTTCCCGGCAGCTGAGGTCGTGTTTGAAAATGGCAACTCGGTTTCCAGGGTAACGATTGTCCCGAAGGTTCTGGAGCGTCAAGAGGCGACTAGCTGGAGTCATCCGGTGGCAGCGATTGGTGGCCTGGCTGTCGTTACTCTTCACTGCCCCAAGTGGCACCACAGGGATTGTGTTCACCCTCTGAAAATAAATCTCGAGTCTGCCAGTTGTCACATTTTTTATCGCCCCTTTTAATGGCGCATTTTTTTAATTTGAAGATTATCCACAAATTATTTTTAGAATGCAGAAAACACAGCATAGATTTCCACATGTACAGAAGAGCGTATTATTGTGGTAATGTTATTGGACTAGTAATCCATACTCCAGAGATGAGATTAATCCAGATGCCCCAATTAATACTCCAGAGATAAGAGATTAATCCAGATGCCCAGATTAATACTCCAGCAACTGGGGGAATTGAAATTCAATTAATTAGTAAATGTGGAATAGTCTCAGTAAATATCATTTTATTGTGAAAACCCATCTGGTTCACTAATATCCTGCAAGGAAAGAAATCTGCCATCCTTACCGCTTTCTGGCCTATAAGTGACACTAAACTCACAGGATTGTGGTTGATTCTTAACTACCCCCTGAAATGGCCCAGCAAGCCACTCCATTGTATCAAACCGCTACAGAAAAATCGAATAAGTGCCTACCCACTGTTTCTGGTTTTTTTTAATGTTTGTTCTTGGTGTGCTTTGTGCTTTACAGGGTATTCACACCCTCTCTGTACGAACGCTTTGTCTTTCAGCACACCATTATCATACCATTTGCCTTTGTTCCATGACCTTCTGGTCAATTATTCTCTGTGACCCTCTGTCCTATCAACACCTCTTTTGTTATCTCTTGCCCCCGCCCGCCCGCCCGCTTTACTTGCTTAAAACTTTTTACATTTCTAATATCTGCCAGTTCTGATGAAGGGTCACTGACCTGAAATGTTAACTCTGCTTCTCTCTGCACAAATACTGCCAGACCTGCTGAGTGTTTCCAGCATTTCTTGTTTTTATTTCAGATTTCCAGCATCTGCAGTATTTTGCTTTTATTTTAGGGAAATCACAAAGTTGTGCAAAAGTTATAGAGTGGTGATACTGGGGGACTTTAATTACCCAAATATTGAATGGGATAGTATTACAGTAAAGGATACAGAGGGGCAGGAATTTCTGAAATGTGTTCAGGAGAACTTACTTGACCAGTATGTTCTTGGTCCAACTAGGAAGGAGACATTGCTGGATCTGATGTTGAGGAATGAGGTGGGCCAAGTGTCTGGGGGAACATTTGGGTAAGAGTGATCATTGAATCATGAGGTTTAGATTAGTAATGGAGAAGAGCAAGGAACAATCGAAAGAAGAACTTCTAAATTGGAAGAGGACTAATTTCAATGAAATAAGAAGGGATCTATCCAGGGTAAAATGGAACCAAAGACTGAAAGGAAAAACTGTAACGGATCAATGGATGATCTTTAACGAGGAGATGTTTCAGGTACTGGGTAGGTAGATTTCAACAAGGGCAAAAGGCAGGGGAACCAAAGCCAGGGCCCCTTGGATGACGAGGGAGATAGAGAATATGATGAAACAAAAAAAGAGGGTGTATGATGCATGTAAGGTGAATTTTTCAAGCACGAACCAGGCCAAATGCAATAATGTGAGAGGTAAAGTGGAAAGTAACACTGGCAATGACAGAATATGAGAACAGAATGGTAGTTAACATAAAAAGGAACCCAAAAATCTTCTACTAGCATGTAAATAGTAAGTGAGTAGTAAGCAGCGGGGTGGTGTCTATTAGGGACAAAGAGGGCAATAAGTGCTTCAAAGCAAGGCTAGAATACTTAATGAGTACTTTGTAAGAAAGAGGATGCTGACAAAATATCGGTAGAAGTGCAAATGATACAGGTAATGGATGGGGTGAAAATTGAGAGGCATGCATGACACCCTCATCCTCCTCAGTGACTGCCTTAGCCCTTGGATGGCACTCCAGATGGCTGGTGGGGGAGCACCAGCTGGGGTGCTGGCATCCATTCCAAACATCTTTGCGCCTTCAGCACCACTGACTGGTCAATGCAAAGGAGAATTGCATGCATTCTTTGCATGTTAGTATGCTGCTCCTGCATCCACTTCAAGTGCTGCCGCATATGGCTCTCCACGAGGTTGGCCACTGTCAATGGAGGAGCCATCGTGGCACACATGAACTGAATGGACTCCTCCATTCTCAGCCTCACTGCCTCAGGGAACTCTTGACATGTGAGTACACATCTGTTACTGCTGGGCTAAGTAGAGCCTCCTTTCCTGTGACTCCCGAGCCCTGCATCTGCACCCAGCTGAGCAGGGCTGTGTTTGTCCCCCATTCTCCGAGGGGAACTGCCCACAGCTGCTTCTGCCTCTCTTACCTCCTCCTGTTCACTCGTGCCATGCTCTTCACGCAGTGCCGCCCTATCTAAGCACACATAAGGATCCACCAATGTGACTATATTGGCAGTGATGGAGAAAGGTACGACTGTAAGGTACGACTGTGCTGGCTCTGCTGCCTCGCATTCTTGCGATGGCCCCAGTGCCGTGGCAGGACTCAGGTGTTCCTTCTCCATATCAGAACCATTGCGAGACACAAGGAGATCATGAGAACTAGCCTTTGACAGCAAAAGCTTCTGCAGTGCTGGGTCTTTGACATGTTGTTGGGTGGGGAGTTGTGTACTCCATTCCCCATATCTACAGATTGCAATATCTTTTCACCATCCCCACCACCAGGTATGCCCAATTCTCCTTCCCCAACTTGCTTCTGCGGAGCTACTCTGGTGATTTCCATGGCTCCCTCCTCCAAGGCTGTAACAATGTGGAGATGGGGCACTCCCCGCCTGGTCAGAGCCTTTTCTATTGCATTGTGTGCCCTTTTCTCCTGCAAGGACTATATAGAGAGAGCCAGTGGCTCGTTCACAAAAGAAGCTGCACATATCACTGCTGGCAAGTCAACATCGTTAGGACTCTGAGCCTTGCTGATGGGTCAGTAACTACCCTGGGCACACCTGTGTCCCATGTTCAGAAGAAGCATGTGCCCTCAGGCTCTTCAGCTGCTGTGTCTGCTGGAGGTTGAATACCCAGATGCCTGTCACTGTATCTGACATTGCACTTACCTTGCCAGAGTGAAGAAGGTCAATGAACCGTTTACAGCACTGAACCCAGTTCCTCCAGACCACACTTCTGCTGCTGACTGTTTCAGCCACCTACAGCCATTCCAGCTTCGTTTGGCAGACTGGCCTTCTCCTTCCACCCTCCAGAAAGAGGACCTCCCTCCTCTCCCTCACAGCCTCCAAGTGGACCTCGAGGTCGGCCTCTGAGAAGTGAGGGTCAGCCCTGCCCCTGGTGCCAGGCCTCTGCCTTTCCTCTTAACTTCCTGGTTCTTGCATTTCTTCTTTCAAATGGCAGCCTCAGTAATGGCTGCTGTGATGCTTTTAGATCGGGCCTGCACTTTAGAAGGCCCACCTCCATCCTGCATCCACTGCTGCTGATTGGCCACCCAACACGCCCTACAGTCAATTAGCAGTCCACCTCTCCAAAAATTTAGCCAGTGACCACTTCCCCACCAGGCAGGTTTGGGACCCAGATTCAGTATTGGTTTCCTGATCAGAGGCAAAATCCTGCCCATGTCAGGAGTCACATCTATCTTAACATACTTCACTAAATCTGTCTCATTCCTTTGATTGTAAATCTCAGTCTCAACATTTCCCCAATGTGAAAACTCTGAATTTTAGCAGATAGTTTTTTAATAACACCACAAAATACAGAGATAGCAGCATGGATGGCCTGCCTAATAATCTTACTGATGTGTGTTTTTTGAAACTAGGTCACTCTAATCCTCTTATAATTATTATAGCACAATTACACCCCATTTTTGAATGATTTGGTTTAGCAGATTTTTGAAAGGAATACCATAATGCCACCTAATAATGGCCTTATCCTGGAATTTACTACTTAAAATAATAATCCTGTACCAAAGAAGCAAGATACTTTGAAAAATGAACAAATAGTATTATCTTCTTTCCAACTGAGCTCTTCCCTGGAGTCACCATTCTTCTGTTTCAGAGAGACTGAAGTGCTTAAAGTTGATTTTTTTAACTTGGAGCATCTCTTCACAATCAGTAGCACGAGTAAGATCGTTCCCTTAATCCCTGAAAGACATTCCCGCTGGCAGCATATTCTAAGTTTGTATTGAACATTAAATACTGCTCAAAAGATCATTCTGAAGCTGGCCACGATGATGTTTTTGTCATATTGTAAATTAATGGGGAACATTGAAAAAAATTAATCCAGTAAATACTCTATTACACCTTACGTATATGTATGAAAAGATTGCACCAAATGTTTTACATAGAATTTACAACATAAGAACAGGCCATTTGCCCAAATGGTCTACGCTAGTGCTTATGCTCCACACAAGCTTCCTCCCACCTTACTTCATCTCTCCCTATCAGCATTGCCTAGTATATGGGTTCTGATGAAAGGTCACTGACCTGAAACATTAACTCTGCTTCTCTCTCCACAGATGCTGCCAGACCTGCTGAGTATTTCCAGCATTTCTTGTTTTTATTTCAGATTTCCAGCATCTGCAGTATTTTGCTTTTATTATATAACCTATTATTTTCTCCCTCACATATTTATCTGCTTCGCCTTAAATGCATCTATGCTACTCTCCACAATCACTCATTCTGCATTCCACTTTTTGTATAAAAAAATTTCTCCTGAATTCCTTATCAGATTCTTTGTAACTATCTTATATTGATGGCCTCTAGTTTTGGACTCCCCACAAGTGGAAACATCTTATCTACATCTACCCTATAAAACCCCTTCATGCTTTTAAAAATCTCTATCAGGTGACCCCTCAGCCTTCTATTTTTCAGAGGAAAGAGCCCCAGCCTGTTCAATCTTCCCTGCTAGGTATACAGATACCAATTGATGAGTCCAACGAATAGCTCTTTGAGGAAACAAATAAAACGTATGTTCTAAAACTTTTCTCAATCCACTTGTGCAGAATGTTGAAGCTGGACAAGAAAACCTCTCTAAATCCATGAGATATTTCCTTCGGACTTAAAGCGCTCTGTTGCAGAAGACACTAGAATTGCCATGAACAGCAGGATAGTGTGCAGTACAGCCAAATGTTTATCAATGACTACACAGATGCAAGCTTTTAGACTCTTCTGTACTCGTAGCCTGACCTTGAAAGGTACTTTGTATGAACTCAAGGGATTCATTTATACAATCATGGTCAGACAGCAATATTCCTTTATAGACAAAACCTATGAGGAAAGAAACTTCAAGCACTACAATTGAGGAAGGAACCATGTGGGAAACCAGGCAGCAGGTGACCACTCTTCATCTTCCGCTACCACTTGCTCCTCCTCGCTTGTACTTTGTGACTCAGTTGGTGATGCCTCCTCAAGCTCACTACCCATATTTTCTTTTTAGAGTGAATGAAAGTAAGACTGAGTTCTAGAATGTGTTGACCCATTCAGGTACAAGAGCTGTGATGGTAATCTTCATCTAGATCTACAAAAACAGAAGAAAAATGTGTCAAAGTGCTACCTCAAACAATATTAGAATAGTCCTTCATTTGCAATATACAATGTTATGTTTTTGTGATTGTCCCAAAACACTTTCCAGCCAATTAAGTACATTTGTTTAAGTGTAGTCATTGTTGTAAGTAGGAAATGTGGCAGCCAATTTGCACACAGCAAGGCCCCATGAACAGTGGTGAAGTAGATGACCAATTAATTTGTTTTCAGTGGTGTTGATTGAAGGATAAATATAGCCAGGACAAAAAGTGTTGTGGAATCTTTTATGTTCACCTGAGAGGGCAGATGGGGCCTTAGTTTAACATCTCAGAAAGGCAGCACTCCCCCATTGATGCACTGAAGTGTCAGCCTAGATTATATGCTGAAGTCTCTGCAGTGGGACTTAAACCGACAACCTTCTGACTCAGAGGTGAGAGTGTTACCACTGAGCCATGGCTTCAATGGTCTCTAGTTCTTTGATACTTCCCTGCCCAATAATGTACAGGGTGGGTTCCTCAAAGGGGATCCCAGCCTTAAATTTCCTGAAACCTCCTCCAGTATTGTTCTGCTGTTTTTGTTAATATATCCCATTGTGTCATGCAAGCAGAAAGTCTTCAGATTTTGTTAGTATTGAGGATACATACAGTGACATGCAACTAGCCTTCGTCCAGCACATCCTGCTGACACCACATTAACATGCATTGTGAAGCTGGGTTGTCTTACAAGGATATTCTCTAACAAGCCTTTTATGATTACTCATAGTTCTGGTTACTTTGCTGCTGGTAATTTTCTAATGGTGCAATCTGCATAATAAGTATTCAATGTACTTTGTGTCATGGATCAGTTTAACATTTTCACTGAGAGAGATGAGAGAGGTTAGGAGAAATTTCTTCACTTGAGAGTTGTTGGGTGTGGAATGCTTTGCTACAGAGAGTGTTTGAGGCAGAGACCATGGCTTCATGTCAAGGAAAATTGGATAAATATTTGAGACAGGTCTATAGAGAGGGCAAGGTAGTGGGATTAGTTTTTGACTGCTGTAGAATCTGGCTAGCAACGATACAATGAAAACATTTGTGCTGTTAAACCTCTATGGTTTGAGCTTCTAAGAATGCAGAGGGTGTGTCAATGCAAAGTTAATTACAGGTCATGAGCACATTCTTTGTGGCAATGCATACTTGGGCATGCACACGACATAAAAGTACTGAAGCCTTAGTTTGGCAGCTTTCTTCATAAGAACATAAAACATAAGAAATAGGAGAAGGAGGAGGCCATTTAGCCCCTCAAGCCTGCCCCACCATTCAATAAGATCATGGCTGATCTGTCCCAGGCCTCAACTCCTCTTTCGGGCCTGCTCCGCATAACCCTCGACTCCCCGAGATTTCAAAAATCTATCTACCTCCTCCTTAAATACATTTAGTGGCCGAGCCTCCACAACTCTCTGAGGTAGAGAATTCCAGAGATTCACCACCATCTGAGAGAAGAAATTCCTTCGCATCTCAGTTTTAAATGTGACCCCCTTATTCTGTAACTATGTCCCCTAGTTCAAGATTCCCCCACTAGGAAACATACTCTCAGCATCTACACTGTCAAGCCCCCTTAGAATCTTATATGTTTCAATAAGATCACCTCTCATTCTTCTAAACTCCAATGAATAAAGGCCTAACCTGTTTAGCTGTTCTTGGTAAGACAACCCTTTCATTCCAGGAATCAGCCTAGTGAACCTTTTCTGAACTGCCTCCAATGCTGGTGTATCCTTCCTTAAATACGGGGGCCAAAACTGTACGCAGTACTCCAAGTGTGGCCTCACCAACACCCTGTACAGTTGTACCAAGTCTTCTATTTTTAAACTCTAATCCCCGAGCAATAAAGGCCAAAATTCCATTTGCCTTCCTAATTACTTGCTGCACCTGCATGCTAACTTTTAACAAGTTAGCTTCTTCCTGACCTCAATTCAGATTAGTTGGGTAAAGCACACAAAACTGACTCCATCGATATCTGCTCCCATGTTTGCTAAGTCAAATGTGTTTTGAGGAGAGTGTCCCTCTGTTCTACTCTTGGATGAAAAGTGCCAGTGCTTAGTCACCAAATCTACTTAAGTGCTCCTCTGCAGCATAATCACTTCTGCACTCCATTGCGCAGCCAGTTGTGCGGGCAGGTGATTACAGAATTTTACATATGCCGCTAAAAACAGAAATATTGGGGGTTAACTTGTCAGGTTCCACATGTACACTGGCAACACCCAGCTCTACCTTACCACCACCTCCTCAATCCCTCCACGTCTCTGATTTGTCACACTGCTTGTCCAACATCCAGTACTACATGAGCTGAAATTTCCTCAATCTGAATATTGGGAAAACCAAAGCTACCAAAAATTCTCTTGATAGCCACCAACTCCATCTCTCTCCCTGGCCACTGTATGAGACTGAAGCAGACCATTCACAACTTTGGCATCCTATTTACCCTGAGGTCAGCTTCCCACTACATATCCGCTTCATCACCAAGATCACCTACGTCCAGCTGCATAACATTGCCCTTCTCCGACCCTTCCTCAGACCATCTGCTGCTGAAACCCTAATCTTCTAGACTTGGCTAATCTAATGTTCTCCTGGACAGCCTTCCATTATCCACAATCCATAAATTTGGCCTCATCAAAACTATGCTGCCCAGATTCTAAACTCGCACCAATCCCATTCACCCTATCTCTGTACCCTCCTTCAGCCCTAGAACCCACTGAGGTCTCTGCACTCTTCCAAATCTGGCCTCATGCGCACCCTCAATTTTAATCACTCCACCATTGGCAATTATGCCTTCAGCTGCCTATGCTCTGAAATTACCTCCCGAAACCTTTGCACTTCTCTAGTTCCTGCTCCTCCTTTTAGACACTCCTTAGAACCTACCCACCTGTCCAAATATCTCGTTATGTGGCCTGATGTCAAATTTTGTCTGATAATCACTTCTATGAAGCAACTTAAAGGTGCAATATAAATGCAACTTGTTAAGTGGCAGGCGAGATCTCTCCCAAAAAAATTTAGCATCTCATATAATAGCACATCAACAGCAATTTCTGTGCTATAATGTTCTGGTGGAAATAGACCTATGAGATGCAGACCGACCAACCGCACTCTCTCATAAAGGGGCAAACTTTTAAAAATCAAGAGATTTGGTATAAAAATTATGAATTACTTTTTTTTCCCAAAAATAAGCCAATATAGATTGACAGTTGTTATATAAATCTCATTTGTGGATTGTTTAATCTCAAACAGGTCAGAGCTCTTTACAAAAACAATATTACTGCAGCTGAAAATGCTTTACAAAAAAACTTCTAAAAAATCCCACCTATTATCAGTTACACATTCTGTCTCAACAGACAGAAGATCATGTTTACCAGCCTAGTATCTCAGGTTTGTGGATTTGGTGAATGAAGCAGGTTTCTGGGGGGAGATTCTGGGCCTGAAATTCAGATACGTTCTGCAGCTAGAGCAGGTGCTACGGAAGCCAGAGGTCCTCTGAGTGTGGCGTGCAGCACCTCCGGCTGCTTCCAGTGCAGCCTGCGCAGTGCCCCAAGTGGGAAAGGTGCTGACATGGGCTTGCCATACAAACCTGCCAGATCATGATGCCAGACTGGTTTACTGGTTGATTTGATGCATGATGTACAAACTTGAACCTCACTGGTCCATTCAATATATTCCCTTGTCTTTCACCAAAAAAAACACCTGCTAAAGGGACCGCCCCCCCCCCCCCCCCACCTCCCGCCACTAGTGTTATTTAAAGGGCAAAGCACTTGATTTGCAGTTAAGGTGATTTACACTAACATCTGCTATTGCAAAGTATCTGAAAATACTGTGGAGTGCTTTTGGAGGTGGTGTGGTGAGTTCCTGGATTTGGCAGGAGGTGTTGTTGCATCCTCACAGGGAGGCAAGAGGATTTGGTGACCTATCCACAGGCTGCAACAGTGATATGTGGTCTGCAGCACGACAGGGAGATGGAGCAGAGGCTGCAAAGAGAAGCTCTGCCCGATGCCTTCTGCCACTTTGGACCCAGACTCCTCCATGCTTCTCGAGGCTGCCAGGCAGGCCAGCTAATACACCCAGCATCTCGGTGGACATGTACATCAGCGTTCTCCTGCAGGCCGCCCCATCAAGTCCCCAACTGAATCTCCTGTAGCAGAATTCGTCTGTGACTTTGCCATCTGGTGAGCTGGTACACTAACTATCCTTTCCCCCACGGTGGTAGCAGCCTACTCATGCCCAACGGCTCAGCATGTGCAGATCCCGACTTTATACTAGCCTCTAAGGTAGATGCAGTGCCAGTGTCTGAGTTGGTGTCTGTGAAAGTCAAATCAAGTGATGATGCTTCTTCATCAGTGGTTTGGTGTTGCTCTGTCTCTTCCTCCTTGGGCTGCTGTGATGGGAAGGTGACTGTTCTTGGGTGTTGGAAAGAAGAAAATCAGAAAGGTAAGGCTGGTGTGAGGGAAGGGGAAGTGGGTGGAAAGTATTAAGTCCATGGTCACACAATCAGCAGCTTGCACATCAGATAGCAGGATGAGTGTGTCCTGGGAGTTGAGAAGGGGCATAAGGCAGGAACATACTGTCATCTTCAATGTTCTCAGTGACGCCAAATGTTATAGGCTCTGTTGTAGCCGGCCCCATAATACGGAGAACAGTCTCCTCCCTAGGGCTCAAGGGATGCAGGCATCTTTGTCCCCCACCTTTCTGCTCTGTTCCCTTCTACTGTGTGTGACCTTATCCTGCAAGAGAGCAGAATGATAGCGATTATTTTGCACTGCACAGCTGAATAGTTGAAGGTATGCAGAAGCAGCGGGAGCTGGGTGTGAGGCGAGCATCACTGAAAGGTGTGTGAGGGTGAGGTTAAATAATTGGATCTTAGGCATGAGTCCTGAGTGCCGAGGACTACTGCTGTTTAAGTGATGGGAGTGTGGTGCATTGAGCATTGAATATTTGACGTTTTGGAAAGATAGGAAGAAAGGAAAAGGAGGTGGAGTACCTCTATTAATAAAGGATGAGATCAGTACAGCAGTGAGAAATCATCTTGGTTCAGAAGATCAAGATGTAGAATCAGTTTGAGTGGAGATAAGAAATTAGCAAGGGAAAGAAGTCACTGGTGGGCGTAACAGTAGGTACACTGTAAGACAAAGTATAAATCAAGAAATAATGGAGTGGGGGGGGCGTGTGTAAGAAAGGTACTGCAATAATCATGGGCAACTTTAATCTTCATATAGATCGGATGAATCAAATTGGCAAAGGTAGCATTGAGGATGAGTTCAGAGAGTAACTCAGGACAGTTTCTTAGAACACTATGTTCTGAAACGAACCAGGGAACAGGCTATTTTAGACTTGGTAATTGTAATGAGGCAAGATTAATTAATGATCTCATAGTAAAGGATCCTCTAGGCAAGAGTGATCATATGATAACAGAATTTCACATTCAGTTTGAGGGTGAGAAGCTTGGGTCTGAAACTAGTGTCTTAAACTTAAATAAAGGCAGTTACAAAGGTATGAAGACAGTTGGCTACAGTGGACTGGGAAAATAGGTTAATAGGTAAGATGGTAAAGAAGCAGTGGCAGACATTTAAGGAGATATGTCATAACTCTCAACAAAGACATAGACCATTGAGAAAGAAAGAGTCTACAAGAAGGATGCATCATCCTTGGCTAACTAAGGAAGTTACCCTTACCACCAATAAATGATGCAGATCTGTCCAGAGGTCTCACTGTCCCACTTCAAAGACCTCTGCTTCCCTTCACCATCTATTCCCTGTTTTCCAGTTTTGCCATTAAAAAACAGAAGTTCACACATCTGGAGTCATGTGTCAATACTTATAGCGTGGTCAAAAAGTAACAAAGTGCACATTTACAAATGAAACAACCCCCAATGAACCACTTAGTGTTCTGATCGATGTGGTGGCCTTCACTCTCAGTCAGTTCTACGCAGTGCTTCCCTTGTGGCCACGGAGGAGGTAGAGGCAGCCTGCTTACATGTCTCTGCTTGCAGCTGAGATGCCCACGCTGGTTTTCCTGGTCGAGGTGCGCGTGAGGGCACCTCTAGAGGCTGTTGCAGCAGCGTCAATGCAGGGGCAACTTCCGTCACAGAGCTCTGCTGCATAGATAGTCCCTCAGTTAGAGGGACCAAGGTGGTTGATGACGATGTTGGCAGCCCCTGAGGACAGGCTCCCTCATCCTCATTGCTGATTTCCTTAGCTCTTGGACAGCGCTCCAGATTGCTGGGGGGGACCACGATTTTGGGGCACAACTGGCATCCACACCAAACATCTTTGCGCCATCAGTGCCACTAATCAGTCCATGGTACAGAGCATTGCACGCATTCTATGCATTGCTCCTGCATCCACTCCAAGTGCTGCTGCATATGGCTTTCCATTAGGCTGGCCACTCTCTCAATGGAGGAGTTCATGTGTTCAAAGTCCTGAGCCATGGCGGCGCACATGGTCTGAATGGATTCCTCCATTCTCAGCCTCAAGGAACTCTGGCATATGGGTGCACGTCTGTTGCACATCTAGGTAGAGTCTCCTTTCTTGTGACTCCCGAGGACCTACACCCACACCCAACTGAGGGATGTTTCTGTCCTCCATCCTCCAAGGGGAACTGCCAACAGCTGCCTCTGCCGCTCTCTCCTCCTCCTGCAAACGTGCCATGGTCTTCACCCAGTGCCACCTTATTTAAGGACCCACTGATGTGAGTGTATCTACGCCTGTAGAGGGTGCACTTGTAAAATGTGACGTGCTAGTTCTGCTGTTTAGATTCTTGAGATCGCCCCAGTGACGCAACAGAACTCAGCTGCTCGCCCTCCACGACTGACCCTGTGGGAGACAAAAGAGATCATGAGAACTAGCTTTGACAGCAGAAGCCTCTGCAGTGCTGAAGCTTCCCAATGCAGCTGAGTCTTTGGCATGCTGCGGAATGGGGAGGGGAGCACTCCACCTCCTCATGTACAAATAGCAATATCTTTTTACCCTCTTCTCCAGGAATGCCCATCTCTCCATCCCCTACTTGGTCCTGCAACAGGAAACAGGACCTCCCTCCTCTCCCTCACAACCTCCAAGAGCACTTCAAGGTCAGCATCAGTGAAGTGAGGGGCAGCCCTGCCCCAGGTTCCAGGCATCTGCCTCTCTTCCTGTCACCCTGGTGCTGGCATCCTACTTCTATATGGCTGCCATGATGCCTTTAAATCAGGCCTGCACTTTAGAAGACCCGCCTCCATCCCACACCCATTGCTGCTAATTGGCTGGCCAACCCACCCTCCAGTCAATTAGCAGCCCACCTCTGAAAATCGCAGGCAGTGACTACCTCCCCCACTCACCCCCGCCAAGGGTGAGGTCAGGACCCGAAAATGGTCCCGATATCAGGTTCCTGACCCCAGAGGCAAAATCCTGCCCAAGATATAAAAACAGAAAGTGGTGGACGGATACAGCAGCGAGTCAGTATTTGGAAAGATAAAAGTTAAACACTTCAAGTTGAGCCTCTGGTGCTGATTTTAATGCCCACCTAGCTGAAATGGAGTGGTAACATTCCTAAAATAGCTGAACACAGATTTTGGTATGCTACACAACCGAGCTGTAAGCAGACAACATTTTGCTTTAAATGTCCTGCCCACTGGCTGTCCAAGGCTCGCCTGACTCAATCTTTAAGTGTGCCTCAAAATGGGCAGCCAGCTGTCCACCTCAAAACAGGTGTAACCTTGTTTAAATATTTAAATTGAGGACCCACATCTATGGTAGGACCCACAGGCATCATGCATGCACTGCTCATTGGTCGCTGAGATGGAGCAGCATAATCAGAGGTCCTTAAAGAGACTGCTGCAGGTTGTTCCAAAACAAATGGCTTTTCTTTTCTTCTTATATGTTTGGGGGGCAGGGGTGGAGGAGGAGCAAGCAGGTGTGCTCCTTCTGCACCCAAATACTCCAGCCACCACTAATCCCTGCATGCCTATCACCATCCCTCCCCCCCCACCCCATGTCCAATGTTCCCACTAAAGCTGTGTGGTCGGAGGGCAATCATCAAGGTACTGCATAGGCTGCTCACAAGTGTCCCCTATAAGGTACCATATGTCTGCAGTCGGGCAAAAAAATTTAAAGGTACTGCACATTGAAATAAACATTGAAATTTAGAGGGATCATTGCCCAAATCTTTGGAACAGGAACCATGTGATTTCCCATTCTCCCCAATTGACAAGCTGACTCGGAACACCTGAACACCTGCTTGGTGCACTCAGCTCACCAGCTGAATGCTAATGAGGCCAGGTCACCAATGTAGTTCAAACCTCTCGAATGTTATAATTGAGCGGGCCTCACGATTGTAACACCTGCTACCCACTCAACTACTGCAAGAAACCAAAATCAGCTGCCAGTGCTCCATCTATCGTCCCATTTCCACTTTGTTTCTGCATCCCCACCCACCATATTTCCTGGGGTTTTGCACTGGGCAGCTCAGGTTACAGCCTGAATTATACATATACAAAAATACATTGGGGTCCCGCCTTCCACCCTATCACAGACCTTCCCTTTTGTTCTTTCTTCCCTTCCCCCCTCCTTTCCATGCCTCCATACTTGCTTAAAACCTGTTACATCTCTAACTTTCACAGTTTTGATGAAAGGTCATCAGTCTGAAATGTTGTCAGGATTTTACCAGCCTCCAGGAGCTGGGCTGGGAAGTGGACGGGTGGGTTGGTGGGTGGTAAAATTGCCAAGAGTCGCATTGGGTCGGCGCTCTGACACAGTTCTGCCACTGGGACATTTTACCAGCGGCAGGACCAGGTGCAGAGAGGCTGCTAGTCCAAGGAGGTGGGCAGCCGATTAGCATAATTAAAGGCCCAATTAGGGGCCATTTTATAGCATCATCAGCATTTTGCCAACAGTAGGGCAAGGGCCGCTAGCTAAATGAAGGCAGCTTCCCTGCGACAGGCCAGAGGGCCATCGGAGCCGGAAGGCCATGAGCAGGGAAGGCAGCCCCCACAGCCCTATCGATCTCCCTGGAGACGTCACTGAACCTCAGTCCCCTGAATTTATTTTTAAGCATGCATAGCCCAGCTCCTGAGGTCTCCTGCATGCCTCAGTAGCGACCACCTCTCCCAGTGGTGCTGCTGAGGCTTCAGAGCTGCCGGCGCTCTGATTGGGCTCACAGCATCAGGAGCCTACCCGCCCTCCTTAATTGGATGGCGAGCCCACAGGCAGTCAATTACGAGGCAGCCTGTGGTAAAATTGCGAGCAGGTCCCACTGCCGGCAAGTGCAGGCTCGGGACCCGCTTTTCACCCCAACGTCGGGGTCTCAACACCCACGGTACAATTCAGGCACTTAACTCTGTTTCTCTCTCCACAGATACAGTCTGACCTGCTGAGTAATCCCAGAATTTTCTGTTTTTATTTCAGATTTCCAGCATTCACAGTATTTTGCTAGTGTATATCTCTTCTGGACCCACCTTTTGTTTCTATACTGGTCTCATTATTAGCTCATTTTGTCTCGGCCATCATCACTTTTGACATTTACCATCCTGCCCTCCATCCTATAACAGATCACTCATTTCTGTCCATTCCCTGCCCTCATTCTTTCTGGTTTTGAACATTATGAAAAGCAGCACTATTAGAACCAGGAATTTCTCCTGTTCCTACGTTGTTTTTCTTGCCAACAAGACCATCCTCGAAGTATTAATCTGCTCAGCTGCAACACCTAGGTGCAAAAATAAAATTACAAATCTCAGTCAACAATAAACCACATACCTAAAAATGCCATTTATTTGTTAGGGAAATCAATCAATACCATGCTGTTATAAAATACAAACTTCTCTACAAATAGATCAGAATTGGTTCAGTATGAAATGTGTACATTAAATGTTTGTGTTTCTTTATTTACATGGTAAACATATATGTCTAGTCAAATTCTTTCAAGCTTTTAAAAATCACATGAATTCTGAGTACAGTTGCACACAGTCACATACCAGCAGGTATTGATATGCTTTGCATTACAAGTAGAGGTCACTTCTGTTTTACCAAAGGACAGTGCTCTAATTGCCTTGCCCCAATTATAGAAATCACTTTCCCACTCTCTTCCTCACCCTTTAACAGACATCTTTTAACTTTCATTCTCTGTTATACTCACAAAATGTCCAATGTCTGTCCTGAAACAAAATGCGCCCTCTTATTCACAGTAATTAAATGTATTCACCTTGTCAGAAAGAACGCATAACCAGTGTATAAACAAGAGTTTTCACTTTATTTTTGAACATTTTACTGATGCTTGTGGACTTTACCTTCCTTTTTGATCATTTAGGATTTCTCATTTTCAATTTAAAACTATCTAATTCTGAAAGCTACCGTTACAAATTATTGACTATGTGAACCAATTCTTTGCAGTTTTTTTTTTAGAAAGATTAAATCCAACCTCGTCTGCAGTGTTCATGTCATGCCACACCCTTTCCTTTCCCACTGTCCCAGATTCATTTTCAACCAGTGCAATGGGGTAGCTTCAATTCCCACATGGGCACCAATGAGACAATTGCAATAGGTTTTGTAATGAATGCTGTTTCTTCCTACCCCACTGAGAAAAAAGTTTCCCTCCCTTTTTGCCTTCCTTGAAGGAAAGAGCTTATGCTGAAGTGAATTTCCTCAGGGACCTGCAATCCTCCAATACTTTAATTCAATTGACCAGATTTCATGTGCAATCTAGATATTACATAGACTGTTCAACCAAGTAGGGCATCATAGCAGAGGCTGATCCTTATCGTTAGAGCACTGCTGTTTAGTTACATCCATAGTTGGCATTCTGAGGCCAACTGTCCTGGATAAAATCAATCAGCTCAGCACAGACCAAGAATCAGACACAAGACCTTTGGGACCTATGCAGCTAATTGATACACCGTGCAATAAACTTATTTAGTGAACCATTGGGGAGCAATGGTCTATTTCTTTTTAATGAGAATTTGTCTTCCATTTCCAAAATCAGAACCAGACTGTCACCTCACTCAATGAAAATGTCAAGCGTTTTTGAAAATTAGTTCTGCACAGTTAAACCATGCTACAATATATGAATTAATTTCAGCACAGCAGCTAAACTCAGACTATAAAACCAATTCAATCCCTTTACACTTTGTCATAGAGCCAAGTGTTTTTTCAAATTCCATGACTGAATGCTGTAATCTGATCAATTTTGAGGCTGCAAATTCAATTCTTTATCTCCTTCCAAGGGAATTTCTAAAATGCCAGTTGTATGATTTACTGAGGTGCATTAAAACAGTTTCAGGGCTTATGATTCTCCATATAAAAGGTAAATCCAAATATAAACTTTAATTTTACTCAGAAAAAGCAATTTAATTGAAATACACAAAAGGATTGTGTGGAATTAGTCCAGGAGTGAGTTCTTTAGATTTTCCTCATCAGCCAAATAAATTCTTTACTCCACAGTTCACTGTGTACATTGTCCATTTAAAATAAGGGAATTATGTCCATGCCCTAAAAATAAGTCAGCAAATAAATAGAATATGAACCCTACTACATTGTGTTTCAGAAATACACCCAAAAGCAGAACAGAAAACTACATCAATACTGTAGCTGCATTTATGAATAAAATATGTGGAAAGAAAGCAAGTTTCAATGTCCAGAAGCAATTTGCATATATTTGCATTTAATCTATTACAACCTAATCAAATTTTGGAGTTTAGTGAACAATGCATTAACAGTTGTTAGACTGTTTAAACATAGAAACATCTCCAATACATTTAACCCACTACTACTTGAGAAAGGATTTATTGCACAGAATAAGCATTGTAGTATGGAGTGTCCACCAAGGGCGCAATTAGCAAAACGTGCCCAAAATAGATTGGGCACTGCATCGGTTTTGCTGAAATGAAGTTAAGAGGTCAATGTTCTGTGTAAACTCACCAGCGTATGTCCAAATATAAAATCTGTCATAAATTAGTGCATCAAGAAAAGTAATCCTCATATCCCATCCACCCATCAGCCCTGTGCACACTGACCTACATTAGCTCTGGGTTAGGCAACACTTCATTTTGAAAATTCTCATTCTTGTTTACACATCCCTCCCTGGCCTTATCCCTCCCTACCTCTAATCTCCTCCAGCCCTACAACCCCCCAAGATATCTGTATTCCCCAATTTTAATTGCTCCAACATTGGCAGCCATGCCTTCAGTTGCCGAGACCCTAAGTGCTGGAATTTCTTCCCTAAACCTTTCACCTCTCTACCTCTCTTTCCTCTTTTCAGACACACCTTAAAACCTTTGTCTTTAGCCAAGCTTTTGATCCGCTGCCCAAATATCTCCTTATGCGGCTCAATATCAAACTTTGCTTGCCAATGCTCCTGTGAAGCGCTTTGGGACTCTTTATTATGTTCATGATGCTATAGAAATGCAAGTTGTTATTGATTTGTGACTGGAATAGGGTATTCGACATTACAAAGAGGAGCCTGCACTGAGTGCTGCTGGAGGGCACAAAATGTGAAGAAGGGAGTTTGGCAAGTAAATGAATTTTAAGGGTTAAACTTTCTAAAGTCTAGTTTTTGTTTTGTTTACATTTAGCAAATTACTGAAATTACTGTTTAAGTTAAGAGGCAAGTTAGGTTTCTTACAGTTTTAAACAAGGGTATACAAGCTCTCGGAGAGTAGCTGTAGCTAGTTAATTAGGTAGCTATCTTAAACTGGTTTCTGAGCTCTAGCAGAGCTCGAGCAAAGCTGACACCATCGTTTTCAGAGAGTATAATTTCAGGGGACTCTCAGTGCTACATGTCTGCATTGAGTTCTGCTGGAGGGCACAGTGTGAGAAGAAGAGAGTTTTCTAAGTGAGGGAGTTCAGTTGGGAGGGGAACTATAAGTTAATTAAGAGAAAATAAATGTCATTAAATTAACACAATAAAGATGGCAAGACAGGTGCTTTGTCCTGGCTGCAGTATGTGGGAGCTCCTGGATGCCACGGTAAACCATGGCAACCACGTCTGTAGTAAGTGTCTGCAGCTTGAGGAACTTTGGCTCAGAGTCATTGAGTTGGAGACCAAGTTGCAGACACTGCGATGCATCAGGGAGGGGGTAAGTTACCTGGACACTTTGTTCCAGAAGGCAGTCACACCCCTTAGGATAGGGTCATCTGTTTGGGACATGAGGGTGTGACTGTGAGTCAGACAGGTAAGGGGATCGAGAAGGTGGGAGTGGAGGAGCCTCAGCCCTTGCAACTGAGCAACAAGTTCAACTTTCTTGCAGCTTGGATGGGCAAGAGAGAGGGCTGTAGTGTGGATGAGCAGATTGACCATGGCACCATGGTACAGGAAGGCATTCAAGTGGGGGGAGCAAAAAGGAAAGTAGTGGTAGTAGGGGACAGTATAGTGAGGGGGATTGACACTGTTCACTGCAGCCAGAGTGAGAGTCCAGAAGGCTGTGTTGCCTGCCTGGTGCCAGGGTTTGGGACATCTGCTTAGGGCTGGACAGGAACCTACAGTGGGAGAGGAAGGATCCAGTCGTCGTGGTCCATGTAGGTACCAACAACATAGGCAGGACAAGGAAAGAGGTTCTGCATAGTCAGGATGAGGAGCTAAGCACCAAATTAAGAAGCAGAATCTCAATGGTAATAATCTCTGGATTATTATCTGAGCCATGTGCAAATTGGGGTAGGGCAAATAAGATTAGAGAAATGAATGTGTGTCTCAAAGACTAGTGTAGTGGAAGTGGGTTCCAGTTCATGGGGCACTGGCACCAGTACTGGGAAAAGTGGGGGCTGTACCGTTGGGATGGTCTACTGAACCGTGCTGGGACTGGTGCTCGAGCGAGTCACATAACTAGGGAAGTAGAGAGGGTTTTAAACTAAATAGTGGGGGCAAGGGATCAAATTTGGGAAGATGTGGTAAATTAAAGAGTAGAGACAAGGCAAGAGAGAAAGGTATCAATACGGGAAAAGATAAACAGACTGTGACAGGAAGGGACACTGATGAGTAAGTCAATAGACAAGGCTAGAGGTTACAAAAATAATAAAAGGACACAACTAAAGTCTCTGTATCTGAATGCATGTCGCATTTGGAACAAAACAGATGAACTGATAGCGCAAACAGAAATAAATGAGTACGATCTGATAGCCATTACAGAGAAATGGCTGCGGGATAGCATAGATTGGGATCTGAATATTGAAGGGTACATGAAATTTAGGAAGGACAGGAAGCTAGGAAAAGGTGGAGGGGTGGCTCTGTTAATTAATGATGGTATTAGCACAATAAAGAGGAATGACGTAAGTTCAGGAAACCAGGATGTAGAAGCAGTTTGGGTCGAAATGAGAAATGATAAAGGCAAGAAATCACTTGTGGAAGTGGTGTACAGGCCCCCCTAACAACATGGTAGGACAGGGTCTAAAGGAAGAAATAATGGGTGCTTGTCAGAAAGGTTCGGCAATAATCATGGGGGATTTTAATCTACATATAGATTGGAAAAAATCAGATGGACAAAAGGTAGCCTAGAGAAGGAGTTCATAGAATGTTTTCAGGATAGTTTCTTAGAACAGCACATTCTGGAGCCAACTAGAGAGCAGGCTATACCAGAAATAAAAACAAGAAATGCTGGAACCACTCAGCAGGTCTGGCAGCATCTGTGAAAAGAGAAGCAGAGTTAACGTTTCGGGTCAGTGACCCTTCTTCAGATTTCCAGCATCCACAGTATTTTGCTTTTATTATAGCAGGCTATACCAGACCTGGTATTATGCAACAAGATAGGATTAATTAATGACTTCATAGTGAAGGCGCCCTAGGCAGCAAGGATCATAATACGATTGATTTTTACATTCAATTTGAGGGAGAAAAGAGTGGGTCTAAGACTAGTATTTTAAACTTAAATAAGGGTAATTGTGAGGACATGAAATCAGAGCTAGCAAAAGTGAACTGGCAGAGTAAGTTAAGGGATAGGTCAATAGATTTGCAGTGGCAGATATTTAAGGGGATATTTCAGAATATACAGAATAGATATATTCCAATGAGAAAGAAAAATTCCAAGGGGAGGACCCACCATCTGTGGTGAACTAAAAAAGTTAAAGATAGTATCAAACTTGAAGAAAAAGCATATAATTGCGCAAAAATGAGTGGCAGATCAAAAGACTGGACAGAATAAAAAAGCAGCAAAGAACGACTAAAAGATTAATGAGGAGGGAAAAATTAGAGTATGAAAGAAAGCTGGCAGAAATATAAAGACAGATAGTAAGAGTTTCTATAGATATTTTTTTAAAAAAGGTTATTGTGGAAAATAAAAGCTCAAGGTGTCAGGGGTAACATTTTGGCATGAATAGAAGATTGGTGAGCTAATAGGAAACAAAAAGTAGGCATAAATGGGACATTTTCTGGTTGGCAAGATGTAACGAGTGGAGTGCCACAGGGATCAGTGCTGGGGCCTCAACTTTTTACAATTTATATAAATGACTGGGTGAAGGGACTGAAGATATGGTTGCTAAATTTTCTGATAACACAAAGATAGGGAGGAAAGTAAGTTCTGAAGGGGACATAAGGAGGCTACAAAGGGATATAGATAGGTTAAGTGAGTCGGCAAAGATCTGGCAAATGGAGTATAATGTGAGAAAATGTGAAATTGTCCATTTTGGCAGGAAGAATAAGAAAAGCATATTATCTAAAAATTGAGAGATTGCAGAGGGATCTGGGTGTCCTAGTGCATGAATCACTAAAGATTAGAGTGCAGGTACAGCAAGTAATTAGGAAAGCTAATAGAATGTTATTGTTTATTGCGAGGGGAATTGAATACAAAAGTAGGGAGGTTATGGTTCAGCTACATAGGACATTGGTGAGACCACATCTGGAGTACTGTGTACAGTACTGTCTCCCTATTTAAGGAAGGATGTAAATACGTTGGAAGCAGTTCAAAGAAGGATGTAAATACCTGGAATGGGTGGGTTATCTTCTGAGGAAAGGATGGACAGGCTAGACATGTATCCGTTGGAGTTTAGAAGAGTGAAAGGCGACTTGATTGAAACATAAAAGATTCTGAGCAGTCTTGACAAGGTGGAAGTGGAAAAGATGTTTCCTCTTGTGGGAGAATCTAGAACTAGGGGCCACTGTTTAAAAATAAATGGGTTGCCCATTTAAGACAGAGATGAGGAGAATTTTTTTCTCTGAGGGTCATGAGTCTTTGGAACTCTCTTCCTCAAAAGGCTGTGGAAGCAGAATCTTTGAATATTTTTAAGGCAAAGGTAGATAGATTCATGATAAGCAAGGGGATGAAAGGTTATTGGGGGTAGGTGGGAACGTGGATTTGAGGTTACAATCAGATCAGCCATGATCTTATTGAATGGTGTAGCAGCCTTGAGGGGCCGAGTGGCCTACTCCTGCTCCTAATTCGCATGTTCGTATGAGTCGGATTGCATGAAATGAGCTATTCTTCAACTGAATGATTTAATGCTCATTGTCTTGTTGTTTTAATTGGCTTCAATTAATTGCTTTGATCTGCCCTTGATATGCAAGACCTGTGATCAACAGTCAATTGAAGACATGCAGGTGTGTCCTCTTCTGCTGTAATTGACTGAATTTAAACTAATTTAAACTGAATTTAAAGTAATTGTAGTGACAGCAGAAGAAATAGAACTGGGTCAGACTTCAATTAAATGTTGGTCACTACAGGTACAGGTGATTAACGCTGGATTCATGTGACTATGGATGTCTGTGTGCCCGAGAACCTGGGCGCAATCGGCAGAAACTCACTATTCTGATCTAGGGGCATGGCCAGTTTTGTGGGTGGGAACTGTTGAACCAGCATAAAAGGCTGTGATTACTCCAGCATAAGTTGGTTATGGGCACAACTCCCTTTTTAAAAAATTTGTTCAGAGGATGTGAGCATTGCTAGCAAGGCAAGCATTTATTGTAAAAGCAAATACTGCAGATGCTGGAAATCTGAAATAAAAACAGAAATTGCTGGATATACTCATCAAGTCTGGCAGTATCTGTGGAGAGAGAAACAGTCAACATTTCAGGTCTGTGACCTTTCATCAGAAGTTTTCATTGTAATTGAGCTCATTGTTCAAAAATGAGTTAGTTGAACGTTGAAGCAAACAATCACCAATTATCATCGATTATCGGCTGTTGTGTTGACAAAGCAGCTTTAATTATCTCACATGATTATCACCCGTGTTATGTTGACATTTTGAGAGCCTTTAGTTATCTTACCAAAAAGAAAATTGCAGATAGTATGTCTATCAAATGTTAATCAGAAAGGGAAAGAAGATGTCATTTCCAGTTTTTAAACTAAACTTAGACAATTTGAATATCCTGAATACAGGAATGAATTGCCTAAAGAATAATTGTTGCACTAAATAAATTAATTCAAATATTTTAGGTGCATGCATGGGTGGACTGAAAAAGTTGTAAAATAGCAATAAATTCTATTGCAAATCAGTGCACTCAGTAAAAAATCTTCCTCTACTGTTTACAAAAATTAACGCAGTTTCAAATAACTTCACAGTTTACTAATAATTAAAATTTAGCACCTTTAATGTGGATAAATGTTCCTAGTTGCTTCATAATGCAAGGAAAATGATGGGCTCCATTTTAAAGACATAGGATGGGTGACCAAAAGAAGTGGGTATTAAGGAAAATATTAAAAGAGAAGAGGACGGTGGAGTAGTAGAGGGATTTGGAGAACTAATTCAGAATATTCCCTCTTGGCATCTGAAAGCACAGCCAATGTGGAGGGGGGTGCTGCATGAGGCTGGAATTCAAAGGAATGAAGAGTTCAGGGCGAAGGGTTGTAACACTCAAGGTTAGAGAAATAAAGAGGGGTAATGCTGTTGAAGGATTTAAACATATGGATAAGTATACTGTCATGAAGACCCCACATGCCAAGAATGAGGCATATTAACTTTGTCATATGAACATTAATTTTAAACTGTTGCTGGAAGGAAGAGATGACTTGTTTAAAGAGATCAGCAGTGGCTGGAAAACATTTACGTACTAAGAGACTGTGTCTGGAGATAATAAAACAACTCCCTGATCCAATTAACCCAAATGGCTTTTGATCACCAGACATGGAATGTGTAAGAAAGCCAGCATTCCAGGGTGTCTGCTAAGATGGAGAATCCATAAACGCAGGAGTTTGTTAAAACAACTAGTCACATGACTAAGCTGCTGGCCCAGGTTTTTGGTTTTGAACTGCTCACAGGACAGTTTGGGTCAGATTACAACTGAACTTGGAAGAAGAGAGCCTCTCTCCTGGCTAGCGCTCTCTCACTCTCACAAATTTCCGGATCCAATGAAGTCACTTAAATCATAAGAAAGAAAAGACTCCCACATTAAAACAAGTTTTAAAGTGTGCACTGGGCCCCAACGAAACGGTAAGACGTACCGGCAATCAAAGACTCTATATTGAACTCAAAGGACCGTAAATAAATCCCAGCTATTGCCTCAAACTTTTCCCCTTTATTCTTTCTACTTTTCTGCCTCTATCTGCATAGGTGTTTATTGCGTAGGACATTGGTGAGACCACATCTGTTATGGTTAAACCAGGCAAAGGCTGAGAGGGAACCCCTAGACCCCGTTCTCAACTGGTCATAACAATACCAAATTTGAGATATTAGGGGACCAGGAGCCAATTTATGTCAGAATGGATATAGAATATGGGTATGCTGGACTTGATTTAGGATTCTTCCAGGAAAGCTTTGGAAGATTCAAGTTTGAAGGTGACAAAGGCATGAATGAAGGTTTCAGCGGCTGATGGGTTAATGTAGGGACAGAGGCAGGCATTACTTTGAAGGAAGGAGTGGGCAGTCTGTGTGAGGATATGGGGTCTTAAACTCAGCTTGAGTTCAAATAGAATACCAAGATTGTGAATAATCTTGCTGAGAAACTGGCCAGGAAGGAGGATGGAGTTAGTAGCAAGGATGCAGAGCTCATGAGAGAAGTCCTCATGATCGGGAAGTTTTTGTGGCTGCCAACAAACCTGAGGATAAACTAATAAGAGGCAAAAAACATCAAATCTGGAGAAATTCGTACTTAAGTTTCCATCCTTAGTTGACGGAAAGAAAATGACAGTTATTTTTATTGATGCTTCAAATGCTAATCTTTCTGATGCGTATTCTAGTGCAGCCGATTTCATAATATTTCTTATGCATTTAAATGAAAACTTTTGTCCTTTCGCTTGGGACGCTTAAATAAAAAGGGCTGGTAAAAGTACATTGGCTGCTGAACATCAGCTCTTGTGGAGGCAGTGGACATGGAATTCTATGTATCAAAAATTTCATGTGAGATTCTGCACAATGGGCATGCTGAAGATAGTATTCCATTAGCGCATGGGTAAGGCTTCCACTGCTATGTCCAGACTGGCCAAGAGAGTGTGGGAAAATGGCGCACTGACACGGAACACAAAAGTCCGAGTGTATCAGGCCTGTGTCCTCAGTACCTTGCTCTATGACAGCGAGGCCTGGACAATGTGTGCCAGCCAAGAGCGACGTCTCAATTCATTCCATCTTCGCTGCCTCTGGAGAATACTTGGCATCAGGCGGCAGGACCGTATCTCCAACACAGAAGTCCTCGAGGCGGCCAACATCCCCAGCTTGTACACACTACTGAGTCAGCGGCGCTTGAGATGGCTTGGCCATGTGAGCCGCATGGAAGATGGCAGGATCCCCAAAGACACATTGTACAGCGAGCTCGCCACTGGTATCAGACCCACCGGCCGTCCACGTCACCGCTTTAAAGACGCCTGCAAACGCGACATGAAATCCTGTGACATTGATCACAAGTCGTGGGAGTCAGTTGCCAGCGTGCGCCAGAGCTGGCGGGCAGCCATAAAGACAGGGCTAAAATGTGGCGAGTCGAAGAGACTTAGTAGTTGGCAGGAAAAAAGACAGAGGCACAAGGGGAGAGCCAACTGTGCAACAGCCCCAACAAACAAATTTCTCTGCAGCACCTGTGGAAGAGCCTGTCACTCTAGAATTGGCCTTTATAGCCACTCCAGGCACTGCTTCACAAACCACTGACCACCTCCAGGCGCGTATCCATTGTCTCTCGAGATAAGGAGGCCCAAAAGAAAAAGATTGCAAAATATGTAAATAATTGTACATTGTGGGATAATGTACACTCTACGAAAACTGAGAGTGAGAAAAGGTTATGGATTGACCTTGATGGCTTGAAACAAATACTGGAGAGAAAGGAAATCTCTAAAATTAATTGGGTGGATGCAAGATATCAACTGTCTGATTGTTTTATACAAAGAAGTGCATGTACAAAGAAATTGTTGAGACCTAGAGGAGGGACATCTTGCAATGTAATGCTTTGCAAAGAATATGAAAATTTTTGATTTAAGTTGTTTTGAAAATTTTGTTGTACATATAAACTCTAATTTTCATTTAAAGAGAGAAAGGAATTGGTTAATTGTATATTAATTATGTATAATTGCATGCAGGTGGTGGGCATTAACTGGAGATTCACTTGTGCCCCTATAAATAACAGACTGAAACTGATTATTGGGTTAGGATGTGTATGCTTGTAATGTGTAATTCTGTAAATAAATGCTTATAAAAGTGCATAAAGATTGGCTCCAGATCCATCCTTCATCATCTGGCTTTCTGGAGTATGACACTCAGGAGGCTCAGGGTCTCACAGTAGGTCGCTGCTAAGATCTGCAGCCTCCTGAAACAACCTCCTTCCCAGCGGGCATGCATTTCTAGTGTCCAATAAGATGTCTGCCACTGGAGGGCAACCTGCACTATTCCTCACCTGCCCCTTCCCCACCCCCATCCCCAGGTCTCTGCCTGTCACCAAATTGTGTCCTCTCTTCTCCTGCAAAGGTAGATGGTGAGGGGATGTTCCCCCTGGCTGGACTGTCTAGAACTAGGGGTCATAGTTTCAGGATAAGGGGTAAGCCATTTAGGACTGAGATGTAAAGGCCTCCTCGGGTCTGCAAACGAAACCCGACCCGAGCCAACAGAACCATATCCGACCCGAGCCCGATCCGGCCCGAGTCCTTTCATTCTTTCCCGCGCCCGACCCGAGCTGACCCAACCACCGGAATAAAGTTGATTATATTAGAGAGGTTGTGATCTACCTTGGATGGAATCGGTCACTGCAGACTAGTGCAGAGTGTTTCCCGCCTTGACGTCCTGGCTGTCACTGCGTCCGACCCAGCCCGACCCAACCCGAGCCCAAATGCCGGACCCGGAAGACCGACCTGACCCAAACCCGATACATGTCGTTGGGTCCCGTTGGGTTCAGGTCAGGTAGCTATGCTCTACTAAGATGAGGAGAAATTTCTTCAATTAGGGGTTGTGAATCTTTGAAATTCTCTACCTCAGAGGACTGTGGACGCTCAGTTGATGAGTATATTTATGGCTGAGAACAATAGGTTTTTGCACTTGAAGGGAATTAAGTGATATGGGGATCAAGCAGCAAAGTGGAGATGAGGTCAAAGATCAGCAATGTTCTAATCGAATAGCAGAACAAGCTCAAGGGGCCATATGGCCTACTCCTATTTCGTATGTTCTTATGCTCTTATCAAACACACTTCATTGAACTTCCTGATCTCTCCTTGTAACCAAGTAACCATGCACAGATCTTCAATGATTTTCCTATTTAAGTTCCTATTTTGGGCACTTTCCCATCAATGTACTACAAGGGGATGGAGCTTTCAAATAACAGGACCCACAATGCTCTGTTGATTTTAAGTCAAATATTTTTAAGACTTTTGTTCAAGCCACATTCTAGGATTTGAGTACATGACCTTGGCTGACACTTAATTGTGTGATACCTGGGGAGTGCTGCATTGTTGATTGTTGGAGGTGGTATTCAAATGGAATCCTAAACCAATGTCCCTGTGTCGCTGTTAAAGGTACAGATGGATGTTAGAGCTTCCAAGACATCATTTCAAAAAGATAATTCTTCCCATGTCCTGGTGAACATCCTTCTCTCAACCAACATGAAAAAGAAAAAACCTTTTCTAGTTCTGATGAAAGGTCAAAAGATCAAAAACATTAACTGTTTCTCTCTCCACAGATGCTGCCTGACTTGCTGAACAGCATTCTACAGCCAAAGTCAAACATGGAGCAACAGTACAGAAGTTTTACTACTAGTATCACTGAATAATATCAGCGCTAAATAATTTCTAAATTTAATTTGTTACTTTGCCAGTCGGAGGATACAAGTTTTATAATGACAGGCATATAATACCATGTAACACAAAATTTATTATTCTGCTGTGACTGTGTTCTGCCTTTATGGACACAAAATGCTAGAAGTTGGGTTACCCCGATTTTTGGGCACAGGAACCATGATTTGCAATATTCCCATGCCCATTGAGATTGAGGCGGGCAGCACAAATTTGATGCACCTACCCCATCAGCCTGATTGTAGCACCTGGCCAAGCAGGTCCTGCACTGTTGTCTTCTGCTTAATATTGCCGTCTGCCTCAGTGTTCAGCAGGGGAGCCCAATAGGATTGTTCACACGCCATGGGTTGGATTTTCTGGCGCTGGTGGGGTTCCCAGCACTGGGCTGAAAAGGCGGGGGGAGCCCCACCTCGACCTTTCGGAGCTCGCCCTCCTTCCCCACCCCCAGCACGATCTTACATTGCTCCGAGACTTAAGTGGCCGGTGCCACGATCCCTGTCCCTTTAAAGATGGTGATCCCGCCTCCAAGAGCTGCTGGCCAATCTCAGGGTCTGCAGCTCAGCAGTATCAGCAGCGCCACTGGGAACACTGCCCACGACCAATACTGCAGAGGCCTTGGACCCAGGCCCAGTGCTGGAGACCCAGGCCACAGGTAAGTGAGGCGGGGTCACCAGAGCCAGTCCGGAAGTGAGGCGTGGGCATTGTGTAGGGGGAGGGGGATTAGGGAGGTGGAGTTTTTCCCGGCAGAGGCCTCCCCCACAGAGAGGGCCTTAAGCGGCTGTTATTTTCACTTAACGGCCTTCATTGGCCGGAGTCGGAAAGGTCATTATCAGCCAATCTCACCCCCGACAAAATCGTTTGTCGATGGGTCCTCCACCCCCCCCCACCTCCTGTCGCAATTCTCTGTTCCCCCCCACCCTCCCACCCTCTCCCCACCTCTGACCCTGCCCTGGCCCCCCACCCACCCCCTCCCCACCTCTGACCCTGCCTCAGGTGGGCCCATAAAATCCAGCTCCACATGGTTAAGCCGGCTCTTCTCAAAGGCAGGCTGTCCATCTTAAAGGGAAGTACAGCTGTACTGCGGGAGGACACCTTGGAGGGGTTATGCAGCGAGGCAATATGGGTGGAGCTCAGGAATAGGAAGGGTGCAGTCACGATGTTGGGGGTTTACTACAGGCCTCCCAACAGCCAGTGGGTGGTAGAGGAGCAGATATGTAGACAGATTTTGGAAAGAAGTAAAGGTAACAGGGTTGTAGTGGTGGGTGATTTTAACTTCCCCTATATTGACTGGGACTCACAGTGCTAGGGGCTTGGATGGGGCAGAATTTCTAAGGAGCATCCAGGAGGGCTTCTTGAAACAATATGTAGATAGTCCAACGAGGGATGGGGCCATACTGGACCTGGTATTGGGGAATGAGCCCAGCCAGGTGGTCGAAGTTTCAGTAGGGGAGCATTTCGGGAACAGTAACCATAATTCCATAAGTTTTAAGGTACTTGTGGGTAAGGATAAGAGTAGTCCTCGGGTGAAGGTGCTAAATTGGGGGAAGGCTAATTATAACAATATTAGACAGGAACTGAAAAATTTAGATTGGGGGCGGCTGTTTGAGGGTAAATCAACATCTGACATGTGGGAGTCTTTCAAACGTCAGTTGATTAGAATCCAGGACCAGCATGTTCCTGTGAGGAAGAAGGATAAGTTTGGCAAGTTTCAGGAACCTTGGATAACGCAGGATATTGTGAGCCTAGTCAAAAAGAAAAAAGGAAGCATTCGAAAGGGCTGGAAGGCTGGGAACAGACGAAGCACTTGAGGAATATAAAGACAGTAGAAAGGAACTTAAGCAAGGATTCAGGAGAGCTGAAAAGGGTCATGAAAAGTCATTGGCAAACAAGATTAAGGAAAATCCCAAGGCTTTTAATACATATATAAAGAGCAAGAGGGTAACCAGGGAAAGGGTTGGCCCACTCAGGGAGAAAGGAGGGAATCTATGTGTGGAGCCAGAGGAAATGGGCGAGGTACTAAATGAGTACTTTGCATCAGTATTCACCAAAGAGAAGGACTTGGTGGATGATGAGTCTAGGGAAGGGAGTGTAGACAGTCTCGGTCATGTCGTTATCAAAAAGGAGGTGGTGTTGGGCGTCTTGCAGAGCATTAAGGTAGATAAGTCCCCAGGGCCTGATGGGATTTATCCTAGGATTCTCTGGGAAGCCAGGGAGGAGATTGCAGAGCCGTTGTTGTTGATCTTTAAGTCGTCATTGTCGACAGGAGTAGTGCCGGAGGACTGGAGGATAGCAAATGTTGTCCCCTTGTTCAAGAAGGGGAGTAGAGACAGCCCTGGTAATTATAGACCTGTGAGCCTTACTTCGGTTGTGGGTAAAATGTTGGAAAAGGTTATAAGAGACAGGATTTATAATCATCTTGAAAAGAATAAGTTCATTTGCGATAGTCAGCACGGTTTTGTGAAAGGTAGGTCGTGCCTCACAAACCTTATTGAGTTTTTCGAGAAGGTGACCAAACAGGTGGATGAGGGTAAAGCCGTGGATGTGGTGTATATGGATTTCAGTAAGGCGTTTGATAAGGTTCCCCACGGTAGGCTATTGCAGAAAATACGGAAGTATGGGGTTGAAGGTGATTTAGAGCTTTGGATCAGAAATTGGCTAGCTGAAAGAAGACAGAGGGTGGTGGTTGATGGCAAATGTTCATCCTGGAGTTTAGTTACTAGTGGTGTACCGCAAGGTTCTGTTTTGGGGCCACTGCTGTTTCTCATTTTTATAAACGACCTGGATGAGGGTGTAGAAGGGTGGGTTAGTAAATTTGCGGATGACACGAAGGTCGGTGGAGTTGTGGATAGTGTCGAAGGGTGTTGTAGGGTACAGAGGGACATAGATAGGCTGCAGAGCTGGGCTGAGAGATGGCAAATGGAGTTTAATGCGGAGAAGTGTGAGGTGATTCACTTTGGAAGGAGTAACAGCAATGCAGAGTACTGGGCTAATGGGAAGATTCTTGGTAGTGTAGATGAGCAGAGAGATCTTGGTATCCAGGTACATAAATCCCTGAAAGTTGCTACCCAGGTTAATAGGGCTGTTAAGAAGGCATATGGTGTGTTAGCCTTTATTAGTAGGGGGATCGAGTTTCAGAGCCACGGGGTCATGATGCAGCTGTACAAAACTCTGGTGAGGCCGCACCTGGAGTATTGCGTGCAGTTCTGGTCACCGCATTATAGGAAGGATGTCGAAGCTTTGGAAAGGGTGCAGAGGAGATTTACTAGGATGTTGCCTGGTATGGAAGGAAGGTCTTACGAGGAAAGGCTGAGGGACTTGGGGTTGTTTTCGTTAGAGAGAAGGAGGAGGAGAGGTGACTTAATAGAGACATACAAGATAATCAGAGGGTTAGATAGGGTGGATAGTGAGAGTCTTTTTCCTCGGATGAGGATGGCAAACACGAGGGGACATAGCTTTAAGTTGAGGGGTGAAAGATATAGGACAGATGTCAGAGGTAGTTTCTTTACGCAGAGAGTAGTAGGGGCGTGGAACGCCCTGCCTGCAACAGTAGTAGACTCGCCAACTTTAAGGGCATTTAAGTGGTCATTGGATAGACATATGGATGTAAATGGAATAGTGTAGGTCAGATGATCGGCGCAACATCAAGGGCCGAAGGGCCTGTACTGCGCTGTAATATTCTAATTCTAATTCTAAGGGTAGCAAGGATAATCCAGGAAATTATAGGCCGGTGAGCCTTACGTCAGTGGTAGGGAAATTATTAGAGAGGATTCTTCGGGACAGGATTTACTTCCATTTGGAAACAAATGAACTTATTAGCAAGAGGCAGCATGGTTTTGTGAAGGGGAGGTCGTGTCTCACTAATTTGATTGAGTTTTTGAGGAAGTGACGAAGATGATTGATGAAGGAAGGGCAGTGGATGTTATCTATATGGACTTCAGTAAAGCCTTTGACAAGGTCCCTCATGGCAGACTGGTACAAAAGGTGAAGTCACACGGGATCAGAGGTGAGCTGGCAAGATGGATACAGAACTGGCTCGGTCATAGAAGACAGAGGGTAGCAGTGGAAGGGTGCTTTCTGAATGGAGGGCTATGACTAGTGGTGTTCCGCAGGGATCCGTGCTGGGACCTTTGCTCTTTGTAGTATATATAAATGATTTGGAGGAAAATGTAGCTGGTCTGATTAGTAAGTTTGCGGACGACACAAAGGTTGGTGGAGTTGCGGATAGTGATGAGGATTGTCAGAGGATACAGATCGGTTGGAAACTTGGGCGGAGAAATGGCAGATGGAGTTTAATCCGGACAAATGTGAGGTAATGCATTTTGGAAGGTCTAATGCAGGTGGGAAGTATACAGTAAATTGCATAACCCTTTGGAGTATTGACAGGCAGAGAGATCTGGGCGTACAGGTCCACAGGTCACTGAAAGTGGCAACGCAGGTGGATAAGGTAGTCAAGGCAAATGGCATGCTTGTCTTCATCTGTCGGGGCATAGATTATAAAAATTGGCAAGTTATGCTGCAGCTGTACAGAATTTTAGTTAAGCCACACTTAGAATATTGCGTGCAATTCTGGTCACCACACTACCAGAAGACGTGGAGGCTTTGGAAAGGGTACAGAAGAGGTTTACTAGGATGTTGTTAGGTCTGGAGGGCATTAGCTATGAGGAGAGGTTGGAGAAACCCGGATTGTTTTCACTGGAACGATGGAGGTGCAGGGGCGACATGATAGAGGTTTACAAAGTTATGAGCGGCATGGACAGAGTGGATAGTGTAGAGGGAAAAGATTGTGGCCGATGCAGCTAAATAAATACACACACATACATATATATATATATACAAGATGAAAGTGTAGCCACATATTGTTACAAAATGGGGTATTTACCCAAGGCATTGTGGGACAAGTTAGTTAGCTTGCAGCCTTGAGCATGGTACTGCTTAGCACAGGCAATTAACCTGACCAAGGAGGGCCCCCCATATCAGTGCATAAGACAGCTGCTCTGTCTAATTGCGGACTACACAAAGCAACTAGGAATGCAGGCCTGATAGAGGTAGAAGGATTCATTGTGAAGACTCAAGGATAGTTGATAAGGGGGGTTTGGTAAACAAGCTGAGATGGTCAGGGGCGTACCATGAGCTATCCCCACAACCACATGATGCATAATTAATAATTTTATTGGTAATGAATGTAATATATGTAATCAATAACCGTTATGATTGGATTATGTCCAGCTGGGATGGGCTGAGTAACTGTATTCCTGTTGTGGATTTTCCTTTGTTCGGTGGAGGCGCATCTGGACAGCCCAGTGACCTGCTCCCCGCTGGCGTAACTCAATAAACTGTTTGACATTGGAGCAGACCTGAGTGTCGAGTGATTCTTCTAGATTCATTCCTGCTAACAATTGGCGTAGTCGGCAGGATCAGGTGTAAGTCAGCTCTTCTGTAACCCCGAAGGGGCCAAGGGGGAGTTGGCTGGAGCCTGATCCCGAACTTGAGAACAGGATTCGGCGGTCGCTTGATGCCATCAGGAATACCGGGTGAGTATCTTTAAAGCTTATCCTGGGGCCGGGTGGGGTTCCGCGACCGACGAATGCCAAGTTTGTGAACAGGATCTGACCAATGGTCAAACGGTGGTAGGTAGTTCGTTAAGATACGTAGGCACTGTCGAGAAGGGTTTGGAATACATGTATGCGTATATATATCATAAGCTTGTGTGAAATACTGACAGACTTGTGACCCAACAGTTAGCCAGGAGACGGTCTACTACAAGTTGCGCTAGGTTGAAAGCGGACCTCTGAGAGTAGATTTCTAATGGTTCTAATCCTACCCAAACCTGGCCAGTGTAAAGATAGAGCTCGAGCGGGGACCAGAGGGTTCCCTTACGTGTTGTTTGGCAGTTCAGAACAAGAAACCTATCGATAAGTTGATTAAATCTAATTGGAATCCCCACGACCCTGCCGTGGAGTGGTGACAAAATGAAGAAAATCATTCACTATGTTTATGGCAGAGTGACATAAAAGACTGTTTTAGAGTAAAAACAAGTTACTGTCTTTGATTCGACTGAGAATTTTGGAAGCTTCCACGCATGAATTGAATGTCTGGGATGTGCAGCTTGTGTTCTGTGGAACTTGTGTTCTGCAGAACTGACTGTCGTTAACTCTTTGTTGTCTGGCTTGAATGTTGAAAGCATGAGTCTATTAAGTTGTTTGGAATTGAATGAGTGTGAAAAGGGATTGTTGAGTGTGTTTGTTTCGATTGTGCACCCAGGAATGGGATATATAATTGAATTATATTTTAAGTTAAAATTTTATTTTGATTTTAAAAGTTGGTTTTGCAACTGTGAAAAGGCAATGAACAATTTTCTAAGAGATAAGCTTCAGCCTTGAAGGTCTGAAGATGTTTGACAGAAATCCAATTTGAAGTTTACAACTCCTGCTTTAATTGGAGTTCCAGTTTAAAATCTGTTCTAGTTTTTTTGGAGTTTAAATTAAAGACATGTTTTACTGATTGTTTTAAGTAGCAAATGTCAGGAATTGGATATTGGTTTAAGAGAGAGATGGATAAACAAAGGAGATATAGGAAAGATTCTGTCTGTTTAAAAAGCTGGTGTTAAATCTTTTGTTATAAGAATGTTAAATAACTTTTTCTTCAGTTTTTGGTTTTATTACAGTCATTTGAAAAGGCGCCTGAAGAAATAACAAGAAAAATGACGAAATTTACCTATCTTTTAAAAAGGCACGTGCTATTCTGTTCTGTGTTTAGTTAATAAGTATTATAAGTTAATAAGTCTGAATTAAATTAATACTGTTAAGGTTAACTAACCTGTTAAGTTGAGGAAAACTTTATTGACGTGAACCGGAATTTGTAATCATCTGGGTCGTATAAAATCCTTGGACTAGAAATCTCTTACAAAAGATGCTAAAAGTTTGGAAACAATTGGAGTTTAATCTAAAATGCTGTCTTTCCTGATGGAGATGGTTTCCTTTGAAGTCGATAATGTTACTAAAGATTTTGTTGTTTGAAAATCCTAAGGATACCAAAAAAAACGTTTAAAATGGAGTTTAGTTCTTTTCGAAAAGGAAAGAAACGTTACGTAAAGCAACACAGCTGAGAATGCTTTGCTCTGCCCCCTTGGAGACAAGCAAAGAAATTAACCTAGCTGCAGCTATCTTTAACAATGAGACAAAGTGCTTCAGAAGGAGAAATAGTTGCAAGTACTTCTGTCTTTAATTTTTAAAAATGCAATATCACCAAGTCTGGGCATAAGAAATTGGAATCGATAAACAAAATTAAATTGATATGAGTGGTTATTTAAAGCATTCAAAGGGAAATTTACTGTTTGAATTTGGAATAATCTGAGATGTCAAAAATCCAGGTTTAATTTGGCAAGTTATTTAAGGAATTAAAATGTCGTCTAAGGTAAAAAAAAATATATATATATATATCGTAATGCCTGGAATCAAATGGAAAAGTTTGATTTCTGTTTTAAGGAATTATGAATATTGATTGTAAAGGTTCTCCAGGGCTCAAAATGAAGTAAAATTATGATTAATAGGAATTGGCAATTAGATCTGGCTGATGCAAGAGCCAATAAAGGAATTCTGGGATAAACAAATGATGAAATTAGAATTCAAACAGCTAAATTAATATAGTGTGAAATTTCCAGGAAGTCTAGAATTTTCCAGTGAAAGTCAGGAAAGTGTAGATAAGACTGGCAATTGATAGTTTTCTTTGGAGATATGAGTTTTTAAGAGGGCTACATTTGAAAGTCTGGCCATTTTTGATCTTTTGATAAGATCACCCGACAAACGGGTCTCAAACATGTTTACTGACTTGCGAAAGAGCATGGCATGAAATGTTTAATGCAGCCAGTGTGGTGAGACAACTCACAGAGAAAATTACTTTATAATAATCAGGATAAATTAAACACCTTAATAATGACAGGAAGGGCAATGAGGTTGCCAGGGGATGTCGTAGCAGGTAGTGAGGAAATAGGACCCGCAAGAGAAAGGGTTAAAAGATTTTTGAAGGAGTTGTGCAGACAACTGCACAAGGTGAGGCAGGAGGTTCAACAGAAACATGAAAGAGGAACAGACAAAGGTGCCTGTTGTGGGAGACAAAGTAATAGTAAAGGGAAGGCTGATGGAAACATTGGTCCCAACTGAAGGTATATAAAGACAACAGCAAATGATAGACTCCGAAATAAAGACCACCTGGTACGCAAAGAGATACCGGGAATGGAAGAATACACTTGAGAATGGACTACTCGGGGGGGCTGGGAATAATGGTAGTATTGATAGGCATTTGGATTATTATTAGATGGGCTACTAACTGGGCAAGGATTGTGGGGAACGAAGCCCGAGCACGACGTGACCATATAGATAATTTCAAAAGAGTAGAGATGATAAGAATATAAATTAACTCCTGGATCCCCCAGGACATGTTCGGTCCCCACAGGTAGACATGTATCCCTCATCAGGGGATACTCATAACATGGACAAGTACTAACACCTGGTGACCACCAGGGTAGTGTGTTTAAATTACAGATATAACCACTAGTGGCAAATGGGAAAGAACCGGACTGCAGTGGCTGTGGGGCCTGATGCTAATATCCCGAGAGGAAGAACAAATACCCGGTAATGGATGCACAACGGATTAATGAAAGGAGTATTAATATGGACTATATGAACTATGGGGCATTGCAGAACATGTTGGATGGGAAGTGTATAACAGCGAGTAAACCTACTTGAATGCATGGCTTACGGTGAATCCGGGCAAAGATGCAGTATGTGTACGGTGTTCCACAGATGACCATGCTAACTGCATGACCAGACAGAAAGGGGAAGGGGTAACTGAGCGCTGTGTCTTTGGAATTGTTTGTGCCCCTCCCATTGGGCAACAGATGATGAGGAAAGTTGAAAGGAACATGGATGTGTGTGGGTACATCGAGCCCAGGGGAAGTGTTGTATGATAATGTAAAACATGAAATTGTGCCTGTGTTGATCAATGTCTCAAGTATCCGGATGCCAGAGTATTGTTCAGAACAGGCTAAGACTATGTATAGTATGTTAGCCACTAATAGTGCGACAAGCTGCTGATGCCACAGGGGCCACAAGGATAAGGGGGCGTAACCCATTTCATAGATACAAGAGGGAAAAAATATTAAATGAAGTAACAGGGATCAATACTGGGACTTCTTTAATCAATTCTTTACATACACAAGCAGTAAACGAGAATGTGGAACGACTCTGGAGGGTTATAAGGGAGCTCACAATTCAAGCTGAGGGGGCCCAATCAAACAGGTCTGGGGCAGAGAACAATGGAAATACAATTAGATGGAATAGCCGTGCTGGAGGCCTATGCCAAGACTATTAATCACTTTGGATGCCGTACCCAGCAGGGACAATTGTGCCACACTTATGGGCTATGGATGGTCGAACAAATGAGACACAACCTCGATCAGCTCCAAAGGGGGGAGGTACCAGATTGGATCGACGGGGCAATACCTCGCTCCGATATTATCTGACAGAGATTTTGCAAGGTCGGGGTACCAGGGAAATGGGAAGTACTGCGTTTCCACCATCGAAACATCATACTGCTATGAAAGTTGATGCTGTCCCATACCATACCCAGACTTCTGTTTTACCCCTCAACAACCAGTCACTATAGGACTAGCCTGGATAGTTTATATCAAACAGCGGGGACTAGAAACCGTTAATGCAACTGATCAGCTCCATGATCACCTCCAGCATTATAAAGAGTTAGAGCAAGCCCCAATCCTACACATAGATGAGAAATTGAGTGGATTACGGGACAAAGTAGGTCACTCGGTGAAGCTTTACCATCAGTTAAAAAGAAAGTTAAAGGTTCTCAAGGAAAATAATGAACAGGAACTTCAAAGTACAAGCTGGTGGGGAAGAGTTTGGTATTGGGGGATGAACGTCAATATTCACCCTTGGATCAGGATAATATCACGTGTTGGTGAAGTGCAATTGGTACTGGCTCCCTCCGGGGGAATATTGGCTTGTAGATCATGCGGACAATATACTAAGCGAAAAGAAAGCAAAGGCTTTGGTAAAGGAACATCACAGGAGGTTAACCTCAAAGGGACATGATAATTTGGGTCATATTGATTTGATTTAAGTGACCGGGATTTCTGAAATCACGTGATTGGCCAGCACGAAGAGGCAGGGAATACCGGACAGGGTTAAAATGGGGATAATAAAGTAGGTATGTCAGTTAACAGGACTAGGGGTAGTCCTTTGCCGAAAGGGGGGGATTGCAGAGGGCAAAAATTGTGGCTGATGCAGCTAAATAAATACACACCTTCTTTCTTTTGGGCCTCCTTATCTCGAGAGACAATGGATACGCGCCTTGAGGTGGTCAGTGGTTTGTGAAGCAGCGCCTGGAGTGGCTATAAAGGCCAATTCTGGAGTGACAGGCTCTTCCACAGGTGCTGCAGAGAAATTTGTTTGTCGGGGCTGTTGCACAGTTGGCTCTCCCCTTGCGCCTCTGTCTTTTTTCCTGCCAACTACTAAGTCTCTTCGACTCGCCACAATTTAGCCCGGTCTTTATGGCTGCCCGCCAGCTCTGGCGAATGCTGGCAACTGACTCCCACGACTTGTGATCAATGTCACACGATTTCATGTCGCGTTTGCAGACGTCTTTATAGCGGAGACATGGACGGCCGGTGGGTCTGATACCAGTGGCGAGCTCGCTGTACAATGTGTCTTTGGGGATCCTGCCATCTTCCATGCGGCTCACATGGCCAAGCCATCTCAAGCGCCGCTGACTCAGTAGTGTGTATAAGCTGGGGGTGTTGGCCGCTTCAAGGACTTCTGTGTTGGAGATCTAGTCCTGCCACCTGATGCCAAGTATTCTCCGAAGGCAGCGAAGATGGAATGAATTGAGACGTCGCTCTTGGCTGGCATACGTTGTCCAGGCCTCGCTGCCGTAGAGCAAGGTACTGAGGACACAGGCCTGATACACTCAGACTTTTGTGTTCCGTGTCAGTGCGCCATTTTCCCACACTCTCTTGGCCAGTCTGGACATAGCAGTGGAAGCCTTACCCATGCGCTTGTTGATTTCTGCATCTAGTGACAGGTTACTGGTGATAGTTGAGCCTAGGTAGGTGAACTCTTGAACCATTTCCAGAGCGTGGTCGCCAATATTGATGGATGGAGCATTTCTGACGTCCTGCCCCATGATGTTCGTTTTCTTGAGGCTGATGGTTAGGCCAAATTCATTGCAGGCAGCCGCAAACCTGTCGATGAGACTCTGCAGGCACTCTTCAGTGTGAGATGTTAAAGCAGCATCGTCGGCAAAGAGGAGTTCTCTGATGAGGACTTTCCGTACTTTGGACTTCGCTCTTAGACGGGCAAGGTTGAACAACCTGCCCCCTGATCTTGTGTGGAGGAAAATTCCTTCTTCAGAGGATTTACACACCTACACATATATATACATACCAGACGAAAGTGTCGCCACATATTGTTACAAAATGGGGTATTTACCCAAGGCATTGTGGGGCAAGTTAGTTAGCTTGCAGCCTTGAGCATGGTACTGCTTAGCACAGGCAATTAACCTGACCAAGGAGGGCCCCCCATATCAGTGCATAAGACAACTGCTCTAATTGCAGACTACACAAAGCAACTAGGAATGCAGGCCTGATAGAGGTAGATGGATTCATTGTGAAGACTCAAGGATAGTTGATAAGGGGGGTTTGGTAAACAAGCTGAAATGGTCAGGGGCGTACCTCACATGGGTGGTCACAGTCAGTGAATACAGCTAAACATGACATCTCTGACTCATCACACCACCGATCTCTCATGTTGCTCAATGCACAACATCCCTTCACTCACCCAGGAGCACTTCCTGGTGCTCAGGACTCACGCATAACATCCAGATATTCCATCTCACCTAACATACCTACCAACACTGCCAGCCTCACCCCAACCCCTCACTGCTACATATTTCCAACTATTCAGCTGTGGCAGGCACATCACCCAAACACAATGCATCATGTGGTTGTGGGGATAGCTCATGGTACGCCCCTGACCATCTCAGCTTGTTTACCAAACCCCCCTTATCAACTATCCTTGAGTCTTCACAATGAATCCTTCTACCTCTATCAGGCCTGCATTCCTAGTTGCTTTGTGTAGTCCGCAATTAGACAGAGCAGCTGTCTTATGCACTGATATGGGGGGCCCTCCTTGGTCAGGTTAATTGCCTGTGCTAAGCAGTACCATGCTCAAGGCTGCAAGCTAACTAACTTGTCCCACAATGCCTTGGGTAAATACCCCATTTTGTAAATATATGTAAATATATATATATATATATATATATATAAATAAAATATATATATATGTGTATGTATTTATTTAGCTGCATCGGCCACAATTTTTGCCCTCTACACGGCGGGACAAGGACACCTGCATCTCCTGAGCACTACAGAGGAAATGGTTTTTCGCATCATGGTGCCGGCTGCAACGGAGCCCGTGGCATCCTGTGTCGCTGAGAGCTTTAAGGATGATGGTATATTCCTGCCTTATGGCCTTTCTCAACTCTCAGCACACCCTCAAACTGCAATCTGGCATGATCATCAAGCTGCTGACAGTGTAAACATGGACCTCTTGTTTTCCACCCCACCCCTTCCCTTCCCTCATTTCAATGCTCCCCTTCTAATTTCCTATTTTCAGACATCCAAGAACTGCCACCTGCCTAGCCACAGCAGCCCAAGGAGGAAGAGAAAGAGCAACAGCACAACACCGATGAAGAGGCCCCGTTACTTGATCTGACACTCACAGCCACCAGCTCAGATATTGGCACTGTACATTTCCTGGAGGCATATATAGAGTTGGGATCAGCATGTGGTGAGTCATCAGGCACAAGAGTAGTGCAGCCAGACCACGGGAAATGGATTGTTCATTTACTAGCTTACCAGAGGGCAAGGTAGCAGATGAGTTCTGCTGCAGTGGACTCAGACGGGGACCTTGATGGAGCAGCATACAGGAGAATGCTGATGGGCATGCACACTGAGAAGCTGAATGCATTAGCTGGCCTGTTCCAAGTTGGCAGAGGGCATCACGCAGAACGTCTCCGCTCTGCAGCCTCTGCTCTATCTCTCTGTTGTGCTGCCAATCCGGAGGCACTGCCACTACTGCCCCTTACTTGTGCAGCCTTAGTGTGTCATCTGAAAACTTTGAAATTGTACTATCTATATCCAAATCCAGGTCAGTGATATAGATCAAAAAAGCAGTGGTCCTAATACTGACCCTTTAGAGACATCACAGTATACTTCTATCCAGTTTGATATAAAACAGTTCTCGAGTGAAAGTCAAAATATTGGCAAATTAGAATAGACTGTCTCTATTTTGAAAGTAAAAACTAAGCAGCTGATAATAGGTTTCCTTTGAAACTTCAACCTGAAAAATAATTTGGAAAAGATAAACTGATAAATAGCATTTTTAATTCAGGAAATATTTGTCCAATTTTACTGAGAAAATAATAAATTTACATAATTATTTTTGAATTATGAATAAAATAAAACTTAAGTTCTCAGATCACATGTCTCTCTACCCGTCTCCTCTACAAACTGTTTATTTCTCTCAGCAGTTGCCTCTCCCTAAAATTAAAAATACCAATTGAAAATAGATAGTTCATAAAAAGTTCTGAAATTTATGGTCCAGCTTGTTTTAAAATTATTTGGAAAAAAACTACATGAGGTGTTTTCCTTATTCGTTTTCGTGGCATGCATATAGGTAAATTTAAGGAAGTATTATGCAAATGAAAGTCAGTGTAGGAAGAAGGGTCACTGACCAAAAACGTCTACTCTGCTTCTCTCTCCACAGATGCTGCCAGACCTGCTGAGTATTTCCAGCATTTCTTGTTTTTATTAGTCAGTGTAGGGTTGAGCAATCACATTGTGCAATTAAATCTGACAATGCGTTTGTCATAGTTATTCTGCATGAATATCCTGTATTGGTGTGCAACAATATGCTAAGTTACACAGTTTTTAACCTACTCATTCAAAATCTGATCCAACCTGGTGATGAGCTGAATTCTAACCACCTCATCACCACAGTTTCCATGGTGGCTTTCGAGCTATGCCCTTAATGTGTCTGTTTCTATGCTGGTCTAGACAACTGTGTCAATGGGCTTTCCGCTTGATGGTTTAGTGATATTACAGCAAAGGCAGGGTGGTTTTAATGGGGCTTCCTCGCTTTCATATAGATTGGGGTAAGCAGATTAGACTATGTCAGAAAAGTAGTGAATTTCTTGAATGTTAGTTTTATGTCCTAGAACTAATAGGGGAGCATGCCATATTAGGTTTAGTAATGGGGATTGAGTTAGATTTAGGTAACAACCTAATGATACATGAACATTTATATAATCACAATTATAATATGAGCGAGTTCAACACAGTGTTTGAAAGGGAGAAACATGAAACCACTACTCCGATCCTAGATTTGGGCAAGGCTGACTACAATAGGATGAGACAGAGACTATCCAGATTAAACTCTACAAATCTGTAGAAGATCAGTGGGAGGTGTTCATAAAAGAATTTGTGATACAGAACCAGTTTATACCCCTAAAGGAGCAAGAGCTTTACTTGTCACAAAGATAACCATGGAGAATTAAAGAGGTGCGAGACAATATGAAACTAAATGAATAAGCATACAAAAATGCAAAAAGAAGCAAATCCTGGAGAATGGGAAGAATTCAAAGAACAGCAAAGGATGACAAAAGAGATAGTAAGACCTGAAAAAGGGAGTATGAATAGAAACTTGCAAGGGATATCAGAATGAACATACAAAATTCTTACAATTATATTAGGATAAAGGGGGTGGTCAAGTGCAATGTGGGTCCCTTGAAAAGTGATATTGTCAATGTAAATAAGGGAATGGTGGACATGCTGAATAATTACTTTGAGTCAGCATTTACAGTAGAGGAAGTATGCCAGACATCCCAAGGAAACCAATATTAAATCAGAAACAGGATTTACCAAAATTAATGTAAACAGCAGTAATGAAAAAAATTACACTAAATAATGAAAAATCCCCAGGACCAGATGGTTTCCATCCCAGGGTTTTAAAGGAAGTAGGTGAGAACATCATAGATGCCTGGACTATATTCTTTCAAAGTTCTTTCAATTCAGGAACCGTTTGTTCAGTTTGGAAAATTGCATGTCACTCTGCTATTTAAGAAAGGTGACAGGGAATTATAGGCCAGTTGCCTAACACCTATTATCAGGAAATTGCTAAAGTCTATAATTATGGAAAGTGTGAACATTTTCAGCTGATCAGAGAGCCAGCATAGATTTGTAAAGAATAGGTCATGTCTGATGAACCTGACTGAGTTTTTTGAACAGGTGATAAAAGTCAGGACAAGGAAATGTCTATGGACTTCCAGAAGATATTTGATAAAGTTTTCTTTTTATTCGTTCTTGGGATGTGAGCATCACTGGCAAGCCCAGCATTTATTGCCCACCCCTAATTGCCCTTGAACTGAGTGGCTTGCTAGACCATTTCAGATGGCATTTAAGAAGCAACCACATTGCTGTAGGTCTGGAGGTACATAGGAACATAGGAGCAGCAGTAGGCCATTCAGCCCTTCGAGCCTGCTCTGCCATTCTAGATCAGGGCTGATCGTCTACCTCAACGCCATATTCCTGCATTATCCCCCTATCCCTTGATGTCATTAGCAACTAGGAATTTATCAATCTCTGTATTAAACTAACACAGTGATTGAGCTTCCACCACCCTTTGGGGCAGAGAAGTCCAAAGATTCACTTCCCTCTGAGTGAAGAATTTCCTCCTCATTTCAGTCCTAAATGGCTTGCCCTTTATTCAGAGATTGTGTACCCTGGTTCGAGACCCCACAGCCAGTGGAAACATCCTTTTGGCATCTACCCTGTCTGTCCCTTTAAAAATTTTGTAGGTTCCTATGAGATCACCTCTCATTCTCCTAAGCTGCAGAGAATACAGGCCCAGACTCCTCAATCTCTCCTCAAAGGACAATCCCACTGTTACGACCAGGTGAGAAAGGTGTCTAGGGTTCCCTTTCAGCCTTCACCTGGTCTTACTGTAACAGAGTTTAATTTTAAACATAGTGTTTTTAGGTCCCCCTTGATGAATCCTTGTTCGCCGCTTTCCAACCATAAGGCAAAGAAACCAGCACAAACAGGCTTTCTTAGGTTTAAAGAAGAAAAGTTGAAATTTATTAACCTTAAACTCTAATTTGGTTGGCGCCTAAGGATACACGACGTGCCCACGCTAGTATGCATACGCGATACACACATGCAAATAGAGACAGAAAAGAGAAGAAAAATAAAGTGGAAAGTTTGAGGCAGAGGCCGGAATTTTACCGGCATTAAACGTGTCTCTTCGGAGGCGTCCGGATGGTAAAATGAAGCACGATGTCAGGCTGTGTCCCCGGCGTCATTACGCGCAGATGTCATTTTACCGTCGGAAGTCGGGCGTGAGCGAGTCTGCGCTCTCCGTCCGTATACAAGTAATTGAAAGGTAATTGAGGTAGTTTACAAAGCAATTGACTACAATTTTACATCTGAGGTCTGATTTAACGTCCGTAAATCAGCTCGTGGGGCGTGTCGGCCAGCCGGCAGCTACATAAGGGCGGCAGGCATTGATTCAGGAGGGAGTTGGAAGTACATTTTTCAGTTGCTCTGAAATAATTCTAATGCTATTTGTATATCCTGACAAGGTGTGTGACTTGCAACTAGTACTAAAGGATTCATCTGAATGTTCTGCACTGCTGATGGGGACCCATCAACTTTGATTTATGTGGTGAAAGGAAGGGGATCTCGTGAGCCAGTCCTAACTGCTGGAAGCTAATACCTGTGGTCAGAGCATTTGGTGAGTAATACAGCAATGGGAATTGTTCAATGTGGAGGTGGATAATCAGATGAGGAGGACCTTGCCCCTATGAGGGACAGAAGGACAAATGTGCAGGGGAACGTGCAACAAGCTGACCCAGTGCACCATCGTGATGTGGGAGGGAGAGCAGGTGGCAGAGCCGCCCGTTAGCGAACACATGTCAGGATACGTGCCTAGCCACCAGGAGGGGCATACCAGCTGCGTCTGAGCTACATGCAGCTGTCAGATTGCCAGTGCAGAAGACGACTGCGGCTGTCACAGGAGACTGTCACATCTCTTTCTGAGATGTTGGCAGTGGATGTTTCCTCAAACTGTATCGGAGGCCATCCAATGCCGGTCGCTCTAAAGGTTACAATATCTCTTAACTTCTATGCGTCTGGCTCATTCCAAGCCTCAGCAGCAGAATTGTGCGGAGTCTCACAAGCAGCAGCGCACCACTGCATCAAGGTTGTGACTGATGCATTGTTCCAACGTGGTAACCAATTCATCACGTTCAAGGCGGACAACCCTGGTGAGGCTGAGAGAGCCAGACTTCAGCACTATATCTGGGTTTCCAATGGAACAGGGCGTGATTGACTGTACTCATGTGGCCTTCAGAGCCCCAGCAGGTCAGTTGGGGGCACTGATTAACCACAAGAGATACCATTCAATGAACGTTCAGCTCGTCTGTGATCATTGTCAGAGAATCATGCAGGTGCGTGCATGTTACCCTGGGATTTGTCATGATGCCTTCATTCTCCGAAACTCCCACCTACCTGCACTTTACAGGCCTCCAGACAGAATGGAGGGATGGATACTTGGCGACAGTGGTTATCCTCTGAAGACATGGCTCATGACACCAGTGAGGAATCCAAGGGGTCATGCGGAGGAACGATACAATGAGAGCCATGCGGCCACCACAGTGACCATTGAACAAACTATAGGCCTGCTTAAGATGAGGTTCAGGTGTCTTGACCGTTCAGGTGCAGCACTGCAGTACGCACCTTCAAGGGTTGCAAGAATAATTGTCGTCTGCTGTGCCTTGCATAACCTGGCGACTGAAAATGGAGAGGCACTGGAGAAGGATCAGTGTCAGCGCGATGTGTCATCAGATGACGATGATGTTTCTGATGAAGCTGGACACCACTGACTTGATGGTCATGGAGAGGAAGCTGAATTTAATTTGGATCTAAGTGCTTGATAGACAAGGGTGACTTTAAGAGGCAGACATTTCCATTGAGAGTCTGTAAATTTTCGCACAATTGGGATTACCGTATGACAAACTAATTGTGAGGCTCTGAAAGGGCAAATTCACTCACCTTCACGGGGAGAGAGAATGCAACGATGCAATCCTTCACATCATGAGGAAAGCCACCCAGGTGTGAGACTTCACATGTTGAACTACTTTTGTTGAGCAACGATGTTGTCATGATTTCAGGAAAGCCATGACAAAATCTCAGAGAACCCAATTTTATTACAATATTTTATAACACATTCAAATAACAAACCTTTCAGTTCACCCTGTGAACCATTAGTGATGTTGAAGTGATTTCTTAAATCTTTTCCGAGTGCTCTTTCGGGTGCATGATCCCTCGCCACCAGACACAGCAGAGGCAGGTGGCTGAACTGTTTGCTGCCCTGCTTGTGATGACTTTGGCGGACGTCCTCTGGTTGCTCGCGGCCGTGAGGGCCCTGGCATCTCAGGGTTCTCCTGAGAAATCTCATGAGTACCCTGTAACACCCTGGGATTTCGCTGATCACGTGTCCCTGGCAGATGGAGCAAGGAGCGGCAGGATGCACCAGAGTCGCCCCGAGAGGAGCTCCCAGATGCGATCTGCTGCCCGTGCCCTCGTGAGGCTCGGACGATCCTCAATGGTGACATCAGAGGGATGAGCGGCCTTGACCTGGCGCCAGCGCATCAGATTCTGCTCTCTGATGCTCTGGTCCAGGGAGGCCACAATCGATCCAACGTCACAAAGTGCATCCAGAACTGGCCCTTCCACTGCAGCTGCCAATCTGTCAATGGGGGAAGCCAGACGTTCAATTGCCTGAGAGTGAGCAGAACTCATACTCTGGATGGATGTAGCCAGAGTTTGATTAATTGCACGCATTGTCTCAGGCAGCTCCGCCAGATTTTCAAGGACCGCTTGCTGCACCTGCAACATCTCCCGCTGAATGGATGTTCTCAAAGGCATGTCATCAGCTTGCTGCACTGCACTGGCCTGGCCTCCCACACTCCTCCGACTGTGTGAGGCATCGGCCGATTCTGCCTCCGGTGGCTGGCCTGGCACCTGTGCTGTGCTGACACCTGGATGTGAAATCGAATCCACGGACACGCAAATCCCAACCGAGGTGTCTGTATCTGCTCTGGTGCTTGGTGCGTCGTGGGGATGTGACGGTGTGCCCTCTGAGGCGCCCTCCTCAACCTGAGAGGTGGATGGTGGTACAGCTGAGACGCTTCCTGTTCCATGCAGTCGATCACCTGCTGGGAAAATCATATTGATCAGAAAGCCAGAGTGGAGAACATGTATTTGAGTCCATTATGGTCACATCAGTGTGATGGGACTTTTGAGGGCCTAATTATGTTCATTAGTAACTCATAACATTTGCCCATCAATGCTCCCCCACCCTGCCCCCTCTCCCCCGAAATGCACTAATACACCACTTTCTGGCAGCCAGGCAATGATCATGCAGGAGTTCCACATTGCATCATGAATACAAATACACCCTCCCTTGACAAAATAATGATTAGATGAATGAGGAATTCCCCTTACCCGAGCAGAGCGAAGCAGGTCATTGAGGTGCTTGTGGCACTGTATCCATGTGTGCCGAGCGACGCCATGGCTGCTGACCTCCTCCGCGACCTCCAGCCAGGCCCTCTTTGTCACTGTCGACAGTCGCCTTCTACCATCTGGGTTGAGGAGGATATCACGCCTCTCCTCAACCGCCTGAAGGAGGACCTGTAGTGAATCATCCGAAAAGTGGGGGGCTGAGCGAGTGCTTCTCCCCTCCATGACTTCCTCCACCTGTGTTTAAATCTCTTAACTCCTTCTGCACTAACAGAACTGTAGCCTCTCAGTGAACCACAACTACTACTGCTGATTTTTAAACAATGAATGAGTACCTGGTCAATTTCATTGAGGTAAACATTTTTCAAGGGTTTACGTCAGACATTCCTGGATGTGGCTCCGCCCCCAATGATGTAAATCTTCCCGCCCGCACGAGCCGATTCAGGTCTCAGTTACGCCGCGGGGCCGCTAATTGGCTGCCCTGCGCGTGATGCCGGTGGATAGGAGACGCAGCGCGGGAACGGAGGCCGCATCCGTTTGAGTTCCACCCGTGCCGGAGCCAGCGATTACGGTAAAATTCCGGCCAATATCTGAAGAGTTGTTGTTACAGTTCTTCGAGCTCACTGTAGAGTCTTTGATTGTAGGTAGGTAGGTAGATCTTGCTTTTCGTTGGGGCCCAGTACTCTTCTTAAATCTTGTTCGCTGAAGGAGACTTTTCTCTCTTGCAGTTCATGTGTCTTCAGTGGATTCAGAGCCTTGTGAGAAAGAGATGGGAGCAGGCAGGAGAGATCTTCTCAGTTCAGGAGCAAACAGACTTTCTCAGTTTGTACAATTCAGAAAAACCCAGGTTGCCAAGCAGGTTCGTCATGTGATTAACTGGTCTGACTACGTCTTGGATTTTTATCACCTTAGCAGTCTCTGGAATCCTCCTCCTACACACAATTGTTGTTGAATGCATCAGGGAATGGTCCTTTGTCCTTCCAATCAACATCTGTTAATATGCAAATGTCTTTTCCAGCCACGGCTGATCTGTTAACAAGTCCTTTCTTCACTCTAGTACCAGTTTAAAATCAATGTTCATGACAAAATTAATATGCTGCATTTTTGGCAGGTGGGGGCCTAGCATGACACCCACAATCTCAGGAATCAGTCTGGTGAACCTCCGCTGCACTGTCTCTATGCCAAGTATATCCTTCCTCAGGCAAGGGGACCAGACCTGCACACAATATTCCAGGTACGGCCTCACCAATGCTCTATACAATTGAAGCAAGACTGTACTCAAATCCTCTTGCGATAAAGGCTAACATACAGTTTGCCTTCCTAATTGCTTGCTGCACCTGCATGCTTGCTTTCAGTGACTTATGAACAAGGACACCTAGGTCCATTTAGACATTAACATTTTGCACTCTCTCACCATTTAAGAAATACTCTGCACCTCCGTTCCTCCTACCAAAGTGGATGACCTCACACTTGTCCACATTATATTCCACCTGCCATTTCTTGCCCACTCACTCAGCCTGGTCAAATTCCCTTGAAGCCTCTTTGCCTCCTCCTCACAACCCACATTCCCACCAAGTTATGTGTCATCCGCAAACTCAAATATTACAATTGGTCCCCAAATCCAAATCATTTATACCCACTGGTCACAGCCTGCCTACTCTGTTTTCTGCCTGTTACCCAATCCATGCTAGTATTTTACCCCCAATCCCATGCGCTTTAATTTTTATGAGTAACCTTCTATATGGGGCTTTATCAAAAGCCTTCTGAAAGTCCAAATACACCACATCCACTGGTTCCCCCTTATCCACTGTGCTAGTGACATCCTCAAAAAACTCTAACAAGTTTGTCAAACATGATATCCCTTTTATAAATCCATGTTGACTCTGCCCAATCAGACCATTATTTTCTAAGTGTCCAGTAATCACATCCTTTGTAATAAATTCTAGTATTTTCCTTACTGCTGAGGTCAGGCTAACATAGGGCTGTCCAACATACGGCCCACGGGCCATGATGCGGCCCGCGGATGTAAACTGTACCCGGGGCCATTCCGCAGCCTCACAGTGACTGGAAATGAGAAATTTCCCTTTGTCACCTTCTTACAGAGCAGCCTTTTTAAAAAAACATCGCGCTGTCAGTTTCACTGCCGACAGCTGTTGACATTGGGAACAGCCATTTCACAACAGACTTGGAGTTTTTCGGCGAGTTGACATTTTTTTTCAAAAAGCCATCCAGAAACCCCGGGTTTGTTGTGAAACGGCTGTTCCCAATGTCAACAGCCATCAGCAGTGAAACTAACAGCATGACATTTTTTTTTTAAAAAAACATCTGCTAAGTGTTCCATTCTCTGCAACTGAGAGAGAGATGGGGGTGGGGGGAGAACAGAAAAAGCGGGGAACAAGTACTAAGTCCGGAGTGGGGAACAAATACTAAGTCCGGAGTGGGGAAGAGTGGAGACACAGAGGTGGAGAGAGAGAGAGAGAGAGAGAGAGGGGAGAAAGATACAGAGCGGCGGGGGGGGGGGGGGGGGGGGGGGGTGGGGGAGGGGGAAAAAAGAGAGGGAGACAGAGGGGGGGGGGGGGTGGGGAGAGGGAGACAGACAGATCGAGAGGGGGGGAGAGAGAGTCAAAGAGTCATTTACTTACGGCACAGGAGACGGCAATTCTGTATATCGAGCCTATGCCAGCTCGCCACAGAGCTATGCAGTCAGTCTCACTCCCCGGCTCGATCCCCGTAGCTGTGCAAGTCTATTTCTCTCAGGTGGCCATCCAACTTCCTCTTGAAGTCATTGATCATGTCCGCTTCCACCACCCTTGTAGGCAGTGAGTTCCAGGTCATTACCACCCGCTGCGTAAAAAAGTGCTTCCTTATATTCCCCCTGCATCTTTTGCACAAAAGTTTTGATCTGTGTCCCCTAGTCCTAGAGGGGAGGAGGGGAAGGGTGGGGGAAAGAGACGGAAAGAGAGAACAAGACATGCACACACCAAGCCGCAGGGGGAGAAGAGAGGTCAAGGTCTCTCCTGAAAGATGGACATCTACCCAGAATACTCTGCATTACTACATCAAGTGCACGGGCAGAGATGAACTACTTATGCAAGCAAAATAATGCCAGGTATGTCACTAAATCAATTTTCAATATAGTGACGAGAAAGTAAATCAATAAATTAGTCTTCTCATTTAAAACTTCTTCACAAAAATGCACATTTGTTATTGTTTTAGTAAGATAAATTTTTAATGCTTTATCTTTCAAAATTTTCTCACTGGCCCCCTGGGCCAAGCAAAAATCGTAATGTGGCCCTCCGCCCGAAAAGGTTGGACAACCCTGGGCTAACAGGTTTGCAGTTCCCTGTTTTCTCTCTCCCTCCTTCCTTAAACAGTGGGGTTACTTTTGCAATCTTCCAATCTGCAGGCACCATTGCAGAATTTATAGAATTTTGAAAAATGGTCACCAATGCATCCACTATCTCGGTTTCAACACTCTAGGGTGATCATCATCAGGTCCCAGGGATTTGTCAACTTTCAGTCCCATTAATTTCTCCAATATTATTTTTTTACTCATCCTAATTTCTTTCAGTTCCTCATTCTCACTAGACACTTAGAGCGCAATTATTTCAGGGAGACTTCTTGTATCTTCCTCCGTGAAGACAGACACAAAGTAATTATTTAGTTTCTTTGCCATTTCTCTGTTTCCTATTATAAATTCTCCTGTCTCTGCCTGTAATGGACATTGTCTTTTCTAATGTTTTTCTTTTTACATACTTCTAGAAGCTTTTACAAACTGAATTTATATTTCTTGCTAGTTTACATTCATATTCTATTCTTTCTTTATCAATTTCTTGGTCCTCCTTTGCTGGATTCTAAAATTCTCCCAATCCTCCAGCTTATGACTTTTTTTGGCAACTTTATAAGCCTCCCCCTTTGATCTAATACTATCTTTAACTTCCTTTGTTAGCCATGACTGACTCACTTTCCCTATTGGGTTCTTTTGCCTTAAAGGAATGTATGTTTTTTGAAAACCATGCATTAATTCTTTAAATACTAGACATTGCCCATCTACCATCAAACCTTAATATATTTTTCCAATCCACCAAGGCCAACGTGCTCCTTATACCTTCATAATTGCCCTTTAGATTTAAGATCCTAGTTTAGGATTGAACTACATCTTTTCCAAACTTAATGGAAAATTCTATCATACTATGGTAACATTTCCCTGAAGGTTCTTTTACCACCAGATTAATTAGACCTTTCTCATTGCACAATACTAGATCCAAAATAACCTGTACCCTCGTTGGTGCCTCAACATATCGCTCCAGAAAACCATCTCAGACACATTCTTCTTCCACAGCATTGGTGCTCATTAGATTTAACCAGTCTATATTGTTACAACCAAGGCAGGAGGAGTGCACTGTTAATTCAGTCCCACTTCTCCACAGGTCACAACATATATTTAAATTTTCCTACTTAGCAATACAGTCAATCATATACTCTATTTTCCCCAGAGAAAAAAACACACCAACCAGGTTTCTTTAATAAACAAGATTATCGGTTTATTATAAAACAAGTATGAACCAGTAATGAAGTAAAGCATAAACACATAGATTGAAATATTAAAGTTCACTTTTTACCTTAGCCCCTCACACTCACACATACCCACCAGTTAAGTGGAAAAATAAAAAAGGGATTTTTGTTTAGAGCTCTTTTACAAAATAAAAATGGGCTGAATACTTGTCATTCTTCAAGAAACAGCAGATGAGATATGTTGTGTTCCAAAACTGATATACAGTCTGGCCTCCAAGTAGAATAGACGGGTCACTGGGATCTTTTAGAACAGTTCTTTTTAGGCGGCGTTGAGAATTAATTTAGCAGGCTTGTCTTCAAAGACAGGAGGCGAGATGAGTTGACACAGTACTTTTAGAAAGGTGCTGGAAAGCTGTTCTGGGTTGTGGTCTACTCTCCTTCCTTGGGAATTCTCTTCCTTCTTGAAGTTCTCTTCTCTCCTTGGAAGTTGACTCCCTTTTTATTTTTTCTCTTCTTCAACTCCAAAAAATTCTAAAGTGAAACCGGAAACAGAAAGTCCCCCTTCTGACCCATCACTTCTCTCTACACATCTTCTCCAGTTACCAGGGTTTCTGTTCTATTTTTAAATTTGCGTCATGTGACAATGCCACCTTGCTGTTTCTTAGCTCCACCCAAACAGATTCTACATCCTGTTCTTCCGATCAAAGGTCCTCCCTCCCTAATGCATTGAACCCATCCCTTATTATCAGCACTACCCCACCTCCTTTTCCTTTTTGCCTGTCCTTCCTAAATGTCGACCAGGCCAGACCAGATAAGAATAGCAGATTTCCTCCCCTGAAGGACATTAGTGAAGCCAATGGGATTTTTACGACAATCTAGTAGTTTCACTTACCTGAAGACCAGAGCGGCAGTCAGCAGACCTAGGAGGAACTGGGACCAGAGCGGGAGCTATAAATCAAGAGTGGGGCTCAAGGACCTCACTTACTTGAAGACCGGAGCAGCAGTCTGTGTCCCTGCATGCTGGGTTGAAAAGTGGAAAAAAAAAACTAACAATAAATCATGGGAAATCCGTAAGCTGATTGGTTGGTAAGTAACAGTTGTTATTGCCAGTAAATAGCTTTCAAAAAATCAGAAAAAAGCTTTTTTTTTTTTAAACCCACTAATAGCTACCTTCTAACTGATATGGTTGGTACTATTAAGGTTTTAGTTAGTGTAATTTATTAATAATTGCTAATTAGAAAGTGCTGTTTGGACAGAGAGTAAGACTGAGTTGTGTGTGAGAGATTTGACTGACTAGGGGGAAGGTGATCTTTGCAGTCTTTCTTTTCTGCCTTTTCAGCCTTCACAGTGCAGGGGAAGAAGCTGATTGGCAAGTAACTGGTATGTTATCGTACTTATTACATTAACAATAATTAGTTTGTAAAATGAAGTAATGACAGGTAGCTCAGCCAAGTGGAATGTGTCTCCTGTGGTATGTGGGAAGTGGTGGATGCACCGCATGTCCTTGACAAACACATTTGCAGGAAGCGTCACCGGCTGCAGAAACTTGAGCTCTGAATTTTGGAACTCGACGGGTGGCTGGAGTCATTGTGGTGCATCCGCAAGGCACAGAACTACATGGATAGCACATTTCAGGAGGTAGTCACCCCGGAGCTTAAGAGAGCACAAGCAAAGAGGGACTGGGTGGCTGTAGGACAGACAAGGTCAAGGCAGGTCATGCAGGAGTCCGAGGGCATCCTACTTTCTAATCGGTATTCAGTTCTGAGTTCCGATGGGAGGGGGGGTTCCTCTGGAGTGTGCAGCGGGAGTCATAACCAGAGCACCATGGGTGGCTCAGCGGTGCGGGGAGGGAGGAGAAAGGACAAGAGAGCAATAATGGTAGGGGATTCTATAGTTGGGGGAACAGATAGGTGTTTCTGTGGTCGCAGACATGATTCGCAGATGGTATGTTGCCTCCCTGGTGCAAGGGTCGTGGATATCACCAAACGGCTACAGAGCATTCTGGAGGGCGAGGGTGCACAGCCAGAGGTCGTGGTCCACATTGGTACCAACGGTATAGGAAGAAAGAGGGATGAGGTCTTACAGGCTGAGTTTAGGGAGTTAGGAAAGAGATTAGCAAGCAGGACTTCAAAGGTTGTAATCTCCGGATTACTCCCAAGGTCACATGCTAGTGAGTATAGAAATAGGAGAATACACCAGATGAATGCATAGCTGGAGAGATCGTGCAGGAGGGAGAGCTTCAGATTTCTGGGTCTACACCTGAACAGGACTAGGTCAAATATCCTTGCAGGAGGGTTTACTAGTGCTGTTGGGCATGGTTTAAATTAGTTTGGCAGGGGGAATGGGAACCCGAGGGCAATTTCAGATAGAACAATTTCAGGGCAGGGAACGGAAGGCAGAAAATTAACGAATGACTCTGAAAGACAAAAGCAAAGGTTAAAAAGTGTTCAGCGCATGAATGTGGCAATGTTAAAAGGTATTTATTTAAATGCAAGGAGTATAGTAAATAAAGCTGATGAGCTGAGGGCACAGAGACACGTGGCATCACGATATCATTGCTATAACAGAAACTTGGCTTAAAGAGGGGCAAGAATAGCAGCTCAACATCCCTGGATATAGAGTTTTCAGATGGGCTAGAGAGGGGGATAAAAAAGGAGGGGGTGTAGCATTATTGGTTAAGGAAGTAATAACAGCTGTGAGGAGGGATGATATACTAAATGAATCATCAAATGAGGCTATAAGGGTTGAGCTCAAATAAAAAAAGGGGCAGCTTCACTACTTGGAGTGTACTTTAGACCCCCAAATAGTGAGAGCGAAATAGAAGAAAAAACATGGAGACAAATTTCTGAGTGCAAAAACTATAGGGCAATAATAGTTGGGGATTTCAACTGGGATACAAACAAACAGTGTGAAGGGCACAGAGGGCACAAAATTCTTGAACTGCATTCAAGAGAACTTTTTTAGCCAGCATGCAACAAGCCCGTATGAGAGGGGGCGCAATTTTAGATTTAGTTTTCGGAATGAAGCTGGGCAAGTGGATGAAGTAACAGTTTAGTAACAGTAAGAGGATAACTAAGGAAAGAGTAGGGCCCATCAGAGATGTACAAGGGAACTTATGCGTGAATGCAGAAGATGTGGACAGGGTTCCTAATGAGTTTTTTGTCTCTGTCTTCACAAAGGAGAGGGATGATGCAGATATTGTAGTAAAAGGAGTGTGAAATATTAGATACGATAAGCATAATGACAGAGGAAGCACTAGAGGGTCTAACATCCTTGAAGGTGGATAAATCGCCAGGGCCAGATGGACTGCATCCCAGGTTGTTAAAGGAAGCCAGGGAGGAAATAGCGGATGCGCTGAGGATCATCTTCAAATCCTCACTGGATATGGGCGAGGTGCCAGAGGATTGGAGGTCTGTGAACGTTATACCATGGTTTCAAAAGGGTGTGAGGGATGGGCCAAATAATTATAGGCCAGTCAGTCTGAGCTCGGTGGTGGGTAAATTATTAGAACCAATTCTCAGAGGCAAGATAAACTGCCACTTAGAAAGGCACGGATTAATCAGAGATAGTTAGCATGGATTTGTTAAGGGAAGGTCTTGTCTTACTAACTTGATTGAGTTTTTTGAGGAAGTAACAAGGAGGATTGATGAGGGTAGTGCAGTGGATGTGGTCTACATGGATTTTAGTAAGGCATTTGACAAGGTCCCGCATGGCAGACTGGTCAGAAAAATGAAAGCCCATGGGATACAGGGGAATGTGGCAGGTTGGATCTAAAATTGGCTCAGTCACAGGAAACAAAGGTAGTAGTCGACAGATGTTTTTGTGAATGGAAAGCGGTTTCCAGTGGCGCTCCACAAGGTTCAGTGTTGGATCCCTTGCTGTTTGTGGTATATATTAATGATTTGAACTTAAATGTGGGACACATGATTGGGAAATTTGCTGATGACACAAAAATTGGCCACGCAGTTGAAGAGGATAGCTGTAGACTCCATAAAGATATCAATGGTTTGGTGAGTGGGCGGAAAAGTGGCAAATGGAATTCAATCCAAATAAGTGTGAGGTAATGCATTTGGGGAGGGCAAACAAAACGAGGGAATACACAATAAACGGGAGGATAATGAGAGGGGTAGAAGAAGTGAGAGACCTTGGAGTGCATGTCCACAGGTCCCTGAATGTGGCAGGACAGGTATATAGAGTGGTGAAGAAGGCACATGGAATGCTTTCCTTTATTGGCCGAGGTATAGAATTCAAAAGCAGGGATGTAATGCTGGAACTGTATAAACTCTGGTTAGGCCACAGTTGGAGTATTGCATACAGTTCTGGTCACATTACAGAAAGGACATAATTGCTCTGAAGAGAGTACATAGATTTACAGGAATGTTGCAGCTATGGGGAAAGATTGGATAGGCTCGGGTTAATTTCCTTAGAACAGAGGAGGCGGAAGGGTGATTTAATTGAGGTGTACAAAATTATGAGGGGGCTAGATAGAGTAGACAGGAAGGACCTGTTTCCCCTAGCAGAGAGGTCAAATGCCAGGGGGTACAGATTTAAGGTGATTGGTAGAAGGATTAGAGGGGACATGAGGACAAAGGTTTTCAGCCAGAGGGTGGTGGATATCTGGAATTCACTGCCAGGAACTGTGGTGGAGGCAGAAACCCTCAACTCATTTAAAAGGTACCTGGATATGCACCCGAGGTGCTGTAACCTGCAGGGCTATGGACCAGGTGCAGGAAGGTGGGATTAGATTGAGCGGCTAGTTTTTTCAGCTGGCGCAGACACGATGGGCTGAATGGCTTCTTCTGTGCCATAATCTGTCTATGGTTTCATGATTATTAATGAGACTAACACTTTTTGTTCCAGATTTAATTAATTAATTGAATTTAAATTCCCCCAGCTGCCATGTTGGGGTTTAAACATGTCTCTGGTGCATTAGTCCAAGCCTCTGGATTATTCATCCAGTCACATTACCAATATGTTACTGTCCCCTCAGAAGAGACTGTTAGCTAAAATTGAAACTCATGGAATGAAGGTTAACTATTGACCTGGTTAGAAAATTGGCTGAGTGGCAGGATGCAACTAGTGGAGTGCTGCAAGGTTCTGTGTTGGGCCTCAACTATTCACTACATATATGAATGATGGAAAAGAAAGCTAAATTTGCTGATGACACAAAGATAGACCTATTTTAAATAATGTAGACGGAAGCACAAAATTACAAAATGTTGATAGATTAAGTGAATGAGCAAAACCATGGCAAATGGATTTTGAAGTAGGCAACTATGAGGTCATCCATCCACTTTGGACCTAAAAAGGTTAGAACAGGGTATTTCTAAATGGAGAAAAGCTAGAAATAGTGGAGATCCAAAGAGACTTAGACAGGTATATAAATTATTAAAATGTCATGAACAAGTACAGAAAATAATCAAGAAAGCTAATGAAATGCTGGCCTTTATATTTAGAGGATTAGAATGCAAGGAAGTAGAAGTCATGCTTCAGCTGTACAAAGTACTGGTTAGACAACACCTGGAGAAATGTGAACAATTTTGGGCACCACATCTTAGGAAGGATATACTGGCCTTGGAGAGAGTGCAGCGTTGATTTACCAGAATGACCCTCTAAGGGAATTATGAGGAGAGATTACACAAGCTAGAGTTGCATTCACTAACCTTCTAAATTCTAAAGAGTGATTTGATTGACGTTTTCAAGATATTAAGGGGAACATATAGGGTAGATTAGAGAGAAACTATTTCCGATGTTTGAGCCCAGGACTGCTGGGCATAGTCTAAAAAGTAAAACTGGATCTTTCAGTCATGAAATTAGGGAACATTTCTACACACAAAGGGTGGTAGAAGTTTGGAATTCTCTTCCACAAATGAAATTGATGCTAGATCAATTGTTAATTTTAAATCTGAGATTGATAGATTTTGGTTAACCAAAAGGTATTAAGGTATTATGGGGCAAAGGTTGGTATATGGAGTTAGGTCTCAGATCAGCTATAATCTTATTGAATGGCAGAACAGACATGAGGGACTAATTGACCTACACCTGTTTGTGTTCCTATGTACTCATTATCTATTGACGTTGTTATTTAGCTCTGCTCCAGGTGTTGCAGAATCCCTACCAGGCTATGCCCACTCGTCCTGGGTCAGCGGGGCTCCATTGAAACGTTCCTGAATCAAGAGATCCCTGGTATTCATGGTATCCTCACAAGCCCTTTGCGCGCTGAGCTGTGCCCAGCCACCTCGTTGTGCAGCAGGTGCACCTCTGTTCAGTGTCAACTCCTTCCCCCACAAATTCCTCTCCTCCCCAGTGAGCTGTCTCCTTCCAGGGCCTCTCAGTCCTCAAGGTCCACACCTCTCTGGAGGGCCATGTTATGGAGAGCACAGCAAGCCACCACAATGACCGAGACCCTTGCAGGAGGGATTGGAGGGCACTATCTGATCCAGTTTCATGGCCTGCTCAACAGCTGTCCGAGTGAATAGGTGGCATTGGTTGCATCACCTCTGTGCCTCTGTCTGGAGCTTCCATAGAGGGGGTGAGTGGCTATATCTTTAATCCTGTTTCCTAGGATCCATCAATGCACTTTGGAGGTTGGAGTGAGGATCTGAGGCAGTCTGGACTGGTGGAGGATGAAGGAGTTATCACAGCTCGTGATCACAGACCAGCTGAACATTGAGGGAGTGGAAGCCCTTCCTGTTGATGAATCAGATTGGGTGGTTACTGGGTGCTTTGATGCCACGAGTGCAATCGATGACGCCCTGCACATGGAGGAATTCAGCGTTGGCAGCAAAATCCAAATCCAATGCCCTCGGTCCCTGTGAGGCTGTGTCGGTCGTGAAATGAATGCACTGTCCAACTCTGGCAAAGATGGTATCAGTGACCCAAGAGTTGCAGCAGTGTACTGCCGTTTGGGCGATGCCACCAACATCCTCAGCTGATCCTTGGAAGGAGCCAGAAGTGAAGTTCAAGGCCAGTGACTTTGACAGCTACTGGCAGGGCATGGCAATCAGTGCTGTGAGGTGCGAGGTCACAGATGTTGGTGACCATCTGCCTGAAAAGTCGCAGTCTCCTGCAGCACTGAATCTCTTATCTCCAGGTAGCTGTTTTTGGCAGTAGATCCTATGTTGAGGGTATGGCCTCTGTTCCCTTCCTGCGCTTCTTTCTTCTCCCATGCTCTCCTGCTGCTTGGGTTTCCACCCTTCCTGTGGATCCACATCACCACTGGGCCCAAATTCTAACAGTTGTGGCTTCATTGCCAGCTGCAGCTTTCCTCTTGGACAGGTGGCCGCCCTATTGTGATCGGCGGCCTTGCTGCTGTGAAGCTGGGGTTGGGGAGTGTGATGACCCCATTCAGTGCCTGAGACCCGAGTACCCACTCTCCCTGGCACCTGTGCAGTGCCAAGAGCATCTTCATTTGGAAAGAAGAGTTTCTCTTTGACTCACTCTCCCTCTTACGGGGCTGGGATAATTCCCGGGACACCTATGAAACCCATGGATAGTCAAAATTTCAATTTCCACCTCGAACAAGCTCATGTTTAATTTTCTCAAAGAAAATTCGTTGGTGCAGTATATGCATTCATTCCATGGTTTTATATTGCACATAATTGGACACGGTTCATTGTAGGATTCCCTATGGTGTAAGTTTGTAACTGTAGTGGTACTGTAAGAAGTCACAGCAGAGAAGAGCTAGATGGACATGTTTGATTGGTAGCGGAGTAGTGGGGGCGGGGGGAAAAAAAAAGGAGAAAAACAAATCAGTGAACTGTTCTCATCCATTTTAGCCAGTTTAGGAATGCCATTGATGAAAAGACTTGAAAATTAAAAAGACATGGGGCCTGAAATTCAGTTCAGAGCAGTGGCAGAATGAGAGAAGATCTACTAAAAGGGAATTTGTGGTATTATCTAGTCCATTGATGTTCCACTGCATGCAAACAAAAAAGCCAGTTATAGTGGGGACAGAGAAAGAGGGTGAGACTGAGACTTCTACCCTATCTTATGTTGGGGTTTGGGGGGGGGGGGGGGGGAGAAAAAGGATTGTGGGAGTTGCAACTAGTTAACCTGTGCTTCTGAAAACATTTTAAAAAGGAACCAAGGAAGTCCTTTTGAATGACTTCAATGGTATGAGTCATCTCTTACAGTATTACAGTAATTGTTAGTGAGTCACCCCAACCGGAATGAGGAAATTTGTCATGAGGGTGATGTTGAGAACAGAAAATTTGTGGGTTACATTAGTAATAATCCTTTTCTCAGGAAGTGTACACCAAGGATCTAAACAAACTGTGGTGTTTCGACCAGTCATTTCCCCACTAATTTAACTTCATAAACTTGGATAGGACATAACAGCTGCCAAATCTGCAGGGTTCCCATGAATCATTCAACATACGTAGGTTTATTCATACATGTTCCACAGGCAATGAAAATCTCCAGATCTGAAATTCTGCAGTTTTGGCAGATAGTTTTTGCAACAGTTCTGTAAATGGTTGTCCCAAGGGCTCAAGTAAAGAAAGAACATGCATTTAAAAAGCACATCAGATGGGATTAATTTTGAAGCGCAAACATCGCAGATGATTTCTACACAGCAAGATTCCACAAGTAGCAACTGAGTGGCCAATTATTCAGTTTTGGAAGTGCTGTTTTAGGTAGGAAGGTTGACCAGGACAAATAATACCCATGGGATCTTTCACATCCATCCAAGCAGCCAGACAGGGTCATGGTTCAACACCTCAGCCTAAAGACAGCATTCCCTTGCTATTGCACTAGAATGTCTGCCTAGATTAAGTGATGTAATGGGATTTAAACCTACAAACAGTGAATGAATGCAGCCAAATTAAATAGAAGCTCCCAGGTTCAATTCTTGCTTACCGGTCTCATTTGGGGTGGCAGGAAGGGTACTGTAGCATTAGAGAAAGGAAACCAGTCAGGATCCTCTGCGGTAGCAAATTGGATAGTAAGAGTTGTGACAAGCCACTGAACCTACTAACTGGCTGATGAGTTACTTTGTTTTCAGATCAGTTGAACAGAAATTCTCTCCTGGGATTTTCCGATCTGGTATTTTAAAACTGCCCTAAATCAATGATGCATAATCAATTAATAAAATGCTCTTGTAGCAATACAAGATGCACAACGCAAGTTTTTCGTAGTTTCAAGATAAAATACTCAGTTATCACTGTTGTCCTGACTGCTTACCTGTAAACTGATGAGACATCTTAACTGGTGAAGTAAGTGACAGGCAATACCATTCTCAGCTGAAAAGACATTTAACTGCAATCTTCATTGGAAAATATTTCAAAAGATCAACGGATTTTAAAACTTGATTTACTGCATGTTCATTTGTATAATTTCTAAATAATGGAAAGCTGCTTGTAAAATTTCCTTCAGGATATATTTGACTATTTGTACTAATAATATTGCATTGAGATGATCAGTAGATTTAAATCAGAAGTTCAATATTTGGGCACACACTCCAAGAACTTATTTTTGCTGGTAGGACTATAACTACTATTAGTGCGAAGCCTACTTATTATGCACTTAATTTTCATAGCCTTTGAAAAAGCTATATTACAATTGCTACCTTTTAATTTGTACTGCTTGAGTATGTAGAAATTGCCTGCAGCCAGTAAGGACCAATTTGCACATACTTTTGAGTACACATACTTGGAACACATTCAGCCCCAACTCCACAATAAGCATGAGTGATCAAAAGTGTAACAGATTCCTGACTCATATCACTTCACAGGTGCTATTGGTACTTAACTAGTAGCTGTATGAAACCAACCATATTATATTACATGTATCAGACAATATGAAATCATGATTTCAAAGCAGAGTCTTGTGTTCAGTCTCTAGATTCCACTGCAATAAAGCAGAGCTAAAACCTCAACAAATGAATCAAGTGAGAAAGTTAGCTCACAGTAACTTCACTTATATAGCACAGCGTGAATTCAAACTTCAGTAAAATTTAGTCTTGATAGAAGTGAAGAAAAGCATTGCATAAAAGAGCCAAAACATCTAAAAAAAAATCTGTTCATACATCTGGCCATTGTAGTAGTATGCTTTTCTTTGAGGAAACCATAAAGTGCAAACTGTTATAATGCACATTCTTCATTGACCAAGTGTAAACTGATTTCTCATCCTTTGCAGTTTTTAATCATTTTTAATAGGACCATTGATATTTCCAAGTTCTTTCTCTCTGCAATGCATCATAAACTAACTTCCAACAAAGACTCAAACAGATAAGCTACACTAAGGGCTCAGACATACATTTTTTAAAAATAAATTTGTTCTTGGAATGGAAGTGCCTTTGCCAAGGCCAGCATTTATTGCCCATCCCTAATTGCCCTTGAAAAGGTGGTGGTGAGCTACCTTCTCGAACTGCTGCAATCCAATTAGTGTAGGAACACCTAGGTACTAGTAGGGTGAAGGTTCCAGAATTTTGACCCAGCAACAGTAAAGGAAAAGTGATATAGTTCAAAGTCAGAACGGTGATAGACTTGGAGGGGAACTTATAGGCAGTGGTATTCCTATGCATCTGCTGCCCTTGTCCTTCTAGGCTGTAGAGATCACAGGTTTAGAAGGGGCTATCAAAGGAGCCTTGCGAGTTATGGCAGTGCATCTTGTAGATAGTACACACTGCTGCACTATGTGCTGGAGGAAATTTCCAGATAGTGACTCCCAGGAGGTTGGTGGGGGAACTCTGCAATGGTAATGCTGTTGAATGTCAAAAGGGAAATGGTTAGGTTCTCTCTTATTGGAGCTGGTAATTGCCTGGCATTTGTGACACAAATGTTACCTCCCACTTATCAGCCCAAGCTTGAATGTTCATGACTTGGTGCATGCAGGTATGGACTGCTTTAATATCGGAGTAATGAAAACTCTACAGTGAACATCCCCACTTCTGACCTTACGTAGGAGGAAAGGTCATTGATAAAGCAGTTGAAGATGGTTGTGCCTAGGACACTATCCTAAAGGAACCTCTTACTATCAATAGAATCACCAATTAACTAAAAAAAATTTCAGCATGGTGTACCAACCCCAGTTTGTGAAGCTATATAGAATGGAATACAGGAACCATGGATGCAGAACTAACTCCCAACAGCAAGGTTTCAGTTTCAGCTTTATCTCAGTCTTGAACAGTATAGAGAGATTCCCATTTGCCCGTGGCTCGTTGTGAAATGGATTCCTTCAAGGACAAAAGTGCTTTACAAACAATGGTGGACAGGAAAAGACACTTAGGTTCATCCAGCCTGTCCCACAGAATTGCGACACCTTGCGCATCACAATATATACACTCCACATCCCACCCAAAACGATGTGATCTCCCGGGAGAGGCAAGAAACTGAAATGCCTAGGCCAATTTGGTGGTGGGTTGGGGGGGGGGGGGGGGGGGGGGGGAAAGTCTCTCCAACTCCTAGATCAAAATTAGTGCAGATTATTCTGGCCCAGATAATTAGAAGCAATATCTATTTTGTACAAGCTGATCCAACTCCAACCAGAAACAGGTCCAGTTGTTGCTTGAAGGAATCCAGCAAATCCACACAAACCTGTCCCACAGGTTCACTATTCTATGGGAAAAGAACTACCGCTGGATATCCAACCTGGATTTGGCCTTGTACAACTTAAAAGTTTGACACCTGGTCCACCCTAACCTATTTAATTGGAACAATGCATCTGCTCACATATCAAATCATCCCAAAGTCTACACTCTAAAGTAGAGAATCCCAGTTCGTTTAGCCTATCTTGATAACCAAGGTGCTTCAAATTGCAAATTTATCTGGTGGCCCTCCTTTGCACCCTTTTCAAAGCCTCAGTTACACTCACCATGTGAGGAGAGCAACACTGGACACAGGATTCTAACAGAGGCATCATCACAAGCGTGCACAAAGGCAAAGTAGTATGCTTCATACTAATTCAGTTGTCTTATAAATGTACCCATATATCCTATTCTCTCCAATTATCACCCGATCTATCCCTCTGCTGAAGGGTGTACGTATATTCAGCATTCACTCTGCCCATATATAAAACACAATGGGTAGTATTTAATGTAGGCAACGGGGGTCTCACCCACCAGCTGGAGAGCTAGTGACATCCCTGCGTCACCTCCTTTCAGGACGGTCCTCAGAATCAAGTGCCAGTCAGGCAGTTTGTGGACAGCAGACCTTCCCCTGGATTAGAAGGACCCCAGGAGCAGACGTCCTACGCACTGAGAGCTGCCTTCAGAAAGGGAGAGAAGAGAGCACGAGCAAGAACCTCGCAACTGACCAAGTTCCTAGGCTTAAGCATCAAATCACAATTTGCAACAATTTTTTATAAAAACTTTCCAAAGGTGGGCAGGATGTTTTATTGACAACTTCATACTGGCCTATCCACCTCAAGCCACAATTGCCCAATGAGGCATCTAATTCTTTGTTCAAACCACAATATCAGAAACTACCTTGATGAGTATATGTTTACATTTCCTTCAGTAATTTCATCACCTCTTAAGGATGTTGCAGGTGCCTTTCGGATTGCTCAGTAAAAACAATAGCAGCTTCCTTTCCTGGTCTCACTCATTCCAAAACCACAAGACAAATTAAACAAGAGTCCCTTAAATTACTGATTTCTACCAACTGTTGCTTGGAGAATTAAAGACAATTTATCTGATGAAGCATATATAAATAAAAACCACTTCTTGGAGTTATTTCATCTACAATTCAAAAAAGACAGCAAACTCTGATGTCAATCAGCGTCAGTTTGTCACTCAGCTTTTCAAAGCACGCAGTGCATCACTTAAGACAGCTGAATTAGCTTTTTTTTAAAAAAAGCTAATGTTTTCAGACACCACAGCTTAGAGGCCTGCTCAGGTTGGGAAAAAGGAACCCAACCCGACTCGAATGAACCACCGCGGACCTGAACCCGACCGAGTCCCTCCCATTTTGCCCTGAGCCCGACCACCCCTTTGCTTACCTTCCAACTCAATCTCCATCAAGCTGCAGCGCATGCGCGATGACGTCATAGTGACATCACACGCTCACTGACTCAGTTTTGTTCTGGACTCCAAGCTCAAGTTTTTTTAATTTCAATACTTACCAGCAGAGCACTTACCGTGTGTCTGGCCCGACCCCCGTACCCTGAAGATGGGCCCGACCCGAACCAGACACATCATCGGGTCCAGTCGGGTTCGGGTCAGGTAGCAGGACTCTACCATGGCTATGTTTTTGCATAGGTAAATTTACTACAAAGTTCTAACTCAGTATCAAAGCGAACCATATAGTTTTAAAGTTGCTGTTTCTTGGTTTCAACTTAATTTTTTAAAAGATTTTTTTGCTAAACATTCCATAGCTTTAATGTTTTTTCCCCACCAGTGACTTTAATGAAAGCAGCTTGCAACAGGTTACTTAAGCTCAAAAAGCCCTTTTGGCTGTCGCAATGCATGCTGGTCTGGTTCAGTTAGTTTTCTGTACATTTGGACAGAATAGATTCACATATTTCATTTAAACTATTGCTGTTCTTGGGTTGGACAGCCTCAAGTCTCAACCACAAATTTCAATTAAAGATATTACCACCTCTTACGGCATAGTTTATAGTCCTCAACACCCCCATCCTACAATTCTTAGCATCTTCAAACTTAGTGCCAACACCTACGTCAATAGATTGGTCTTGAAACAGATCGGAGTCCATCCAACTATTTTCTGCTTATAGCTTTCCAGCCAGTTCAATATTTTGATATGATCCATGTTGGAATCAACCAAACAAAATAGTAATCAAATGAACACAACAAAAAGATCTCACTTTTTGTATTTTAAGGCAAGTCAAATCAAAATCAATTAAAATGATACATTATACAGTGGATACAATCACGTTTGACTTTTTTGGTTCGAGGCTCGATTGTGGTCTGTGGTGAATATTCCATTTCAATTATGTTGACTATGAGCTCACATGCCAAGTCCATAATGTCCACAGAACAGGTGAGATGAAACTCAGACTGACCAAAAAGGCACAAAATGGCAAATGCTGCCACTACTCTTCTCCAGGTAAATCTCCAAGATGGCACTCAGCTCCCACCTAAACAGCTTTCCCAATCCAGTACAACAGTTGCAGACAAATATCGATGCCCACACAAAAAGATAGGCATCCTAAAACAAACAGAGCTTCACTAACCAACAAAAATTCTGATGGCTTTCCTTCAAATATAATTGACAAAGAAGAAATTCTCCACTATAGCCGCAGAACATCAACAGGACAGTGACTGCACTGAGGGGCCCTTGCCTTTAAAAAAAATTGTAACCTTTATTGCAACATTAAAGAACCAGATGTTCCAGGTGTAACCATTTTCATCTACCTGTACAAGGCATCAGCAGTAAGGTAGATGGACCTCTAGTTACAACCAGAACATGTCTGTTCTAATCGGATACCTACTGAACCCAAATTCAGTATGAACAACCACTGATACATTGACTAGAGCTTTGTAGCACAAAAAAAGGACTTTCATCACAATATTACCACTAATAAGAGGCTTTGATCTTGGAGAAGCCTCTTATGCTGTACCTGGTTAAAAGCTTCCTGGGAGTCGAAGTAGACAATGTCAATTGAGTATCCCTCATGTAGGAGCACGACTTCTCAAAATTTGTCATGACAACTTGTTTTGAAGCCTGAATTTCAGATTCACATTTTCTGAAGTAATGAAGTTGACATCTGACCCTTTTAAGCATAAAGAACCACCATGCTTGTTCTTTATATGTTGAACCATAGCTGTAGGAATCTCTTGGCTCACTATTCCAACATAAATGCTGCTCTCACTACATCTGCTTTTGCAAGAGGTTTACAATGCACCCACCTGCCTTTCCTTCTACTAAGAAAGCAATGGTTTTGTTTTTTTCTTTAAAAGAGCAGGAAAGGCTAAATTCTGGAAATTGCTGTGCATAAATTCATCTTAATCTATGATTAAAGTTTTATTTGAAAAACAAAACATGCATGTTTAATAAACAAAGATCTTAAAAAGAAAAACTGACAAATGCTTCCTGAGAAATTAAATTTATTGTAGTTTGCAAAATGTCAAAAAGAGAGATTTCCAGGCATGGAAAGCTATACTTCAGATTTAATTTTCAAATTACAAGACACTGAATTTTTCAAAGTTAGATAAATGACCTTAGAGTTTTAAATTGTCACAGGGGAAAAAATCATTTCTTGGGTTTCAGATTTCATGGCTTCCATAGCAGCCATAACCCAGGTATTCTACATTTAAAGCTTTGATTCAGGCTTCCTAAATGGTTATATTTTTAGTTGACTGGATATCAAGAATCAAAATATGAATCTTTATGAATCTCTACATACATGCAATATATTTCCAAATACATTATTCACATTTGTGGCAAACCACTTCAAAATGTATATCGTTACTTCAAAAAGTGAAACCTGTTGCCTTAATTCCAAAATAAGGCAACTGTCACATACATGGAAAACAGTATAAAAATATTTGCTCCAAATATTTTTAATTACTACATCTAATCCTTTAGTTTAATATGCAGAAACACATGCAAATCACAATCCTTTACGAATTTCAAGATTTCCTTCTGAAACGGTGGAGAACAATGAATACTAAATTTGTTTGCACCAGATTCAGAACATAAATAGATATAGACCTGCACTTGTCAACCCACAAATCTTTCTTCTATTCATAACGAATAGAAAATCTTTAGTAGCTGAGCACAGCAGTAGAAATTTTAAAAATCCAGTCACAATGTTATATGGAAACAGTTAAGAACTTTGTGTATTTGGAATTATTTCTATTGAGATTTATGCACATTTATACCAAGAACTGAAAAGAATCAGATTTTTGCCAGGCTAAGCAACCAGCAATGAATCCTGGTACAACTGAAAGGAATGCATGTTATTGAACAGTAAGCAATTTTTACTGCAGGGAATTATGTATTTTGCAAAAAAATTTTATTGTTGCACTTAATTTTCAACCTGCAACTACAATTGCAACACACTATTTGAGCAAGTCTAAACAACTTGCTTACATACAGAACCACCATGTTTTCTCAGATAATATACTTAAACAAGTTAATCTTCTCATGGAGCTGTTGCAACTGAGAGATTTTAAATAACTATTATGTAAGAAGTATAAACTACAATCACTGACCCAGTTACAGCTCTCCAGTATATACAAGCTGCCCTAAAAAAAAAGGGTTCATACCCAGGTACTACCTGAACCACATGACATGGAATGAATCAAGTAGACATTTAAGACATTTTCAATTTGCTCATTATTCCAAATCAGAATAGCCATATTTCTAACTCACTTTCCTATTTTTGAGCCACTATTGAGATAAGTGCAAAAAGGCTGATGAGTGCTTCCATGTAACTTTTAAAAACATTTGAAAGTGCTAATAGATCAGTGCTCCAATGAGTTGCTGCTTAAAATCAAGAAGCATTAACGCACTTATGTATCTTATACATCTGGATCACTTTTATAGTGATCAAACCCAATATTTAAAAAAAAAAAAGGGGAATTTTTCCCCAAAGTGCTTTTTATTGTATCTAACTATACTCTAATTTCAGAATACCAATTCCCCTGTAACCTCATGGCAACTTTTATATGAATCATCAAATCGGAATCGTTTGGGAACGATAGTTGATTCTTCAGAAATATTTTCTTTATCCAAATGTCTGCACACTCCAAATGAGGGGGATCGGATGGGATTTTCTTCTAAAGGCTTAATGCATTGCTCTTCTGACTGTGAAACACACATAACTTCAGGCACAGGATTACTCATCAATTCTTCAACTTGCAGCCAAGGATTAAAAAGACATTCTTCAGCATTTGATCGCTCCCTTAAAGATAAAGAGAAATTATGTCAAATAACTTTAAGACGACAAAAAGGATAGATACAAGTTCGAATAGTTAAAATTGTTGCTCAATCACATTAAAACCAAACCATTATGTACCTACCACAGTCACTTAGAATAGTTAAAGACCAATTCCATGGCACTCAAATTATGGCTGGTTTAACTTTAAAACCAAAAGAGCATTAGTAAAACTTACAGCAACCCATTAGGTCAATCTTTAAATGACTAAACACCGAATACAGAAATCAGACTCAGGACTGATATGCAGAAAGGTTACCAAATCTAGGAGGGGATGTTTCCTCCTTCAAATTGAAGGATCTGCTAAACACCACCGGATTGAGTCTAATACAGAAAATAGTACAAAAAGATGTTCCTTTAACAAATTTTACATCAGTGAAAATAGGATTTTCCCTTTGTCATACAAATGAATCTCAGCCAGAACCATTGATTTACCTTTATGGACAAAGTACTGAAATATGAAATGGTTAGCCAAAAGAAAAATGAATAATTCTAAGACTAAATGGATGGACTGGCGGGGAAAAAAAAAGTGGAAGACACCTTAGAAGTCAGGTAACCTAGCTTCTTTTTTGTATCCTCCATATAGAGAGAAAGATAACCCAATGACCCAACCTCCAGGCAGACGAGGTCAGACAGACCAACCGATCTGGTAGTTAGATCATGATCAGCTTTTGATAACAACTCAAACTTTGGAATGATATGGTAAATAATCCAGGAAACGTCGAAAATGCTCACAACCAACATCTTCTGATTAGCTCACATAGGCAAAGTTGACCTATTTAAATATTCCTCAACTAAATCAAAGTTCTCCATCTGCTAGCTGGCAACAGATTTGCTTGGAAATATTCACATTGGACGAGTGCGAGCAATATAATTGCTGAACTTTTGATCCAGATAGGTTCTGGCCTTTTATGTAGATAGGGAAAAAGCTGCACAAAGCATCCACAAAAGTGCAATTTACACTAACTCCAATTCATGCAATAGGTAGGCAGAATGAAGAAACAGCAAATTGCTTATGCATAGAATTACAAATCCACCTTAAGGTGGGAGGGGTCCAATAAGCCTGCCTCTGTTCCAGAAATCCTGATCTCAATTCTCCTAGACCCAAACCACTACCCTACCTCTCCAACTTCCATAGAACATGCACATTAAGGAATCCCTATATAGAATACATCCAATGTCGTTATGATTTCTTCCCAGCTCACCTAATCCCATTGTTATGATCAGGAGGGAAGGAGTCACAAGGCTCCCCTCATCCTTCCTCTTTTGACCACAACAGGGTTTATTCCTTTTTAAAGGGTGGATGTGCTTACCACTTCAGTGAGTGTTTTCCCTTTGTTGTGATCGTTAAAGAACTAGACAGGTTTGAGTTTAAACAAGAGGTGAGTTTATACTTAAAACCAAGACCCGATCAAATAAAAATATGATGCTACACTTTCATGCCTGCGTGCACACAGATTATGGAGTGATGGGGAACAGATGTGTTGGATTAGAGTCCAGAACAAATAAAAAGTAATAGGCTGTGGTGACTGGGGACTTAAATGGGCTTCCAGCTGAATTTGTGGTCCTGAAGTGGTGTTGGTAGTTGTTCTTGTAGACAGTTGAGCAGAGAGCTTCCTTCGCTGTGTCTTGGTCTTGGATCTATGCCCCACAGCAGGTGTGCTGGGTGGTGGTGGGAAGAAAAAAAAAAAAAAAAAAAGGAGCACAAGCAGAGAAATCTCCAGTCGTTCAATCAATATGACAAGCCATTATTTTGGCTACAGGCTAATCAGACATGTATCTCCACTTTGATGCCTTGGCATGTGCAAAGTTTTCAAATGCAATGGTGGCAGCCATTTTTAGCTGTGGCAAAGTCTTTGTCAAAGTGTTTAATATTCCATGTCCTGCAGACCCCCACCTGCCAAAAATGAGGCATATTAATTTTGTCACATCAATTTTAAACTGTTGCTGGAGTGAAGAAATGATTTGTTAAAGAGATCAGACATTTGCATACTAAGATGCTGCTTGTGGAGACAAAGGACTATTCCCTGATCCAATTAACCCAAATGGATTTTGATCCAGACACTGAAGATGCAAGGAAACACATTCCAGGGCTTAAGATAATACAATCCACAAACACAGAAGTGGTTAAGCCAGTTAGTCACATGACCAACCTTTTTTATTTGTGCCACACAGAAAGGAACAGAAGGCAGTTTTGCAACTCAAGCTGGAACAAGCAAGCCTCTCTCCTGGCTGTGCCTCTCACCTTCTCCCAAGCCACCAGACCCACGGAAGACACTTACACCCCAAGAGAGAAAAGACTCAGACAGACATTGAAAGATGAACGAACTGGGCCCCAATGAATAGCAGGACTTACCGACAACCAAAGACTCCACATAGACTTCAAAAAGGATAGTAAATGGCCAAATATTGCCTCAAACTTTTCCTCTTTATTCTTTCTACTTTTTCTGTCTCTATCTGTGTGTGCTTATTGCATATGCATGCTAGTGTGGTCGCGTCACATTCGTAGCTGTTAACCAGATTAGAGTTTAAGATTAATAAACTTCTACTTTTCTTGTTTAAAATCTAAAGGAAACCTGTCTGATTTCTTTGCCTTACAATTAGAGCAGTGAACAAGGATTCACTGAAGGGGGAGCTAAAAATAGTTTCTAAAATTAAACCTGGTTACAGTTAAACCAGCAAAGGCTGAGGGAACCCTTAGACCCTCTCGCCTGGTTGGAACATCCAGCTTTTCTTTTTTTAAAAAATAGAATGCACGTTTCCAACCGATGAATTAAAAATCCTCATTTGGCATAGCATGTTTTCTTGACACGATCAACCCAGTGTTGCCACATCCTGGGACCCACTTCTCCCAGTACCTCTTAGCAGTCCTCTTAGGGCACTTTCAGAACTCCTCAACCCAGGATGCCATTCCAGTGGGTGTCATTTACAGCACAGGAGGCCATTCAACCCATCAAGTCCATGCTGGTTCTCCATAAAGCTACTCAGTCATCCCAGGACCTCATTCCGACAACTAATGGACCCTTTCTCCAATGCTCATAACCCTAGGCCCTTTCATCCTTCACTAGACCTTGACACTGCTCCTAGACAGCAGAAGCTCACTCCAACACCTCTATCACTAACAGATCCCTGCTGCCTTTCAGTGGCACTATACCTCACTATTCCAAGATCTCCCCAACTCTGCTCACATTTAAGGGCATAGCATTTAGAGTGTTGTGACACTCCCTCATTCCTTCAAGGTCCTGGGACTTCTCCCACAGTGTGGTCATACCCCAGGCAGCTCTACTACAAATTTCAGAGTTTTCCAGGACTCTTCCATGTTTTAGCCCTGCTCTATCTCCAATATAAGGCAAAGAAAAATTGCTGAGGATAAAAAACCCTATGAATTTTTTTTGGAACAGCAAAAGTACTTTTCCATATAGACACCAAAATAATGTAAAGCATGAACTTCAGTTTTTCTTGTAAATCAGGAAATGGAAGGGATGGAGGAACTCCAGAAAATTACAACCACCAGGGATGTGGTGTTGAGCAAATTGTTGGACTTGCAGGCAGACAAGTCCCCAGATCCTGATGAACTTCATTCTAGGGTCTTAAAAGAAGTGGCAAATGAGATAGTTGATGCATTAGTTTTAATTTTCCAAAATTCCCGAGACTCAGGGAAGGTTCCATTAGATTGGAAAATAGCCAATGTATTCAAAAAGGGAGGGACAGAAAGCAGGAAGTTACAGGCCAGTTAACTCAACATTTGCCATAGGGAAAATGTTAGAAGTTATTAAAGATGTTATGGAATGGCATTTAGAAAACTTCAAGGTAATCAGGCAGGTTCAATGTGGTTTTGAGAAAGGGAAATCATGTCTAACCAATTAATTGGAGTTCTTTGAAGAAACATGTACTGTGGGTAAAGAGGAACTGGTGCATGTACTGTACTTCGATTTCCAGAAGGCATTTGATAAGATGCCACATCAAAAGGTTAGTGCAGAAGATTAAAACTCACGTAGGAGGGTAACAATTTGGCATGAACAGAAGTTTGGCCAGCCAACAGGAAACAGAAAGTATAAATGGGTCATTTCTGGTTGGCATGATGTAATGAGGGGTGTGCCACAGGGATCAGTGCTGGGGCCTCAACTTTTTACAATTTATAAAATTGTCTTGGATGAAGGGACCAAAGATATAGCTGTTAGATTTGTTGACAGATAGGGAAGAAATAAGTTGTGAAGACATAAGGAGGCTACAAAGGGATATAGATAGGTTAAGTGAGTGGGCAAAGATCTGGCAAATGGAGTATCATGTGGTAAAATGTGAAATTGTCCATTTTGGCAGGAAGGATAAAAAAAGCATTATCTAAATGGAGAGAGATTGCAAAGCTCCGAGATGCAGAGGGATCTGGGCGTCCTAGTGAATGAATCGCAAAAGGTTAGTGTGCAGGTACAACATGTAATTAGGAAAGCCAATAGATTGTTATCTTTTATTATTGAGGGGAATTGAATACAAAAGTAGGAGGTTATGCTTCAGTTATACAGGGCATTGGTGAAGCCACATCTGGAGTACTGTGTACAGTATTGGTCTCCTTATTTAAGGAAAGATGTAAATGTATTGCAAGCAGTTCAGAGAAGGTTTACTAGACTAATACCTGGAATGGGCAGGTTGGCTTTGAGGAAAAGATGGACAGGCTAGGCTTGTATCCGCTGGAGTTTAGAAGAGTAAGAGGCGACATGATTGAAACAAAGATCCCTCAGGAGTCTTGACAGGGTGGTTGCGGAAAGGATGTTTCCAAGAGAATCTTGAACTAGTGGCCACTGTTTAAAAATAACAGGTTGCCCATTTAAGGCAGATGAGAAATCTTTGAGGGTTGTGAGTCTTTAGAACTCTTCAAAAGTAAGTGGAAGCAGAGTCTTTGAATGTTTTTAAAGGCAGAGGTAGATAGATTCTTGATTAGCAAGGGGGTGGAAAGTTATCAGAGGCAGGCAGGAATGTGGAGTTGAGGTCACAATCAGATCAGCCATGATCTTGAATTTCTGAGCAGGCTCGAGGGGCAGAGTGATCTACTCTAGTTCCTAATTCGTATGCTCCTTGATTACTACATTCAAAGCATTGCTTATGTATTCTAAAATGCTTGCACCAGCTTTTTAAAATCGGAGAACAAAAATAGCAAACATTAAAATTTTCCCAAATCTTACATTAAAACAAGTGTTAAGCACTACTCCAACAAAAGACCTGAAGAGGAATGCTGCAATATGGCATCGAAGAAGTAGCTGCAACAATAAAGTGGTTCTGCAGTGATAGCAATACAATCAACTAACCACTTAAGACACTTCAGTGGCAAGTATTGGAGGCAAACCTAAGCAAAGTACAATTGGAATATTTGATCATCTGTTCACCAATGTTTACTCGCTTCCTTGTGCCAAAAAAAAGTTATTGATGGTCAAAATGAATGGATTGGTAATTTCTAATCCATTACAACACAATGGGAGGCATGCAAACACAAACTTCACTACCCAGGTTAGGATCAGTGCTACACTTTGCACCATCAATATTTTCCTTAGGACACTAATAAGGTATATAAATGAAACATGAAAAGGACCATTCACTTCAAACAGTTAATTTAAAAAAAAAAAAAATCTACAAATCACGATGCCACCTTGTTTAATATCATGTGGGACCTGAACAATTGACATGCAAGTTTCACCTACAGACTTCAGAACAATCCAAGTTATTCGACCCTGATTAGTTGCATTCCACAGGATAATATCCCCATGGTCTCAAGCCTCTTTGAATTTCAAACCAAGTCTCTGATTCAGTGATCTGACCAAGACTTACAAACCAGGCCTTTGTCCTTTTTCACTTTTGCTGAAGGGCAGCCACCCACTAAGCCAAGTAGGTTCACAACATCCAGATGGATGTACTACTGGGCCTAAATATATCTGCAATCCACAATTCAAGGATTTAAAAAAAAAAGATTGCCAGTCAGGATTCCTTTGGCAAAAAGCCAAGTACTGCAGACAATAGAAATCAAATAAAAACAGAAAATGCTGGAAATACTCAGCAGGTTTGTGGAGAGAGAAACAGAGTTAACGTTTCCTGTCTGACCTTTCAACAAGGTTTCAGGTCACAACTTCTTACATGCTATAATCTTCCAATCTTCCCTAGATATGGGGGAGGTCCCAGAGGATTGGAGAGTGGCAAATGTGACACCCATATTCAAGGAAGGGTGTAAAGATAGTCCTAGCAACTACAGGCCAGTTAGTTTAACAGCGATGGGCAAGGTTTTAGAAATTATAAATCAGAAAAAAAAAAGACACTTAAGGTTCAAGTTAATTAAGGATAGCCAGCATGGAATTGTAAATGATCATGCTTAACTAATATAGACTGGGTAAACCTAATCAGCACTAATGCTGTGCAGGATGAATTCCTGGAGTGAGATGGTTTCTGGAGCAGTAGATTGAAGAACTAGCTAGGGATCCAGCTATTTTAGATTATGTAATGAGAAAGGGCTAATTAATAAATCTTGCTGTAAAAGGAACCTTCAGGAAATAGTGACCATAATGATATCACTTTTAAACTTGATGTAAAATTTTAAGTTTATTCTGAAACTAGGCTCATATCTGAACAAAAGTAGTTATGAAGGTATGAGAAGCAAGTTTGTTACGGTGGATTGGGGAAATACACCAAAAGATTTGACAGCCAGACAATAGTTAGTATTTAAAGTATTAATGATCTGCAACAAACATACATTCCTCTAAGATACAAAAACCCAACAAGAAAGAATCAACGATGGCTAACAATAGTTAAAGATTGTATTAGATCAAAGGAAAGTGGCTTATAAAAAGGTTTCCAGAAAAAAAAAGTGGCAAGCCCAAGGATTGGGAGCAATTCAGAATCTAGCAAAGGATGACCAATAAGCTGATAAAGAAAGGGAAGAGAATATGAATGCAAGCTAGGTGAGAAACAAAGGCAGATTGTAAAAGCTTCTTTAGGTATGTGAAAAGGAAGAGGTTAGCAATGACAAATGTGGCTCCATTACAGACGGAGACAGCAGAATTTATAATGGAGAATAGGGAAATGGCTGAGAAATTAAACAATTACTTTGTGTCTCTCTTCATGGAGGAAGATACAGAAAATCTCCCAGAAATACTAGGGAACCAAGGGACTTGTGAAAATGAGGAACTGAAAGAAATTAAAAAGGAGGTAGTCCTCAAAAAATTGGATTAAAGGTCAAAAAATCCCCTGAACCAAATGAGCTACATCCCCAAGTGTTGAACGACATGGCTGTAGAGATAGTGGATGCATTTGTGGTTATATTTCAAAATGTTAGATTCTGGAAAGGTTCCTGCAGACTGGAAAATAGCAAATGTAACTCCACTATGAGAAATGAGGGAACTACAGACCTGTTACTTTGATGTCAGTAGTAGGGAAAATGTTAGAACCTATTATAAAAGGATGTGATAACTAGACACTTGGAAAATATGACTGGGCAGAATCAACATGGATTTGTGAAAGGGAAATCATGTTTGACAAACCTGGTGTTTTTTTGAGGATGTTAATTGTTGCATAGATAAAGGAGAACCAGTAGACATTGTGTATTTGGATTTTCAGAAGGCTTTTGATTTTAAAAAAAAAGGTCCCACACAGGAGGCTAGTAAACAAAATTAGATCGCATGGGATTGAGGGCAATATGCTGGTATGGATTAGGAACTGGTTAACAGACAGATAACAGTAGGAATAAACAGGTCACTCAGGATAACAGACTGTTACTAATGGGGTACCACAAAGAACAGTGCTGGGGCCACAGCTGTTCACAATTTATATCAACGATTTGTATATATGGATTAAATTAATATTTCCACCTTTGTTAATAACACAAAACTAGATGGGAATGCAAGTTGTGAGGAGGATGCAAAGAGAATTCAAGGGGACCTGGACAGGCCAAGTGAATGGGCAAGAACATGGCAGATGGAATATAATGCAAATCTGAAGTTATCCACTTGGGTAGAAAAAACAGAAAGACAGTATTTTTTTTTAAAAAAGAGAGAGGGAGAAGTTTTTATGTCCAAAGGGTCCAGGGTGTCCTTGTTCATGAGTCACTAAAAGCTAGCATGCAGGTGCAGCAAGCAATTAGGAAGGCAAATGGTATGTTGGCCTTCATCACAATGGGTTGAGTACAGCAGTAAAGAATGCAATTAATTAAAAAAAATCTGGAATTAAAAGCTAGTCTAATGATGGCCATGAAACCATTGTCGATTGTTGTAAAAACCCATCTGGTTCACTACTGTCCTTTAGGGAAAGAAATCTGCTGTCCTGACCTACATGTGACTCCAGACCCACAGCAATGTGGTTAACTCTTACATGCCCTCTGAAATGGCCTAGCAAGCCACTCACTTGCATCGAACTGCTACGAAGTCAATTTTTAAAAAATAAAACCGGACCTCGGCACCGTAAACAGCAAACCCAGCCCTGTTGACCCTGCAAAGTCCTCCTTACCAACATCTGGGGGCTTGTGCCAAAGTTGAGAGAGCTGTCCCACAGACTAGTTAAGCAACAGCCTGACAGTCATACTCAGAATCAGACCCGACAGACAAATGTCCCAGACACCACCATCACCATCCCTGGGTATGTCCTGTCCCACTGGCAGGACAAACCCAACAGAGGTGGTGGCATAGTGGTATACAGTTGGGAGGGAGTTGCCCTGGGAGTCGCCCTGGGAGTCCTCAACAACTGACTCCAGACCCCATGAAGTTTCATGGCATCAGGTCAAACATGGGCAAGGAAACCTCCTGATTACCACCTACCGCCCTCCCTCAGCTGAAGAGGGAGTACTCCATGTTGAACACCACGTGGAGGAAGCACCGAGGGTGGCAAGGGCGCAGAGTATACTCTGGGTGGGGGACTTCAAGGTCCATCAGCAAGAGTTGCTCAGTAGCAGCACTACTGACTGAGCCCTAAAGGACATCACTGCTAGACTGGGTTATGCAACATGTGGTGAGGGAAAAGGATACTTGACCTCATCCTCACCAAGCTGCCTGCTGCAGATGCATCTGTCCATGACAGTATAGGTAGGGGTGACCACCGCACAGTCCTTGTGCAGATAAAGACCCGCCTTCACACTGAAGATACCCTCCATTGTGTTATGTGGCACTACCGACATGCTAAATGGGATAGATTTCAAAAAGATCTAGCAATGCAAAACTGGGCATCAATGAGGCACTGTGGGCCAACAGCAGCAGAATTGTACTCAACCACAATCTGTAACTTCAAGGCACAGCATATCCCCCACTACCATCAAGCCAGGAAACCAAATCTGATTCAAAGAAGAGTGCAGGAAGGCATGCCAGGAGCATCAACAGGAATACCTCAAAATGGGGTGTCAACCTGGTGAAGCTACAACACAGGACTACTTGAGTGCCAAACTGCAGAAGCAGCATGCTATAGATAGAGCTAAGCGATCTTATAAAACAGGGAGGATCTAACCTCTGCAGTCCTACCACATCCAGCCATGAATGGTGGTGGACAATTAAACTGGAGGAGGAGGCTCCACAAATATCCCCATCCTCAAATTATGGGGGAGCCCAGCAAATCAGTGCAAAAGATAAGGCTGAAGCATTTGCAACAGTCTCTGCCTCCTCCTGAAGTCCCCAGCATCAAATACCAGACTTCAGCCAATTGAATTCACTCCACGTGATATAAAGCAACTGAAGGCATTGGATACTGCAAAGGCTATGGGCCCTGACAATATTCCGTAAATAGCGCTCAAGACCTGTGCTCCAGAACTTGCCACGCCCCTAGCCAAGCTGTTCCAGTACTGCTGCAACACTGGCATCTACCCTGCAATGTGGAAAAGTGCCCAGGTATGTCCTGTACGCATAAAGCAGGACAAGTCCGACCCAGCCAATTACCGCCCCAGTCTAATCTTAATTAGTAAAGTGATGGAAAGGGTCATCAACAGTGCCATCAAGCAGCACTTGCTCAGCAATAACCTACTCAGTGATGCTCAGCTCCTGACCTCATTACAGCCTTGGTTCAAACATGGACAAAAGAGGGGAGAGTGATTGCCCTTGACATCAAGGCATCATTTGACAGAGTATGGCATCAAGGAGCCCTAGCAAAACTGGAGTCAATGGGAATCAGGGGGAAAACTCTCAGCTGGTTGGAGTCATACCTAGTGCAAAGGAAGATGACTGTGGTTGTTGGAGGTCAATCATCTCAGCTCCAGGAGATCACTGCAGGAATTCCTCAGGGTAGTGTCCTAGGCCCAACCATCTTCAGCTGCTTCATCAATGACCTTCCTTCAACCATAAGGTCAGAAGTAGGGATGATTGCACAATGTTCAGCACCATTCACGACTCTTCAGATACTGAAGCAATCCATGTAGAAATGCAGCAAGACCTGGACAGTATCCAGGCTTGGGCTGATAGGTGGCAAGTAACATTCGTGCCACACAAGTGCCAGGCAATGACCACCTCCAACAAGAGAGAATCTAACTATCTCCCCTTGACATTCAACGGCATTACCATCGCTGAATGCCCCACTCACATCCTAGGGGTTAGCATTGACCAGAAAGAACTGGAGTAGCCATATAAATACCGTGGCTACAAGAGCAGGTCAGAGGTCAGGAATCCTGCAGTGAGTAACTCACCTCCTGATTCCCCAAAGCCTGCCCACCATCTACAAAGCACAAGTCAGGAGTGTGATGGAATACTCTCCACTTGCCTGGATGGATGCAGCTCCAACACTCAAGCTCGACACCATCCAGGATAAAGCAGCCTGCTTGTTTGGCACCCCATCTACAAACATTCACTTCCACCACCACAGTGACAGCAGTGTGTACCATCTACAAGATGCACTGCAGCAATGCACCAAGCCTCCTTAGACAGCATCTTCCAAAACCACGACCTCTACCAAAGACAAGGGCAGCAAAAGCATGGGAACACCACCCCCTGCAAGTTCCCCTCCAAGGTCACACCATCCTGACCTGGACCTATATCGCTATTCCTTCACTGTCACTGGGTCAAAATCCTGGAATTCCCTTCTGAACAACATTGTGGGTGTATGTACCTCCCATGGACTGCAGCAGTTCACCACCACCTTCTCAAGAGCAATTAGTGATGGGCAATAAATGCTAGCCGAGCCAGCAATGCCCACATCCCATGAAAGAATAAAAAGTCTTGCTGCAATTGTAGAGAGCCTTGGTGAGACTGCACTTGAAGTATAGTGTACAGTTTTAGTCTCCTCATCTAAGGAAAGATATACCTGCCATACAAAGTGCAAAGGAGGTTCACTATACTAACCCCTGGGATGCAGGCTTCTCTTATGAAAGAGATGGAGAATGGGCCCGTATTCTAGAGTTTCGAAGAATGAGGTGATCTCATTGAAGCTTACAGGGCAGATGTAGATAGAATGTTTCCTCTGGCTGGCGTGTCTAGAACAAGGGGACACAGTCTCAGAATAAGGGGCAGGCCATTTAAGACTGAGGGGAGGAGGAATTTCTTCAGTGTGGTGAATCTTTGGAATTCTCTACCCCAGAAGGCAGTGGAAACTCAGATTTCTGGATACTAATGACATCAAGGAATATGGGGATAGCACAGGAAAGTGGCGTTGAAGTCAATTAGCTATGATTTAATTTAATTGGAGCAGGCTCGACAGGTTGAACGACCTACTCCTGCTCCTATGTTCTTAATTGAATTTTTTGGAGTAGCAACAAAGAAGGCTGATGAAGGAAATGTGGCGAATGTTGCCTATATGGATTTTAAGAAAGCATTTGACAAAGTACCACATAAAAGGCTAGTTAGCAAAATTGAGACTCCCAGAAAAGGAGGATCAGTGTCCAGTTGGTTAAAAGATTGGCTTAAGGACAGAAAATAGCAAGTCATGGTAAATGGTGGTTGTTTTGCCAGATTAGAGGATGGTAAACAGTGGTGTTTCCAGAGGGTCAGTGCTAGGACCACTGCTTTTTTTTTTGCTTTTATATAAATGACTTGGATCTTGGCACATAATAGAATTTCAAAATTTGCCAATGATACCAAACTTGGAGCAGCAAACAGTGAGGATGTTACAAATTACCTGAACAGGACATAGATAACAGAATGGGCATATGAAATTTAATATAGACAAGTGTGAGGTGATGCATTTGGCAGAAAAGATCAGGTGAGGCAGTATACTTATGGGCACATTTCTAGAAGTGTATCATAACAAAGGGACCTGGAGATACGTGTGCATTAAATCTTCAAAGGTGGCAGGACATATTGAAAGTGGTTAGCAAAGCATATGGGATCTTGGGTTTCATATAGAGGCATCAAGTACAAAAGCAGGGAAGTTATGCTGAACCTCTATAAAAGGTCTGGTTAGGCCCCAACTAGAGTATCATGTCCAGTTCAAGTCACAATATTTTTAGAAAGGACATGAGGGTACCTGAGGAGGGTGAAGAGATTTTAGTTATAAGGATAGGTTTGTAATGAACTTGCTATGCTGAATGATTTTTAATTCATTGGTTGGAAACCTAAATTAAGAAAGCAGCCATGATAGCCACTGCAATTTGCATTGAAATACTTCACATTCCAAGGTATTGAGGTAGAGACAAATGTCTGAATAGCCTTCAGACAGAGCAATGGCTTGACAGTGAAAAAGCTAGCTGATATTGCTTTCATTAGACATTCAAAGCCATTTCAGAACATTTCACCACACCATTAACATACTGGTTGCCTTTGCACCATGACCTTCTGGTCAGTTACTCTGACCTTGTCCCAACACCTTCTCTTCTGTTATCTCTTGCCCCACTCCCACTTTACTTGCTTAAAACCTTTTACATTTTTAATATTTGCCAGTTCTGATGAAGGGTCACTGTCCTGAAACATTAACTCCCCTCTCCACAGATGCTGCCAGACCTGCTGAGCATTTCCAGCATTTCTTGTTTTTATTTCAGATTTCCAACATCTACAGTATTTTGCTTTTATATTGGAACATTGAGGTTCGTCCCGACTAGTGTTTAAGAGTAAACATTGAAACAAGACGATCTAAGCGAGGTTGGAATTCTTAGACGTGGATCACATTACAGTGCAAAAGAGAATACATGGGACAATCATGTGACAGTATCTCCATTTGTGAAATCTTGGTTTCTCTTGTACACAGCAGAAAAGCTTTTGAATTTTAACCAGTCCAGGACCCAGGTTGTGTCTCTTGGCGAGAGAAAGTTGGAGCGCAGTTCATTATTTTTACTTATTATCGGTTTTGATTAAGATTTTTGTTCATTCCTGGGATGTTGGAGTCACTGGCTAGGCCAGCATTTATTGCCCATCCCCAATTGCCCTCAAAGTGGTGAACTACTGCAGTCCATGTTGGGTAGGTACACCTAGTGTTAGGAAGGGAGCTCCAGGATTTTGACCCAGCGACAGTCAAGGAACAGCAATATAGTTCCAAGTCAAGATGGTGCGTAGCTTGGAGGGGAACTTGTAGGTTGTGTTCCCATGTATCTACTGCCCTTGCCCTTCCAGGTGGTAGAGACCATGGGTTTGGAAGATGCTGTCCAAGGAGCCTTGGTGTGTTGTTGCAATGCATCTTAGATTGTACACGGTTGCCACTCTGCGTCAGTGTGGAGGGAGTGAATGTTTGTAGATGGGGTGCCAAGTGTCGAGCTACTTGTGTTGTTGGAGCTGCAGCCATCCAGGCAAGTGGAGAGTATTCCATCACACTCCTGACTTGTGCCTTGTAGATGGTGGACAGGTTTTGGCGATTCAGGAGGAGAGTTATTCGCCGCAAGATTCCTAGCCTCAGACCTGCTCTTGTAGCCACAGTATTTATATGGCTATTCCAGTTCAGTTTCTGGTCAATGGTAACCCCCAGGATGTTGATAGTGGGGCATTCAACGATCATAATGCCATTGAATGTCAAGGTGTGATGGTTAGATTCTCTTATTGGAGTTAGTAATTGCCTGGCACTCGTGTGGCAAGAATGTTACTTGCCACTCATCAGCCCAAGCCTGGATATTGTTCAGGTCTTGCTGCATTTCTACACTGACTTTCAGTATGAGTCGTCGCGATTGGTGCTGAACATTCCCATTTTGACCTTATGATTGTAGGAAGGTCATTGATGAAACAGCTGAAGATGGTTGGGCAAAGGGCAATAAATTAACCTCTGTTTAAGCCCAAGAAAACCTGTCCGATTGGTTATGATCATAGCACATAAAAGGGTTAACCACTCACTGAATTGATCAGCACATCCACTGTTTAAAAGAAATAAACCCTGCAGTCAAATAAGGGGGAGGAGAGGGGCAAGTGGGGAGCTTTTAGACCCCTCTTCACTTGATCATAACAGGTTGGAAAACCTGGGGTTCTTCTCCCTGGAAGAGAGAGATTGAGGGGAGTCATGATCAAGGTGTACGAGATTATGACAGTCTTAGGTAAGTTAGACAAGGAAAAACTGTTCTTGTTAACTGATGGTACAAGGACTAGGGGACAGATTGACGGTTTTGAGCAAAAGATGCAGGGGGAATGGTAAGGAAGAACTTTTTTTTTTAATAAAAAGCAGTGAGTGGTAATGACTGGAACATGATGCCCATGAAGGTGGTAAAAGCAGAAACCAGCAATGATTTCAAAAGGAAATTGAATGGGCACTTGGAAACAAACTTGCAGGGCTACAGGGATCAAGCAGTGGAGCAGGACTGACTGGAGTGCTCTGCAGAGAGCTGGCATGGACCCAATAAGCTGTTTGGCCGACTTTTCTGGCCAAAATTACTCAGTATTCTACGTACAACTTAGAAGTTCAACAGATTGGGTGACCACTTTTCAGAATACCTCCCCTCCACCCACAAGCATAACCCAGAGCTTCCAGTTGCTTGCCATTTTAATTCACTACCCTGCTCTCATGCCAACATTTGTTCTTGGCCTGCTGCAGTATTCCAAGTGAACCTCAACACAAGCTTGAGGAACAGCACGTCATCTTCCAATTAGACATTTCACAGCCTTCTGGACTCAGTTCGACAACTTCAGAGCATGACTGCCTTTAATATTTTAATTTTTTTTTTAAAACCACGTGCCTGTCTGAAACTTACTTTTCAAATTTTTGCTTTCGGACAGAGCCGTTCATTATTCTGCTATTCACACTCTCTAGACTAATGCTTTGTCTTTTAATATAACTATTAACACTCCCTTTGCCTTTGTTCCATATCATCTTTGTCATTTAATCTCTCCTGCCCTCTCCCCCATCACACACACCTTCCCTTTTCTTCTCACCAACTTAATGGATACAACATGCCAATGTAGCTCAAGCACACTGGAGCCCATATGCTTTGCCATTTAAATATATGGGCTGTTGCCCCACTTTTTAATTTCTTCTTTTGCCTTTGCCATTCTGTCCTATTGCTTCTGCTACCCCAGCCATTTTAAAAAGAAAGTTATTTTCATCATAGCTGATTGGAAAGCAGTTCATTGTGCTGCAATGTTGAAAACTAGAGTGTTGATTTAAAATGCCACAGGTAGCAAAACGGTAAAACATCAAGAACTGCTGAAGGACTATGCATTGGTAGAATATTGTAGCCGATTGGTCAGTAGTGATGTTAATGCTGCTTCCACATACAGCATATAAATGCAAGCTCAATTATCTAATTTCATAATTCTGGAAAACTTGCGTAGTCACAAGAAAATCACCCATGTACTGAAATATCATTCAATCCCAGGACCAGGCACACAATACTCCAGTTAAGAGCACACAAAGGCAATTTATTCCATTCCTGCCATTCTGTAACTGGCAAGGGATGCCCAAAGTGAGTTTTCTTCCCTTCCAAGAAAAACACATCATCTCTCCCATGGCAGAGCTTGGAACAGAAGGCTTCCCAACATGATTGGAGACATTGACATTTAACCTGATCTAATACCTGAAACCAAGTTTAAAAAAAAAACAAATCCTCAATATTTTTCTTCGATTCATTTTACCAATGCTAATTTTTTTTTTAAATTGAGACAAGTCAAAATGACAATTGTAATTTAGTGACAATCACAAAAAACATTAAGGCCATCAAAAACACCATGCAACTACTTTAACAAATGTGTAGTGGAGTAAGAACATGAACATATTGCAAAATCTGAACCATTTTAGGATGCTTTTTCCTGGGAATGTGACTATTTTCCCATCAAATGTATACTCACTCAGGTTTTTTGACTAGAAGCTGCTGAATAAATTCAATGGCAGTTTTAGAGATGCCTTCAAATATTTCTTCGGAATAGTCAACATTAACCTGCGAGATATTGAGGAAAGTCTCTTGTTTATCTTCACCCTGAAATGGAGACTTTCCTGTCAGCATCATATATGCCAAAACTCCTATACTCCTGTAGGTAACAGACATAAAAGACAAAGCGGTGAAGCAGAATCTGTAATTGTTGTGCCCCATTTAAAAAAATAAGAATCCCAGCTATACATATTATTACACAACCGTGATAGAGGGCATAGATAGCGGCTGGCACACATTTCACTCTTTAAAATACCACACGTGCACAACGATGAGAACAGCAAGGTAACAAGACAGTACTCTGTCCAAATAAGTTCCAGTTTAAAATAGTGAGAAACAAGGATGTGTACCAGGCTCTACTTTATTTGCCCTCTTATGCAGCCATGCAGATAGGAATTATGATACAAATGCAAGGGCTCCAGGGAGAAGAAATCCAGCTTTTCCAAATAAATCATGCAAGAACTTCTTTATGCTAATGGCTGCACACTTGTAGTGCATTCTGAAGGGGACAGTCAGCTAACAGATATAGATTTGCAGCTTCTGATAGTAGCTGCATGCTTACTGTTAGTCTGAAGACTTAAATAATGAAAAGCATCAACCAGCTCCTGGGAAGCCACATAAGATCATTGATTAGTATTGGCAAAATAGAATGGAATATGGTGAGAATTTACTTATTTAGTGTTTTTGATGGCCTTGAATGTTTTGTGATCATCACAAAATTACAATTGTCATTTTGACTTCTCAATTTAAAAATTATTGGTAAAATGAATTGTGAAGAAAAATAGATGATTTAATTTTTTTTTTTAAAACTTGGTTTCAGATATTAGACCAGGTTAAATGTCAATGTCTCAAATCATGTTGGGAAATATCGTTAATATAGTACTATGTTACAAGCTCTGAGGTAGTGCACATATTTGTTAACTCTCGAGAAAACATGGCCATTAATAGTGCATGCTGAACTGAGAAGAGCAAAGGTTTGAGTCAGTGCTGCACCAGTATGGAGGCAATATACAAGGAGACAAAGATCAGCAATGTCTGGAGAACCTGCCCAGGAATGTGGTTATGTGAAGTTTGCAGTGAACATTTATGGTCATGTACTGGCCTGCATAGACATCATTGCACCAATCTACCATGAAATGATAGAATAATACTGGAAATACTCAGCATGTCTGGCAGCATCTGTGGAAAGAGAAGCAGAGTTAACGTTTCAGGTCAGTGACCCTTCAGCTGAAGGGTTACTGACCTGAAACGTTAACTCTGCTTCTCTCTCCACAGATGCTGCCAGACCTGCTGAGTATTTCCAGCATTTCTTGTTTTTATTTCAGCTTTCCAGCATCTGCAGTATTTTGCTTTTATTAAACATACCACATGTCCGTTTCTGTGGAAATTGGATCATAGTTCAAGATTTCAGGGGCTGCAAGAGAAAGAAAAATTACATTAAGTTTAAATATTAGTATGACCAAGTTTTATGAAAGGGAAATCACATTGGACAAATTTATTAGAGCTCTTGGAGAATATAACATAGAAGGGTAGATAAAGGGGAACTTGTAGATGTAGTATATTTGGATTTCCAAAAGGCATTCAATAACTTGCCAAAAAAAAATTACACAAGGGCTCATGGGGTTGAGGTAATATTAGCATAGATAGAAGATTAGTTAACAGACAGAACAGTAGGAATAAGTGGGGCATTTTCAGGTTGGCAGGCTGTAACTAGTGGGGTGCCACATTGATCAATAATGGGGCCTCAGCTATTTACAATTATAATGCTGACTGATGAAAGGATCAAAAGTCTTGTCTCCAGGTTTGCTGACAATACAAAGCGAGGCTGGACAGCAAGCTGAGAGGACAGAGGCAGCAAAAGAGCTATACAGGAGGTTGAGAGTGAGCAGTAAGATGGCAGAAGGAGCATAAATGTGGGAAAATGTGAGGTTATTCACTTTTTTATATAAATAGAAAATTTAAAATGGTGACAAATTTAAATGTTTACATTGAGAAATTTGACTGTCCTCATACAAGAGAGGGTGCAGCTACAGCAAGCAATAAGACAAATGATATGGTTAGCCTTTATTGCAAAGGGGCTGGTGTACAAGACAAAGGAAGTCTGTTCCTCGACCCTTTCACCAATGGGAACAATCTATCTCACTGTCTAGACTCCTCAAATTTGAACCTCTCAATCAAGTCTCCTCTCAACCTTCTCTTCTCCAAGAACAGCCCCAGCTTCACCAACCTATCCACATAACTGAAGTCCCTCAAATAATTTCTGCACCCTTCCTTGAATATTAACCTACATTTAAGCATTGAAATGTATTCTGCAAATGTTGCAAGTTAAACAGCAGATTAAACAATTTCAGAAGTCTATATTTCAAAGAAAATTACAATTTGTGTCAAGCAAAAATTCAAGATTTGTGCAAGAGATACGTTTGGATCTTGGGGCAAAATACAGATTCCCAAATATCCAGGGGGGGGGGGGGGGGGGGGGGGAGGCATGCACAAAAGGGAATGCAGATTGAATAGGGCTGTAAAGCTGCAGCACCAAATTGGCCACTTGCATGGTCTTGAAGTATGGCTCTCCACTCGGATTAAAGAATTGGTCAACAAAAAAACACCTAAATTCCATAAATAAACTTTAAAAAATAATCTCACCAATGTACTCTGGTGTTCCAGTGATTTCTCTTAATTCACCAACATTGTCAACTCTCCTGGACAAGCCAAAATCAATTATCTTTATGTCACCCAGTGGAGATGAGCTGGTTAATAAAATATTCTGTGGCTAAAAAGAACAAAAAATAAAAGCAATAAAGTTAGCAAAACTTATAAAATGTTAACAAAAGTAGCTTTTTATGTCTCAATTTATTATGATGTGTGTTCAATGATATCACTAACACAAAAGTCCAACTTAGAAAAGAGATTCAGCTACACTGTACAAATTTGGTATTTTCAGCAATATATTTATTGAATCTCAGACTGAAATGCCCTATAAAAATTATTAATTGAGCTGAGTAACACTGCCATGAAAAGCTATGTATCGCTAGGCCACACTCAAAAAAGGATCTCAATTCTTCTTCTTTGGCCTCCTCGTCTCGGGAGACAATGGGTGAGCGCCTGGAGGTGGTCAGTGGTTTGTGCAGCAGCGCCTGGAGTGGCTATAAAGGCCAATTCTAGAGTGACAGGCTCTTCCACAGGTGCTGCAGAAAAATTTGATTGTCGGGGCTCAATTAGTTCATTAGTAACATAACCCAAGACTTGGAAAGTAACCTGCCTATCCTCATTTGCATGATCTACGTCAGCTCAAGTCCCAAAGAGCAACACCAAATGGCAAAATAAACGTCTGCTCTAGACATATAGTCTTGAAAAGAAAATTTTAAAAGTGCTATTCTCCTCAGTCATGTTGTCCATTTCAAAATGGAGGAACAAAAATAGCATCTTGGAATACTGCAAACTTGTACAGAGCACCTGAAAAATTAGACGCAAGTTTTTTTGTAGCAGTTTTTACATTTCCTCCCTTCTCCACAATGGAGTATTTTAGCCTGGTGTTAGGAAAGTGTTGCTTGAACTTATGTTCTAGCAGCAATCAAAAATACCTATGTTGTGTTATCAAAATTTTCAGACCTGAGCAATTCAAAAGAGTTTTGAAAAATGGGGCACATAGCACAAAATCTACTCTAACAAATTTCCCAAGTCACTGTTAATAGTGCAAACCTCTAGGAATAACCAAAGCCTAAGTTCTGGCCGCTTGAAGAATGATTTAAATAAATACAAACCTCTTCCTCCCATTCCAAACTTTATTTTTATCAAGCCAAGAGATAAACTGCCACAATTTCCAATCATTAGTATTCTGGATTCCATTGCTTCCATGAAGATTGATTAGAGGCTGATCATTACACCCTGGCAGTATCCAAGATTGAAGCACTGGCACTTACTAGACCATGTGATGATAGTAAGGACCAGGAATTGAACAGATGTGCACATTACATGTGCTTTGGTTATGGCCAACGAATGCTGGACAGTCCACTAACTCATACGCTCAGTATTGCTGCTTGATGTGGCCTCCAAAAAAAAAAAAAAAGGGGCCAACAACTACAACAGGAATGGAGAACGTTCGAGGTTTCGGGCCTGTCAAATGACACCAAGCTCAAGGAATTAAGAGCAAATCAATCAAACTACAGGAGCAATGGTCACACCATCCAGCAACATCCAAGATGACCAGCAATCACTGAAATCCATCACTCACCAAAAAATCTTCAGACACACCAAGACTGGTTTGATGGAAGCGATACAGAAATATGCAATATCAATTGTAAACAGACAGCATTCCACACCTGGCAACGTGACCCAAACATCACAGAAAAGAAGCTCGCCCAGACAGCCAAAGCTGAAGTTCAAAGAACAACCTGTGATTTGAAGAACAAATAGTAGACAGAGAAGGCTGAGGAAATTCAACTCCTCACTGACATGCATGCCTTTTTCAAGGCAACCAAAGAAATTTACAGACCTTCAACATAGACTGACACCAGTAAGATCCAAAGATGGCAAGACTGACAGTATCCACACCCCCTGGGAAGAGCACTTAGTAGAACTACTCAAATCAGAACTCGAGTGGACATGCACTTGGAGAACCTCCCATAACTTTATCAGACGTGAACTAGATGATGATCCCAAGCATGACAAAGTGATAACTGCTGTCAACTTGATGCAAAACAAAGCTTATGGTCCTGACAATATCGCTGGAGAAATACGGAGGAGATACACTGACATATCGGGCTGAATTTTACTGGCATGCTGCACATTTCAAAGCACGCTGCTGCAGTCGGCAGCCTTCAAATACGGAAATGCCGCCACTGAGCTCCCACAATAATTTAGTGCAGGGGCTCATTTAAAATGGAGGGGGCAGAGAGGGCGCCCCTGCTGATGTAGAGGGGGCAGCTGCTCCATCCCCAGCAATGGTGTCCGGCACCACCTTGCAGGCGCTGTTTTTTTTTTTTTAAAGGGCTTCAAGCCCCTAGCATAGATTTGAATTTTTAAAGATTTAACATTTTTAATTTTATTAATTAAAAGCTGGAGGCCCTTTCCCAACCTCAATGTTTTTTTTTTTTAAATTGGCTGCCATGAATAAAATCTTAGTTCAATCTCAACCCAAACTTGCCCCCACCCAGCCTCTCCACTTTTGCCCTTCAATCCCTTCCCATCCCCACAGCCAAGAATTGTTTTCCCACTCCTCCCACCCTGATAATTTCAATCCTCCTCCCTCATGGCTCACTGGTTGGAGTTCCAAAGACGCGCGAGTTGCGTCTGGCAGCCATTGAAAAAATGGTGTGGGATGGCTGCTGGGACCATGTTAAGTCAATTAGCATAGTTTTCATTAATTTAAATATGTAAATGAAGGCCCCGCTATTGAGGCCTTGCTGATGCCGGTAAAATGCAGCAGGGCCTTCTTGGCATCAGGGGTCGTGGTGGGCAAGTATTTTATAGGCCCTCCTGGCCACGACCAGAGGGGCTGGTAAAATTAAGCCCATCTTCTACAAAGTGCTGCTGGAGGGCAGAGTGTGAAGAAGGGAGTTTGGTAAGTGAGGGAATTTTAAGGGTTAATCTCTCTAAAGTCTAGTTTTTGTTTTGTTCACATTTTGCAATTAACTGAAATTACTTCAAGTTAAGAGGCAAGTTACATTTCTTAAGAGTTTTAATCAGGGGTATACAAGCTCTGAGCAGCTGTCGCTAGTTAATTAGGTAGCTAGCTTAAACTGGTTTCTGAGCTCCAGCAAAGTTAACATTGTTTTCAGAAAATATAAATTCAGGGGACTCTGCTGCTTGTCTGCACTGAATGTAGCTGGAGGGTACAGAATGTGAAGGGAGTTCAGTAAGTGAGGGGAACTATAAATTAAGAAAAAAATTAAATTAATACAATAAAAAGATAGCAGGACAGGTGATGTGTCACAGCTGCAGTATGTGGGAGCTCCTGGATGCCAGGGCAACCACATCTGTCACAAGCGTCTGGGGCCTGAGGAGCTTCGGCTCAGTCACTGAGCTGCAGGCCGAGCTGCAACACTGATGCATCAGGGAGGTTATGTAGACATGGTTTCCTGTCCCAAATCAAGTAAAATCCTACCCCGATTATGTAGCATAAATCTCAACTACACCTAAACCAAAGCTAAAAGGTTTGTTACAAACTGCCAATATCAGCATCATCTCCAATTTGGTAGCACAAGAGTCTTGCAGAGCTAATTTCAAGAATTGACTTTAATGGGTCCGACAAGAGTTTATCGGTTATGAAGCCACTTTAGTGGCAATCTTCAAGAAGGCAACAGCTAAAGAATAAAGAAGTTGCTGGCTGCTGTAAAGACATTTTAGCCAGAACATTGTGCATTAAAAAAAAGGTCTGTTCCTGAACATATTCAATATCAATAGGCAGCAATTATTTATTTTTATTTTATTTATTTTATTTAGATACAGCACTGAAACAGGCCCTTCGGCCCACCGAGTCTGTGCCGACCATCAACCACCCATTTACACTAATCCCATATTCCTACCACATCCCCACCTGTCCCTATATTTTCCTACCACCTACCTATACTAGGGGCAATTTATAATGGCCAATTTACTTATCAACCTGCAAGTCTTTGGCATGTGGGAGGAAACCGGAGCACCTGGAGAAAACCCACGCAGACACAGGGAGAACTTGCAAACTCCACACAGGCAGTACCCAGAATTGAACCCGGGTCGCAGGAGCTGTGAGGCTGCGGTGCTAACCACTGCGCCGCCCTTGAATAGATGCTATATCATTAATAGCTACGCCTAAACTATTTTATTAAGCTGAGCCCCACTTCCCTCCCAATGGTTTCTATGAAGGGCAAGTGTGTAGAGAAGGTTGAATGTGAAGATGGAGTTAGGACAGTATTCAATTTTGTTTGGTATACTGAGCAAACAAGATGAATCAAAGATGGAATGGATTTCAAAGCGGAGATTACCAAGTCCTGATCAGTTTTGTTTTAGACAAGATTTCCCCCCTTTTTTGCCAATACTTTAATCATTGCCAACAGTGCAGATGGGGAATGTGCTCCTACATAGTACATTGTATCATTGCACTTCTTGTGTGCATGCCAATGAATAAAATACGAAGAGTTGTCGAAAAAGGTTTGGCCTTTGTGTATTCAAACTGCTGACAATGACAAAAGGAAAATCTTCAAAAGCAAAAAAGTATCAACTGAACCAATCCTAACATTCCAGAATTGAATGTCTTGTTTGAGCCAGGTCTCTTACCACAATATCACTTCCACAGGGCTATCTGGGCCTGCAGTTGACCAACCTTATTTTCCACACGATGCTTTCACATACATAGTAACCCTAATTTAGACATTACTTTTCCTCTTACTCAAACCCCACTTAACACTTTACTATTACACTAGAGTAGGGAAAAAAAAAAAAAAAAAAAAAAATCGGTCTCTAACTCTGTGAGCACCTTTGTTCCTCTCCTGTATTATCTTCTGGCTCTCACACCCCTGCCAAGGTAGCTTAAAAGTTTGAGCAGAAACTCGAGCAAAATATTCAATTGAGAAAGCGATCAATTTTCACCCAGTTTGCTGATTTTGTGCCCAAAGTGGAAACTCTACCTCAAATCATTCAAGATCCAAAACTGTGCAACTCTTGTCCTTAGCTCCCTTGCAACCAATTAAGATTTTAGAACTGAAGCCTAGCATCACCTAAATCACTTCTCATATCTGATCTTCTATCCAGTGCTAGTCAACCTTAGAGTCTTGTTCTGACCCACATTTCTCAACAAAAAAACTTGCACTACTTAAAATGTTAGGGCAGTCCATCAATTCAAATCACATTGAACAATTCATTCCCAAGCATGGTCATTAATTCAATTTCTAGTACTGCCATCTGCAAAAAGCCTGGTCAGTTCTCAAAAATGGTCATGAGTGTTTTACCTATTTGGAGTATGAATGTCTATTCTTAGCAATAAGTTAGGCCTATCCACAATTATCCTTCAAGAAATCAAAAAGGTAAAAAGACAAATGCACATAACCCAGATCATTAAAATGTGAAGCCTGGACTCAAATTCCAGATAGATAACAAAATTATGAGCCATTTTAACACTGGTAATATACTGCTTTTAATAGAAAAAAAAATTACCAGACCTGCTGAGTATGTCCAGCACTTTTTATATTAAAAAAATTACCAGTTTTTAAAAACAAAAAACATAAGCTTTTACTTTCAAACTTGTTCAAAACCTCACTGATGAAGCAACACTTGTGCAAAATAAGATCTTGCAACCTTAAAAATACTTACCTTTAAATCTAGGTGTACAATATTCCTTTGGTGAAGAAAAGCTACACCTTCTAGAGTCTGTCGAAGAAGTCTGATCACATCCTTTTCTGAGAGCGCTTCATCTCGGTCAGCTACACAAAGATTAAAAACTTCTCCTCCAGCAGCACTAGAAACAAATTTAAACATGAGAAACCAATTAATTCTAATATTCATCTGCCCCTGTCCTTTTCTGTCAATTATCTTACACAGGTGTATTGTTTACTAACCCTTATGTTAATGGAACAAGTTTCTCCTTATTTACTCCACCAAAACACTCAATTTTGACCTTCTCTATTAAATCTCTCCTTAATATTCTGTTTCAAGGAGAATAATCAGAGCTTCACCAGATATCTGAAACTCCTCATTCTTGGTACATCTCCTCTGTACTTTCCCCACAGTCTTAATGTCCTTCAAGTGCGGTGCCCAGAAATGGGCACAATATTCTCAGAGATCTAACCAGCAAGTTATAAAAGGTTTAACTTAACTTCCTTGCTTTTATACTATATGTATTATTTATAAAGTCAAGGATTCCATGCACATTTTTCAACAACTTGACCTGCCATCTTCAAAAGAAGCATGTATGTGAACCCCCAGGTTTATCTATGTTCCTTTGTACACTTTAATATTGTATAATTTTGTTTATATTGCCTCATTATTCCTGCCAAAATGCATCACTTCACACTTCTCTGCATTACACTTAATCTGCGATGTGTCTGTTCATTTCAGAAGTCTGTTACTATCCTCCTCACTGTACAGTTTCAAGCTTTATGTCATTTGTAAACTTTATTATGCCTCCTATATGCAAGTCCAAGACATTAATATACATATCAAAAGCAGTGGTCTTAATACCACTCCCTATTGGACAATATTGTACACCTCCATCTAGACTGAAAAATAACTACTTTTTGCTTCACATCAAATTTTGTATCTGCATGCCACTGCTGCTTTACTCTTAAGGGCTTCAATTTTGCTCACACACCTGGTATGTGGTACTTCATCAAATACCTTTGAAAATCAACATAAATCAGCAGCCCCATGAAACTGTATCCCAGCAAGCAATCAAAACTTTTGAGACGAGGGGAAAAAATTTACCAGGAAAAGAATGAAAGTCTTTTTAAAAAGGCGCAAAGAAAAGGCATGGTGGAACACAGAATAAATGCTTAAATTTAAGTTTTATTTTGGGCATATGCCATCAATATTCAAGTAGCAAAGATCATCTTAACATCTGCACAGCTGTTAATGCCAACATCATGTGTTTCAGCAACAGAGGGAGAATGTACTTACTATTCTAATACAAGGATGATTTCATTAGTTGTTTCATACACCTCGTACAGGCCCACCACACGTGGATTTGACTTTGCCATTTCAAGTACAGCAATTTCATGTATGATATCAGCTTTACAATCTAGACCTCGACGCCTCTTCTTCAGAAACTTAGCTGCATATTCTTTCCCGGTAGCTTTTTCTACACATTTTTTAACGACAGCAAATTTGCCTCTGCACCAGAAAAAAAGGGTTACTATATCAGAATGAAGTGTAATGATGCAATTTATCTTAGACATTGAGCTTTAAATTTCCTGATTTATAAATATCAGTGCACTGTTAAAGCTTTACCTGCAACACATACCTCCAGTAAGTATCAAACTTGCTTTAAACTAGTATGCAGCATTTGGAACAAAAGCAAAACTGTTGAAATATGGATTAGAGGTTCTATACAAATACGAAACAATGAAAGATTCTAAATGTAACCCTGCACTGGTGCATCAACAAACTCTTTTTAAAAAATTCATAGAGAATGTGGACAACACTGGCTAGGCAAGCATTTACTACCCATCCCCAATGCCCTCGAAAGTAGTGGTGAGCTGCCTTCTTGAATCACTGCAGTCCTTGGGGTGTAGGTACACCCATATTGCTGTTAGGAAGAGAGCTCCAGGGTCTTGACCCAACGACAGTGAAGGAATGGCAATATATTTCCAAGTTAGGATGGTGTGGCTTGGATGGGAACTTGCAGGTGGTGGTGTTCCCATGTATCTGTGCCCTTGTCCTCCTAGGTGGTAGAGGTCGTGGGTTTAGAAGATGCTGTCAAAGGAGCCTTGGTGAGTTGCTGCAGTGCATCTTGTAGATAGTACACACTACTGCCCCTGTGCATTGGTGGGAGCGAATGTTGAAGGTGGCGTATGGGGTGCCAATCAAGCGGGCTGCTTTGTCATGGATGGTGTCGAGTTTCTTGGATTATTTGAGCTGCATCCATCCAGGCAAGTGGAGAGTATTCCATCACACTCCTGAATTGTGCCTTGTAGATGGTGGACAGGCACTGGGGAGAGAGGAGGCAAGTTACTCGCCACAGAATTCCCAGCTTCTGACCTGCCTGCTCTTGTAGCCATAGCATTTACGTGGCTGTTCCAGTTCAGTTTCTGGTCAATGGTGACTCCCAAAGACAATGTCAAGGGGAGATGGTTAGATTCTCTTGTGTTTGAGATGGTCATTGCCTAGCACTAGTGCGCCAAAATGTTACTTGCCACTTATCAACCCAAGCCTGGATGTTGTCCAGGTCTTGCTCCATATGGACATTGGCTGCTTCAGTATGAGTTGCAAATGGTGCTGAACACACTGCAATCAGCGATCATTCTCAATTCTGACTTTCTTCATAAACTGGTAGAAAAAGAGGACTGGCAAATGGACTTCTCAAACTTGGGTAGCTTTATCTGACAGCCTGGCTAACTATTACAAAATTCTTCTTACGAGGTGAGGGAGAGAAGAACAACATAAGAAATAGCAGTAGACCATTTGGCCCCTTGAGCTTGCTCTGCCACCACTACGATCATGGCTGATCAGCTATTGCAACTCCACTTCTGTCCAATGCCCATAATTGCTTGATTGAGAGATCAAAAATCTACTGATCTCAATCTTAAATATACTTAATGATGGAGCATCCACAACCCTAGTAAAGAAATTTCTCATCTCTGTCCAAAAATGATCAGTCCCTTATCCTGAGACCATGACCCATGTTCTAGATGCCCTAGTCAGAGGAACAACCTCTTAGCATCTACCCTGTCAAGCCCCTTCAGAATCTTGTATGTTTCAATGAGATCACCTTTCATTCTTCTAAACTTCAGACAGTGCAAGCCAAAATAACTGCCTCTTGTCATAGGATGACCCTCTAATCCTAGGGACCAATACTGTGAACCTTTATTGTTCCACCTCTAAGGTGAGTATACCCTCCCTGAGATATGGAGACTAAAACTGCACAGTGTTCCATGTTAATTAAATATAATTGATTTACAATTATAAGCTGATGGAGGACATTAATTGGAGTCTTATTTCAGTACAGAAAAAAAAAAAGAGACATCTACTGAGACTGTGGCGGGGGGCACAGTAGTTAAGTTAGGGAGGTATATACTTAACTGTACAGTGTGGAACACAAGACAGAGTTAAGATGGACTCCGGTATGATCCTTTACCACAACAGGCTTTCTGGACTATGACATTCCAGGTGTAGTCTCAAAGTCCTATACAACTGCAGCAAGACTTTATTGTACTCTAATCCCCTTGCAATAAAGGGGAACATACTATTTGCCTTCCTAATTGCTTGCTGTACCTGCATGCTAACTTTGTGTTCCGTAAACAAGTACATCTGTGATGAAACATAGGTATAATAGACTTAATTAGGTAGAATTTAGATCAGTTAATACATTATACCTTTTTGCATTAAAGATTGAATAAATGGTCAGTTTTCAAGACTCACTGAAATCCCCTTTTAAGGGCAGGGTTAAAAATCCATAAACATCCCTATTACAATAGAATGTGAACCAGAAACACCTCAAGTTAAAAAATCCATTCCAAGGTCTCTGATAATGGAATTTGATGAAACACAGACATGCTAGGAGGTCCGTATTGATAACTATAAACTTAATTAGTTGATGGCATTAGTGATATAGACAGACTGACTTAAGAGGATGGTACAAGGTACCATAAAAAAAAAGGACAATTACAGATGATAAACCACAAAATGGAATGGTACTTACAAAAACAGATGCCAAGTAAACCCAATTACAAACAAACATTTTGACCAGATAAAAGTTCACAACTTCAAGAGAAGGGAATTCTCAGCAAATAAATTAAGTGGGAATGATAGCTAATGATATTACCATATATGGATTACAAAAGCAGGAACAAAGGTAACACCTACATTCCAGAAGACGAGATGAGAAAAGAAACCGTATAAACATGAGTTTTGAATCAAAAACCAGAAGAACTGAATCCTTCATCAATGCTCCTCAACCGAAGTTAAGAATGAGTGACTGCATGACAGGAGAATTCTGCTCCTAACTGAAAGCGTTTTGTCTCGTTAAGCAGGAGGTTTACTCAGGTACTTTAAGGTAAGTTTACTTTCAATTTTGATGGATATTTTAAGATTTTGCTGTAACATGGTCAAGGTTGAACTTTTGGATTCTATTTTAGAACTAAGATTTGTTTTACATCTTAGTAATCTTTGATATTGTAGCATACTTAGCCACTTAAAGTGTACTGCATGTTCAATTCTTCAAATATATAAAAAAAGTTAATAAACTGTCTCGTATGCCATTCTGTATACAGCTACAACAACCCCCTGTCTCATTAAGCGGGGAGATACTTATTGGAGAGAGTTTCCCATCAGGAATATTTAGGACAGCTATAATTATTTTTTAAAATAGGCAATCCGAAGATAGTAACATTGTTAGTTTTCTTTCTTTGAGGGACGACTAGTTCAGTTTTTCAGACCCAAACAAACAAGTGTCTGTAGGAACCTGTCTAGTTTGAACTTAAGGGAGACTCAGGGATGTACACTTAATTTGGTTTAGTCCCTATATGGGGTTAAAGTCAAATCATGTCACACCCAAATCTATAACATTAAAAAAGGTTTCACATCTTTTATAAAATTCTCCTTTTCTATTCTTACTATCAAAGTGAGTAAATTCACACTTCCCCACATTGTACTTAATTACCTTGTTGCCCACTCACTTAGCCTGTCTACACTGCTTTGTAGCCTCTGTCCTCCTCACAGCTTACATTCCCACCTAGCTTTGTATGGTCAGAAAACAGACACATTATTCTCAGCCTCTGTCTAAATCACCAATATAGATTGTAAATAACTGAGGCCCCAGCACTGATCCTTGGAGCACTCCACAGCCTACCAACTTGAAAATGCCCCACTTATCCCTAAACTCTGCTTCCTGTCCATTAACCAATTCTCCATCCATGCTAATTGTTACCCCAACTCCACAAACCCTTATCTAATGTCTTAACCTTGTGTGGCACTTTATCGAATGCCTTTTGGAAATCCCAAGTACATCACATCTACTGGCTCCCCTTTATCTACCCTACTAGTTAAATCCTCAAAAGACTCAAATATGTCAAACAATTTTTTGTATTATTAGTTTAGAGATACAGCACTGAAACAGGCCCTTCGGCCCACCGAGTCTGTGCCGACCATCAACCACCCATTTATACTAATCCTACACTAATCCCATATTCCTACCACATCCCCACCTGTCCCTATATTTCCCTACCACCTACCTATACTAGTGGCAATTTATAATGGCCAATTTACCTACCAACCTGCAAGTCTTTTGGCTTGTGGGAGGAAACCGGAGCACCTGGAGAAAACCCACACAGACACAGGGAGAACTTGCAAACTCCACACAGGCAGTACCCAGAATTGAACCCGGGTCGCTGGAGCTGTGAGGCTGCGGTGCTAACCACTGCGCGCCCTTATGTTGATTCTGTATGATCATACTGATCTTCTAAGTGCATAGTTAAGACTTTTTTCTAATTCATTCACGGGACCTGAGCGTCACTGGCCAGGCCAGCATTTATTGCCCATCCCCAATTGCCCTCTAGAAGGTGATGGTGAGCTGCCTTCTTGAACCACAGCAGTCCATTTGGGGCAGATATACCCACAGTGCTGTTAGGAAGGGAGTTCCAGGATTTTGACCCAGCGACAGTGAAGTAATGGCGATATAGTTCCAAGTCAGGATGTTGTGTGACTTGGAGGAGAACTTGCAGGTGGTGGTGCTCCCATGTATTTTCTGCCCTTGTCTTTTTAGTTGGTAGAGGTCGCAGGTTTGGAAGGTGCTGTCTAAGGAGCCTTGGTGCATTGCTGCAGTGCATCTTGTAGATGGTACACACTGCTGCCACTGTGCGTCAGTGGTAGAGGGAGTGAATGTTTGAAGATGGGGTGCCAATTAAGTGGGCTGCTTTGTCCTGGATGGTGTCGAGCTTCTTGAGTGTTGTTGGAGCTGCACCCATCAAGGCAAGTGGAGAGTATTCCATCACACTCCTGACTTGTGCCTTGTAGATGGTGGACAGGCTTTGGGGAGTCAGGAGGTGAGTTACTCGCCTCAGGATTCCTAGCCGCTGACCTGCTCTTGTAGCCACAGTATTTATATGGCTACTCCAGTTCAGTTTCTGGTCAACGGTAGCCCCTAGGATGTTGATAGTGGGGGATTCAGCAATGGTAATGCCATTGAATGTCAAGGGGAGATGGTTAGATTCTCTCTTGTTGGAGATGGTCATTGCCTGGCACTTGTGTGGCATAAGTGTTACTTGCCACTTATCAGCCCAAGCCTGGATATTGTCCAGGTCTTGCTGCATTGCTACATGGACTGCTTCAGTATCTGAGGAGTCACAAATGGTGCTGAACATTATGCAATCATCAGTGAACATCCCTACTTCTGACCCTATGATTGAAGGAAGGTCATTGATGAAGCAGCTGAAGATGGTTCGGCCTAGGACACTACCCTGAAGAACTCTTGCAGTGATGTCCTGGAGCTCAGATGATTGACCTCCAACAACCACAACCATCTTCCTTTGTGCTAGGTATGACTCCAGCCAGCAGAAGGTTCTCTCCACCTCCCCCCCGCCACTACCCCCCGTGATTCCCATTGACCTCAGTTTTGTAGGGGCTCCTTGATGCCATACTCAGTCAAATGCTGCCTTGATGTCAAGGGCAGTCACTCTCACCTCGAGTTCAGCTCTTATGTCCAGGTTTGAACCAAGGCTGTAATGAGGTCAGGTGCTGAGTGGCCCTGTCAGAACCCAAAGCGAGCATCACTGAGCAGGTTATTGCAAAGCAAGTGCTGCTTGATGGCATTGTTGATGATACCTTCCATCACTTTACTGATGATTGAGAGTAGGCTGATGGAGCAGTAATTGGCCATGTTGGACTTGTCCTGCTTTTTGTGTACAGGACATACCTGGGCAATTTTTCACATTGCAGGGTAGATGCCAGTGTTGTAGCCGTACTGGAACAGCTTGGCTAGGGGCGCGGCAAGTTCTGGAGCACAGGTCTTCAGTACTATTGCCAGAATATTGTCAGGGCCCATAGCTTTTGCAGTATCTAGTGCCTGCAGTCGTTTGATATCATACGGAGTGAATCAAATTGGCTGAAGTCTGGCATCTGTGATGCTGGGGACTTCAGGAGGAGGCCGAGATGGATCATCAACTTGACACTTCTGGCTGAAGATTGTTGCAAATGCACCTTTTGCACTGATGTGCTGGGCTCCCCCATCATTGAGAATGGGAATTATTTGTGGAGCCACCTCCTCCAGTTAGTTGTTTAATTGTCCACCACCATTCATGGCTGGATGTGGCAGGACTGCAGAGCTTAGATCTGATCCGCTGGTTATGGGATCGCTTAGCTCTATTGCATGCTGCTTACGCAGTTTGACACAGATAGTCCTGGGTTGTAGCTTCACCAGGTTGACACCTCATTTTGAGGTATGCCTGGTGCTGCTCCAGGCATGCCCTCCTGCACTCTTCTTTGAACCAGAGTTGGTCTCCTGGCTTTATGGTAATGGTAGAGTGGGAGATATGCCAGGTCATGAGGTTACAGACTGTGGTTGAGTACAATTTTGCTGCTGCTGCTGATGGCCCACAGCGCTTCATGAATGCCCAGTTTTGCATTGCTAGATCTGTTCGAAATCTATCCCATTTAGCACAGTGATGTGCCACACAACACGATGGACGGTATCCTCAATGTGAAGGCGGGACTTCGTCTCCACAAGGACTGTGCAGTGGCCACTCCGACCAATTCACTCAGACAGAAGCATCTGCGGCAGGCAGATTGGTGAGGAAGAGGTCAAGTATGTTTTTCCCACGCGTTGGCTCCCCCACCACCTGCCGCAGACCCAATCTAGCAGCTATGTCCTTTAGGACTCGACCAGCTGAGTCAGTAGTGGTGCTACTGAGCCAATCTTGGCAATGGACATTGAAGTCTCCCACCCAGAGTACATTTTGTGCCCGTGCCACCCTCAGTGCTTCCTCCACGTGGTGTTCAACATGGAGGCATACTGAGTCATCAGCTGAGGGAGGGTGTTAGGTGGTAATCAGTAGGAGGTTACCTTGCCCATGTTTCACCTGATGCCATGAGACTTCATGTTGTCCAGAGTCGATGTTGAGGACTCATAGGGCAACACTCTCCCTACTGTATACCACTGTTCCACCACCTCTGGTGGGTCTGGATATACCCAGGGATGGTGATGGCAGTGCCTGGGACATCGTCTGTAAGGTATGATTCCGTGAGTATGACTGTCAGGCTGTTGCTTGACTAGTCTGTGGGACAGCTCTCCCAACTTTGGCACAAGCCCCCAGATGTTAGTAATCAGGACTTTGCAGGGTCGACAGGGCTGGGTTTGCCGTTGTCGTTTCCAGTGCCTGGGTCGATGCCAGGTGGTCAGTCCGGTTTCATTCCTTTTTATTGACTTCGTAGCGGTTAGGTACAACTGAGTGGCTTGCTAGGCCATTTCAGAGGCATGCAAGAGTCAACCACATTGCTGTGGGTCTGGAGTCACATGTAGGCCAGACCAGATAAGGACAGCAGATTTCCTTCCCTAAAGGACATTAGTGAACCAGATGGGTTTTTACAACAATCGACAATGCTTTCACGGCCATCATTAGACTAGCTTTCAATTCAAATTAAATTCAAATTCCACCTTCTGCTGTGGTGGGATTCGAACCCATGTCCCCAGAGAAATACCCTGGGTCTCTGGGTTACTAGTCCAGTGATACCACCACTACGCCACCACCTACCCATAATGGACTACAGCATTTTCCCAGACGACTTATGTCAAGCTAACTCGCCTGTAGTCCCCGTTTTCTCCCTCCATCCTTCCTTGAATAGCAGAGTTACATTTGCAGATTAGGTCTTTAGTCTTTTACTTTCATTACTCTTTCCTCACCTTAAAAATCAAGATAGTGCTGCAGCAACAAGGGGAACCAAAATTAAACATTACTCATGCCTTCTCCTCACCTCCCATGCCATTGCAAAATATTTCACTTTTACACACTTTGAAATTTTAATATTGTATTATTTAAAAGAACTCTTTCGACAGAGCTAAAAAGGGTAAAACTACAGAATGATCCAAACTAAATTCAAAAAAAAAGAGTTGAATGTCATCGATATTATCCTCATATGTACTCTCCAGCAGCTATTAAATTAAGTGACTTCGTGCTCAGTTAGGCTATTTACATATAAGGAGTTACACAAAAAGTGGTGAATATTCAAAAAAGTGCCCCCAAAAATGTTTTCCTTAGTCAGTAAAGAATCCTGATCTTGTGAACACTCTGATCATTAAAGTTCTAAGACCCCATTGCTTTATCTCTTACCTCTCGGTTAAAGAGAGCATTCAGGTAACTCCCAACAGAGATCACGATTGAAACTTCATTCTGTTCTTGATATGGAGCTGAAAGATTGCTTCTTGAACCAGTACTTATTCTTTTTATTGCAAAATGTTAAGTTTAGTGATTCTTGAAAACAAGGCCTCTCAAAGACACTGATAAGTGTTCATATAGTGCCTTTAACATAGTAGCACACTACTGAGTCAGCGGCGCTTGAGATGGCTTGGCCATGTGAGCCGCATGGAAGATGGCAGGATTCCCAAAGACACACTGTACAGCGAGCTCGCCACTGGTATCAGACCCACCGGCCGTCCATGTCTCCGTTATAAAGACGTCTGCAAACGCGACATGAAATCGTGTGACATTGATCACAAGTCGTGGGAGTCAGTTGCCAGCATTCGCCAGAGCTGGCGGGCAGCCATAAAGACAGGGCTAAATTGTGGCGAGTCGAAGAGACTTAGTAGTTGGCAGGAAAAAAGACAGAGGCGCAAGGGGAGAGCCAACTGTGCAACAGCCCCAACAAACAAATTTCTCTGCAGCACCTGTGGAAGAGCCTGTTACTCCAGAATTGGCCTTTATAGCCACTCCAGGCGCTGCTTCACAAACCACTGACCACCTCCAGGCGCGTAGCCATTGTCTCTCGAGATAAGGAGGTCCAAAAAAAAAGAAAAAAAAAAAGAAAAAAAAAGACACCCCAAGGCAATTCGCAAGAGTAACAAAATTTGACACCCAGCCACAAAAAGGAGATGAGGGCAAAAGCTTAGTCAGAGGTTTTAAGCAGCATCTTAAAAAAAGGGGAGACACAGAGAGGGGTTTAGGGAAGGAGTCCCAGAACCTATGGCCTCAATAGCTGAAGGAAGAGTCACCAATGGTGAAGCAATTAAAATTGGGGATGCACAAGAGGCCAGAATTGGAGGAGTGCAGATATGTGAGGGTTGTAGGGCTGCAGGAGGTTTGAGATAAGAGGAGCAAAGCCAGGGAGTGACTTGAAAACAAGGTTGAGGATTTTAAAAACTGTGGTACTACTCAACTGGGAACCAATGTAATTCAGCAAGGGGTAATTGGTGAATGGGGCTTGAGAGTTAGGACATGGGCAAGAGCTTTGGATGATCTCAAGTTTACAAAGAATGGAAAATTCCTGCTCTTCCAGTACTGGATATCATACAACTTAGTGACAGTGGAAGGTTGAAAGAGGTGATGTTGAGGAGCAGCATGTAGATGAGAAATAGGAGGGGGGCCAGAACAGGAAGAGAAGCCATTGTAGGTGCAGATTCTAAGGTTATGACAGAAACCAAGCGAGTATAGTCCCTATAGTGTTAGAGCCATTAGGGAAGGATGATGTGGTCAGTGTCAAAGGTTGCAGAAAGTCAAGAAGGACAGAAGAGATAGTTTATCATGGTCAGTCACACAGATGTTATTTGTGACTTCAATAAGAGCCGTTTCAGTGCTGGAAACATGATTGGAGGAGGGATTCAAATAAACAATTCTGGAAAAGGGTCATGGATTTGGGAAGGGATTCCTCTTGTCCTTGAGCATAGTAAGGCAGGCTGGAGATGGCACATTAGAGTCATAGAGTCAGTTATACAGCATGGAAACAGGCCCTTTGGCCCATAGTGTCTGTGCCGGCCATCAAGCACCTAACTATTCTAATCCCATTTTCCAGCACTTGGCCCTGTAGCCTTGTATGCTATGGCATTTCAAGTGCTCATCTAAAAAATACTTCTTAAATGTTGAGGGTTCCTGCTTCTACCACCCCTTCAGGCAGTGCATTCCAGATTCCAACCACCTTCTGGGTGAAAAACTTTTTCCTCAAATCCCCTCTAAACCTCCTGCTCCTTACTTAAAATCTATGCCTCCTGCTTATTGAGCCCTCCACTAAAGGGAAAACGTTTCTTCCTATCTAGCCTATCAATGCCCCTCATAATTTTGTATATCTCAATCAGGTCCCCCCTCAGCCTTCTCTGCTCCAAGGAAAACCACACTCGCCTTTCCAGTCTCTCTTCATAGCTGAAATGCTCCAGCCCAGGCAACATCCTGGTGAATCTCCTCTGCACCCCCTCCAGTGCAATCACATCCTTCCTATAGTGTGATGCCCAGAACTGTAGAGGGTACTCCAGCTGTGGCCTAACTAGCGTTTTATACAGCTCCATTTTAACCTCCCTGCTCTTATATTCTATGCCTCGGCTGATAAAGGTAAGCATCCCATATGCCTTCCTGACCACCTTATCTACCTGTGCTGCTGCGTTCAGTGATCTATGGACAAGTACACCAAGGCCCCTCTGTACTTCCTAGGGTCATATTGTATATTCCCTTGCCTTGTTATTCCTCCCAAAATGCAGTACCTCACACTTCTCAGGTTTAAATTCCATTTGCCACTACTCCATCTAGATCATCCTGTAATCTAAGGCTTTCCTTCTCACTATTTACAACAACTTTCATGTCATCTGCAAACTTACTGATCATACCTCTTATATTCACGTCTAAATCATTAACGTACACTACAAACATTCACATTCTCAGAAGCAAGAAGCTACAAACAGCAAGGGTCCCAGCACTGATCCACACTGCTCACAGGCCTCCATTTGCAAAAACAACCCTCGACCATCATCCTCTGCCTTCTTCCACGAAACCAATTTTGCATCCAAAGTGCCGAATTATTCTGGATCCCATGCAGGACATCAAAAGCCTTACTGAAGTCCACGTGGACTACATCAACTGCTTTACCCTCATCTACACATCTAGTCACGTCCTTGAAAAATTCAAGTTTGTTAGACACGATCTCCCCCTGACAAAGCCATGCTGACTGTCCCCGATTAATCCTGTCTCAGAACTTTTCCCAATAATTTCCCTACCACGGACATACTCATAAGCCTATAATTACCTGGTTTATCCCTGAATAATGGTACCACATTCACCGTCCTCCAATCCTCTGGTAGCTCTCCTGTGGCCAGAGAGGATTTGAAAATTTGTGTCAGAGCTCCTGCTATCTCCTCCCTTGCCTCACATAGCAGCCTGGGATACATCACATCTGGGCCTGGGGATTTATCCACCTTTAAGTCCGTTAATACAGTGGATAATTCCTCCTTTTCAATACTAATTTGATCACGTATACCTCAATCCCCCTCCATGATCACTACACCTACATCGTCCCTCTCCATAGTGAACACAGATGAAAAGTAAATCATTCAAAACCTCACCTATGTCCTCCAGCTCCACAGATTGCCTCTGATCCCTAATGGGCCCCACTTTTTCCCTAGTCATCCTCCTGCCCTTAAAATGCCTTGGGATTTTCCTTTATCTTGTCTCCGTGATTTTTCATGGCCCCTCTTTGCTCTACTAATTACTTTTTTTAGTACTCCTCTACACTTTCTATACTCCTCTAGGGCCTACACTGTTCTCAGTGCTCTGAATCTGCCATAAGCCTCTTTTTTCCTTATCCAATCCTCTATATCCTTTGACATCCATGGTTCCATGACCTGTTGGTCCTACTCTTCACCTTTTCGGGAAGATATTGGACCTGAACCCTCTATTTCCTTTCTGAATGACTCCCACTGGTCTGATGTAGACTTTCCTATAAGCTGCTCCCAGTCCACTCTGGCCAGATCCTGTTTCATCATATTGAAATCTCCCTTGCCCCAATTCAGTACTCTTATTTCCAGTCCCTCTTTGTCCTTTTCCATAACTACCTTAAATCTTAGAGTTATGATCATTATCCCCAAAATGCTCCCCCACTGACACTTCTACCACTTGTCTGGCTTCATCCCCAAGGATTAAGTCCAGTACTGCTCCTCCTCTTATAGGACTATGTGCTGGCTCAAAAAGCTCTCCTGAATGCACCTGAATTCCATCCCCTTTAAACTTTTTGCATTACTATCCTCTCTAATACAGGGGATGTTGAAATCCCCTACGATTAAGCTATTATTTTTGCACCTCAGATTTGCCTATATATCTGCTCCTCTATCTCTCCCTGACTGTTTGGAGGCCTGTAGTACACCCAGGCAAGTGATTGCCCCTTTTTGTTTTTAAGTTCTACCCATATGGTCTCATTAGAGGAACCGAAGATATCATCCCTCCTTACTGCAGTAATTGACTCCTTAATCACCAGTGCAATGACACCTCCTCTTTTACCCCCTCCCCCATCACATCTAAAGATTCTATACCCTGGGATATTAAGCTGCCAGTCCTGCCCTTTCCTCAACCATGTCTCAGTGATAGCAATATTATATTCCCATATGTTAATCAACACCCTCAATTCATCTGCCTTACTAGCATGACTCCTTATATTAAAAGAGATACAATCCAGCCTTGCATTATTTGCTTGAGCCTCAACAGGTCTACATTTACTCTGCCCTCCAAATTGACTTAGCTTCTCATTTATATTTGATTGTACATCACCCCCTACTGTCCATCCACTCTGTATCCCATCCCCCTGCCAAATTAGTTTAAACCCACCCCCCCAACAGCACTAGCAAACCTCCCAGCAAGTATGTTGGTCCCATTCCGGTTCAGGTGTAACCCCTCCAACTTGTACAGATACCACCTTTGGCAGAAACAGGCCCAGTGATCCAGGAAACTAAAGCTCTCCCTCCTCCACCATCTCCTCAACTATGCATTAATCTGCTTTAACCTTCTATTCATATACTCACTAGCTGGTGGCACCAGAAGAAATTCAGAGATTACAACCTTTGAGGTCCTACTTCAAAAATCTACTATCTAGCTCCCTAAATTCTTTTTTCAGGACCTCATTCCCTCTCCCTAACTAGGTCATTGGCACCAACATGGACCACTACCTCCGGCTGTGCATCCTCACCCTCCAGAGGACTCTAACCGCTCGGTGATATCCATAACCCGTAAACCAGGGAGGCAATATACCATCCTGGAATCACATTTGCGACCACAGAAACACCCATCAGTTCCTCTGACCACAGAATCCCCTACCACTATTGCCCTCGTCTCTTTCTCCATCCTAGCACAGCTTAGTTACTCATGATATTCCAGTTATGATTGTGCATTCTCCAGAGGAACCCTCTTTCCCATTGGTATCCAGAACTGAATACCGGTTAGAAAGTGGGATGTCCTTTGGGGACTCCTAGACTAAAGGCTGGCTACCCGACAGGACCCAATGACATGGGTCAGGGTCAGGTCAGGCCCGGCTTTCAGGCTCCGGTTAGACACACATGGTAAGTGCCCTGCAGGTAAGTACTGAAATTTAAAAAAAATTACCGGAGCTGGGAGTCCAGGACGAAACTGGGTCTGCACAGTGAACGAGTGACATCACATGTGCTGCAGCTTCCCAGTCAGAACGCAAGTAAAGGGATGGTCGGGTCAAAATTGGAGGGACTCTGGCCAGGTCGGGCTTGGGTCTGCTGTGGATCAGTCGGGTTCTGCAGCCATTCTGTGATTTCCTTGACCCTAGCACTAGGGAGACAACATACCACGCTGGAGTCACGTTTGCAGCCACAGAAACACCTTTCTGTACCCTTTACAATGGAATCCCCCATCACTATAGCTCTCCTGCTCCTTTTCCTCCCCTCCTATGCAGCTGAGCCACCCATGGTGTCACAGACCTAGCTTCTCGGGGGAATGCAGCAAGAGCCATCTCCCCCAAAAGTATCCAAAGCGTAAAATCTGTTAGCTAGGGAGACAGACCCAGGGGACTCCTGCACCATCTGCTTAGTTCTTCTACTCTGCCTGGCGGTCACTCATTCCCTTTCTGCTTGAGCAGTCTTCACCTGCGGTGTGACCACCTCCCTGTACGTACTATCCACGATGATCTGACTTGTGGATGCTCAGTGTCTCCAGCCACCACTCCAGATCCGAAATGCAGATCAAGTAGCTGCAGCTGGAGACACTTCCTGCACATGTGTTCACCCTGGACACGAAGTGTCCCTGACTTCCCACATTGCACAGAAGCAGCACACCATGTTGCTGAGCTGCCATGCCATGACTTAACCTTAATTTATCCCCTTAAATCAACCAAAAATTATATTTACACTATGGACCTCGACTCTCTAAAAAAAAAACTACCTACTATATTAAAACCTTTTTTTACTTTTAGTTCCTAACCCAGCTATAGAGTTATTCCCTAACAGCAGTTACTCACCAACCAATCACCTTGCAGCTTTCCTGTGATATCACTGTTGACTTTTTTCTTTTTCCTTCAAAAGCTCTGGTGCGTCTGGACTGCTCTCTGCTCCAGAAAGGTAAGTGACCAGGCTGCGATCCTCAGGCTCTATTTATCCTCTTCTCACTCGGCTTTTTCCCCCACAGGTCCACTCCCGGATGGTAAGTTAATTTGCAAGGACAGAAGAATCAAGGGTTTTGTTTTGAGAAGGAGACAGCAACTGAGGAGAGCGAACCATTAGCAATATCAACTAACATGGGGCAGCAGTGTCAGAAAGAGAGCACAGGTCATCAGCAATTTAGTGGGAATAGGGTCAAGCTACCAGGAGGTTGGTAAGTCTCATGGACGAGATGATCTTTGAGGGCATCAGGGAAGACAGGAGAAACTAGAGAAAGAGGAGAGTTCAGGGCTTGGACAGAGGTAGGGGACCTTAGAGGAAGTTTGGACCCATCAGAGCAAGGAAAGGAGGGAAGTGGCAGAGGCAGACAAACAGATGGTCTCAATCTTAATGACAAAAAAGTCTACAAGCTCCTTGCACTTGTTGGAAAAAAGACAGTGGAGAGGGGTTTAGGACAGGTTGCAGTAGGAAAAAAAAAGCCAGGGGTTATTTTTGCATTCCAAGATAATTCTGGAATAGTAAAGTTTTGGCAGATGAGGAGGACCTGATGGTGCTTTATGTGGTCTAGCTATATCTGGCTGTAAATGGCTAAACTAGCTGTTAGTCACATACATTCAAGTCTCTGTCCTTCAGCTTAAGGGATCAGAGATGAGGGTTGTACCAGAGCAGGACAGAGTAATAGTTTTAAATGAATAGTTTTAAATGAGGATTAGGTAAAGATAGAGATGGTGGTGTGAAATGTTATGAAGAGAGGCTAGACAACTCTTGTGCTGGAAACTGTAGTGAAGTTGTGCAGTGTAGTTAGGTGGATAACACAGTACTGATAGCGGAGTTCTTTAGCATTCAGCTTAGATCATGAAGTCAAAATACCACGACTGACTCAGGTTGGGGGGAAACTCAACCAAGGTAATCTTTCCAAAGCAAGATGCAGCAGCAAAATCTAACTGAACAAAAAGTTTGCAAAAAATATGCTTTAAAAATTCAGAACTGTACAGAACTTGTGTAACAAAGAAATGGAGAAACAAGGCTCAGAGTGTTGAGGATTAGGGACAATTTTACATGAGACAGTATCCAACTGTTTAGAACAGTGCCACATCTATCCTTTCTGAAGAAGCTACAAATGGATTTTAAGAAGTCCCTTGTTCAACAAACAGTGGTAATGTGATTCCCAATTTTGCCAGCCCTTTAACTTGGAGTTTCAGAAGTCTCTCCAAGAGTGGAACATATGATGGAATAGATCAGATTACATAATCCACAAATCCCCAATTTACTGCTTCAGTCACCTTCTTCCACATTCAGAACATTTTCCACTTACATTCTTACCTTCACTGCAGAATTCTCAACCACATCCATTATCGAAGTTTGCAAATGCTCCTTTTACCAGCCTCCCTGTCACCATTGTTCATAAACTGCAGTTAATCCAAAACTCTGCAGCCCGAGTGCTCTGCCCTGCACAGCGCGAGACTACTACCCCTGTCCCCGTAACTCCCCACTGGTTCTCTACCCCAGGAAATAGTCAAGATTCTCATCCTGTTTTTCAAATTACTCCAGACCCCACTATTTCATACATGGCAAATTCTACAGGGTAGGGATGCAAACACAACTACTTCAGCTTTCTACCCATTTTCAGAAGCTTCTTTAAAAACTGACCATGCACTCAGCATCTCCTCAAATTCCTGCATTTCCTTCTCAAAGTCAACCTCTTCCTCCTTGCAAGGCACTCATGACTTGAGCACAAGTAGTTCCCCTCACCATGGGAGCTGCAGCCATAATTTCAAACCCTGTTTCAGGAACAGCAGTTACTTTAAAAACTTACCAAACTCTATTGCAGTAAAGTGATCTCCAAAAGAATGAAGTCACTGCAGCTGCTGATTCAATCCGAAATACAAGTGATAATCACAACACCCACTTCCTAGTATACTAGCCTTCAAATGTTAAATACTGAAATGCTCAGTTCTGACATTTAAGTTCAGCATTACAAGCTTACACAGTACAAACTTATTCCCCCCTGCCCCATTTACACCCAATGTAGGCAAACATTAGTAAAACTGTAAAATTAATGCCTCAACAAGAAATCCAGCATTGCTACATTCAAAAACATAATAGGAACTGGAGTAAGCCATTTGGCCCTTCAAGCCTGCTCTTCCATTCAAGGCTGATCTTCCACCTCAACTCCACCTTCCCACACTATCCCTATAAATCGCTAAATACCCCAAAAATTAAAAAAAAAATCAACCTCTGTCATAAATATACTTGAGAATCCACAGCTCTCTGGGGTAGTGAAACCCAAAAATTCACAACCCTTTGAAGAAATTTCTCCCCATCTCAATACTAAATGGCCAACCCCTAATTCTGAGACTGTGACCCTATGTTCTAGATTCCCAAGCCAGGGGAAACATTTTCTCAGCACTTACCGTCAAGCCCCTAAAGAATTTGTAGTAATACTCTTCACTCTTATACACAATTGCTTTGTAACAAAAGCCAACACACCATTTGCCTTTTTAATTGCTAGCTGCGCCTGCAGGTTAACTCTGGATTCATGGACAAGGAAACTCAGGTCCCTTTTGAATGCAAACATTTCTCAGTCGATCATTCAAAACATTTTCTGTTTATTTTTCCTACCAAAGTGGATAGTTTCACACTTCACATTGGATTCTGTCATGTTCTTACCCACTCACCCAACTTGTCTACATCCCTCTGCATCCTCTTGACTGCTTAGTTTCCTACCTAGCCTTGTAGTATCCAAGTTTGCTGACACATTAAACTCAGTCCCTTCATTTAGGTCATTAATATAGACTGTAAATAGCTGAAGCCCAAATACTGACCCTGGCAGCACCCCACTAGTTACAGCCTGCCAACCTGAAAATGCCCCCTTTATTCCCATTCTTCTGTCCATGAACCAATCCTCAATCCATACAAACATACTACCCCAATCCCATGAGTCCTGATTATATGTAATTAACCTCTTGGAGCACTTTATCAACTACTTTCTGAAAATCCAAATACACTACATCAACTAGTTTTCCCCTATCCATCCTACAGGTTGCATCTTTAAGAACTATTGTAGATTTGTCAAACACTATTCCCCTTCCATAAATATGTTGTTTACTCTGCTTAATCAGATTATGATTTTGCAAAGTGCCCTGTTACCATGTCCCTAATAGATTCTAACATTTTGCCTACTATTGATGTTAGGCTAACTGGCTTATTGTTCCCTACTTTCTCCTCATTTCTTAATTTGCAGGGTTATGTTTGCTACCTTCCAATCCTTGGGACTTGTTCCAGAATCTAAGGAATTCTGGAAGATCAAAACCAATGCATCCACTGTATCTGCAGCTACCTCTTAAAACCCTAGATTGCGGGTTGTCAGATCTAGTGGATCTGTCGCCACTTAGTCCCATTAATTTCTCCAGTACCATTTCTTTATTCATACTGATTTCTTCAAGTTCCTCATTCTTGTTAGACCCTTCGTTCCCCATTATTTCCAGAATGTTTTTAACCTACCACCATGAAGACAGTTATAAAGTATTTAATATTTTTGCCATTTTCTTAGTCCCCATCATATTTTCACCCATCTGTCTTTAATGGGCCCACGTTTACTTTCACTAATCTCTTTCTAGTTACATACCTGTAGAAACATTTACAACCGGTTTTGGACTGGAAGCAGCTACTTGTAGGAAAGTCAACATCAGATCAGATCAGTGGGAGTCAAAGAAGAATTAGAGAGTTCAAAGCCAACATGTACCCATTAAGGTGAAGGGTGAGACCAACGAGTCCAGGGAACCCTGGATGTCAAGGGATATAGAGGATTGGATCACTAAAAAAAAAGAGAGGCTTATGGCAGATTCAGAGTGCTGAAAATAGTGGAGGCACTAGGAGTATAGAAAGTGTAGGGGGTACTTAAAAACGTAATTAGGAGAGCGAAGAGGAGACATGAAAAACACTGGCAGGCAAGATAAAGGAAAATCCTAAGGCATTTTATAAGTATATTAAGGGCAAGAGGATAACCAGGGAAAGAGTAGGGCCCATTAGGGACCAAAGTGGCAATGTGTGTGAAGCCAGAGGACACAGGGTGAGGTTTTAAATGATTACTTTTCATCTGTGTTCACTATGGAGAAGGGCAATGTAGGTGTAGAGATCAGGGAGGGGTGGGGGGATTGGGATATACTTGAATATACTAGCATTGAAAGGGAGGAAGTATTAGATGTTTTAGTGGGCTTAAAAGTGGATAAATCCCAGGCCCAGATGAGATGTATCCCAGGCTGTTATGTGAAGCAAGGGAAGAGATTGCAGGGCCTCTGACAAATATTCAAATCGTCTCTGGCCACAGGAGAGGTACCAGAGGACTGGAGGAAAGCGAATATGGTACTATTATTCAAGAAGGGTCGCAGGGATAAACCAGGTAATTACAGGCCGGTGAGTCTATCAGTGGTAGGGAAACTATTGGAAAAAATTCCGAAGGGACAGGGTTAATCTCCACTTGGAGAGGCAGGGATTAATCAAGGATAGTCAGCATGGCTTTGTCGGGGGAAGATTGTATCTGACTAACTTGATTGAATTTTTTTGAGGCAGTGATGAAATGCGTAGATGAGGGTAAAGAAGTTGATGTAGTCTATATGGACTTCAGCAAAGCTTTTGATAAGGTCCCACATGGGAGATTGGTTAAGAAGGTAAGAGCCCATGGGATCCAGGGAAATTGGCATATTGGATCCAAAATTGGCTTAGTGGCAGGAGGCAGAGGGTAATGGTCGATGGTTGTTTTTGCGAGTGGAAGCCTGTGACCAGTGGTGTACCGCAGGGATTGGTGCTGGGACCCTTGCTGTTTGTAGCATACATTAATGATTTAGACGTGAATGTAGGAGGTATGATCAGTAAGTTCACAGATGATACGAAAATTGGTGGTGTCATAAATAGCGAGGAAGAAAGCCTTAGAATACAGGACGATATAGATGGGCTGGTAAGATGGGCGGAGCAGTAGCAAATGGAATTTAATCCTGAGAAGTGTGAGGTGATGCATTTTGGGAGGACTAACAAGGTAAGGGAATATACAATGGATGGTAGGACCCTGGGAAGTACAGAGGGACCTTGGTGTAGTTGTCCATAGATCACTGAAGGCAGCAGCACAGGTAGATAAGATGGTTAGGAAAGCATATGGGATACCTGCCTTTATCAGCCGAGGCACAGAATATAAGAGCAGGGAGGTTATGATGGAGCTGTATAAAATGCTAGTTAGGCCACAGCTGGAGTACTGTGTACAGTTCTGGGCACCACACTATAGGAAGGATGTGATTGCACTGGAGGGGGTGCAGAGGAAATTCACCAGGATGTTGCCTGGGCTGGAGCATTTCAGCTATGAAGAGAGACTGAAAAGGCTAGGGTGGTTTTCCTTGGAGCAGCGAAGGCTGACGGGAAATATGATTGAGGTATACAATATTATGAGGGGCATTGATAGGTTAGATAGGAAGAAACATTTTCCCTTAGCAGAGGGGGCAGTAACTGGGTACCTAGATTTAAAGGTAAGGTGCAGGAGGTTCAGAGGAGATTTGAGGAAAAATGTTTTCACCCAGGAGGGTGGTTGGAATCTGGAATGCACTGCCTGAAGAGGTGGTAGAGGCAGGAACCCTCAACATTTAAGTATTTAGATGAGCACTTGAAACCCATAGCATACAAGGCTACAGGCCAAGTGCTAGAAAATGGGATTAGAATAGTTAGCTGCTTGATGGCCGGCACAGACACGATGGGCCTGTTTCTGTGCTGTATAACTGACTCTAATCCTCAGGATTATACTCTTTGGCAACATTATAAGCTTTTCCCTTTGATCTAATGCTACCTTTAACTCCTCATTAGCATCATGCATGGAAGGAGCCTTGATGAAACAATGAAATGGAAGAATTAAAAAAAAAAGTCAACTCAAAACAAAACCACAAGAATATGGACAGTTGCCCCAGTCAAACTGGAGTAGCAACATGTGATCCTTCCTGTACTGGAAATCAACAAAGTGTAAAGATTAAACTAGTTAACCTCATCTAAAATAGCTCTGGGGAAACCCCTTTGAAATAGAAAGGAACACTACTGCATAATGACCCCTAATGAAATGAATGAACTAAAAGGATTCTAGAGACAGATGGACTCACAGCCCAAACCAAAACTAATAGGGGTGAAGTAGCAGTGTGTTAATAGAATGGTCCCCATTCAGACATCAATCGAGAGCCATGGTTATCAGATCCTGGACGATTGTGGTTACACCAGGGGAAAGGGCCATGTGTCTAAATAACAAACTCTAAGGTAATTGATCTTTAACCTTAAAAAAAAAGTAGCCCTCTGGAGAGGGAAGGGAGATCAAGCCAAAACCTCAAAGCCAGTCCAGCCAGAGGCTGTGAAAGAGATCCAGTCAAGCAAGTAGGACCCGACTGAACAATTGGAACAGCCACTACAGCACAGACATGATTTTGAGACTCTCTATCTATGAAGATAACAAAAGCCACACCAATAGCTTCATATTGAGTTGTAACCACTAGAACTCTACAACACTTAATTGGGCTGGATTTTCTTCTCCTGGCAGCGGCAGGTGGAAAAAATGGCAGCCCGCATGTGTAGGCCTTGCAGTGGCGCAGGATAATGAGGTCAGGCCACCCCTGTGCCCCAATCACATGGAGGAGTGGGCTCTCAGATGCCAGCAATGGTGTCAGCTGCCCATGTGCAAGCACTGGTGCCATTTTTAAAGGGCAGCCAGCCCTGCTGGGTCATTTAAAATTTTAAAAGGGCTACCCACCTCCAATGTATCGCCAATAAATCTGTTCCTCCACCCCCCCCCCCCCACACTATAATTAAATTCAACATTTGCCCTTTCCTACTCCCCATTCAAGTGCAGAGGTCTCTCCTTCCCACCCTCCCCTACACTAGTAATTTACATTAAACGCCATTTCTTCCCCCACCCCCCCACTGCACTAAAAAAATCATAAGTTCCCCCCTTCCCTACGATGGTGGCACCCGTTCTTCCCTGATGGGAAAGCAAAGGCGCAAGTGTTGGCCACCGCTCAGAAGATTGCAGCCTGAAGGCAAGAGCACTGTGGATTTTATTTAAATGTATTAATTTAAGTACATTAGTCTGGGTCCCATCGCCCAGCGGCAAGGGGACTGCCATGGAGCCTTGCCGCCACCGGGAAGACCAGACCCAACACTCCCAGCGTCAGACTCAGTGGTGGGCTGCAGCTGTAGCCAGATGTCAGGAGCTCAGCAAAATCTTGGCCAACAAGTTCAAGACTACAAACACCCAGGCCCGCACCTTTTAAAAAAAATTTCCTCCAGAGACGTTTCAACAGGTTTACTCTAAACCATGAACACTTACTACAGTAAACTACATCCTACCATTTTCTCTCTATCTATTCTTGTGCATGGGTGTGGGGGTGAATGTGTATATGGGTGAAGTTGCGACCATTTCAGGAATTATATAAAAATAAATTTTATAGTTTTAAAAAACTAAATTTGCCCAGTTATTTGACCCCAAAACTCCTCAGGGACTAACGCATCATTTTAACAAAGCACAATTGCAATCAGTTGGGAGGTGAACAGCAGGAACACCCCTTTCCACCTGTCTGTAACATTAGCCATGGTTGGACTTGCGTCTTTGTGCCTTAAAAAAAATGATTTTTCTTTTGCAAATTATGTAATATTTCTTGAAATGTTATCCATCATTTGAGAAACTACATTAAAAGATATGATAGACAATCTACCTTAGCCAACTCATCCCTTACACCTATGTAGTTTGCTTTGTTTAGATTTAAAACTCTGGTTTGGGACTGAACTAAATCACTTTCAAACTCAAAATAAAAATTCTAATTATCTCATGATCTCTCTTCCTGAGAGGCACTTTAGTACAACCTTAATGACTTCCTCATTCCACAGTACGAGATCAAAAATAGTTTAGCATGATAACACTCCTTACAATTGGGCTGCATTACAAAATCACAGCCCAGCAGGACTACAAAGACTAATGTGATAAATCTAAATGAGCGCAATAGGAAAAAAAATGACTCTCCCCAAATCAAAGCAAAATATAAAACGACTGGAGGAACATGGAATGATTGTAACTAAGATTTTTTTCTTCAGAGAAAGCTAGTCTCCATTTGGTAAAAATTACATTAACTGTAGGAAAAAAAAAATGGGAATATAAACCAATAAACTTGAGCTTATCTAAAACTCCGCTACCCATTTCTTAACTTGCACCAAGAGCTGTTTATCCATCTGCTGCAATGGCTCCTGATCCAACAATGTCATGAATTTAAAATTCTCAAATTTGTATTCAAAGCCCTTCACAATCTCACCCCTCTGCATCTCAGTGGCCTCCTCCAACCCTGCGACCAAATAGGAACTCTAAATTCTTGCCTCTTGTACAATCCCAATTTCCTTTGCCTCACCACTGACAACTGTGCCATCAACTGTACAGGCCGAAGCTCTGGAATTTCCTCACTAAACCTCTCCACCTCCTCTCTGAAGACACTCCTTAAAACCTGTTTTTACCAAGCTTTTGATCACCAGCTCTAATGAATCCTTCTTCTGCTTGGTATCTTTTTTGAGGACTGATTTCATGCTTGTGAAGCACCTAGGGACATTATCTTCAGGCACTATATAAATACAAGTTGTTAGTGCATTGGTGTATTTACACTCCAAACTTTTAGACAATGCAGGTGCTTGAATTGGAAAGTATTTAAATTGTCACTGCTAGGAGTGCTCCAAGACAGTGCAGAGTTTGTTAGATTTAGATTTAGAGATACAGCACTGAAACAGGCCCTTCGGCCCACCGGGTGTGTGCCGACCATTAACCACCCATATTATACTAATCCTACACTAATCCCATATTCCTACCACATCCTCACCTGTCCCTATGTTCCCCTACCACCCACCTATACTAGTGGCAATTTATAATGGCCAATTCACCCATCAACCTGCAAGTCTTTTGGCTGTGGGAGGAAACCCACACAGACACAGGGAGAACTTGCAAACTTGTTGGTTGCCTGAAGAGTTAAAAAGGACACTTACTGCAAATGGCATTACTACCCAACCATTTTCTGACAACATGGAGCACTGCCTCTTGAGAGCTAAGAAAGCATTTAAACATCACCTTTCATGACCTCAGGATGTCACAATGTGCTTTACAGCCAATGAAGTGCAGAACAAGGGCTCTCAATCATGAGTCGGCAGCCCCCTAGGGGTCTGCGAGAAGGTTTCAAAGGACCTGCAATAGGGTGGGAGGGGTGGAGGAGGGAGAGTCATTGCCATCAGCATTCCCACGCCATTTGCAAAGGCTCCACTTGTTGGATGCAGACTGCCTCCTCCCCCACAACAGCAAATGTGCTTTAACCAGAGCTTCTATCTGCAATACTCCTCTGAAGCTGAGCCACAATAGGGGTTGGCCAGCTTTATGCCTCACACCCTCACTCACTTATTGACCACCTGTGCCCTCCCCAGCTGTTGTGTCAGGTGTTGGGAGAGGAAGCAGCACTGTCAGGTGATCAACTGCCAGAAACAGCACCCCTCCTTCAGTGGAGGGAGGAGGACAGGATTAACTAAGCAACTGTCAATATGTAGGGAAAGATCTTAGTCATGTGCTACATGTAATGAAGCCATAAGAATGGGTTCAGAACTTTGATGCCAAGGATAGATTTCCTCTGCATTTGGTAGAGGAATCAGAACAGCATAGTATAGCTATTTTTTTCCCCCTACAAGAATTACTTAATAACTTTCTTTTCCCTCTAACCATATCCATGTTTTACTTACGTAGGACCCTGATTTGCATGCAGTAGTGAGGCCCACCCAGCCAAAGACCCCAGAAAATACGGTAACGAGCAAGATCGGAGTAAAAGAAAGTGGTTCTGTGCAGCAGAGCTATTTTGGGGCCCCTGCCAGCCCATATCTGTTTAGTAGACCAAGTTAAAATTGGACCATTATTTAAACTTGAGAAACTATGAAGGAGAATCAAAGGTACCAAGGCTTAGCAGTCATGCATGTGAAGGAACCTGTCTGCCAGTGCACCCTCTGATTCAGCAGATCTATTTCAGGCTGGTTGAAAATACAGCTCGACCAAAGACTAAAAATGTGAAACTAAATGAGACCAGCTCTAACCAAGTAAAACAAAAAGTATTAAGTGTTTAATTTTATAATTTTTTTAAGACAGAAAAATACTTGCATTCTGTTACAAGGGATCCATGGACTTTTTAAACACAGGAAGGGGGCCTCAGATGTAAGAAACAGCAGCCAATATGCACATAGCAAGCTCCCCCACAGACAATGTAATAAAGACCAGATAATCGGTTTGTGATATTGATTGAGGGGTAAATATTAGCCAGAACACCAGGCTCTTCAAAAATAGTGCCATAGGATCCAGTGTGTCCATCTAAGAGACAGCATAGCACTCCCTCAGTACAGTACTGGGTGTCAGATTAGATAGCCTTTCAAGCGGTACTTCAGCCTACAATCTCGACTCAAAAGCAAGAATCGCAGCTACCAATTGAGCCACAGGCGACATGGAGGATGTCTGACCAGAGCATTTAGTTTACCTGCTTTCCTTGCAAACAATCAAAATTTTAATGTGCTCAACTGACACTCTGCTGCTCCTGCACTAGTATCTCTGGTGTCCCCAGGATCTACCCTTAGCCCCCTCCTATTTCTCATCTACACACTGCCCCTTGGCGACATTAACTGAAAGCACAGCTTTAGCCTTCATGCTTAACTTGACAAAAACCAGCTCTGCCTCACCACCACCTCCCTCAACACCTCCACCGTTGCTATATCAGACTGCTTATCTGACATCCAGTATTGGGTGAACAAAAATTTCCTCCAATTAAATATTGGAAGACTGAAACCATTGTTTTCAGTCTTCACTCCAAACTCCATCCGTCACCCTGGCAACATAGTCCGATACTAAACCAGAAATAAAGTGCTGGAAACGCCATAGCATACAAGGCTACGGGCCAAGTGCTGGAAAATGGGATTAGAATAGTTTGGTGCTTGATGGGCAGCACAGACATGGTGGGCCGAAGGGCCTGTTTTCATGCTGTATAACTATGACTATGACTCTATGGAAATACTCAGCAGGTCTGGCAGCATCTATGGAGAGGGAAACAGAGTTAACGTTTCAAGTCTCTCAGACCTGAGAAATCAACCGTTTCTCTCTCCACAGATGCCACCAGACCTGAGTATTTCCAGCACTACGCGTTTATTTCAGATTTCCAGCATCCACATTATTTAGCTTTTATGATACTAAATCAGTCTGTTCATAATTTTGGTGTCATATTTGACCCGGAAAGGAGTTTCCAACCACATTTGCACCTTTACCACCTATTCCACCTCCTTAACTTTGCCCTTTTCTCAGCTCATTTGCTGCTGAAACTCATTCATGCCTTTGTTACCTCTAGACTTGACTACTCTAATGATTAGTAATGACAAATGTAGGTCCCTTACAGTCAGAAGTGGGGGAAATTATAATAAGGAAAAAAGAAATGGCAGAACAATTCCCATCTTCACAGAGGAGGACAAAAATAACCTCCCAGAAATGTTAGGGAACCAAGGGTCTAATGAGGGGAAGGAACTGAAGGAAGTTAGTATTAGTGAAAAAAAAAAGCACTAGGGAAATTAATGGGGTTAAAGGCTGACAAATCCCCAGGACTGGATAATGTACATCCCAGAGTAGAAAAGGAAGTGGCCCTGGAAATAGGGGATGTATTGGTGGGCATCTTCCAAAATTCTATAGACTCTGGAGCAGTTCCTACAGATTGGAAGGTAGAAAATGTAACCCCACTATTTAAAAAAAAAAAGAGAAAAAAAAAAGGGAATTATAAACCAGTGAGCCTTACATCAGTAGTGGGGAAAATGCTACAGTCTATTATAAAGGATGTGATAGAACACCTGGAAAGTATAAACAGGATTGGGCAAAGTCAGCATGGGTTTACAAATCATGCTTAACAAATCTACTGGAGTTTTTTTAAGGATTTAACTAGTAGAATAGATTAAGGAGACCAGTGGATGTGTTGTATTTGGATTTTCAGAAGGCTTTTGCCAAGGTCCTACACAAGAGGTTAGTGTGCAAGATTAAAGTACATGGGATTGGGGGTAACATACTGGAATAGATTGAGAACTGATTGACAGACAAGGCACAGTAGGAATAAACAGGTCTTTTTCTGATACCGCAGGGGCCCCAGTTATTCGCAATAGCTATTAGTGACCTGGGTGAGCTATTAGTGACCTGGGTGAGGGAATTAATGTAACATTTCTAAGTTTGCAGACAACCATTGGTGGCCATACCCTCAATTGCCTAGGCCCCAAGCCCTGGAATTCCTTCCTCAAACCTACTCACCTCTCTACATCACTCTTAAAGCCCATCTCTGGCCTTTTGGTCATCTGACCCAATATCTCATGTGGATCAGGGTCATATTTTGTTTTAGAATGCTCCTGTGAAGTGCCTTGGCTGCTGTAATTGCGTTAAAGGCACTATATAAATTAAGTTGTTGTACATCATTCAATATAACTTCAGAGTATAAGGATTAAAGGCAACGAACGGAGGCGTTTAAAAAAAGTCACAAACTGGTAGGAAAGTCAGATCACGCCCTGAGCCCTCCCTATAAACTTCAACTCGACATGCAATCCTGCCCCATTAACGACACAACAGTGACCGAATTACACGAAAACATTCGCAAACTAACGAGTTTGTGTGCGTGCACTTTCAAATGTTGTGCTCACCTGCCTAGCTCCTTCGGTGCCATCGTGTAGTTGCTGTAGAAGGAGTCTGTCGTGAAAGAGGTCTGGATATGAGCGAATAAGACGGACCGCTTGTCCCTGTCCGCCAGCCTCCTGCAACGGCTCTCGCACATTCTCGCTCCTCTCCCACACCTCGCCCCGCTCTAAACTTCCACCACCGGCTCCTTTAACCGTAAACGAGGACACGTGCCGGTGCGGCACTGGCCAGTCCCTTCGACTTCTCACGCTCGCAGATTTAGAAATGACTTCAGAGAGACAGCAGACCGATCTCCTTGCTTCAGACGACCAGCTGCTTTATTTCGCCAAACAAACGGTTACTTCGCAAAAACTCGCGTGCTGTCCACTGATTTTTTTTTCCCGGGGGGTGGGGATTGCGCGTGCGCTATCCTCCTGCAACCGCCGCCTCCGCGCGCGGCCAACGGATCTTTTTAAACTTTCCCAACCACCAGGCAGCCAATGAACGGAAAGAGAACGTCATTGGATTTCCAAATAGACCGGTTTAACCCTATAAACTACCGCCTGGAGGAAAACTGCTGCTGAGCTTTGTGCATTTCCAAAAGTACAGGCAGGGAACTGTTGAGGATGTATTCAGTCAGGGTGGCGGTGGCAATTTGAAGATTGTACACTTTGTTTCTACCTTACCCCCCCTCTCCAAGAATTCACATGCGAAGATTTATTATACTTAGTAATCAAGCTTGACTGAATTATTGATTGGAGTCGAGAACAGCCTGAAATCATAGAATGATACAGCACAGAAGGCGGTCATTCGGCTCAGCGTACCTGTGCCTGCCCTTTGGTAGAGCTATTCAATTATTTCCACTCCCTGCTCTTTCTTCATAGCCCTGCACATTTTTTGCCTTTAAGTATCTATCAAATTCGGTTTTGAATGTTACTATTGAATCTGCTTCCACCACCCTCTCAGGCAGTACATTCCAGATCACAACAATTTACTGTGTAAAACAACGTTTCCACGTGTGGTCTTTGGTTCTTTTGCCAATCGCCATAAATCTGTTTCCTCTCTTCATCGATCCTTCTGTCACTGGAAACAGTTTCTCCTTATTTACTCTATCTAAACCATTCATTATTTTGAACACTTCCATCAACTCTCCTTTTAATCTTCTCTGCTCTAAGAAGAGCAGCCCCAGTTTCTCCAGTCACTCCACAGAAGTCCCTCATTACTGGTACCATTCTTGTAAATTACTTCTGTTCCCCTCCATACTTTGCAACCTTGCTAAAGTGAGGTGACTAGAATTGAACACATATCCCAACTGAGGCTTACCCAGTGTTTATAAAGGTTTAGCATAATTTCCTTGTGTGTGTACTCTATTCCTCCACTAAGAAATCCAAGGATCCCATTTGCTTTTCTAACAGCCTTCTTTGCTTGTCCTGGTACCTTCAAAGATTTGTGTACATACAATCCCAAGTCTCTCTGTCCTACACCTTTTAAAATCGTGCCATATAGTTCGTATTGCTTCTCCTCATTTTTCCTACCAAATGTGCCACATCACATTCCTCTGCAACAAATTTCATCAGCCACGTGTCTGCCCATTTTACCAGTTTGTCCATTTGCTCCTGGAGTCTGCTACAATTCTCCAAGCCTAGCCAGCGACACCCACATCCCATGAATGAATAAAAAAAAAGCTTCAAATTTTGAAATTATGCCTTGTATACTCAAGTCCAGCTTATTAATTATTACTATTTATCAAAAAGAGCACTGGTCCTAATACTGATCCCTGTGGAACAACACTGTATACTTCCAGTCTAAAAAGTTACCATTCACCACTACTCTCTGCTTTTTGTCCCTTCGTCAATTTTCTATCCATGCTACCACTTTCCCCTTACTCATAGGCTTCAATTTTGCTAACAAGCCTATTATGTACTTAGTCAAACTCCTTTTGAAAGTCCACATACACAACATCATCTACATTACCATCATCAACTTTCCCCAAACTCAATCATACTAGTCAACCACAATTTCCCTTCAACAAATCTGTGTTGACTTTTATTTATATGCCCATAGTTTTCCAAATGCCAAATAATTTTGGGGTGGATTATTGTCTCTAAAAGTTTCCCCACGACTGACTTTATGCTGACTGGCCTGTAGTCACAGGGTATATCCCTCTTCTACTTGTTAAAGAGGGATGACGTTTGCAATCCTTCAGTGCTCTGGCACCGTCTCCATATCGAAGGAAGATTCAAAGATAAAATTAAAATACTGCGGATGCTGGAAATCTGAAATAAAAACAAGAAATGCTGGAAATACTCAGCAGGTCTGGCAGCATCTGTGGAGAGAGAAGCAGAGTTAACGTTTCAGGTCAGTGACCCTTAAGAAGATTTGAAGATTGTGGCCAGAGCCTCTGCATTTTCTACTTTGAGCACTGCCAATCTTTTAAGTACGTTGTTAAGAACGCTGGACTTTGTAATGTGATAATGCTTTAAAAATTTTAACTTTTAAAAGTTTAAGATGGAGTCAGGGAAGTCAAGTGACCTCACATCAACTCTGCTTAAAGACAAGATAGAAATCTTGGTTAGCAAGACACCAGGGAACCAGAGACTGCAGTGATATAGCCCTGAAGAATGTTGTGTTTCACCCATCCAGATTTTTGGATCGTAAACAAGGAGTTAGTGATTCTGAGGATGCAAATGTGCATGGCAGCTTCCAAACATCTGGAAACAATGGAAAGCCAGACTTGTGGACTTTGCATATTGGAAAAGGTCAATGGGCTATTGACTTTTGATTCCAGTTAAATTCAACAGATTTTCTCAAGGCAGAGAGACTGTAAAAAAGTCCAGCGGTTTCAGCCTCTGAGCAGGCTGTAAGGAAGACAATCAGCAGTGTCAACCTCAAAGGAAAGAGAGAGGGAACACTGCTCGCGGAAGCTTGATACAGCAAAAGGCTGCAAAAACTTGAACCTGTTTTGAAAGTTGAAGGAGGGAATTTTATGCTGGCGGTGGGGGTCTCGACATTGGGGGAAACCGATGCCAAGACCCCTGCGTTGCTCTTTTCTAGAAGGCCTGCCGAATTTAGTGCCAATCAGGCACTTCAGTGGACAATGGCGAGCCTTCCATAGGATTTAGGACTCCCTCGCCTGACGTCTGGACCTTGGAGAGCTGCTGGCCACTCAGATGCCGACAGCTTTAGTGCCAGCGCGGAGGCAGTGGCTGCTGCTGGAGATGACCGTCCTGGAGGCCAAGGGTCATCGCTGGACCAGGCCTCAGGTAGGTCAGGGCGGGAGGGATCTTTTGGGATGGGGGTCACGGGGAGTGGGGGGGGTGGTTGGCAGCTAGGGTAGGGGGTGGCCAGTTGCCTCGTTCAGGCACTGATTTCCTTTGAATGAGGGATGGCCCCCCCTGGAGCCAGGAAGCAGCCTGCATGGTTTTTCATGCCGTGCTTCCTGTACAGCGACAGGGCCGCCCACCACACAGATAATTAAGGCTGCGGCAGGAAGAGGCCCTTAATTGGTTAATTACCCAGTTAAGGGCCTCAACTGGTGACAGGCAGAAAGACCATACACAGGCCTACCCACCCCGGACTAAGTGTCGGTGGAGGCAGGAACCCTCCACCCCTCCCCGCCACCATCCCACCCGATTTTATGCTCTCCCTGCCTCAAAACCCACCGCGGAAGAGAGCATAAAATTCCCCCAAAGTTTACGGAGAATGAAAATACCAACAGGATCACCAGAAATCGCCTTATTCATGGACGTCCAGGTTAAAAGTGCTCTGAGAAGTGAGCAAAGAGGACATTGACTTTAAGAAAGGTCTGGGAGATCCAACCTATTGCAACTGGCAGGAGTTTGGGACTTATAACCTTAAAGATTTCACCATCAAGGAGGACTGTGTAACGAGGTTTTCAAGTGTTTTAATAAGTAAAGAAAATACTTTCCTTGTGATTTGGGGTACCAGGTACTTACAAAGTACTATTTAGGTATTGGGGATTTCTTTTAGTTTAATTGTTATAATAAAGGTCTTAAAATGTGATACCTTGTCATGTAATTCTTTTAAATTGGTGTGGGGTCGTATTTTAACATTGACGTTCTGACTGAGGTCGTAACAACATCCTCTTTATTCTTATCCTATCCAATATTGCTACTTCTTTTTCATTTACTGCTACAGTGGCAGCATCCTCTTCTCCAGTGAAGACAGATCCAAAGTATTTATTTAAAACCTCTGCCATGCCCTCTGCCTCCAAAGATCTCTGTTTCAGTCCCTTATTGTCCGCACCCTTCCTTTGACAACCTTTTACTAGTTATGTGTTTACAAAAGACTTCTGGGTTCCCTTTTATGTTAGCCACTAAACTATTATCATACTTTATATCCCTCATTTCTTTTTTATACATCTCCTCTGTACTTTCTTTATCGGCCTTGGTTCTGTACTGTATTATGAATCTTCCAGTTGAAATAAGCCTCCTTTTACTCTCATTTAAAAATATATCTTTAGTCATCCAGGGAGCTCTATTTTTCATAGCTCTTCCTTCTCCCTCGTGGGAATGTATCTACTCTGTACCTGAACTATCTCCCTTTTGAAGGCCTCCCATTGTTCATTTACTGTTTTATCTACCAATCTGTGATTCCAATCTCCCTGGGTCAGATCCCTTTTCAACTCACTGAAGCTAGCCCTCCTTGTGTGAAGTACTTTTACACTTGATTGCACCTTGTCCTTTTCAATTATTATTCTGGACCTTAAGATATTATGATCACTCTTCCCCACATGCTTTCCCACTGAAACATGCTCCACTTGCCCCACTTCATTCCCCAGAACAAGATCCAGCACTGCTTCCTTCCTCAGAGGGCTGGAAACATACTAATCAAGAAAGTTCTCATTTGCAGATTTCAGGAATTCTTATCTCTCTTTGTCCTTTGCACTATTACTATCCCAGTCTATATTAGCATTATCGAAGTCTCCCATTATTACTATTCTGTGGTTCTGGTATCTTTCTGAAATTTTCCTGCGAATTTCCTCCTCTATATCCTTCCCATTATTTGGTGGGCTATAATATATTGTCATGGTCCTGTAGTTTTTTCTCTCCAGGAATATGCAGTGTACCTTTAAGGCTTGCAAAGGATCAGTACTGCTTTAAGAACCAGCAGGCCTCCGGAATTACCGAGAAGGTGCATTTTCGTTGCCTTGGATACAGTCATTTGGAGTCTGCGGTTCAAAGGGTGCATTCTTGTTACCATGGATACAGCCATTTAGATTGAGCATCATGCGATACATTTGTTACAATTCAATTTTGAACTGGTATTTAGTGGAAGACAGTCTGTTCTAACAGAGTGGTACAGTGGCGCAGTGGTCAGCACCGCAGCCTCACAGCTCCAGCGACCTGGGTTCAATTCTGGGTACTGCCTGTGTGGAGTTTGCACGTTCTCCCTGTATCTGTGTGGGTTTCCTCTGGATGCTCCGGCTTCCTCCCACATGCCAAAGACTTGCAGGGTGATAGGTTAATTGGCCATTATAAATTGCCCCTAGTATAGGTAGGTGGTAGGGAAATATAGGGACAGGTGGGGATGTGGTAGGAATATGGAATTAGTGTAGGATTAGTATAAATGGGTGGTTGATGGTCGGCACAGACTCGGTGGGCTGAAGGGCCTGTTTCAGTGCTGTATCACTAAACTAAGAACACAGACAGCTGGTATTAGCACCTGAAAAAAGAGCTATCACCCATTTAAACTGAAGGAAGAGAATTTTGTCTGTTTAATTATTATTATCTCTCAAAATTCTAAAAAAGTCAAGCCAAAACAGAGATCTCTGATAATTTAAACTGAAGGAAGGGAAGTTAGACTGTGACAATCTTTTATCCCTCAAAAACTCTAAAGTCAGATTGATTCTATTGAAAGTGTTTGTAAGTTGTTAATTGTTGAAATCCATCGCTGAAGAAGGAAGCATCACTTACTGCTGGAGTTAGACTACGGACTGTTTTACTGTGGAAGAACCTGTTTTTCACATCGGACGGCTGTGAGGACTTCAAGCAACATTGGACTGTAAATTTGCAAGGACTCTAATTTTTTTCTATTTTAAATGTTGTTTATGTCTTAGTAGTGTTTAAGAATTTAGTTTTTCTAATTAAACAGTTAACTTGTTGATTTAAAGACACCTTGTTTGGTTAGCCTCGTTCAGGGGTTAATAGATGGTACAATTTGGTCTTCCTTTATTTTGGAAAGTAAAATGATATGTTAGGCGACCTGTAGAGGGACGGGATTGAATTAACAGTGCGTTTCTCCCACCACAATCAGAATTATATATTTTGATTGAGGCCTTTGATTGGAGCGGTCCTAACAATATACCCAGGAGAGTAATAGTTCCTCTATTGTTCCTTAATTCTAACCAAATAGACTCTGTCTTTGGCCCCTCAACTACATCATACCTCCCCAGTGCTATAGTTGTTTCTTTGATCAATACTGCCACAACCTCTTCTATTTTTCCTTTCCCATCTTTCCTAAATACCTTGTAGGCAGGAATATTGGGCTAGAAAGTGGGTTGCCCCAATTTTTGGGTGTGGGGATCATGACTTGCCCATTCAGATCAAGTTGGGTGACTCGAAAATTTGGTGCACCTACCTCATCTGACTGATCATAGCATCTGACCGAGTGGGTCCAGCACTGCTGTCTTCTTGACGCTGCAAGCTGCTACTGTGTTCAGCAGGGGAGCCCAATAGGATTGTTCACACACCACGTGGTTCAGCCAGCTCTTCTAAAAGGCAGGCTGTCCCTTTTATAGGGAAGCTGCATTGAAGAATATTGTTGCAATTTAAATGATGGCAAAGTGAACAGCAGGATAGAGAAAGGATTCTAGGGTGAAGGATGCTGCGCTACAGGCATTAATGGTGGAGGAAGAAAGATGCCCTGGTTCTGCGGGGGATGTGTGGCGGGGTGGGGGGGGGGGGGGGAGCCGCAGGTGGGCAGAAGGCCTTCAAGGACCACATTCAGAAGGGAGTAGGTGAACAGGAAGGTCATTTCCCAGATTCTAGACCCAAGAACCTCTCAACAGTGCCACAAGAGGTCTAATGACCTCACGTCAGTGGTCAAGATCAATGCATTAATCTTTGATATCACCAACTCGGGTCTCAGGTCGAACATCCAGATACTCCACCTAAACCTCACAAATGTACCAATGCTGCCAGCCTCATATCCAACCCTCTCTACCTATACTATGGCAGGAACATCACCTAAACACAGCACTGCACAATCACTGACATTCTGCTGTCTTTCCTGCAGAGCACACAATAGAAGGGAATAGAGCAGAAGGAGCAGGGGACAAGGACACCTACATCTCTTGAACCCTATGGAGGAAATGATCAGCTGCATCACAAGACTGGCTGCAACAGAGCCCATGGCATCCGGTGTCGCTGAGAACATTGAAGATGAAGGTATGTTCCTGCCATATGCTTCTCCTCAACTCCTAGCACAGCATCATCCTAATATTTGGCATGAGCAAGTTGCTGATGGTGTGACCGTGGATCTCTCACTTCCCACCCCACTCTCCTTCCCTCACCCCAACCTTCCCCTTCTGAGTTCCTGCTTTCAGACACCCAAGAACTTCCACCTGCCCAGCCACAGCAGCCCAAGGAGGAAGAGAGAGTAGCAGCACAGCACTGATGAAGAGGACCCATCACTTGATTTAAACTTACAGCCACCAGCTCAGATATTGGCATTGCACATCCTTCAAGGCAAACAGAGTTGGGATGTGGTGAGTCATGTGGGCATGAGTGGGCTACAGCCAGGCCAAGGATAAAGGGTTTGTTTGCTAGCTCACTGGAGGGTGAGGTTGCAGATGAGTTCTGCTGCAGAGGACTCAGCTGAGGACCTCTATGGGGCAGCGTACAAGAGAGTGCTGATGGGCATACACATTGAAATGTTGGGTGCCTTGCCAGGCAGCCTCTTGTCACTGAGAAGGAGCATGGAGTGGTCCGTCCGGCTCAAGTTAGCAGAAGGCATGACACAGAGTTTGCCCTCTCTGCAGCCTCTGCTCCATCTCCCTGTCGTGCTGTGGACGCAGAAGACTGGCCCTGTTGCAGCCTTTCTGTGGACAGGTCACCAACTCCAAAAATGCAGTGCTTGACCTCTGCAACGGAATTGCTAGCGCATTAAGTTCCTAATCCTCTGAGCCAATTCTCTGATATTGCCATTATATCATAGTCCTATCTGGCAATTTGTGTCTGCAGATCACACCCTTATTTACCACATTCCGTGCATTTTATATAAATGTAATCTAATCCCAACTCACACTGCTTCACACTTTCCCCCTGTCAGATCCCTCCTATTTCTGAACTATTCTTCACTCTAGTGCTATTTGCCTGTCCCAGTCCTCTGTGTACCTTGTTTCTCCTCTCTAATATTTCGTTCTGGTGCCCATCTCCCTTCCAAATTCGTTTAAACCCTCCCCTACAGTACTAGTTAACCCTCCATGAGGACAGTTTCTCTCCATTTTCCTTATCAAATGCTTTAATCATCTTAAATGACTAAGTTAGCTCACCCCTTCATCTCCTATACCTAAGAAATTACAAGGCTAATCCAAGAAAACTGTCCTCATAATTTAGCCCCAGTATCTTCCAGGTGAAACTGCGTCGCACCGACTCCAAGGTTGATATATCTTTCCTGGAAGGAGTAAGGAGACCAGAGGGAGGAGCGAGGAGCCGGGAGGGGGTGGAGTTAGGAACTGGGAAGGGGAGGAGAAAGAAGCAGTGAAGGGGAGGAGCAAGGAGGAACTGCCTGTACAAGTGCTGCTGCCTCTTCCAATTCTGTCTTACACTCCCCAATTCTAACTCCTGTAACCTAAGGCACTTGAATCCTCTGCCTTCCTCCCAACTCCGAGTCTCCTACTGATAGCTGCTTTGAGCTACAGACTTACTACTGTTGTATGTGTACAGACTGGCTCTGTTTGGCTGGCTGATAATTATGAATAGATAACATCTAGTAGCTGGTTGTGGTTGGTTGGTTTCTAGCAGCTGGTGGTGCTGGGCTAGCTTCCAGCGGGTGGTTTCTGCTGGCTCTAGGTTGGCTTCTAGATATATTTCCAAGTCAGATGACTTGGTTATGGCTCAGTTATAAATGGTAAATGGTTGCAAGTAATGGCTGGCTATAGCTGCTGGGTGGTTGATTTTAGCTTGATGCATTGTCTGGCCAAGCTCACCTGGATGCCTCACTTGAGAAACTCACTGAGCCATCATGGGGCAATATTTTGTATCCTTTAATTGTACGTTATGTTTTGCAGATTATGAAATATTGTACACATATAGATGAAAAATCTATTCTACAAAGAAATTTCATGCAGCATTCCTCAACAATCAGTAGGAACCAGGTTGAGATGGTGCAAACCTATTTCACATATTATCCTATCATCCTTACAATCAAACAGGATGGGCTGAATTTTCACCTCGGGGGCAGGAAATAGGTGCCAGGACTATTTTTGGGGTTGGAACCCACCCCCGGGGGTTGGGTAAACAGTCAATGACCTGGAACTTTGACTGGGGCACCTCCATAATTGGCATGGATACAGGTTCCCTGTCCAATTAAGGGTGATGGGTGGGCTCTCGAAGCTGGAGGGCCAATCAGAGGCCTTCCAGCTTCAGAGGGGCACCTGGCTGCAGTATAAGGTAAGTAACTCGGAGAGCACTTCAATAAGAAAGTTTAAAATTTAAATAAAAAATTCAAAAGGCAGCCAGGCCATCACTATGCAGGTGGTTGGGGGTGGGGGGGGTGGTTTGGGGGCGGAGTGTAGCCCCTCTAAAGGGCTAAACCCCTACCCAGGCAGGCAAGGAGGGCCTGTAGGCCTACCTGGAGAGCTGTCACCATAGCCTGCTGTGGGGTGCCCGCTGCCAGACAGTTGATCGGCCTGCCCAACTGGAAAATCCCTATTGGCCTTCCTAATTCCTGGTTAATAAGACTCTTAATGAGCCTAATTGCCTGCCCGCCTTGTGGGGTGCCTCCATTCCCAATGTTGGCAGGTCCCAAAAATTCAGCCTGATATATCTGTCCCATCCATAGGTCTCATTCATACCCAGGTACCACTGGTGAAATGCCAATATTTAATCTGATCAATTATATAGTTTCTCCTAAAATCTGAGATTTTAAACTAACAAAGTTGGTGTAAAGATTGACAGCAGAAGCAAAATACAGTTCTATTTTCTTAAATGTCAAATAGCTTATGAAAGGGATAAGACGAGTAAAACATGAATGGCTAAGTTATTTTTTCATTGTTTGCCTTTCTCCCCATTTATGATTGAAAAAACCTTGTGAATTACTGTGGTGCGTCTTGTAGATAACAACAACTTATATTTATACTGCACCTTTAACATAATAATAGGCCCAAGGTGCTTCACAGGAGCATTATAAAACAAAATATGACACTGAGCAATATAAGGAGATATTAGGTCAAATGACCAAAAGCTTGGTTAAAGCGGTAGGTTTTTAAGGAGTGTCTTTAAGGAGGAAAGTAGGTTAGAGGGACGGAGAGGTGTAGGGAGGGAATTCCAGAGCTTAGGGCCTAGGCAACTGAAGGAACGGCCACCAATGGTAACAGTGATTAAAATTGGGACACTCAAAAGACCAGAATTAGATGTGCAGAAAGCTTGGAGGGTTGTGAGTGTAATATTACTTGTCCATTGGTGTGTGATCTGTTCTCTTTTATTATTCATTCCTGGGATGTGGGCATCGCTGGCTAGGACAGCATTTGCTGCCCATCCCTTATTAAAGCCTGACTACCCAATCTGAACCCGACCAAACCCGACTACATGTGTCGGGTTTGAGTTGGGTCAGGCATTTAAAAAAATTAAAGGACTTGGGCCCGGGTCGGGTTCGGGTTGGCTGTTGTCAGGTCGGGCCTGGGTCAGCTTTTAATTTTATACACGAGCCAGGCTTTGTCCCTAATTGCCCTCGGGAAGGTGGTGGTGAGCTGCCTTCTTTAACCGCTGCAGTCCTTGGGGTGTAGGCACACCCCACAGTGTTGTTAGGAAGGGAGTTCCAGGATTTTGACCCTGCAACAGTGAAGGAACGGCGATAGAGTTCCAAGTCAGGATGGTGTATGGCTTGGAGGGGAACTTGCAGGTGGTGGTGTTCCCATGCATCTGCTGCCCTTGTCCTTCGAGGTGGTAGAGGTCACGGGTTTGGAAGGTGCTGGGATAGGAGCCTTGATAAATTGCTGCAGTGCATCTTGTACATGGTACACCCTGCTGCCACTGTGCGTCGATGGTGGAGGGAGTGAATGTTGAGGGTAGTGGATGGGGGTGCCAATCATGCAGGCTGCTGTGTCCTGGATGGTGTCGAGCTTTTTGAGTATTGTTGGAGCTGCACCCATCTAGGCAAGCGGAGTGTATTCCATCATGCTCCTGACCAGTGCCTTGTAGATGGCGCACAGGCATTGGGGAGACAGGAGGTGAGTTACTTGCCGTAGAATTCCCAGCCTCTGACCTGCTCTTTTAACATTTATGTGGCAGGTCCAGTTCAGTTTCTGAGCAATGGTAATCCTCAGGATATTGATAGTGGAAGATTCAGCAATGGCGGCACAGTGGCTAGCACCGCAGCCTCACAGCTCCAGTGACCCGCGTTCGGTTCTGGGTACTGGCTGTGCGGAGTTTGCAAGTTCTCTCTGTGACCGCGTGGGTTTTCTCCGGGTGCTCTGGTTTCCTCCCAAGTGCCGAAGGCTTACGGGTTAATAGGTAAATTGGCCATTGTAAAAATTGCCTCTAGTGTAGGTAGGTGGCAGGAGAATTGAGGGAAGGTGGGGATGTGAGAGGGAAAATGGGATTAATGTAGGATTAGTATAAATGGGTGGTTGATGGTCGGCGCGGACTCGTTGGGCCGAAGGGCCTGTTTCAGTGCTGTATCTCTCTATGACTCTATGAGTCTAATGTTACTTGCCACTTATCAACCCAAGCCTGGATGTTGTCCAGGTCTTGCGGCATATGGCAATGGGCTGCTTCAGTATCCGAGGAGTCGTGAATAATGCTGAACATTGTGCAATCATCAGCGAACATCCCCACTTCTGACCTTATGATGGAGGGAAGGTCATTGATGAAGTAGCTGAAGATGGTGGGCCTAGGACACTACCCTGAGGAACTCCTGCAGTGATATCCTGGGACTGAGATGATTGACCTTAAAACACCAACCATCTTCCTTTGTGCTAGGTATGACCAGTGGAGAGGTTTCCCACCGATTCCCATTGAAGCCAGTTTTGCTAGGGCTCCTTAATGCCATACCCGTTCAAATACTGCCTTAATGTCAAGGGCAGTCACTCTTGCCTCACATCTGGAGTTCAGCTTTTTTGTCCATGTTTGGACCAAGGCTGCGATGAGGTCAGGAGCAGTGTGGCCCTGACGGAACCCAAACTGAGCATCAGTGAACAGGTTATTGCTAAGCAAATGCCTCTTGATAGCACTGTCGAAGACCCCTTCTATCACTTTGCTGATGATCGAGAGTAAACTGATAGGGCGGTAATTGGCTGGGTTGGATTTATCCTGCTTTTTGTGTATAGGACATACCAGGGCAATTTTCCACATTGCCGGGTAGATCCCAGTGCTGTAGCTGTGCCGGAACAGCTTGGCTAGGGGAGCAGCTAGTTCTGGAGCCCAAGTCTTCAATACTATTGCTGGAGTGTTGTTAGGGCCCAGAGCCTTTGCAGTATCCAGTAACTTCAGCCGTCTCTTGATATCACGTGGAGTGAATCGGATTGGTTGAAGATTGGCATCTGTCATGCTGGGGACCTCAGGAGTGGGCCGAGATGAATCATCCACTCGGCACTTCTGGCTGAAGATGGATTCACATGATTCAGCCTTTTCTTTTGCACTAATGTGCTGGGCTCCCCCATCACTGAGAATGGGGATCTTTGTGGAGCCTCCTCCTCCTGTCAGTTGTTTAATTTTCCACCACCATTCACGACTGGATGTGGCAGTACTGCAGAGATTAGATCCAATCTGTTGGTTGTGGGATTGCTTAGCCCTGTGCATGCTGCTTCTGCTGTTTGGCATGAAAGTAGTCCTGTTGTGTAGCTTCACCAGGCTGACACCACATTTTTAGGTATGCCTGGTGCTCCTCCTGGCATGCCCTTCAGCATTCTTCATTGAACCAAGGTTGGTCCCCTGGCTTGGTGGTAATAGTAGAGTGGGGGATATGCTGGGCCATGAGGTTACAGATTGTGATTGAATACAATTCTGCAAATTAAGAGTCACAGGAATACAAGTAATATTCAAAATAAATGTGGAGTTTTATTATAATAGAACTGGAACATATATACATACATAATAACTGTATTAATTGTAGGAGCACATCTTACTATGTCCTGCTCCACCCACAACTAACTGGTCATGTGTGACTTGACATCACTTACTTTGATGTCCTTTCGGTGATCTGCCCTTAAGATCATCCCACAACATCCCTTTTTTTCCAAAGATAAAAACATATTTACAATAAACAATCATGTTGTGGTTTGGACAAACGATATATGATTGAACAAAACATTATTTACAGATATGCAAACTTAACAGTCTCTAAATCTTAGAGGAGGTTCGCTTATTCATCCGGATCTGGTAGTCGTGAATGCTTTCCCGCGTTTGGAAAGCTCATAAAAATGATGACTGGCAACATAGACAATCACCGGCCTCTGAGTACTTGCTGCAACGAACTGAAGTCTAAGGAGCGATTCCCGGTCATACCACCTCTTCATGCTCGATCTAGTCATTTTCTGCTTTTTTTGTGCATTTCTGACTTTATGTATTGTGATAATTCGCAAATCCTGGCAGACTGGAAGTTCTGCAATAGCGGTCTAGTTGTGTCTACAATGCCGAATGCTTACGGTCGCCATTCGGAGTTCCCATAGCTGCACTGTAAGGTTATCGTCCCAATGCACTTGATTGGAGAACCATTGTAGGCCATTAGCCATTAATTTCCAGTTCTTGGAGTACATGTCCTTCATTATACGAATTGGCAGAATATTCACATTTGTTGCCATGTCAACTTTTGCTCTGAGCTTGTGCTTGCCACGCTTCTGTGGACATATAATCCTGATCATGGTGAATGCCTCAGATTGCATAATAGCATTGACATGCTACTCCGGATTGACTATGTGGAATGCTTGCTCGCTGTTTACACGAGTACAGTCTTCATCAATGTCCTTCTGGCAATCTGTCTTGCAACAAATTGGTCAATAGACTCATCTTGCCTTTGCCAGTAGGTCATAAACTGAAGCCTATGTGCGTGGAAATTTAGCTGTACGTTCAGCTGCTGCTCCAGAAATGTCCAGATCTTATTAGGATCCTTCAGGTCTTCATCTGACAATACTGAGGTATTAAGCCATTTCAAGTGCTATTTTAATCTTGGTAGCTTGTTTCTCTGGTTGAGTGACTTCCATGTCTGGGAAACATAGCTCCATTTGCCGTTGGAATAGTTGAAATGCAGACGCTGTGTCCGACACTTTCCGATCCATTACTGGGTATCTGAAAGCCATTGCCATAATAATCCTTTCTTTTTTTTATGAATATATGGCTTTTACAGGCTGTTTTTCCCAGAGAGTTATTTTGCGTTGCCCTTTTAACAGAAATTTAGTAACAGCCCCTTTTAAGAGAGATAGACCATAGTCAACAGAAGCAAGTTGTTCTGTTTACAAAGCTGTAGTTTCTGTTTACACTATGGCAAGAAGCTTTTTTTTAAAACTGTGAGCTTGCAGTGACTAGCAGGCTGCGAGCTTGCAGTAAGTAACAGCTTTTTAGCATAGTTCTAGACCTCCCAGTGACGCTGTCTATTTCTTCCCACTCTTTTGGTCTTCAGCCTTGCCTACAAAACAAAAAAACAAGAAAAGCGAAACAGTAGTGGCTGCACCTACTGTTTTAAAAACTATTCAACCCACTGCCAGATAGGTAAAGACTCTGACCTCCCAGCAAATTGCCCCCTGCTGTACCTCTCCGGCTCCTAGCTGTGTCCTCGCTCACTACAGTTTTTTTGCAAGGAGCTCTCCTGCTGGATTTACGCCAGTCAGGTAGGCAGCTCGCTGTTCTTTTTTTTTCTGTATCTTCTGATCTTCTGGACTTGCCATGATATGATGGTTGGTCATCTTTAGAAAAAAAAGGATTGATCCTGACGCTGCCAACGTGTAAGATTACTTGTCCTTTGGTGTGTGATCTGTTCTTAAGAGTCACAGGAATACAAGTAATATTCAAAATAAACATGGGGTTTTATTATAATGGAACATATATAATAATTGTATTAACTGCAGGAGCATATCTGAACACGTCTTACTATGTTGGGCTCCACTATCTGGTCAAGTGTGACTCTACATCACTTCCTCTGATGTAGTCCCTAAGGTGGTCTGTCCTTAAGGTCATCCCACAACAGTGAGGCTGGAGGAGATTACAGATTTCGGGAGGGGCAAGGCCATGGAGGGATTTGAAAACAAGGATCAGGACTTGCTGCAAGTTAAGACATGGGCAGCAGAGCTTTGGATGACCTCAAGTCTATGTAGGGTAGAATATAGGAGACCAGCCAGGAATGCATTGGAATAGTCAAGCCTAGAGGTAACAAAGACATGAAGGAGAGTTTCAGCAGCACAGGAGCTGAGGCAGAGGTGAAATCCGGTGATATTACAGAGGTGGGAGAAAGTGCCGTTAGTGATGGCGCGAATATGTGGTCGGAAGCTCACCAAGGTTGCAAACAGTCTGGCTTAGTCTCAGACAGTTGCATGGGAGAAGGATGGAGTTTGCAGCTTGGGAATGGAGTTTGGAGCGGAGACTGAAAACAATTGCTTCCGTCTTCCCAATATTTAATTGGAGGAAATTTCTGCTTATCCAGCACTGGATGTTGGATAAGCAGTCTGAGAATGGACACAGATTTGGGAGGCGACATCACATTCAAGGACGTTGGAGAGGAAAGGGAGGTTGGAGATGGGGTGGTAGTTTGCAAAGGAGAGGGGTGATAATGGCAGATTTAAAGGAGAGAGGGACAACACCTGAAGAGAGAGAACCGTTAAAAATATTGGCTGACATGGAGGCCGGGAGAGGAAGGTAGGTGGTCAGCAGTTTTGTGGGAATCGGATTGAGGGAACTGGAGGGGGTTCTCATGGACAAGATGAGCTCAGAGAGGGCATGAGGGGAGATAGGAGAGAAACTACAGAAAGATGTGAGTTCAAGGCTAGGGCATGGGAAGTTTTAGAGGAAATTTGGCCCTGGTCGCCTTGTGGAATGGAGAGACACGGCAGAGACAGCTGATAGGATGGTATTGATCTTTGTGACAAAGAAGTCCATGAGCTCTTTGCATGTATTTTTGGAGGTGAGGGTGGAGAGACAGAGGAGAGGGGTTTAAGAAGGCAGTTTGCAGCAGAGAAAAAAAAGCCAGGTGTTATCTTTCCCTTCTAGGATGATCCTGGAACAGTGATCAGTTTTAGCAGACAAGAGCAGAACCTGATAGTGCTTTATCTAGTCCAGCCAGGTCTGGTGTTAGATGGCTAAACCAGTTGTCTGCCATATCCTTTCATGTCCCTGTCCCTTGGGATGTGAGGCATACTGGGGGAACGGCCAGGGCAAGATAGAATAATAGCTTTATTGGGGACTAGGGCATCAAGGGTGGAGGTGAGGGCACAGTTGAGCAGATCGTAGTTGCAGAAATGTTGTGGCAAACAGATGACCAAAGGCTAGACAGTTGGTATTTTGAAAGTGCAGTTGTAAGTGAATTAAGGGAAAGTTTTTTCTAGGGGCAAATACAGAAGGAGGTAGGATTGGGGCGTGGAAGGCGTATGTAGGTGGAGAGTGATACAAGGAAGTGATCAGAGATGGCCTTATCTTTGATTGATACGATGGGACTTAGCAAGACCATGTGAGATGGCAAGGTCAAGGGGGTGGCCAAGAATATGGGTGTGGGAGTTTGGAGGGCAGGATTTAGGGAGGATAAGAAGACAGTAAACCTAGAAGAGAGAGAGCATGATGAGTTGAGATAGAGGGTGAAATCACCGAAGAATGAGAAATTGTTTGATGCAGAGGCTGAGGGAGGAAAGTAGTGAACTTGGTGAGAAAATTTTTAAGATAATTGGGAGGGCGGTAGAGAATGATGATTTTGAATGAGAGGTGAAAGGGGTGGAACAAGGTGACGTGCTTGAAGGAGGAGAAAGTGCCAGAGGAGTAGGGGATCAAGCCATGTTGTAATCTGAAGATAAGTGCCACACTGTCACCGTGACGGTCTCGACAGGGCAATGATGGAAGGTATAGCCAGACAGGGAGACTTCATTAAGTGGAAAGGTGTCATCACCCCTCAGTCAGGTTTCTGTTAAGGCCATGATGTTCACAATAAGTTCATGAATGGTAAGGGCCTCGTTCACAAGTGAACGGACATTCTTGAGCGAGAGGCAATGAGAGCTGAGCCATTGGCAGTATCCATAGGGTCAGCAGTGGGAGGGGTGAGTTGGATGGGAAGGAAAATTTGGCAAGATGAGCCCCCAGCAGATACACTGGGTAAAAAGATCGACGCGAGCATAGGATAAGGCAATTGGGGTTGCTGCTTGTTATGAGCCAGCACCGAGTGCATGGATGTGTCCTTTGGACAATGTCAAGAGAGGCACAGAGGGAAGTTGCAGGCTTATTTAAGAGTGAGTCAAGTGTGTTTCGGCAGCAAGAGAGCAGGAAGATTGAGGAGTACTGAAAGGTTGGGGTATGGAATTGGGAGAGCAGAGTACCTCAGAGGGGATAAGTGAAAGGAGGCATGACGATAGAAGAAAGGGGGCTCGGAAGGGTAAAGAGAAAAGGAGTAAAAAGAGCAAAAGTGAAAATAGAGTGATGGGCTTGGGTCCAGAGAGGCAGCCAAAATGCGAATGTGAATGGATTCGGGGGAAAGCTCAAGTTACATAGGCCTGGTTACATAAAAATTAGGATACATAAAAACCTGATAGTAAACAGGAAATAGATAGGAGATAATAGGAACACAGGAATAGGAGTAGGCTATTCAGCCCATCTAGTCTGCTCCGCCACTCAATTAGATCATGGTTGATCACCTACCTCAATGTTACTTTCCTGTGCTATCCCCCTATCCCTTGATATCGTTAGTATTCAGAAATCGATTTCTGTCTTGAATATGCTCTATGATTGAGCTTCCACAGCCCTCTGGGATAGAGAATTCCAAAGACTCACCACATAGGAAGGAGTCCAGAGTTAAAGTCAGAGGCCCCGTGGCGGGATAAAATGGTACACTCTGCTGCCACGGTGTCCTGGTGGTAGAGGGAGTGAATGTATAAGGCAGTAGATGGGGTACCAATCACGCAGGTTGCTTTGTCCTGGATTGTGTCAAGCTTCTTGTGTGTTTCTGGAGCTGCATTCATCCAGGCAAATGGGGAGTATTCTAACACAGTCCTGACTTGTGCCTTGTAAATGGTAGGCAGGTTGTGGGGAGTCAGGTGGTGAGTTACTCACTGCAGAATTCCCAGCCTCTGACCTGCTTTTAAAGCCACAGTATTTACGTGGTAGTCTCAGTTAATTTTCTGATTAGTGGTTACCCCCCCAGTTAATGGTGGGGGATTCAGTGATGGTAATGCTGTTGAATGTCAAGGGGAGGTGGTTAGATTCACTTTTGTTGGAGATAGTCATTGCGTATTTCTGGGTTATAGCAAAGGAAACCAAAAAAGGAAGACAAAAATTAGAAGTTCCCAAATTTATATTTACATTTTTTCCATTTCCCATTTCTCTTTGGTCTGCATTTTGATCTGATTGATGGGCTAGAAGGGTAAACATTTCCTCGACCATGTTCATTACTGTTCTCTAACCAGTTGCTGTGTGGCATACGAGAGTGAAAGAGTGATGCATCACCAAATCTTTTTGCTGACTCTGTGGAGGAAGTGACCATCCTCTGCTCACCATTTCCCTCTTCTTGGCAAAAAAAAAAGCTACATCCCAGCACTATGTTGCACAGTTCATTGTTATTCCAACTCTGCCCAGTATTGTGCCCTGCAGATGTAACTTTTGGTAACTAGTTATGAGCAAAAAGATTCATTAAATATATTAATAAATCAGAGAAGAGTAAATTTCTCCAGGGGGTAAACACATAGGTGAATGTTTACACCCAAAATTTCTTCATTATGGGCAATGTTCCCCTTTATCAAACTTAACTTTAGGTTATAGTCAAAAAGTTGGTATTGTTTTTATTTTTACCACAGTTATTCAATAAAGATGAAAACTGATTCTTCAGATTTACTGGCAGCAGCTAATAGAAATGAAACCCATACTTACTGCTATGCTATATAAATCTGAAGCAATAACAGAGGGTGATTTCCATTGAGCTAAAAATTCATATTAGCTCTATGACTCATTATGACATGAAGTGACATATTTGGGAATGAGATTGAAATGCATTTCAGGATAAGATCCTACAATAGTCTTAAACAAATTAAGTATTTGTTTTAAAATAAAAATACAATTTCAGATGAAATTGATGGAGGGTGAGAGAAACCATTTGCCAAGTCTAAGCAAAGAAATGTCCTATTCAGTGTCCCAGCCTCAAATGTTGTGAAGACGGCAGTCCCCAAATGGTAATTTTTAAAAACATTTTTCTATAAATATTTATACATTTATACTATTCTGTGGCTGAAGTGTAGGTATGATTTCTTTGTGTCCACAAAGTATAACCAAGTGAATTTATACATCAGTCAATTCAGAAGCTAGATGTATTGTCGCTTTGAAGAATTTATCTGCATGTTCCAAATAAGAACATCAGAAATAGGAACAAGTTTAGGCCATTCAGCCCTTTGAGTCTGCTCTACCATTCAGTAAGATCATGGCTGAACTTTGACCTCAACTCCATTTTCCCACACTATTCCCATATTCCTTAATTCCCTTAGTACCCAAAAAACTATCAATCTCTGTCTTGAATATACTCAATGACTGAGCATCCACAGCTCTCTGGGATGCAGAATTCCAGATTCACAACCCTCATCTCAGTCCTAAGTGGCCGACCCATTATTTTGAGACGGTGGCCTCCAGTTCCATACTCCCCAGCCAGGTGAAATATCTTCCCAGCAGCTACCTTGTCAAGCCCTTTTAAGAAAGAGGTCACCTCTCATTCTTCTAAACTCCAGGGAATATAGGCTTAATCTACTCAATCCTCTCATCCATCTCAGTCTGGTGAACCTGCATTGCCCTCCCTCTAGGACAAGCATACCCTTCTTTAGATAAGGCCACCAAAATAGTACAGAGTACAACAGATGCAGTCTCAACAAAGCCCTATACAATTATAATAAGGCTTCTTTACTCTTATACTCAATCCCTTTGCAATAAAGACTAAAATATCATTTGCTTTCCTAATTGGTTGCTCTACCTGCATGCCAACTGTGATTCATGTACGAGGATACGCAGGTCCCTCTGCATACCGACATTTCCCAGTCTCTCACCATTTCAAAATTGTATTTCTATTTTTTCGACCAAAGTGGATAATTTCACACTTCCCCACATGATATTCCATCTGCCCTGGTTTGCTTACTCATTTAAACTGTCCTAAATCCTTATGCAGCCTCTTCGTGTCCTCCTCGCAGCTTACATTCCCACTTAACTTTGTATCATTAGCAAACTTGGATACATTAAAGAAATTGCATTAAATAGTTCTGATATCTGAAGTGTGACTAACATGACGTGGGCATATATGTAAAGATCTTGGTTTTGGGCTTCTGCTAGATTGCACTTTTTTCCAGTGCAATTTGCTTGAAATAAACCAAACAAGTGTAAAAGATTGCAGAATTTGAAGCGCAAATTTAATCTGGCACAAATAATTTCTGTGATCTTTTGTGCTGGTTTAAAAAGCACCTTGCTAGAAGCTGACCCCGCCCTCAAAGTTGGCCTCGTCCCGTTGTAAGTTTTCGCTATTGGCACACTTCAAGGAAGCACTTAAAATTAAACTTGTCTTTTTGAGCACCAAGACACCAATAGGTACATTTTAAAAGCTTTTGAATATAATTTTAAGAAACAATACTGTACACTGATATAACTAGCAAATGGTTCTGTATAGTTTTTTTGTAAAAGTCTTTTCAGTTATTTAAAATTGGGTTACTCACAGGTGGTGTACTGGACACTGATTATAAATGCTTATTTTTTGTGATAAACCCATTTTCAGCTGTTCTAATCAAACTGCACCATTTTTCTTATTTTAGGCACTATGCAAATGAATTTCTCTCCCATGCTGTATTGGGCATCTGATCTAACGTCACCCTTTTCAGGGGATCTCTGGCATGTGTGAACAGAACAAGAAACAGGGTGGTTCTTCAAGGCTCAAGAACCCTCACTGAGGCACATGCGGGGCTGGATTTTGTGCTGTAGACAGGGCCAAAAAGGCGAAAGAAATCCCGCCTCTGCCTATTTGATCCCCCCCACCCCCGGAACGATCCTTCAGTCCTTTTAAATCTAAGTTTCAGGAGCTGGGATCCCCGTCTCTTTAATCACCCTTCCCTGTTACTGCTGCAAACCTCAGTAGCCCTCCTGTGCTCCGGGACCCGTAAAGCGACATAAACCTTGGGATCTAGGGGCGGCACAGTGGCGCAGTGGTTAGCACCGCAGCCTCACAGCTCCAGGGACCCGGGTTCGATTCCGGGTACTGCCTGTGTGGAGTTTGCAAGTTCTCCCTGTGTCTGCGTGGGTTTTCTCCGGGTACCTCCCACAAGCCAAAAGACTTGCAGGTTGATAGGTAAATTGGCCATTATAAATTGTCACTAGTATAGGTAGGTGGTAGGGAAATATAGGGACAGGTGGGGATGTTTGGTAGGAATATGGGATTAGTGTAGGATTAGTATAAACGGGTGGTTGATGTTCGGCACAGTCTCGGAGGGCCGAAGGGCCTGTTTCAGTGCTGTATCTCTAATCTAATCTAATCTATCTCCACCATGGTTCTGGCAGATCGCAAGACTCACATCCCAGTGTCAACTCCAGAACTAACCCTCATGCGCCACTGCTTAAAGGCCTGCTACCCAATGCGAACCCGACAACATGTGTCGGGTCGAGCCCCTCTTCCGGGTTCAGCTTTTGGGCTCAGCTCGGGCCGAGTCTGGGTCGGGCTCGGGCCGGACAGACACGGTAAGTGCTCTGCGGGTAAATATTAAAAATAAAAAACTTACCTGAGCTGGGAGTCCGGGATGAAACTGAGTCTGCGCAGTGCGCGGGTGATGTCACTATGACATCATCATGCATGCGCTGCAGCTTCCTAGAGGTTCCGAGTCGGAAGGTAAGTAAAGGGATGGTCGGGTCGGGGTCAGGTTGAGTTGAGTTGGAGCCGGGCTCAGTTCGGGTCAGGCTCAGAGCAAAATCGGAGGAACTCGGGCTGGGTCGGGCTCGGATCCGTTGTGGTTTGGGTCGGGTTCTTTTTCCCGACCTGAGCAGGCCTTTACCACTGCTGGTGCTGCAGAGGTCTTGGACTCAGGTCCAGCACTGGAACCCTGGACCAGAGGTAGGTGAGACTGAGTCGCCGGGGCCAGTCCAGAAGGCCCTGGCGAGGGGAGTTGGTGGTGGGGTTGGTCGTGCAGTCCAGGGGGCGGGGGTCACGAGGGAGTGATGTGGTTCCTGGTGGGGATGCTCTGTGGGTCGCAAATTGCCCATGAAGGAGGGATCCCCGCCAATCTTGCAGGGAGGGCACCTCATGTTACAAGGCATCCTCCTCGTGCGGTGGAGGCATCCCCCTGCCGCTGGTAAGATCCCAGTAGCGGCGAGAAGAGGCCCTTAATTGGCTGGTAATAGGCCACTTAAGGGTTGCAATTGACCCCTGACCCTGGGAAGATCGCTTGGCGACAAGGAGGCGATGGGTCCCCCCCCTCGCGATACTCCCGGTCCCCACCGCCTCAGATCCCAACTCAGGGGATCACACAAAATCCTGGACTGGGTCCAAACCAGGATGTAGAAACCAGGAATTATTGATTAAATTTAAATCATGTACAGAAAGCAAAATAAAAATTGGGAAAGAAAGTTGGGATTGAGAGAGAGATAAATAAGAGATAAGACAGACAGAAAATGTAAAAAAAGGTTGATGTAATTTTTTTGAATCTCCAACACTAATTAATTTCTGAAAGAATGAGACTCCAGACTTGTAAAATTAAATTTTTAGAACCAGGGAGGTTGTTTGGCAGTAATTAAACTGATCACGCTCTTAAAAATTCACTTACCTCTGAATGCACCAGCCATAACTTTTTCTGCCATGTTTCGTGGTTAACTAGTGGGTAAATACTGCAACTTCATGCCATATAGCCTAATCCTGCTCCTATTTTTTATATTCTTGAGTTTGACAGTACTCCAGCAGGGGTCCTAGCGCATGAGGGTTAGTTCTGGAGTTGACACTGGAATGAGAGTCTTGGGATTTGCCAGAACTATGGTAGAGATCCCAAGGTTCATGTCGCTTTACGGGTCCTGGTGTATTGCAGCACAGGAGGGCTACTGAGGTTTGCAACACTAACAGGGAAGGGTGATTGAATGTTTTGCTATCCCTGCTGTGAATTTTCAGCACTGGGGGAGGGTCCTGAGTTTAACAGCATGGATAATGAGTTCTCATGTTTTGGCACAGCTGTGGGACCTTTAAATTTTACCGTAGTGGATAGGTGTCCTGCAAATTGGTAGCCCTGTGGAAGGAGAACATGGGGGTCTGGCAACACTGCTGGGGAAATTCAAAAATAAGTTTCTAAGAGACCTCACTAGAAATACTAAAATAAGTGCCTTTTGATTGGAAAATAAATCAGTATTTTAATAGCAAATACCACAGTTCAAAGAAACTTATTACATTTATTTTGCTCCACATATTTTGAAAAAGAAATTGAAATAGATTGAGCACAGACAGAATTCAAAATTTGTATTTAGAAATATGAGTACATTTTCTGTTAGTGGGTTTTTAATCAGAAAAGATAAATTATTTCACAGTTTTCCATTATACTGCCAGGAGGCAGGGTTTAAAAACAACAGATGCTGGTACAGTCAAACTTGCTATTTTTATTTCTTTCTCTCTTTCTCCTTCTGAAGTAAAAATTAAGGATTTTATGATGATTTGAATATGAAACTTTATCTTAATAAAACTTAATAAAATTAATTCCCCAGTTGGTTTTAAATAATTTGGAGAAAGGAACTCATATCTCGTTCCCTAATGAGAGAAGACTGTTCAAGTTGTATAGTGAGAAAATCATCTGCATGCAAGATAGGCAATTCTGCATGTGCTCAGACTACAGCATTCAGGGAGTACAGGCATAAGAACATAAGAAATAGGAGCAGGAGTAGGCCATTTGGCCCCTCAAGCCTGCTCCGCCATTCAATAAGAGCATGGCTGATCTGCCTCAGACCTCCTCTTTTGTGCAATTTCCTCACAGCCCTCAACTCTCCAATATTTCAAAAATCTATCCACCTCCTCTTTAAATACTGTGTGATCTAGCCTCCACAACTCTCTGGGGTAGAGAATTCCAGACATTCACTATCCTCTGAGGGAAGACATTCCTTCACATCTCAGTTTTAAATACATGTCCCCTTATTTTGTAACTATGTCCCCTAGTTCGAGAATCCCCCACTAGTGAAACATCTTCTCAACATTTACCCTGTCGAGCCCCCTCACAATCTTGTATATTTCAATAAGATCACTCCTCATTCTTCTAAACTCTAATGAATAAAGGCCTAACCTGTTTAGCCATTCTTGATCAGTCAACCCCTTCATCCCAGGAATCAGCCTAATGAATCTCTTTTGAACTGCCTCCAATGCCAGTATATCCTTTCTTAAATATGGGGACCAAAACTGTACACAGTACTCCAGGTGCGGCCTCACCAACATCCTGTACAGTTGTAATAAGATCTCCCTATTTTTAAACTCCAACCCGCTAGCAATAAAGGCCAAAATTTCATTTACCTTCTTAATTACTTGCCGCACCTGAATGCTAACTTTTTGTGTTTCATGCACAAGAACACACAGATCCCTCTGTGCTGCACATTTTTGAAGTCTCTCTCATTTAAATAATAGTCTGCCTTTTGATTCTTCCTACCAAAGTGCATGACCTCACACTTTGCTACATTAAACTCCATCTGCCAAGCTTTTGCCCACTCACTCAATCTATCTATATCCCCTTGCAGATTCTTTTATGTCCTCATCACAACATGCCCTCCTGCCTATTTTTGTATCGTCAGCAAATTTGGATATATTACACTCTGCCCCCTCCTCCAAGTCATTAATTGATATTTGATATATTGAAATAATATAGATAGTAAATAATTGAGGCCCTAGGACTGATCCTTGTGGCACTCCACTAGTTACGTCTTTCCAACCTGAAAAAGACCCATTAATCCCAACTCTCTGTCTTCTGTGAGTTAACCAATCCTCAATCCATGCTAATACATTACCCCTAATACTGTGAGTTCCTATCTTGTGCAATAATCTTTTATCTAAATACACTACATCTACTGGTTCCCCCTTATCAACTCTGCTTGTTATATCCTCAAAGAACTCTAGCAAATTTGTCAAACATTATTTCCCTTTCACAAAACCATGGCGGCACAGTGGCGCCGTGGTTAGCACCGCAGCCTCACAGCTCCAGGGATCCGGGTTCAATTCCAGGTGAAGCAGTGAATTACTTGTACTTCCTTCAATTTAGTATACTGTAGATTCGCCAACTTTAAGGGCATTTAAGTGGTCATTGGATAGACATATGGATGAAAATGGAATAGTGTAGGTCAGATGGTTTCACAGGTCGGCGCAACATCGAGGGCCGAAGGGCCTGTACTGCGCTGTAATGTTCTAATTCTAATTCATGTTGACTGTTTGATTGCGATAAGCTTTTCTAAATGTCCTGCTATTTCTTCCTTGATAATGGACTTTAGCATAGGGTGAAGGCTGTGCAAAAATATCAACAGTAATCACAGGCTTTTGGGAGAAGCTGAGTTCTTGAAGTAAAAACCTATTGACGATATTAAGATACAGAAGACATTTCTGTGGATGAATTTGACAGTGTTTAATTTTTTAAATGATATTTTGAACATTAGAAACTCAGTTAATGTGCGAACATACAATGAACAAAACAACTCCATAATGTTTTGGTGTCTTTTTATCCTATGTTCTCTTGCATGGTCAGAATTGTTTTCATAAGTTGTTGGTTTTTCATTGGCAGTTTACTAACCATTTTCCTCATTTTTGATTTTTGCATTGCCTACCTCTTCCATACCAATTGTCTCAGAGCCATTCAACAAAGTGTGACACTTAACTGGGAAAGCAGAGAGGCAGCGGCCCTGGGAGGAATCGCACCGGGAGAGAGGCACCTCTTAATCAAGATTGGGGCTCGGGGCCCACACTTACCTGGGAGAGCGGAGAGGCAGCAGACCTGGGAGGAATCACACCGGAGCGGCAACTGTAAATCAAGACTGGGGCTCGAGGCCCAGACTTATTTGGGAGAGCGGAGAGGCAGCAGACCAGGTGGGAATTGCACCGGGAGAGAGACATCAATAAATCAAGACCGGTGCACGAGGCCCACACTTACCTGGGAGAGTGGAGAGGCAGGCAGGCAGGCTGGCTGATCACCATGCACTGGGTTTGAAGGAAGAATGAAAAAAACCTAACAGTGACATCACAGGAAAGCCATAAGCTGATTGGTTGGTGAGTGACTGCTGTTAGTGCCTATAAATAGCTGGAAAATCAGATAAAATGTTTTTTTTTTTAAAAACCCTCAAATAGCTATCTTTATAAGTGGCAAGTTTAGTATTATTAAGGTTTTAGTTGGTTTAATGTATTACTAATTAGAAAGTGCTGTTTGGACAGAGTGTGAGGCTGTGAGTTGATGTGAGAGGGAGTTCAGTGACAAGGGGAAGGAGGTGCTCCTTTGTCTCTTTTTTTTCTTTTCTGCCTTTTCAGCTTCCATTATTTGGTTCTTACTTCAGGAGAGGGGAAGAAGCTGATTGGCGAGCAACTGGTAAATTATTCTACTTACTACACTAACAATAATTAGTTTGTAAAGCTAAGGTACGGCAGGGCAGCTCGACCGAGTGGAATGTGCCTTCTGTGGTATGTGGGAAGTCGTGGACTCACTATGTGTCCTTGACAAACACATCTGCAGGATGTGTCACCAGCTGCAGAAGCTTCAGCTCCGGGTTTCAGAACTTGAGCGGTGGCTGTAATCGCTGTGGTACCTCCGTGAGGCAAAGAACTATGTGGATAGCAAGTTTAGGGAGGTGGTCACACCACAGGTTAAGAATGTGTAGGCAAAGAGGGAATGGATGACCGTCAAGCGGTCTAAGAGAACTAGTCAGGTAGTTGATCTCGCTTGATAACCAGTTTTCCATTTTGGATACTGCTGAGGGCAAGGGTTCCTCAGAGGAGTGCAGCAAGAGCCAAGTCCGTGGCACCATGGATGGCTCAGCTGCACAGGAGGGAAGAAGAACGGAAGGGCAATACAGACAGACAGGCGTATCTGCAGCCGTAGATGTGATACCAGGATGATATGTTGCCTCCCCCGTGCCAGGGTCAAGGATGTCACAGAGCACCTGCAGGACATTCTTCTAGGGGATGGTGAACAGCCTGAGGTCATGGTCCACATTGGTACCAACGACACAGATAACAGGGATGGGGTCCTGAAAGCAGAGTTTAAGGAGTTAGGAAAGAAATTAAAAAGCAGGACCCAAAAGCAGTAATCTGAGGATTACTCCCAGTGCTACATGCAAATGAGCATAGGAATAGGAGGATTAAGCGATTGAACATGTGGCTGGAGAATTGGTGGAGGAGGGACAGCATCAGATTTCTGAGGCATTGGGATCTGTTCTGGGGTAGGTGGGACCTGTACAAGATGGTCAGGTTGCACCTTAGCAGGACTGGGACTAATGTCCTCACAGGGAGATTTGCTAGTGTTATTGGGGAGGGTTTAAACTAAACTGTCAGGGGGTTGGGAACCTAAGAGGGAACTCAGATTGGAGGGAAGCAAAACTTCTAACAGGAAGAGGAGAAGTAGTAAGTGAAATTGGAAGGCAGACGAGATGAAAGCAAACTTCAATTAGGATCGGAATGAGGAATAATGTTAAGACAAAGTTAAGGGCACGCTATCTGAATGCATACACCATTTGCAACAAGGTAGATGAATTGAGGGCACAAATAGAAGTAAATGGGTATAATTTAATTGCCATTATGGAGATGTGGTTACAGGGTGACCATGTCTTTGAACTGAATATTCAGGGATATTCGTCATTTCAGAAGGATAGGCTGGAGGGGGAAAGGAGGTGGGGTAGCGCTGTTAATAAGGGACGAGATCAGTACTTCAGTGAGAGAGGATCTCAAATCGAAGGAGAAAGACGTCGAATCAGTTTGGGTGGAGCTAAGAATCCCAAACACTTATCTTTACCATCTGACCTCCTCCCCGCCAAACTGCAGAGTTTAAACTACAACCCTTCCCACCATCCCATATACCCGTGATGTTAATTTGAACCCCCCCACCCTGATCATCCCCCCCTCACCACCAGCGTTGCGCCTTGTTTCCCCAGAAAGGGATCCAAAGGTGCAGGAGTGCCAGCCGCTGGGCCGAAGAAGTGATGTAAGTATATTTAAATTAATTAATTGATTTGAATATTAAAATTGTGGTCTCGTCGCCCAGCGGCGGGGAGGCCGCCACAGTGCCTCGCCGCTGGAAGGATCGGGCTGGGCCCTGCCGGCCTCAAGGTCTGTGGCGGACCTCCTCCAGGGCAATCTTCAGGTCCCCCCGGCACAGATCCTGACATCGAGGGCTCCTTAAAATCCAGCCCTTTGTGTCTGTCTTCACGGAGGAAAACACAGAAAATCTCCCAGAAATACTAGGGAACCAAAGGACTTGTAAAAATTAGGAACTGAAAGTAATTAGTATCAATAAAGAGGTAGTACTCGAAAATTTAATTGGATTGAAAGTTGATAAATCCCCTGGACCAGATGAGCTACATCCCAGAGTATTGAAGGAGGTGGCTGTCTTTTGAAATTCTATAGATACTGGAAGCTCACAATTTAAGAAGGGAGTGAGAGAGAAAACAGAGAACTACAGGCCTGTTAGTTTGATGTCAGTAGTAGGGAAAAAGTTAGAATCTATTATAAAGGATGAGATAACTAGACACTTGGAAAATATGATTGGGCAGAGTCAACATGGATTTGTGAAAGGGAAATCATTTTTGACAAACCTGTTGGAGGTTTTTGAGGATGTTACTTGTTGCATAGATAAAGGAGAACCGGTGGATGTATTTGGATTTTCAGAAGGCTTTTGATAAGGTCCCACACAGGTTAGTAAACAAAATTAGAGCACATGGGAGTGGGGGCTAATATACTGCAATGGATTGAGAATTGGTTAACAGACAGAAAGCAGAGAGTAGGAATAAATTCTTAGGATGGTAGGCTGTTACTAGTGGAGTACCACAACGATCAGTGCTTGGGTCACAGCGGTTTACAATCTATATAAACGATTTGGATATGGGGACCAATTGTAATATTTCCAAATTTGTGGATGACACAAAACTAGATGGGAATGTAAGTTGTGAGGAGGATGCATGAGGTTTCAAAGGGGTTTGGACAGGCTAAGTGAACAGGCAAGAACATGGCAGATGGAATATAACATGAATAAGTGTGAAGTGATCCACTTTGGTAGAAAAAACAGAAAGAGAGTATTTCTTTAACAGTGAGAGGTTAGGAAATGTTGATGTCCAAAGAGACCCAGGTGTCCTTGTTCATGAGTCACTAAAAGCTAGAATGCAGGTGCAGCAAGCAAGTAAGAAGGCAAATGGTATGTTGGTCTTCAATGGAAGGGGATTTGAGTACAGGGATAAAGATGTATTGCTTCAATTGTATAAAGTCTCAGTGAGACTGCACCTGGAGTATTGTGTACAGTTTTGGTCTCCTTATCCTACGTAGGATATATTTGTCATAGAGGGAGTGCAACAGAGGTTCACCAGACTAATCCCTGGGGTGGCATGATTGTCTTATGAGGAGAGATTGCAGAAACTGGTCCTGTATTCTCTAGAGTTTCGAAGAATGAGAGGTCATCTCATTGAAACTTACAAAATTCTTACAGGGCATGACAGGGTTGATGTGGACAGAATGTTTCCTCTGGCTGGTGAATCTAGAACAAGGGGAGACAGTGTCAAAATAAGGGGAAGGCCATTTAAGACTGTGGAATTCTCTACCCCAGAGGGTTGTGGAAGCTCAATCATTGAGCTTCAATCATTAAGACCGAAATTGATAGATTTCTTAATACTAATGACATCAAGGAATACGGGGATAGTGGGGAAAAATGGCGTAGAGGGAGGTGATAAGCTATGATCTGTTTGAATGCTGGAGCAGGCCCGACGGGCCAAATGGCCTACCCCTGCTCCTATTTCCTATGACCCTCTGTATGTATTACAGTTACAGCAAGTGTGCTCTATAAGCAAGTCTGTTCGTCGAGTAGAAAAGTCACCTGGTTTGTATCGGATGCATCCTAGGTTACTGAGAGAAGGGTGGTGATATCAGAGGCTGCCACAATAGGAGTAGTGCCAGGGGACCGGAAGTTTGCAAATTGTAAATCTCTTTTCAAAAACAAGGGGAGACGGATAAACCCAGCAACTACAGGACAATCAGTAGTGGAGAAACTTTTAGAGATATTAATCCAAGACAAAATTAATTGTTACTGGGAATAATATGGGTTAATAAATGACAGCCAGCAAACATGGGGCAAATTTTAGACAGACCCCCCCCAACGTCGGGGGTTGTGGCAGGGGTGCCGGAAAATGCCTTCATGAGAGGCCCGCCACGGATCTCAATGCTGGGAAGGACCGACCCGATACTTCCGGCGGCAGCAATATGTAAATTAATTTGTATAAATGATTTAATTATCTTCTTGCTCCCGCCATCTGTCCCGGTGTGATATTGGTGCCGGTGGCTGGCATTCCGTCCGGGGATCTGAGGCAGAACACTGGAGGGGAGGGGGAGCAAGTAAGTTTATCTGTGCGGGGGGTGGAAACGGGGGGGTGGAGCAGGGTCACAGTCATCTCATTGATGTAGGGGATGGTGAGAAGAGGCAAAGTGTAAAGTTGATGCACTTTGTGGGGGGGGGGGGGGGGGGAAGGTCAGGTGCACAAGCTAAGTGTTTTGTGGGGGGAGAGGGCAGGTAATTAAATCTATGGTTATTTTGGGGGGGGGATGGGAGTGGGGCAAGATAACTTAATTTAATTTTTTCAGATCACTCTGTCTTTAAATATTTAAATTGAAATGTAGGGCTCGAAGCCCTTTAAAAACAGCGTCAGTTCCTCCGCAAAGGTGGCTGACGCCATTGCCGGTGACAGGCCGCCCGCCCCCTCCACTTTATTGGGGTGGGCGGTCCACCCCAGCTTAAATGAGCCACCACGTTTAATATCGTGGCAGCTCCGCGATGTGCAGCCCGCACGGGCGGACCGCCATTGTTTTTGTCCGCCGCCAATTGAACAAGGAGAAACCGTCTCCAGTGGCAGAAAGGTTGGTAACCAGAGGACACCGCTTTCGCGGCAATTGTCAAAAGAACCAGGCCCAAGATGAGGAACCTTTTTTCACACTGCAAGTTGTTGTGATCTGGAATGCACTACCTGAGGAAGCAAATTCAATAGTAACATTCAAAAGAGAATTGGATAAATAGTTGAAGGGAAAAAAATTACAGAGCTATGGGGAAAGAACAGGGGAGTGGGTTTAATTGAATAGCTCTACCAAAGAGCCAGCACAGGCACAATGGGGCAAATAACCTCTTCTGTGCTATATCATTCTATATCAGTAGTAGCTCTCATGAGGCATTGCACAAGGTGAGTCAAAGGGTATGCCACTTTATCCCATGTATTATACATTATTAGGGCTCTTGATTTTCAGCGATTAACTAAGTGAAGCACATAGCGATGTGGAAATATTTTCAGAAAACACTGAGCAATTTGTGGGAATAAAGTTTCCAGAATGTGCAGAATGGCACGTCTACACATGCAGGACCCATTATAAGTGTGAAAACAAGGTGTATGCGGACTCAATAGTTTCTAATAAGACAAAGATAGATAAATGGCTATAGTTTAACATAGAAATTGTGATCCATTTGTTATTTTCCACTACAATGAGAACGTAGCTAAACTTTAATTAATGTAGACATATGTTCTGCTACTGTTGCTGTTTGGTTGTTCTATTATTGGTTAAGAAATTTGTTTTGCAGTTAAGGCCTAAAACATCCAGGATGTAATTTTCACTTTGGGTGTAGGTTATACAATCTGCTCAATTTTCCTTTCCATTAGTCAATTGCAAAGCAGGTGGCTGATCACAACTATCAGTTGCTAAAGTAATCTATAAAAGCTTTCCCTCTTTGCTAACTCGAACACATCATGGAGGTTACTTACATATCAGGGCAAGCAAAGTTGTAGGGCTCATAAATAACAGCTGTTAAAATATAGAAGCCAAAAATATCCAGAGTAAGAAAGGGTAATAGAAGAATTCCAAAAATACTCTGGGTTTTCTTCAATATACACAATTAAATATATTCTTAAAATTTTGTTCAATGTGTGGGGAGGATTGGGGTGGAGGAGAGAGAGTTTAAGATCTATTTTTAATAACTGCAGTAGGGATCATTTAAATAACTCACGAGTGCTTTGGGCACAAGCAAGTTACGAAGGTCATCCTTCACAAGTAAGTAGAGTGGTTGTGGTTTTTCTGGAGACATTGTTGATTGTTTCTAAGTGGCTGTTAAGAACATAGTACATGGAGTGGGTGAGTCAATGCACTGAAGTTTATGCTGTTTAACTTTACTGCAGCGAATCATCAGAACAGTCAACTAACATCAAATTCTATAAACTTTATCCAAACAGACAAGCTTACCAATGAGTAGTCAGCATACAACCTGAACAAAGTACTAGTCAGAGTTGAAATTTAATGTAAAAATTCTGTTTTGCAATAAATATCTTTTTTCATATTCACTGCTGTTTCTATGAATCTTTATTTCCAAATAATGATTTTTAAATGATGCAGCATGGTTTTAAATAAAATATATACATTATTATGAAAATAAAACAAAGTAATTCATATTTTGGTACATTAAAAACATTTTCTTTCCATTAAATCATAGTTGACAAAAACATAACAATAATCAGAAATATTTTCAGCATAATTAATAGCAATCATGTACAAAATTCTGCATAATCCCAATAGATGGATTCAAACTGAAGCGGAACACTAACTTGCAAATATGGCTATGACACATTTCCATTGGTTTGTGTCATATTAGCCATGTGTATTATATTTATGTTTCATTTATAATATGAAATTAAATGTTGAATGAAACTAAATTTTTTGAAACACCATATAAAATGAGGGAAGAGTACCAGAAATGACAGTGTTTATGCCATGACCAGAGCTAAATGTTCTCTTTTCATGTAAAGAAGTATAACATCCATGCAACATCTTTTACATTATTCAGTCATGTGTACAAATACTTCAGCACCAACCCTATCCTGTATAACAATAAGTCAATGGACAGCTCGTACATCAGTGGATAAGAAAAAATGTTCCTATGAGTTCCGCATATTGGCAATAAATACTTAAAAGATGATGCAACATCCAAATCAAAAATCTGAACTGGTTTGAATTCTATTGTCTACATGGTCCATTGCATCAATATCTGCTAAGGTGTGGTTGGGTAAGATATAGGAGTTCAAACTTTGTACCCAGAAGGCCTAGGGTATGGTAGCCAAGTTTGCCATCAAACAGTGGTTAAAACAATATAAATGTAAAAACAAGTTTTCAATCTTTTAGACTAGAATCCATACTTCTTCAGGTCATTGCAATGCTTAAAGTGTTAACATTGAGCTGTAGAAGATTAATCAGAGACTGTGCGTTCAGTTCCTTGTTGAATTTATTTGAGCACTGTTGATCTGAAGTAACAACTGTTAACTGAGTATGTTCTCTTTTCAACTGTTCGCAGTAATATAAAATAGAAATTGCTGGAACTTTACATGGACAGTAAATACTAGAAAACAGAGCATTTTTAAATTTTTACTTATAGCCCCAAAGTCAATGGCCGGAATTTAACAGTGAGGCGGTGGCCCCGCCCACCGGCTGGAAAGCAGGGGGCAAGCCCGCCTCTGCCGGGCCTGAAAGCCACACTGCTATTTTGCGTGGCTCAGGCCCTTAATTGGCTACAGTTGGGGCTTCTGCCCCTCTGAGGCAGGATGACCTGCCTCCAAGAGCTGCTGGCCAATCAGAGAGTCAGCAGCTCTTCAGTCCCAGCAGCACCACCAGGAGCGGTGGCCACCACGGGGACTGTATCCAGCAAGAAGTGGACCATGGATGTTTGCCTTCAAAAATGTAAATCGGGGGTCGGCCTCACTGGGGACAATTGGCTGGGGGGGGGGGGGAGGGTGGGGAATCTGAGTGTAGGGCAGAGGTTTGTTTTAGCAGGGGTGGCTGGCCTGTGCTGATGTGGGGGGGCCCTCCGTGGTGCACAGGGTGCCCGAACCCACAAGGATCCGAGCCCGCAAGGAGGCTGCTATGTGTTGCTAGGTGGCCTCCTCAGGTGCTGGTGCCCATCCACCACTGGTAAAATACCAGTGGCGTTGGGAAGAGGCCCTTAAGTGGTAATTAATTGGCCTAAGGGCAGGCAGGCCGTTTCTCACCTCCCCCACTGCTGGTAAAATAGCAGTGGGGGCGAGTAGGTGAAGGGCATGGCACCCCCTGCCTCCCACCTGATTTTACGTCCCCCCCCGCCTCCTAGCCCACTCCTGGGGGCACACGTTAAACTCCAGCCAATGTTTTTCTCATGTAAATTTCTTTGTCACTGTTAATAGTGTACCATTCAACATGTAAAATTACATTTCCTTGGTTAAAAAAGTCTTCAACTGCCTTTGCTCAAATACTGTGAAAATACTCTGTTTTATAGTAAATTGAACCCATATCCTATCAAGGAAAATGCTGTTAACAAGATTTATGTTTGCATAGAGCAGATATGTCTAATCTACTACTGCAAATCTATTTTTTCTACCTTGTTCAGAGGGAGGTAATTTTTTTAAGAAAAAGCTAAGACATATTTTTGTATGCAGTCCTATTACTCAATGCATAATATAAGAGATCTGAAAAATGGTTTCTATAATTCTGTGTATGATTATACCATCGTACCTACTTTACGTGAATGGTGCAATTTTATCGTTTTTTACTTTGGTACATTCAACTTATAAAAACATTTTCTTCCCTGTTTCTGAAAACTTTATTTGTATAAAATAAAAAGGCATCAATTTTTTGATGTCCTGGAGCAGATAACCTAAACAAATTTAGAACAAGCACAAAGAGTGAACTGCCAGACATCACCCTCCAACAAGATTTGGATAGTTTAAAGATTATATTGGACTTGTACAGAATCTATTACAAAGATTAAATAAAACTGAATTGCACAACTGCTGACATTTTTACTGTGCCATAATGACAATGGAGCTGTAATTCTAGACGTTTCCATACTTTGTGACCTTGCAATAACAGGTATATAAAGACCATTATTTGATTAACAAGTAAATTGGTTTTCTGCTTGGAGCTTTAGAAGATATAGGTATACCAGTGAGTTTAAAAAAAACCTAACTCTTCAGGTTTTGAAATGAATTCCATGAAAAAAAGAATCATCCATTGTCATAGTATTTTCAGTCATTTCGAAGTAGCATTGACCTATCTCTGTGCAAGCCTTGGTCACTTCTGAACTGCTTTTCTTTACAAAGCATATTTAGTATTTTTATAGTCGACAGAAGTAGCCAAATATTGTGTATGAGGTGACCACTGTGCAAGGTTTTTGGTTTCTTGCTTTCATTTCTCATACCAGACACACAATCATTCAGCAGAATGTGTACAGTGAATGTCTGCACTCAGTAATCTTCATCTTCTGCATGCATACTAACTCATCAGCAGGTCCTGCAAGTCTATGAAGGCCAATTCTTTGTTAATCCAAAGCCCGCAAGGCATTCACCAAAGTGAATCTGCTGCTGCCATCACACTCTCCACTTCCAGAAGGTTCATGAGAAAAGATCCAACAGAAGAAATATGCTTACATTTCAGCACTACTTGTTACTCCAGACCAAAAGTGCTCGTCTCTTCCACAGCAGTCAACATCTTCTCATACAACATAGAAAAGGATGGGTATGGGGGGAGATCTAGCCGGTTGAAACAGGTATGAGCCCTGCAAAGGCAAGAAAAATGTTACTATTTCCCACAATCCTAAACAGCACAACAGTAAACTTGATAAATTATAGCAGTTCGGGGAACAAAGTTTATTCTTAAAAGGATTATTTGAATTGGTACACACAAACTGATTTCATAACGGTGTGGACCTTTCACATCCCAATTTAAGTTCCATGGATTGTAACATAAAATCCAGATAAACAATACCCCACAAATGTTCGTCAATAAAGACTGAACATTTGAGACTGAAACTTATCAGCGTGCCGCAAATCGCGGTGGCGCACTCTGATCTCAGTGGTCTTCCCACACAGATGCCTCGTTGCTGAGCCCCTGTGATATTTTGCGCGGGTGCTCATTTAAATAGAGGGGGCGGAGCGGCCATCCCCGATGACGTAGAGGGGGCAGCCGCTCTGTCCCCGCCAACGGCATCTGGCGCCACCGTGCATGCACCGGTGCCATTTTTAAAGGGGTTGAAGCCCTTCAGGTAAATTTAAATGTTTAAAGGTCCCGCCGCACTAATATTAGAAATAAAATTTTATTCAAACTTTGCATCTCCTCACCCACCCCCCCAAAATGAGTTCTCAATAAATAAAATTACCTATATCTCTGGAAAACCAATGTTTTAAATGACGAACTTTAACCCGCCCACCTTCAGAACATTTGACCCTCAAACTCTTCCCATCATCCCCACAACCAATTGGAGCGGTTTTCCCCGATCCCACACCCTTTCTCTCCCGGAAGATTTTGCCAGGCCCCCCCGCCATGACCCTCATAAAATTCAGCCCCTGATGTATTTTGTTACTAAGAAAGAAAGGCTTGCATTTACAAGGTGCCTTTCATGATGTCAGGACGTCCAAAAGCACTTTAAAGCCAATTAAATACTTTTAAAGTGTAATCACTGTTGTAATTCCCACATCCAGAGTTAGAACCATAGAAAAATTACAGCACAGAAGGAGGCCATTCAGCCCGTCATGTACGCGCCTTCGACAAAGCTAGCCACCCAACCTAATCTCATCTTCCAGCACCTGGTCCATAGCCTTGCCAGCTACAGCACTTCAGGTGCATGTCCAGGTACCTTTTAAAAGAATTGAGTGTTTCTGCCTCCACCACAATTCTTGGCAGTGAATTCCAGACACCCACCACCCTCTGGGTGAAAAAGTTTTTCCTCATGTCCCCTCTAATCCTTCTACCAATCACCTTAAATCTGTGCCCCCTGGTAATTGACCTCTCCCTCAGGGAAACGGGTCCTTCCTGTCTACTCTGTCTAGGCCCCTCATAATTTTGTACACCTCTATTACGTCACCCTTCAGCCTCCTCTGTTGTAAGGAAAACAACCCTAGCCTATCCAATCTTCCCTCATAGCTGCAAGTTTCGAGTCCTGGCAACATTCTTGTAAATCTTCTATGTACTCTCTCCAGAGCAATTATGTCCTTTCTGTAATGTGGTGACCAGAACTGTAGGCAATACTCCAACTGTGGTCTAACTAGCATCTTATACAGTTCCAGCATTACATCCTGTTTTTGTATTCTATACCTCGGCTAATAAAGGAAAGCATTCCTTATGCCTTCTTCACCACTCTATCTACCTGTCCTGCCACCTTCAGGGACCTGTGGACATGCACTCCAAGGTCTCTCACTTCTTCTACCCCTCTCACTATCCTCCCGTTTATTGTGTATTCCCTCGCTTGATTTGCCCCTCCCAAATGCATTGCCTACGAACATACAAATTAGGAGCAGGAGTAGGCCACTCGACCCCTCGAGCCTGCTCCGCCATTCAATAAGTTCATGGCTGAATTGATTACTCCACATTTCCAACTACCCCCAATAACCTTCCACCTCTCACACTTCTCTGGATTGAATTCCATTTGCCACTTTTCCGCCAACTCAACCAAATCGTTGATATCTTTCTGGAGTCTATGGCTATCCTCTTCACTATCAACTACAGGGCCAATTTTTGTGTCATCAGCAGATTTCCCAATCATGCCTCCCACATTTAAGTCCAAATCATTAATATATACCACAAACAGCAAGGAACCCAACACAGAGCCCTGTGGAACGCCACTGGAAACTGCTTTCCATTCACGAAATCATCCGTCGACTAGTACCCTTTGTTTCCTGGCCCTGAGACAATTCTGGATCCAACCTGCCACATTCCCCTGCATCCCATGGGCTTTCATTTTACTGACCAGTCTGCCATGTGGCACTTTGTCAAATGCCTTACTAAAATCCGTATAGACCACATCCACTGCACTTCCCTCATCAATCCTTCGCGTTACTTCCTCAAAAGACTCAATTAAGTTCGTAAGACATGACCTTCCCTTAACAAATCCATGCTGACCATCCCTGATTAATCCATGCCTTTCTAAGTGGCAGCATTGTGCAAATCTAAAGTAGTTGCACGTCAACCACATACCTAAAGCATCAACTTGTACCAAAACTTAAACATAGTTAAAGCAAGTTCTGTCCATCACATGGAAATTATTTGAAAGAGACAGTCTCATCCAGGAAAGGATAGATATTGGCTGGAGCCTGAATACAGCTCTGTGAGATAAGGTAAGCTCTTAAAATAAAAGCAAAATCTGTTATCCTGCTGTAACATTATTCATATTTTAATAATCAAATAGAAATGGTTATCTTGTCAACTATTTTTGATCATATTACTTCTGTGGAACCTGGAATAACCCAACATCCTTTGTATTATTTCACTTTCAATTCCAGTGAGCAAAAGCAAAAGGTAATTACAAAGCCATGATTCACAACACAGTGGAGTTATTTTCAATGTAAACTACTTCACCTTTGGAAGGCTTCCACATATGTAGCAGCTTCTTCTATCCATTATGCTAAATATTGCAATGCATTACCGTTCCACACCTGCAAATACATCCAGCCACGAGATCTGCTTGGTTGACCCTAAATGCATATTCATTTAGTAAGCAAGTCACATTCTGTACTGACGATATACAGATCAGGATCCTTTTCATTCCAGAACTGCCATTTTGTACGTGGTAAAAGATTGAATAGACTATAGGTGGAAATCATGATTATATGTAACATTTCCCAATCAGTGATGGTGATGGGCGTGAGAACTCACTAATCCATACATCACTCCAGCTGATATGGAGGCAGATAGGACAACAATAAAGGAACCAGTCCCCTAATTATTTACAATGAAACAAAAAACTCTCCATATGTTACGACCTCAGCGAGACCATTAACATTAAAAGATGAGATATGAACCCCAGACTAATTAAAAAAATTATACGACAAGATTTCACATTTTAAGACTTTTATTATAACTAAACTAAAAAAAATCCCCATTGCCTAAATAGTACTTTGTAAGTAGCTGATACCCCAAACTACAAAGAAAGGTATTTGTCTTTACTTATTAAAATACTTGAAAACCTCACACCACACTGATACGTTACACAGTACTTTTTGATGGCAAAATAATTACGGTTAAAAGTTCCAAACTCCTCCCAGTTGCACTGGGTTGGAAATCCCAAACCTTTTCTCAAAGTCAACATCCTCTTCGCTCACTTTGTCGAGCACTTTTGACCTGGATGACCGAGAATCAAGCGATTCCTGGTGATCCTGTTGGTCTTTTCCTTCTTCGCAAACTTCAACTTTCAAAACAGGTTCAACTTTTCACAGCCTTTCGCTGTATCAGGCTTCCGAGAGCAGGTGTTCCCTCTCTCTCTCTTGTGGATGCCACCACTGGTTGTCTTCCTTTCTTACAGTCTGCTCTGAGACTGCCACTGCTGGTGTTCTGTACATCCTGCCTGCATTCAAAAAATCTGTTAAATTTACCTGGACTCAAAAGTCAATTGTCCTTTTCCAATATGCAAAGTCCAGAAGTCTGGTTTCCACAGAGCCACCTGGACCTTCCATTGTTCCCAGCTGTTAACCTCCCACCCAAACTCACCTCTTCTGGGCAAGTTAAATTTCTGCTCAATCTCCAAACTACTAGTGACTATTGTTCTAGTAAAATCAGCTTCATGGAAAGACTGGAGCTTTCACATTGTTATTTGCAAACTAGATTACATCACAAATGTAAAGCACCCCAGTTTTAAACTGAAAAGTATAAACCATTCATAAAAAACATTAGTTTCAATTACAATCCCATACAAAAACTAAAATACAGTGAAATGTAGAAGGTTGAACCTTTGAGAAATAATATTCATCAGTTATGCCAAATAGGTAAATAGTTGTTAATCACTCACTGGCATTGCTGGAAGTTGAAGTTTAATTGTCTTTCAAAACATGATAACTGAAGTAACCAATATGAGTGACAAAAACGCTACCTGTAGACAGACTATTAATGTCACCAACAAAGTTATTTTAAACATTGTGTACAAAGCATATTCAGTCGTAGATAATTCTAATGGAAAATAATTTAGTCTTTCGCCTTATGACCTTTGTTTGATAACGTATTCTGTCCATACCAGATAGATCAAGACTTCTCATACTCACCAATGACTATTTTAAGTTGCTTTGATTAACCAACACTCCATCAATGTTTTCTCTTGGATCCTTTTAAGAATTCAAAATGCTGTTCTACAATATTTTTGCTTAAAAATAATGTTACTATACATTTATCAGCAATGTTTTAATTTCCTCATTAGGATACTTTACTGTTGATGTGCAGACAGAAGATAACTTGACAAATGCATTATTGATAACACTCTATTCCACGGGAGATGCGCGACGCCAAAATCATCACATAATACAAAAACAAAAGCGAGAGGAAACTGTAACAACTACAGGGGCATCTCACTCCTTAGCATCATTGCAAAGGCCTTTGCTAAGGTCATACTTAAAAGACTCCATTTACTTGCAGACCGAGTGTACCCAGAAGCACATTGCGGTTTCCGTGCTGGCAGATCTACTAATGATATGATCTCCATACGCCAGCTTCAAGAGAAGTGTAGAGAACAGAGTATATCCCTTTACCTTACTTTCGTAGATCTCACCAAGGCAAATTGACACCATCAGCAGAGCAGAGTTCTGCAAGATTTGGGGAAAAATTGGCTGTCCACCAAAGCTCCTCAGTCTCATCTGTTCCTTCCATGACACATGCACTGCACTGTACCGTTTGATGGCTCCACTTCCGAAAGTTTGGGACTGAAGATTGGAGTGAAATAAGGTTGTGTCCCAGCCCCCACTCTGTTCAGCATCTTCTTATCCATGTTCGTGACCTTCATCTTCCCTACAGATATAGAAGGTGTCTACATGCACACTTGGGCAGATGGCAAGCTTTACAATCCATCAAGACTGAAAGTGAAGACTAAGACACATTGCGTCCTGATCAGAGAAATCCTCTACGTTGATGATTCTGTGCTAGTTGCTCACACGGAAACTCAGTTACAAAGAATCATGGACTGTCTCTCATATGCCTGTAACTTGTTCTCCTTGACTATAAGCGGCACAGTGGTTAGCACCACGGCCTCACAACTCCAGCGACCCGGGTTCAGTTCTGGGTATTGCCTGTGCGGAGTTTGCAAGTTCTCTGTGACCGCGTGGGTTTCCGCCGGGTGCTCTGGTTTCCTCCCACAGCTAAAGACTTGCAGGTTGATAGGTAAATTGGCCATTATAAATTTCCCCTAGTGTAGGTAGGTGGGAGGAGAATGGCGGGGATGTGGTAGGGAATATGGGGTTAATGTAGGATTAGTATAAATGGGTGGTTGTTGGTCGGCACAAACCTGGTGGGCCGAAGGGCCTGTTTCAGTGCTGTATCTCTAAATAAATAAAACCATGGTTATGGGACAAGATGTTGCATCTCTGCCCCTGATCACACTAAATAACACCCCACTGGAAGTGGTTAGCAAATTCTGCTAACTTGGGTCCACAGTGACAGACAATCTGTCCTTTGATGCAGAGCTCGATACACACAAAGAGAAAGCAGATACCACCTTTGGCCAACTCGCAATAAGTACATGGGATAACACCAAGCTGATGGTTTATAAGGCCTGTGTTCTCAGCACCTTGCTATACGGCTGTGAAACATGGGCGACTTACAGTTACCAGGAAAAGGTGGTCAATAATTTCCATCTTTGCTGTCTGCGGTGCACTTATGGGTATTTCCTAGCAGGACAAAATCACAAATGCGGCAGTCCTCTCAAAAGCAGAGCTCCCAAGTGTGTTGGCACTAATCAAACAGAGAAGGCTTCAGTGGATTAGATATGTCCACAGGATGGAATCCAGTCACATACCCAAAGACCTCCTGTACAGTGAAGTAGTCGGGGCCAGACGACCAGTGGAGCATCCAAAGCTCCGCTTCAAGGATGCTTACAAGTGTGACATGAAGGCCCTAATGTCGACTATCGCACCTGGGAATCACTAGCTGGCGAAAGAGGAAAATGGCGACACATCCTTTGGACTGCTGTGCACTACCACGATAACCAGTTGCTACCGCAGTTTGGCAACAGGCGGCAATGTCAAAAACAACACACAGCGTCACCTGGTAGTTTCAATGAGATTAAAAGAAGAAGCTTACACAGTTGCAAAAAAGAGTAGCAAGTCTGAGGATTGGGAGTGTTTTAGAAACCAACAGAAGGCCACCAAAAAGTTGATAAAAAGGTACAAACAGAATATGAGAGTAAACTAGTCAGTAATATAAAAACAGATAGAGCTTTTATAGGTATATATAAAAAGGAAGAGAGTAGCTAAAGTAAATGTGGGTCCCTTAGAAGCAGAGCCAGGAGAAATTATCATGGGAAATGAGGAAATGGCAAAGGCATTGAACAAATATTTTGTGTCTGTCTTCACAGTAGAAGACCCAAGCTTCATACCAGAAATAGATGGTAACCTAGGGTATAAAAAGAGTGAGGAAATGAATATCAGGAGAAACTTGAGGGACTAAAATTTGACAAATCCCCAGGACCTGATGGCTACACCCTAGGGTTCTAAAAGAGATAGCTGCAGAGATAATGGATGCGCTAGCTATGATTTTCCAAAATTCCTTAGATTTGGGAATGGTCCCATCAGATTGGAAGTTGGCAAACATTGCACCTCTTTTCAAGAAAGGAGGGAGAGAGAAAACAGGAAACTACAGGCCAGTTAGCCTAATATCAGTCGTTGGTAAAATGTTAGAATCTATTTTTAAGGAAGTCTTAACAGTGCACTTAGAAAAGCACAGAACAAGTCAACATGGTTTTGCTAAAGGGAAATCCAGTTTGACAAATTTAAGAGTTTTTTGAGGATGTAACTAGGTGGGTAGATAAAGGGGAACCAGTAGATGTGGTATACCTAGATTTCCAAAAGGCATTCCGAAAGGTGCCACACAAAAGGTTAATAGGCAAGGTAAGGGCTCATGGAGTTGGGGGTAATATATTAGCATGAATAGAGGATTGGTTTACAGACAGAAAGCAAAGAGTGGGCATAAACAGGTGATTTTCAAGTTGGCAGTCAGTGAGTAGTGGAGTGCCACAAGCATCAGTGCTGGGGCCTCAGCTATTTACAATCTATATTAATGACTTAGATGAAGAGACAGAGAGTAATGTATTTAGGTTTGCTGATGATACAAAGGTAAGTGGAAAGGTATGCTGTGGGGAGGACACAGGGAGGCTGCAAAGAGATATAGGCAGGTTAAGTGAGTGGGCAACAAGATGGCAGATGGAGTATAATGTAGAGAGGTGTGTAGTTATTCATTTTGGTCTTAAGAATAGAAAAGCAGAATATTGTTTAAAAGATGTGAAACTTGTAAGTGTTGCTGTTCAAAGAGACTTGGCTTGCACAAGGAATGCAGAAAGTTAGCATGTAGGTACAGCAAGCAATAAGGAAAGCAAATAGCATGTCGGCCTCTATTGCAAGGGTATTGGAGTACAGGAATAAAGAAGTCTTGCTACATTTATACATGGTTTTGGTGAGACCATATCTGGAGTACTGTGTGCTCGGTCTCCACATTTAAGAAAGGATATACTTGCATTGGAGGCGGTACAGCAAGGATTCACTAAATTGGTCCCTGGGATGAGGGGGTTGTCCTATGATGAGAGGCTGAGTAAACTGGACCTGTGCTCTCTGGAGTTTAGAAGAATCAGAGGTGATCTCATTGAAACATACAAGATTCTAAAGGGGCTGGACAGGGTAGACACTGGTCGAGGAATGTAAAACATGGGGGCACAGTCTCAGTGCGCCGATCATTTAGGACTGAGATGAGGAGAAATTACTTCACTCAAAGGGTTGTGAATCTTTGGAATTCTTTACCCCAGAGGGTTGTGAATGCTCCATCGCTGAATACATTTAAGGCTGGGATAGACAGATTTTTGGTCTCTCGGGGCATCAATATGGCGAGCGAGTGGGCGGGAAAGTGGAGTTGAAGCCTAAGATCAGTCATGAGCATATTGAATGGCAGAGCAGGCTCAATAGGCCATATTGTCTACTCCTGCTCCTATTTCTTGTGTTCTTGTGTTCACGTGCGCACTTGTGGCAGAACCTGCCTCTCAAGGATTGGCCTTCACAGCCATCATCAAAGGTGCACCAAGAGAAGACCCTCCCACTTAAATGGATTGTTTGCTATGTGTCCATCATCTTTCATAGATGGAAGATTGCCAACAAACAACATTTTGGCAAAATACTTCTTTAAGGCAGGTAATATTAAAGTTAAAAATTAAAAATTCTTTCTCTTCAATGGTCACAAAGATGTGAGCCAAACAAATAGCTCTGGCCACAAACTAATTAAAAGGCAGGCTCAGCTTTCTCTGACAGTCTAATTACACGAAACATGTTAAAGCAGTTGGCACCTTTGCCAGTTTACTTTAAAAACCCTAAATTCACATAGTTCTTTATGGAAGTAATTCAATACAAGTAATTAGGATCAGCTTAAACTATAAAAATGATGGACTATTAACATTGCTGTTTAATGAAGATATGATCACAGCTTTTATTTAGATTGTTGTCTCTTATGACCAATGTTTGAAGGTTTAGTTAAAAATATACTTCAAGTACTCTAAAAATGTGAATAATTTGTTAATAAACATGCAGAATATCCAAGAGAATTTTGAGCTAATGTTCTTTAAAAAGTCCTGTCATGTCACATTGACAGTAATGGAATTCATCGGGCAGTGGGTTGAAAATCTTCAAATAAAAATAAATTTGCATGTGTGCCTTTCAATTCTGTTGATCATTATATTTTCAGGAATATTCACATAGGATGTTCTTCCAACATTCTGTTTCTGTAAAGTAGTTGTGACAGTCTAACATCAGTCCTGTCTCAAATTATAAAGAAAGAATAAACATTTTTATATGAATTTGTACCTAGGTTAAATAGTGCAGTGCATTTAAAACTGAGCTTCAGTTAGTAGTACTTTGAAGCAAATTCTTTTGTCTTTGCCTGCAAGAGAAGTGAGGAATACACAAACCCTGCCTAGAGCATAGGTACCAGTCCCAAAGAGGGCTGACTCACTTCTGTTGGTATTAATTCTGTGCAAAAAATCCCTCCTTAGGACACAATCATTTAACTTGTTTCCTCTGGCAATGCATGTGAACTTGCCACTGTAAGAATCAGGTACATGGTCTCTTATAAATAAAAACAAAGTGCTGGAAATACTCAGCAGGTTTGGCAGCATCTATGAAGACAGAAGGAGAGTTAACGCTTCAGGTCTGTGACCTTTCATTAGAACTCGGTCTGTTATAGCTGCCCCACTTAGTGGGAGGTGGGGGAAGAAGGGTCTAACAAGTTTATGCTGTCAGGGAGGTTTAAAAATCTGCTTGAAATCAGGTACAAAAGGCAGCTGGTTATGTCTTCAAAGTCTTGCTTGTTCTACACTCCAAGACCCCCTGACATATATGTACCACAGCCTTTAGCCTGTTAAGTATTCCATGTGATTAAACTAGACTTTGAAGAGGTAACAGCAGGATACTCAGAGCTTGCATATGGTATAGTATGTCAGTTAAGGAATTCTGATAAAAAGATTCCAAGAAGCGTGAAACAATTCATTGTTAGAATATAATATGAAATTAAAGTGCTTTATTATGGTCTCACCTACTGTCGATTTCTTGTTGTTACGCCGGCTCTCTGTAAAGCAGTCAGTCCCACTCCCCCGCTCCATCCCCCATAGCCCTGCAAGTTTATCTCCCTCAAGTGCCTATCCAAATTCTTTCACCACCCTTGTATGCAGCAAGTTCCAGGTCAGTGCCACTCATTGCATAAAAAAGTTCTTCCTCACATCACCCTGGATCTTCAACAAAAAAAGTGCAAATGCCGGAAATCTAAAACAGAAAGAGAGTTCTGATGAAGGGTACACACCAGAGACATGAGAACCTGTTTATTCTTTCCAAATTCTGATATGGCCCACTGTGTATCTCCAACATTTTACAAAGCATCACACAAAAGTTTCAACATAGAAACAGACCATCCTCCTAACAAACAGTACTGCTAATCTCATGCTTCCATTCTGCTCTCCCATCTCTTTATCCCACTTTCCTTACACATCCTATTTAGTCTAAATGTTGCCTCAATCATGAACTCCAGTAGTGCCACACAATCCCCGATATAAAAGTATCTCTTTATACTCTGCCCTTAATCTGTTACATTTTATCTTATGTTCTGGGGCTTTTTGGTCCGTTTTTAGAGTTAGTTTCCCCTGAAGTACAAGTAATGAAATGTTGGGTATCATTGAGTTTAAGTTAAAATTCCCATTGCATTTCAGATGTAGAGAAAATGTTTCCACTTGAGGGGTAGTCCAAAACCAGGGGCCATAAATATAAGATAGTCGCTAATAAATCCAATAAAGAATTTGAGAGAAACTTCTTTACCGTGAGAGTGGTTAGGATGTGGAACTTACTATTACAAGAAATAGTTAAGGGGAATCCCAGAGATGTCTTTAAGAGGAAGCTAGAAATGTTGATGAGTAGAGAAAGGAATATGCAGATAGGGTTAGATGATGTGTGGTGGAAGGAGGCTGGTGTGGAATATAAACACCAGCACAATTGAGCCAAATGGTCTGATTCTGTGCTTTAAATTCGATATAATACTACGTAGTTTAGCCTGAACTATTTATTTTATTTAGAGATACAGCACTGAAACAGGCCCTTCGGCCCACCGAGTCTGTGCCGACCAACAACCACCCATTTATACTAACCCGACAGTAATCCCATATTCCCTATCACCTCCCTACACTAAGGGCAATTTACAATGGCCAATTTACCTATCACCTGCAAGTCTTTGGATGTGGGAGGAAACCGGAGCACCCGGCGAAAACCCACGCAGACACAGGGAGAACTTGCAAACTCCGCACAGGCAGTACCCAGAATCGAACCCGGGTCCCTGGAGCTGTGAGGCTGCGGTGCCAACCACTGCGCCGCCCATATATAGAACTGCATAGAATTTCAGAGTGGCGTTTTTCTGCCAATTCAGAGAAATCCAGCACATGGAATTCATTCTACACCACAACTAATTAGGTTTTGGAATACCATGCCTAATAGGGTGGTGGATACAGATTCAATAGTAGCCTTCAAAAGGGAATTTGACAAATATTTGGAGAAGAAAATTGCAGAGATATGGGGAAAGAACAAGGGGCTAACTCGATTGTTGTTTGAAAGAGATGGCGCAGACTCATTGGGCCAAATGGCTTCTTTCTGAACTGTACGGTTCTATGATTTCAGATGAAAATTAGATCACATAATGCAGCAAATAATCTTTGGTTCAAAGAGTGCAGGATGGCATGCCAGCAGCAGCACCAGGCATACCTCGAAATGAGGTGTCAACCTAGTGAAGCTACAACACAGGACTACTTGCATGCCAAATAGCATAAGCAGCATGCGATAGACAGAGCTAAGCGATCCCACCACCACGCATCAGATCTAAGCTCTGCAGTCCTGCCACATCCAGTCGTGAATGGTGATGGACAATTAAACAACTAACTGGAGGACCTGGCTCCACAAATATCCCCATCCTCAATTATGGGGGAGCCCAGCACTTCAGTGCGAAAGATAAGGCTAAAGCATTCGCAACAATCTTCAGCCAGAAGTGCCGAGTGGATGTTCCATCTCGGCCTCCTCCTGAAGTCCCCAGCATCATAGGTGCCAGTCTTCAACCAATTCAATTCACTCCATGTGATATTAAGAAACGACTGAAGGCACTGGATACTGCAAAGGCTATGGGCCCTGACAACATACTGGCAATAAAGACCTGTGCTCAGAACTTGCCACGCCCCTAGCCAAGCTGTTCCAGTACAGCTACAGCACTGGCATCTATTCGACAATGTGGAAAATTGCCCAGGTATGTCCTGTACACAAAAAGCAGGACAAATCCAACCTGGCCAATTACCACCCCATCAATCTATTCTCGATCAGCAGTAAAGCGACGGAAGGTGTCGTCGACAGGGCTATCAAGCGACGCTTGCTTAGTGATGCTCAGGGCAACTCAGCTCCTGCCCTCATTACAGCCTTGGTTTAAACATGGACAAAAGAGCTGAACTCAAGAGGTGAGGTGAGAGCGACTGCTCCTGACATCAAGGCAGCATTTGACCGAGTATGGCATCAAGGAGCCCGAGCAAAACTGGAGACAATGGGAATCAGGGGGAGTCAAACACTCCACTGGTTGGAGTCATAAATAGAGCAAAGGAAGATAGTTGTGGTTGTTGGAGGTCAATCATCTGAGCTCCAGGACATCACTACAGTAGTTCCTCAGGGTAGTGTCTTAGGCCCAACCATCTGCAGCTGCTTCATCAATGACACTCCTTCAATCGTAAGGTGAGATGTGGGGATGTTCACTGATGGTTGCACAATGTTCAGCACGTTTCATGACTCCTCAGATACTGAAGCAGTCCGTGTAGAAATGCAGCAAGACCTGAACAATATCCAGGCTTGAGCTAAGTGGCAAGTAACATTCGTGCCACACAGGTGCCAGGCAATGACTATCTCAAACAAGAGAGAATCTAACCATCTCCCCTTGACATTCAATGGCATTACCATCACTGAATCCCCCACTATCAACATCCTGGGGGGTTACCATTGACCAGAAACTAGGAATCCTGCAGCGAGTAAGGCACAAGTCAGGAGTGTGATGGAATACTCTCCACTTGCCTGGATAGGTGCAACTCCAACAACACTCAAGAAGCTTGACATCATCCAGGATTAAGCAGCCCACTTGATCGGCACCCCACCCACAAACATTCACTCCCTTCACCACTGACAGACAGTGGCAGCAGTATGTACCATCGACAAGATGCACTGCATCAAAGCACCAAGGCCCCTTAGACAGCACCTTCCAAACCCACGACCTCTACCACTAGAAGGACAAGGGCAGCAGTTGAATGGAAACACCACCACCTTCAAGTTTCCCTCCAAGCCGCATATCATCCTGACTTGGAACTATATCGGCGTTCCTTCACTGTCGCTGGGTCAAAATCCTGGAACTCCCTTCCTAACAGCACTGTAGGTGGTACCTACCTCACGTGGACTGCAGCGGTTCAAGAAGGTGGCTCACCACGACCTTCTCCAGGGCAATTAGGGATGTTGTCCTAGCCAGCAATGCCCACATCGCATGAATAGTTCAATAAAAATGGAAACTGCATTATTATTTTAGATAGGTGTTAGGAATAAAATAAATGTTGGCCAAAAATGAAGAAACAAATGTAAAATATAGTGCAATTAAAAGATAGAAATTAAAATTAAATGAATTTAATTGAAAAATAGGATGAAATTGCCTACTGGAAGTTTTTGATATAATTGTAAAAAATCACAAATTATGCAAATAAGCATTAAAATAAATGTAAAATATACAAGGTATATACATTGCAATGTATACAATCAGTGTGGATATTTTTTAATTATTTGCATTCAGCATAATTTGTATGAAGTCGTGCTATTTATTATATTCATAGACAACGTAATAGAATTTTAAATTACTTTTAATACTAGTTTTTGTGCTGGGGAAAGATTTGTTGATGTCAGTAATTAGCTAACAGCAGATGTTTCATGAGGCTGAAATCTGAATGGATCTTTTTTATAAATTCATTCATGGGATGTGGGGGTCGCTGGCTAGGCCAGCATTTATTGCCCATCCCTAATTGCCCTTGAGAAGGTAGTGGTGAGCTGCCTTCTTGAACCTCTGCAGCCCATTTGGGGTAGGTATACCCACAGTGCTGTTAGGAAGGGATTTCCAGGATTTTGACCCAGCGACAGTGAAGGAACAGCGATATAGTTCCAAGTCAGGATGGTGCGCAACTTGGAGGGGAACTTGCAGGTGGTGATGTTCCCATGCATTTGCTGCCCTTGTCCTTCGAGTTGGTAGAAGTCATGGATTTGGAAGGTGCTGTCTAAGGAGCCTTGGTGCAATGCTGCAGTGCATCTTGTAGATGGTACACACTGCTGCCACTGTGCGTCCGTGGTGATGAGAGTGAATGTTTGTAGATGGGGTGCCAATCAAGCGGGCTGTTTTGTCCTGGATGGTGTCGAGTGTTGTTGGAGCTGTACTCATCCAGACAAGTGGACAGTATTCCATCACACTCCTGACTTGTGCCTTGTAGATGGTGGACAGGCTTTGAGGAGTCAGGAGGTGAGTTACTCGCCTCAGAATTCCTAGCCTCTGACCTGCTCTTGTAGCCACAGTATTTATATGGCTACTCCAGTTCAGTTTCTGGTCAATGGTAGCCCCGAGGATGTTGATAGTGGGGGATTCAGTGATGGTAATGCCATTGAATGTCATGGGGAGATGGTTAGATTCTCTCTTGTTGGAGATGGTCATTGCCTGGCACTTGTGTGGCACGAATGTTACTTGCCATTTATCAGCCCAAGCCTGGATATTGTTCAGGTCTTGCTGCATTTCTACACGGACTGCTTCAGTATCTGAGGAGTCACGAATGGTGCTGAACATTGTGCAATCATCAGCGAACATCCCCACTTCTGACCTTATGATTGAAGGAAGGTCATTGATGATTGACCTCCAACAACCACAACCATCTCCCTTTGTGCTAGGTATGACTCCAGCCAGCGGAGGGTTTTCCCCGATACTCATTGACTTCAGTTTTGCTAGGGCTCCTTGATGCCATACTCGGTCAAATGCTGCCTTGATGTCAAGGGCAGTCACTCTCACCTCACCTCTTGAGTTCAGCTCTTTTGTCTATGTTTGAACCTAGGCTGTAATGAGGTCAGGAGCTGAGTGGCCCTGGCGGAACACAAACTGAGCGTCACTGAGCAGGTTATTGCTAAGCAAGTGCCACTTGATTGCACTGTTGATGACACATTCCAGCATTTTACTGATAATTGAGAGGAGAATGATGGGGCAGTAATTGGCTGGGTTGGACTTGTACTGCTTTTTGTGTACAGGACATACCTGGGCAATTTTCCACATTGCAGGGTAGATGCCAGTGTTGTAGCTGAACTGAAACATCGTGGCTAGGGGCGCAGCAAGTTCTGGAGCACAGGTCTTCAGTACTATTGCCGGAATATTGTCAGGGCCCATAGCTTTTGCAATATCCAGTGCCTTCAGTCGTTTCTTGATATCACGCGGAGAGAGTCAAATTGGCTGAAGTCTGGCATCTGTAATGCTGGGGACTTCAGAAAAGGCCGAGATGGATCATCAACTTGGCACTTCTGGCTGAAGATTGTTGCAAATGCTTCAGCCTTATCTTTCGCACTGATGTGTTGGGCTTCCCCATCATTGAGGATGGGGATATTTGTGGAGCCACCTCCTCCAGTTAGTTGTTTAATTGTCCACCACCATTCACGGCTGGATGTGGCAGGACTGCAGAGCTTAGATCTGATCCGTTGGTTATGGGATCGCTTAGCTCTATCGCATGCTGCTTATGCAGTTTGGCACGCAGATAGTACTGTGTTGTAGCTTCACCAGGTTGACACCTCATTTTGAGGTATGCCTGGTGCTGCTCCTGGCATGCCCTCCTGCACTCTTCACTGAACCAGGGTTGGTCACCTGGCTTGATGGTAATGGTAGAGTGGGGGATATTGCAGGCCATGAGGTTACAGATTGTGGTTGAGTACAATTCTGCTGCTGCTGATGGCCCAAAGCGCCTCATGGATGCCCAGTTTTGCATTGCTAGATCTGTTCGAAATCTATCCCATTTAGCACGGTGGTAATGCCACACAACACGGTGGACGGTATCCTCAATGTGAAGGTGGGACTTCGTCTCCACAAGGATCGTGCGGTCGTCACTCCTACCAATACAGTCATACACAGATTCATCTGCGGCAGGCAGATTGGGGAGGACGAGGTCAAGTATGTTTTCCCCTCTTGTTGGTTCCCTCACCACCTGCCGCATACCCAGTCTAGCAGCTATGTCCTTTAGTACTCGGCCAGCTCGGTCAGTAGTGGGGCTATCGAGCCACTCTTGGTGATGGACATTGAAGTCCCCCACCCAGAGTACATTTTGTGCCCTTGCCACCCTCAGTGATTCCTCCAAGTGCTGTTCAACATGGAGGAGCACTGACTCATCAGCTGAGGGAGGGCGGTAGGTGGTTATCAGCAGGAGGTTTCCTTGTCCATGTTTGATCTGATGCCATGAGACTTCATGGGGTCCAGAGTCGATGTTGAGGACTCCCAGGGCAACTCCCTCCCTACTGTATACCACTGTACCACCACCTCTGGTGGGTCTGTCCTGCCGGTGGGACAAGGCATACCCGGGGATGGTGATGGCAGTGTCTAGGACATTGTAAGGTATGATTCCGTGAGTATGACTATGTCAGGCTGTTGCTTGACTAGTCTGTGGGACAGCCATCCCAACTTTAGCCCCCAGATGTTAGTAAGAAGGACTTTGCAGGATCGACAGGGCTGGGTTTGCCGTTGTCGTTTCTGGTGCCTAGGTCGATGCCGCGTGGTCCGTCTGGTTTCATTCCTTTTTATTGACTTCGTAGCGGTTAGATACAACTGAGTGGCTTGCTAGGCCATTTCAGAGGGCATGTAAGAGTTAACTACATTGCTGTGGGTCTGGAGTCACATGTAGGCCAGACCAGGTAAGGACAGCAGATTGCCTTCCCTAAAGGATATTCGTGAACCAGGTGGGTTTTTACAACAATCGACAATGCTTTCACGGCCATCATTAGATTAGCTTTTAATTCCAGATTTATTAATTGAATTCAAATTCCACCTTCTGCTGTGGTGGGATTTGAACCCATGTCCCCAGAGCAATACCCTAGGTCTCTGGGTTACTAGTCCAGTGACAATACCACTACTCCACTGCCTCCCCTAGTGTTTAAATGGGATAATTTTGGAGTTTGTTATGTGAAATTGGTTGTAAAAGAGGTGTAAAATATATGGGGAAGTAGTAGCAGGGAAAGAAAATGACGCTGTGGAGAAGTTGGTGGTGAAAAACAGGTTGTGGTATTGGCAAGTGGGTAGTGGTGGGAGTTTGATTTAGATGACAGAAACAATGAAAGGTGAAGGGATGAAGGAGGAAGGTTCATGGTTGCAGAGTTTGATGATGAGATGGGATGAGGTGTAAGCTGAAAGGAGAGAGTTAGGGTGGTGAGCAAGGAGAGAATGGGGAGGAAAAAGAAAAGTAAAAAAGAAAACTTCCCCTTCCTGAAGATCTTAAATCTACAGGGGGTTCCCATGCTACACTGGAAAACTACATTTTACTTGAATGGCAAACAATGCTGTAAACTCTTGTACAGAATCCTGTTGCCATACTGACAGATGCTTCCAGCATGAGCAGGAATCGCTTTAAGTTTATTATACTTCCATGTTTTTAAAAGCAAACCTTTGGTAGCACTGGGATAGGGGGCTTGAGTCACAGCAGAAAAATGGCTGGAATGCCCTAGGTTCCTCGTGAATGTGTAGATGGCAGTGGCATTAGATTAGATTAGATTAGAGATACAGCACTGAAACAGGCCCTTCGGCCCACCGAGTCTGTGCCGACCATCAACCGCCCATTTATACTAATCCTACACTAATCCCATATTCCTACCAAACATCCCCACCTATCCCTATATTTCCCTACCACCTACCTATACTAGTGACAATTTATAATGGCCAATTTACCCATCAACCTGCAAGTCTTTTGGCTTGTGGGAGGAAACCGGAGCACCCGGAGGAAACCCACGCAGACACAGGGAGAACTTGCAAACTCCACACAGGCAGTACCCAGAATCGAACCCGGGTCCCTGGAGCTGTGAGGCTGCGGTGCTAACCACTGCGCCACTGTGCCGCCCATTATTTTCATTAAAGTGCAAGATACCCTGAGAAGGAGTCCTGTCCCCACAATCCCAAAAGAGTGCATTCCTGCAGCGGATAGGAACAAATTGGAAGTTTCTTAAGTATTGTAAAAATATTAGTAACATTCAACGATTAAAACAAACAATGCTCAAGAAACTTAAAGCTGGTTGAGATTTGCAGTGAGAATCCAGGACCAGGATCAAAACTGCCTAGAGGTTGTAGTTACATGGACCGCAGTTGGGTGGTGCTACTTAACTGGAGATTGGGTCAGGATGGTTCAATCAAAGATAAATTTACATACGAAGTTTAGTTAGCTAGGTGTGACATAAATAAACTTCCAAGAAGAAGTAATTATGTGTTATTCCTATAAAGTACTTGATGCACACAATTTCTCTTTATTTTTACAAATATTGTGACGAGATATCATAACTGAAATATTAAATGAGTATGAAAGATGAGAAGTTTCAACTTTACATACCAGTTATAGAGGGAAAATTATTCATTGAGAGTTCTATGAGTATTTGTGTAAATTTTTCAAATAATGCCACTACTTTTATAGAATTAGGTCTATAACACTGCACGTCATTTTTCATCATGAGTTAAGAATTTTCAATGTCAGAATGGAAATCTAAAACATATAAAGATGTTTTGCATAAGCAGGTACATTCAGCAATCCTTCCTTTTAATATTCAACTGTGCTCAAAGGGACCTACAACACTGGCCCAAATTTAATTTCTATGTAATTCTCTGATCTGTCCTCCCTTCAAGTGCAGCTAAACACTGGAAGTACAGAAGCATCAATATAATTAAGGATTACTTCTTAAGGTAATTAAGAAGTAATCCTTCATTATATTCTACTGCTCGAAACTCTTAGGGATAAAAATTCATCTGCACCGGTTTTCAGGCGCGGGGGTCATGATTCGCCTGCACCACGTCACATTGAGGCAGTCAGCAAACGTCATGTTGCCAAGCGTGACCCATGTTGCTGGCTGGCTGCATGCTCAACAGGGGGCCTAACAGCGTGCGAGGCTAGCATGTTTACCAGCTAGCCTCCAGTTCTTAATGGCAGTCTATCACTCTTAAAGGGGAGCTGGACTGACTGAAAGTAAACTGCTTCTCAATGTTAATTCTGCAGATGAAAACAAAGCAAGTGGATCACCAGGGCAGAGAGAGGGATCCCAGGTTCAGAGATGCAGCGCTGGAGGCCTTTGACACGGAGGTAAGCAGGAGGGGAGAGGCCATGTTTCCACAGGGGAGTCAGGAGGCCCTCAAGGAATGCCCTCCAAAGGCAATGGGAGCAGGTGGCCAGGGAGGTCAGTGCAAGTAGTCTGACCCCGAGAACTTGGCAGTAGTGCCGGTAAAAGTTCAGTGACCACAATTGGCAGTCAAGGTCAGTCATTGCATCGTCAAAGGACATTTCATACCCCCCCACCACCAATCTCTCATGTTGTTCAACGCATCACATGCTCATCACTTACCCATCAGCAATTCCCAGCACTCAGAACTCAGGTCTTGCATTCAACTGCTCCCCCTCATCCTCACACACCTTCCAATGATGCGCCCCTCACACCCACCTCTTTCTGCTTCCCCATACCTTCAGCTATGGCAGGCAAATCACCCAAATAAAGGAAACTCAATGTCTGACATTCTTCCCTCTCTCTTGCAGGACAAGGTGGCACGCAATAGAAAGGAGTAGAGCAGAAGGGACAGGGGACAGGTATGCCTGCATCCCAAGCCCTACAGAGGAGATGGTGCATCACATCATGGGTCTGATTGTGACACAGTCCATCGCATCACTGAGAATATTGAGGATGACGGATATGTTACTGTCTTATGCCACTTCTTAACTCCCACCTCATCTTCATCCTGCTATCTGGCATGAAGTACAAGCTGTGACCAGGGACCTCTTGTTTGCCATCCCATCACCCTTCCTTAATTCTAACCCTCCCCTTCTGATTTTATGCTTTCAGATACCCAAGAACTGTTGTCTGGCCAGCCACTACAGCTCCTGGTGGAAGAGAGTGTACCACTGATTAAGTACCATCACTTGATCTGCATTTGCAGACACCAACTCAAAGACTGGTACTGCGTGAACTTTAGAGGCTAGTATAGAGTTAGGATCAGCATATGATGAGTGGGCTGCAGCAAGGCCAGAGGAAGGAATAGCTCACATGTTAGTCCATTGGTGGGTGAGGTCACAGATGAGTTCTGCTACAGGGCACTCAGATGGGGATTTTGATGGGGCGGGATACAGGAGAATGCTGATGAGGATGCATGGTGCGTTGGCAGGCCTGCCAGTCAGTTTCCTGTCACTGTCGAGAAACATGGAGGAGTCCAGCTCCAACATGGCAGAGGGCATTGCGCAGAGCTTGGTACCCATCCTTTCCAGTTGTAAGTGGTGGCCAACTCCATGACAGCACTTGTGGACCCGTCCACGGTGCACAGTCTGGTGGTTGCTCTTTCAGTTTCCACTGCAGCACAAGCAGAAGCCATCTAACATCTCAGAGCTGCAGTGCATGCTCAGATGGAGGTCATGAGATCCATGCTTGCTGCCATGCAAGCTCAGACTGCTGCCATCATGGCTGCGATCTCAGTGCTCGAAGGGGCTTGCAGGTTCTTATGGCAGTACAGCAATCTGTCCTCCAACAGATTATTAGGATTGATGAGGTTCCACTCTGTGGCACTGGCAGTGGCAGCATGGAACACAAACCTACTGCCCTCTCTCTGGATGACAGCATTCATACTCCCTCCACTACCACTTCACCAGTGCTTTGCTGTTGCCTTTCTGGTAGCCAGCCCAGGTTGCTGCCACTGATACCAAGATGATGCAGTCTGAAGCTGGGCTTTCTAGGCCCAGAAGTGCTCAAGGGAATCCTGCAAGGCTATCTGCAGTTTCCCCAAGTGAAAGTCAGCAGCCCTCCACCAGCCACTGGTGTAGCACTGCATAGGAACACTAGGACAGGCAAGTGCATCCGCACGACAGGCACTAAGGGAATGCACAAGGGTAAATAGTTCATTTTTCTTCGTATAACAGGATGTGTTTTTGAATAAAGATTTTATGGAAAGATCATTGTCAGTGGCTTCTATTGCAGGATCTTGGCCAAGGGGATGCTGTAATGCTAAAGTGGGGAATGGTAGAGCCATGCTAATGAAGGGATGCTCCCTTAATGGAATCAGAGTCTTAGCAGGCACTCTCAGACTGTCCTTCTGGAGTGAAGGGGTCCTGTTTTCTTCTTCGTCTCCTCCTCCCCCTTTGTCTCAACAACAACTTGTATTTATATAGCATCTTTAATGTATTAAATCATCCCAACGTGCTTCACAGGAGCGTTATAAAGTAAAATTTGACTCAAAGCCTCCTCCTCCTTCATCCCCGTTTCCTGCTCCCCCTTTTCCAAGGTGGCCTCCAGATGCCTAATGCAAATTGCTGCACGCTCGTGATGGCATGGTTGTGGAGGACACAGTAGACCACCACGGACTTGGAGACATGTTCCGGCAGCTATTGGAGGACTCTTCTGGTGTCTGCATGACTTTCATTTTCCACCCGTTGTTCTCACATGGTTGGATGGCAGAGAGCAGGGGGGGGAGGGCGGGGGGTCATCAGCCAGATGTAGAGGGAGAAGCCTTTGTCTCCAAACACACTGGTTCTTCTTGGAGGCCCGAAGACAGCAGGAACAGCAGACTGCCTCAGGATGTAGGCATCATGGCTGCTGCCATGAAAGCAGTCATGCACTGACATAATAGTTTTTGCAAGGTTGCACACTAAGGGAATGATCGCCTTTGCGGTTCCTGTACCTCTCCATGTTGACATGGTGGGCCTGGAGAGCCACGTGTGTGCAGTTGATGGCTCCCTGCACCATTGGGAATCTCGCTATCCTGGCAAATACACATGACTGCACATCCTGCTTCTCTCTGCTTAGAGAGAAAATGATGTATTCGCCTCTCTTCATCTCCATCACCTCCTGGATGCATCGATGAATAGTGTACTGGGTGATGTTATGTCGCCTGCTTCTGCCCGAATTGATCCAGTTGTGTCAATATTTAATGTAACTGTGACTTTTACTGTCACTGGCAGTGCTGTCCTCAGCCTGGTATGAGGTTTCAGGTCTTCTTGAAGGAGGTGGAACAGTAATGTGTTGCTCAGTCTTTGCTCCTGGCTGAGGTAGAGATATGAGAAGTGCTCTCTGAAAACTTGAGGTGGATAGGGCTTTCAGTGGAGAGCCCTCCTCCTCCTCTGCAGTGCTTCCCTGCTCTGCAGCCTCTGCTCCATTTGTTGGTCATGATGCAGTCCCAGAGACAATGCAACTAGAGCCCCCGTACTGCTTGCAGACGTTTTGATGTGCACAGGTGATCAAATCCTTTGCACTCCCTGAATGGATACCCCAACTTGCCAAAAGACCTCCCAAAACAAACCACTGTACCTCCACAAATTTTACCAAGGCAGAAATAAGTCAAAAGCATCTCACTGCAAGTTGGATGCCTGACCCTTTAAATAGCACTAGAGGTGGAGTCTCTTGTGCAGCTGAATTCAGCTAAGAGTGATTACTACATGCGTACACGGGATAGGCTTTGAAAATATGTGGCAAATCAGCTGAATGGTGGCTGATTGACGTCATGAACGATCATTCTTGCTGCTTCCAGAGCACGCACGGGATGCCTGGACTAGTGCCCTGCCCAATATGGAGCACTGTGCGGGCCATGCCGCACGTGTGTCGTGTGCCTTTTCCTTCCTTCGGGGCCACCAAAGCGGCGGCACTAGCTATGCTACAGAGTCCAATTTTGTGGTCTTAATATGTAAACAACCACTGCAAACCAGAAAGTCTAAATAAATTCTGTGGTATGATTATAGGACTAAGGGACAACAGGTAAAACATTACAGCAAGTGGGCTGAATTTTACCAGCCCTCTGGAGACAGTCTAGGAGGCGGGAGACCTCGGAAAATGGTGGCAGAAGGCATCAGGAGGAGAACCCAACGTCTTCCTGCTGCCATGGAATACTACCAGCGGTGGGAATCTAAGCGGCATGGCCACCCACCGACTGGGGCGGGCAACGAATGAAACCAATTAATTGCCCAATTAAGGACCACTTCCTACCCATACCGGCACTTTACTAGCATCAGAAGGGGCCGCTGTCAAGTGGGGAGACCACCAGGTAATAAGCTCTGGCAGCCTCCCAGCGAGTTCCCGTGGGGGGGGGGCGGGGGGGAGGGAAGAGGGCTCTTTTATGGCTGCTCTCTAACCCCATAGCTACAGCCCCACCGCTGGAGGGTGCACCCCTCCCAAACAGCGGGGCATGCCTGCCTGGCCCCAGCTTCATAAAAGAAACTTACCTTCGAGGGTGCCTCAGCATGGAGGTGTCCTCTTCTTCCTGAAGCCTCGGCAGCGGCTGTCGAGTTGCGGGCCAGCACCTCCGGGAGGTGGGCTGCCGTCCTCAATTGGACAGCAGTCCCAGCAACGGCCTCTTAATCGGCTGCCACCAGTTAAACCCTGCCCAGGGTCCTGCTGTTCCCGTGGCGTCGGGTCCCACTTTCGATCCCAGCTGGGGGACCACTTACCTTCTTGGAAAATTCAGCTTTATATATTGATTACTCATTGCGGGGCACTATACAGCTGTGAATGTGAACACAGTCATGAAATAGGAAATGCTTACTACATTATGTTGCACATACCTCGGAAGTGAGGTGATTTTACCCCATTTCTCAATACAAAATCTTCGGGGTCCATTACTGCCACGTAGCGATGCAAAACCTTCATAGGGTATACTTGATGTACCCGTGACAAACTGGCAAAGAAATACAGTATTAGGTAACATTAGCACGTACATAGATGCTTAGTACAGTATCTCACTAAGGTAATTGGTTTTACTGTACCTGTAACAATCTTAATCTTTGCTCATTGTTAAACCTTTCCACTGCAGCCCAAAACCACCTGATCACTATATGGTTGTCATGGTACCCTTTGGAAAAATAAATGAACATGTATAAGATGCTGAGTTTTCCAAGCTTTAACCTAATACGGTGATTAAAATAATTCAAATCATCTCACCTCCTCTGTACTCTGTATTGTTTCTCCAATCACTTAAATCAATCTCTGCTGTACCAGCAATCACTAATTCTAATTCCCGTGCATCAAACACAGATACAAGCCGAGCATCCACCACCTAGAACAAGTAACTGCCATTAATTAACAGCGTAACACCAATTGAAATAACAGCCGGAAAGTTATCCGGGCGACGGGGGTCTTGCCCACCGGCAAATGCACTGGCGAGAGCCCCGCGTCGCCTCTTCTGGGGAAGGCCCACCAGATCAAGTGCCAATTAGGCACTTCAGTGGACAGCAGCGAGCCTTCTCTGGGATCAAGGACCCTGGTGGCAGAAGTCCCGCCTGCTGATATCTGCCAGCCAATCAGCGGCTGGCAGCTCTTTAACTGAGCAGTGCCACCGCGGAGGCAGTGGCTGCTGCCGGTAGAGCATTCACCCAAGGCCTTGGACCCAGGTCACAGGTAAGTCTCAGCGGGAGGGGTTTCGCAAGAGCTATCTGCCCTTCATCCTATCAAATCATCACATAGAAGAGAGACAGCAATGATAACTTTCTTTGCAGCCGTGTTTCCTTTACCTCCCATGTTCCCTCTCACATCTAGGGATGCACAGATTTATAAGCTCTTTTGAAGAAAAAAAGGACACCAGACATTTTAGGCAAGGTGTCCCGTTATGATGACAATCATGTAAATGAAGCTACAGTGAAATTTGGCATTCTCTATCCCAATAATTATTTGTATAAAATGATATATCTTGGTGGGGAGTGGTAGGGGGTGGGGCACTGTGTGGTCTGATTTCACAAAGACATCGGCTGAATTTTTAAAGCTCACTGCCGGCGTTGGGCACACGCGAGATGTACACCACTGAGCCGACGCGATATTTAGCGCGGCAGCTCATTTACATGGAGGGGGCGGAACACATGCCCCCGATGACGTAGAGGAGGCGGGCGCTCCGTCCCTGGCAACGGTATCCGGTGCCACTGTGCAGGCGCTGGTGCCATTTTTAAAGGGCTTCAAGCCCTTCAGTTAGATATAAATGTTTAAAGGTCCTGGTCTCCAAGAAATAAAATTACAATTTTAATAGCACTTTGATTCCCTTCTCCCACCCCCGCAATGAGTAATCAATATATAAATTGTCCTCTCCCCCCAAAAAACAATTTATTGCAATCCCGAACCTCCCCCCCGCACTTTATTAACGTTGACCCTAAACCCCTTCCCATCATCCCCTCATCCCCTCAACCATTAGGAAGAGTTTTCCCCGCTCCCCCCCTCCAGCCGCCCTAAAAACTTCACTCCTCCCCCCTCCCCACCAGTGTGCCGCCTTGGATTGCTGAACAGAGATCCGAAGGCATGGGGGTTCCAGCAACTGGCCGGAATATTGGCGTGGGACGGCCATCCCAACGAGGTAAGTAATTATTCATCTAATTTAAATTGATTAACATATTATAATTAGGTGCCTGTCGCTGAGCGGGGGCGGTGGGGTGGGGGGCAATACCTCTCCCGGAGGTATTTTCCAGACCCCACCACCACAATCCCCGACATTGGGTGGTTTGTAAAATCCAGCCCATGGATACAAGATGTAGTATGAGGACCTGGAGCAATAAAAACAAATCTACAAAGAATTGTCAGATTATCAACATTCCCCTTTTCATTTTATGTATTGTACATCTGCTATCCTTACCTCATAGAAGCCGCGTACTAAACTTTCTGTTTGTTGCACAACACCCCTCTCAATGCGCCATTTTACCATCTTTTCAATGTATTCTTTCTTGTTTTTTTCTACAACAGGGATGTTTGCTCCACCTGGCTTCAGCTCTCTCTCTGTAATCTATTCCAAAGAAACAATCAATAATTTCTACCCATGAAGCAACTGAATTTCAGTTCATTATAAACCTATAACATTGTTTAGCTTTACAGTCCTAAAAACAAGCATCAAAAATACACCCGATTGTGATACAGCAATATTAGCAATTGTGGCCATTGAAGGATAATCTGATCAATTAAGTATAAAAACTAAACACTATTCAGATTACCACTGCCAGGAATTACGGAAATTTCTCAATGAAAATGTTGCAAGTAAATAATTATCAAGGTTTAAGCTAAAAGCATTTGTTTACTGATACCCCAGAAAACAGATCTAGGTGACGCTGTTCACATTTGGTCAAGAAGTTTAACTTTGGCTAATTCATTTTTTTAGTCTCAACTGGTGAGATTGAGTTATTGCCTGTGATTGTGATTGTGTTATGATTGAGGGTATTGTGATACATTTAAGAGAGGAGGAGGGAAAATGGGGAACTATAGGCTAGTTAGCCTGATATCAGTCGTAGATGAAATGCCAGAATCTATTATTAGGGATGTGATAATAGGGCACTTAGAAAATCATAATAAGATTTAAGCAACGTCGACACAGATTTACAAAAGGGGAATCGTCTTTGACAAACCTGCTAAGAGTATTTTGAGGGTGTAACTAGTAGGATGGGTAAAGGGGAGCCAGTGGATGTAGTGTATTTAGATTTTCAAGAAGCATTCGATAAGGTGCCACACAAGAGCTATTTACATCAAATTAGGACTCACGGAATTGGGGTAATATATTTGTATGGATTGAGGGTTGGTTACTGGACACAAAACAGAGTAGCAATAAACGGGACATTTTCCAGTTGGCAGGCAATAACTAGTGAGGTACCGCAAAGGACTCGGGCCTCAGCTATTTACAATCTATATTAATGACTTAGCTGAGGGGTCTGAATGTAATGTATCCAAGTTTGCTGATGATACAAAGTTTGGTGGCAAAGAAAGCAGTGAGGAGGATGCAAGTGGCTGCAGAGAGACATAGATTGATTGGGTGAGTGGGCAAAAACATGCCAAATGGAATACAATGTGGCCAAGTGTGAGATTATCAACTTTGGGAGGAAAAATAAAAAAGCAGAATATTTTTTGAACGGTGAGAGACTAGGAAATGTTTGCATTCAAAAGTACTTGGGTGTCCTTGTACATGAATCACTGAAGATTAACATGAAGGCACAGTACGCAATTAGCAAGGCAAATGGTGTGTTAGCCTTGTTATAAAGGGATTGGAGTATAAGAGTAAAGAAGTCTTACTACAATTATACAGGGTATTGGTGAGGCTACACTTGAAGTGCTGGGCTAGATTTTGTCACTTGGCGGGGCTCCCGGCGCCGGGCGGAAAAAGCGAGGGGAAACCCATCTCGTCCTTTCTGAGCCTCCCCACAAAGCAATTTAATGGCACTAAGTGCCTGGCGCTGGGATCTCCATCCCTTTAGAGACAGGGTTCCTACCTCCAAGAGCTGCTGTCCAATCAGAAAGCTGGCAGCTCTGTAGTATTGGCAGCGTCACTGGGAATGGTGGCCACTGCCGGTACTACAAGAGGCCTTGGACCCAGGCTCAGCACTGGTGCCCAGACCCAAGGTAAGTGAGGCGGGGTCACCAGGGCCTGCCAGTCTGGGCAACCATAATTAAGAGGGAGACGAATCTGTTCCATGTCTTCTTTCCTGGATTAAATGGTACATTTAGAAAGCATTTTAGTTTAGCTTTGTGGTGCCTTATATTACACTTACATTTTGAACTACTCTGTATTCAACTTAAGCATTTTAAAAATGGGGGCCAGGTTGGTTGTTTGGGGGTGGGGTGTGGGTGGTGGTGGTAGTGGTGGTGGCAGCAGGGGGACGTGGAGAGATCTGGTAACCAGTGCGAGAAGGTGAACCACTTTGAAATTGATACATCATTTATTTGACAAATATCATCTCAATTCCCAGTGTAAAAGAAATTATATCGTTTGTCACACCTTCTTGTAGTTTTTCATAAATTGCCTAAAGGATTTCCACATCTACACTGTAAGGTAGTTAATGTTTCAAAATATTTGGCTCATGAATATGACATTGGGAGAAGAAAGAAATGAATTGGAGCAATTATGCAATAGATTGAAAAAGATATGATTTTTATTTTCTAGTTCTCTTATTTGTAAAATTTGTAGTTTGATCAAAGAAAAAAAACATACAGTCCTGCTGTGATTTACAGAAATAAATAAAAGGGGCTATTCTAAGATTCTCTAATTCCAGCAGGGATCGCAAGAATTGCAGGTGAAAGAATTGGGGCTAAGCAGTTGTAGTCCTGTATCTGATCCATACTCCCTGAAACCACCTCTTCCCTACTGGGACTATAGGATAATGTGTACTTTATTACACATTTCTTAAATAAATGTTTTCATCTATTAACCAAAACTAACCAAATGCTTTGTGATAATACCTTCAAGAAGTTCTAGTTAGGAATCAAACCAGATATGGTTCATGTGCAATCAAAACAGCAAGTGCTGGAAATACTCAGCAGGTCTGGCAGCATCTGTGGTGAGAGAAGCAGAGTTACTCACTCTAACCTGTCTCCCTCCGAACTTGCTGCACTCCATTCTCTCAGGTCTAACCCTGATATTGTGATCTTTAAAACTCTGCTTCTCTCTCCACAGATGCTGCCAGACCTTCTGAGTATTTCCAGCATTTTCTGTTTTTATTTCAGATTTCCAGCATCTGTGGTATTTTGCTTTTATGATGGTCCATGTGTAATTGGCAGACTCTGTTCCTTTTGGAGTCACTTATAAGCTATTATATAATATATAAATATCTGGATTGGGTATATATAAGGTATTATAGGGTGTTATTCCATCCTAGCTAAATTTGCAAGAAAGAAACATGTTCCAGAAATGCAAGCAGAGATGAAACAGAGCAAAGCAGCACAGTTTGCTACAAATACAATCAGAATTTTAAAAAAAAATTCACACCAGTAACCAGCCTGTCAGATGTGGTTGTCCCCAAAAAGGTTTAGTCGTCCACATAGAATATTAAATCTGAAAACTGATTAAGTATATGTAAGAATCGCATTGATTTATCAGAAAACTTTGGTAGAATAGTTTTGCTTAAATTTAACACTGCCATGTTTTCCTAATTCAATTTTATAAGCATAAGCGGTGTCAAATTGGATTAATTGAGTTAAATTGCAAAGCATTATTTCCATCTGTCAATCCACTTAATAGTTGTTCAGGGTGCTTCATTGTTAAGTATAGATATTAAACACTGAATATGCTGTTTATTTACATATATACAATTTCTTCTATGTGAGGTACTGGGTTACATTAGCACAATACAACACGAAAGAGGTTGTATTGTTGCTGGGTAAGACATTGTACAGATCTCTAGATCTCTAGTCACCTAATTATTGCCTTTGAGAGGGGACGAAAGTGAACAAAGATGATTCTGATTGTTTAGAATCTAATTTATAAGAAAAGACTAAAGAAGTTGAACTTGTTGCATGGTGATCCAATTGAATTTATCAAAATTATGAAGAAGTTGGCAGAATTGTTCCAGGTAAAGTATTCACTATGTGGTGAAGGGTTTAAATATCAGAGGATATACATTAATATTAGAAAGTAAGGGGTAAGAAGATTAATAGAGTTGTGGAATAGGTTACCAGGAAAGGCTAATGGAGGGGTTGGCTGTGATAGGATAATGCAAGAAACTGCCGGCATAAAAGATAAGTCTGATGTGCAAAAATAAATTTGAAAAATCAGTGATCTAACATTGAGCTTACTTTATGTATGGCTCATATAGTAACATTTTCGTCTCTTAATGAGATATTAATTTTACCTGCATAGCAAAGAAATCATAATTCATTTCAATATCATTGATACCCAAAAATGATTGATTTAAAAAGCTTCACCCAGTTAGCCCACCTGACCAAAGACCTCTTCATTCACAGTAAATGTTAGGTCTAAAATATCACTGATGTCATTGTCTTTCATCCACTGTAGACTCTGATGAAATTCCTCATCCAAATATTCGAGGTCACTCAGATCACAGGATCTGGCAAGAACAGGCAAACATGTAGGGAATGTCTAATATGCTCAATAAGTTAATTAGAAACAGTATCACCATAATATGATCTATTAATTAGCTCAATTACATTTATGCATACGATGAGGGCTTATTCAAGCAAAAATGTTATAATGTCCTAAAGCATCCAAATACTAAGATATCAATATTTTTTCAAATGTGTACCATGGATTCTAAAGGATTTTTCATTTCAAGAATGTTTAAAAGAACAAAATTATATGATTCAGATAGACTCATATATATTAAAACTTTTCATGCATGCATAACTTCTACATGGAATTTTCATGTGATGATTTCTTTAAAAACCTGTGTTCTTTTTAACATAGAAAATATTTTGTTCGGTATAACTATCCTCTAGACTCATTTCTATCATTGAGAATACTTCGATCAATTCAAGTGTTAGCTGTGTTTCAAATGGAATTTGCAAGGACAAACTGTCTCTCATAAGCTAAAATAAATTTCTGCCCTTCAATCTTAAGATAAAACTACTTTCCTAACATAAAGCCCTATACACTAACCTAAACTAAGCTATGATCTCAGTCTCAGCAGAAACAGTACAAATTATTATAAACTTGCAAAATACAAGGACAACTTTTCTGCTCTCCAGATTCTTAATGTGGCATAACTGTACAGATTTGAACAAGTATCCTCTGAATACGAGGGAGGAGGTGGGCCATGTGACAAGAGTGACAGCAATGAGGAGGTGTGGTCTCGTTTATTCACAGTCAATATTAAGAAAGAGGGATAATCCGATCATAAGGCAATTATTCCTGACTGAACCTTTCCAGGACATCCATTACATAGGGCGACAACAGCTACAACTATTTCCATTTTTATTGCATCTCTCACATAGAACAACATATGAGCAGGAAACTCAAACTTAAAAACTAACCTATGTTTAGGTCTGAATGTAATTTCTGTAACATTTCAGTTCTTGCCATACAATGGGATTAACTTTTCACATCAGTGAAATGGCAAAGATTCCCATCTCAGTCTCCTCAGACAACTTTTTAAATAAGAAACCTCCAATTTTTATGCATAACTAAGGAACATAGGAACAGGAGTAGGCCATTTAGCCCCTCAAGCCTGTTCCACCATTCAATGAGGTCATGGCTGATCTGCGACCTAACTCCATATACACGCCTTTGCCCATTATCTCTAAATACCTTTGGTTAACAAAAATTCATCAAACTCAGATTTAACATTTACAACTGATCTAGCATTAATTACCATTTACGGAAAAGTGATCCAAACTTCTACCACCCTTTGGCCGGTATTTTATGTGACCCCCACTAAGGCAGAGTCGGAGGCGGGGTGGCACAGAGTATTGCGAGGGGTGGCGGGGTGTGGGAGTGGAGCGCAGAGGGCCCGTCGTCTCCCCATCACCATGCAATCTTCCCAGGAGTGAAACAGGCCAACGATAACCTTCCCACCCAGAGGCCAAATGAGGCCCTTAAGGGCCTCTTCCCGCTGCCCTGAGATCTTACTAATGGCAGGCGGTGGGGAGGGCGTCTTGTAACATGAGGTGTACTCCCTGCATACTTTGGGGGGGGGGGGGGTTCCACAGAGGAACCCTGCTGGGAACCAATTTACCCCCTGGGACTCCCCCTCCCTCTGGACTGCATGGCCATCTCCCCAAAGCCCCTCGCCGGGGACCTGGATAGGCCCGAGCGGTTCCGCCTCACTTACCTGAGGTCCAGGGTTCCAGCGCTAGGCCTGGATCCAAGGCCTCTGCAGTACTGGCAGCAGCTACCGCTCCCAGTGGCACTGTCAATACTGCTGAGCTGCCGCCCTCTGAGTGGCCAGCAACTCTTGGATCCGGGATCCCCATCTTTAAAGGGACAGGGATCCCGGCTCCTGAAACTTAGATTTAAAAAGACCGGAAGATCACTCCAGGGGAGCACGAAAAGGCAGAGGGGGGCTTTCCCCGCCTTTTTGGCCCAGCACCAGGAGCCCCGCCTCTAACACAAAATCCAGCCCTTTGTATGTAAAAGTGTTTTCTTATTTTACTTCTGAAAGCTCTGGCTCTAATCTTTGGACCATGCTCGCTAGTCTTAGGCTTCCCAAACAGCTGAAATAGTATCTCTCTATTTACCCTATCTGTTTCCCTTAATATGTTGAAAATCTTGATCAAATCAGCCTTTAACCTCCTAAATTCCAGCGAGTACAATCCTAGTTTGCACAATCTCTCCTCATAATTTAACACTTGGAGTCCAGGGGCTGGATTTTTCATAGAGGAGGGAAACAACAGCTGGGTCTGGTTCTGGGTCAGAAACCCGCCTCCGGTGGGAAACTGATTCAGATTGCAATTTTCAAATGAGTAAGCCCTTAATTGGTATGAAGACCGGTTTCCATTCCACTCAGAGCCAGTGGGATTGAAAATGAGGTAGGTCAGATCAAGTGTGGGGGTCATGTAGACACCCCACGGCAGCCATCACTGAGGCTGCTGGTTGTCCTGAGGGAGAGATCTGTGTTTTGTGCCAAAACCTTGCACTTCACCAATGGGAAGTGAGATGTCAAAGGGGAGCTGAAGACCTGTCACTAGGGGCAGGGCTGACCATCACTTCATTGATACCGACCTGGATCTAATGCTGGAGGCAGTGAAGGAGGTCCTCTTCCCAGAGGGTGGCAGAAGGAGGCCACCTTGTTGTGCAGCAGGGGCACCTCTTTGTTCAGTGTTATTCCCCTCCTGTCCCCTCTTCCTCCTCCTCTCTTACCTCCGGCTTCTTTCCCTGATGAGCTATCTCCTTCCAGGTCCTCAAGGTCCACACCTCTCTGGAGAGCCATAGGAACATAGGAAATAGGAGCAGGAGTAGGCCATTCCGGCTCTTTGAGCCTGCTCTGCCATTCAACTAGATCATGGCTGATCTTCTAATTCAACACCATTTCCTGCACTATCCCCATATCCCTCGATTCCTTTCTTCTTCTTCTTCGGCCTCCTTGTCTCGAGAGACAATGGGTAAGCACCTGGAGGTAGTCAGTGGTTTGTGAAGCTGCACCTGGAGTGGCTATAAAGGCCAATTCTAGAGTGACAGACTCTTCCACAGGCGCTGCAGATAAAATTGGTTGTTGGGGCTGTTACACAGTTGGCTCTCTCCTTGCGCTTTTTTCCTGCCAACAGCTAAGTCTCTTCGACTCGCCACTCTTTAGCCCCACCTTTATGGCTGTTTGCCAGCTCTGGCGATCACTGGCAACTGACTCCCACGACTTGTGGTCAATGTCACAGGACTTCATGTCGCGCTTGCAGACGTCTTTAAATTGGAGACATGGACGGCCGGTGGGTCTGAAATCAACGATGAGCTCGCTGTACAATGTGTCCTTGGGGATCCTGCCATCTTCCATGCGGCTCACATGGCCAAGCCATCTCAAGCGTCGCTGGCTCAGTAAGTGTGTCAATGCTGGGGATGTTGGCCGCCTTGAGGACTTCTGCGTTGGAGATACGGTCCTGCCATCTGATGCCAAGGATTCTCCGGAAGCAGCGAAGATGGAATGAATTGAGACATCGCTCTTGGCAGCAATCCTGTCTCTGCAGATACTCTGTGTGGGATGTTAATGCAGCATCGTCAGCAAAGAGGAGTTCCCTGATGAGGACCTTCCGTACTTTGGTCTTCGCTCTAAGACGGGCAAGGTTGAACAACCTGCCATCTGATCTTGTGTGAAGGAAAATTCCTTCTTCTGAAGACTTGAACGCATGTGAGAGCAGCAGGGAGAAGAAGACCCCAAACAGAGTAGGTGCGAGAACACAGCCCTGTTTCACGCCACTCAGGATAGGAAAAGGGTCTGATGAGGTATCGCTATGCTGAATTGTGCCTTTCATATTGTCATGGAATGAGGTGATGATACTTAGTAGCTTTGGTGGGCATCCGATCTTTGCTAGTAGTCTGAAGAGACCACATCTGCTGACGAGGTCAAAAGCTTTGGTGAGATCAATGAAAGCAACGTAGAGGGGCATCTGTTGTTCGCGGCACTTCTCCAGTAGCTGGCAAAGGGAGAACAGCATGTCAATGGTGGATCTCTCTGCTCGAAAGCCACACTGTGCCTCAGGGTAGACAGGCTCAGCCAGCTTCTGGAGCCTGTTTAAAACGACTCGATAACCCCATATCCCCTTGATGCCTTTAATATCTAGAAATCTATCAATCTCTGTCTTCAACATACTCAATGACTGAGCCTCCACCGCCCTCTGGGGTAAAGAATTCCAAAGATTCATCACCCTCTGAGTGAAGAAATTCCTCCTCATCTCAGTCCTAAATGGCCTAACCCTTATTCTGGGACTGTGTACCCTGGTTCTAGACCCCCCCCCAGCCAGGATAACATCGTCCTGCACCTGTTATGGAGAGCGCAGCAGACCACCACAATGACCGAGACCCTTGCCAGAGAGTACTGGAGGGTGCCACCAGACCGGTCCAGGCACCAAAATTGCTTCTTCAGAAGCCGATGGCCTGCTCAATGGTTGGTCTGCTTAGGAGGTGGCATTGGTTGTATCACCTCCATGCTCTGTCTGAGGCCCTCATAGAGGGGTCAGTAGCCATCTCTTCAAGGGATTTCCCACACACTGTGGGGGGGATGGAGTGAAGATCTGAGGCAGCCTGGACTGGCAGAGGATGAAAGAGTTTGGCAACTGCCAGGAAAACGAGCTCTTGTTGTGGTTGCAGACCAGTCGAATGTTGAGGGAGTGGAAGCCCTTCCTGTTGATGGATTGCTGCCTTGATGGCCACACGGGCACAATTGATGATGCCCTGGAATCCTGCGATGGAGGCGGAATCCTATGCCCTCTGTGCCTGCGCAGGCCCATTTGTGTCAAAGTGGATGTAGTCTCTCACCCTCCTGAATATGGCATCTGTGACTTTCCTGATGGCATGATGAGCTGCTGGCTGTGAGATGCCCCCTAGGTCCACAGCTGATCCCTGGAATGACCAAGTTGCATAGAAATTCAGAGTGATGGTGACCTTGTCAGTTGCAGGTAAGCACCTGTCATGGGGGCCTCGAAGCCTCAGGTCATTGACGACCACAGCACACAGGTCCAAGATCATCAGCCTGGATAGAAATAGCCTCCTACGGCTCTGGTGCTCTGTCATTTGCAGGTGGCTGACTCTTGGGTGGTAGACCAAATGTGTTGGGTAGCACCTTCTTCTCCTTGCAGCCCTTTGCTGTGCTCCTCTGGCCTCCTGCTGTCCAGGAGGTTGCATCTGCTGAAGCTCATCCTGGCTGCTCTGTCCAATGTCAGAGTAGCCTGTTCCCATCTGAACTCCCTCAACTGGGCTTTGTGCCTTCGCCAGACCTTCCCCTACCAACACCAGCCGTACAAGTGATGCCAGTGGGCTTGTGTCGATCTCCAGATTCCTACCACTCACCACTAAGGAAAGCAAGTCTTGCAGCTTCAGCACTGGCCACTCTGTGACACTTTAGAAGCAGCTGTGCTTTATTTTGTGCCACTGCATTATTTTAATTAGCCCTTCCCATAGCCCTCATGGACCCCCGCAGTGTTCACAACATGAACACCCATCCTTCTCGTGTTCCAGGCATGGCATTCTCCCCATTCCCTTCCTTGAAAAATTGTAAACTGCCGCTGACAAGCCTGTTCATGAGCTACTCAATGAGCTCAACAGGCACTTAATTGGAGGCATGCGGGATTGCCCTTCCCTCCCTCCCGGTGTCCCTTTAAAAATGGTGTCGCATTCCAGAGGTGGCGGGACCCAGTGCTGACCTCTGAGAGCATGATCTGTAAATTGCACTTGCCCTCGCCCCCATCCGGCTTTAAAAATGAGGCCCCAGGTATCATTCTGGTAAATCTACAAATCTACGCTGCACTCCCTCTCAGGTCAATATTTCCTTCCTAAGATGTGGTGCCAAAACTGCTCACAGTACTCCAAGTGTGGTCTAACCAGGGCTTTGTACAGCTGAACCATAATTACAGCCCCCTTGTTTTCTAGTCCTCTAGATATAAAGACCAGCATTCCATTAGTCTTTTTGACTATTTTCGGTAGCTATTCATGACATTTAATGATCTATGTGACTGGACCCTCAAGTCGCTTTGGACCTCCACTGTTTCTTGCTTTTCGCCATTTAGAAAGGACCATGTTCTATATTATTTTAGGTCCAAAGTGGATAATGTCACATTTGCCTACACTGAAATCCATTTGCCACAGTTCTCCCCATTCACTTAATCTATTAATATCTCTTTGTAATTTTATGCTTTCATCTACGCTGCTTATAATGCTACCTATCTTTGTGTCATTGGCAAGTTTGGATATGTGGCTTTCTATTCCATCATCTAAGTCATTAATAAATATGGTGAACAGTTGAGGCCCCAACTCAGATTCTTGTGGGACACCACTAATCACATCCTGACAGAGTTCCTGCCCATTATCCCTACTCTCTGTCTCCTGTCACTCAGCCAATTTCTTAACCAGGTCAATAATTTTCCTTCAATTCCATGAGCTTCAACTTTAGTTAATAGTCTCTTATGAGAGACATTAATACATGCCATTTGGAAGTCCCTATAAATAACATCACAGACTTTCGCCTCTTAGTTATTTTTTTTTTAATTCGATCAAGTTCATCAGACCTACCCTTTACAAATCCATGCTAACGCTCCCTGATCAGCTGAAAATGTTCAAGGTGTTCAGTCATTCAATCCTTAATTATAAACTCTAGTAATTTCCAAACAGATGTTAGGCTAACTGGTCTATAATTCCATAGTTTCCCTCTTTCACCTTTCTTGAAAAGGAAGTGGCATGTGCAATCTTCCAAGCTAAAGGAACAGTTTCTAAATCGTGAGAACTTTGGAGTCTGCAATATTCTCACCTATTCCCTTTAAAACCCTGGGACAGAAAGTTACTACACCACAAAAACTTCCTCAAACAACAGGAAGACTTTTGCAAGGCAAAATAACCCAAAATGTCAAGGACCTGGTCAAAATGCATCAGCAATTTGAGATCTCAATCATGTGCCTTAAACTCTTATTAGTTGGATCACAATGCTGCCATGGACTTCAAAAGCAAAATGCTGATCACTGTGCAGATGAGAATTTTTTTTCCTAATTCAAACAAATCAATTACTTTTGCAGTTTCACTCTGCAGTTAGCTCCTTACATGCATTCTAACCTTCTGGTTGTTCAACCTTTGGACTTTTCATAGATGTGAATATGGTTCATTTGTTGAACCAGCTGGAAGAGCACTTGAAACATTTTCTCTCTTCCCTCCATATAACATTGGAAAAAAGCATATCTGACTCCTAAAATAAATTCAAGGGAATATCAAATGAGACAGAGGTTTGAATTTAGGTGTCTTAATTCAGAATCCAATATTCTATTAGAGGGAGTCACCTTGTCTAAGTTGTATCCTTCTGTTTATGGCTATCGTGTCGGTTTATCTTAGAATTGTTTTCTTCATTTCTGGGATGTGGACATTGCCAGCAAGACCAGCATTTATTGCCTATCCCTAATTTCCCTTGAGAAATTGGTGCTGAGCCACCCTAAAATATAAAGCAAATATTTTGACTTACTTTTCCTCCAAAGTGCATCCAAAAATAAAGTGTAACTAAAATAAATGGGCTTTGCTGAATGGGAAATGCCACAATTTTTTTGGACCAATTTTATCTCCCTTTTCTTTCCTGAAACCATGGTGAGGTATGCTTCCAGAAGTGCCTCATCCACCGTGGGATGCATCACATTGAAGCATGATTGTATCCTCATTCCATAGTCATACACTTTCAAAGAAGATTTGTTACTTACCAATTAGGAGAGAGAACCCTGGTTGATTTTTCCATTCCTACCCAGGGGCGCTGAAGTTAATTTTAGCGTCCGTTACTACCAGACTTTGATCAAATCTAGGATCATGTAGCTGTGCCAGTGCTGGAGGGAGTGACTGATAAAAGTGATGGACGGGGTGCTGATCAAGCAGGCTGTAATGTCCTAGATGCTGTCAAGTTTCTTGAGTGTTGTTGGAGCTGCACTCATCCAGCATGAGTGGGTATTCCATCACACTCCTGACTTGTGCATCAGGGAGTCAGGAGGTAAGTTACTCACCGCAGAATACCCAGCCTCTTACCTTGTAGTCACATTTATGTGCCTGTTCCAGTTAAGTTTCTGGTCAATGGTAACCCCCAGGATGTTGATGAGGCGAACTGGACGATGGTAATGTGGTTGAATGTCAAGGGCAGATGGTTAGATTCTTTTTTGCTGGATATGGTCAATGTCTGACATTCGGGGCCTGGATTTTCAAATCGGGGTCAGGAACCAGATGCCTAGATAATTTCTGGGTCATGAACCTGTGCTGCGTCTGTGTTGCTCATGCAACACACTCTTCAAATGCTAATACCCTAATCGGATCAGAGGCAAGCTTGGCGCCCTATCAGTGGCATCGAGCTCTGCTAGGAGGTGGAAGATGCCTGTTGGAGCAGGAGCCTCAAAGGGAGACGGCAGCCATGACGGGATCTGCCGCTGACTTGAACAAGAAAGGAGGCAGGAATTTGCAGGACTAGAAGCCTCAGTGCACAGAGAATTAGCCAGACGGCCAGGCAAACAGTAAAGTGCCCGATCTCTCAGCGAAACACTTGGTGGCAAATATTTTTCCATTCCATAAAAAACAATTTGCAGCTCCCCATATTGAAACCGACAGCTGTGCACTAACATGCACCAGACTGTTTGGGTTTGGCGATTCCTGCTTTGATAATCACCTCCTGTCCCTGCCCGGCCAATTAACAAGCTCCTCAAGGAGCTAAATGGGCCATTAATTGGAGGCACGAGGTTTCCTGTTCCCTCCTGCTGCCCTCCCTTTGAAAATTGTGTCGCGGTCTGTAATCGGGATCCAGTGACGTCCTCCACGAACAGTATTTTCAATTTGCATATGCACCCTGCTCATCCCCTCCTGCAATTGACAATCCAGGCCTTTACTCATTACTTATCAGCCCAAGCATGAATGTTAGTCAGGAGTTGCTGCCTGCAGGCATGGACTGCTTCATTATCTGAGAAGTTGCGAATGAAACTGAACAGTGTGCAATCATCAGCGAACTTTCCCACTTATGATCTTGTGTTGGAGGGAAGCTGTAACTTAAAAGAATCTTCTAGATTGGGCTGGATTTTAAGGGCTCGCCTTGGCGTCTCGCAGTCGGCAGGCCATCAGGAAGGTCATGGATGCCATTTTCAGGAGGGCGGGGACTACATCCACTTTCACACAGATGGGCGTGCGCAGGCACAGAGGGCACTGGGTTTGCCTCCATCGCTGGATTCCTCCAGGTACAGAGCATCATTGATTGCGCCCATTTGGCGATCAAGACACCCAGTGACCAGCCAGTGAGATCCATCAACAGGAAGGGCTTCCACTCCCTCAACGTCCAGCTGGTCTGCAACCACAAGAGCTTCCTCCATGCGTGTGCTCGCTTTCCTGGCTGCTGTTATGACTCCTTCATCCTCTGCCAGTTCAGGCTGTCTCGGATCTTCACTCCATCACCCCAAAGTGCGTGGCTGGAACCAAAGGGATAAGGGAAACCCCTTGAAGAGAAGGCTACTGATCTCTCTACGGGATGCGATTCTAGTGCCTGGACCGGTTGGGTAGCACCCTCTAACACCCTCCTGCAAGGGTCGCTGTCATTGTGGTAATCTGCTGTGCACTCCATAACATGGCCCTCCAGAGAATTGTGGACTTTGAGGACAGTGAGGCCCTGGAAGGAGACAGCTCATCGGTGGAGGAGTGGGAGGTGAGAGAGGAGGAGGAAGAAGGGGCAGAGGGAGATAACATTGAACAGAGGGATGCCCCTGCTGTATGACAAGGTAGCCTCCTCCTGCCACCCTCCAGGAAGAAGACCACCCTGCTCTCCCTCTCGGCTTCCAGCATTAGATGCAGATCTTTCCAACCCTTAGCATCGGGCCTCCAGCTCCCTGTAACATCTTGCTTCCCTCTGGTGCAGTGGAAGGTTCAGATCTCTCCCTCAGGACAACGAGCAGTCTCAGTGATGGCTGCCATGAGGTGTCTACATGAGCCTTACACTTTATCTGACCCACCTCCATTTTCAATCCCACTGGCTCTAAGTGGACAGAGAACCAGTCTCCATACCAATTAAGGGCTTACCCATTTGAAAGTTGCAATCTGAATCAGTTTTCCACCAGAGATGGGTTTCTGACCCAAAACCAGACCGTTCCTATTTCCCGCCTCCGTAACGGAAATCCAGCCCTAGATGTCACTACTGATGGCTCCTTCCATCACTTTGCTGATAACTTGGAGTCAGCTAATAGTGCAATGGTGGCCATGTTAGTTTTATCATGCTTTTTGTGGATAGGACTTGCATAGAAAATATTGCACATTGCTGGGTAGATGCCAATGCCATAGCTGTACTATGATTTGGCTAGGGAAGCAGCCAGCTCGTACACAGGTCTTTAGTACTACAGCTGGAATTTTTCCTCAACCCATAGCCTTTGCTGTGCACAGTGTTATTCAGCTACGTCTTGTCACATGGAATGAATTGAAATGGCTGGACACTGGTACCTGTCTTAGTGGGGACCTCAGGAGGAGGTGGAGTAGAGTCAGTCAGTCAGTAATTTTAGTTGAAGTGACTTTCAAACACTTCAGCCTAGTCCCTTTCACTCATGCGCAGGGCTCCACCACAGTTGAGATGAGGATATTCATGGACCCTCCACTTCCTGTTAGTTGGATGGTTGTACACTATCACTCTCAATTGAATCTGGCATGGCTACCATCCTTTGCACTGTTTCATTGGTTGTGGGATCACTTAGCTCTGTATATAGCCTGCATTTGTTAGTATTTAGTATTAAGGTAACTCTGTAAAGTAGTTTATGTTAAGCTCATACCTTATTCTAAGATATGCTTGGGATTTGTCCTGGTACTCCAGGTTTGGTCTCCTGGCTTGAGGGTGATCAAGGAGTGCAAGATATGACAGGACATGAAATTACAGCTTTTGGTAGAATACAATTTTGCTGCTGCTGATGGTCCACAGCACCTCATGCTTGTCCAGTTTTGGCTAGATGGACCCTCAGAATGACCCACTTAGCACAGTGACACACAACATGGCAGAAAGGAGACTATCCTTACACGAATGTGTGGTAACCAATTCCATCAATTCTATTGTGGTCAGATGTGTTTGTGACAGGCATCTGTGCTTTTACTCCCCTCAGAGCTTCCTCCAAGTGATGGAAGTGTACAGTTGAGGGACAGATAGTAGGTAGTAATTGGATGCAAGACATCATAGGCTCTGGAGTCAACGTCGAAGACTCCCAGGGTCACGCTCACCTGAGTGTATATCAGTATGCACTCCCCCCGACAACATGGATCTATCCTGCCGATGGGATAGGGAGAGTAATGAAGGAGTCTGGGATGTTATCTGATAGCTATGAATCTGTGAGCGCAACTATGTCAGGCTGTTGCTCAACTATTTTGTTGGACAGTCTCCCAACTTGGGAACCAGCTCCCAGCTATTGAGGAGAACTTTGCAAGATCGACTGGTTTGAGATTGCCGTGTTCTGATTCTGAGACGGTCTCTGTGTTGTTACCGATAGGTCCATTTTCTTCTTGTTGAACGTTGTAGCCATTGTTTACAACCAGGCCACTTCAGAGCATTAACAGTTAACCATAGAGTGTGGGACTGGAGCCACATATAGGACAGACCAGGTAGGGATGGCAGGCTTTCTTCCCTGAAGGACATTTGTGAATCAGTTAGATTTTTACCATAATCGGAAGCTTTCCCACAAATTACCAGATTTAATAAAGTCAATTTCACAATTTTCCGTGGTGGATTTGATTTCACACCCTCTAGGTTGCTAATTCAGTACCATAACCACTTGTCTACGGTATCTATCATACTGTATAATGGGTTGACCAGTAGCTTCACTCACAGAAGAATATTTCAGCTCCTTTTTCTGCAATTGCTTCAAATATTAGTGCAGTTGTTGTTGCTAGGTAGTTGATTGTGGGCGATGCTAAGCCTTTCAATTCAAGTATAGGCATACTGTGTGATTAGATCAACTATATGTTAGATTGACCGCTGTTTTTGAATTTAATGGAGAGTTATTGAAAATCTGCTTGGTCCCAGTCACCTATCTTTTTCAAATTAGTGAATTGATCTGTAGCTTTCAAAGGTGGTCTTTCTGGCACCTCCAAAGGGAGTCAGTTAAATCAGATAGCTTCTATCATTGGTGAGCAAAGAAGAACCACTATGCAAGAAAATGACTTGCACCCTATTTAGCACAGGAGTTGCAACTTACTTATTTTTTCATACATGAGGACTGACCAAAGCTTAACGGCTATAAAGAATATACTGACTTGTTCTATTATTGCTTACACTAAACATTATCTAAAGCAATTACAGCCTAAAATAAGGACAAGTGTAGTGTTATTCAACCACAACTTGAAGACAAGGAGAATCGTGAAAAGGCAGAGGATAGAACCAGTCGCTGAAATAAACTGAAAAGGGTTTTCTTGTTACCTGGGCACAGTAGGAACTTTACCCAGATAACAGGGCAAGTGGAAGTACTTTGTGGGATGTAGGGGGCTAGGGCTCAATAGATTGAGTGGTCTGAAACATAGAAGTCAAAAATATTGGGCGAAAAATTAAAAGAAACCCCAAAATGTAGTGGTAAGGTCAATTTCATCTAGGTTTGTATGACAGTCATGAAATGCATTTTTCATTGTTGACAAAGAATTAAACTTTTCTTCCTGGTGATTAACATTTCTAGAAGCAACTATGGTGCAGCATCTGCTAAAAATAACTTTTTTAGCTAATGATATCCTGATCTTATCAGAAATCAATTTTAAGCACATTTTCCACATTTGAATCCAAAATTTTCCTATTGCTCAAACAGTTTCTTCCAATTTAATTGCAATGGGCGGAATCTTACACCCTTTGAAACATTTCAGGCGTTGGCACCATTTCTGGGTCCCAACCGCACATGGGTCAGAGGCACACTGACAGTTGCAATCTTCCAGGTGGTGGCCAATTAAGAGGCCACCTCCATGTTCGCCATCCAATTATAGATGGCAAGCAGGTTCGTGACGCGGGGGGCCCAAAAGGAGGGCCCGGGGCACTGGACGGATAGCAGCCCCGCCAGCAGAGGTAGGCACTACTGAAGCAGGTAGAGAGTGCAAGGACATCTCAAAATAGAGGCTGCAGCCCTTGCACTCTTGTGGCACATTTATGGGGCCGTTGACAGAAAGCTCCAATGGCCCTCCTGCCTGTCACTGGGAGACTGTTTCCAAGCTGTCGCCAGCCTTCCGACTCAGCAGGGGCTGGTCTGACACTCCAGGAATATCCCAATGGCATCAGCTACTGGCCCCCAGTTGGTTCCTTAACTGGCCTAATTAGCTATGTGCCACTGCTGGGCAAGTAGCCTCTGCCGCATTGACCCTGTCTCCGACAAGATCGCTTGGAGGTGGGAACGTGTCAGGCAGTTGTCCCGATGCGCAAGTTTCAAATTTTGCTCCCTGTCCCACCTCTGTGGGGCTGGGAAGATTCTACCCAATGTCTCAAAAAATTTCAATGGAGGAATGAGTTGGTACATAATTTGTAAATTATGATGTGGTAGGTTATAACTGAAGAAATGATCAAGAACACTGCATTTTGACTTTCAGAAGTCTGTGAATTAATGACTTCATTGGAGGCAAAAGCTGCCTCACACCAAAACAGGCATCTTCTAGTCATAATGAAAATGCATTTGTTATTTTTCTTCCTTGCTAGTTTTATCTCTTCTCCTTCTGATGGTATAGATTCGTTGCTGGTGCCAATTCGCCTAAGTACACCTCAGTTGTCACCATTATTCACATGTGAGCCTTGATGAGGTATTCACCGTGACAAGTCTGATCTTGTCCTCTGCTGACATCAGCATTCTTGCACTTCCAGAAGAGGTCACTGGATACAGATCAGGAGCAGTGACCCTTACCAATTCTCACCTGTCCAGATCTGAAAGCAGTAAGACCAATTAAGCACTCCTGCCACTGCCCCATCAAAAGACCCATTAACACAGCACCAACTTGAGATTAAACTTAGGATATTTTTAATTTATATTTATGTATTTTTTAAAATTACTTTTTGTTTGGGAAGGAACAAAAACTACAGGATGGACAAGGTGACTTCACCTAAATAGTTTACAAAGAACAGATTATGAGCAATGACAAGGCTCAAATCTAATCGTTTTTCAATGGTTATAAACCAGTCAAATTTTACTTAGATGGTTTATGCTCTCTGAACTTCTATTATACTTTTGTGTTCCTAAGTATTTATTATTCTCTATTTAATAATTCTCTATAAATTAATGACTTAGAGCAGCCCTCATTGTAAAACCTCTGAGATCGCATTAAGTTTAGGTTATCATGAGCCAATCTGAGCATAATTTGAAGAAATGGGCCTCAAGCCATTAGATCCAAACTAATTAAAATATATTTTAAACTACTATAATTCAAGTGCTATAATTAGATTCAAAATCACTGAAGCAGCTTTATGTGTTATTTGATTAAGCAGTTGGTCAGAATGATAACCCAGTTTGGTTGCCACCATATTATCATTTTTCATTCTCTGGGACTGAGAGAAATAGAGTGAAGAGTGATATAGATATTGACAGAACCAATTCATTGTTCCAGAATAAATTTCCACAAATTTAATGCATATCTTCAGACTATCATTTTGAAAAATCTCATCTTCGCAAAATGTCATTTGCTGAAATCTCTCTTATTAAACACGTAATATTCTTCTGATCTCACCTACCATTGCTGCTGAAAATGAAGTGTCAAAAACTCCTCAAAATGGTTTAATCATTATTTCACCTGAGTTAACCAAAAGAATGAAACAGATTTGATGTAGAGATAGGACAAAATGTTATCTGGTGTCAATCATCTGAAAGTAATAGAAAGTCCAACTGCTTAAAACTCAAACAAGCTATTTACTTTTAAGATTTGTTTTGAAAATGTATATTTGCATTTTTATTGACACATCCACTGGTTATGAATATCAGAAACTGTGAATAGATGTATCTGCTCAGTTCCACAATAATGCACTTCATGTTATCCTAAAGCTACTGATGTATTTAAATTTACTAGTCAAAGCTTCACCACTGATCAAATTTGATGCAGACTTGCAACAATTCACTTTTGAATTGATTAAGTGATACTTTTCAGGTTATTTGACAAAGTTCACACCAGGAAGGTACCAAAATAGTTAGAAATAAAAGTAAATGTGAAGGGAAATGAAATGAGGAAGAAATTAACAATTAGAGAACAACTGGCAGAGATAAGGAAGAATAGGAAAGTGCAAAGCAAAGACAAAAGATCAACAGCAGGGTCCTAATGACAAGATGGAAAGAGATGATCTGAAAAAAATAGCCTTGCAGAGTAAATCTAGGGAGTAGCACAGTCTAGCAAGTAAATTTAAAATTTAATCGATGATTAGGGGTTATCCTTTTTCAAAATGAAATGTGTATTCATCTTGAAATCCACTTCCACTTAGAGCCAGTGGTAACTGTCAATTGGAAGGATAATACATCTGCTACTCAAATTGCAGGATTGTTGTCCCCCAGAATGTGACCACAGTTTCCAAACTGAGTGCTGAATTCTATTTACATAGCTCCATTGCTGTGCTTTATCAGTATTGTTGCTGCACGTGCTGTATTGTTCATTTTGTTCATCCTCAGCATAGTAATTAATCCCCCCCGATAATCCTGTTGCTGGGGCATGCCTGACCTCACTTATCTGGTTGTGAGGGCGCCGTCTATCGCTGCACCCTCCTCCTTCAGGTGCAGCCCCAGCAGTGCTGCTGCTGAGTTGCCGGCCCTCTGATTCGCCAGTAGCTGATGGGGGTGGGCAGCCGTCCTTAATAGGGCCAGCTGCCACGGCAAACTAATTGGCTTCCGCTGACTAGATGCGGCCCCAGGTCTTGCTGACCACCGAAGCGGGGTTGCCCCCTGCTTTCATACCCATCGGTGTGACCCCTGCTGCCAGAATTAAATTCAGCCCATTGGATGGAATTTCCCCAACTCAGTCCCTGGCCAAACGGGGAGAAAATTTGCAGGTCGGGAACCTGTTCATAGCTGGAGTGGGCTTTGCTGAGGCTCTTTAACTGAGCCATGGCATTTTCATCCTGCCTCTGGGTTCCCTGGCCAGTCAGGGAGGGCGGGCAGGATGACATGTTGGATCTATCAAAAGGAAGGCTTTCTAATTAAAGGGACCTACGTCATGGGTTAGAAAGGCTCACCAGCACTTGAATTTTGGAGGCTGCAGCAAACGCAAAAATGGAGAGGAGACCTGGGAAGGCTGACACCCAGCTCTCTCACTGTTACCTAGAGATTTTGCTGCAAAGGCTGCAATAAGGTGAGCGTTCCCAAAGATGGGAGAAAGAGGACAGCCTCTCCAACCAAGTGGTCGTGGATAGAACTGGCCATGTAAGTCAGCAACAGATGTGTGCTCCCTCTAATGTGAAGACAATGCACCAGGAAGGTCCAGGACCTCAGGAGGCCGTGACAGGTGAGTAGTGAAACACTTCAGGTGCCAAGCCCCAAATTCTGACTCGCCCAGCCTTCTCCTGCACAGCACGCCTCAGGTCAACAGACATTGCAACTCCACTCATTCCTCTCTCTCCAGCCACCTCACATCCCTATCTGAGTAGCCGATTGCCCTCTTGCACCCATGCCTCATAGTGACCTCTACAAATGTTGTCCTTCCCTCCTCTCCACACAAGCCATTATGAACACTCCATCTCTCTGCTTTCTCTCCTTGTAGTAGACGAAAGTACACAATTTGGCAAGAGACAGAGAGCCGGGTTTGCGGGGGGGGGGGGGGGAGGGGGGGCGCGGTGGTGGCCCTCCACAACAGGAACCTTATCAGCCACTGGCAATGCATGCCCCCCTGGTCCACTGGGAAGGAGGTCTTCTTCCAGGAGGCTGCAGATATCAGCAACAACCTGCTGTGAGAGCCTGAGGGAATGATGCTTAGACATGTTGAGAGAGCTGATCCTCTACCTGTAGATGCTCTATTGGTAGTCTTGCCCTCCTTCCAGCTAGACCTCAGGTTCCAACCCCTCTGGTCTGTGGGGAGAATGTGACTCAGGATAAGGCAGATGGTGCTGGTGCTGCTCCAGTTGCTAATGGTGCTGTTGCTTCTCCTCTTGTCCCTCACCAGATGTGGGAGGTGGAGCTGCATTAGTTGCTCCCATGTCATGGTGAAGGCTGGAGCAGAGGAGTGCAGCTGAATGTGAGTGAAGTGCAAGGCAGGTGAAGTGCCTTCCAAGAAGTTGTCAATCGCCTGTCAAGCAGTGATAGCTCTTCATCTCAGAGAGTGCTATGAACAGCAGCCTCTTAACTGACCATGGCTGGAGCTCCTCAATTTCACTGATCAAAGCCTGCCCAGCTTTTGTCAGTTTCATTGATAAAGCTCTCCCTGTTGTGCACTCACCTCGGTGACCCTGGCAAGTTGCCGACAGGTTGGGCAACAATGGCCTGGCTGAAAAATCCAGAATTGAGGGTTAAAAAAAGTACTTAATGGCCTATTTGAATATTTTAATTACTAAACTTACAGCTGCACGGGTGTTCCCTGCTTACCTTCAATCCCGCCCCACTGAAACCCAGAAGAGGATGAGATGATGTTGGGATCCTGACCCGACACCACTTTTCGGGGATTTAACTCCCCACATGCACACAAACCTGCCTCCCCTTGCCTGGGAAAATTCCAGATACTTTTACCTTGAATTAAATGGATTGCTTTTGCAAAGACATTTTTTGGATGGGCAAAGTTGCTAAACTGCTTTATCTTATGCCCAGAATAATGTTTTTCATCTTGTACTGCAGTCCTTAAAACCCCCACAAAACTTTAGAAAATGCATGTCAGCAATTTTGGACTCATAGAGGATGTAGAGCAATTGAGTTTATTGAATTTTTTCTGCCAAAATCCACACACTTGACTTGAAAAATATGGTTCGGTATTTTAAATGCATACATTAGAGCAGCACAAATATATCCTTTAAAAAAAAATTGTGGTGCTTCCAGCATGGCAGAAATTGAGACCACCAGAAAGGTTAATCCATTGCAGTGCCTTTTCTCTGGAAAATGATCAATGTAGTAATATGCTGAAAGAACATCATACATTGGTCTCTCCTGCAAACAATAGTAAAAAGAGCAAACAGAACCTTGTTGGAGCTTAAGCTCAATTTATTAGCTCTCAAACTAATTTGTCAGCTGTTGCATTGCCTGACATTGGAGCTGCTCCTCATCGACTCTGCAATAGACTATCAGCTGGGTAAATTAGGGGAGAGCTGACAGGCAAGATAAAATAGATAAGATGACTGAATGATCTTGAAAATGGATGTCACCACAATAAAATTCATCTCGTGCTTTTCATAGTCACAGGACATTGCAAACCACTTTGCAGCAATAAACTACTTTTGAAATGTACAAGAACTTGCTACTCTTTTTAAAATAGTGCCAAAATTGAATCTTTTATTCCCATATGAGAAAACAAAATAGGGCCTATGTTTAATGTTGCAACTGAAAGACAACACCTCAGAAAGTGTAGGATTACCTCAGTACTGCACTGGAGTGCCAGCCTAGATTATGTGATCAAATGACTGGAATGGGATTTGAACCCACAATCTTCTAATTCAAGAGGTGGGAATGCTACAAGGTTGGTGTATCAATTTACATATCATGGTCTACCAGGCAAAATCAAAGACAGAGAATTAATGGCATTTGTTAAATAAATCAGCAACTGATTCTGGGCCTTCATTGCTTCTGCAGTGCTTTGAAGTTGGAAAGAGGCCATATTCAACCCAATTAAAAAAACAAGTTAACAAGGCAATGTCTTGCACTTCCCATAAAGTGAGAGCATCTGCTGGGATGCCCCAGCATCTCAATATTTCCTGAAATTTACTTGATAGATTATAAACAAATGAAATTTGATACTTCATAACATATTTAGATATAGAATTATCAGGAATCTACTCATACGCAGACAAGCTTTGTCTTTCATGGGAGGTTAAAATTAAATGCTCGGTTTGGTGAAGTCAGAAAATTTATTAAGAAATATTTTTAAGTAATTATCTCATTCTCTTTTGAAAGTCATTGGCGAATCTGCTTCCAGCACCCTTTTAGGTAGTGCATTCCAGATCATAATAACTCGCTGCATAAACATTTTTTCCTTCTGTCACCTCTAGTTCTTCTGCCAATTACCTTAAAACTGTGTCCTCTGTTACTGAAACTTCTGCCACTGAAACAGTTTCTCCTTATTTGTATTCTATCAAAACTTTTCCTGATTTTGAACACCTCTATTAAATCTTTCCTTATACTGCCACTTTCAAAGATTTGTGCACATACAGATAGATACATCCCCATGTTTTGCACCACTTTAGCATTGTACCATTTAGTTTGTATCATCTCTCTTCATTCTTCCGACCATAATGCATCACGCCACACTTCTCTGCGTTACATTTCATCTGCCATGAATCTGCCCATTTCATCAGCTTATGTCCTCTTCAAATCTGTCACAATCCTCCCAACTGTTCACTACATTTCAGAGTTTTGTGTTATCTGCAAACTTTGAAATTATGCCCTTTATACCCAAGTCGAGGTAATTAACATACATCAAAAAGACCAGTGGTCCCAATGCATTTTCTGTGGGACACCACTGTATAATTCCCTCTAGTCTGGGAAACAGCTGCTCACCGCTACTCTCTGCTTTCTGTCCTTTAGCAAATACTTTATTCAAGCAGTCACTGCTCCTTAATCCCATAGGCTGCAAATTTGCTAACAGATCCATTATGTGGCACTTTCCCAAACATCTTTTAAAAGTCCATATGAGGGGTCAGCAACATGTCTGTACACGGGCACCAGTGTACGTGATAAAAATTTTAGGTCCGTGACTGGTAATTTCAGGGATGAGAAATTTCCTATTGGCTTCTTCTTCCAGACCAGTCCAGCTTTAAAAAAAAAAAATCGCAGCTGTCAATTTCACAGCTGACAGGTGTTTAGAGTGGGAACAGCGGGTCCACTTCGAACAAGTCCGGGCTTTTCCGGTGGGTTCCAATTTTTTTTTACCAGCCCACCAGAAAACCCCAAACTTGTCCGAAGATTGGAAGCTCTGTTCCCGCTCTAAGCACCTGTCAGCTGACAGCTGTGATTTTTGAAAAACTGACCAACCATGAATCTGAGTTCCTGCTTTCTGAAACTGTCAGAGAGAAGGGGAGAGAGAGAAAGAGAGAAAGAGAAGGAGACAGAGAGAAAGAGAAGGAGACAGAGAGAGAGAGAGGGGGACAGAGAGAGAGAGAGGGGGACAGAGAGAGAGAGAGGGGGACAGAGAGAGAGAGAGGGGGACAGAGAGAGAGAGAGGGGGACAGAGAGAGAGAGGGGGGGGAGAGAGAGAGAGAGGGGGGGGAGAGAGAGAGAGAGGGGGGGGAGAGAGAGAGAGAGGGGGGGGAGAGAGAGAGAGAGAGGGGGGAGAGAGAGAGAGAGGGGGGGGAGAGAGAGAGAGAGGGGGGGGAGAGAGAGAAGGGGGGGAGAAAGAGAGAGGGGGGGGAAGAGAGAGGGGGGGAAGAGAGGGGGGGGGAAGAGAGAGGGGGGGGGAAGAGAGAGGGGGGGGGAAGAGAGGGGGGGGGAAGAGAGAGGGGGGGAAGAGAGAGGGGGGGAAGAGAGAGGGGGGGGAAGAGAGAGGGGGGGGAAGAGAGAGGGGGGGGGAAGAGAGAGGGGGGGGGAAAGAGAGAGGGGGGGGGGAAAGAGAGAGGGGGGGGGGAAAGAGAGAGGGGGGGGGAAAGAGAGAGGGGGGGGGAAAGAGAGAGGGGGGGGGAAAGAGAGAGGGGGGGGAAGAGAGAGGGGGGGGGAAGAGAGAGGGGGGGGAAGAGAGAGGGGGGGGAAGAGAGAGGGGGGGGAAGAGAGAGGGGGGGGAAGAGAGAGGGGGGGGAAGAGAGAGGGGGGGAAGAGAGAGGGGGGGAAAGAGAGAGGGGGGGAAAGAGAGAGGGGGGGAAAGAGAGAGGGGGGGGAAGAGAGAGGGGGGGGAAGAGAGAGGGGGGGGAAGAGAGAGGGGGGGGGAAGAGAGGGGGGGGAAGAGAGAGGGGGGAAGAGAGAGGGGGGGAAGAGAGAGGGGGGGAAGAGAGAGGGGGGGAAGAGAGAGGGGGGGAAGAGAGAGGGGGGGAAAGAGAGAGGGGGGGAAAGAGAGAGGGGGGGAAAGAGAGAGGGGGGGGAAGAGAGAGGGGGGGGAAGAGAGAGGGGGGGGAAGAGAGAGGGGGGGGGAAGAGAGGGGGGGGAAGAGAGAGGGGGGAAGAGAGAGGGGGGGAAGAGAGAGGGGGGGAAGAGAGAGGGGGGGAAGAGAGAGGGGGGGAAGAGAGAGGGGGGGGAAGAGAGAGGGGGGGGAAGAGAGAGGGGGGGGAAGAGAGAGGGGGGGGAAGAGAGAGGGGGGGGGAAGAGAGAGGGGGGGGGAAGAGAGAGGGGGGGGGGAAGAGAGAGGGGGGGGAAGAGAGAGGGGGGGGAAGAGAGAGGGGGGGGAAGAGAGAGGGGGGGGGGAAGAGAGAGGGGGGGGGAGAAGAGAGAGGGGGGGGGAGAAGAGAGAGGGGGGGGGAGAAGAGAGAGGGGGGGGAGAAGAGAGAGGGGGGGGGAAGAGAGGGGGGGGGAGAAGAGAGAGGGGGGGGGGAAGAGAGAGGGGGGGAAGAGAGAGGGGGGGGGAAGAGAGAGGGGGGGGGAAGAGAGAGGGGGGGGAAGAGAGAGGGGGGGGAAGAGAGAGGGGGGGGAAGAGAGAGGGGGGGGAAGAGAGAGGGGGGGGAAGAGAGAGGGGGGGAAGAGAGAGGGGGGGGAAGAGAGAGGGGGGGGAAGAGAGAGGGGGGGGAAGAGAGAGGGGGGGGAAGAGAGAGGGGGGGGAAGAGAGAGGGGGGGGGAAGAGAGAGGGGGGGGAAGAGAGAGGGGGGGGAAGAGAGAGGGGGGGGAAGAGAGAGGGGGGGGAAGAGAGAGGGGGGGGGAAGAGAGAGGGGGGGGAAGAGAGAGGGGGGGGAAGAGAGAGGGGGGGGAAGAGAGAGGGGGGGGAAGAGAGAGGGGGGAAGAGAGAGGGGGGGGAAGAGAGAGGGGGGGAAGAGGGGGGGGAAGAGAGAGGGGGGGAAGAGAGAGGGGGGGGGAAGAGAGAGGGGGGGGGGAAGAGAGAGGGGGGGGGGAAGAGAGAGGGGGGGGGAAGAGAGAGGGGGGGGGAAGAGAGAGGGGGGGGGGGAAGAGAGAGGGGGGGGAAGAGAGAGGGGGGGAAGAGAGGGGGGGAAGAGAGAGGGGGGGGAAGAGAGAGGGGGGAAGAGAGGGGGGGGAAGAGAGAGGGGGGGGAAGAGAGAGGGGGGGGAAGAGAGAGGGGGGGGAAGAGAGAGGAGGGGGCAGAGAGAGAGGGGGATGAGGAGAGAGAGAGAGAGAAGGGGAGGACAGAAAGAGAGGGACAAAGAGTGGGGGTCAGAGAGAGAAGGGGGGACAGAGAGAGAGAGGGACGAAGAGAGAGAGGGGACAAATACGATAACTATTTGCCCTTCTTTTCCACCCCCCCCAAAACACTTACCTTTTACATCTGACCTTCCTGCCGCAAACTGTACAAAGTTTAAGGTTCAACCCTTCCCACCAACCCCAACACCCATTACGTATCTTTGACCACGTTCCCTCTCCCGCCCCCGCACTGACAAACATACCTCCTCCACTCTCCCCACCAGTGTGGCGCCGCTTTTCCCCAGAGAGGGATCAGAAAGTGCCCGTGCTGGCCACTGCACCGAAGATAGCGGCGGGCCCTCAAGATTGCAGGTAAGTCTATTTCAATTTCATAACTTTATTCATTTGAATATGTTAATTTGAGCCCATCATCCAGCACGGTCCACCACGGAGCCTCAGTGCTTCTGGCAGGATTGGACCGGGCCCTCACAGCGTCAAGGTCCCTGCAGGGCCTCATCCGGAGAGAGAGAGAGGGGTGAACAGAGAGAGCGAGAGAGAGGGGATGGGGGGAGGGAGGGAGTTGGGGGAGGGAGGGAGTTGGGGGAGAGAGGGGGGAGGGGGGAGAGAGGGTGTAGAGAGAGGGAGGGAGGGAGAGGTAGGGAGAGAGAGGGGGTACAGAGAGAGACAGAGAGGGGGAAAGAGAGAGAGAGGGGGGACAGAGACAGAGAGAGGAGGACAAAGAGAAGGAGTGGGAGAGAGAGAGAGGGGGGGCACAGAGAGAGACAGAGAGGGGAGACAGAGAGAGTGGGAGGACAGAGAGAGAGAGGGTGCAGAGAGAGAAAAAGAGGGGGGGAAAGAGAGAGAAGGGAGCAGAGAGTGAGGGTGGGTCAGAGAGAGAGAGAAGGGGGGGGACAGAGAGGGGGGGGATGGGGGGGTGGACAGAGAGAGAGAGAGTGGAAGAGAGAGAGAGAGAGAGAGAAAAAGGGGGGGACAGAGAGAGAGGGGGGACAGAGAGGGGGTCAGAGAGAGGGGGTCAGAGAGAGGGGGAACAGAGAGAGAGTGGGACAGAGAGAGAGAGAAAGGGAAAGAGAGAGGGGGGGAACAGAGAGAGAGAGAAGGGGGAAGAGAGAGGGGGGGAACAGAGAGAGAGAGAAGGGGGAAGAGAGAGGGGGGGAACAGAGAGAGAGAGAGGGGGAAGAGAGAGAGAGAGAGAGGGGGAAGAGAGAGAGAGAGAGGGGGAAGAGAGAGAGAGAGTGGTGGTGGGGGGGGGGGGGGGCGGGGCGGCTGGATGTCAAGAGCCTGCCGCTGATTTCAGCGGCAACCTCATAAAATGGCGGGCTGCACACCAAAGAGGCACCGCAATCTCACGTGCCGTGGCTGATATAAAAAGCTGAGGCAGCCAGCCTTGCCACCCCGTTGAAATTTTTAAAGTCCTACCCCCAACCTAGAACCTTAACCTTTGTGCAGTTTGCGGCAGGAAGGTCAGATGTAAAAGGTAAGTGTTTTGGGGGGGGGGGTGGGAAGAAGGGCAAATAGTTATTGTATTTGTTATTTGGGGGCGGGGGGGGGGCGGTGAGAAAGGGTTTCTATTCAAAGCCAACCCGAGCCATGTGACAACCAGCAACACTGTTGCCAATCTGTCTCCCTCAGTCCTCTTAATGGCTTCTTTTTTTAAAAAAACCTGGTCCAACATTTTCAGCTTAACCATAAATTTCTTTAAAAATATTTTTTTAGCAAAAAAGAATCACTTCCATAACAATAGTTAGTTAACCAGTTATTAAGAGGGTAGTGGACTATCCCACAGGGGCCAAATCACCCTTTTGTAATTTTACCACAGACTCTGGAAGGTGCTAAATTAATCTAACTACTGGAATAAGGGTTTTTAAAATTTGGAGCCTAAATTCTTGAAGATTCTCCTTCCTTACAGACAAAATTAAGGAGGTCAGTTGAAGACAACTGTTCTTTCTTCTCTAATGCTTCTCTATGTTAAGAATCTATTTCTGTATTTTTCCGAGTGTACATCTTACCAAATTTACCTTGTTTATTCTCTTTGGTGGGTTTGAGAATAATGGAACTTGAGCATTGTGAACGCTTCTTACTTTCGTTGTTGGAAACACCCTAAGAAACTGCTTCCCTCAGAGGGTGTCAGTGCCTTTAACAAACAATGGCAATGGATCATTTATGTCTGCTGGATGTCTCTAATGATGCTCTAGCTCGATGAGACAACTCTAATGTAAAGGGGGCATAAAAGCATTCATGATTCATCATTCTAACAACAGACTCTGATCAAAATCTTCCTCACAGCAACTTTTAAATGGACTATGATTATTTTTGATCATTATGCTGTTAAAAAAAAATCCCTGGAGCCTGCAGGAAATTCATGTTAAACTGCCTCACAGGATGTCGATGTAATCTTCCAAAATAGTATTATCGAAAGTGAGCAAGATAAATGACCCAATAAATCAAGTCAGAAGAGACACCTAAAAAGGAAACAGATCATCGAAAGGAACTTGTTCTAACTTTTTCAAAGAGATTTGCATTGCAGTCAAGAATTCTATAAGGGAAGATTTTGTAATTGATGGCAATTTCGACAGTTCTTCTGCTGCAACTGCAGCAGAAATCCTGCAGAAACGGTATAAATGGCTATGACTGCTGTTTCTCCAGCGTCTCCATTTATCTTCTGCTGAAGTTATGGCAGGGGATCAGGAAAACCTCCATGAAAATTACCAGAATTCATTTGTAATTCCCCAAGAAAAGTGATCAAATCACAGAGATTTACATAATATTTATGTCCAAGCACAGGTGATCCAATTATTCCCAATGAGAGAAGTTTCAAGTAAATTAGGAGAAAAAATTAAACTAGGTTCAAGGTTATTGTCCTGGTAGATGCTCTGGGATTAGAAAAACCCATCTAAAGCATGGATCGTCAAACTTTCAGATCAACAAGATGCTTGGTCTTCCAAATAGATGAAGTGGGCTGAAACTAACTAACATTCTCTGAAGCTTACAATGTGTATTTCTGCGATGATTACATCCTTGTTTCCTGATCACTGATGCAATCAGTGTGATTGCTCAGGATTGTTCAGCTATTTTTCCACTTAAAAAGACTTAAAAAAACATGAACTCGAGCAGTTTATAACGCAGGTTTTAAAACACACTGCAGAAAATTAGTCAAGCAGCAGCAGTATGTCAAGGGAGAATCTCTGCCCTGGTCAGAAAGAGTTAATACTTTTACATTAAGTTATATACCCAGCAAAGTGATAATAAGTTATCTACCCAGCAAAGTGATATTAAGTTATACACCCAGCTACCATATGAGTGGACTAACAGAAATCATTCTAAAGGAAAGAAGCTCAAAAATCGTACGTGAATGTTGTCTAGCCTGGTGCTAACTTGTTCTGCCTTCAAAGAGATTGAAGGAATGTAACTGTTTAAGAGGTAAACATTCGGTACAGAGCACAAGACAGATTCATTGTTACACTCTTGGATCCCACTGATGCACTAGTAGATGTAGAACAGTTGGGGTGGCACAGTGGTTCGCACCACAGCCTCACAGCTCCAGCAACATGGGTTCGATTCTGGGTACTGCCTGTGCAGAGTTTGCAAATTCTCCCTGTGACTGCGTGGGTTTCCGCCGGGTGCTCCGGTTTCCTCCCACAGCCAAAGACTTGCAGGTTGATAGGTAAATTGGCCATTGTAAATTACCCCTAGTGTAGGTAGGTGGTAGGAGAATGGTGGGGATGTGGTAAGGAATATGGGATCAATGTAGGATTGGTATAAATGGGTGGTTGTTGGTCGGCACAGACTCGGTGGGCCAAAGGGCCTGTTTCAGTGCTGTATCTCTCTATGACTCTAGTTGGACACAACTTCCATTAAAAGCAGGCGCTCAGACCCTGAGGGGGCACTGACAACACTGAACACAATGTCCTGCTTTGGACAACATGGAAAGTATACTTCAGGCTGCATTATCCCTTTCGCTTCTAAAATGGAAAAAAATACAAAACAAAATATAAAATAAATAGAAATTAAACAAAAGCTCCCGAGAAAGAATTTGCCTCTAATAATAACTAAGCTAAGACAGGGCCATGCACTTATATGATGCAACAGAACGTGCCTCATTCTGTTGAAGACAAAGGTTTTTCAGAAGGTGCTGATACAGCAGAACAACTCCAAGTAACTTTACTTCAGAAAAGCATGGCTAAAGTGCTTAGTAATACTGAAATAAATGAGCAAGCTTTATCCCATGACCCAGCAGAAAAAAATGCAGTTTTTGCTTTTTTCAATACAAAACAGAATTTGCTAAAATGTTATCGATGAATCCCGACCATGGTTCAATTTATTTGAACTCCCTGGGGCTTGATACCAGTATTGAAGCCTTCTTCACCTTGGAGGAATTTCTTGGGAGGAATGCAATCTTTTTAATATGCCTCTAGGCAAGTCAATGGCTGGAATTTTACGCCCCCACCAGCCCTCCCTGCCCCAATGAGAGGGCTGGTGGCGGGGGAAGGGGGGGTCGTAAAATTGAGTGGGAGGCAGGGGACTATTCCCAACGCCTTCCCAACCCACTGCAATTTTACGCGGGGCGACGGCGAGAAATGGCTTGCTTGCCCCAGGCCAATCAAGGCCCTTAAGTGGTCAATTAACTGCCACTTAAGGGCCTCCTCCAGCCGCCATGGGTATTTTACCCAAGGTGGGCAAACGGCAAAGGCCCCAAGAACACCATCAGGTAAAACCTGGCGGCCTTCTTGCGGGCTGGGGGGGGGATGGGAGGGAGAGGCCCTCCTGATCGGGCACCCTATGCCCCACTGAGGGCCGTCCCTGAAGCCCCCACCGCACAACACCCCCACCCACCCCCCCCCAACTGACTCCCCTTGCCTCGCCAGGACCCAGCCGATTGTCCCTGGTAAGGCCACAAAAACGTACCACTGTTCCAGGGCCATCCTTCCTCTATCTTCTGTTGGCTGGGTTGCAGTCCCAGCAGTGGCCACCACTCCCAGTGGCACTGCTGGGACTAAGAGCTGTCGGCTCGTTGATTGGCTGGCAGCTCCACTAGGCAAGACTTCCTGCGTCAAGAGGTGGAAGTCCCGCCCAAGGCCAATTAAGGGCCTGGAGAGCAAAAAATCCCGGCATGGCTCCAGAGGCCCGGTGGAGGTGGGCTGGCCCCTGACTGTTCGGTCGGTGGACGGGCCCTCCCGCCCAACGTAAAATTCCGGCCAATGAATCTGAATAGTTCACCTTTGGGCTCCAATCCCAGGAATTTGTGAAATATATGCTCTTCGAAATCTCAAGAGTACTAAAAGTTTCAAAGACTTATGGAATTCAAAATAGTTCACCATTTATAAATTGGGCCTTCCCCCCCCAGGTCTACATAAAACTAACCTATGAATGGATGCACGTTGGTAGTGACCTGACAGAATCAGGACTGTTTTAAACAAGAAATGTACTAGTCAAACTCAAGGAGAACCTTAGCTAAGATACTTTGCTGTCGGTTCCTAATTGTGCTTCCAGGGCATTTAGAAATGCTATCATCCAAATACAAGGAGGAATGGATTCTACTTATAACTCTCCTTACAGTTAAAAGAATATTTTTGAGACACTGAAAATCCCTGGAACTGTGGGCCCATAGTTATCACAATGATTGCTGCCATCGTTGTCAAATAACTACCCAAAAATGAGGTGGTATTCTTTGACGAATGTGATCTAAATCATCCTATCTTTCCTTGAAGATGCATGATTAGGAGCTAAATTTACACATGGAATGTGATTTAAATTCAATGAAGATTTCTTAAGTTATGAACATAATATCGAAAACCAAATCACAATAACAGTGAGATCATGGGATAAAAGAAAACCATTAAAAACATCCCAGATTGTACAGTTTCAGGTAATTAACTTGTATGATTGATGAATTCATTAAACCTAACTGCCAGTTTTAAGACAAAGCAGCACAATCGGGTGGATGAGGAAGAAATGAAAAAGGAGCCAGTGAATAAAGGCACAAAAGATGGAAAGGGAGATGCCAAAGTCTGGCCTGTTCAGAACCAGCTTTTCTTTTCTCGCTTCTGTATAGTCCAGGGCAGCATTTCTACAGCTCATTCTAAGACAATTATGACAAGGTACAAAACAATTCCAATCTGTTAAGTCTACTACGTCACTACTCACTGATGTAAATTTAATCAGTATTGTTGTTGCTATAATATTCCTTATTTTGTCTCAAAGATGTACATGCTCAATGAAAAAATGTGTCAGGTGAGCAATAACTGCTACATCAACATTTTCTTGGTTCGAAGACAAACATGTTATGAAGAAAAAACAATTCAAATCTTGCAATAAGTACATACTTAGGGGCAGCACTGTGTAGATGATGCACATGGGACAATGAAGATGGTGCTTAAACAAAGTAACAGTTTTACCTATCAATGTAATGCTCATATCAATTAACATTTCCTCCTCATAGCAGAAATAAATACTTACATTCTTAGGAGGCCTTTATAAAATGGCCTGGTGAAAAAGGCATCGAGCAAATATTGGTGGATAAGAGCAAGACCAAGGATTCGGCCACTGAATCTGAACCTAAAACAGGAACAGGTTCAGAGTTTAAGTTGTTTTTAGATAGTGGCAAATTATACATCACCAAAGTTTTTTGTTTTGTTAAGATGCTTCTTCTGTTGTTTCAGATTGTTTACTCATAGACCAGCAATATACAGACTGTTGTACTGGCTATACCAACAACAACTTGCATTTATGTAATGGCTGCGCTTTCAGTTGTCTCGACCCTAAACTCTGGAATTTCCTCCCTAAACCTCCTTGCCTCTCTCCTCTCTTAAGACGTTCCACTCAACAGTCAAAATTGATCAACTTTTGTCTTAATATAAATTACCAAAAACTTTGTGAAATATTTTGAAGGGTATCGTTTTGACAACACACACTTGGCTTTTATCTTTCAAGTTTATGGTTCATTACAATAGGATCCTTCAGAACTAACGTTAAACTCTGAAAGATTTGTATGACAGTGAATCCACTTATGATCAGTTCTGGTAACATAAAACAATGCACAACTTAAAGTGAGACATTTCCATGAGTGCCACCACTTTCGGTCCATGTAATGTAAATAGATGTTATGTGAAGATAGCAGATCTTTGACAGCAAAGAAGTAGGTTATTATTCACCGCACTGAACGTAGCTAAAAAAAAACTTTTTTTAACTTCAGAGCAGTATTAAGCATTGTATAACAACCCCTTTGGATTTTCTTACAAGCTATTTTTAACAATGACAAACATATTGAAGACCAGAAGTAAATGGAGGCTGGTGATCCTGCATTGCCTGTGGAGATGGGTCGCTGCTTGGTTACAGTAGCTTCACGGATAACAACACCGCCTCTGAAAAAGCACTTGATCACATCCTCAGAGACAGATGGTGAGTTTCATAAAAGCTGCTGTCCTGCTGTTGAATTTGGCAATATTTCTATTGATAGTTAAAAAATTACGGCAGCAGTATCCTCACAAGGCATCATGAAGTACTATAAATGCTACCACTAACCATGATGGTGGCAGTGTCACTGCAGAGACAACATGTTCTGAGATTGTGGGTAGCAGCAAGATCCTGATGGTAGCAAGCTTATGGGTGGCGATTCCACCATTTAAGACGATGAAGCAGCTTCTTACATTCAGATATTTAGCCCACTAATATAAATCGATAAGGTGATACCAAACTTAGACTTAAAAGTCTATAGATAAAAAAGGCCTCTAGGGCAAAGTACCAAGAGGTTCATGCCTCCATAGTACAGGATAGAAAAATGAGTCAGTGCCTTCAAGACAGAAGGATTACAAATTGAAAAAGGGAGAAGGAGGAGGGAATATCTTTTATTTAATTCTCGAGATGTGGTCATCGTTTGCAAGACTGGCATTTATTGCTCATCACTAGCTGTCTTGAGAAGGTGGTGGTGGGTCTGTTGGTTCGTCCACTTCAGTGGGCAGGTAAATGTCAACCACATTGGTGTGAGGCTGGGGTCAGACTGTGTAGAAACAGCAAGTTTCCTTCCCTCTAGGACATTAGTGAATCAGTTCAAAACAATCTGACAGCTTCATAGTCACGTTTGGGATTACCAGGTTTTATTTTTACATAAAAGCAAAATACTGCAGATGCTGGAAATCTGAAATAAAAACAAGAAATGCTGGAAATACTCAGCAGGTCTGGCTGCATCTGTGGAGAGAGAAGCAGAGTTAATGTTTCAGGTCTCTTCTTCAGAAGGGTCACTGACCTGAAACGTTAACTCTGCTTCTCTCTCCACAGATGCTGCCAGACCTGCTGAGTATTTCCAGCATTTCTTGTTTTTATTTTTATATAGACTGAATTCAGTTACTCAAACTGACATGATGAGATTTGAATCCTCATTTTCTGCGTTATTAGTCCAGACCTCTAGGTAACTAGTCCAGTAACAATCACCTGGCTACCATATCTTTTCTTGTTTCCTGATGGCCTGGGAATTGCCAGATAAAACTTGGGTCTTTGGTTTTGTAACTATTCCTGCTATTTATTAACCAGCAAGTTAGTTGATTTCTTGTCCATTTAATTTATATTATAAAAATATATATATAATAATTAGCTTGTGTATTTTACAGAAACAAGGGATCCGAGGCACATATTTCTCTTCATTAAAGCACCAAAAATGTACAAATGGATATTGTTCTATTGTTAATTGTGCAAACAAAGTTTTTATTCTTTTTCAGAACAAAAAATACTGCATTTTCTCCGTAGCCAACTTTCTAAATATTGGAGTTGTATGAGGGAAGAGGACTTTTCATTAATGCTTTCCCACATGGCTAGCTTGTCCCCACCACCTGCTCTGACTTAACTCTGACAATCATTGATTTAGTGTCAGATGCTGTAAACTATCAAAGCTGTCAATTAAAATGACCTGCCTCAAAGAATCTCTGGTAACACATCAGGGAGCTGGAAAATGGGCAAATTTATTGCTTAAGGTGAGATCCAAAGTAACATTTTCCTATAAGTACTTTTGGCAGTCAGAGACCACAGAAACAGAGGGCGAATGAGCATTTTATTGGCTTCTTCGCACAACTTCTGTTCATTTCAAAATACTCCATTTAGTACAGAGCATTTAAAACATGGTATTTGAAATCTTTGTATAAACTGTGAACTATATACTGATGGTATGAAGGCCACTGGTTTTCCTTTACTGACTTTTTCATTATTTTGTGCACAAAAGGCTTTAAATCCCTTGGGGGTTTCTTTCTCAACTGACAACTCTACTCTTAACTCACATAAAGCAGCATCTTAAAGCATTTCTGATCTTGCTTAGGATAACCTGCACACTAACCTGAAAACTAATATCCACATTTTCTTATTTTCCCCACCTTAATTCAAATACTTTATTGGTGTAAAGGAAAATAACATTTTAAACATAAAACACCAAAGGTTATAATAGGAAATAATGGGCTGGATTTTACCTTAGGCGGATGGGAATTCACCACCAACGCAAAAGTCAGTGGTGAACCTGCTGCCGCCTAGCCTGGGGATCCGTCCCGTATTTTATGGGTCTCCAGGCTTTAATTGACCCTGGAGAGTGGGTAAGTTGGGCATGCCTCACCAAGGGGATCGGTCGTGCCCTGGTGAGGCTGGAGTCGTTGTTTGGGGGGAGGGGGCATCTTGGATCTCGGGGATGGGTTGGGAGGCAGGAGCAGCCCTCACCCTGTGCCCGACTGCCATGGACCCCTCGGTGCGCGGAAAGGCCAGCAGCTTTTGCTGGGCGGCCTTTCATGCCCGCTTGCCACGGGTAAAATACTCCTCCCCCCGCCCGACTGCTGTAAAGTTCACTGGAGGCGGCAGCAGGGCGGGTAAGCCTCCTGGAGTCTCCCGCTCAATTTTACGCTGCCCCCATGCCATCATCCGACCCGCTGGGGCGGCGTAAAATTCAGCCCAATATCTGGGGGAAGAAAACAGACAAAAGATGCTGCAAGATTATTAAGTTACTAACCTGAATACTAATCATTAAAATCTAGCTATTATAAACTAACACAGACACATTGTACAGCGACTTCGCCACTGGTATCAGACCCACCGGCCGTCCATGTCTCCGCTTTAAAGACCTGCAAATGCGACATGAAATTCTGTGACATTGATCACAAGTCGTGGGAGTCAGTTGCCAGCGTTCGCTAGAGCTGGCGGGCAGCCGTAAAGACGGGGCTAAAGTGTGGCGAGTCGAAGAGACTTAGTAGTTGGCAGGAAAAAAGACAGAGGCGCAAGGGGAGAGCCAACTGTGCAACAGCCCCGACAAACAAATTTCTCTGCAGCACCTGTGGAAGAGCCTGTCACTCTAGAATTGGCCTTTATAGCCACTCCAGGCGCTGCTTCACAAACCACTGACCACCTCCAGGCGCTTATCCATTGTCTCTCGAGATAAGGAGGCCAAAGAAGATAAACTAACCAACTGACTTATTATTATTAACTAACATTTAGCTTTAATAGCATCCTTCTTTGTAGTATGGTAAGTAGGAAAACTTATAAAAAGGTATAGACAATAGTCAAGGTAGAGGGATTCTGGGAGATTGTCAAATTTGCAGCAAAAGGGTGAGACCTTGAGAACAGTCAGTGAAAACAGCTTCTGTGAAAACGAAATATAGATTTGTCTCTCAATGAGATAAGGGACTACAGAATGTAAAAGTACGGAATACAGCAGTCAACACACAGGCATTACTTAAGTAAATCAAAAGGGTTAGCAACAACCACACAATGATCTTTGATTGGTTAAGAAAAGCATCCTTTAACACATGACTAAAGATGACTGGGGAAAGGGAGGGGTTAATTGGAAAGCAGTCAGTATACAAAAAGCCTGGTCTTTGTCCCTGTACGACTGAGAAAATTTACCAACAACAAAGATAAAAGTCGCAAAACAGAGAGAGAGACAGAAAGAGAGCTCGAAGATCAAAGAGACAAGAGAAACTAGTCGTGCGCTCTAGCTGTCCAGTTCCTAATATGGGTAGTACAATCCATGTTTGAGTGTTAATCACTGCCTGAGTTTGAGACTATAGTTCATCTGAAAACTTAATAAACTTATCCTTACCTTTATCTCAATAAAGTCAATTCATAACAAAGCTTTGCTGCCAAGTCTGTTCCTGCCTTAGAAGGGGGCATAAACCCCCACAATTTTATCTCATCTCGCAATGAAAAATATTAGTGTTACAAGAGGTTTACCTAGTTTTTATCTAAACAAAATACACATTTCTACTAACTAATTCCTGCTAACATTTTAAATTTAGGGCATTTATATACAAGAACCTATGGTCTTAAATTCTTTTAGCTTCAGCTTCAAAGAACCTAGCTTTTGATTCTTGACTACTCTTAGGAAAACAAGCAATGCTGATTCTCAGACTAGCCTTCTATGCATGTCAGAGAATTAGAGAGTATGACACTGGCCCCTTTCTATATTTAGTGTAACACTTTTGCCTCCTTTTATAATCAAAAAATTTCCAATAGTGTAGTAGTCTGGTGCCATCTAGTGGCCACAGATAATGTTTCTATTCTTTAAGTATTGCAAAACAGTGCTAGTTACAGCAGAGAAAAGAGGGCTCTTACTGTATATGTTTAAAATATATGTGCAGAAACCCACTCACAACGTTCACAACCCTTGTGGGATTTTTAGTATTTGAAGACACCTAAATCAGCTCATTTTTAATATTAGAACTTAAAGGCAGCACAGCAGATCACCTTGCCACCTGTACGCGGCAGTTACATGGAAACACACCATTTTCCCCTACTGGTATATTTCCATAAGAAAATAGTTCTAATCACATTTACTCACTCTGTACCCATATCCCGTTATCCTCATCCACCTATCTAATTAATCTTGAATGTTAACATAGTTACTGACTCGATCACAACTGTGTAAAGAAGTTTTCCTTACTCTCTGTTCTAAATATCTTGCATTAAAAATAAATACATTGAGGAAAAACACAAAGGCTTTAAAAGAGGTGGAGATGTGGTCATTTCAAATGTGTTGCACTTGCACAAGGGAAAACCCTTCCTTTTCATGGTTGGTGACTCCCGTGAGTCTTCAGCTCAAAGGCATGTGGTGATAAGAGACTTTGTCCACTCTGTTACACAAAACATTAAGGTACTGTTTCACAATGATTTTATATATATTGGATAATTCTGTGATATAATCTATTGTCACCACTGACTGGTCTGATAGGATCTGCACTTTCGGGATAAATCATCATCAATATGAGAATGCATGCAGAATCAGCTGAGTCAAAAATCATTGAAGTGCTCGCTGCAGTGAACATATTTTTTTTAAAAAAAAAGTTGTTCATCCTTGTCCCTTATTGATATCCTTTCCTGCTCTTCCTCACCTTCACACTGATCTTCTTTAAGCGTGAAGGTCGGAACATTTGGTTTGTCAGCTTTGTAGTCATTCCGAATGCAGTTTTTAATGAGTCGAACAAGAGGGCCTTGTAGGTGAGTCCAACAGGATGGCAGTGTAGGTTATGCCTCTCCATTCCTTCCTACATTCCCAGCCTCCCGTTACATTACTGCAAGGTAATGTATCTAGCAATCTGGACAGCAGAATCAATGAAACTCGATAAAAATTAGCAAAATTGGTGTTGGACTCTATGCTGAAATGCAGACTTCCATGTTCGCTAACCTGAAAAGCTACTGAGCCACATGAAAGCTTCAGTGCTTATTAATTTTGAAAGGAGAAACAGCATTTCAATGACTTCCACTTCAAGGGCAGATTTATTTCTCTCCCATTTACAGTTGCAAAGGAGAATTTCAGTCACGAGTAATTTACTTCCTTCCACCATACCGCCACTGTATCATCTATCCAAACGGGAAAGCAATGGCCTTTCCCGAGGCTCTCCTCTATCCCAGTTGTAACCAGGTGTGTGGAGGTACACAAAAATGATAGTGGTTTGACATTTTACAGCCTCCCTGTGGCGAAGTGCTTTACTATCCCTCACTGTCTCTTTCTCACCAGTGCTGCTGTGACGCCTTGGTCAGGCTGAATTAATAGTAAAATCTTTCATGTCTCTAAGTAGCTTATTAACAAAACTTGAGGTGCACTCTCCTCCCTTTCATGTTCTGATTTTATTTCCAATACAAATCAGAAAATAGTTGATCTTAGATTAACAAGTAGATGGGTAGGACAGCACTGATTTATGCATCTTTACAATCAGAAGTTCACAGAATCATATTGCACATTTAGATGCATTTGTGGAGAGGTGATTCATTTCTCCTGAAAAGCCTGCCAAACTGATCTTCAACGTCACCTGAGAAGATCTGTTCTAGAAAGATCCCAGTGACAGCCGAAACCAAAAAGGGACAACTGACGTCTTTCCATATCTTTTGTTTTCTTCAGGAATTAGCATGTATTTGACCAAGGTTTTTTTTGGTCTTTTTTTTGTAACTGAGCTATGAAGAGAAAACCTCTAATACAGCTGGGAACAGTGAAAACACCATGGTGCGCGGCGAGGTGGGGAACATGACAGGGTAGTGAGGACATGAGCATTGTGGAGGGAACTGAGGGCAATGGAAATTGCTGTTTAATTTAAAGCAGAGGCAGCAAATAAAGCTTAGCTGCCTCAGATGTGTCTCATTGAGGTTATTGTTGTAGGAGTTAGTTGTTACATTGGAGATTGACATGAAACTGGATAGGTAGGTGAGCCTACTTGCACCCACTGTGGCACCTGGGGTTGGCCCGGGAAGGCCTGATGCACATTCAAGGCCCAGCTGATGGAGATCAGATGGGAACAGTTGACTCTGACATTGGACAGAGAAGCCAGGATGAGCTGTGGCAGATGCAACCTTCTGGAGAGTAGGAGGCCAGATGAGTACAGCAGGGGGGCTGCAAGGGGCGGATGGAGATACCCAAGACATTGGGAGCACAGCCCGAGAGTCAGCTATCTGCAAATGACAGAGCGCTGGTACCATAGGAGGCTGCACCTATTCAGTCAGGTGATCTTGATCCTGTGTGCTCTGATCCACAATGACCTGAGACCTCATGGCTCCCATGGCAGTCCCCTACCTACAGCCGTCAAAGGTTCAGGCCCTCTGAACTTCCATGCAACTGGGTTGTTCCAGGGATCAGCTGTGGACCCAGGTGGCATCTCACAGTCAGCATCTCATCAGGCCATCATACAGGTCACAGATGTCCTTATCAGGAGGGCAGGGACTACACCCACTTTGACACAGTTGGGACTGTGCTGGGACAGAGGGCATTGGGGTTTGACACCATTGATGGATTCCTTCAGGTACAGGGCAGAATCGATTGTACCCATGTGGCCATCAAGGCACCCAGTGGCCGGCCACTGAGATCCAACAACAAGAAGGGCTTCCATTCCCTCAACGTCCAAATGGTCTGTGACCACACAAGAGCTTCCTCCATGTGTGTGCACACTTTCCTGGAAGCTGCCATTACTCCTTCCTCCTCTGCCAGTCCAGGCTGCCTCAGTCCTTCACTCCATCCCCCAAGGCGCATGGCTGGCTCCAAGCGAAATCCCTTGAAGAGGTGGCTACTGACCCATCTACGGGAACTCCGCACAGAGGCGAAACAAGCAATGTCACCTGCTCAGCAGACGAACCATTGAGCCGGCCATCGGGTTTCTGTGGACATGATTCTGGTGCCTGGATAGGTCGGGTGGCACCCTCCAACACCCTCCTGCGTGGGTCTCGGTCATTGTGATGGTCTGCTGCACTCTCCATAACATAGCCCTCCAGAGAGGTATGGACCTTGAGGACAGTGAGGTCCTGGATGGAGACAGCTCATCGGGGGAGGAGCAGGAGGTAAGACAGGAGGAGGAAGAAGGGCTGAGGGGGATAACACTGAACAGAGAGGTGCCCCTGCTGTCACCCTCACGGGAAGAGGACCTCCCACCTCTCCCTCACGGCCTCTAGCATTAGATGCAGGTTGGCAGCAATTACGCGAGGGTTTGTCCTGCCCTAGTTCCAGGACTCCGGCTCCCCTGTGACATTTCGCTTCCCTCTGGTGCTGTGGAAGGAGAGTCTCTCCCTCAGGACAACCAGCAGCCTCAGTGATGGCTGCCTTGGAAGTCAACGTGAGCCCAATAATTGAAAAGACCCATTGCCATTTTCAATCCCACTGGCTCTGAGAGGACAGGAAACCTACCTCCAAACCAATTAAGGCTTTCCCACTTGAAAATTGCAATCATCAGCTTCCCAGAGGTGGCAGGTTTCAGACTCAAAACCAGACCAGGCTCCTGTTTCCTGCCTCCACTTTGAAAATCTGGCTCAGTGTCTTCCAGTCAAAACCTACATCTTTTTCCAGCACTGCCATGCAAATGGATAATTTGAGGAAAGGATTGTTTTCCACAAAATGGGATATTATGTACATTCAAGGGCACTAGACGGTACTAGACGTATTGTGCTCCGAATGCCTCAAGGTACTAATTTCCCATTTTTGTTGTCCTTTCTCCTGCACAATTTATTTTCTTTTAGCTCGACAAACTTCTCAATAAAACATCATCTGCAATTCCATTCACCAAGCTTTTTAATTATTTCTATAAGATTCTAATCTCACACTAACTCGGTTGCTTAATCTTAAAAATATTTTGAGATTACAGTGCATTTCTGGGCAAATCTTTAGGGAATAGAAGACTACTGAAGATTTAAAAGGTTAAGTGTTATATAACATTTTACAATAGCTTTATCGTTCTAGTTTCCTCCCAAAAATTTCATATGACATCGTCTTAATGTTTTTTCCAGGTTCTGTTCTTGTTATGTTGACTGCACCAACAAAATCACAGAATTGTTACAGGGCAGAAGGCGGCCATTCAGCCCATCGTGTCTGCACTGGAATGTTTCCGGGTTAATTTTTAATTTGAAAAATCACTCACAAATCCTTAAAATGTCTAGAGATAATTGCTTACCATTCATGGTGGTTGTCTACAAATGCAGACATAGGGCTGATCTGCACTGTATAAGTGTCATTAGCAGAATATTCAAACAAGCCATAATATGGATTGAAGAGTTCTCTGGACACCAGGAAAAAGAACTCCCGAGAGGGGCCACTGTAATCCAACCTAAAAGAAGAAGTAAGATTCATTATTTGGTTACTTAGTGACACAAATATTTTAAAGTAATTACCTTACTATGTCAGGTACTTCCCTCTGTTTTTAATAATTGTGAACATTAATCAGCAGTTTCTTATTTCTCGTCAATCACTCTGTGATAACTTATTTATGGCAACCTATAGAAAGTAAAAGGTGACATACTTATGGCATTGAACCTCCTTTAGTCTATCCTCCAATAATCTAATCACATATTAGAATGCTGATGCCTTGAGCGGCTGAATTTCATTCTGAATATTCAATAATATTATAAAAAGAGATATAATGGTAACTGAGATGGTCTAAATGAGCACAGTATTGCAACCAGTGAGTGAGATGTTACTGAGAAAATGTGCTTTTATTAAATGCGATGAATAAAAGGATGGGAGGAATTAAAGTAATCATATTACCAGAAAATGGTTAATTACATTGGAAACAAAATCTTCATTCCACCAGTGATTATTTCACTGACTGCTATGCTTCTAAAAAGTAGTTTTGCATAATCTGATAAAAAACTGCATGTATACTTTTTGGGTTATGTGCAACAGAATGAAGGATGTTAGTACTTTGCTTCTGAATTTCTTCCGTTCTAATTCTCCAACATACAATAGCTTTAGTTCTACAGGCTGAAGACCATGACATGTACAGGTGAATTTTTACAGGTCGGCGGCTAGCTTCAAAAATGGGGCCACAATATTCAGCGCGGCAGCTCATTAAAATGGCCGGTGTGGACTGCCCCCCTCAATGACATGGACCAGGTGCCGACGCCATTTTTAAAGGGCTTCAAGCCTTTCCAATGCACTTACATTTTAAAAGGTATAGGAAGAGTAAATTAAAACCTTAATAAAAGTTTCTATATCCTCTCCCCCACCCCCAATAATGAAACAAATTATTACTTGCCCTCCCCCCAATAAAAACTTACCTTGCAGCCCCGACATTCCCCCCACCCCACAAAGCTTACAAACTGAACCTTACCCATTCCCACCACCAATCAAAAATGTTTCATCCCACTCCACCCCACCCACTCCCGCCCTGAAAACTTACCTCCTCCCCACCAATGTCCTGCATCAGATCTCGGGTCGAAGATCCGAAGGCGCGGAAGTCCCAGCAACCGGCTGGAATATAGCAGTGGGACGGCCGATGGGAGCAGGTGGGTTATTAATTTATTAATTAACATATTTCAATCCTGCTCCCATCAGTGAGCAGCGGAGCGGGGGGTGGGGTGGGGGGGAGGGGAGGCACCACGAGGCCTCGCCACCAGCGGTAATATGGGGCGGAGCCTTCCCATATCGAGGCCTGTCGTAAGCCTCTCCCAGAGGCATTTTCCAGGTCCCCTTGCCACGACCAAGGTTTGGTAAAATCCAGCCCATAATATCATCGAAACAATTACAGTTTTCCACAAAACTGCAGCTGAAGTACCAGGACCCACAAGTTCATCAATTCAATGCTGGTTTCATTGACACTATGCTAACTAGGAAACTGAACCCACTAAATCTTTACATAGTTCAATCCTATTTGTGAATAGATATCATGACTAGATTCATGCACAGTGTTCCCTGGGGGCTGTAGTTAACGGGGATTAACACAAGTGGGTGAACTGAAATTCACAATTAAGAATTTCTTTTCTGGGAGTGCTAGATAAGATTTGATTTCTTAAGCAATTGATATTGCTTTGCTCTTTCTGGTGTTTCCCATCACTGGACCTGCATGGAGATAGTAGGTGTGCCAGCCAAATTCCACAGTGAAGAAACTTGGCAAAGTGTGAACAGATTGCCATGACCCTAATGAATTTGAAGGAAATTCAGAGCACTGGCCCCAACCTCCCTCACCAATAAGCCTCTGAAAGCTCACCAATTCCCAAGTTAAATCCCATTCAGACTATAGCCGGCTACAAGGTCTCAACATTTTCCTTTTGCCAATTCAGATCACAGGCTATGTAATATTGAGTTGTCAGCCTAATAGATAAACTGAATTCTGCCCTGCAGATAACATGGATTTGTATCAAGTATGCATGCAAATTTTCAGCTTTACAGCTACCAAGACTTCAAACAAGGAATGAAATGGTGGGTCTTTTTCCTCTCTGAAATGCAATCGTACTGAATAACTTGCATTTCCAATGGAATCGTATCTTCAAATTCAAGCTGTACATTTATGACTTGCAAGCTGTCAGCAATGCAGTGATACTGCTGCGATCCTACGCAAACTAAACTTCCCTCCTCCAGGACTGTTGCTAGCTACCCCTGCTCTTCCTGCTGAATGTAAATGCTGACCCAGGGGGCGGGGAGGCAAGGTGCCCGGTTTCCCCTGTCCTTCCTCGTTACTGCCATTCACCAAGGTGATGGAAGGTGTTGGTATTCCTGGGGTAGCATGGTAATGTCCACGTGCCCCAGATCTTCACAAGTGGAGGGAGGGATCCAAGTAAAGATCAAAACTCCCTCAATTTTGGTCTTCCGCACTTTACCTTTGTAGGCCTGTTTTGAGGGTTCCTCTGCCCTTTAGAAACCATTGCAGTACTATTCAATACACCTCTGTGGCACTGATGGGCTCTTGGCTGTGGAAATCTCATCTTATTCATGCATGGATAATGATTCCCAATCAACAAATCTTGGCCTGGTGGAACACTATCAAAGAGGAAAATCCAGCCCATATCATTCATTAAAATCAGGCATTACAATTATTTACCAGCTTGTTTGAGTACCACAACAGAACTTGAGCACAAAATCTAGGCAAATACTGCAGTGCAATACAGGGAGTGTTGCATTATCACAGCTATAAGGCTTCAAACTTGAGGTCTCACTTGCCAATTCAGATCCATATTAAAGATCCCTATTCAAAGGAGGGCAGAAATTTTGCTGCGTGTCCTGGCTCTCAATCATCCCTCAATTAACACCATCAAAGAAACCTCATTGCTATTCGCAGGTTAGTGCTGCTGCAGAATTGCTGTTCGATTTGCCCACATAATAACAGTCACTGTATTTAAAAAGTATCTCATTGTGTAAATTGCGTTGAAAATTCTTGATGACAAGAGAAGGCATCACATAAAAGCAAGTAATTATTTTTCTAATTTCCACTTTGCAAAGTTATGAAGTTACTAAACATTAGATGCCTCCTGTAATAAAAACAAGAAATGCTGGAAATACTCAGCAGGTCTGGCAGCATCTGTGGAGAGAGAAGCAGAGTTAACGTTTCAGGTCAGTGACCCTTCTTCAGAACGAGCAAATATTAGAAATGTAAAAGGTTATAAGCAAGTAAAGCGGGCGTGGGGCAAGAGATAACAAAAGGAGAAGGTGTAAATAGGACAAGGTCACAGAATAGCTGACCAGATTCACAGCAATGTAGTTGGCTCTTAACTGCCCTCTGAAATGGCATTGTGAGTGTACCTGCACCAAAAGGACCTTCTCAAGGGCAATTAGGGATGGGCAACTGGCCTTGCCAGTGATGCCCACATCCCAAGAACAAATAATTCAAAAAACTTCATGCCCTCACATGAACTACCATGCTGAATCTACCAGCAAGGGAATGGTGCAGCGCTGACTGTAGAGGAGCAGAGTAACTCGGATAGCAACTTGTGGATTTCCACGTTTAACTGCACATTTGTGGACTCTGGAAGTTCTATCTGATTTACTCCATCATAAAAGTGAGCACTGTTAGCCTCATGGTTACTCTCAAGACAAGGCGGCACAGTGGCATAGTGGTTAGCACCGCAGCCTCACAGCTCCAGCGACCCGGGTTCAATTCAGGGTCCTGCCTGTGTGGAGTTTGCAAGTTCTCCGTGTCTGCGTGGGTTTTCTCCGGGTACTCCGGTTTCCTCCCACATGCCAAAGACTTGCAGGTTGATAGGTAAATTCGCCATTATAAATTGCCCCTAGTATAGGTAGGTGGTAGGGAAATATAAGGACAGGTGGGGATGTGGTAGGAATATGGAATTAGTGTAGGATTAGTATAAATGGGTGGTTCATGGTCGGCACAGACTCGGTGGGCTGAAGGGCCTGTTTCAGTGCTGTATCTCTGAACTAAAACTAAACTAAAATCCAGGCCATTGTAAAATGTATCTTATACACCACAAGTCTTAGGATTTAAAGTAACTATGCCAGAGTTCAGTTAGACACATCATTTATCCTGGAATAGAACCTAATCTTAATGCACTTGCAACATCATTTCTTGTGCGTTCCTTAGTTGGGTCCATTTTAGATTAATATCCCTCCCATGAAGGACAGCTACCAGCTCTAGATCCTCCTTGGTGATATAGAAAACGAATATTAATTTGTTTTCCTCTGAATTACCTGCACGACAGTTCTGTGGAGGTATTAATTGCTTAGTTCAACATGTATTGCACGAAAAGCAGTCAAGATATTTGCATGGAATCTCCAGATGTCAGTGTATTTTGTTGAAGTGCAATCCTGTCATTGACACCTCTCAAACAGATACAAAGGTCCTACCCAGAATGTTACCATATCCTTGTCTTTCAAAACTGGCTAATGTGCTGCACATCTTCAACATTTTCTGTTTTTATTTTAGATTTCCAGTAATTCCACTTACATTAGCAATTAAAATATGTCTGCATATTAGCTCCTGAAAATTCTTACACTACAAGAGAAGCAAAGTCTCCTGTAGTACAAACTACTGAACCACAAGTTTTGCTCATGTTTAATTTCTTAATCAACTTACAGGGCAAACACAATTGATCATGAAGTTATTGCATTGTATCAAAAGTTGTGGGTAGTTTCATTTTAAAAATGTTTAAAATATTTTTGGCATAATGTTTGTCAATTCTAAATTATCTAGGAATGTGCAGAGGTCCACTTACTCCTTGGCTGTTTAGTTTAAGGTGATCAGTTGCCATCAGTTCGTTGTGACTAGGGTATGCATTCAACCTCTGGTGACCCATTGTCAGGAAGCTGTACACCCAAGCTTAGAACTATGTTATAGACCACAGAAGAGTAAAAAGGAAATTGAGGATGAAATTTGTAGGCAGATTTAAGAGGGACAGATACAATATTGTTTAACTTGTCCAAAAATGGACTTGGATAGAAAACATTTTGCAGTTTGTTCAGCAATGATTCCTTAGTCAATATGTTACTACTCCAACAGGAGGAAGGAAGTACCACTTAAACTGGCTCTCAGTAATGAAGCAGAGCAAGCAGGCAACCTAAAATTAGGAGAACATTTTGGAAACAATGACCACAATATAATTCAGTTCAGCCTAGAAATAGAGGGTAAAAAGAAGTCAAAGATCAAGGCAAAGAAAATTATAGCAAGGTGAAAAGCAGCCTTGCCAAAATGAATGCGAGAAAAAAAAATTATGAATCAGAAAAGAGAAATATTAAAATAGGAGATGGAGAGGTTACAAATCAAGTACAGTTCAGTAAGAAAAAAATTAAGTGTAATGTTTTCATGGATGAATAAAGCAATTAGATTAAGTTACTGGATAAAATATATTCATATATTTTGTTGGTTTAGCACTTTCTGTTGTGTACGACTTATATTAGCACTGACGCTTTCTTGCTCACTGGCAATCGTATAATTACTCGTACTGCAGGCCCCTTTGTTTTATGGTCTTTGAGTTCGATGTCAAATATCGAACTAAAATTTGAATTGTTTGTAAATTTTAATTTGTATGTAATTCTGGATGTGATACTGAGTATCTATAATAAACACATATGTTTTAGAATCGACTTTTTCCAGCCAGATTTCAACATTTGGAAGCTCATAATACATTTTCTACCTATAAAACATTTGGCTATATCTTGTATAGCTGGGCCACAAAATTTATACAGAATGCACATGAAGTTAGAAATGATGCTGGATTAAATTTACTGTAATGTATTTTGAAGCCTGCCCATCGTGTTTTGCTCTGGCTTCTTGGTCAACCATTCCCTCTCAATCTTGCCCTGAACATCAATGTTTAACAAGAGTCAGTTATGATTTATGAAGCACCACATCTGACAAAGTTATAGATCTGTTAATTGGAAATCCAACCTGACAAAGTTCACATTTCACCAACCAACCCAGTATGTTGGACAGGTGCCAAACTCAGTCTTTGCAAGAAGTCCCGTAATCCAAGAGTTATGGACTAATCCAATGCACCCACACATTTTGTGCTGATCTTCGTCTTCATTTGCAGTTTGGTAGATACATTAACCACTTAAAAGTCTGTTAGGTATGGGCTTTTGTGTGGAGTACAGCACACACTCCTTGGAAATCACCAATCCACCTGTACATTACCATTTGATTAGTGTACATTTTAGTGATGCTGAGGTACAAGGTAAATGAATTTCTGGTATGTGAAGAGCCTCAGGCTCAACTACTTTGTTAGTGTTACCCTATCACATCATATGTACAAGAATCATATGTAACAGAGGCAGTACCTGTGAGTGAAGGAGAAGCTTTTATTCATCTTCCACTGCACTTATACAATATTAAACATGGTTCAGATTCTACTAATGCTTTACTGATTTATCTGTGTACTCACCCTTCCTCCCCAACAAATGTAACATAGAGTTTATTTCTTTGAAGATCTTTCCTGGAACAGCCCATAATCTGGTTGAATGCATCTTCAAGCAAGTGATCTCTTCTGATGATCAACCTTTATTACACAAGATTATCAAAATGAATCAATTTATTTTTGAAAAAGAGCAAAACCTGAACAAACCATACATACCTCATAATTTTATCGAGCACTTCAAATGGAAATGTAGTGTCTCCTGTGGTGGCCTAATTTTTGGAGCACAGTGTTGCAGCAAAGGGCTGGATATAGGCTCATGACTGCACTGCTCAACACTATTCATTTCAATTATGCCATTAGCAAAATGTTGATTTAACCCCAGCTGTTTACCATAGTGAGGAAAGGAGGTAAAAAACTGAATGGGCAACCAGCTGACATCAAGGAGTTGTAAGTGAAAGCCTGGGAGCAAACCACCCACCCATCTCTCAGGATAGTATAATGGAGTTCAAAACAAAAGAAAGATTACAAAATGCTTCAAAATAAAGTACTCATCCCCAACTTAAAACAAGAATGTAGCTTCTGAAACTGACACTATTGAAATTTATTTTCTGCAATTTATGTTTTCATAAAATAGCACAATAGCATGTCGCAGAGCCGACGTAATCTTCTGTGCAGCGGCTCATTTGAATGGCCGGAGATTGTGCGGGGGGTGGGGGGGTCCTCTACCCCTCCCAATCAAGGGGAGGGAGCGGGCTGTCCATCCCCGGCGATGGCATTAGCTGCCTGTGCACAGGCGCTGACGCATTTTTAAAGGGCTGTCAGCCCTACAGGTAGATTAAAATATTTAAAGATAAAGTGAATTTAAAAAAATTAAATACATTTATTTTGCCCCTCTCCCACTCCCCAATAACCATAAAATTATTAATTTTCCCGTCCCCCACCCCCGCACAAAACATTTACCTTTACAATCTGACCTTCCTCCTCCCAAATTGCATAAAGTTTAACCTCCAACCCTTCTCACCATCCCCAACACTTTGTTACTTTGACCCCATTCCCTCTGCCACCCCCCCGCACTGAGAAACTTACCTCCTTCCCCCTCCCTACTAGTGTTGCACCTCGTTTCCCCCGACGGGGATCTGAAGGTGCGGAAGAACCGGCCAGCAGCATGAAGAGCAGAGTGGGAACTCAGGCAGCGACACAACTATGATTTGCATATTTAAATAAATTTAAATTAATTAATGGGGGCCCTGGTGCCAAGTGGCTTGGGGTCGCCACGAGGCTTCGCCACCGTCGGCAACATCGGGCCGAGTCCTCCCGGCGTGGGGTGCGTGTCGGCCCTCTCCCAGAGGCATTTACAGGCGCCCTCTCCGCCATGGGGCCCGATGCCTGGGGGAGAACTAAATCCAGCCCCTTAGGTGCATAGCAGAAATTTTCCATTGAATTACAGACATTTCTGCACTGTCTTCAACATACAAACATCAATGCAATTATTTTTCAACATTCCCCATTAACGACTTACTTTAATTTTCCTGGTCCTTGTCCATAGCCTTTTGTTTCCAGTTTTCTGTAGAAATTTCTGAGCTTAGCTTCAAAGTCCCTCTTATAAGGAGCTGGAGCTCGAGCATTGGCACGTTGGGTACCTGCAAACAGCAGTATTTAAAACTAAGCAAAAAAACCTCACTTTCCCATGCCAACAAAACTGGTTTTGAAATAAAATCAGAAAATGCTGCAAATACTCAGCAGGTAAGGCAGCATCTGCGGAGAGAAAAACAGAGTTAACCTTTCAGGTTGATGACCTTTCATTAGAATTCAGAACTAAAATTATTGATCTTATTGTTGAGTCCAGAAGACTGTAAAGTGCCCAGTCGAAAGATATGGTGCTGTTCCTCGAGCTTGATTTGAGCTTCACTGGAACACTGTAGCAGGCCAAGGACAGAAAGGTCAGAGAGGGAGCAAGGTGGAGAATTAAAATGACAAGCGACAGAATGCTCGGGATTGCACTTGTGGACTGGGCAGAGGTGTTCCACAAAGCAGTCACCCAGTCTGCCTTTAGTCTCCCCAACGTAGAGGAGATCACATTTTGAGTTTACGCTGTTTCACTTGGAGGGGGTATTTGGGGCCCCGGATGGTTGGAAGGGGGGAAGGTAAAAGGGCAGGTGTTGCATCTCCTGTGCTTGCATGGAAAGGGGGAGAGGTGTTGGGGGTGAGGAGTGGACTAGGGTGTTTCAGAGGGAATTATCCCTTTGGAACTTTGGGAGGGGATGGGAAGATGTGTTTGGTAGTGGCATCACGCTGCAGGTGGCAGAAATGACGGAGGATGATTTGTTGAATACAGAGGCTGGTGGGGTGAAAGGTGAGGACAAGGGGAACCCTATCATGGTTCTGGGAACAAGAGGAAGGGGTAAGAGCAGAAGTGTGTGAAATAGATCAGACACAGGTGAGGGCCCTGCCAACCACAGTGGGGAGGGGGGGGGCGGGAATCCTCAGTTGAGGAAAAAGGAAGACATATCAGAAGCGCTAGTATGGAAGGCTGCATCAGAACAGACGTGAGAGATGGAGAAACTGGGAGAATAGAATTGAGTTCTTGCAGGAAGTGAGGTATGAGGAAGTGTAGTCCAGGTAGCTGTGGGAGTCTGTGGGCTTAAAGTGAATATTGGTTGATAGCCTATCTCCAGAAATGGAGACAGAGAAATCGAGGAAGGGAAGGGAATAGTTGGAGATGGACCATGCGAAGATGAGAGAAGGGTGGAAATTCCAGTTCAGGGCGGGAGCAGGAAGCGGCACTGATACAGTCATCAATGTACTGGAAGAAGAGGTGAGGGAGGGGGCCTGAGAAGGACTGGGACAAGGAACGTTTCACATATCCCATAAAAAGACCTAGCTAGGACCCATGTGGGTACCCATAACACCACCTTTTATTTGGAGGAAGTGAGTGGAGTAGAAGGTGAGTTGTTCAATGCGGGAACAAGTTTAGCCAGATGGAGGAGGGTGGTAATGGATGGGAACAGGTTGGGCCTCCAGTCTAGGAAGAAGCGGAGAGTCCTCAGACCTTTCTGGTGGGGGTTGGAGATGTAGAGGAATTAGACTTCCATGGTAAATAGAAGAGGGTGAGGGCCAGTAAACTGTTGAAGTGGCGGAGGACATTGGAAGAGTCACGGATGTAGGTGGGAAGAGACTGGATAAGGGGGGTGGGGGGGTAAAATTAGAGCCAAGATAGGAATAGATCAGTTCAATGGGGCAGGAACAGGCTAAAACAATGGGTTTACCAGGACAGTCTTGTTTGTGGATTTTGGAAAGGAGGTAGAAGGGGGCTGTACGGGATTGGAGAACTATGAGGTTGGAGGGCATGGAGGGAAGATCTCCAGAGGAGATGAGGTCAGTGACTTTCCCAGATACAATGGCTTGATGTTTGGTAGTGGGGCCATGGTCCAAGGGAGGTAGGGGGAAGTGTCAGAGAGTTGGCGTTCAGCCTCTGCTAGATAGAGGTTGATACGCTAGACAACAACGGCACCATCCTTATTTTGACATAACATGTGAAACCATTATGCAGCAGTAGATTGAATAGCAGATATAAGTGATGTACTTCCCATTATATTTTATATAAAACTGTAACATTTGTAAAGAACCTAGTGGATCACTTTTAATTTACTTAAATGGGGTTCTGGTCAAGAAATCTACCTCAAAATGTCAACCTATCTTTCTCTTTCAGGTGGTGAGAAAAATTTTGTGCATTTCCACCACTTTCAGTTTTATTTCTGAATTCTCTAATGTGTTATTAGTTCTGAATGAGAATACAAGACAAAGTTTTCTAACATATAAAGAACTGGCCCTGTTTCTAGCTCACCCCACTATTGTGCAAGACACCAGTGACTCCATCATCTCTAATTTGAACGTGTGACACAAGATAGAAAGAGGACAGCTCTTGGAGGGAAAATGAAAATGGGATTAAATGACTTTGGTTATCACATTTGCCCAGTCTGCACTGAATTGATTCCACTGCTACTACTATTTAAATGTCTTGCTTCTTTGCTGTCAAAGTGAAAGTAAACGTCATGTTTCTTTGCAGGAAAAGGTCACACACACACACATTAAAAAAACAATAACCAGACAGCACAACAGACCTTGTACCTCCCTGGTGAGAAAGATTTGGATACTTCCCTCAAAATAAAAGGTAGTTGGCACAATCAGCCCCTCAGAATAAAGGCTACTTATTGGCACAAGCATTTTATAGCACAGTACATTCTTAAAAAGATCACCTTATTTTTACTCCAACTTACTGCAATTGGCCAAAGCCAATATTTAATTAACATTATAAAACTGTTCATCTGTAGCTGACACGTGGGAGGCTCTGACTTTATGAACAATTTCATAGAAATATCAGTATGTGGATTGTTCTCATGTTTCAGTTAATCTTTTAATCCCCCCTCAAGTAGTTTGCAATATTACCAGATTTCCACTCCCCTCCCCTATTTAATTAATTTTACTTCTAGAAAAATATCAGTGATAATGTCACTAGCAAAGGTGATAAATATATACAGCTTAATGTCTCTCAGCAATTAAGATTCCTATTAATTCCTAGGTTTGCAATTTAATTCTCTGAATTTTCCCTTCAAAATCTTTTATATCTCTGTTCATTTATTTGATTGCATCTCCCTTTGAATTTCTACACCTTATTTCTTTTGACTTTACCTCATAAAAATGGTTTCAAAAGCAAATATGCAAGCTAATAAGCATGGGTGACACATCTCTCTTCAGGTTATTAGGCTATTACAAAGTGCTGCATGGAAATGCTGTTTTCATTCACAATTTCTATCACAGTTCATCATTCTAATCATTATATGGTCAGATTATCTGTCATTTACCTGGCGAGTTCTGAGGTGATGATACAGGGGAACCACGTGGAGACTGGCAATAACTGGGATGAAGTAAGGCATGTGGTGGCACATAGGACATAATCTCATCTTCAAACAAACTGTCCAGGACAGAAACCAAAGCACAGGTCATTATTTTAAAAATACCTATTTCCTTTTCATCATTTACATTGTTTAGGTTAGCATCCTACTATTTCACAAACATAAATTTTCAGCCTAGCATTGGCATACTGTTACTACATTTTTCCCTCAACTTATTACAGCAGTTTATATTAATTTTGGATAAGATATTAAACCAAGTGCCTGCCTGCCCTCTCAAGTAAAGGATCCCATGGCACTATTCAAAGAAGGCAAGAAGAGTTTTCCCAATGTCCTGGATAACATTTATCCCTCAACCAACCATCAAGAACCGAATATCTGATCATTTATGTCACTGCTATTTATGGGATCTTGCTCTGCGCATATTCCCGACATTGCACCAGTGACTACACTTCAAAAAAAAAATTAATTGGCTGTGAAGTGCTTTTGGACTTGAGGCCTTGAGGTCATGAAAGGTGTTATGTAAAAGTATGTTCTTTCTTACAATTGTTAATACAATTTAATACATTTTATTTGGTGGTAACGAATGTTCATTGTGAATGTGACAATTATTGTTAGCACTGGAGATAACATTCACCAACAAGCTGTTCAACATGCAAGAGGTCTAAAAAGTTGAAGATAGTGTCATGTTTGTACTAACTCAGGCAAAAAGTACAATCTGAATGTGACACATCTAATGCTTTTTGCCTTAAACACAACTCTCTTATCTCTAAGATTATAGCCAGGGAAATGGAGTATGTGTTTAATATTAATCACCTTTTTTGTGGTAAAGTCAATAGCTACAATAGCAGAAGTAAACGAGAAGTCAATAAGTATTCATTACTGTAATTGGGGTTTGCCACCATGTACTGTAAATGAACAAAACCAAAGTATAAGCTGTAGTTCCATGCACCAGATAGTATTTATCATCCACATCACCCAGGACATATTGTGAGCATCACTGATCCAAACAAACGAAATTTAAGGAGAGAGGTACACCTTTCATTATTTTAGCTGCAATGAAAAACAGAATTTGTTTTATTGGCAGACAGTTTCAAAACTAAAAGCACTAATGAGGAAAGATACAGTTCCTGAGTGCTTCCCCTGCCAAAAATAATGTCCTGCACTGAACTGCATGCTTATAAACAGTTTACAATGGCCTATGATCTGAACTGGACATTTAAATGGGGAGGTACAAACCTGTGGGATGCTCCAATTGCACAAATACCTGTTACCCTGTTAGATAACTGTGTTCCACTTCTGACTGAAAATAAATATTTCAGCAAGTTGTGCTTCTGCACAAAACAGGAGTATTGCAGTATTTTATACAACTTGAATTTTACATTTTGCCAAAGGCAGCTCTTCATTTTGAAATATTTTATCACAAGGTCATTATTCTAAAAAGAAATTAGTGCTGCCTTTTTGATGCAAACTCTCCAGAGATGCAAAACTGTCGGGGACCAATCTGTGGCCTATCATTTAAGATGATAAGATGGATAATAATCATAAGAAATAAGCATTCTGTGCATTCTTGAACCAACTGAAAAAGCATATTAAGAACAAATAAATTGCAATTAGCAATTATTATAAAATAGCTAGGAACGAGGCATTTACACAATCGAAGGGCTCAGGTGTATCCAGGGAATGGCAGGTAAGCAAAGACTTCTTTTCTCTTCTATCCATCCACTTCCGGCAAACATCTCCAAAATAAATGTATCTGATTCATGTATTTCTTTTTAACATAACTACATTTAGGATTCTTCATCCCTTGTGGGGTGGACTCCAAATAATCTATTGTTAGACAGGTGGTAAGTGGTGTGGAGAACATCCACTCCTCACTTCCCAAGTGAGCACAATCATGTTTTGTTAAAAATGGTGTGTTAGGAGGCATCAATATGCAATGGCGCTCCTTTCAGTTTCAATGGGTTCTCCCCAGAGATATTGAGATGCAATTAATGAGTTTTGTCTTTGCAGACAGCTTTGCTGATTTCCAGTACAGAAGGGATCACATGACTGCTACTACATTTTGATTGTGGTACAAGTGTCCATGTAGTTGTAGCTTAGTTTAACAGTTGACTTTTTATTCACAATTCCTCCAGTTCATTGATCATTTCATCATGGCTCTTTCCGTGCATGACACTACTTTAAGTTTGTGTAACAGTGGACAAACAGCCATTTGATAATTTTAAAAGAAAATTAGACCTAGGATAGAAAGTAAATTGCCCTGAATCTGTCTGGAAAACCTATTAAAAATTGATGATGATGATGGCAGATTCTTTGCAGGCGAAGATCATGGAAAGGCAGCTAAAAATGCAATACTTCAAGAAAGCCTGTGTAAATATTAAACCCCCACACCTCTCAAAAGAATTTTACGCTTACTTAATCTAACACCAGTTCTGTCAAAGTCACTGGTGGTAAATGTGGATAGTAACATGTCTAGTGGTAATGGTGGCAGCAGAAAGTAAGTATGCATAAAACAGGAGATTTATTACTCAAAACAAACGGACACATTAAAACTATTTTACAGAATAAACCATCTGAACTTGCTGAAACAATTCAGCAATGGGGCAACAGAGAGTGTTGGTATTAACATATTACAGAATCCACTTGAACTAACACTCTCTAATCCTGTAATTAATTGTTTGAGCCATCAATTTTTTATTCACTTGTTGAAAGTCACTCCCATATTTATGGTATGTTGTCCCTTTCTTGGGTGCTCCTGTGTCATGCACTACCTCAAACTGAGGAGGCCAGCAGTTACCGAGCTACAAGGTCTCCTCTGATGCAGATGATCAGCGTGTGAGAAGAGAGAATGGTCCCTGCGATAATTAATTTTCAATTCCATCTTGAAGCACCTGGTTTCTGCTCATCACTTGCTCATACTGTATGATTGAGATCAGAAACTTGGCATGCAGGGACCAAGGGCGAGAGTTTACATCTTAACTGTCCCTTGAATCCTTTTAAATATGTCAGTCTCAATCAACTACAGCTTAAAAGTTGGTTAGATGGATGTATATTCGTCGACAATCATGGGCCAGACTTTTAAAGTCCCGTCAATGCCGGTACGGAGGCGAGTGCGATTTGTAGATCGGGTTCACCGAGGTTGGCACTGGGACATGCCGCATCCGGAACGCAAAGCAATTTTTAAAGGGACGCCGGCAGCGAGGGAACAGGTCGGGCGCAGGACTCCAAATAATTGCCTGTTGAGCTCACTGAAGAGATCATTAGCAGGCTGGTCAGCAGCAGGTTTTAATTTTTAAAGGCTCGGAACGTGGTGAATGCCACGGGGGAACACAACAGGGCGTTCAAAAAATGAACACAGCATGGGGGGCCATGGGGATTATAGGAAGGGCTGATTAAAAGACTGCAGAAGCCCAAAAAAAGGCTCAGCTGCTTCAAAGGTCCCACAGAGTAGCCACTGCTGCAGCAGTAAGACTTGCTTTTATCAGTTGTGTGTGGTAGGAAACCACATGAGGTCGCTGGCATCACTTGGGCAGCTGGGGTTGGCAGGGGAAGGCCAGATGAATGTACAAAGCCCAGTTGAGGGAGTTCATATTGGAACAGGCTACCTTGACAATGGACAAAGTAACCAGGATGAACTGCAGCAGATGCAAACTCCTGGACAGGAGGCGGCCAGACAGCACAACGGCTTGCACAGGGAGGAAGGGCCAAGACATCAGATGCACAGCCCAAGAGTCAGCTACCTGCAAATGACAGAGTGCCAGTTCTTTAGGAGGCTGCACCTATCCAGTCCTGTGTGCTCTGATCCACAATGACCTGAGGCATCTCAGCCCCCACGGCAGTCCCCCTATCTATAACCATTGAGGTCTCCGTCACCCTAAACTTCTATGCCACCGAGTCGTTCCAGCTATCAGCTGTGGACCTATGTGACATCTCGCAGTCGGCAGCTCATCAGGCAGGTCACAGACCCCATTTTCAGGAGGGCAGGGGTACACCACTTTGGCTCTGTGAAGGCACAGAGGGCACTGGGCTCGGCCTTCATCGCTGGACTGCCTGAGGTGCAGGGCACCATAGTTTACGCACATGTGGCCATCAAGGCACCCAGCAGCCGGCCAGTGAGATTCATCAACAGGAAAGGCTTCCACCCCCTCAACGTTCAACCACAACAACAGCTTCTTCCATATGTGTACTCGCTTTCCTGGCAGCTGCCACAAATCCTTCATCCTCCACGAGTCCAGGCTGCCTCGGATCTTCACTCCATCCCTCAAAGTGCATGGATGGATCCAAGTGGGCAAGGGAAATCCCTTAAGAGATGGCTACTGACTCCTCTATGGGAGCCCCAGACAGAGGCATAGAGGCGGAACAACCAGTATCACCCGCTCAACAGGCCAACCATTGAGCAGGCCATTGGGTTTCTGACTATGCGATTCTGGTGATTGTATCAGTCGGGTGGCACCCTCCAATGCCTTCCTGCAAGGGTCTCGGTCATTGTGGTGGTCTGCTGCACACTCCATAACATGGCCCTGCAGAAATGTGTAGACCTAGAGGGCAGTGAGGCCCTGGAAGGAAACAGCTGATTGGGGGAGGGGCAGCAGGTAAGAGAGGAGGAGGAGGTTAACACTGTACAGAGAGGTGCCCCTGATGCACAACATGGTGGCCTCCTCCTGTTGACCTCTGGGAAGAGGATCTCCCTCCTCTCCCTCATGGTCTCTAGCAATAGATCCAGTTTGGCATCGATGAAGCGAGTGCCTGCCCTGGTCCCAGTGCCAGCCCTCCTGTGTCATCTCGCTTCCTTCAGGTGCTGTGGAAGGCAGATCTCTCCCTCAGGACGAGCAGCCAGAGTGATGGCTGACACAGGAGTCAACATGAGCCCCACACTTGATCTGACTCAATGCCATTTTCAATCCCAATGGCTCTAAGAGAACAGGAAACCCATCTCCATATCAATTAAGGGCTTACCCATTTGAAAATTGCAATCTGAATCAGCTTCGCACAGGAGGCAGGTTTCTGACCCAAAACCAGACTTGGTTCCTGTTTCCCACCTGTATAATGAAAATCCAGCTCCATTTTCTTTTGTCAGTCAATATAAAGCCCTACATAAGATTTGAACCTTGATTGTTGAGGGATGGCCTTAAGATTGGACCATCTTAAGAAACTGTAAGTGAAGATCACCGGAGGAAGTGATGTACTGCAAGCTGCAGTGCTCGCCATAGAAAAACTCTCAGCTTAAAAAAAAAGCTCACAGTTATAAAAAAACAAACTGTGGTCTCTCACTCCTAAAGGGGCAGGGTGCAGAAAACGAATCAGTCTAAGCAAGAAAAAAGAAATGTTCCTGTGAAAAGAAAACCTGTAGCAAGTCCTATATTATTAAAAAGCAGGATCATTAAGACAATGTCTTTCAGGATATCCAGTTATGGATTGGAAGGCACGGACATAGCTTCTGAATTTAAACCATTTCAACAGTGAATGGAACTGTGTTTCCTGGATCGAGAAGTGAGCAAACCAGAGAAACAATCTATCTAGATTAATATCACACTGGGCAATGGATCAATACAGCTGGATTGTCATCTGAGGATCAGAAGAACCCTAGCAAACTATCATATTCCTGGAGCAGCGACTGAAGATAAAGGTAAATTTCCGAGTACATAGGCTTGAGCTTATGACCTACTGGCAAAGACAACATGAGTCCATTGACCAGTTGTTGCAAGGTGCCGAGACAAAGCTCGATATTGTAACTTCTCAGATATTGAATTGTTAGAACGGGTTATAGAGCTAGTAATCGCATTTACCCCACTTTCAAAACGACCTGCTATTGCGGCTGAGTGCCAGCAGTTACAAACGTTGGGGGCAGCTACAACAATCGATACAATAAGTAAGACTCAGAAGTCTGCTAAGCCTTGTGGCAAATATGGCTTGACTCATCTAATTTACAGTTGTCTGCCCTACTGGGACTAGTGCATGTGCTTGTGGCATGCGAGGATATTGTGCAAGGCAGTGCATGCAGAAGGCGGAGCTCAGATATTGCACACAGGAATGGTGGCAGATCACATACAGGCAGAGAGACAGATTATCAGGAGGACCCGGATGAAGAGTGCACAGGTGCGAACAGCAAGCACACATTACACATAGTTGATCTGGATCAGCATGTGTCAATGCTATCACACAATTGAAGGCATTTGCCATGATTGGGATTATATGTCCACAGAAGAGTGGCAAGCACAAGCTCAGAGTGAAAATCAACACGGGAGCAAGTACAAATATTCTGCCCATCCCTATACGGACATGTACATAAAGAAATGGGAATCTATGGTACGACCCACCACAGCTGGGCTGACTGCCTACAATGGTTCTCCAATCAACTGCATTGGAATGATAACCTTGCAGTGCAGCTATGGGAGCTCTGAATGGCTACCACAGATGTTTTATATTGCAGACACAACTGGACCAGCTGTCACAGACTTCCAGTATGCCAAGATTTACGAATTGTTACAATACATGAATTCAGTAACGCACAGTAGATGATAGGAAATACCCAGGTTCAGCGCATCAGGTCGGTTCATGTAAAGGATGACACAAAGGCTGGGAGTCTTAACATGAAGCAGCGATGTGACTGGGAGTCTCTCCGCGGGCTTCAGTTCATTGCAGCAAGTAACCACTGGCCAGAGGGATTGCTGGTGATTGGTGATGTTGCCAGTCATCATTCTTCTAAGCTTTCCAAACAAGGGAAGATGAAGGCATCGTATGACAGGCAAGCGGGACCAGAATTAGCTCAATTGCAAGTAGGACAGAAGGTCAGAGTCCTCAATCATGCATAGGAAACTTGGTATCTTGCAGAGGTTGCTAGTATATGCGACCAGCCCAGATCGTATGAGGTCCAGACACCTAATGGTGCGTTTCTCAGATGGAACCGAAATCAACTCAGAGATCTCTACGACAACATTACATGTAACAACCCTGTGGCATTGCGGTCACGGTCAAAGACAAAAATCTGAAGATGAGCGTACAGAGGCTACAAGCACAGAGGAAGAACATGCTAACCAGAGTTCCAAGTCACCACAGTGTCAGAGAAGTCGGCAAGATGAACTCAACGCTGGGAAGAGGTTTACGATAACAAGATCGGGACGAATAACCAAACCTCCTCTACATTTTAGAGAGTGTTAAATTTGTTTACTATAAATAATGTTTTGTTTTAATCATGTATAGTTAGTCCGAACCTCAACATTATTTTATATTGTACATATGTTTTTATCTTTGGAAATAAGGGATGTTGTGAGATGACCTTAAGAACAGACTACCATAAGAAGCTGTATGTGAAGGTCACTGGAGGAAGTGATGTCGTGTCACACATGACCAGGAAGTTGTGGTGTGGCCTGACAGAGTGAGATGTGTTTAGATGTGGCTCTGCAGTAACTACTTGTATGTGTATATATATATATATATGTTCTCGTTTAAAGTATAATAAAAACCCATGTTTTTTTGGATATTACTTGGGAGTCCTTTGAGTCTTACAATAGTTCACATATCAAAGAAGCAAGTAATATTACAAGCGTCTCTTTTGCAAGATACATTCATCAATGACACGGGATGCACCTACCTTAGCAGCATAACAAGGTCTGCATCACTGGATAAGCGCCCCAATCCACTAGTTCCCTCACTTCTGATAAACTGAATCTTCTCCCTATGGAAATGTTCAAATAATTCAATAATATCCTTTGAAAACAACAAAGCAATACATAACATGCAAACTGCAAAAATCACAGGATAGACAAGACAAAGCTCTGTGATGATCCAACTGGGTCTGCATACGTTGATTTATAAAGGTGGTTTGACATGCTGGTGTGCTGTGAGTTACTCATTTCAGCATCTTGCGTGCTTCCTGTCGAGGGAGGGTTTTGCACGGCTTCCTTTCGCTAATGCCATTCCTGCTTTTGGCAGCTAACGTCAGGTAGAAAAATAGACTGATGCAGTCATCCATTTTATGGCATTGATGACAGATCTGTGCTAAATTATAATCATCTATCCCCCATACTGTAAGCTCGCATTTTTGCTCTAGTGTGGCATAGCATTTTAACAACCAGTGTTTCAAAAAAATCAAAATAAAGGCTGCCATGATAGATTTTTGTACTTCCATAATGATACCACTACCTGGCCCTACAAAAAGTAATAGTCATCTTTGCTATCTATCACCTGTTTTGCTTGCTTTCAACTGCACAAATGAGCAAAAATAGCTTAATTTAAGTGCCATTTATAAAATGAATTATTCTTCTTTTTTTCTTTTGGGCCTCCTTATCTCGAGAGACAATGGATACGCGCCTGGAGGTGAAATGAATTATATTGCCATCTTTACTTCAGTGGACACCATCTAATTTATTATGCAGCAAATCGGTCTGAATTGTACATCAAATTTACATAGAAATATCAAAGTTGTGGAAGATTATCACATTAATTGCATGCAATTCTACTGGACAAGATCTCAAGTGCAAGACTTCATATTCACGATGTGCATCTCTACCTCTGCTAACACTGACAATCTGGTATAAGAACAGAAAACTGGTATTTCATTCAGGAATGCAATGTGGAATAGATGTGCCAGATGAGTATTTTAAATCATACAGAGAAGGAACAGTAACATGCGAGACTAAAAGGAACAGGGGCTGCTCCACCTTATTGTGAGATTTGTAACATTTGTGACAGAAAATGGTAAAATAAAAATCCAAGCCTACCATAACAGCTTTATATGACACAATAAAGCAAAAAAGTAAACCATGTAAGCTGCGCACACACTCACTACTCACTGTCACTGCTTCTTGTAAATCTCCTCTGTACCATCTCTAGTGCAATCAAATCTTTGCTATAGTGTGTGGTGACCAGAACTGCAGGCAGCACTCCAGCTGTTGCCTAACTCGTGTTTTATACAGTTCCAGCATAACGTCCCAGCTCTTATATTCTATAATAAAAACATAAATGCTCAGCAGGTCTGGCAGCATCCATGGAGAGAGAAACAGAGTTAACGTTTCAAGTCTGTGACCATTCATTGGAACTGGCAAAAGTTAGAAATGTAATAGGCTTTGAGCAAGTGAAAGCGGGGGTGGGGTGGGTGGGTGGGGGCAGAAGAACAAAAGGGAAGGTGCATGATAGGACAAGAGAGATTAAATGGCAAAGATGTCATGGAATAAAAGGCAAAGGGAATGCTAATAGTTGTATTGAAAGACAAAGCACAAGTCCAGAGAGAGTGTTAATGGCAGAATAATGAACAGCTCTGTCCGAAGGGAAAAACATGAAAAACAAGGTTAAGACAGGCACATGGTTAACAATTAAATAATATTTTAAAAATAAAAAATTAAAATTAAAAAAGGCAGTCATACTCCGAAATTGTTGAACTCAATGTTGAGTCCAGAAGGCTGTAGGGTGCCTAATTGAAGATGAAGCGCTGTTCCTCGAGCTTAGGTTGAGCTTCACTGGAACACTGTAGAAAGCCGAGGACAGAAATGTGGGCGTTAGAGCAGTGTGGTGAATTAAAATAGCAAGCAACCGGAAACTCAGGGTCATGCTCGCAGACTGAGCGGAGGTGTTCCGCAAAGCAGTCACCCAATCTGCGTTTGGTCTCCCCAATGTAATGGATACCACATTGTGAACAGCGAATACAGTGTACTAAATTGAAAGTAGTACAAGTAAATTGCTGATTCGCCTGGAAGGACTGATCAGGGCCTTGGATGGTGAGGAGAAAGGAGATAAAAGGGCAGGTGTGATTGCATGGAAAGGTGCTGTGGGAAGTGGACGGGGTGTCGGGGATGATGGAGGAGTGAACCAGGGTGTTGCGGAGGGAACGGTTCCTTTGGAATGCTGACAGGACAGGGGAGGGGAGGGGATAATGTGTTTGGTGGTGGCATCATGCTGGAAGTGGCGGAAATGGCAGAGGATGATCCTTTGGATGTGAAGCCTGGTGGGTGGAATGTGAGGACAAGGGGAACCCTGTTGCAGTTCGAGAAGGGAGGGGAAGGGGTGAGGGCAAAAGTACAGGAAATCTGGACTCAATATTGAGTTCAACAACTTCAGAGCATGACTGCCGTTTTTAATTTTAATTTTAAATTTTATTTTATTTTTTAACATTTTTATTTTATTTAATTTTTAACCATTTGCCCATCTTGAACTTGTTTTACATGCTTTGCCTTTGGACACAGCTGTTCATTATTCTGCCATTAACACTCTCTCTGGACTTATGCTTTGTCTTTTACTACAACTATTAGCACTCCCTTTGCCTTTGTTCCGTACATGTCATTTAACCTCTCCTGCCCTCTGCCCTATCATACACTTTTCCTTTTGATCTTCTCCCCCCCTCCCCCCTTTCACTTGCTCAAAGCCTATTACATTTCTAAACTTTTGCCAGTTCTGATGAAAGGTCACAGATCTAAAACATTAACTCTGTTTCTCTCTCCACAGATGCTGCCAGATCTGATGAGCATTTCCGGCACATTCTGTTTTTATTTCAAATTTCCAGCATCCGCAGTAGTTTTCTCTTATATTCTATACCTCAGCTAAGAAAGGCAAGTATCCCGTATGCCTTCATGACCACCGTATCTACGTGTCCAGCCACCTTCAGGGATCTGTGGACTGGCACTCCAAGGTTCCTCTGTTCCTCTACACTCCTCAGTATCCTACCATTTATTGATATTCCCTTGCCTTGTTAGCCTTCCCCAAATGTTTTATGTCACTCTTCACCAGATTGAACTCTATTTGCCACTGTTCTGCCCACCTGACTAGTCCATGATATCTACCTGCAGACTACAGCTTTCTTCTTCATCAACCACACAGTCAATTTCTGTATAATTTGCAAATGTCTTACACTCATACCCTCTACATTTAAGTCCAGATCATTGATATATACCACAAAAAGTAAGGGAGCTAGCTCTGAGCACTGTGGAACCCTACTGGAAACAGCCTTCCATGAAAACACCCATCAACCATTACCCTCTTCTTCCTGCCTCTGAACCAATTTTGGATGCAACTTGCCACTTTGCCTTGGATCCCACGGGCTTCCACTTTTGTGACCAGTCTGCCATGTGGGATCTTATCAAAAGCCTTGATAAAATCCACATAGACTACATCAAATGCACCATCCTCATCAATGCTCCTTGTTACCTCCTCAAACAATTCAATGTTAGACAGCACCTTCCCTTAACAAATCCATGCTGACTGCCTCTGATTAATCTGTGTCTTTCTAAATGAAGCTTTACTCTGTCCCTCAGAATTTTTTCCAATAATTTTCCCACCACCGAGGTTAGGTTGACTGGCTTGTCTATCCCTTTCTCCGTTTATAAACACTGGTACAATGTTAGCTGTTGTGCAGTCCTCTGGCACCATACCTGTAGCCAGAGAGGACTGGAAAATGATGGTCAGAGCCTCTGCATTTCTTCTCTTGCTTCGTTTAAAATCATAGGATATATTTCGTGCAGGCCTAATAAACCCCTTAATAATTCCTCGCTCACTTATGTTAATTTCATTTAATATTTCACACTCCTCCTCCCTGATTGCAATGTCTGTAGCATCCCCTCTTTTGTGAAAACAGATACAAAGGCTGGGATTTTGTATTGGAGGCAGGGCCAAGCCCACCGCTGACTTTACATGCACCCCGGATCCTCCAGTCTTTTTAAATCCAAGTTTCACGAGCCGGAATCCACTGTCGGTCGGTTTTTTTATTCGTTTATGGGATGTGGATGTTGCTAGCTAGGCATGCATTTATTGCCCATCCTTAATTGCCCTTGAGAAGGTGGTGGTGAGCTGCCTTATTGAACTGCTGCAGTCCTTGGGGTGTGGGTACACCAGCAGTTCTGTTAGGAATGGAGTTCTAGGATTTTGATCCAGTGACAGTGAAAGAATGTGGATATTGTTCCAAGTCAGGATGGTGTGAGACTTGCAGGGGAACTTGCAGCTGGTGTGTTCCCATGCATCTGCTGCCCTCATCCTTCTAGGTGGTAGACGTTGCGGGTTTGGAAGATGCTGTTGAAGCAGCCTTGGTGAATTGCTGCAGTGCATCTTGTAGATGGTACACACTGCTGCCACTGTGCGTCAATGGTGGAGGAAATGAATGTTGAAGGCGGTGGATGGGGTGCCAATCAAGCAGGCTGCTTTGTCCTGGATTGTGTCGAGCTTCCTGAGTGTTGTTTGCAGCTGCACTCATCCAGACTTGTAGAGAGTATTCCATCACACTCCTGATTTGTGCCTTGTAGATGGTAGATAGGCATTGGGGAGATAGGAGGTGAGTTATTCGCTGCAGAATTCCGAACCTCTGACTTGCTCTTGAAGCCACAGCATTTATGTGGCTGGCCCAGTTAAGTTTCTGGTCAATGATAATCCCCCAGGATATTGACGGTGGAGGATTCAGCGATGGTAATGCCGTTGAATGTCACGGGGAGACGGTTAGATTCTCTCCTGTTGGAGATGGTCATTGCCTGACACTTGTGTGGGCAGAATGTTACTCGTCACTTATCAACCCAGTCCTGAATGTTGTCCAGGTCTTGCTTCATTGTCTGAGGAGTTGCGAATGGAACTGAATTGAAGTATTTAGCCATACAAAGTGATAACTTCAGAAGAAAACCTGTTGATGGCCTTCACACAGTGACCCTACTTATAAAGAAGAAATAGGGAATGCATTTGAAACTCAACCAACATGCGCATCAAATGCATTCATGTCTAACACCTCAACAACTACATTCTATACCTGGAACACAACTGATATAAAAAGTGTCAAGCCAATAACCGTGCATACCAAAAGGTTTGAGCAGGAGTTTATGAAGGACTTCTACATTGGATCCGGAAAATTGCCAGTAATAAAACCTGTCACATACTCTCCTGTATACGAATTAAATAAGCAGAATAGGCCAAATACACAATTAAAAATCTAGTAAATGTACAGAAGCAAAGCAGAGATACAATACCCATGAAACGAATCCCAAGAATTAAGTTCTGTTACACACAAAAAATTTTGAAACTTCCACAAAATCAGAGACCATCAAAACCTCCATTAAAACATCCAGTCAAAACATTCAGACAAATTCTGTTCAAACAACACCCCAAGGCACATCACAGGAGCATTAAAAAGTATAAATCTGACATAAATAATTGAGTCACATACAGAGATATTAGAGCATATGACCAAAAGCTTGGCCAGAGGTAGGTTTTAAGGGGCGTCTTAACAGAGGAATGAGAGGTAGAGAAGCAGAGCAGTTCAGGGAGGAAATTCCAAAGTTCAGAATCTTGGTAGCTAAAGGCATGACCATCAATGCTGGAGCAATTAATATCAGCAATGCTCAAGAAGTCAAGATGAGAGGAGTGCAGATACCTGGAGGGTTGTGGGGTTGCAGGACATTACAGAGATATGGAGGGGCAAGGCCATCTAGGGATTTGAAAACAAGGGTGAACATTTTAAAATCAAAGCATTGCTTAACTGGAAACCAATGTAATTCCGCCAGCACAGAGGTGAATGAGACTTGGTGCAAGTTAAGACACAGGCAGAGTTTTTGATGAAAACAAGTTTCTGAAGGGTGACCAGTCAGGAGTGCGTTGAAATAGTTATGTCTAAAGATAACAAAGGTATGAATGAGGGGTTCAGCAGCAGATGACCTGAGGCTGGGGTGAAGTCGGACGATGTGACAAAGGTGGAAATAGGTGGTCTTAATGATGGCACGAATATTTGGTCGGGAGCTCATCTCAGGATCAAATATGACAGCAAAGTTGTGAACAGTCTGCCTTAGGCTCAGACAGTTGCCATGAGAGAGGTGGAGTCGGCAGCTGTGGAACAGAGTTGGCAGCAAGGACGAAAAGAATGGCTTCAGTCTTCCCACTGTTTAACTGGAGGAAATTGTTGCTTATCAGTGCTGTATCAGTTGCCAGCGTTCGCCAGAGCTGGCGGGCAGCCATAAAGACAGGGCTAAAATGTGGCGAGTAGTTGGCAGGAAAAAAGACAGAAGCGCAAAGGGAGAGCCAACTGTGTAACAGCCCCGACAAACAAATTTCTCTGCAGCACCTGTGGAAGAGCCTGTCACTCTAGAATTGGCCTTTATAGCCACTCCAGGCGCTGCTTCACAAACCACTGACCACCTCCAGGCGTTTACCCATTGTCTCTCGAGATAAGGAGGCCAAAGAAGAAGAAAAGAAGATATTGATAAGCAGTCTGATAATTTACAGACAGTGGAGGGATCGAGAGAGGTGGTGGTGAGGTAGAGCCGGGTGTCGTCAGCGCACATGTGGAAATTGGTACTGTGTTTTCAGATGAGGTTGCCAAGGGGATAATGTAGATGAGAAATAGGAGGGGGCCAAGGATAGATCCTTGGTGACACCAGAGGTAACAGTACAGGAGCGGAAAGAGAACATTGCAGGTGGTTCTCTGGCTATGATTTGATCTGTAAGAAAGGAACCAACCACCAAATGGAGTCCCACCCAGCTGGACGACGGTGGAGAGGCATCGGAAGATGATGATATGGTCAACCATGACAAAGGCTGAAGACAGGAAAAATGAGGAGGGATAATTTATCTTTGTCACAGTCATATAGGATGGCATTTGTGACTTTGATAAGAACTGTTTTGGTACTGTGACAGAGGCGGAAACCTGACTAGAGGGTTTCAAACATGCAGTTCTAGGTAAGATGGGCACAGTTTTGGGGAGTGGAAACACGTTCAAGGACTTTGGAGAGGAAAGGAAGGTCGGAGGTAGGCTGGTTGATTGCAAAGAAGGAGAAGGCAAGGGTTCCTTTTTCTGTTTCAATGTGATCGATCAAATAGTCACAAAACCACCGCTCTCAATATCAGCAGCAGGATTCAAAAAATAAAGTTTGCTTCAATCCAGAAGCTAACTATAAAATGAGCACACACTGTAATGTTCATAGTTTACCAGGAGCCTGCTTTTCTAAAGAGACTAACTATGAAAACAGAAAATGCTAGCAATGTGCAGCAGGCTGATCAGCACTTGAGAGAAAAGACAAGTTAACATTTTAGGTGAAATAAAAACAAGAAAAGCTGGAACCACTCAGCAGGTCCGGCAGCATCTGTGGAAAGAGAAGCAGAGTTAACGTTTCGGGTCAGTGACCCTTCCTCGGAAGGGTCTGAGTTGCGAAGAAGGGTCACTGACCCGAAACGTTAACTCTGCTTCTCTTTCCACAGATGCTGCCAGATCTGCTGAGTGGTTCCAGCATTTCTTGGTTTTATTTCAGATTTCCAACATCCGCAGTATTTTGCTTTTATAACATTTTAGGTGGGTATGTTCACTGCAGTTCTGATGAAAGTGTATTCCTTAAGTGATAATTTGTCTTTTTCTTTCAGATATTGATTGACTGTTCTGAATTCTTACTGTTTTTATTTCAGATTTCCAGCATCGGCATTTTACTTTTTCATCTCCAGTCTTTAGCTAAAATAAAATGAGATTACTCCTTCTGAGATGTGTAGTGGCAAGATTAAGGATACAATAGTATAGTCTTATATCTTGGCAAGCAATAGAATTATAAGTTAGACAAACTAACAAGAATGAAGAGAAGTAAAAGACCACAGGTTCATAGTAATTCCATTAAGCGTTGAAAATGCAGCAAGAGGGGAACCCGATGTCTTCCTGTCGCCATGGGATATTCTCAATGGCAGGAACCTCAGAAGCGTAACTGCCAACTGACTGGAAGTGGGCAACCAATTAAATCAATTAATTGGCCAACTAGCAGCCACTTCCTGCCCCTGCCAGCATTTTACCAATGTTGGGATGGTCCCCCCGCCACGTGGGGAGACTGCCAAATAAACCATGGCAGCTGGCCAGACTTTGGAACTCTCTACCTCAGAAGGTGGTGGAGGCGGGGACATTGAATATTTTTAAGGCGGAGGTAGATAGATTCTTGTTAGGCAAGGGAATCAAGGGATATCAGGGGTAGATGGGAGTGTGAAATTCGAAACACAAACAGATCAGCCATGATCTTATTGAATGGCGGTGCAGGTATGAGGGGCCGAATGGCCTACTTCTGCTCCAAGTTCATATGTTCATATTGATGAAATTGAATTTGGAGATCCATGGATAAGTACTAGCATTTAAATTGCAAAACTGTACTAAGGGCAGGCTATTGGTTCTAACTGGCATTCTGTTCTCAGAGAGGGACACACTGTTGGATCACATGTCTGTTGTCTTGAAAAAATTCCAAGTGAAACAGTTATTTCCTTCTGCCTCATGGAACAAATGAGACATTCCAGGGTGCCATCAAGAATAGAAGACTCAATGATTGCCAGATTTTGAAATAGTCCAGATACTGGATGCAGGTGTAAATATAATGGAAGGATTAAAAACAGGTAGAATGAGGATGAAAGTGCCTTTCGCACATCTGGCTATTCCAGCAGAAGACAGAATTGGAACAGCAATAATAGGCAAATGAATCCCAGGAATAGTTAATAGTTGCTTCAGGTGTGATCTAAGTAGCATTAAGTGATGAACTGCCCAAAGCGGAGAGGCAAGATCCTCGAAATAATTCTCCTTTAACTGTGCAGTGTTAGATAGTACTTGTACTTCAACATTGTGTGGAACAGATTACCTTATTACCTTGATTAACTAAATAGTGAAGACAAGCTCAAGGTTAAGGAACAGAGAAGTGCTACTTGCTTTTGCCTTGGTGATGACAACACACGGAGGCCACTGAAGAGAATTGTAATTCCAGGCAAAATAGCTGAAGTAAGCCATTTTATAAGTACTGATGTAGTCTCTCGTGAGAAACCTATGCTGTTTGGTAAATATTCTATGAAAAAGGCATAAATAAAACTTGACATGAGCACAATAAGGCACATGTTTGGAAAGTCAGTGGATTTGTAGTACACGCAGTCAGGACATTATGGTATCCCCTTAACTAAATCTGATGTTTCTCATCAGAGTGTTGGACAAGTACTGATGGCATCAAGTGATAAAAAATAGAGAGAGGAAAAAAAGCAAATTGTCTTAAAAGTTACATAGACAATTTGCTCACTCTACCTGTCAAAGGCCAAATCTTGCTAAAAGATGTAAGTGTGATTGATGAGTATACAAGACTAATCGAAGAGATTTGTGAGAAGTGTGAAATCTGTAATAAGTATCAGAGGACACTGCCACATCCTATTCTAAGCCTTCCACTGGCACATGATTTTAACGAGGTAGTTGCCATGGATCTACAGGTATGAGACAAAGACAGAAATATTTTCTTTTTACATTTCGTCAACCTGTCGACCAGATTTAGTCTTTCTAAAATAAAACTTAGTCAAGTAAAAAAGGTTATTATAGACAAAATCATGGTGAAATGGATAGGGACTGGACTTGGGACACCAGCAAAGTTTCTGACAGAAAATAGAGGGGAATTTGCCACTGACAGGTTCAGAGACATGTGTGAAAACATGAATGTCATGGTCATGAATACTGCAGCTAAAAGTTCTTTCAGCAATGGACACTGTGAAAGGAATCATCGGTGATCGGTAAAATGTTGCATAAAATTTTAGCTGATCAACCAGTATGCAAGTTGACAACTGCCTGGGATGGGCGGTTCATACCAAACATTCACTCCTGACACTTAAAGGTATAGTCTCTATCAATTAGTTTCTGGGCGAAATCCCAAATTGCCTTCTGTGCTGTGCGATAGTCCTCCTGTTCTAGAAGGTACTACAATTATTTCCATTCTTTCTGCACATTTCAAAGCTTTGCATGCAGGGAGGCAGGCTTTCATCAAGGCTGAGGTCTTGGACAAAATCTGGAGGGTTCGGAGGCATTGTATAAGACCATCTGAGCCAGAATTTAATTCAAGAGATTTGGTATATTATGAAAGAGAGCACCAGAGTTAATGCAAAGACCATGATAAGGTCAACAGTGCTTATCTAACATGGCAGTCAACCTGTTAAGGTTTATTCCTCATGATTAGTCAGAATTAACTACAGAACCAGCTCTGAGCAGCTGATAGAAGCAAACGAGGTACCTTGTACTTCAAGTGCTCGTGTTTTGTGATGAAGGTCCTGAGAAACAGAATTTATTAGATCAACGGCTAGATAGTGGCAATGTGCGTGGTCACGACACTCAGGACAGAGCTATGACATCCAAAGGCCAATTGCCCTGAGTGGAGTGGGTATTCAGGTGACATATTCCAGAAGGGTCAAGTGAATGGAGGGATGCAACAATTATGGAACGTGCAGGAAAAATTACTGGCAAGTTTAAATATTGGTTGAATGTGCAGAATGTTGGCCAAGAGGTGAGGTCCATAGTCTGACAGAATAGGGTGAAACAGCGGAGAATAAGAAAGCACAGTGCAAGTATTGATAGTGGTTCTGGAAGTGACTCTTGCGTAAGAAAACGATCATGTACTGGAGGAAGACCCTGTGATCATGCAGGAGGGAGATCTTGCAACAGTAGCCCCAATAGACACAGAAGTGCAAGTAGAGGCTGTAGCTTGAATAGATTACACAATGAAATAAAGCCCACAGAACAGTCTCAGAACAGAACTAGAAGCAGAAGTCCTCATGTTTGTGAAGTTTTGGTGGCTGCCAATAAACATGGGGATAAACTAATAAGAGAAGCAAAATAAAGGGAATTTGATAGTTGAAGAGAAATTTGGAGTTTACTCTGAAGCACCAGATAAGGGTTAACCAGCTTTATCACAAAGATGGATTTGTATTGGAAAAGCCCTTGCAGATCAGACTCATAAAGCTAAAGCGAAGCAAGTTGCTAGGGGCTTTGAAAAGCGACTTGAGTGATACAGATATAAAAGCAAATTACTGTGGTTGCTGCAAATCTGAAATAAAAGCAGAAAATGCTGGAAATACTCAGCAAGTCAGGCAGCATCGGTGGACAGAGAAACAGAGTTAATATTTCAGTTGATGATCTTTCATCAACAGGTTGAAATTAGTGAACCAGATGTGTTTTTACAACAATTGACAATGTCTTCATGGTAACCATTAGACCAGCCTTTTTTTAAACTCCAGATTTTTGTTTTATTAATTGAATTCAAATTTCACCATCTGCTGTGGTAGGATTTGAACCCATGTCTCCAGAGCATTAATCTGGGCTCTGGATTGCTAGTCCAGTGACATTACCACCATGCCACCACCTCCCCCAGGTTAATCATGTCAGGTCACCACAGAAATATGATGTTACATCTAATGAAGAAACAGAGCAATTGTAAAACTTGATTGGCCAGTTGAACTAGTTGGGCATTCAGACTAGACCAGAAGCTAGTTTGATGTACTGGAGTTAAGTACTACAATGAGAACACCCTAAAGCAGAAAATATATTAAAGGCAAATAAAACATTGAAGAAATTAATTCTGGATAAATACATACTTAAGTTTCCTTGGTGGCCCAAGGAACATGGCACTAATCATTTTTAGCAATGCTTCACATGTGAATCATCCTGATAGGCATTCTAGAGCAGCTGGTTTCATAATATTTCTAATGTATCAAAATTGGAAATGTTGTCTTTTAGCTTGTGAAGCTAAGAAAAAGGTTGTTAAACATACTTTAACTGCTGAAACACTGCTCCATAGAACCACAGAAAAGTTACGGCACAGAAAGAGGCCATTCATCCCATTGTGTCTGCACCAGCTGAAAAAACTATCCATCCATTCTAATCCCACCTTCTATAAAAGACATGAATGAGTACTGGCTAGGTAAGAATGTTGCAAGTTTTCATTACAAACATGATTATATTTCACTCACTGTTGACATCAAGTCAACATGACTGAGTGGTGTATACCATCTGACTGTCTGATATTTAACTTGGTCACCAAGCAGTTGGGAGGTCCCAATGTATGACGGCCAGGAATGTCAACATTCCACTGATTTCCAGTGCCTCTTTCCCTGCAGATTTTGGTTGTGAAATAGCTGGAGTGCCATCATTAGTTCACTCCCTCTCCCTGGTGTTCTGTGCTCTCTTCTGCAAGGAGGGAAAGAAGAGACCTATGAGTGAGATTAATACAGGTGTTGAATGGATGGATGAACAATATTTGTTGAGGTTGATTGTTGAGGGTGAGGTATGAAATTGCATAAGGATGTGGGTGAGAGTCTGGTGAATGGACAGATGGGGATGTGAAGAAATACATAGCAAGAGAGAGGGATGGATGTACCTGCAAAGTAAATGGGTGAAAAGAGTGATGTGCTGGAGTAGACTTAAGATAAAGTAGCATTGCGCTCAGATTTCCTGCCCTGGTTAGGTCATTAAACCGCTTCCTGCATTGGATCCAGAAGTATGGAACAACGCTTCAGCTGCTGACCTCTTCTGCCTCTCTAACTATGCCTTATTGGTTTCCCCAGCTGGCTTCTTCCTCCCACTGGTAGAGAAGAGTATCTCCTTCCAGATCGTTGCAGAGCACAGCAGCATATCGAGAAAGTCGTCCATGAAGCAGGGTGCTGGCTTTGTCCATCCGGACTGCATTATGACACTTCCAGTTCCCTGACAACCAACTGCAGCTCATTCCACTTGCATCTTTGGTGTGTCCCTTTAAATGCTTGAGTTGTAATTGTATCATGCAGGTCATCATCACGCTCACTACAGTGACTGGACAGAAAACCTGGAACTAAAATGCTGATGACATGATTGCATTAGAAAGCCACGGACAGGCACGCTTAACATATTTCCAAGTTCGTCCCCCTGTATTAAAATCCAGCCACAGATATTTGGCGCTAAAGAGCGTCAGGCTAAATTTTTATCCTCTCTTTTCTCTTTCCAGCTACTGTTATGGATTTCCAGCATTTTGTTTATTTCTAAAATTACAGTTATATTGGTCTGTGTTATTTATAAATTCCTAAATCTTTGCTGAGCTGAAAGCAAAGTGTGTCTGTCTTCCATGATATTTCCATCACACTTCATAAGAATACAGGAAATAGGAGCAGGAGTAGACAATGTGGTCCCTCGAGCCTGCTCCACCATTCTATACAATCATGGCTGATCTTCTGCCTCAACTCCACTTTCCCGTCTGCTCCCCATATCCCTCGATTTCCTGAGAGATCAAAAATCTGTCTATCTCCGCCTTAAATATACTCAACAATGGAGAATCCACAACCCTCTGGGGAGACAATTCCAAAGATTCACAACCCTCTGAGTGAAGAAATTTCTCCTCATCTCAGTCTTAATTGATCGATCCCGTGTGCTAGATTTCCCAGCCAGGGGAAACAACCTCTCAGTGTTACCCTATCATGCCACTTCGGTTTCTTGTATGTTTCAATGAGATCATCTCTCATTCTTCCAAAGCCCAGACAGCAAAGGCCCAACTTAATCAGCCTCTCATCATAGACAACCCTCTCATCACAGGAACCTCTGTTGCTCGGTCAACATCCTGGATCACCCTACCGGATAGTATTGTGAGAGCACTTTCACCACACGGCCTGCAGCAGTTCATGAAGGCCACCTTTTCAGGGGCAGTGAGGGTTGCGAGCAATGCCCATATCCCAATAATGCATAATTTAAAAAGCATACATATTTGTTGCACGAGTGGAGTTCCTTGAAATCTTTTCCACTAATTTTTTTCCCTATTTAAAGAAATAAAATTCAGTTCTACTTAGGAATTGTGCACCAAATGCACTTACTTGAAACCATAGGCTGAGCTGTCTGCTGTTTTTGGCAGTTACCAAGCAAGGATATTCAGAACAAATTGATTGTTCTGGTTTTAAATCTTGTACTTCAAACTATAGTTAAACCAGGTCACAGAGCACAGGACCTGACAAGGCAAATGCTACCCTTGCCTGATGAAATTCTATGAAAGTTAGGAAAGGAACATAGAAATTTGTTTGGTGTCATTATGGGCTTCTAGTTGCAGCATATTGACTAAGTTCGACCTTGTTGTGACATGCAGAATTCTATTCACTTATTTCATTCGAACCTAGAAATGTAATGCCAGCTATAAATTAAAGGCATTTAATAGGAGGAACCAAGAACAAGTTGTGGTGGTGGAAGTTGGGGGATGGGGTTGGGGGTGGGTGGGGAGAGCTGGATAAATGAACAAAAACAAGAAACAATTTTAAAAAACTAAACATTGGACCTATTTAACTTTGCTGTGTCATCTGCCCTGGCATTTTGAGTCATGATGCTCAGGCCATCATGGTGTGAGATAGGATTCACGGACCAGCTGGTTTTTTCCTCCGCGTATGTTTGTAAATTGCAATGTGCTTCATGGGATGGGGTAAGTCATCACAGCAACATTAGCAGCCAAAGGTGGACAATCGCAGTGTTCAATGTTCCAATGTTCAATCTGTTGCACAGATGGAGCTTTGGAAATGGTTCTGGCAGTACTAAACAAACCATCTTCCTCCTCCTTCTTTTGCCTCAGAAATAGACAGTTATATCATGGGGATTCGCATTTTCTATGGAAAATTAAAGCCAGATTCAATTATAATACCACCACAACACTAGATATGAGCATTAGATGATGTGTTGACAATGATTCATTGCATAACTGAGATCTGTCAGCTGTTCTGACCTCGTAACAATGGGATTTAGACATTTTTACAAGAATGGCTGTGGTAAAGATCTGTACTTCAAACCACAAAAGCATGGGATACGATGCAGGAACTAAATGCTAGCATTCAAAAATTAGAATATGCAGGTTGAAGGAATCATGATATAGTAAGCACTATTCAACAAATATAGTTTCTAAACGTTTTTCTTTTCCTTCCAATTTTCTCCCTTTCTAGTTGTTAGCTCCATGGAGGAGCACAGGAGGTCCACATGTGCCATCTAGCTAATCATATTAGTGAGCTGCAGCTGCAACGGTCAGGGATTGGTCCAGATACTTTTTCTCATGAGTAAGAGTAAGATTCCATAGGCAAGCGGTCACATTCTTTGCACAAAACGTGTCTTGTTACAAAGTTAGCTGGGATATAGCATGCCCCTTTTGTTATCAGATAGCCCATAGGAATTCCACCATGTATCATGACAAATAACATTAGTCATGCCAGGCAACTTTTAATCACAGGAAGAGAGTTATTTACAGTGATAAGTAGTATAGATAAATTATTTGAAGTAATCCAACACAGCAGTCTATGTTTTATCACAATGGACTAACCAGAAAGTTAGTCATATAAAATATTTTGCAACAGGCTGTGCAGTACTTGAAATGCAGTCTTGTAAACCAACTGACAAGTTAATTCCTTCAAGGAACAAACACAGTACAGTCATTGGAGGATTACTTTAGGCATATTGCCAACAGAATTGCATTCCATCCCCATGCCTCATTGCCAGATAAAACCAAAGTATCAACATGCAAAACTCATTGGAAAACAGGCTTTACAGGGCCAGTGAAACAAAAGCTCAGATATTGTCAATAATCTACACAAACTATAAACATGAAGAGATATGGCCAGTGGGGAGGGGGGGGGGGGGGGAGGGGGCGGTGGGTGTGGTCGTGTGTGTGTGTGTGTGGTTGGAATACTGCACATAGTCCATTGACACCTGATTTGAAGCAGCTTTAACAGTTGACTGCAGCTGACACAGGAGGCATGCCGATTGGATTTTAATAGCTGACCCTGAGTTTCTTAGATTTCATTTATGCAAAAACTATGCCCATTTCTAATTATTCAACATAAACCTACAGTGAAATATCCTATGAAGGTCATTTACTAACACCAGAACATAATAGCCAGTGTAAATTAAGCACAAATATAGAGCCATCAGTAGGGGTAATAGTGAGTGGGTTGCTACCTCCTTCCCTGTCAACTCTTAGCCACTTGCCTTTGCTGCTCTTCTTTCAATTTCATTGTTATGCAGATCATGGGTATGTCCATTTGTAAAACCATTACAACTGCTTAATCCATCTAAATGCTTGATGGGAGAGGGAGTGGTGGAAAACAGAGGTCCAAAGAACTTCAGGCACTCTAAGACCGGCAAAACATTTTAAGTATATTGCAGCCTCACTGGGGCAGAGCTATGTAAACGAGTGACAGAGGGTTTCAGTGGTGCATTTCTGAAGTGGTACAAGTGATCTAGGAAACTGACACATAGCAACACCAGGATAAAATGGCCATAAATGCATTATGCGTGAATTTCTTTGGATTGAAATGATGCAATGCCGCTGTTGCGCATGAACTTTCCAGACCATTGTTCTTTTTGATGCATTCCACCTTAATAGTGTTATGCAAATGTGTTTTGTTGAAAGACAGTTCTCTTTGGTCCACGGACTGGAGATCTGAATTTATAATTTTGAAGAAATTTAAAAAGAACATTTTTAAAAACAGTGACTGCTGGCAGCTTAAGATGATCACATAGTTCGCAACACTGTAACCTATATTGCAAAGGACTTGGAGGAGGGAATCCAAATGTCTGTACATTTTCCAGCAGGAACCAAGACCCAGGAAGTTTAAAGGAACTATCTGCTCTTTTCAGCAAGCATAGCTGCTAACAGCTATGTTTGAATCACTGAGTGACTGTCATGTAACAAGCCCCTCCTCATCTGTGGTTTTAAGATGGTGTTTTTCTTTGCAGCAGAGGAGAAGAAACTAGACTCTGACATGAGCAGACCCTAAGCGGGGGTCCCTCTCTCTCTCTCTCTCCATTTCAGTTTGAAAGCTTTCAAATCCTGCTTGTTGACTGACCACCTTTGCATACTCCGGCTACAATCAGAAACCCTGTTGGAGGAAATCATCTGCATTGCTATCTCCAAGAAACCCACCGAACCCATCATCTAACTCTTCAAACTAAAAGCCTCAGTACCACTGAATTCAACTAGAAACCAGCTGAATCAACAAACTTCACAGATAGTATACCTTTTTATTTTTACAGACTCTAACTCAACCAATCTTCCTTTTCCCACTCTGTAACCTATTTGTATGTGTGTAAACATCTAGTGTGCATGTGTGAGTGAAAGTTGGCGTGTTATTTATTATTTTAATAGTTCAGTTTAGGTACAATAAAGTTAACCTCTTTTTTTGTTAACTCAAGAAAATCTGTGAGATTGGTTCTTGTTATGATCATAGCAAGTAAGTTATCAAACACCTACTGAATTGGCCAGTACATTCACTTTAAGAAAGAATTAAACCTATTGTGATCAAACATGGAGAGGGAGGAGAGGGAAAAGAGGGAAGCCCTTCGACCCTTCCTCACTTGACCGTAACAAAAGTTTTACAGTCAAAATCTTTACACATTAAGGATATTTTGTTCCCATCCCAGGGATTCTGTAGGTGTCTTGTTATTTAAATAAATTAATTAGTTTTAAATAAGGGTGAGTGTGTTTTTTTAAAACTAAGAGACACAGTAAAGAAAAGTAAAATAGCATGGACATAAATAATCCATTTCATGCCAGTTTGAGTGTCAGTAGCCCAGTCAACTATATGGGAGTGTGACAGCTTAAAACACAATCTATTCCTCACCCAAAGCCATCCATGCACACATCTGCATCACTGGAGCAGAGCAAAAAAATGCTTGCCAATTTTCCCTCCTTAACCCAGGAACACAGGGGTCAATTATAGTACTGCTCCAGCTAAGATCAGATCAAAATGGGGCCTGACCCTGCATTTTTCTTAATCTGCACGGCACAGCTACTCACTATTGGAACTTAATGAGCCATGAAGTGAGTACAACTTTTTTTTTTATTCAAACAAAACTCAATAAATGAAATAAATATTTCATACTAAGGCTGCCTTCCAATTTGTAGTTTAAATTATTTTGAATAAAGAGATTTCACCCATGAAAAGACAAATTTATTCTAAAAAGGTGGCATAATGGGCTTGCCTTTTTTATACCAGGGTATATGATTTTGGAGTGGGAGAAATTGCAAGAGGATATCAATACACAGCCCATTGATAGTTAAAAATGCTTTGCTTGTGTAAAATGTAAAATGAACTGAAAGAATAGCAGTACTAATTCAGCTCCTTCAAGATTGTATAATGTGCGGCAGCTACGAAATAAGACAATTACTGTTGGGAGAACACTACATCTGCTGTTCCATTTAACTAGCATTCAAAAAATATTCTTCCATCAGTCCTTCCACTGATTTTAAAAACACAGCCCACTCATGACCAAGCAGAGGTTTTCACTGCCAACTAAAAACAGAAAAAAAAAAATGCCAAAATGTGCTCCAGAATGGTCAAAACTCTTCACAGTCCAACTGTCTAACTGTATGAATGTATCAAAAGCAGCACCAAGCCTCTTTACTCAAAATATTGTAGTATAGCTACAATGTTCAAACTCATAGATTATGGCACTTAGTTGATTCAATCCACACTGAACTGAATAGATCTCAACTGAACATAGTTTACCAGATGTTGCAAAAATGTGGGCCAATGAGGTGAGATTGCTATTTGCAAATTCATCAGTGAGAAACACATAACATCTCCCATAATGCAGCCCATTATCAGCAAGAAACTATGGGCTGGATTTTGTACTCCCGCCGCAGGGAGCGTCACCAGGCGTGGAACATGGTAGCTGTCCCCCACGGGACCCACACCACCACTCATGTAGCGGGGGCATCATTGGCGATGACGTTCACAGCGTTACCTGATATGGAAGCAGGTGCTGCCGCCATTTGTAAAATGCTGCCAGCCTTGCAGACAGTTAAGCAAAATGCAGAATTGACCCCTTTCCCCACTTCTCAACACAAATACTGCAGAGTTGATCCCTTCCCTCCTTCCCCACCTCGGTGGCACTAGCTTTCCACGGGCGGGGAAGTGAAAGCACGTGAGTGCCGCGTGTCGCACTGAAGATCGGGAACTGAAGGCAAGATCGCTGTGGGTTACATTTAAATTAATACAAACATCTATTTAGCATATGGAAAGCAGGGTCCCATCACAGAGGGAAGGGCTGCCATGGAGCTTCCCTGCCGCTGGGAAGATCGGGCCCAACAATCCCGGCGTCATGTTCTGTTGGGGTCCTGCCACTCCGATTCTCCGTCACCACCGCCACCCTCCCGCCCCCTGCCATGGAATCACTGGAAGTAGATTCATACTTCCATTCTGATGGGTTTCTGGCCTCAGAAATGGTTCTGTAGGGAGGCACCAAGGGCAGGCAATGCACCTTCCACTCAGAGTTCATCACTGTGCACCTCTTATTTATAGACCTACAAAGGCAGATCTAGGAGCAAGTCTTCCACAAACACATTAAACTTCAAAAGGTACATACCTCAGGAAAAACAAAAAAAAAGGTAATGTAGCCTAAAAAGAAACAGAAGTCACTTCGCCATAAAGATTCAGAAGTTCTTCATAAACACATAGTTGAACTGCCAGACCACACTCTGAAATAGGTTCAGATGCTATTAATTTGTGCATTCTTTCATATACTATAGTTTCCCAGCAAATTTGCATGATATAGTGCCATATAAAATATAACAATGACAATACACATTTCATATTTTAAAAATTGAAACAGATTTCTTCTCATGGTTGTGTGCAGCACACGTTTACATTTTCTACATGATGTTACAACTGAAAATATTATAAAAAGGGTTCAGTTTGAGATGATAACTTTTCACAATAAAAGATAAACACTAAATTCTACAGCATTATTCTAGTTATTCTATAAATGTGAAAGCCATTACTAGAACAGTGCACTGCTAAACTGAAAGCTAGCATTAAAGTGACAAAGGGAAAACTCAAAGCAAAAAAAGTCAATCGCATTTTAATCTGGAACTACCATACTTCTACACCAAACTCAGACTCCAAGTTTGATAAAATGCCCAGGACTCAGCAGAGGCCCAGATGTTCAACAGTTAATGGAAAACATCGAGATGGGAAAAAAAACATGTAGCATGAGAGAGCCTGATAGAGAAAGGAGCAAGAGATGACAAAAACATGAAGCATGGTAGAGAGAAAGAGAGTTTGAGGAAAACGTGTGTACAGAGAGAGGGAGGGAGAGAGAAAATTTTAGAAATCTCATTTTAGACATATTCCTTGCATAGCAATAGACACACTATTCCACATATTTTAGTGTAATCCATTTTTGTTGACAGATATGTGACAATATTGATAATGGAAGAAGCACAGCTGAGGTAGACTGTGTAATGAAGAACATATTTCTGCTTCTCTTAAACAGAAGCTTGTCTGATGGTCTCAGTTTATCACAGTTAAATGTAATGATTACAGAATATTTCATTGTAGATTTCCAATTATGCTAGGAAATCTTAAACACAGCTGTTGAAGATACTTCTAAATGTTAATCTTACCTAATATAGTGCACCAATAAAATAAATAAACTCCAGGTTGTATAACAAGACCCCAAAAATGTGATTACCATTGATTGAAACAAGCCAAGTCCCTAAGTGTTTGTTTGCCTCTTTCCTCATGAATAGCAATTTGTTAAGGTGAGTTGGTCTGGAATGGTTGCCATCTAGGCTCACATTGCCTTAATTATCAAATTCAAAATTCATACTGGCTGGCAAGCCAGCATCTCTCAATTGTTACCCAGCCAATGGAAGGTGCAGGTAGAACTTGTGAGGCACAGGCATACCATCCAGCAGCCTGTGGGAATGTAACTGCTCTGCTATGATCTCATGATAAGTATTTTGGTAGCAAGTGTACATGGCATGCCTTAAAATAACTTTTTAAAGCTGCAAAAGCAGATTTAGCGAAGTCTTTCCAAACAGCACTCTTAATGATATGGAGATGCTTTTGTTTAATATTTCACAATCTGCTGATTGCATCAAGTTGTGTTGTCATATGATGAGGACATTTGAAAAGGAAATATGAAATGTGCATATAATGGAGGGAGTAATTAGTCACCATTTATTTAAAGGATCCAGTCATTGCAAGGCAGTTATAAACAAGTGTGCATCGCATGGACATCTGAGAATAAACCTGAAAATAAACCGTATTTTTGTACAGGTCACTGGTGAGGCCAAGTTTAGGATATTATATGCAAAATTAGCCAACCTTCAAAAAGGACAAAGGTGACTGAGTGAAATATGATCAACTTTTAAAATGCTGAGGGAAAGATTATGGGGATGCAAGCAAGTTACTTACGTGCAGAGAATTAGAGAACCCGAGCATAAAATTAACAAGATTAAACATGACTCAGGATTAGAAGGAATTCTTCAATTTTTTTTAATATTGAGAAACTCAGGATATATCTAACAAATTACAACTAATGCAGTCAATGGCCTGCTGATTAACACTTTTTAAAAGGAGTTGTAAATGTAGCTGGTTAGGAACAGAATTGAAGTTAAAAATAAATTGAAATGATTGAATGCTGTGTGGGATATAATGGTTCCTGATGAGACAATAGAAATGTCAAGGAAAGCAACCAAAGTTGAATAATGTATTAATTAATAATGATAAGGTACTACAGATATTTGCATTTTGCTCATTAACTTTTTGGGATGAAACTTTGCAACACCTTTCCTCAGGAAATGCATTGGGTAGATTCCATAAGCGAGTGTTTTGTATATGTTTCGTGAAAAGGAAGAGCTGGATGTGCTGAATGACTTTTTTCTGCTTTCTTAAGTTCTTAATAAGTCTCGCATAACTTTAAATGTTTAGCCTGGAGAATTCCTATTAAACATTGCAGTACAGATGCAGGATCTAAAATATTGAGGGTAACTGTACAGAAAAAATGTACAGCACCACACAAACAGCACCACCACTTGGACAATCAATGGGATTACCTGAGTGAATGATTCCTGATAAGGTCTGGCTGGCGCTCTTGAAGAATTTCAAAGATGTTTGGTTGACGCAGAAATGCTACAATTTTATCATTGTAAGCTGAAAACAACAGAATATCTCATCAGGACAAGGATTATAAAAATGAAGAATGCTGAATGGATCTGTACATTGGAGTTTTTGAAATGACCCAACAATTAAGAGATTGATTCATACAATCTACTCAAAAGTAAAAATATAACTTTTATTGAAACATGTTGTCTGAAGACATGCTAACAAAAGTTAAGATTAATGTAATGCTGGATGGTCCCTCTCCTCCTCTGACTTTCTGCTCCTGTCCACACACAATTCTCCAAGCGAAAGGGAGGTTTGGCTCTCACAAGCAGGAGAGAATCTCTATTATCTGCCCTTGGATTTTCCCTCTGTGAAAGAAGTGCTTCCCCTGATGCCCTGGAAATATCTGGAACTCACCATGTAGGAGTGACAGATCCAAACTCATGTCCTACCATTCTGAGTTGCAGACCATAACCCTGTGCCTACAATACTGAGCAGTCTGTACAGTATACCGCACTTCATTAGCCTGATAGCACTCTTGTACTAGGCAGTTAATGGATAACTTACATTCACTTACATCCAAAAATGGCAAGTTATGCAGCAACCAAATAGTTGTCATCTAACCCAAATATTTTAAAACCATAGGTTCATGGAACAAAAATATAATGAAAGAAATTTTGCCTCATTATTAAATGGAAGTAACTGCAAAGAGCTCACAGCTGTGAAGATTTTGGAGCAGACTGCTCCAGAACGCAACCAGTGAAATCAATATTTCCTCTTTAATAACTAGGATTGTTGGAGTGTGAAAGACAAGTGTTATAGGCTAGTTTATTCACTACTTATTCATCAAGAACAGTGAAAGCATAAACAAATTCTGAAAGCAACTCAACAAAGTAACATTTTAGAATGTGGGTGCTTATCTGGACATTGCCAACAAATCAAATTTGCAAACTAATCTTCAGATTTCGGTTATGGCAGACAACGCTCATTAGATTTTGTGGATATAATAGGTATCAGGAAACTCCAGAATTAGTAATATTCTTAAGAATGCGGATAGATCATTTGACTCCACATAAATGAATCAGAACAAATTCTCCTGTTTCTCAACGAAACACAAACTAGCGGAAAGAAACTGACAGCAACTTCATGTAAATAGGGTTATTGGCTGATGAACAGTAGGAAAAGAGTCCCTTTCATTTACACAAGAACTTTGAAACACACAAAAAAATAGTTTGAAAAAAATCAGATAAGTTGTGTAAAGTGGCAAATAATTATGGGTAAGACTGAAGTTGTTCCATGAATCTCAGAATTCAAAGCCATGTGTGCTCTTGCTGTTCAATACACTGCTGGAACCCCTCAGGCAACTTGCTGCCACCAGGTGCTGAGAAGCAGCAGCAGCAGCTGTGTAGAACAGATGTTTTAATGGAGAAAAATGTAAATACAATAAGTAGCATATGCTGACCAATAGTTGTCTCCATATGAATGCAGGAATGCTTTAATGCTGCTGCCAAAGTATTTGCTCACTATCAAGGAAGCCAATTTGAGGCCTGAGTGATATTATAGGAATCCTTAAAGGTAAAGTACTACAGTGCATATTCAGGTAAAATACATTTAAATTGAATAAAAATTTTCATATTTTAACAAGCAGTATAATAAAAGATATTTAGAAGTAGTTGGATTGTGTTTCTTGCTTCAATAGTTGAGGCTGAGGTCAGGCTCATTCTTGTAGCACTCCTTAAAACCATCAGCCAGACAACTTAGCACCTTGTAAGCAGAAGAAATAACTTACCCACTGGCACCAGGTCCTGATTGTGGTTTCGACTACTGGTGCCAAATGTGCTGGATGGTCTGGGCATAACTGGGGGCCCAGGATGACGTGAGTCATCTGCCACCTAGCAGAAATAATAAGCTATTTAGTGTTTGAGGAACGAGATGCTACATTCACAGCAGACATTTGTGGTTATCATTTTCAGAATTAGCTAAATGTATTATAATGATCTGAATATGTACTTTACATTTTCCCAGATTAAATGCAAAGTATTTTGCAGTTTCTCCCTCAATCCACTTCTTTTCTTGACTGCCTATTCCCTGGCCTCATCCACAAGATGACAACTCCACTTCCATTATCCTTTTTTCATTGGGAAACCTCTTGGCCTTCACACAGTGGGCTGAATTTTATCAGCGCGCCACACTCTGTGGCAGCCGCTGTGAAGGTGGCAGCCTTCTGACATGGAAGTGCCTCCGCACAGCCCCCGCTATATTACACGGGGGGTGATGATTTAAATGGAGCGTCTGCCCCTAATGACGTAAAGGGAGTGGCCGCAGGCGCTGGAGCCATTTTTAAAGGGCTTCAAGCCCTTCAGAGGCATTTAAATTTTTAAAGGCCCCAGTCTCCGGGACATAAAATAAAATTTTAATATAACTTTAAATCCCCTCTCCCACCACCACCCCCCCCACAATGGGTAATCTATATATATCTCCTCCCAGAAAAAAAACTTTTATTTATATCCCGAACATCCCCCCCCGAAATTTATTCCCTTTGACCCTCAACCCCTTCCCACCATCCCTGCAACCAATAGGGATAGTTTTCCCTGCTCCCACCCCGCCCTGATAGTTTTATTCTTCCCCCCTCCCCACCAGTGTCTCGCCTCAAGTTCCGAAGGCGTGCGAGTGGCCATAAAATCGGCGTGGGACAGCCGACGGCATCAGGTAAGTTCATTAGTATGTTAATGTGCCTAATTTTAATATTTTAATGAAGGCCCTGCCTCCAGATGGCGGGGTGGCTGCACCAAGGCCTCGCCGCTGCCGCCGGAAAAATGCGGTGAGGCCTTCTCGATATCGGGGGTCATGGCGGCTCTCTGCCGGCAGAATTTTACGGACCCCCCCCCCCACCCACTACGGCCCCTGGCGTCAAGGGGCTGGTAAAATTCAGCCCAGTATCTCTCCACAGTGCCATGGGAAAAATCGGCATCTTATTGCATGATTGTGCACTTGAACCAGTGCCCTACAATCACGTGAATCAGCTGATTTTGGCTCCAGCATACTAAGCAGCCACACCAGAGTCCAGTGTCTGATTTAGTTTTAGAATCACTGATTTTCAAGCTTATTTGAAAGGTAAGTTGTCCTATCTGAAAAAATAAATTATATAAATCTATTCATAATAAAGCTCAGTGCCTTATGTACAAAACGCAAACTTTCCAAACAAGATTGAGAAAAAGTGTTGTTCAAAATAGAATCCAAGGGTCTCAGTTTAAATATTTCTTATTATTAATTGCCTTGCCTGAGGAAGGATATACTTGCCATAGAGGGAGTGCAGCAGAGGTTCACCAGACTGATTCCTGGGACGGTGGGATTGTCCTATGAGGAAAAATTGAGGAGACTGGGCCTATATTCTCTGGAGTTTAGAAGAGTGAGAGGCGATCTCACAGAAACGTAAAAAATTCTTAAAAGGACAGACAGGGTAGATGCAGAAAGGATGTTTCCCCTGGCTGTGGTGTCTAAAACCAAGGGACACAATCTCAGAATAAAGGGCGAGCCATTTAGGACTGAGATGAGGAGGAACTTCTTCACTCAGAGGGTGAATCTTTGGAATTTTCTGCCCCAGAGGATGGTGGAAGCTCAGTCACTGAGCAAGTTCAAGACAGAGAGCGATAGATTTCGAATTGCTAATGACATCAAGGGATAGTGGGCTAGGGCAGGCATATGGCATTGAGGCAGACGATCAGCCATGATCTAGAATGGTGGAGCAGGCTCAAAGGGCTGAATGGCCTACTCCTGCTCTTATGTTCCTATGTTTGCATCTTATATAAGGTGGACTGTATTCTGATAATTCAATTAACATCAGAGCATACCAATGTAATTCCAGATTATTGTCCATCAAAGAAGGCAAATCAATGGTTACTAGTACCTACCTCACCAGCACTGTGGCTGCGCTGCCTTTGCAAGTGCTGCCGATGAACTAATGCTATTGAGGGCCTAGCGGTCTGAAGAGGAAGTCGTGGGTCTATGAAAGTAGTGCTGCGGGAATTGTGATCAACAAAAAAGGGCTGGAAAAGGACAAATGAAATCAACACTAAATTACACAAGGTGCTTGCAACTATACACTCTACAGAAAGCTCTAAGTTTAATTTTAAATGTCACAACAGAATGTTCAATCATAGGGCTTGACAATATAAAGATCTCATTGTCTATCAAACTGATCTTCAAATTTAGCTGAGTAACCCTCGAGGCCCTTCAGCACACAATGGATTTTCACCATCCAACTTTGTCAGTGATAAGAGCATACTACCCAATTCATCAAAATTCAGCCAAACCCATGACTTCTCCCTCATACCCAAAGCAGCTCTTCTCAGGATAGAAATAAACACAATTAGAATTATTTACACTGTGAATGAACAGTTGTAAGAAAGCTTTGTACCATGTAGTTGATCCGAATATATGTCAAATAGCTTTATTAGAAGTCTCAGTGCAATACATCAATACTCAATATATCCTCATCAAACTAATTAATTGCCGGGTGCAATGCAAAGGCCCAACATTTAACTATATCATAATAAAATGTGATTGACAGTTTTAATTAATTTAAGATTGATGACAACTATCACAAAGTTAACCCTCAGATAGTAAAATCTAGTTGTCTTAGCCCATTTCACATTTCACTTTGAGTAGACCTTAGCATCTGCTACTAGAGAATAGCTTGGCAGTCGACTGATTACCAGTTTAGATTAAGTAGTTTGTAAGAATACTATGTATAATATTAGTTCATGTAATTCATAGGGACCAGCAATGTAGACCTCAAATTTGCTGAGCACAGCAGATCCAGACTTTTTAGCAGTTTGTGTTGGGCTGCTGGAGAATGAAAAGAATCTGACACTGAGCTAAGGACGGGAGAAACTTTTGATCATGGAAAAGCAGAAACAAGCAGTCCTCAGTTTTCTCATCAAATCACTAAACTTATGGGTAAAAGTTCCAAATTCTGAAAACTCAACGCAAATGCAGTTAAATTACTTATAAGAAAAAAAAAAGATTCATGTTTATACAGCGCTTTTCATGACCACTGGACGTCTCAGAATAATTTTGAAGTTAGTCAGAGATAGAATCTGTGGTTGAAAAGCTTGTTTTTTTTTTAAGACACTAACTGAGAGGGAAAGTAAAATTGAAACAGAAACTAGAACTGAAACAGAAACTGAAAACAAAACAGAAACAAAGCTGGAAAAACAATTTCAGGTTTTTGGGGAAACTGACACTGGTTAGAACCAGATAAAAGGAGGCACTGTCCTCCCCAGATCAGGCAGATCAGACAGGAGTGGAGCGCCGGTAAGCAGAAGGAAGTGAAGACTGAATTCAGAAGCTGTTTCTGTTATTTAAAGTAGCCTACTTAATAGACACGGGCTTTCAGTGTACAGGTTGTCACTAAAGGACTTGGATAAATGGAAGACTGGTAAATCCACGCCATCAACAGTGTTGTGAGCAAAGCTGAGGAGGTTCTGGAGAAGTGTGCCTTGTGGTGAAGACTGTACCCACAGAGTTCGGATTGAGAGGGAACTGCTGTCAGAAGAACAATGGCTAAATCCTAGAAGAAGCCAAAAATCTACCTGAGGAACTTCAGAGTTGTGAAGAACTATGTGACTGTAATTGCTGCCACGTATACGGGCAGACTGCCCAGTGAAATCATAAGATTTGTTGTATCTGACAGTTAAGGTGTAATTTGTAATATATATATTGACCATGATCTGTCTGTTGTTTCATGTTTAATTTATGTTGGTTTTGGTTGGAGTGTTAAAGCAAAATTTATAAAAGTAAAATCTTGCCCATTTGGTTTGGTTTCCTAAATTAGGGTCAATCGGTGGATTTGATTCTTCATGTTTGTTGGCAGTCTCCACAAGGATCATAACAAAATCAGGGCTCATCCGGGGTCAGATCATCCCCAATTAGATGGTAGAACAGGTTCACTGGAATTTTCCAGAGTTTTAAGAAACAAGATTTCACATTTACTTTGGCTGTGTTCAGTGTGAACTCAACATGAGTATCATCAATGTACAGGAACTTGTTAAGAGGGATAATTTGATTCTCAGTATATTGCAGTAGTTGAAAAAGGTCGATTTGGTCACGATATCAGCACATGTGGGGGTTCGTGTAAGCCCAGGGACAAGAAAGTGGAGATATTCGAAGAATTGGTTCCTTAAAAGGATGTTTCAACTAGTATTCCAATAGAACGAGCCAAAATTGAGTTAGAGAAGATAAGATTGGAAAGAGAAAAAGAAAGACAAGACAATATGAAGTGAGAAAACTTGAATTTGAACTAGAGGATAAAACTGGATAGGGAAAAGAAAGAAAAAGAACGAGAACAAGAAATGCAAAAATTGGCATTAGACCATGAAGTGAAAATGGAAAGGCTCAAAGCCAGTGGGCATGCACTAGGGGTGAAAATTGAGGATGACCCAGATGAAACTCATCGTAGTTTTGAATTGGTAAAGAATATATGCTTGATACCTACATTTAGTGAAGAGAGAATGGAAATGTACTTTGTATCATTTGAGAAAATTGCCATTAATATGGAGTGGCCTAAATCATCTTGGCCAATGCTCCTACAGCGTTTTCGTAGGGAAAGCTTTGGAGGTGTAGTCATTTCTTTCACAAGTCTATGACAGAGTAAAGACTGCTGTTCTCAATGCCTATGAGTTGGTACCAGAGGCCAACAGATAAAAATTTAGGAATTTAAAAAAGAAACAGAGCCAGACATATATGGAATTTGCTAAGGAGGAGGAAATGTTGATTGACAGGTGGTATAGATCGATGAAGATTGCACAAGATTTTGAGAACCTTAGGGAAGTAATTCTGTTGGAAAAATGCAAAAATAGTGTTCCTTCAGGAATAAGGTCCCACCTGGGAGAACATAAAGTTGGTAAAATAATGGATGCTGCAGTAATGGCAGATGATTATGAATTGACCCACAAAAGTAGTAGTTACTGCCTCAGTTTGGAACCTTTCAGAGAAGTTGGAGAGATAGGAAGGTTGATAATGAAAAGAGATCTGGTTCTAGTGAGAAAGATGACAAATGTAAAAAAACAGACACACCTCAGGTTAATAAAAAAGGAGGCCAGGAAGAAACGTTTGGCTTGAGGGAACCAACATGCTAATTCTGTCATAAGAAAGGACATTTGAAGAATGAGTGTTAGAAGTGGAAAAACAAGCCTGTTGCATGTGTACAGTCGAAGGGTATTTCCACAGAAGATAATGTCCTAGTGGGTGACATTTCTCCCACGTTCACTGATAGAATGAATCAGTTTGCAGAGAACTATAGAAGATTTCTGCTTGAGGATAAGGTATCCCCACAGCAGGCTGGTGAAGTAGGCAAGTCAATTGTCATCCTTTGAGATATAAGGCGGCACAGTCACTGATGTTGGCAGGTGACATGAATTTCTTCCCCTGGTAGTTTGCCGAATGTGAAGGTGTTAATCCAAGGGATAGACAGAACCTATATAGTACGCTTATACAGGGTTTATTTAAAATGTGACTTGGTCATTGGTCCTGTTACTGTTGGGGTTGTTCCTAGTTTGCCCGTTGCAGTGGTAGACTTTCTGCCAGGAAGTGACTTCACTGGGGATAAAGCAGTGGCGTCTACAGTAGTTTCAGAAAAGTTGGGTGAGGTTGCTGGAACTGAGGTTTTACAGGAAGATTTTCCCAGAATATTCCCACACTGTGTTGTGACTAGATCCTAGGCTCAAAGGGTTAAACAAGATGAGATGGATTCAGCTGTTGTGGAGGATAATTTGGGTGTTCGGTTGGGTCAGACATTTTTCAAAGATGAGGATGGTGGTATTAAAGGCTCCAAGGCTAGCAATGGTGAGTTGTTTAGCAGATCCTCTTTGATTGAGACACAACAGGCAGACCCGGAATTGAGAAGCTTGTCTCAGATGGCATGTTCTGAGGGAGAGGCTTAAAAGGTCCCCGAGTGTTATTATGTCACGAATGACATTCTGTTGAGAAAGTGGAGACCTTCCCAGAGGCTTGCTGATGAGGATTGGGCTGTAGTCCATCAAATTGTTGTCCCTCCTTGCTACTGCAGTGAAACTTTGAGAATTGCTGATGAGATACCAGATGCAGGTCATTTGGTTGTTCGGAAGACACAAGCTAGGGTAATGATGCTGAAGTTTCACAGGGATGTCAGATGATTGGGAAGCCACAGCCTTTGATTAAGCCAGCCCCATTAATACCGATACTTACATCTGAAGAACCATTTAGTAAGGTCCTTGTGGATTGTATAGGTGTAGCATAGGTGGTAGAAAATGTAAATGGTGACACTGGTGCACATAATACACCAGATGATGAGAGTCTGAGACTGAGTATTCCCAGATTGAACTTCCTGTGGTGAAGCTGGCGAACACAGAGGTGTTGGAGGGTCTGGAAGAGGTGCTACAACATCTACCTGAGCACCAGAAGACAGACAAAATTGACTTATTGAGGGAGTATAAGCTGGCATGTGCAGATAAGCCAGGTCGCACCTCTCTGGCTATTCATGAGGTTGATATAGGGGAAGCTAAACAAAGTAAACAAAACCCCTACTGACTCAATCCTAGTAAATTGGCCAAAGTCAGAAAGGAGGTTCAGTACATGTTGAATAAAGGTACAAAGTAGTTGGAATTCTCCTGTTGTTTAAAACCAGATGGTTCTCAAAGGTTCTGTATAGATTACCAAAAGGTTAATGCGGTAACTAAGGTGGACTCCTATCGGATCCCAAGGCTTGAGGATTGTATTGATAGGGTGGGGAACTCGGCTTTTGTTAGCAAGATTGATTTGCTTAAGGGATATTGGCAAGTCCTCTTGTCTGACCAAGCTAAAGAAATATCTGCTTTTGTGACACCAGATGGTCTGTTCCAGTGTAAAGTCCTGCCATTTGGTATGAAAAATGCACCAGCTACATTTCAAGGATTAACCAATCAAGGTATTTCCAGATTGAATCATTGTGTTGTGTACATTGATGACCTTTTGGTATACAGCGACACTTGGATTGATCCTGTCAGACATTTGAGAGCTTTATTTGACAGGTTGGCCAAAGCCACCATCGTCATAAACCTGGCAAAGAGCGAATTTGCCAAGGCCAAAGTCACTTATTTTGGACATATCGTAGGTCAAGGTCAAGTATTACTATGAGAGGCCAAGGTTCAGGCAATAACAGATTCTCCTGTACCCAAGACAAAGAAAGAAGCGTTAAGGTTTCTGGGTATGTGTGGGTTCTATCGGAAATATGTCGCTAATTTCAGCACAGTAGTCACCCCATTGACAAATCTGTTAAAAAAGAACATGAAGTTCGAATGGTCAGAATCATGCCACACAGCACTTGACAAGTTAAAGGTCATTTTAAGAAAAGAGCCATCTCTTGCAGACCCAGATTTTAATAAACAATTCAAAGAGGCTATTGATGCCAGTGAAGAAGGGGTAGGAGCGGTGCTGTTCCATGATGATACTGGTAATGGAATGGCCCATTAGCTACTTCTCTCAAAAGCTCAATAAACATCAAAGTACTCGAACATCAAGAAAGAAGCTTTAAGTCTTGAACAGTTTGAAGTATATTAACTGATAGGGAGAAATATTGGTTTATGCAGATCACAATCCACTTGCGTTTCTGGAAATATTCAGAACAATGAACCTCTGGCTGTTTCACGGTGTTTGATTTCCAACATTTACAATATCAACTGTGCAAGTTGCAGGGAAAAGCAATGGATTTGCTGATGCTCTATCCAGAGTTTAAAGAAGGGGTGTAAAAGAGAAGGAAGGCACTGTGTTATGATAATTCTATGATGTTTGAATCCTAATTGTCACATTTACTTGGGTTTTGTTACTGGTTAAGATCTTATAATTTTGTAAATATGATATAATTGTGGAATATGAAAATATTAGTGTACAGTATGCAATAAGCTATTTGTTTTAAGAACTTGCTGTATTTCTAAATTATTATAAAGAAAACTTTGCTATGATAAAGCTTTCTTTTCCCAAGTTGGGGGGGGGAGGGTGGGGGGGGGGTGCGAAGTGTGATGGAATCTGTGGCTGCAAAGCTTTTTTTTAGACCCTGAGAGGGAAAGTAGAATTGAAACAGGAACTGGAACTGAAACAAAAACAGAAGCCAAAGCTGAAACAGAAGCTGGAAAAACAATTTCAGGTTTCCAGGGAAATGGACACTGGTTAGAACCAGATAAAAGGAGACAAGGTCCTCCCCAGATCAGATAGGAGTGGAGCACCAGCAAGCAGGAAAAAGTGAAGACTGAATCCAGGAGCTGCTTCTGTTATTTAAAGTAGCTGACTAAACAGAACTGGCCATACAGTGCACAGGGTATCACTGAAGGACTCAGATAAAGGAAAGACAGGTAAATCCACGCCATCAAGCCTGTCGTGAGCAGAGCTGGAGGTGGTTCTGGAGAAGTGCGCCTTGTGGTTAAAACCGCACCCGTAGAGCTCGGATTGAGAGGGAACTGCTGTCAGAAGAAGAACAGCAGCTAAATCCTTGAAAGAAAGAGCTGAAATCTACCTGAGGAACTTGAGAGTTATGAAGAACTATGTGACTGTAATTGTTGCCCCTTTTGCTGGGTGGACTGCCTAGTGAAACTGTGAGACCCATCTCTGCTGTATCTGATAGTTAAAATGTAACTTGCAATATATATATATTGATCATGATCTGCCTGTTGTTTCATGTTTAATTTATGTTGGTTTTGGTTTGAATGTTAAAGTAAAATTGATAAAAGTGAAATCCTGTCCGTTTGGTTTGCTTTCCTAAATTGGAATCAATCGTTGGATTTGATTCTTTTTGTTTGTTGGTGGTCTCCAAGGGGATCATAACAGGTGCAATGTAGGAATAAGCTGACGCTCGAAATCAATGAATATCTGGTTTTGTATATTTCGACTCTAAAATGAAATTGTTTATCGACCAGAGGTATTTTTTTCCCAAAATATCAGGCTTAATCCTAAAATGCATGGTGTCAAAAAGTCACATGTTCCTCATATACTGTGACCAGGTTAATATGCATGTGGAGTCCAACTCTCTCTTCCATGTTGGGGTCCTACTCACCTTTCCCTGATGGTCATGCTTCATTTCCCAGCCTCTTGGGAGTTCCAGCTGTTTATTAGCAAATAAGTTCAGGAATGACACCAGGTCTCGATTATGCTGATAGCGCTCAAAGTTATGGGCGTCCCGCCTCACTTTGGTGATCATGTGTTTCAAGCAGGTGTTGGTTGTAAACATCCGATAGGCACACTGATAAAAACAATTCAAAATTGACAAGAATGATCACCACAATATGGGAAATTACCATCTCTCAGGTAACATAAGGTTATTACTTATTGAGAAAGTGCTAAATATCACTGTTGCAAACTTAATATTCAATTAAATCCTCTCACATACTCACATTTTACACATTTCCCATATCCTAGTACAATTAGAAATATAATACTCCATAAAGTATTTGATCATCTGTGTCTGCATTTTCCTGATGTGCTTCAATCATGGTCTTAGCCAAACATCCTTCCAACTACTTTTTAAAAACATTTAAATCAATAGAGCAAACTACTTTGATGAGAGTCAGTTCAACATAACTGTTACTCTGGAAAAACAAATCCCTAGTTTTGGTTCAGCTTGTCACTTCTGTACCCACATTCGGGTACAAAATGGCACCAAGTTACATAGAAACATAGAAAATAGGAGCAGGAGTAGGCCATTCGGCTGCTCGAGCCTGCTCCGCCATTCATTATGATCATGGCTGATCATCCAACTCAGTAACCTGTTCCTGCATTCCCCCCATATCCTTTGATCCCTTTAGTCCCAAGAGCTACATCAAATCCTTCTTGAAAACATACAATGTTTTGGCCTCAACTGCTTTCTGTGGTAGTGAATTCCACAGGCTCACCACTCTCTGGGTGAAGAAATTTCTCCTCATCCCAGTCCTGAAAGGTTTACCCCGTATCCTTTGACTATGACCCTTGATTCTGGACTCCCCCACCATCGGGAACATCCTTCCTGCATCTACCCTGTCAAGTCCTGTTAGAATTCTTTAAGTTAAATAATTATCCACAATATCTACCATCCACAGCATCAAGTCCCTCTCTCAAATTTTTTTTCTGCAATAAAAACAAATTCAATTCTTTGAGTACCTCCTGAGAAACGAAAACCTTGGGCTGCATTTTAATTGGCTCGCAGCCGTTCTCAGTGGCGAGCTTGAAAGAAGATGCGGTGCACGCACGACTTATGCGCTGCTGAGCCCCCATGATATTTTGTGCAGAGGCTCATTTAAATGGAGGGGGCGGAACGGCCCCCCCCGATGTCATAGAGGGGGCGGCCACTCCGTCCCTGACATTGGCGCCTGGTGCGGTGCCATTTTTAAAGGGCTTCACGCCCTTATCGGCAATTAAAATTTTTTAAAGAAAACAGCACCCTTAATTTAAATAAAAACAGTCAATTAAACATCAAAGCCCCTCTTCCACCCCCTGCCAATGATCAAGCAAGATATTTATTTCCCTCCTACCCCGAAAAACCATTTTTGTTGGCACGGATCTTTCATCCTCAAACTTTATAATCCTTGCCCTTCAACCCCTTCCCACCATCCTCTAAGCCAATGTAAACAGTTCCCCCGCTCCCCCCAAACCCCACCCTGAAAATTTCACTCATTCCCCCCCCCTCCCCACCAGTGTCACGCCTTGGAACTCCGAACGGGAGTTCCGGCCAGAGGCCGGAATATATGCGTGGGATGGCCATCGCTACCAGTTAAGTCATTTTTTAATTGTAGTATCATTTGCATATTCAGATGAAGGATCCGCCGCCGAGTAGCGGGGGGTCCGCACTGAGGCCTCGCCACCGCTGGTAAAATGCAGCGGGGCCTTTCTGGCACGGGGGTCATGGCGGGCCTTTCCCGGAAGAATTTTCCAGGCCCCCTGCCACGACCCCCGAGGACTAATACAATTCAGCCCCTTACGTCAAAGACAGGCTTTTATCTGAACCCTTAATAATACATCAATGCCTTTGAATTTGACGGATATTTCAAACACAGTCTTACCAATGAATTGTACCCAATTAAAATCACACATTTTTAACAAACCAACATCCATAAGATATTTGCAAGGTTTTCTTAAAAATAATTTGCATCCAAATCTTCTTTCTTTGCTTTTGACATCCATCTGTTGTACGTACATCTCATGTACATTGCACTAATGTGCATCATTTGCATTGATCCACACAATCCATCTGCTATTCTTGACGTCAACTGTCTAGTTTTCTCTAAATGCTACTGCACTCCTTATACTCATTAAATGGCCGCATAGTTTATTGTCCTTGAGGCACCCTCCCTGCAGAATTGGGTGGAGTCCCTCCTTCGTGGGCAATTTGTGGCCCAGGGAGGACCCCCACCAGGAACCAATTCACCCCCTGGGATACCCCTTCCCCTGGACTGCAAGACCGCCCCCCAGCCCCCACTTGCTGGGGCCTTCCAGACTGGCTCCGGCGACCCCGCCTCACCTACCTCTTGTCCGGGGTTCCAGCACTGGGCCTGGGTCCGATGCCCCTGCGGTACTAGCAGTGGCCGCCGCTCCCGGTAGCGCTGCTGATACTGATGAGCTGCAGGTAGGATCTCTGTCTTTAAAGGGACCTTTTCGGCCTGGCATCGGGAGCTCTGCCTCCTGCACAAAATCTAACTCCTAGGATCAGCAGCTATTCTCTAGGCTCCTACAGTAATCAGCATATCTAAATGAAACAACAGAATAACTATCTTACAGGGTTTGAATGTAGCACTGTGAAGAATTCTGGACTGGTGAAGAATTTGACAGGAGGAGACTGCAGCAGCAAATTCATTCGAGAGCGGGAGGCAGAGTGAGAAAGTGTAGGCTCTCTTCTGAAATCTGTTGCAATAAAGAGAAAGTCAAAACCTTTCTTAACTCCATTTTGCATGTCTGTCATCAAACAATCATAACTCTTTGCCCAAAACAAGATGTGCTATTTTCAGACATCTTGCAGTCTCATCTCATCACATGATGATCACACATTATACTGCACATTGTTACATTTTCAAAAGAGCAGCATTCAGTAAAAAATCATTGTACAGGAAGGACAATATAAAATGTTGAAAAAAATTCAAGAAAATATAGTACTCTTGATGTTGATTTCACTTTGGTTAATCTAGTCAGAAATTAATTGTAAATTGTTTGGAGTTTTCAAGTTTCAAGATAGATACTGTAACACTACAGCATGTTAAAATGATGAGTCATCCCCAGTTAACCAGAGCAGTGGTACCATAAGTAGTTTCGGAATAGCTCTCTCTGGATGTGATTAATCAGACGCACTCTCTTTTGGGGTTATTTGAATAGGTAAAGCCATCAGGTTTTTAAACAAAAGGCGGTGATAAGTGATGCATTAAGATTCTTAGATTTGGTGCTCCAAATGTAATTTTTGCTAGATTTTTAGAATTTCTTTTAATACTCTTCATGGGGCAGAACATTCATCCTGGAAAATAAAACATTTTCTACTTTTTCAGGAGGCATGGTTTGGTAAACTTGCTTCCAATGGCTAAGGCCTAAAAATAGCCTTGCAGTGTCAACATCAAACTATCTCATGTCAGTCACAGGACAAGCCAAATATTCCCACACCAGATATTTTATGAGCTCTCTGAATGGGATTGAAAGATTTAGTGGCAAATAATGAGTTCACACCCATAAAGAACTGGGTTGAGACTGCCTAAAGTTTTCCTGTTAAGGTCAGAGAGGAGACTTACAATCAACCATCCTAGCTGAAACAATATTAATTCTTAATCTGAATTTAAATTATGATGTCAGGCTCTTTGCTGCCTCAGCTGCTTAATGCAGTGAGTAGCCGAAACATACAGGCCAGAAAGACCTCAGGCTCAATCTCTTATCTGTACTAAATTTGTTGATCTCAGGCAGGGTGGCTATAAAAACATGACAAATAGTCTCAAAATCACTGGGTTAGAAAGGGAAAACCAGCTTGCTCTTGATCACGACCCAACATACACTATTGAAAATGGTTGCACATGGTTTCTGGGCGAGGACAGGAATGAGGCTCAGTGGTGACGTCACTGCAGATGGGTAGCCTAGCGACAATCTTTCTGGGATCACTTAAGAAAATGGCCATTTGCTCAAGATACCCGAGGGCAACCAGCACCTGTGGAACAATACCCCACCAATGAGTCAACCCCTTCAGGAAAGGAGAGGCAGGAATTGATGGAAGGAGGAAGGAACTTTGAGAAACTATTGTAAATGCATCAAAAGGTTTGTGGTGTAGCAATAAAAATTGTGGTATAATAGCAGAGCATGCGGTAATCAGCTGTGTGAATGTGCTAGTTATAAGGTCTATAATCCTGGAATCAGGGCAAAAACTCTCCGCTGGCTGGAGTCATACCGAGCACAAAGGAAGACGGTTGTGATTGTTGGAGGCCAATCATCTCAGCCCCAGGACATTGCTGCAAGGGTTCCTCAGGGTAGTGTCATAGGCCCAATGATCTTCAGCTACTTTATCAATGACCTTCCCGCCATCGTAAGGTCAGAAGTGGGGACGTTCACTGATGATTGTACGATGTTCAGTACCATTCGCAACTCCTCAGATACTGAAGCTGTCCATGTCCGTATACAGTAAGACCTAATCAACATTCAGGCTTGGGCTGATAAGTGGCAAGTAACATTCACACCACACAAACGCCAGGCAATGATGATTTCCAACAAGGGAGAATCTAACCATCTCCTCTTGACATTCAATGACATTACCGTCGCTGAATTGCCCATTATCAATATTCTGGGGGTTACCATTGACCAGAAACTGAACTGGACCAGCCACATAAGTACTGTGGCTAAAAGAGCAGGTCAGAGGCTGGGAATTCTGTGGCACATAACCCACCTCCTGTCTCTCCAAAGCCTGTCTACCATCTACAAGGGACAAGTCAGGAGTGTGATGGAATACTCTCCATTTGCCTGGATGAGTGCAGCTCCAACAACACTCAGCAGGTTCGACACCATCCAGGACAAATTACCCTGCTTGATCGACATCCCATCCACCGCCTTAAACATTTACTCCCTCCACCGTTGATGCACAGTGACAGCAGTGTGTACCATATTCAAAATGCACTGCAGCAACTCATCACAGCTCCTTCGATAGCACCTTCCAAACCCACGACCTTTTCCACCTAGAAGGACAAGGGCAGCAGGCGCATGGGAACACCATCACCTGCAAGTTCCCCTCCAAGCCACACGACATTCTGACTTGGAAATATATCGCCGTTCTTTTGCTGTTGCTGGATCAAAATCCTGGAACTTCCTTCCTAACAGCACTGTGGGTGTACCTACACCAGATGGACCGGAGTGGTTCAAGAAAGGAGATCACCACCACCTTCTCAAGGGCAATTAGGGATGGCCTAGCCAGCAATGGCCACATTCCATGAAACGAATAAAACAAATCTGGTCACTTTACAGTAAATGCTCTAATTTTAGTTCAAGACATTCTTCTATCTCTCTTTTCTTTCTCTTGGCCCCTCTTAGGCCTTTCTTTCCTGTCTCCTTCCCTTTCTGGAACCCAGAACGCTCTGGGATAGTTTCATTGGTGCTAATTGCCCTCAGGATATCTTGAGCAAGTGGTCACTCCCTTCTCAGATCCCAGAGAGACTGTCACCAGGCTACTCATCTTCCATTTCTCCCCGCTTGGGTATTTGTCCCACCTCAAACCCACTTCCTGCCCCAATTCTTCACTGTTCCTCTGCCGCCATCCCAAGATTAAATCCCCTGATCAGCTCAAGACTACCTCCTGATCAGTTGGAAGGCTCTGATTGATCCCCCAGCTTCAAGAGGCTGCCAGCCGCCCTTAATTGGACAGGGAATCAGTCTCCACGCCAATAAGGGAGTGCCTGGTCAAAATTCCAACCAGTGACTGCTTCCCCCGGGGACGGGTTCAGGATCTGGAAACAGTCCCGGCTCCTGCTTTTTGCCCCCAAAGCAAAAATTCAGCTCCATGACTTTGAGACATGACTCAGTGATGACACCTGGCCCCTAAACATCACCTCCCTGCCCGTCTATACATTCCACCACCTGGTCTGCCCAAATTGTTGCGGCCCTAGTAACCAAATTTCACCATGGCTGCTCCTCCTCGTCCCCCTTCAAGCATCCCATCTTGTTTCTCCCCTCTCTTATTAAATTCTTGTTCTCTACCACATTCAAGCCTGTTGTTAGGTCTCACCAAGATATTTGAATCCCTTTCCTTCCTCAGCCTCTATAATAAGTGACTTCCCACCCTTGATTATTTCAATTCAAGACAGGATGGAAAGTGAAATGCTATTCAAAAATGGAAAGAAAGAGAAAACTGGGAACTACAGGCCAGTTAACCGGACATCAGTCATCAGGAAAATGCTGGAGCCTATTATTATGGAGGTGTTAACAAGGCACTTAGAAAATCATAATATGATTAGGCAGAGTCAACATGGTTTTGTGAAAGTAAAATCATGTCTGACAAATATATTAGAGTTTTTGAGGATAAAGGAGAACCAGTGGATGTAGTGCATTTGGATATCCAAAAGGCAGTCAATAAGGTGCCACATAAAAGATTACAACACAAGATAAGGGCTCATGGGGTTGGGAGCAATATATCAGCACAGATAGAGGATTGGTTAATGGACAGAAAGCAGAGAATAGGGATAAACAGGGCATTGTCAAGTTAGCAGACTGTAACTAGTGGGGTGCCGCAGTGTTCAGTGATGGAGCATCAGCTATTTACGATCTATATTAATGACTTATATGAAGGTACCGAGAGTAATGTATCCAGGTTTGCGGACGATACAAAGCTAGGTGGGACAGAAAGCTGTAAGGAGAGCACAACAAATAGACATGTTAAGTGAGTGGGCAATATGTGGCAAATGGAGTATAATTTGGGGAGATGTGAGGTTATTCACTTTGGCAGGAAGAATAGAAAAGCAGAATATTTTTTAAATGGTGAGAAAATTTTAATTGTTACCTTTCATAAAGATTTGGGTGTTCTCATACAAGAAACTGGCAGGCAGGTACAGCATGCAATTAGGAAGACAAATGGCACATTGGCCAGTATTGCAAGGGGGCTGGAGTACAAGAGTAAGGAAGACTTGTACAATTGTACAGGGCTTTTGTGAGACCACACCGGGAGTACTGTCTGCAGTTTTGGTCTCCTAATCGAAGGAAGGATATACTTGCCTTGGAGGCACTGCAGCAAAGGTTCACTAGATTGATTCCTATAATGAGAGGGTTGTCCCACAATGAGAGGTTCAGTAGATTAGGCCTATACTCACTGGAGTTTAGAAGAATCAGAGGTGATCTCATTGAAATATACAAGATTCTGAAGGGGCTTGACAGGGTCAATGCTGAGAGGGTATTTCTCCTGATTAGAGAGGCTAGAGCTAGGGGGCACAGCCTCAGGATAAGGGGTCAATCATTTAAGACTGAAATAAGGAGGAATTTCTTCACTCATAGGGTTCTTTACCCCAAAGGGCTATGCATGCTCAGTTGCTGAGTATATTCAAGATTAATATAGATAGATTTTTGGACTCTAGGTGAATCAAGGGATATGGGGATCAAGCATGAAAATAGAATTGAGGTCAAAGATCAGTCATGATGTTATTGAATGGTAAAGCAAGTCAAAGCCATATGGTCTACATCTATTCCTATTTCTTATGTTCTTATGACTCGCTCCTCCGATTTCACTGCCTTCTTATCCTTCATTAACCTTTCCCTCCATATAAACTTTCTTACCCTTATTCATGGCCACTCCCTTGATTTGGCCATCTTATATTGCCTCACTACTCCCAGTGTCTTCATCACACAATCCCCCCCCCCCCACTACTCCCTTCCAATCCAACCTCATTTTCTGTCCAACCCCAAGAGAAATAATCTCCCCAGGTCACTTACAACTGAACTTTCATAACAAATAATTGTTTAGTCTTTGGTCCTCCAGTCACCTCAATCCTGCTGCAGCTGTTAATCTGCTCAGTCAGTCCTTCCTCTCCACCTTGGATTCCCTTATCCACAGTAAAGTCCTTACTCTCTCTTCCACTCTGGTAATTCCCACTGGTATGGCCTCCATCTTTGTTCTCTCGAGTACAAGACTTGAACACATCTGAAGCACTATCGGGCTTTCATTTCCTCTGACAAAACTGCTCACTACGCCAAGATAATCCTGGAATGCAAAGATAACTTCAACTTCTTTTTTCCAATACCAACAGTTACCTCAAACCCCCAACCCCATCCCCTCTGCCCTCATCTCCAACAACAAGCGCAAGAGTTCATGGAATTCTTTTCCACTAAGACTCAGACCATCTGTTCAGTTGCCTCTGCTGCACACCCCTGTTCCATTTGCCCACTTAACTAAACTTCCCCCAAAGTTTCCTCCTTCCCAAGATCTACTCTTGCTTCTCTTTTATCTCCTCTCATGTCCTCTCCGAGCTCAACTTATCCATGAGACACTCCTCCTGCTCTCTTGTTCACACTTTCACGAAACCGCTGACCACCCAACTTCCCTTCTCAGCCCCCATGCTAGCTGACATTGTACATGGTTCCCTATCCTCAGGCAGTGTCCCCATCCCTTTAAAATCATCAGTCATCACCCCTCTCCTGAAAACAAAACACCCCAACCCTTCTGTTCTTGCAAATTGCTACCCCATCTCCAATCTCCCTTTCCGCTTCAATATCCTTGAACATATTGCCATTTCTGAAATCTTTGCTCATCTTTTTTGTAATTCCATTCAAATCATTCCAAACATGTTTCTACCTTGCCAAAGCACTGACCTGGCCCTAATTAAAATCATAAATGACTTCCTCTGTGACTGTGACCATGGTGCGTTATTACTCCTCATCCTTCTTGACCTTTGGGTAGCCTTTGACACCGTCAACCACACCATCCTCCTCCAACGCCTTTCCTCCATTGTCCAGCTGAGTGGTACTGCCCTCTCTATGTTCTACTCTTACCTACAGAGTCGTAGCCAAAGCATTTAATGCAACACCTACTCTTCCCACCCCACACTATTACTTCTGCCCCCCAACTCCGCGCTTCATCCAAGGATCTATCCTGTCCCTCTGCTGATCCTCATTTACATGTTAACTCTACATGACATCATCTGAAGACATGACATAACGTTCCACCTGTGCCCTGATGATGCGATCTCTCTTGATGCCTCCACTGTACCTGTGTTGTCAGTTTGCTTGGGACGGCACCGCAGCCTCACAGCTCCAGGGACCCAGGTTCGATTCTGGGTACTGCCTGTGTGGAGTTTGCAAGTTCTCCCTGTGTCTGCGTGGGGTTTCCCTGGGTGCTCCGGTTTCCTCCCACAGCCAAAAGACTTGCAGGTGATAGGTAAATTGGCCGTTGTAAATTGCCCCTATTGTAGGTAGGTGATAGGGAATATGGGATTACTGTAGGGTTAGTATAAATGGGTGGTTGTTGGTTGGCACAGACTCGGTGGGCCGAAGGGCCTGTTTCTGTGCTGTATCTCTAAATAAAAAAATAAATAAACATCCACTCTTGGATGAGCTTAACTTCCTCCAGTTAAACACCGTGAAGATCAAAGCGATCCTCTTTCATCCCAGCCATAAACTCTATATCCTTACTAGGGATTTTAGCACCCTCTTCAGCTGGAAGATGGCTGCTCACAACCTCAGCATCCTAACTGACCGTGATCTGAGCTTCCAACCCCATCACAAAGATGGCTTACTTCCATCTCTATCGCATTGCCAGTCATTAGTCAAGCCACTCATCCTCCTCTCTCCATAACCTTCAATTCATCCAAAACTCTGCTACCCAAATCCTAATCCACATTAAGTCCCATTCAACTATCACCTCTGTCCTCAACGATCTACATTTGCTCTTGCGCCCTTCATGCTTCTGATTAAAAACTCTTATCCTCATGTTTAAATACCTTCATGGCCTCCTCCCTCCTTATCTCTGCAAGCTCTCCAACCATATAATCCACCAATAACTCTGCATTCCTTTAACTCTGGCCTCATTCAACCCCATTCTCTTCGCTCTACCACTGATGGTCATGTATTCAGTAATCTGGGCTTTGGAATTTCCTCCCTAAACGTTTCCACCTCTCTCCCTTCCTTTATATCTCTCATTTATATCTACCTCTTTGACCAAGGTTTTAGTCATCCCATCTAAAATCTTTTTTGACTCAATGTTGTTTTTGTCTGTTTAACTTTCTGTGGAGTGACGGGATATTGTTCGATATTTAAAGAGCTGTATAAATAGAAGTTGTTGTTGTTAGCTAAAGGTGGTGTTGTTTTACTTTTGTTAGTCAGAATATTTGCAGAAATTAGTAGCAACCAGATTTCCTGAGAACAATAGGCCGAATGGGTAAAGGCATGCCAGAGGGCATGTTCTGATAAAGTGTTTTGAAATAACCTCTCTTACTGTGTGATTAAAACATATGATCAAATCCTCTTAAAAGTACTACCTAAGTAGTGACATTAGTCACCTGGCTCACAAAAGCTGTAATTAATGATGCAATGAGATCTTTGGATTTAGCACTACAACTTAAGTTTTATGTTAGATTTTTAGACATTTTATAGAATTTTTTGCTGTTTATTACTTAAAGCATTATTTTAATGTCATATTAACCTGTTTAAAATGACGAGCATTAAAAGAACATGATCGGAAAAATAGACTCCCGATCACTCATCCCGAGGCCAGGATTGGAACAGCCATTACTCAAAAGTACTAGGATGTACTTAGTAAGACTAGTAAGTCTTTGAGCTCCAGAATACTACATACTTGGTGCTGGGCTACAATCACAATTCTTAATTGTTTTGTGTGCTAAAGCAATGAATTTCTCTGACAATTTTTGAAGATTTAACAAATTCTGACATTGCGGTCAGTGAACACCTGCATGCAGCAACTGCTATTTCCCACAAGCAAGTAGCATCAACATGCTACTTATGCTAAGAAACTTAAAGAAAGTGAATGCAAATAGCTTGAGAAACAAAAATGTTTTTGATCTTTCATGAAAAGGAAAAGCAAACAGGGCATTTTCATATATTAATTACAGGTATAACCACTGACCACCTCCAGGCGCGTATCCATTGTCTCTCGAGATAAGGAGGCCCAAAAGAAAAGAAACTTCAATAAAAAATATTCATCCACGTAGAAACAAAGTTTCTATCATCTTGTGTTGCCCAGATAGAGTGAGCTGTTGCTATTAGCATGTAACAGTGAAATTGACAGTTAATGATGTGAAGATTTAAAGGTTCAGTCAATGGACCGGAATTTGCTGGAGCAGGATATGCAGCAAGCCCATATAATCAAGACTCTTTCAGGGCATCTGGGACCTTGGTGAACAAGACAAACTATGTATCCCCTTTACTAACCAATCAGATTTAAGGATCGAGAAATAAACAGCTCAAGGACCGAGAAGGAGGGTGAATTAGAGTGGGTGAATTCAATGTCAAGTCAGGTACAGAAAGAAAAATAAAGAGAGGGAAAAGAAGATTGGATTGAGGGAGAGAAAAAAAAAGAGACAGAAAGGAAAAATAAAGAAAAAATATAAAAAATTAAAATCTGACATTTCTAAAATCTCCAACAATAATTCACTACCTTAAGAATTGAGAAGCCACACTTTTAATTGTTCACTTTCTGGGCCAGATTGACACTTATTTACAATTATCACTGTGTGCTATTAATTACAAGATTTACTTTCTGTGGTAAGTTTAATGGGCAATTAATGTGCCAATGCAACCACATCATGAAACTCATGGGAAGGTTATGAGCGAGATGCCATTTTCGCAAAGTAAATGACAGAACATCGCAAGTCAACCGGCAACTTGTCACAATTCATGAGGTATCTCTTCCTTGCCACAAGTTGCTGGCTGATTTGCACATTAATAAGAGCGTGCATCATTCACACACTGTTGGTTCTTTAGTAAACTCTGGTCCACTGCTACAAATATGTTGGAGCTATTTCCTTGATTTAAAAATATTCAATTATTATTTTGTAACCCAAACAGGCAGCAATGAATGCAGAAAATCTGTTACTTTACCTGAACTAAAATGAGCAAAATGACTTTCATCTCTTGCTCCTGCGTCAATGCCACTGGCTTGGCCAGTGTCCTCAGACCTCTCACTGGTCATTGTCCGACGAATACTCTGATACCTGAGAAAGAATGTAACAGAATTTATGCGGTCTTAATATGCTGATGAGATTTAGGGTTTTCTGTTACTGTAGTTGCCAGCCTGTTATTTTTGCCCATTAAATCAAATCAAATGAAAATTCCAGAGTGATGATCACAGAAAAAGAAATCCCAGACTCTTACAGCAGAAACAAAGTCAAACCTGGATGCATTTTCAAAGTCTGCATACAGCACCAGGGTATTTACTCACAACTTAAAACACAAATGAAGAAAACAGTCTGGTGACCACTCTCAATGTTTGTTTAATTAATGTCTGCACAGAAGACCTAGAGAGACCTAGAAGACCTACAGAAGCATATCATCTAGAAACCTAAGGACTAAGTCTGTGCTGCTGTCCCCCTGGACAGCAGTTACACCAGGGGTTATTAAGGTCCTGTAGTTTTTTTTTTTCGGGAATTTGCGGTTTGCCTTTAAGGCTTGCAAAGGATCAGTATTGCTTTAAGAACCAGCAAGCCTCAGGAGTTACAGGAAGGTGCATTTTCATTGCCTTAGAAACAGCCATTTGGAGACTGCGATTCAAAGGGTGCATTCTCGTTACCAAAGATACAGCCACTGGGAGTGAGTATCAAGCGATACATTTGTTACAATTCAATTTTCAAATGGCTTTTTAGTTGAAGACAGTTTGTACTAACAGAACACAGACACAGAGGACACACAGACAGACAGCTGTGGTGTTTAGCACCTGAAAAAGAGCTCTCAGCCATTTAAACTGAAGGAATAGGATTTTTGTTTAATTATTACCTCTCAAAATTCTAAAAAAAAGTCAAGCCAAAACAGAGATCTCTGGTAGTTTAAACTGAAGGAAAGGAAGTTAGACAGTGACAATCTTTTATTCCTCAAAAACTCTAAAGTCAGATTGATTCTATTGAAAGTGTTCGCAAGTTCTTAATTGTTGAAATCCATCGCGAGAGAAGGAAAGCATCACCTACTGCTGGAGTTAGACTACAGACTGTTCTATTGTGGAAGGACACTTTTTTCCCACATTGGACGGCTGTGAGGACTTCAAGCAACATCTGTGAGGACCTCAAGCAACATTGGCCTGTAAATTTGCAAGGACTCTACTTTTTTCAATTTTAAATGTTGTTTATATCTTCATAGTGTTTAAGAATTTAGTTATTATAATTAAAGAGTTGATTTGTTGATTTAAAGACACCTGATTTGGTTAGCCTCATTCGGGGGTTAATAGATGGTACAATTTGGCTGGGTTTTTCTTTAATTTGGAAAGTTTTAAATGATATGTTAGGCGATCTGTGGAGCGACGGGATTGAATTAACAGTGCATTTCACCCACCACAATCAGAATTGTATATTTTGATTGGGGGCTTTGACTGGAGCGGTCGGTCGTAATATATTTCCTGGAGGCTCGTCCGGCATTTGAATAACATATTATATTTGGGGATTCATTCAAGATTTGAATCACATATTAATTGGGTTTCTCGGGATTTGAATCATATCCTAATTGGGGGCTCGCTCGCAGTTGAATCATATTTAATTAGGTGGCTCGCATCTGGGATCAGAATCAGACAAATTTAGAGGGCTCGCATTTGGAATCATGGTAATTACTCATCTCTGGGATAACATATTTAAATTGGGTTCTTGCGTTTGGCATCAAGTTAATTGCTCGAGTCTGGAATCTTTTCAATTGGAAACTTGATTGTTGGGATCGAAATCTGACACCAATTACAAAGAAATTAAAAGAACCAGGTCTCTTGTATAATAAGGTACAGTCTATATCATTGTTATGGCATTAGTGGCATACAGACAAGAACAAAAGACAGTAAGGGGAATAAGAAAAGTGTTAGGCAGAGAAATCAAGGGCCAGAATCAAACAGGGCCACAGTGAAAAATAGTAGGAAGGGGACAAGTAATGTTAAAAAGACAAGCCTTAAGGCTTTGTGCCTTAACGCGCGGAGCATTCGCAATAAAGTGGATGAATTAATCGCGCAAATAAATGTAAACGGGTCTGATATAGTCGGAATTACGGAGACATGGCTGCAAGGTGACTAGGGATGGGAAATGTACATCCAGGGATATTCAGTATTTAGGAAGGTCAGACAAAAAGCAAAAGATGGTGGAGTTGTATTGCTGGTTAAAGAGGAAATTAACGCAATAGTGAGGAAAGATATTAGTTCTGACACTGTGGAATCTGTATGTGTAGAGCTGAGAAAAACTAAGGGACAAAAAACGTTAGTGGGGTTGTATATAGACCCCCCCAAACTGTAGTGGTGATGTTGGGAATGGCATTAAACAGGAAATTAGAGATGCATGCGATAAAGGAACATCTGTAATTATGGGTAATCTACATATAGATTGGACAAATCAAATTAGTCACAATACCGGAGAGGAGGAATTCATGGAGTGCATACGGGATGGTTTTCTGGACCAATACGTTGAGGAACCAATTAGAGAACAGGCCATCCTGGACTGAGTATTGTGTAATGAGAGAGGAATAATTGACAATCTAGTGGTGCAAGACCCCTTGGGGACAAGCGACCATAATATGATAGAATTCTTCATCAAGATGGAGAGTGATGTAGATGATTCTGAGACAAGGATCCTGAATCTTAGTGAAGGAAACTACGAAGGTATGAGGCACGAGTTGGCCATGACGGATTGGGAAACGTTACTTAAAGGGATGATGGTGGATAGGCAATGGCAAACATTTAAAGAGCGCATTGATGAACTGCAACAATTGTTTATCCGTGTCTGGCGCAAAAGTAAAACGGGGAAGGTAGCCAAACCATGACTTCCAAGGGAAATTAGAGATAGCATTAGATCCAAGGAAGAGGCATATAAATTTGCCAGGAAAAACAACAGACCTGAGGATTGGGAGCAATTTAGAATTCAGCAAAGGAGGACCAAGGGATTGATTAAGAAGGGGAAAATAGAGTACGAGAGCAAACTTGCGGGGAACATAAAAACTGACTGTAAAAGTTTCTATAGCTATGTGAAGAGAGAAAGATTGGTGAAGACAAATGTAGGTCCCTTACAGTCAGAAACGGGGGAATTTATTATGGGGAATAAAGAAATGGCTGACCAACTAAATGTATACTTTGGTTCTGTCTTCACAAAGGAGGACACAAATATCACACCAGAAATGTTGGGGAACACAGGGCTTAGTGAGAGAGAGGAACAGAAAAAAATCAGTATTAGTAGAAAAATGGTGTTGGGGAAATTGATGGGATTGAAGGCCGATAAATCCCCAGGGCCTGATGGTATGCATCCCAGAGTACTTAAGAAAGTGGCCCTAGAAATAGTGGATGTATTGGTGGTCACCTTCCAAGATTCTATAGACTCTGGAACAGTTTCTACAGATTGGAGGGTAGCTAATGTAACTCCACTATTTAAAAAGGGAGGTAGAGAGAAAGCAAGGAATTATAGACCAGTCAGCCTGACGTGGGTAGTGGGGAAAATTCTAGAGTTCGTTATCCAAGATTTTATAGCAGAGCACTTGGAGAACAGTGGTAGAATCGGGCAGATTCAGCATGGATTTATGAAAGGGAAATCATGCTTGACAAATCTACTAGAACTATTCGAGGATGTAACTAGTAGAGTTGATGACAGGGTGCCAGTGAATGTGGTTTATTTGGACTTTCAGAAGGCTTTCGACAAAGTCCCACATAAAAGATTAGCATGTAAAATTAAAGCGCATGGGATTGGGGGTAGTGTATTGTGATGGATAGAAAATTGGTTGGTGGACAGGAAACAATGAGTAGGGATAAATGGGTCTTTTTCCGAATGGCAGGCAGTGACTAGTGGGATACTGCAGGGATCGGGGCTAGGACCCCAGATATTCACAATATACATTAATGATTTAAATGAGGGAACTAAATGTAATTTCCCCAAATTTGCAGATGACACAAAACTGGGTGGGAGGGTGAGTTGTAAGGAGGATGCAGAGAGGCTTCAGGGTGATTTGGACAAGTTGAGTGAGTGGGCTAATGCATGGCAGATGCAGTATAATGTGGATAAATGTGAGGTTATCCACTTTGGTAGCAAAAACAGGAAGGCAGATTATCTGAACGGCAATAAACTGAAAGAGAGGAATATGCAGCGAGACCTGGGTGTTCTCGTACACCAGTCGCTGAAGATAAGCATGCAGGTGCAAAAGGCAGTAAAAAAGGCAAAGGGTATGCTGGCCTTCATAGCGAGAGGATTCGAGTACAGGAGCAGGGATGTCTTGCTGTAATTATACAGGGCCTTGGTGAGGCCACACCTGGAATATTGTGTGCAGTTTTGGTCTCCTTATCTGAGGAAAGATGTTCTTGCTATAGAGGGAATGCAGTGAAGGTTTACCAGACTGATTCCTGGGATGGTGGGATTGACGTATGAGGAAAGGTTGAGTCGGTTAGGATTATATTCGCTGGAGTTCAGAAGAGTGAGGGGAGGGGGGTGGGGATCTCATAGAAACCTATAAAATTCTAACAGGACTTGACAGGGTAGATGCAGGAAGGATGTTCCGAATGGTGGGGGGAGTCCAGAACCAGGGGTCATAGTCTAAGGATACAGGGTAAACTTTTCAGGACTGAGATGAGGAGAAATTTCTTCACCCAGAGAGTGGTGAGCCTGTGGAATTCGCTACCACAGAAAGCAGTTGAGGCCAAAACATTGTATGTTTTCAAGGAGGAGTTAGATATAGCTCTCGAGTCTAAAGGGATCAAAGGGTATTGGGTGAAAGCAGGAACAGGCTACTGAGTTGGATGATCAGCCATGATCATAATGAATAGCGGAGCAGGCTCGAACGGCTGAATGGTCTACTCCTGCTCCTATTTTCTATGTTTCAATCTGTGTAGTAGAGTTTTTGGGAAAGCAGAATGTTCCCCTGAGTGACTTGATAACTTTAACTAAGAACACATTACAAGAATTGGTAGTGAAATTGGGGTTGGAATTGAAATCAGGTGCCAAAAAAGCAGAGATAATTGACATAATAGTCAAACATCTGGAATTGGTTAAAGATGAAGATGATAATACAGATGAAGGGCAATACGAGGAACAAGAATGTAGTAGGTCCGAGAGTGATGCAGTGGTATTGGCTAGGATTCAGTTAGAAACAAAAAAATTTGAGGCAGAAAAAGAATTAATAAAACTTGAATTGGAAAAAGAGGAAAGGAAAAGGGAAAAAGAAAAAGCAGTAGCAATAAGAAAACTTGAATTTCAGAGAGAGAGTGAAAGAGAAGAGAGGGAATTTAAATTAAAAGAGATGGAACTAAGACAAAGGGGTAGTCTTATAACCAGGGAAAATTCGTGTCAGGAAGAATCTGAATTTAGATCAGGACCCAGCAAGAAGTTGTTTAAATTTATACAGTCTCTTCCTAAGTTCGAGGAAAGGGACGTAGAGGCATTTTTCATATCTTTTGAAAAAATAGCCAAACAGATGAAATGGCCAAAAGAATGCTGGACACTGCTTATGCAGGGCAGGCTGGTAGGCAGATCTCATGAAGCTTCTGTCATGCTTTCTGAAGAGGCTTCTGCAGATTATGAGATGTGAGAAAGGGCTATTCTCTCTGCATATGAGTTAGTCCCTGAAGCTTACCGTCAGAAGTTTAGGAACTTAACGGAGATTGACTGGACAGACATATCTAGAATTGTAGAGGGTGAAGCAAATAAATTTTGATCGTTGGATACAGGCATTAAAGATAGAAACCAAATATGAGAACCTTCGAGAATTGATTCTCTTGGAAGAGTTTAAAAACTCCATTCCTTCAGTAGTGAGAACTCATATAGATGACCTGAAAGTTTTGAAAGCTAGGCAAGCAGCAGAGATTGCTGATGATTTTGAGCTTGTGAATAAGCCTCCCTATTTTGTCCGCCACCCCCATAAACCAGAGAAGGATAGAAAGTGGAAGAGTGAAAGGAAGGCAAGTAGCCGGGGACAGGAAGGAACAGCTGGGAATGCCCCAGGATCACCTCCTCAGGTCAGAAAGGAAGGTGCTGAGGGTAGAAGTGAGGTTCGCAAGCCAAAGTGTTATCATTGCAACAAAACGGGTCATCTTCGTTCAGAGTGCTGAAAATTGCCAGGTAAACCCATAGGACTTGTAGGGGTACACAAAGTTAGTGCAGAGGAAAAGACTCTGACTGAGAGTATTGCAGTACAGGCTATAGCTTTAACGACAACTGTGAATGTGAAACCAGATACCAAAACTAAGAGTGTAGAGGTTAAGAATAAAATACCTGAGAGTTATAATGATTTTTTGTCAAAGGAGAGAGTAACTCCGTATCCTGTAAGTGAGGCAGGAAAACCTATCATTATACTCAGGGCTACAGGAGCGACCCAAACACTCTTGCTGGGGAAAGAAAGGAGGTTTCCACCAGAGAGCGCCTTGAACGCTAAAGTTTTAGTTATTGGAATTGACGGAGTGTGTATACCCGCACCTTTGTATAAAGTACGCCTAGAGAGTGACTTAATATCTGGGATAGTAACTGTAGGTGTTGTCCACAGTGTACTAGTAAAGGGAATTGATCTACTCGTAGGAAACGATTTGGCTGGATCAAAAGTATCAGTTTCTCCTATAGTTACAGAGGAACAGAGTGAAATTAAGGAAACGGAGCAATTACAGGAGCAAGTTCCGGGAATATTTCCTGCGTGTGTAGTTACCCGAGCAATGACTAAACAGGATCCATTGTCGGGGGTAAAAGGGGCACCACAAATAGATAATCAAGCATCTGAGACCTTATTTGGGGATTTAGATAATCCAAATGTGATGTTTAACAGATCGTCTATCATTGCAGCACAGCAAGCTGATCCAGAGATCTACCAAATAGCACAGACGGCTCTGTCAGAAGCTGAGGTGAAAGGAGTTCTGGAAGGCTATTATATGGCAATCGGGGTTTTCAGGAGGAAATGGAGACTGCCTCATAGACCTGCGGATGAAGACTGGACAATTGTTGAACAGATAGTGGTACCACCTAAATATCGACAAGGATTACTAAGGTTAGAACACGACATTCCTTTTTCAGGACATAGGGGAATTCGGAAGACCAAATCGCACATAAGCAAACATTATTACTGGCCAGGTCTTACAAAGGATGTGAGACAATTTTGTAGGGCATGCCACATCTGTCAAACAGTGGGAAAACCACAACCTACTATAAAACCAGGGGATGAGGTATTAGTGTTGTTACCATCACAGGGAGAACCAGTGAAAGCACGGTTCAGTGGCCCATATAGAGTGATCAAAAGAGTGGGTAAGGTAGATTACTTGATTGACACCCCTGATCGCCGGATGAAGAACATTCGAATAAACTAATCAAACTCAAAAAGGATAAAGCCCCTCGTCTGGATAGACTGCATCCATGCATTTTAGAAGAATATAAGGAAGAGATAGCAGAGGCAATACTACATATTTTTAATAATTCATTAGAACAAGGTGTAGTGCCAGAAGACTGGTGGATAACTAACATAGCTCCTATGTTTAAGAAGGGGGACAGAACATGCCCAGGGAATTATAGACTTAAAATTGCTGGTAGGAAAAATAATGATCACGACTAAAGGAGAGAATAGAAGAACATATAGAAAAGAAAAATATAACGTATAGTCCACATGGATTTCAAAAAGGAAAATCTTGCTTCTCAAAACTTGTAAGAAATTTGTGAGGAGGTAAGACAGTAGACATTGGTAATGTAGTAGATGTAATTGATCTGCATTTTCGAAAGGCCTTTGATAAGGTGCCCTATAATAGACTAATGAATAAGGTCAGAGAATGTGGAGCCAGAAGACAAGTGGCAGAATGGATTGCTAGCTGGCAGCAAGATAGAAAGCAGAGAGTGGGAGCAAAGGTTATTTATTCAGAGTGGTAGAATGTGGAACTGGTGTTCCACAAGGATCAGTGCTGGGACCACTGCTGCACACAATTTACATTAATAATTTGGACTTTGGAATCAAAAATACAACTTCTAAATTTGAGGACAACACCGAATTGTGGGGGGATTGTCAATACTGAGGAGGACTGCAACAAATTACAGGAGGGCATTAGAAACTTGCAGAATGGCCAAATAATTGGCAAATGAAGTTCAACAGAGAAAAATGTGAGATAGTACATTTTGGTAGGAAGAATAGAGGTCACTTATTACTTGGAAGGTGCGAGTGTAGGTGGGGTAGAGGAACAAAAGGATTTGGAGTACAAATACATCAATGACTAAAAGTTGCGCCATAGGTTAGCAAGGCCATAAAAAAGCAAACCAAGCACTAGACTTGATTTCTAGGGGGATAGAATTGAGAAGTAGGAAGGTTATGCTAAAGCGGTATCAAACCTTGGTTAGAACACACTTGGAATACTGCATGCAGTTCTGGTCGCTATATTATAAAAAAGGATATAGAGGCACTGCAGAGGGTGCAGAGAAGATTTACAAGGATGATACCAGAAATATGTGGCTATATACATCAGGAAAGGGTGAACAGGCTAGGTCTCTTTTCACTTGACAAAAGGCGGCTAATAGAGGTCTTTAAAATTCTGAAAGGTTTTGGTAAAGTGGACCCAGAGTGAATACAGAGAGAATGGCCATAATTTTCTGCCCCCACCACCATCCCCTGCCCCCCCAACAGGAGCAGGCTGGTGGTGGTCGTAAACTGAATGGGGGGGGGGGGGGCAGGGGCAGCGCCATTCCCGCGCCTTCCCAGCCCCGCTGCAATTTTACCAGGAGTGGCAGCGGCGAGTAACGGCCCGCCCGCCCCAGGCCAATCAAGGCCCTTAAGAGGCCAATTAACTGCCACTTAAGGGCCTCCTCCACCAGCGACGGGCTGGTGGTCACCTGAGGTCCCCAGGAGCTTCCTTGCGGGCTGGAGGGGGCACTCCTGATCGCAGCGCGGCCCAACCACCCCCACTACACAACACTCCCACCCCTCTTCCAACCGACCCCCCCTTGCCTCGCCAGGGCCCGGCCAATTGGCCTCGGTGAGGTCCCAAAACTTACCCGTCTTCCAGGGCCAATGTCCACGATCCTGCTTTTGGTTGGGTGCAGTCCCAGTAGTGGCCACCGCACCCAGCGACTTCCAGATTTTTGGGTTTTTCCCCCCAGATATTTTCTTGGGTTTAGCATCACTGTAAGTGGAATTTGTGCCCCCTAGAATGCTGTGGCTACCTTTTTCTATGCTATATCTAGGTAATTGATAGCAAGACTTAGGGATCATAATGGAGAACCCTTACTCTGTATACTGGCTGCTATAATGTATCACATACCATCACGTGACTCTCATATCCCTCAAGTGGGCTGGAGCTTTACTCTTACCAGACAGGGACTCGGGCTCTGAGGCAACAAATGGTTTTATTTACGCAAGACAGGTGATGAACAATAAATGGAATAAAACAGTGATTCATATAGTTCCCTAGTCTCCTTGACACACAAAGTGAATACGTCACCCAGTTTATTTCTAAATATAGACTTTTAAGTATAAGCTCACTTCTTACTTTGTAAAGCAAGTCACAACCTCTCACAGACTGAGCCTGCGTGCTGGTTGGTGCAAAGCTTACAAACACACTTAGCTTGTCAGCTGAAGTGAAATATTGATTGTTAACTGACAACTGGAGGCCCCATATAAATCCATGACTGGAAATCCCTGGTGACTGAGCTCACTGTCAAAGAGGATTGCAGCCAGTGAATCTATCCCCTTCTCAAATGTCTCAGACACAACTATCAATCAAACTCACTAATCCAGGCTGCGGCCTGATTCTGATCTGTGCCAAGGTGGCTTGAAACCAGACAAAAAATACAACCAGCACTTCCAGCAGGCTATGGAAACATCTCTCAGTGACTGTCTAAAACCTATTTGTTAAACTAATTAGATTGACATCTGAGCAGGAAAGTTTCACAACGTGCTTTTCATGGAATAATGCATCTAAAATGACCACATTTTTCACACTAAAATGTATGTAAATTGCCCCCAACTTGTGGAAAATAATTAGTGCTGACTGATCTCACAACTGGGTGACCTGTTTTAATCACTTACAGGTTGATTCCAGCCACAAAGAATCTACACCAGGAATTGATTACAGATAAAAATTGCATTTGTGTCACATCACTTAATTTCCAAACCTTAGCCGGGCCACCTTGCCACTGCTGCTGCAACTGCCCTGGTCCATTCCCTCCCACTTCCATTGCTCCAGTGGCCCTCTTATCCAGCCTATTCCAACTGCTGCTGCAAGGATCCCAATCAAATTCCTATTGTTCCCAATGCTGCAAGGCTTCAGCGCAAGCTCAATCCTTCCTGTACCAACAACTGCTGTAAAGGTCTCAGCTTACCCTTTGACCTCGTCACTCTGTGGCCCAGGCCGAGACCAGTCAGATGTTCCTCAGTTCAGGAGATTGTTCTCTTTCCACATGACAGTGTTCCCGTGGAGATGGTGTAAGGAACAAGGAAGAGGAAGCAGTAGAGAAAGGGGTGGAAAGAGATGAAAATAAGAAAGAGAGAAGGGGGCAAGGAGAGAATCAGGGAAGGAAAGGCAAGTGAGCAAAAGAGGCAGAGGAAAATTAAGGAGAAATTTACCTCATCTTATGTTTCTGGTTGCTATTTTCAGGTCAAGTTACAATCAGCCAAGTTGGTTTGACTTTCTCTTGCTTTGCCTTACTCTTAGCTTGTCAGCCTGACAGTGGCAATCTAGTTATCTGAAGAGAGTGTACTGACTATCGAATAAGCAACAGTTGAGCTAAAATTAGGTTCAGATTGTTTTTCATTTACCGTCTATTAAGCTGCTCCATCTGTTGGATTGAATTGGAACGTTGAACAATCTGTTGACAGGCAGGAGTTGTGGGTCTTTGCCAAGTGGTTGTCCTGTTCACATGATCCACATAAAAGATCCGGCCATGGCTATCAATCCGAGCTTCCCAATCTATAGCGTTAAAAAAGCAAACAAATCAAGAAGCAGAGTTATGATAGCCAATTTGACACGCAAAAATCATGACTTCAACTAAGGCTGGGATTGAACACTTAATCCCAAAAATAACTTGAAAATTTCAAATTATACTAGCCAAATTTAAACACATTCCTGAACAAAGATAAAATTATGTGATGACAAATGTACAGCAGATAACATTTTAACAGCAAAGTTAATACAGCAAATACTGTACTAATTTAATATCAGTATTTTTGCTGGGCCTTCTTTAGAGGTAGGTTACTGCACATTTTGAAAATATTTCATGAAGTATTTAGAATTTTGCAGAACCTAGTAGGTTTTCTTTAAAACGGCTGAAAGAAGGTTTATAATAGTCATTATGATAAACTCAGAGCTATGGTCAATATCACAAAATACAATATACCAAAAGCAGGCAGCAGGTAGACTCGGAGGGCGGAGTTCCAGAGCGGTAAGTATAAAAAACTTACCTCGGGGATTCTCGGAGCAGACTCGGAGGGCGGAGTTCCAGAGCGGTAAGTATAAAAAACTTACCTCGGGGATTCTCGGAGCAGACTCGGAGGGCGGAGTTCCAGAGCGGTAAGTAGAAAAAAACTTACCTCGGGGATTCTCGGAGCAGACTCGGAGGGCGGAGTTCCAGAGCGGTAAGTAGAAAAAACTTACCTCGGGGATTCTCGGAGCAGACTCGGAGGGCGGAGTTCCAGAGCGGTAAGTAGAAAAAACTTACCTCGGGGATTCTCGGAGCAGACTCGGAGGGCGGAGTTCCAGAGCGGTAAGTAGAAAAAACCTACCTCGGGGATTCTCGGAGCAGACTCGGAGGGCGGAGTTCCAGAGCGGTAAGTTACCTCAGGTGGGGAAAAAAGACTGAAAAAGTGACGTCACAGGAAAGCTGTGACCTGATTGGCTGGTAGGGAATCTGTACCGAATTTGAAAATAAAACTGATAAAAATTGATTAAAACACTAATTAACTAATTAATATGTAGAGTAACTAAACCAGAGGGAGGAGATTACTGTATTTAGTTAGCATTTAATATTTATAGTAGAAATCTAGCACTATGGACCATATAGTTAATTATAACAATTTAGTAAGGATTTAATAAGTATTTATTTATTTTATATTAATTAACTAAATTAGTGCTAGAAATGACAGTTAGAGGGATGAAGTGCTTCACCTGTGAGATGTGGGAAGTCTGTGATGCTTCCAGCGTTCCGGAGGACTACATCTGCAGGAAGCGTACCCAGTTGCAGCTCCTCGCAGACGGCATGGATCGGTTGGAGCGGCAAATGGATGCACTTAGGAGCATGCAAGTGGCAGAAAGTGTCATTGACAGGAGTTTTAGAGAAGTGCTTACACCCAAGGTGCAGACAGATAGATGGGTGACTGCTAGAAGGGGCAGGCAGTCAGTGCAGGAATCCCCTGTGGCTATCCCGCTCTCTAACAAGTATACCGTTATGGATACTGTTGGGTGGGATGACTTATCAGGGGAAAACAGCAGCAGCCAGTGCAGTGGCACCACGGCTGGCACTGTTGTTCAGCAGGGAGGGACAAAGCGCAGAAGAGCAATAGTTATAGGGGACTCTATAGGCAGGGGCACAGATAGGCGCTTCTGTGGACGTGAAAGAGGCTCCAGGATAGTATGTTGCCTCCCTGGTGCCAGGGTCAAGGATGTCTCTGAACAGACAGGGGGCATTCTGAAGGGGGAGGGTGAACAGCCAGAGGTTGTGGTACACATCGGTACCAATGACATAGGCAGGAAGAGTGATGAGGTCCTGCAGGGGGAGTTTAGGGAGTTAGGCAGTAAGTTAAAAAACAGGACCTCTAGGGTTGTAATCTCTGGATTACTCCCTGTGCCACGTGGCAGTGAGGCTAGAAATAGGAAGATAGTGCAGCTAAACACGTGGCTGAGCAGCTGGTGTAGAAGGGAGGGTTTCAGATATCTGGACCATTGGGCTCTCTTCAGGGACAGATGGGACCTGTACAAGGAGGACGGGTTGCATCTAAACTGGAGGGGCACTAATATCCTGGCTGCAAGGTTTGCTAGCGTCACTCGGGAGGGTTTAAACTAGTGTGGCGGGGGGGGTGGGAACCAGAGCAGTAGGACAGCGAGTGAAATAAATGAGGAGGACATAGTAAATAAGGCCAGTAGGACTAAGAGGAAGAGTAGGCAGGGAGATGTTGCTGAGCACAGCGGGACTGGTGGTCTGAAATGCATTTTATTCAATGCGAGAAGTATAACAGGTAAGGCAGATGAACTTAGAGCTTGGATTAGTACTTGGAAATATGATGTTGTTGCTATTACAGAGACTTGGTTGAGGGAAGGGCAGGATTGGCAGCTAAATGTTCCAGGCTTTAGAAGCTTCAGGCGGGATAGAGGGGGATGTAAAAGGGGTGGGGGAAGTTGCATTACTGGTTAAGGAGAATATCACAGCTGTACTGCGGGAGGACACCTCAGAGGGGTCATGCAGTGAGGCAATATGGGTGGAGCTGAGGAATAGGAAGGGTGCAGTCACGATGTTGGGGGTTTACTACAGGCCTCCCAACAGCCAGCGGGAGGTAGAGGAGCAGATATGTAGACAGATTTTGGTAAGATGTAAAGGTAACAGGGTTGTGGTGGTGAGTGATTTTAACTTCCCCTATATTGACTGGGACTCACTTAGTGCTAGGGGCTTGGATGGGGCAGAATTTGTAAGGAGCATCCAGGAGGGCTTCTTGAAACAGTATGTAGATAGTCCAACTAGGGATGGGGCCATTCTGGACCTGGTATTGTGGAATGAACCAGGCCAGGTGGTTGAAGTTTCAGTGGGGGAGCATTTCGGGAGCAGTGACCATAATTCCATAAGTTTTAAGGTACTTGTGGATAAGGATAAGAGTAGTCCTTGGGTGAAGGTGCTAAATTGGGGGAAGGCTAATTATAACAATATTAGGCAGGAACTGAAGAATTTAGATTGGGGGCGGCTGTTTGAGGGTAAATCAACATCTGACATGTGGGAGTCTTTCAAATGTCAGCTGATTAGAATCCAGGACCAGCATGTTCCTGTGAGGAAGAAGGATAAGTTTGGCAAGTTTTGGGAAGCTTGGATAACACGGGATATTGTGAGCCTAGTCAAAAAGAAAAAGGAAGCATTTGTCAGGGCTGGAAAGCTAGGAACAGATGAAGCACTTGAGGAATATAAAGACAGTAGGAAGGAACTTAAGCAAGGAGTTAGGAGGGCTAAAAGGGGTCATGAAAGGTCATTGGCAAACAGGATTAAGGAGAATCCCAAGGCTTTTTATACATATATAGAGAGCAAGAGGGTAACCAGGGAAAGGGTTGGCACACTCAAGGACAGAGATGGGAATCTATGTGTGGAGCCAGAGGAAATGGGCGAGGTGCTAAATGAGTATTTTGCATCAGTATTCACCAAAGAGAAGGACTTGGTGGATGATGAGCCTCGGGAAGGGAGTGCAGATAGTCTCAGTCATCTCATTATCAAAAAGGAGGTGGTGTTGGGTGTCTTGCAAAGCATTAAGGTAGATAAGTCCCTAGGGCCTGATGGGATCTACCCTAGAATACTGAGGGAGGCAAGGGAAGAAATTGCTGGGGCCTTGACAGAAATCTTTGCATCCTCATTGGCTACAGGTGAGGTCTCAGAGGACTGGAGAATAGCCAATGTTGTGCCTTTGTTTAAGAAGGGTGGCAAGGATAATCCAGGAAATTATAGGCCGGTGAGCCTTACGTCAGTGGTAGGGAAACTATTAGAGAGGATTATTCGGGACAGGATTTACTCCCATTTGGAAACAAACGAACTTATTAGCGAGAGACAGCCTGGTTTAGTGAAGGGGAGGTCGTGTCTTACTAATTTGATTGAGTTTTTTGAGGAAGTGACGAAGATGATTGATGAAGGAAGGGCAGTGGATGTTATCTATATGGACTTTAGTAAAGCCTTTGACAAGGTCCCTCATGGCAGACTGGTACAAAAGGTGAAGTCACACGGGATCAGAGGTGAGCTGGCAAGATGGATACAGAACTGGCTCTGTCATAGAAGACAGAGTGTAGCAGTGGAAGGGTGTTTTTCTGAATGGAGGGATGTGACTAGTGGTGTTCCGCAGGGATCAGTGCTGGGACCTTTGCTGTTTGTAGTATATATAAATGATTTGGAGGTAAATGTAGCTGGTCTGATTAGTAAGTTTGTGGACGACACAAAGGTTGGTGGAGTTGCGGATAGTGTTGAGGATTGTCAGAGGATACAGCAGGATATAGATCGGTTGGAGACTTGGGCGGAGAAATGGCAGATGGAGTTTAATCCGGACAAATGTGAGGTAATGCATTTTGGAAGGTCTAATGCAGTTGGGAGGTATACAGTAAATGGCAGAACCCTTTGGAGTATTGACAGGCAGAGAGATCTGGGCGTACAGGTCCACAGGTCACTGAAAGTGGCAACGCAGGTGGATAAGGTAGTCAAGAAGGCATACGGCATACTTGCCTTCATCGGTCGGGGCATAGAGTATAAAAATTGGCAAGTCATGTTGCAGCTGTACAGAACCTTAGTTAGGCCACACTTAGAATATTGCGTGCAATTCTGGTCGCCACATGACCAGAAGGACGTGGAGGCTTTGGAGAGGGTACAGAGGAGGTTTACCAGGATGTTGCCAGGTCTGGAGGACATTAGCTATGAGGAGAGGTTGGATAAACTCGGATTGTTTTCACTGGAACGACGGAGGTGGAGGGGCGACATGATAGAGGTTTACAAAGTTATGAGCGGCATGGACAGAGTGGATAGTCAGAAGCTTTTTCCCAGGGTGGAAGAGTCAGTTACTAGGGGACATAGGTTTAAGGTGCGAGGGGCAAAGTTTAGAGGGGATGTGCGAGACAAGTTTTTTTACACAGAGGGTGGTGAGTGCCTGGAACTTGCTGCCAGGGGAGGTGGTGGAAGCAGATACGATAACGACTTTTAAGAGACATTTTGACAAATACATGAATAGGAAGGGAATAGAGGGATATGGGCCCCGGAAGTGCAGAAGATGTTAGTTTAGGCAGGCATCAAGATCGGCAAAGGCTTCGAGGGCCGAATGGCCTGTTCCTGTGCTGTTTTGTTCTTTGTTCAGGGAGGTCATGTTGGAGTTGTATAGAACTTTGGTAAGGCCACAGCTGGAGTACTGTGTGCAATTCTGGTCACCACATTATAGGAAGGATGTGATTGCACTGGAGGGGGTGCAGAGGCGATTCACCAGGATGTTGCCTGGGATGGAACATTTAAGCTATGAAGAGAGGTTGGATAGGCTTGGGTTGTTTTCGCTGGAGCAGAGAAGACTGAGGGGTGACCTGATCGAGGTGTACTAGATTATGAGGGGCATGGACAGGGTGGATAGGGAGCAGCTGTTCCCCTTAGTTGAAGGGTCAGTTACTAGGGGACACAAGTTTAAGGTGAGGGGCAGGAGGTTTAAGGGGGATTTGAGGAAGAACTTTTTAACCCAGAGGGTGGTGACAGTCTGGAATGCACTGCATGGGAGGGTGGTCAAGGTGGGTTGCCTCATGTCCTTTAAAAAGCACCTGGATGAGCACTTGGCACATCATAACCTTCAAGGCTATGGGCCAAGTGCTGGCAAATGGGATTAGGTAGACAGGTCAGGTGTCTTTAATGCATCGGTGCAGACTCGATGGGCCGAAGGGCATCTTCTGCACTGTATCATTCTGTGATTACATTTAATATCTTAAGGCAAATGCATCAACAGGCTGGATTTTGTTTTCCTGTGGCTGGCCAGCATGCACGGGCTGCTCGCCGCCACCATCTTGAGCGTGACGGCTTTTTTAAATATGTCGGCTAGCTGCCACCGTCCCCCCCCACCCCCCCACCCCCACCCCCATCACATCGCGGGGTCAGCCTCGGCGATATCGTGAATGCATCAGCTGTCGCTGCACAGGCGCTGGCACTATTTTTAAAGGACTGCCAGCCCTGCTCTGAGAAAGCAGATTTAAACCCCGTACACCCTCCCCAGCCGCCCCCCTCCGCCCACCGAGTACACTGAAAATAAATATTTGCCCCGTTCCCCCTCCCCAATACACCAACATTGCAGAGTTGATCCTTTCACCCCCTCCCCTCCACTGCACAGAGTGCAGAGTCGACCTCTTCCCCCCCTCCCCCACCAACTGTACAAAGTTCAGAGGTTACCCCTTCCTTCCCCCACACTAAAAATGTAGAGTTGACCTCCCGCACAATACACTAGAAATCTTGAGTTCCCCCCTTCCCCCCTCGGTGGCGCCCACGGGCAAGTGAAGATGCTTGAGTGCCACCTGTCTCATGGAAGATCCAGATCCGACGGTAAGATCACGAGGAATTGTATTTAAATATATTCATATCCGCCATGGAGCCTGACATTGGGAGCTGAACAAAATTCAGCCCCAGATCTGTGATTTATTTTCACCCCAAAATGTATTCTTGGATATCACATGATTGGTTCTCCCCCAATCTCCCCCCCCACAAGAATTCTGAATGACACCGGATTAAAAGATTCCACTTCCCTCCATTGCAATGCCTTTTTATAACAATGTTGTGCAAAACAGGATGATTTTTGAAATCTTGTTTGGGAAATACTGTAATCCCTCTTTGACCATCCACCCCTCATCTGTCCAAGCAACTTTGGGGGGAATTTTATCCTGGCGTATGGGGTCTCGACATCCAGAGAAACTGACGCCGAGATTCCCGTGTCGCCTCTTCTTCGGAAAGCCCACTGAATTTAGCGTCAATCAGGCACTTAACGGGACAGCGCAGGCCTTCCACAGGATCAAGGACCCCATGCCGGAAGCCCAGCCCTTGCAGAGGCCAGCAGCTGTAGCATCATTGCTGAGACAGTGGCTGCTGCTGCAAGTGCACCTGCCAGAGGCCGAGGAGCATCGCTGGAATCAGGCCTCAGGTAGGTAAGGGCAGGAGGAGTCTCGCAGAGTGGGGGGGGGGTCGCAGGGGAGGGGGAGTAGGCAGCAAGGGCAGGGAGGTATCTTTTAATGAGGAACCCCTCCACCCCGGGAGCCGTTTTCCGTGGCGTGCTTCCTGTGCGGCAACAAAACTGCCCACCGCATGGCTTATTGCGGCTGCGGCGGGAAGAGGTCCCACATTGGGTCTTAATTGCGCAGTTAAGGACATCAATTGGTGGCTGGATGAGAGGGACGTTCTCAGGTCTTCCCATCCCGTACTAAATTTTGGCACAGGCAGTATGGTGGTGGGAACCCCCTTCGCCACCATCCCACCCAATTTTATGTTCTCCCCGCCTCCAAACCTGCCGCGGGGGAAGAGCATAAAATGTCCCCCCTTTGTTTTAACATTGCAATGATAAGCTCAACCAGGACAATGGTGCCCAAATGTGCCTCTTCAGCTTGTTTGTGGCTATTTGAAGAGGATTCTGAGCCAGGACTGAGGTGGCTATTCTTGGACTAAGTTGAAAATGACCTGATCAACTGAGACTGCATTAAGGCAGGTGTACAGGTACTTTCCTACAGGAGTAGGAAGAAAGTTGGAGGGCCAGTCGCAAACAACTGTCCGTGGCCTGTTTAGTTGCATGTGAGAAAGGTGTTTGATGAAAGGAGACTTCAAAAGATGAAAGGAAGGCAAATTAATAACCTACCAAAACATTGAAAATATTAACAAGCATAATGAATTCAACTTTGAGCTTCATGACTTGGTCGCACTTCTATTTTGTAAGTTTTTGTCCCCTCCTCCACCCCCCAACCCACTATGTGGTGGCAGAACATGTTAACAACTTGACAGCTGAAAGATTAGCACCTTTGCAAAGTTAGAAGTGAAGAGAAAATTGACCAACCTAGAAAAAATGGCTTTCTGCATGTGCAGCATTTAAAAAAAAATCAACGCCTCTTCTGTGACCCCATGAACACATCAAAAACAATTAGATAACTGCAATTTAAAAATATTTTCCCATCAATTTTCTATGATTCTTTACTTTCCGAAGGTGGCATTTCATGCTGGGATATGGTTCTGGAGATTGCAGTGATCACCTTATACTTCATCATTCAACAAACAATTATCAACAACTTGCACCTATATCGCACCTTTAACTTAGTAAAATGCCCCAAGGCGCTTCATCACGTATTGATGGACATTGACCGTCAATGATCTTTTCAAGTGCTAGGGGCCCTCACAGCAAACCCCAAACATTCATCAATGCATACACACCAGCGGCTGCTAAAATAACCATCAGAAATGGTAAAGCTATGCAATTTTCCACTCTTATTCTTAACAGGCAAAGCCCAACTGTGTGCCTCCATAGCTGCTCCAGCTGGGAATGGAAAGATATTTTTACATAAAGGGACATGGCTTCTCAAAACTGCATTAGACATCATGGGCAGAATTTCCACAGGGGTTCCCAAATCATCCACCGTAACTTCGGCAGAAAACCTGTTTATGTAATTTTTCCAGGATTTCCACCAATCTTCCTTGGTTATCATGGGCAATCAGGAGAACCTCTATGGGAATAACATGTGAAAGTATCAATTCTGAGCAAATCTGATAGACTCACTTGGTGGTAGTGGTTCATCAATACGCTGATAACGGGTAACGTCCTGCCGCACTGAGGGTAAGGATCTCAAAGGCTGGTGCGTGCTTGATGGAGAATCTGGCCAATAATGTTTTAAAATCATAAAAATGTTTCACAATGTGCTGTAGTATAGAAAAATGGCTCTTATGAAATTAATCAGTATTTTAACACATATTAAGCTGCCACGCCACTGAATCACTTCTGCTGCAAAGTGCCACACAGGTATATAAATTCAGGCTAAAGATCCTGGTAGAATGAAATTTTTGTCTAGTGTAGTCCATCATAACACAAATTGATCTTTCCAACATGCTAGTTAAATTATTCAAATTATTTGAACCTTACATGCAACTGTTCTATATTAAAATTTACCTGGATTATCACCTTCTGTCTCTGCTGTCGCTTCGCTTGTCTCCTCTGTCGCTTCGCTTGTCTCCTCTGAAGTCACTTGGGCAGATCTTGCATGTCCTTCTTGCGATAGATCATCTGTTGCTGTTGCTGCTGCTGCTGCCTGCAAACTCCTCCTCCTCTGCCAAATTTCTTCCGTCTCAGATTCAGAACGTAATGCATCCATGTCAAGAGGCACTTGCTCCTGCTGCTGTGCCTCATTGTTATTTTCAGTTCCTTCACTCACTGGAATATCTGTAATACCTTCAGAATCATGTTTATTTGCAAGAACGTCAGTCACTAAGTCAGCTGGACTGACACCATATTCCTCATCCTGTGAAGAGAATGCTGGAGCTTCTGCAAACCTGCCACTTTCAAAAGAGGAAAATCGTGTGGTGCTTTCTACAGATGAAGATACCCTTGTTGTGTTGCCACTTCCATTGCATGAGCTATCAGCACCTTCTGCATCACTCTCTCCTTCTGGCCTAGTGCTGGCCTCACTAACACTCTCTGTGCGGGTTGTATCACTTTGTTCATTTTCTGAAGACAGTTGGGATCGTTCTGATGTTTGATCCACTGATTCTGTTTGTGTGAGCAATCTCTCTGCACTGCTTCCAGCATCAGCAGTTTCATCAACTGTAGTCCTGGAAGTCTCTGGAATTTCTTCATCTTCCTGGCAGGTACCGGTTACAACATTATCGTTACTCTGTAACTCATGACTGTCCTGTTCTTGTCCTTCATCTCCAACCTGCAACGTTGAAGAAAGGCTGTATAGCAGATGATGAAAATTCTTGTACTGTGAGTCTGATAACTGTTCACGTGGTATATCCAAGGCTGATGCCTCTTCAGTTTCTATTAGATTTATCTGAGAGTCAGATGACTGTCTAAAATCATGTTGACTTCCATTTCTGTCTTGCTGACTGTCCAAATACTCACTGCCAATGATGCCAGAAGCACAGTTAAATTGTATGCCATTTTCCTCACTTTCTCTTGCTAACTGGAATCCACAAGCCAATTCTTGATAAACATCGTGATCTTCTTCATCAGAGTCTATATGAAGCATAGCATTCAACCTAGTGTCTGTTGGGAAACTGCTTCTCAGTTTGGGCGATGCTGCAACATGATGCAGGTGAGCTTCAGCCAAACTTGACTTTGTACTTTCATTACCATCAACGGTATCAAGATAATCATTCAGTGATTCTTGGCGATAGGTTGAACGTCTTGCTAGGGATGGCCTTGTAACTGAAGGTTCACCATGTACTGCAAATTTACCTTCAATATTTCCAATTTCAGTGGTTGCACTTGGAATGTGCACAGCCCCACTTTCTTGCTGTATAGGTCCATTCACAAAAACTTGCATTTGGCCGGGAAGTACTGCTGATGCTAATGGATCTGGCATATCTTCATCATCAGATGGACTGCCCAAATCTCCATTTACATCATTTGCTCCAAGATAAGCACCCAAAGTCTCAGGAGAAGCATCTAATAAACACAATAGACATGTTTAATTCACAGCACAGAAAAAAAAATGGCTTCATTTACTGTTAAAGTCGTCATGTTCTGTTCTTGGCCTAATTAGCTATATTTATTTAGATGTACAGTAAAGTCACTCAGTTAGCTAAAAAAAAAGACTAGACACAGCAAATCTTGCCTACAGTGCTTCCAACCAAAACTACCGACCGAAGTCAACAGGGACAAGCAAGTTAATGCTTACTATTTTCCCAAAAATGGATTTTAGGCACAGCCCTCACACTATTACTTTTGAGTCACCTAAGAACCTATCTAGGGCCTGCTCATAGAGTCATTACATTACATTAGAGTATGGCATAAAAGGAGGCCTTTCGGCCCATTGAGTCCATCTCTGTAGAGCAAACCAGTCAGTCCAATTCCCCCGCTCTATCTCCGTGGCCCTGCAGATTTATTTCCCTCAAGTGCCCATCCAATTTGCTTTTGAAATCATTGATTGTCTCTACTTCCACCAACCTCATAGGCAGTGAGTTCCAGGTCATTACCACTTGCTGCGTAAAAAACGGTTCTTCCTCACATTCTCCCTGTATCTCTTGGACAAAACCTTAAATCTGTGTACCCTAGTCCTTGTACCATCAGCTAATGGAAACAGCTTATTCTTGTCTACTTTATCTAAATCTGTCATAATCTCGTATACTTTTATAAGATCTCCCGTCAACCTTCTTTGCTCCAAGGAGAACAACACCAGCTTCTCCAACTTAGCCATGTAGCTAAAATTCCTCATCCATGGAACCATTTTGGTAAATCTCCTCTGCACTCTCTCAAGGACCTTCACATCTTTTATAAAGTGTGGTGACCAGAACTGAACGCAATACTCGAGTTGTGGCCTAATCAAAGCTTTATAAACATCCCTGCTTTTGTTCTCAATACCTCTATTTATGAAGCCCAAGTCCCATATGTAGGATCACAATTCCTACCCCACCCCCCAACTGGACTTTAAAACTGGACTTTGTGGAGTATGGAGAAGGAACCCCAACCCCCACGAACAACAGTACTGTGAATGATAGCCAAACCTCAACACAAAGCACACAGAGACAGGCTGAATTCCGATGGGTCAATTTCAAACATTCCAACATCACAACAGAACTGATACTGTTAAAGGACTGTCAAGACAGGAGAGAAACCTTTTTCATGTATATTGGCTCTGGAGCATGGGCTACCTCACCTTGGTGGAGTTCATTGTTCTCGGTCATGGAAATATCAGCACTAAATGGATCAGTCTGGACAAAGCAGGTAACAGAGGAAAGAGTTTAAAAGGTACTAAGTGCTGACCATCCAGCAGGACGGCTTCAGGAGACGTGTTTATGATATTTCGATAAGGATCATCATAAAAAGGACAAAATCGAAGGGTTTGTCACTGCAGTTATGTGAAGGAGGACAGGGACTGGTCATCTCAGGTCCAGCCCTACAATCAACATTGGTAATGACCAGCCGTGTGGCTGATTGTAAGTTTTTCAGTCAAATCCTGAAGGGGTTTGTATTGCGGGGGCTGCAGTCGGAAGAAGGGTCAAAGTTGGTCACCTTGACTCAGGACCTACAATCAACACCGGACTGACCGGCCGTGTGGGTGATTGTAAGTGTTTTCAGCCAAATCGTAGTGACCTTGGTCTGAGGGATTGGGACAAAGGCATAGTGTTTTTGCCTGAAATTTGTAAATTTGAGCCAAGTCGTAGTGACTTTGTTTAGGGTAACTGGGGACAGTGGTCAAATCACTAAAGGGTTCAGCTTGGAATTGGGGTGTCAATTTTAAGTTACTGCAGGAGGCTTTGTATTGAGGACAGTTTTGTTTTATTTCTGTTTCAACTAACCATAGAGGTGTGTATATTAGGAATATTATTGGATTCAATAAAACAACAATTCATGGTTAAGCCAAACCCTGTGTCGTGTGCAATTTTGTTCTTGTAATTCCTAAAGTCCAAGAACTGTAGTAAGGGGGTACAGGAACAGAACCTCTTGCACATATTCTTTGCTATCACTCTTTTAATATGTCCCCCCGCCTTCAAAGATCTATTCACATGAACCTCCAGGTCCCTCTGTTCCTGCACACTCTTTAGAACTCTGCCATTAAGCATATATTGCCTCTCCCTATCCCTTCTGCCAAAATGCATCACCTCACACTTCACTGTATTAAATTCCATTTGCCACAAGGGTGCCATTCTGCTAGCCATTCTATGTCCTGTTGTAGTCGATTGGTATCATCTTCACTGCCACACCTCCAAGTTTGGTATCATTGGCAAAATTTGTAATTTTACTCTGTATTTCAATAACCAGGTCATTTCCTCTTCTCTTCCCCTCTCAACTTATTGTATTTAGCCTGGTTCTCGCTTGAAGAATTCACCTGAAATGGATCATACACCCTCTTTTTTATTTCATCACATTCTCTATCTTCCTCGTCATCCAAGGAGCTTTTATGCCCCTGCCTTCCCCTCTGGTTGAAATGAACCTAGCCTGTACCTGAAACATCTCTTCCTTAAAGATCACCCGTTGTTCCATTACAGTTTTTCCTGTCAAACTTTGGTTTATTTTACTCTGACTAGATCCCCTCTCATCCCATTGAAGTTAGCCCTCTTCCAATTTAGAAGTTCTACTTAAGGTTGTTCTTTGCTCTTCTCTATTACTAATCTAAACCTTATGATATGATCATTCTTACTCAAGTGTTCTCCCACAGACACTTGGTCCACCCCATTATCCAGCACCAGATCTAGCAATGCCTCCTTCTTAGTTGGACCGAAGACATATTTCAGAAATTCCTCCCCTGCCTTTCCCTTTACTCTAAAATGATCCCAAGCGATATTTAGGTACTTTAAAGTCCCCCAAAATCACCACTCTATAGTTCTTGCACATCTCTGTGATTTCCCTGCAGATTTGCTCCTCCATCTCTCTCTCACTATTTAGAGACGTATCGAATAACCCCAGCAACATGATCATACCCTTTTTGTTTCTCAACTCTAACCAAATGGATTCTGTCTTTGCCTCAAGGTCATCCTCTCTTTCTAACAGTACAACGTCTTCCCTAATCAGTACTGCCACCACACCTCCCTTTTCTCCTTCCTTTACTTTTCTGAACACTTTGTATCCGTGAATATTATGCACCCAGTTCTCACCATTTTTAAGCCACATTTCCATTATTGCCTCTAGCTCATATTCCCACATGGCTATTTGTGCTTGCAGCTCACCAACCTTATTCACCATACCTTGTAGGTTTACATACATGCATTCTAAAGCTGTCCTTGTATTCCTCCTAGACCTTCTTAGTCTGCTCCTATGTAATATGTTACCACTTCCTTCTCTAGTACTATCCAACACACTCACACGTTTATGCACCTTATTCCTCTTTTCTGCTTCTATACACTGGTGCCCATCCCCCAAATTAGTTTAAACACTACCCAACCACACAAGTGAACATCCTTGCAAGGACATTAGTCCCAGTCCTGTTGAGATGCAACCTATCCTTTTGAATAGGTGTCTCATGCCCCAGAACTAGTTGCAATTCTCCAAGGATCTGAAACCTTCTCTCCTGTATCATGTCTCAAGCCATGCATTGATCTTCCCTATCTTTCTATTTCAACTCTCACTGGTGTGTGGCACTGGGAGTAATCCAGGGATTACCATCTTCGAGGTCCTACTTTTTAGCTTCCTCCCTAGCTGACCATGCCCTTTACGTCGTTGGTACCGACGTTTACCACATCTTCTGGCTCGCTCCCATCCCCCTGCAGAATATTCTGCAATGTCTCCATGATGTCCTATAACCTGGCACCAGGAAGACAACACACCCTGTGGGACTCACAATGACTCGAGCAGAAACAGCTGTTTGTCCCCCACCTATGGAATCTCCTATAACGATTGCATTTCTACACTTTGCTGTTCCCCACTGTGTTCCCTTGCCCATTGGTGCCATGGTCTGGACTGCACACCTTCAAGGTGCTGTCATTCCCTGCAGTCTCCAATCCTGAGTATCGGTTTGATAGTGCCATACATCCCAAAGACTTCTGAACTTCCTGCCTCTTCGTTCTCTTCCGGATGGCCACCCGTCTACTATCCTAAACTCTCTTTGCCTGTGGGGTGGCCATCTCCCGGAACATACGATCCAGGAAACTCTCAGCCTCTCTGATACTCTGCTTATGACTCCAACTGCTCCTTAAGCTCAGAAACCCTGAGCTCGAGCTCAAGCAGTTGGAGACGCTTCCTGCACAATTTGCTTCCCCAAGACACATGAAGTGTCCTGAAGTTCCCATATGGCACAAGAATTGCCAGCAACAGGTCTCAGCTGCCGATTCATGATCTAAAAAAACTCTACTCCCTCTTTTAGAATCTAGTCAGTACCTTGTTTAAACTATAAATTTTAATTAACACCTCTAGACCTCAGCTCTCAGGTCTTCCTGTCTCATGATCCCTCTCTCGGACTGCTTCTTGCGTCTAAAATACCAGCACCTCATGCCTCACTCACCGAATTCCCCATGTTTAGTACTCTGTAGAAGCAGTACTCCATAGAACTGGACTCCACGCTACTAACCACTTCCTTATCACGTGCTTCCCCTTGATGATGACATTCCCAGACACGGAGTAGGATACCACATGTTCGCTGCTGACATTCAACTCTACCACTCTACTTCCTCTCTCAACCCTTACTATTGACTCCATTTTCCTGCCAAGCAACATTTCAAGCTAAAATGAGGTGTCCTCAACATCAGCACCCTATTTGACCCTGAGCCGATCACTAACCTCAAGCTCTACCTCACCTCATCACAAACTCTTATCCATGTATTTATAGCCTCCAGATTCAGCTATTATTCTCATATTCTCATGGCTGGCCTCATCCTCAAAGCCATGTAGACATCTGCTCTTTCAAAAGTCTGTTGCCTGTATGCTATCCTGAAGCATCCTGTTCACCCATTAGCTCTCCCGTTGCTGGGCTCCCTCGAACTCAGCCCCCCAGCACCTCAAATATAACATTTTCGTCCTCATGGCCTCTCCACTTCCTATCGCTCTACAAACTCCATCCCAACCTTTCTTTTCACCTGACTCTAACCTCTTCCGCATCACCTGTTCCTTTCAATCCAACATTGGCACCCATGCCTTCAGCCACCCAAGCCCCACATTCTGGAATTCCCTACCTAAAACCATCCAGCTCTCCACCTCCCTCTCCTGCTTTAAGACCCTCTTTAAAAGCCACCTTTTAGACAAAGCTTTTGGTCACCCCTCCTAAAGGCTCATACTTTGGCTTGCCATTCATCCTTTTGTTTTTACTGCACCTCTGTGTAGCATTTTGGGGCTTTATTTTACATTAAAAGTTGCAAATGTTCTTTCAGTAACAGGAACTTTTACTTCAATTTAAAAAATGTTTATTCTGTACTATATCTAACAACAGAACACAACATTATAACTGCGATGGACCACAGATTGGCTTGGCTTCATTGTGAGTAATAACTCTTCATAGAAATTCTAAGTATAGCAGTATTATGATAAGCTAAATTATTTCCCTTATGTTCCGACATTACATTGCAACAGACGAGATGTGTAGCTGTTAATATCCCTCCTTCTATAAGATGCCACTTAAATTCAGTAAGGAACCAGCCACTCCTGCACTGAAGGAATTAACTGATCTCTAGTTGATAATAACTCTGATTCCCGTTACCACTAACCCCAGATGATGACCAAATGTGAAGGAATTTGTCCTAATTTATTTGGTGGGTGAAATTTATTTGGTGTTTGTTCCCACTATCTGCTACAGCATTTGGATCCAGGTACTGAGATGGTAACTGTACCTAGCGCCACATGATTGTGAATATTTGATTATAAGGTATGAAGTAGGAGATCAGTTAAATGACCCATTACAGCATCAAGTTGAATTCCACAATCTAAAAATTCTAATGGCAATTTGTAGAAAGATCCAGAAACTGTGCAAGAGGTTATTAATTCCTCCACTGCCCCTCCAACACATAGTAGAAACAGACAGCAGCCAATCAGACTGTGTGATGTACTCTGTATATGATTGAATTGGCCACAAAATGAGAAGAGAAAAGAAGCTGAGCATATGATCTTCCATTTCTTTCATTCCTTTAACCTTTCTGGAGAAGATCTTTTTTGTGAAGTGTTAATTTCATTAAAATTATTCAGCAAACATCTACTGAACTGACTCTAGACCTTTTGGAGGGAAGTTAATTCGCAAAGCACTGCAACAGTTTCAGTGGCACTAACAGACTCAGATCAATTCCCCAGGGGTATGGAACGCCACAGGCCACTACCTCTGCAGCCCATGGTGTTTCCTACCCTTAAGGAATTGATGCAAGTCTGCGTAGCGCACAAATGAATTTCTCCCCCTTTGTCTCTTCATCTTTAGTATGAGGAAAAAGATATATACTATAAGTTTGTACACATGATATGCATCATTTTGTATTCAGAAATAGTCTCATGACCCTGGTGGAAAATATATTGCGCCAAAGATTACATGGAAAATTACAGCATATATCTTTTTCCTTACATGAGATACGAAGGAAAGTTTAAATGACAGAACAAATGAGGCAAATGTTCACTGGCAAACTTTGATATGCAACAATTCACATCTACAAATCTTCGCCTGAATATTCCAGGGATAAAAGTAGTGCAAAGTCAAATGCCAAAAGTATTTTCAAAGCTTATAGCCCATGCTCTGTGAGTAACTGGATGCATTCATTTTTAGTATTTTTACAAAAATTTCCAGAGAACACAACAAATACAAAGGAATGATACAAGCATTTGACAAAGAACTCAAGGTACAGCATACAGAATCCTACAATCCATGAAGTGACAGGTTAGTCTAGACCGTAGGTACAGCAATAGTAATGTGACATTAACATGAAATTCAGCAGGTTTGATCAGGACCAGATGCAAGTTAGAAACCAAAGATAACTGTGAATGCCTATTGCAATTAGAAAGCATCTTTTCTTTACCTTCATGAATAGATGAAGTGAGCTCAACTCTGAACTGGAGCTGACCACTGACATGGTCAGTGGGAAGTCTTCTGCACAGGTTGTAGTTTACAATCTGGTCACTGCAACAAGGAATAGTGCAACGTGACTCACTTTTAAAAGATAATATACGATGGAAACATTACAGATCTAATTTCTGGGAATTTATAACCATTATTTACTTTATGCCTGGTAACTGCTGCTCGTTTGTTTCCTCAATCTGAAACTCCCAAATGGACAAAATGCTAACCTGAGTTAATTTTCTTTCAGGGATTGCATTACTGATCATGAAAGCTAAATACATATCATTAATCATAGTTTAAACAGTGATGAATATTCAGGTGCTTCAGCTTTTGTTCTTCATCTACATCCTGTTACTTGTGGTGAGAATTTATTTTCTTGTGAATCCAGCTATGAATGTCCAAACCTTACACTATGCAAAAAGGAGGAACAGTCATCTTTTAGCCTCTACAGAAGTCCCAACACTGACTGAAAGGAAACATAGATGTATTATTGCTCAACCTCTCATATTTTACTTACAGACATGCACACTCACTGCTAGAATTAACACATGAAGTTGTACTTCCTTTGCCAGCTTGACTTTAGCTACTGTACACATGAAATAAAACAATGCCTAGAAAAATGTTCACAAGCAAATATCATTGTGTTATTGCTGCCCATTTATTGATATTACCAAAACATTATTTTCTGAATACCTTTTCAAAAACATGAAACAATGGAAATAAAGAATACATTTTTATCTGCGAAAGAATATTCAATCCCTATCCTTTCTAAGTTTTCAGAGCCATGATGTAAACCCAACTGTTATTTCATTTCTCCCGAAGTATAAAATACAGAGCTAGTAGGGAGGTCCTACAATAAATTACCCCCAAACTTAGGTGTCAAGATTTAAAACTATTGTTTCTATTGCACCTCAACATATATTAATTTTTCCTCCTATTATACATCAACAGGGATGAAATAGATGTTTGTTTGATATACTGTCTGAGAAATCAGCGAATATGTAGAAACGTGTACTCATTTGTATAAAATAGTCTAATTCCATTTTCAAAGTGGTCTTCAGGGAGTGCTCCTGTAAATATTAAAAAAATCATGCTGCCACATTGTTCAGTAGTTTTGAAGTCAGATATGTCTGTGTTTGACAACGTTTGTCCATGAAAACAAAAATGGTTCTCAAGGTCCTTGAAAAATATACACAAATTGGCAAGCTGCATGCCAGTTTAGCCTTTCAGTCAGTTCTTTATTTCACTTAAACTACAGCAATTGCTAATTCACAATGAAGTCTTGCAGTTCCTTGATTACTAGTGATACTGAACACACTGGCTTTGTTTACTTTCACTTCTCTCTTCCCTACTGCTGTTTTGGGGACAGGAAGTTAACCACTGAGGTTACCATGACTGACAGGAGAGTTTATGGTCTTCAGAACATGTCAGGAAGTCACAGGGTAGGAATTAAAATAGTAACATAAAATGTCAGCAATTCAAACAGCAGGAAAGCAGTATCTGCTGTGTACCGTCTCACTGCAACACAGTGAAAATAGAATCACAATGAAACGGAAAGCTGCAATTCACTGGGTTGCATTTTCCTACTAATAATAAAGTAGAGACGAAACTAAATAGGTAGGCCCAAACACAATATAGTTGCCCTTTATTCCAAACAACTAAGTTGCCATTTGGTGAATAAGACATTCAATTACACGCAAATGATGGGTCAGTCGTAATATAAAGCAAATTTTAAAGCCAAATTAAATGGTATAATAAATGTTTAAGTTCTGGATTCTCACCTATGCTTGGATTAAGGGTAAGAGTAATTTTTTAGTACACACATAAATAAGTAGTCCTAACTGTATATAAGTGAAGTGACTGCATGAGCAGTCAACCACAAGAGTATATCATTAGCAACCACAGAGTCACCAAGAAAAGGTTACCTATGCAAAGAGAACCATAAAATATGGATACTGGATGGAGACAGATAGAAAAATATAATAGGAAAGCTAAAGGAAGCAAGAAAACTTATGAAAGCTGCTCCAGAGATTACGAGATGAACAGAAGCCAGGCCCTGCCCCGTAATGCACAAACAAAACCAGATCACAGAAGTAATTAGAACTCCAGAGAAAATAGCTAGGACAAAGACACAGGCTGAAAGGCACAGCAGGTTTGCAGCTACAAGGGACTCCACGCTCAAGAAGATAGATATAAATATGTGTTGTAAGGTAAATACCAATAGGACAGTGAGTCATCTATCTAGATCTCGAGCAGTGTACATTAAGGAAAGGGTAGAAAGGAAGAAACCAAATGGTGGTAGCCCATGAAGGGGTAAACAAACAGGAAGAAACTATATAAAGGCCTTATAGCTCAAGTCAAAATGCAGGGAAGAATGCAAATTAATGTTTAGTGTATAATTTTGGTGCTTAATAAAGGAGGGCAGTTCATTAAGGAATAATAATGGTCATGCAATCTAGCCATAGAAAACTACAATGTAGGAGGAATATAAAAAACGTGACTGACACCAGAGAATAGGAATGAATATAAACAAACTGCAGTATGGATTGTTCAGAAAAGACTGTGGACAGAAAGAGGCTAGGCTTTTATGTGCTATATACCTGGGAAGTTAAAGATAATGATTTTGTACGAAATTTAAAATTACACAATAAGCAATTCTGGTGCAATTCTTCCAAGGGAAAAGGGTAAAGCTAATAGCAGGATTGTGCTACGAGTCAGCACAAAAAGATGAGAAAAATATGGAAAAGTGAGATTACTTTAATGGAGAACCTCAATCCATCAACATGAAGTTGGGAATACGCAAGTGATTTGGAGTTAGAGCATACTGCATAACTGTTTTGTGAGCCAATGGGCTGGATTTTACCTTAGGCGGACCGGAATTCACCACCGACGTAAATGTCGGTGGCGAACCTGCTTCCGCCTAGCCTGGGGGTCCATCCCGCATTTTACGGGTCCCCGGGCTTTAATTGTCCCAAGACAGGACTTCCACCTGCCAATCAGAGGGCCGGCAGCTCTTAATCCCAGCAGCGCCACTGGGAGCGGTGGCCACTGCTGGGACTGCAGCCCAGCCAACGAGATGGAACCAGGAGACGAGGTAAGTTGGGCATGCCTCACCAGGGAGATGGTCCTTCCCTGGTGAGGCTGCAGTGGTCATTTGGGGGGAAGGGGGGCATCTTGGGTCCCGGGGGTGGGTTGGGAGGCAGGGGTGGCCCTCAATCGGGCGCCCTGTGCCCGACTGCCATAGCCCCCGCTATTGCTGGGCGGCCTTTCACGTCCCCAGCACGCCCGCTTGCCACAGGTAAAATACCCGTGAAGGAAGGCGAGGGCCCTTAAGTGGCCACTTAGGGGCGGGCCATTCCCCACACCCACCCCCCCACCCACCGTAAAGTTGACCGGAAGCGTGAGCGGGGCGGGTAGACCTCCCAGAGCCTCTCGCTCAATTTTATGCCGCCCTCACACTACCATCCAACCCGCTGGGGCGGCATAAAATTCAGCCCAATGTCTCAGCGAAACTGTCCACAATCTTGATAATGTAAATGACCAAGATAACATGGAGCAAATACAGCAACATCGAGAGAAATTGTCAATAGAATGATCAAGTTTGACATGATTTGGGATTCTGAAACACCGGAAGCCAGGTATATTATTTTAAAAAGTGTAACTTCATGAAAATTAGAGAAAAGCTCAAGCAAGTTGTTTGGGGGTGGGTTCAGCATTCAAGATAAATACAGACTCAGGATTAGTAGGCTTAGACTAATATTGCTCTAATTTGTTAATCCATTTATTCAGAAGCAAAGTAAGGAAAATAACCTCTACAAATCCTATCAGGAAAAAGGTGAAGGGGTCCACTTGAATGCTATAAAAGCACGCTAAATGGATGGGAGAACAGTCAAAAAGGCCCCTGAAAAAAGTATAGATGCAGGACAAGGTGGCATGGAATAGATGAAGGCAGAGCTGAAGTGATAGGCATGCCTGCATCCCCTACGGAGGAGAATGTACTCCACATCATTGAGTCTGGCTGTGACAGAGCCTGTTGCATCTGGCATCGCCGAGAACATTGAGGATTACAGTATGTTACTGCCTTACGGCTCTTCTCAACTTCCAACTCTCTCTCATCCTGCTATGGAGCAAGTGCAAGCTGCAGATGGTATGACCATGGACCTCTTACTTTACAACCCCACCCAGTTTCACTCACCCCAACCCTTCACGTCTGATTTTCCACTTTAAGATACGCAGAACTGCCAACTGCCCGGAACTGGCAGCCTCAGGATGGAGAGAGAGCAACACTACACCCACCAATGAAGAAGCACTGTCATGTGATTAGACACTCGAAGCCATTAGTCCAGATGCTGGCAATGTGCAAACTTTAGAAACTAACATAGAGTCGGGATCTGCAAGTGGTGAGACACCGGGCATGAGTGGCCTGCAGCAATAGTTGGGGGAAAGAATAGCTCCTATGCCAGCTCACTGGTGGGCGAGCTTGTACACGGGTTCTGCTGCAGGAGACTCAGATAAGGACTGTGATGGGGCGGCATATAGGAGAACACTGATGCGAATGTATACAGAGATATTTGATGCATTAACAAGTCTGTCAGATAGACTTGTTACTGTCAAGGAACATGGAGCCCATCCTTTCCAGCATGGAAGTAGTGGCCAGCTCCACGACGGCACTTGCGGACCAAACTGTGATGCAGTGTCTGGTGGGTGATGTCTCAGCTTCCACTGCAGTGCAGGCGAAAGCCACCCAACGTCTCGGTGCTGCCGTGGAAGCTCAGACAGAGTCATGAGATCTATGCTTGTTGCCGTGCAGGCTCAGACTGCTGCCATTATGGCTGCAGATCTGATTGCTCAAAGGGGCTTGCAGGCTTTCACAGCAATCCAACAATCTGTGCTCCAGATTACCAAAATTGGTGAGGTACCACCCCATGGGAGTAGCAGTAGCACCACTGAGCACAAACCTGCTGCCCTCTCTCAGGATGACAGCATTCATCCTCGCACCATTGCCACTCTGCCAGTATCCTTGCTGTTGCCTCTCGGCCAGCCAGTCCAAACTGCTGCCACCAATGCTGAGTGGTGCAGTCTGGGCATTCTAGACCCAGAGCTGCTCGAGGGCATCCTGCAAGGGCATCTGCAGTCTCGCACAGTTAAAGGCCATGCTGCAGCCACTGGAGAAGCACTGCATAGGAGCAAAAGCTTCCAACAGACAGGCACTAAAGGAATGCACACGGAGGAATAGTTCATTTTTGTTGTATAAGTGGATATGTTTTTGAATAAAGATGTTATGGAAAGGTTATTTTGGTGGCTTTTATTGCAGGATCTTGGCTAAGGAAATGCTGTGATGGGGCGTCCCAAAATGATAGTAAAGTGAAGCCATGGTGGTGAAGGAATGCTCCCCCAAGGGAAGGGGAGTCTGAGCAGGTGCTCTTGGACAACCCGTCCAGAGTGAGGGGATCCTGGCTGCATTCTCCCTGCCTTCCCCTCCCGAGGTGGCCTCTGGATGCTTGGTGGCAATGGATATGCCCTCATGACAGTGAGGTTGTAGAGGACGCAGCAGACCACACAAACTTGGAACACACTCCAGCGAGTATTGTAGGGTCACAGTTGCTTGAGAATTCTGTCAGCTCCACGATGTTTCTGGTGGCTGCGTGGATTTCATTATTCACCTGTTGTCCTTGTGTGGTCAAGTGGTGGAAGGGGTGTTATCAGCTACGTGTAGGGGCGATATCCTTTGTTTCCGAGCAGCAGCTCTCTGGTTCTTCTTGGAGGCCTGAAGACGGCAAGAGCATCAGACTGCTTCACGGTGTGGGCATCGTGGCTGCAGCCAGGATAGCAGGCATTCACTAGCATGATAGTATGGGTATGGTCATACATCAATTGCACGTTGATTGAATGGTAGCCCTCGCAGTTCCGGTCCCTCTCTCTGTTGCCATGTGGGGCCCGCAGAGCCACGTGTGTGCAGTCGATAGCTCCATGCCGTGGGAGCTCAGACAGACATTGGGAATCCTGCTATCTTGGCAAATCCGTATGCCCACTCATCCTGCTTTTCTTTGCTTAAAGAGAACACAATGAAATCGCCTCTCTTCACATACATGGCCTCAGCTACCTCCCAGATACACCCTGGTGAGGCTGCAGGTCTGATTCTGTGTCCACTTCCTTGTTGAATCCGAGTCATCTCAGACATTTCCCCGGATGAGGTGGAAGTATGAGAAGTGTTCCCTGAAAACCCACGGTTGGTAGGGCCTTCAGAGGAGAACCCTCCTCCTCCTCCCTCTTCACAGAGCTTCCCCTCCCTGCAGCATCTGTTCCTTTGTTTGTTACATTGCAGACCCAGAGGCACTGCAATGACAGCCCTCAGACTTCTTTCAGACTACAGGCGACAAAATCCTCTGCCCCCTGTGAATGGATGCACCCACTAACCAAAAGACCTTCAGAAACAAAAACAAGAAATGCTGGAAATACTCAGCAGGTCTGGCAGCATCTGTGGAGAGAGAAGCAGAGTTAATGTTTCAGGTCAGTGACCCTTCATCAGAACCTGACCTGAAACGTTAACTCTGCTTCTCTCTCCACAGATGCTGCCAGACCTGCTGAGTATTTCCAGCATTTCTTGTTTTTATTTCAGATTTCCAGCATCTGCAGTATTTTGCTTTTATTTGAGACCTTCAGAAACAACCAGTTTCAAAAACAACAGTACTTCCACAAACTTTGCCACAGCAGAAATAAGTCAAAAGCACCTGTAACTAGCATGCCTGTCCCTTTAAATAGCACCAGTGGGGGCTGCCTCGTGCAGCTAAACGCATGTTCAGATGACAGTGATTGGCACATGGATACACCTGCGCTGTTTGACATCACAACCTGACCACTCGTAACGCTTCTGGTGTGTGCTTGGCAGTCATTCCCAGACATTCGACAGCACCTTCCAAACCCGTGGCCTCTACCACCTAGAAGGACAAGGGCAGCAGGTGCATGGGAACACCAACACCTGCAGGTTCCCCTCAAAGTCACACACCATCCTGACTTGGAACTATATCGCCATTCCTTCATTGTCACTGGGTCAAATCCTGCAATGCCCTACCCTACCAGCATTCTAGGTGTACCTACACCACAAGCTCTGGTGAGGTCCCAACTGGAGTATTGTGTCCAGTTTTATTTAGAGATACAGCACTAAAACAGGCCCTTCAGCCCACCGAGTCTGTGCCAACCATCAACCACCCACTTATACTAATCCTACATTAATCCCATATTCCTAGCACATCCCCACCCACCTACCTATACTAGGTATACTAGGGGCAATTTATAATAGCCAATTTACCTATCAACCTGCAAGTCTTTGGCTGTGGGAGGAAACCAGAGCACCCGGCGGAAATCCACGCGGTCACAGGGAGAACTTGCAAACTCCACACAGGCAGTACCCAGAATCGAACCCGGGTCGCTGGAGCTGTGAGGCTGCGGTGCTAACTACTGCGCCACTGTTCATTTATTGCTAGCACTCACCGTTACTGAATGCAAGTCCAGCTCCAGCAAGGGCTACACTCATAACAAACAGTTGGATATGATGATGAGGGGAACTGCAGGGTTTTTTCTAGACGGCTGAGTAAAATAGCAAAAAAAAAAATGGCCTTCCTCATCTGTATAAATCTTGGCGATCTTGTGGTAAGTAGAAACTTTTGCTATCGGCTATAGGATCTGAAAGCAATTCAGGAAAAGTGAAAGTGGCCTTGGTGTAAATTCTGAGCTTGCCTTAACTTTAATTAGTTAAAGTGAATCCTAAACTGAATTAACAAAGTAAAGTGGATAAGAGAAGCAACAAGCTACAAACGATCAGAATTGGCAGTAGTGTGTTGTAGTCTCATCTCCGACCCATGCTTAGAGTCAGAGTTTTACAGCACAAAAACAGGCCCTTTGGCCCAACGCACCTGCGCCGACCATAAAGAACCCATACAATCTAATCCCATTTTCCAGCACTCGGCCCGTAGCGTTGCATGCTATGGCGTTTCAAGTGCTCATCTAAATATTTCTTAAATGTTGTGAGGGTTCCTGCCTCTACCACCCCTCCAGGCAGTGTGTTCCAGATTCCAACCACCCTCTGGGTGAAAAAAATGTTTCCTCAACTCCGCTCTAAACCTCCTGCCCCTTCCGTTAAATCTATGCCCCCTGGTTACTGACCCCTCCGCTAAGGGAAAAAGTTCCTTCCTACCTATCCTATCAATGCTCCTCATAATTTTGTATATCTCAATCAGGTCCCCCCTTCAGTCTTCTCCGTTCCAAGGAAAACAACCCTAGCCTATCCAGTCTCTCAGGCTACATCCTGGTGTATCTCCTCTGCACCCTCTCCAGTGCAATCACATCCTTCCTACAGTGTGGGCCCAGAACTGTACACAGTACACCAGCTGTGGCCTAACCAGCTTCTGACAAGTGTTACTCCCTCCTGCCTCAGTGAACTTACCCTGACTAATGTCTGACAGCATTCAGTCCACAATAAGTGTAGTACAACAAATGGCCACTGGGATGTGCAATTGTTCCAATGAAACAGCTCATGCTGTGAACTTGGTGATTTCTCACAAATGTATACCCAATTACTTTGTTGAAATATATCAACCCTTCCTTCATATAAGTAGGTTATGAACTCTCCATTTCAACAATTTTCTTCATTCTAGTTTTCGTATATGAATCTTCATGAATCAAACTGACAATTCCAATTAGGCTTTTTACAGAGTGCATTTTTTCCACAAAGCCTCTGAAAGTCTGCCAAGCAATATAATGTAACAGCAGAGGGGCCGAGGTTTGGGGGGAGCTGGGGGTGGGTAGAGAGACAAAATATCTCACTCATTGCACAGGGATAGGAGTTCAGAAGTATACTGGTTATGTTACTAAACCAGTAAACTCAACAACTCAACTAATAACCTAGACAATGTGAGCTCAAATCCCACCATAACAGCTTGAGAATTTGAATTCACATCTCAAAGATCTGAAAATGAAAGGCAATAAAAGTGACCACGAAGCTCCAGTGAAAAAATACTTAACTTCAAGTCTCTCTTCATAACTAACCCCATGTCCCTGGTCACAACCTAGTGAATTTATATTGCATATTTTCCATTACTTCCCCAAAACCCCAGCCTCTCCAGATCTTGATCGCCCATCTGTCATGATTATCTCGACACTGGGGAACCAAGTCACCAGACATGCAGGCAAAATAAGAATTAAGGAGAAGGGAACAAGGCCAAAGGAAAAGAAACCTATATAAAAAAAAACAGATTGTTGTCAAAATAGAAGTAAATGAACAAATTATTCTGTATGGTTTAAAATTTCATAATGTTTCCTCTTCATTTCCTGGATGACTGACAAGAAAGCACAACAACACACCCACACCTATAATAAATCATCAGATTTAGCATTTACAAGTGACAGTGCAGCACTGACATCACTTATCTGGCATAATATAAAGCATTTTTCAAACATACTATTGAAAAAGAGATAATGAGAGAAACATTAAAATTGACAATGAAGTTCTTTGTTAAGTTCAATAACATATTACCCTATTGCATGTCTCTCCAAAAGACGCTGTACTGGTATGGTTAGTTTGCCCAGGAAGCGCTTTATAATAGGACGACTCTTGGCAAATTTGTCTTTCACATCAATTTCAAGTACATCTGTGAGAAGGGCTACAAACGAGTATTTCTGTAAAACAATAAAATCTGCATCACGTTAATCGCATTTATCAGTCCCGGCAACACTTTGTTTCGTCACTGCCTATTTCCATCAGGAAGCATCTGCTCTGTGTCAATGATACAGTTTGTTTTACCTCTCCGCGCCAGATAGGGTTTGTTGTGTTTGCCACTATTGTTGACCTCTTCTCTTGTCCATGATGAGCAAAAGTAGGGAAAGTGCTCTTCTTCCCAGGCTGAATAGACATCTTTAAATATGGATCCGGATTGAAAAACATTCCCTTCTTGAGCTCTACAGCTCTGATATCTGTTTGGAAAAATAGGATCAGTCAATTTATAATGACAATGTTAGATCCTGCAGTGGTCACAAGTCCCCTGGATCTGTCCAACAGTATTAGACCCTATAGTAAGTACCAGTCCCCTGGGACAGCATAATGGGATGCCGACACTCTCTTTTATATCATTTATAAACCTATACAATGTGTAATGTTTTAATTTTTTTTTCAAATTCCAATTGTTCCTCTGCATAATTATGTTAGTGTGTCTCCGTGTGCAGGATGTACTAAGTTGTCTGCAGCTCATTTAAACACTCCACTGCCAGTGTCCTATATTTTCCATTTTCTCTCAGAAGATGCCTGCTAAACGCCAGAAAGATAAACATATTATTCCAGCACCATCACCATGGCTTTTTATTACTTCCCATTTTGTGAAGTCATGCTCTCTCTGTGAAGTCTTGCTGTGAAGCACCAGGCTTATTATGCATGGCAATATCATGCAAAATGCATAGAAATTTGTCCCACACAGAATCGCGCCAAGGTATTTCAGCCCATTCGCTCACAGTGTTGCTTCTACATATGAAATGGGAAAATAAATAGATAGCCTGGCCTTTACAATACGGCTTCATAAAGCTGAGTAGTATATTTCAGTGTTGGTTTGAAAGCCTCCTTTCTCTTCACTCGAGTACCTAGTCTTGCTAAAATTTTTCATTAATGCACTAGTTTTTTGTTACCATGAGGCCTGCTATTTAAAGAATTTTTATTTCCAATTCTCTTTCCTACAACAGCTGTTATTTCACTTGCAGCAACCAAAATGAACAGGGTGGGAGTTCCGTTCATTGAACTAAAAGGTGAAAGCAAAAAGAACTTGCATTTATATAGCCTCTTTCATGACTTCAGGATGTCCCAAAGGATTTACAAACAATTAAATATTTTTGAAGTGTAGTTACTTTTGTAGTGTAGAACTGCTACATGATCCCAGAAACAGCAATGAGATAATGACTAGATAATCTACTTTAGTGATGTTGGGTGAGGGATAAATAGTGGCCAGGACACCAGGGACAACACACTGCATTTCTTCGAATAGCGCCATGGGATCTTTTATGTCTACAAAACTGGAGGAGGAAGATCGGTTAACAAGTGAGCAGGAAAGGCAGGCACAGTTATCCAGATCCAGAGCTCCTGGACGACGGAAGAGATAGAGAGTAAGATGAAGCAGATGTCAGGTGGATAAAACAATTAAGAACCAGGCTGAGTATAGAAGTTTCAGAGGGGAAGTGAAGAACGAAATAAGACAAGCAAAGAGAGTATGAGAAGAGACTTCAAATAACATAAAAAGAAATCTAAAATCTTCTATAGGCATATAAATAGTAGAAAGATGGTAAAAGGAGGCGTGGAGCCAATTAGGGACCTAAAAGGGGATTTATGCATGGAGGCAGGGGGCAAGGCTGAGGTACTAAATGAGTACTTTGCATCTGTCTTTACCAAGGAAGAAGATGCTGCTCAAGTCATGGTGAAAGAGGATATAGTTGAAACACTGAATGGGCTAAAAATTGACAAAGAGGAGGTATTAGATAGGCTGACTGTACGTATAGTTGCTAAGTCCCCAGGACCGGATGAGATGCATCCAAAACTAGAGGAGGAAGATCAGTTAACAAGGGAACAGGAAAAGCAGGCACAATTATCCAGATCCAGAGCTTATGGAAGTAATGGGGGAAATTGCACAGGCACTGTCCACAATCTTCCAATCCTCCTTAGTACAGGGGTGGTGCCAGAGGACTGGACAATTGCAAAGGTTACACACTTGTTCAAAAAAGGATGCATGAACAAGCCCGGAAACTACAGGCCAGAGAGTTTAACCTCAGTGGTGGGCAAGCTTTAAGAAACGATAATTCGGACAAAATTAACTGTCACTTGGACAAATGTGGATCAGTTAAGGAAAGCTAGCACAGATTTGTCAAGGGCAAATCGTATTTAACAAACTTGATTGAGTTTTATGATGAGGTAACAGAGAGTGTTGATGAGGGTAATGCAGTTGATGTGGTGTACATGGACTTCCAAAAAACATTTGATAAAGTGCCACATAACAGGCTTGTCAGCAAATTTAGAGCCCATGCATAAAAGGGACAACAGCAGCATGGATATGAGATTGGTTGAGTGACAGGAAACAGAAAGTAGTTGCGAACGATTGTTTTTCAGACTGGAGGAAGGGATATAGTGGGGTTCCCCAGGACTCGGTGTTAGGACCCTTGCGCTTTTTGACATATATTAATGACCTAGACTTGGGTGTACAGGACACAATTTCAAAATTTACAGATGACACAAAACTTGGAAGCATTGTGAACTGTGATGAGGACAGTGAGAAACTTTAAGAGGACATAGACAGACTGGTGGAATGGGCAGACATGTAGCAAATAAACTTTAATATCGGAAAGTGTGAAGTGATTCATTTTGGTAGGAAGAACGAGGAGAGGCAATATAAAATTATAGGGTACAATTCTAAAGGGAGTGCAGCAGCAGAGGGACCTGGGGGTATATGTGCACAAATCATTAAAGGTTGCACAGCAGGTCAAGAAAGCGGTTAATAAAGCATATGGGATCCTGGACTTTATAAATAGGGCATAGAGAACATAAATAAGTTATGATAAACATGTATCTCAATCGGTAATCCATATCTACTGCAGAACTGGGTTAACTTCTTTACCACTACCTTAGCAGAAATTGTTCTCAAGGGAATGGCCTCTGGAAACCCAGTAGTCACATCCATGATAGTGAGTATATATCAATGTCCTGCTTTTGTTTTCGGCAAAGGTCCAACACAGTCTAGCAACACCCTACGAAATGGTTCCCCAAAACTGGTATGGCAATTAGAGGTGCCGGTTTTGTGGCAGGTTGCAGTTTTCCCACAATCTGGCACGTATGGCATGTTTTACAAAACTGCACCACATCCTTGGAAAGACCAGGCCAGTAAAAATGTCACTTTATTCGTGATTGGGTCTTCCAGATCCCCACATGTCCCAGCGATATGGCAGTACTACTATCTGATGAACTACCATCCATTCTTCATCCGCAGGTCTGTGAGGAGGTCTCCACTTCCTCATCAGAATCCCATTTCTAATATAGTAGCCTTCTGGAACTCATTTTGCCTCAGCTTCTGTTTGAGCTGATTGTGCCACTTTACTTAACTCTGGATCAGCTTGCTGAGCCGTGAGAAGACGTAGTAACATTTCCTTTGGATTATCCAAATCCCCAAAGAAAGTTTTAGATATTCAGCCATCTGACGATGGTGCCAATTCTGCCTCCGACAATGGAACTTGTATAGCCATTGTTTGGATTACTACACTTAAGGAAAAATTCCTGGAACCTTTTCCTGCAACTGTTCTGTCTCTTTCACTTCACTTGGTTTTTCCGTGACTACTGGGGACTGCTATTTTGATCCGGCTAAATCATTCCCCAGGAGTAGTTCAATTCCATCTACTGGCAAACGATGAACAACTCCTACAGTTACCGTTCCAAACATTAGGTCACACTCTCTAGGTGCACCCAATACAAAGGTATGGGTATATACTCCCCACCAATACCATTCACTAAAACCTCGGCATTCAGTGCGTTCTCTGGTGGAAAAGTCATGCCTTTTCCCAGTAAAAGAGTTTGGGTGGCTCCTGTATCCCTAAGTATAACTATAGGTTTACTTGCTTCACTTGAGGGACAAGGAGTTACATTTCCTTTCGACAAGACTTCCCTATAACTCTCGGGTATCTTATTCACAACCCCTGCATTCACAGTGGTTTTTGTTTTTAGCCTTACAGCTGTAGTCAGAGCTACAGCCTGATCTGCTGTACTTTTGGTATGGGCCCCTTTCTCTGCATTGGCTTTGTGTACCCCAGTAAGTCCCATGGGTTTACCCAGCAACTTCCAGCATTCTGCGCAATGTTGTCCCACCTTGTTAAAATGATAATACTTTGGGGCTTGCGGACCTCACCTCCACCCTCAACATTTTCCTTTCTGGTCTGAACAGGAGATCCTGCGGCATTCCCAGCTGTCCCTTCTGGTCCCTGGCTACTTGACTTCCTTTCACTCTCCCACCTTTTAGCCTTCTCGGGTTTGTGGGGGTGACAGACAAAGGGTTTGGACTTAGACACAAGCTTGTAATCATCAGCAATTTGCACTGCCGTTGAAACCTTCTGGTTCTCTACATGGGTTCTTACTAATGGAGGGAGTGAATTTTTAAATTTTTCCAGGAGAATTAGTTCACTAAGGTTTTCATACATGGCTTCTACCTTTAGTGCCCATATCCAATGATTAAAATTAATTTGCTTTACCCTCTCAAATTCTGTAGAATTCTGCCCAGAAAATCTCCGGAGGTTCTGAAATTTCTGTCAGTAAGCTTCAGGGACTAACTCATACACAGCGAGAATAGCCTTTTTTGCCATCTCATAATCTGCAGAAGCCTCCTCAGAAAGCATGGTATAAACTTCATGAGCTCTGCCCATCAACCTGCTTTGCATAAGCAGTGCCCAGCTTTCCTTCGGCCACTTCATCTGTTTGGCTATCTTTTCAAAAGAAATGAAAAATGCATCTGCGTCCCTTTCCTCAAACTTAGGGAAGGCTTGCACAAATTTAAACAGCTCTCCACTGGGTCCTGGGCTGGAGCCAGATCTTTCCTCACCAGAATTTTCCTTGAAGTCAAGGCCAGGCTGTTATATTAATTCCAGCTTTTTAACATCAAATCCCTTCCTGCTCTTTCTCTTTGAAATTCTAGTTCAAGTTTTTTCATTGTCAATTGCTTTTTAAGCTCAAGTTTTTTCAATTCTTTTTTCTGCTCAAGTGTTCTCATTTCTATTTCTTTGTCAAGTTCAAGCCGCCTCATCTGCAACCAAATTTTAGCTAATTCAACAGCACTACCCTCGGTTTTGCTTTCTTCTTCTTCCTATTGCAAATATTGTGCTATTACTTCAATTATGTCTGCTTTCTTAGCTCTAACCCCAATTTTGCTGCCAATGCTATTAGATTAACCTTGGTTAAGTTCCTCAAAACACTCAGGGATACATCCTCCATCCCCAGAACAGTCGCAGCAACTAATAGAGGCATTCCGGTAAAGTAAACTTTAACCTACTGCACAATAAACCTTTTTTTTCCGCTTTTCTTCTTTTTAATTATTATGACCCCACTTATAATTGTACGTCATTGGCGTTGGGTTTATCCCACAAAGAGCCCCCAATTTTATGTTACAACTGAGGCAGGAGGAATGCACTGTTTATTCTAGTTCCACTTCTCCACGGGTATAGTTAATTTTTTTTTCCACTTATCGATATGGTCAATCATAGACTCTATTTTTATCCCAGGATAAAAAAGCAGATTTCTTTAATAAAATAAAATTATCAGTTTAGTATAAAACAAGTCTTAACCAGTAATGTAGTAAAGCCTAAACACACAGATTGAAATATTAAAGTTCCCTTTTGCCTTAGCCCCTCACACACACACACACTTACAGTTAACTGTAAAAATAAAGGGATTTTTGTTTTTAAAGCTCTATTACAGACAAAAAAAACACTTGGGCTGAATACTTGCTCATTCTTGAAAACACAGATGAGATATGTTGTGTTCCAAAACTGGCATACAGTCTGGCTTCCGTGTACATGTAGACGGGTCACTGGGATCTTTTAGTACAGTTCTTTTCAGGCAGCATTGAGAAATAATTTAGCAGGCTTTTCTTCAAAGACAGGAGACGAGATGAGTTGACACAGTGGACTTCTCAGGGTCTTTTAGAGAGGTGCTAGAAAGCTGAGCTGGGTTATGGTCTTCTCTCCTTCCTTAGGAATTCTCTTCTCTCCTTGGAAGGTCTCTTCCTTTTTATACACTTCAACTCCAACTCAAAACAATTCAGTCAGTCTTGACCTGTCACTTCTTTGTAAACAACTTCTCCAGGTGTCCAAAGTTCTTTGTTGTTTATTGAGCTAGAAGTTAGGTGGTTTCCCGGAAAGGCTTGTTGTTGTTGCTGTAAGTCAAGTGTTTTCCCAGAAAGGCTTGTTTTCCTCACAAGACCTCTCAGCGCCCCTTTCAAAAAAAAAACCAGGGACTGTTTTTCCAAAGTCAAGTGGCCTTCACATGACCCCTTTTGAAAACCCCAAAGTTTAACATTTCTTCAACCTTTCAAAAATGAATCCTTAAAAATATATTTAACAAAACACAGAGGCACTTTCGTAACAGTGTGCATTTACACTGAACATTTGCTGAGAGGAAAGCCTAGCTTCTGCCAATGACAGAATGGTAAGTTATGTTAACCTTACTAACATCTAATACATTGACTTCAAAGTTCGTCTCAAAAATCCTGGGCATGTAAACACAAAATTGAAATGGTCGTCAAAGAGTGGTTTGAAATATGAATTAAAAATGTTTAAAATACACATTAATAACATCCAAACTATCAAACGGTGTGTTGTCCTTGGATTGGGGATGCATCTTACCTGATAAAGTGAATCTGACAAGTTTTCGACTGTTCTGACCATCTAATCCACTTTCCCCCAACTCCTCTGCTCCAGTCTGCAGAACAAAATATAACATTATATCAAATTAATTAAAGTTAGAATATCCATTAACTGTCACTCAGTGTAGGTTCGAGACTTTTCAGTACATGAGGTGTTTACATTCTTGTATTGAAAAACATACATTTAATTGGAAGCAATTTTGCTACCATAAACCCATGTAAGGCTTCAATCAACCTTCAATTCATTTTTGAAATGTATTGTTATTTTCTCTCATTTTCTTTAGATTTACTTAGGCCATATACTAATACCTGGTTGATAGAAGGGAAAACATGTCTGAGTCCCAGGCCCCCGCAAATGTAGTTCCAACCACTTAAGTTAGCAGGAGTGGCCCTATCAATTTCCAAGTTTATGCTTCATTCCTGTGGGAAAAGTGTTTGTGAACCTTTGCCTGACCTCTCTAAGCAGGCAGTGATAACCTATATATAAGTTTGCAAACCATTCCCTGGAGAAATCGGTACAGAATGACTGATGTTATAATCCCTGTGGATATCAACAAACCAGAAGAAACAAATTTACCAAATAACCACAATAAAAAAAAAACAAATGGACAACATTTCACTTTTATAACTTTTACTCTATCAAACCAAAATCAACATAAATTAAACACGAATTAACAGACAAATCATGGTCAACATATATTTTCCAATTTGTACATTAACTATCGAATACAACAAGGAGATCTCACATATTTACTGGTCAGTCCACTCAGCAAATATGGCACCAAATACAACTACAAAGTCCTTTAAAGCTCTGAACTTCCTCAGGTAGATCTCCAGATTGCATCTTCCAAGATGCAGCTACCAAGTCTCATCCAACAACAGTTCCCCTTCAATCCTGAACTCCACAGGTACAGTTTCTACTACAAATGGCGTACTACTCCAAAACCTCCTCAGCTCTGCTCAAGACAGTCTAGACGGCGTGGATCCACCAGTATTTCTTGAAGTAACTGAAAACAGCTGCAGAAACTCATATTTGGCAATGGCCAGTTCCCAGATTCAGCTTCCACACCCAGCAGCCTGTCCGCAAACAGACTGCCTGCAGCCTGCTTGAACTCTCCAATCTTGTGAGCTGGGGATGACTCTGATCAGATGACTGTGTTTCTTATCAGGTTCCAACCAGTTCTGTCTCCCCAGAACACTGAAGCTTTCAGTTTCACTTTTAGTTTGGGACTGTCTCAAAAACAAGCTTTGAAATCAGAGTCATGGCACCTAACAAAACATTCAACAAGTCACCTGTTCAGACAGCAGCTTGCATACGCTCCTCCACTGGTCTCGCAAACTGCAGACGCAATCATACTGAGCTCTGAGAAAAGCCAATGGATGATATTACTGCATCGTCACTGATCAGAACTCTGAACACCTGCCTCCAGTTGTTGCTTTATTTATCTGAAGGCCAATATAGTCTTGTAGTTTCTTTATATAACAATCTGTCACAATTATAACATTTCAGCTTTATCTTGATTTAAACATTCCAGAAATTTCTGCACACGTGGTACTCAAAATAGGAATTTTCACTTTATTCAGCAGGAATTGCAAGCTGAGGGTGGAGATTCGAGTCTGGTGAGTGGGGATTTTAAGTGTTGTTATCTTTATAAAAGTCTGGCCTGCAGTCAGCATTTAACTGCAATTTACCCTCAAGATAAAGTTATGGTTAAGAAAGTAAAGTGGGGTTAAGAAAGTACAGTCTTAGGCAGGGATTAACAGGCTCGACTGCAGAGTAGCGGATTAGTTAAGTAGCTGACCAGTCAAATCTGGTTGCAGCAGTTTCAGTTTCAAAAGATATAAATACAGAGGTCTGCAGCCTACAAACAGTGTGCAGATTGGAATTTGGTGAAGGTGGGAGAAGGTGCTCCATTTTTCTCCCATTTTTTTCTAATTTTTAACCCTCCAGTATTTGCTTCTTGCTTCAGTGCACTGGTAAGAGCTGGTTGGTGAGTAACTGGTAAGCTATTCTACTTATAATAAATAGTCTGTAAAGTTAAGGTATCGCAGGGCAGCTCTGCTGAGTGGAATGTACAGCCTGTGACATGTGGGATGTCATGGATGCACCATAAGTCCTGGAAAAAAACATCTGCAGGATGTGTCACTGGCTGCAGACGCTTGAGCTCCGGGTTTCGGAACTCGAGCGGCGGCTGGATTCACTGTTGTGCATCTGCGAGGCGAGGACTACGTGGATAGCATGTTTGGGGAGGTGATAATACAACAGGTTAGGAGAATGCAGGCAGATAGGGAATCAGTGACCGTCAGGCAGTCAAAGAGAACCAGGCGGGTAGTGCAGGAGTCCCCGATATGATCTCACTTGCTAATCGGTTTTCCGTTTTGGATACTGGTGATGGTGATGGTTCCTCAGAGGAGTGCAGTCACAGCCAGGTTTGTGGCACCACAGGTGGCTCAGCTGCACAGGAGGGGAGGAAGAATATTGGAAGAGCAGTAGTGATAGGGGATTCATTAGTTAGGGGAACAGACAGGTATTTCTGTGGCAGTAAACGTGACTCCAGAATGGAGTCCAGTTCTGATGAAGGGTCACCTGACCTGAAACGTTAGCTCTGCTTCTCTCTCCACAGATGCTGCCAGACCTGCTGAGTATTTCTAGCATTTCTTTTTTTATTCCAGAATGGTGTGTTGCCTCCCTGGTGCCAGGGTCAAGAATGTCATGGTGCGGCTGCAGGAAATTCTTCTGGGGGTGGGTGAACAGTCAGAGGTCGTGGTCCACATCGGGACCAATGACATAGGGGGATGAGGTCCCCAAAGCAGATTTTAGGGAGCTAGGAAGGAGAATAAAAAGCAGGACCTCAAAAGCAGTAATCTCAGGATTACTCCCAGTCCCGCATGCAAGTGAGCATAGGAATAGGAGAATTGAGTGATTGAACACGTAGCTGGAGAACAGCTGTAGGAGGGAGGCCATCAGATTTCAGCGACATTGGGACTGGTTCTGGGGTAGGTGGGACCTGTATAATATGAACGGGAAGCATCTTAGCAGGACTGGGATGAATATCTTCGCAGGGGGATTTGCTAGTGCTGTTGGGGAGGGTTTAAACTAAATTGGCAGGGAGATTGGAACCTGAGAGGCAGCTCAGACTGGAGGGAGGTAAAACTGGTAACTTGTCAGGGGTGAGGGAACCAGCAGCAAGTATCAGAGAGGAATACCAAAGTGCACAGTATACTGGGGGAGATAGATAGCACGAGAGTAGGGAATAGTACATTATTAGGTGGGGTCAGAGCAAGTGAGAAAGTAACAAAGTCTGAATCAGGGTTAATGTTCATGTATATGAATGGATGGAGTGCGGTAAATAAGATTGGTGAGTTACAGACGCAGATTGCCATGTGGAAATATGATGTTGTGGCTATAACAGACACCTGGCTCAAAGAAAGGCAGGATAGGGTGTTAAATATTCATGGATACAAGGTGTTCAGGAAAGATAGGAAAGGGAAAAAAGGATGAGGGGTGGCTGTATTGATTTAAAGAAATCATTGCAGTGCTGGAGAAAATGCATATCCTGGGGTGGGGGGTGCGGTAGAGGACAGAATCAATTTGGCTAGAGCTAAGGAACAAAAAGAGTGCAGTTACATTGCTCAGTGTTGTCTTTAAGCCACCAACTAGTGGAAATTACAGAGAGGCGCAACAATTATAGGGTAGTTATAATGGGGGACTTTAATTATCCAAATATAGACTGGGATAATAGCTGTGTAAAGGGCAGTGAGGGGCAAGAATTCCTAGAGTGTGTTCAGGAAAATTTTCTACAGCAGTATGTTTCTAGCCTAACGAGAAAGGAGGCACTGCTAGACCTGGTTCTTGGGAATGAGGTGGGCCAAGTGGATCAAGTATCAGTAGGAGAGCATTTAGGTGATAGTGATCATTGTATCATAAGGTTTAGGCTGACTACGAAAAAGGACAAAGAGCAATCCAGAGTATGATTTATTAACTGGAGGAAGGCCAACTTCAATGCGGTAAGAATGCAGCTGGGGCGAATAAATTGGAGTCAAAAGCTGGCAGGAAAACCAGTAGATGAACAATGGGCTACCTTCAAAGAAGAGATAGTTCAGGCACAGTCAAGGTATGTTCCCTCAAAGGGGAAAAGTAAGGCAAACAAATCCGGAGCTCCCTGGATGACAAAAGAGGTAGAGATTGAGATAAAGAAGAAAAAGTATGCTTATGACAGATGCCAGGTGGAAAATACTATTGAGAACCAGGCTGAATATTGAAGGTCCAGAGGGGAATTGAAAAAGCAAATAAGAGAAGCAAAGAGAGAGCATGAAAAGAGACTGGCAGCTAGCATTAAAGGAAATCCCAAAGTTTTCTATTGGCATATAAATCGTAAAAGGGTGGTAAAAGGAGAAATGGGGCCAATTAGGGACCAGAAAGGGGATTTACACATGGCGGCAGAGGGAATAGCTGAGGTATTAAATGAATACATTGCATCTGTCTTTACCAAGGAAGAAGATGTAACCCACAGTGCTCACTAGATCTTTGTGGGCAGCTTTCCTCGAGGTCAGCGGCAAGCAGCGTCCCTTTGTCACTGACGGCAAAATCCAGGCCAATGTTTGTCATTTGTGTGCCTCCTCCATCTGTCTATCCATAATTGTTAACTTAGACTGCGATTCATATTTGACTAACTGACTTGACAGCTCACTGCTGCACTACTGCAGCTGTTTCCAGCACCACCATTCATGATACTATTGCAACACCACCATAATATTTATTTGAAATAGTATCAATAATCCACCCAATATGTGGGAGCATGACCACTAAAGACAATACACAATTCATCAAAGCAAATATCTGCTTGCAGAACAATGCTTCATTCATCAGTAGTGGAAAGCTGCTTTCAAGAGTAGAGGCACACACATTTTTCTGATAGTACTCTAAAAAAGCTGAATTTTGACATTAACATTTTAATTTGCAACACTGTTGGTTAGAGATTTCTAAAATCAATTCTTTAAAGACCAGTTTTTGGATTTGTTGCGCTGGACCTGTAAAACGGTGTCTTATGAATAAAAATGTACTGTTATAAATCACATTGCTATTGGAAGGCACCTAGACTGCTGTAATGCCAACATGGAGAAACTTCACTCAAACATTAGTAACTTAAAAGTAGACACAGTGGCGCAGTGGTTAGCACCGCAGCCTCACAGCTCCAGCAACCCGGGTTCAATTCTGGGTACTGCCTGTGTGGAGTTTGCAAGTTCTCCCTGTGTCTGCGTGGGTTTTCTCCAGGTGCTCCAGTTTCCTCCCACAAGCCAAAAGACTTGCAGGTTGGTAGGTAAATTGGCCAGTATAAATTGCCCCTAGTATAGGTAGGTGGTAGGGAAATATAGGGACAGGTGGGGATGTGGTAGGAATATGGGATTAGTGTAGGATTAGTATAAATGGGTGGTTGATGGTCGGCACAGACTCGGTGGGCCGAAGGGCCTGTTTCAGTGCTGTATCTCTAAACTAAACTTCTGATTGACAAAATCTATGCACAAACATTTGACTCAATCATGCTGCATTTTTGTGTGCAGGGTTTTATACAGGCTTCAACACAGAATTTCTACCCAAGGCATTCAAAATCCACAATAGTAATAGAAGATTACTTGCTTTATTTCATGTCATTTACCCTATGCATCCAATGCCCAGACTTTTCAACTTGCCATGTTTGCATGTAACCCAAACCACAACCCTCCAAGTTTCTGATTGGTTCAACCTAAATACTCAGCAATTTAAAGAAAACTAACAGTTGATACTGACAGTGTGCATGACCATTAAACAGGGCCATCTCCTACCACTTACTTGCACTAACCAGCACTACTTCTCCAGGGCAATTAGGTATGGGCGATAAATGCTGACTTTGCCAGTGACGGTCACATCCCAAAAATGAATTTAAAAAAAGCAGGTGTCCCACCTTGCCCAAAGTGACCATTAAGCAGGCCACCTTGGTCGTTAAACAAGTCCATCTGAGTGCAGCACTGTGGCGTTTAATAAAGCTAGTTTCCTACCTCACTGTGGCCAGTAAATGGGTCAATAACTGCAGTTTCCTGTCTCAACACGACTATAAAGCAGATGCACCTTATCTCGGTTTTCCTAGATAGCCAGAAATTAATTGCTGGTTTTTGTCAACAATCTAAATATGACTACTTTTTAAAAAAATTTTATTTAGACGGTTTTCTGCCTCCACTTTGCAATTAGCAATATTTTGAAATACCACAAAAGTAAGCTTGCATTGCAAAACTGCTTTAATTAGGGTATTCTAAACATTGGCTATTGTAAAATCATAGTGAACTCATGTTCACTTTGACTGCTCGTCATTTCTCTGCAGGTAGTGAGGACCTTCTCTTGTGAATATACAGGAGAATGACTTGCCTTCATGGCACCAGTGAACTAGGAGACTCTTACCAGATGAATGCTGGGATATTCTCACTCTCTCTGAACTAACAAAAATAAAATGCTTTTTCCCCACACTAAAACAAACGAGTTTCACTATTCAGAGGTTTCTCATAACAAACAGGTTTTAAGTTAATAAATTATCATTCAGTAAGAGAGAATCCATTTTTAAGACCTGATTCTTTGTTGCAGGATGAAAAGTAATATTTAAAGTTACATGAGGCAGGCTGTTTTATTGGAAAGAGTTGGGGTGATTGAACGCTCTAGTTCTTTATATGATTATTATAGTAAATGCCATGCGGGAGGAGATTTGTCTTGCCTCATGCAATAGTTACTACTTCTAAATAAAGAAAGATCAAGAAGAAAATAGGTTTCAATCACAAAAGGCAATTTTGGGGTCACTGTCACTTATTTGGTTCGTAAGACCATTTAGAATAATTCAGTTTTACTGGGAACCTGGCTCTGAATTGAGGGGACCCAAAATACATGTGTACATGGCACCAAATCACGACGCCTAGTCCAGCCCTTGTGTGATTCTCCAAAGCCTGTCAGAGAACAGAAATCATTTTTTGACTAATCCATTAGGCAAAACAAATTCATACATACTTCAACACCTCCAAAGATAAGGTATGTTCTTTCGTATGGTTCAGTAGTAGAAGGATAACATAAATTTATTCAACAAACAGTTGACCAGCACTTGGGGTGTACATAAGATCATGGTGAGTGTCCTTCTTTTAACCAGAATTTCTAACAGAAATTTGACACTCCCTTTTTCTCACTAATGGAACTAAATTTATAAATTTGTTTTGCTTCCTCACCCATCATCTTCCCTCCCAGGACACCCTGAATCAGGCCCTTCTTTTCCTAAAGAACTTGCATTGACACATTTGTCAACCACCAAGAGTGGCCTGAATGGAAACAAGCTATGCAAATCCCCACCTAGTCCCTCACCCTCACCCCACACTGATCCTGCATCATTTGGCTCCTTAGTACCACATACTGGGTCCAATGCACAGAAACAAAAACCAAAACATGATTCCACTTGTGGGGGGTGAGATTTTTCCAATTGTGAGTGAGATGAGTGAGATCAAAACAAAGGGCCAGAAATATAAGGTACTCATCAATAATTCCAGTAGAAAATTCAGGAGAAACTACCCAAAGTGAGGTAAGAATGTGGAACGGGCTACCACAAGGAGTAGTTGAAGTGAAGGCACCAGAGCAATTTAGGGGAAGCTCAATAAGCACATGACGCAGTGAGATGAAGAGGGGTGGGAAGCAACGCATTTAGAGCATCAATGCCAGCATCGACCAGTTGGGCTAAATGGCATGTTTATTTGCTGTAAATTCTATGTAAAATATACATTTTTAAATAAAACTGAAAGGAGCTAAATTTGGCAAAATAAAAGTAGATTTAGTTATATACCAATTAGTTCAAAATTACTGAACTGGGTTACTTCAATCATGCACTTTAGTGTGGATCTCACACCCATCAATGACATGCCCGTTGGAACAATAAAATAAAATACTACCCTTAGAGCTGCAGTGGTCTCAAAGATTAATCTTACACAGCAAAAGGTTAACGTGCTTCGCTAGCATTAGAAAACCAAAGGTATCCAACACTAAAGAAAATGTAAAATCTTATAGACCAGAAGTATAAAAATATATTTATTTGCAGTGGGAAAAAATTCTGTACATTTTTTGCATACAGCTCACCAAAGTTTAAAAAACACAATATATACACACATGAGAAAGTCTTTGTAAAGGAAATCACACGTTTAATATTTCAAAGCTCTCTTCCTGTGGTGTTAGGATGAAATAAAATCACACCCAGTAAACTCGCTGCCAGCATTGCTCAGTACTAAAAGGTTATGTTCATTTTTCCTGTTTATAAAATTATTTAATATCCATCTTTTCCAAGAAATTAATCAAAAAATTTTCCACAGCCTTTTACGAGTTTACGAGAATTCAATTCAGTTCTCTTGACTCTAGTGGCTTTGGATAAATAACAGAATTAAAGGGAGATGTTATTTTCCATGTGAAGGTGCAGGGTGATGGTACAGGTATAGGGGTCAATGGGGGCTGGAAGGTTAGGTAGCCTTTCTGGTGACCTAGAACAACTCTTTAAAAATAAAAGACTGCTTTACTTGGCTTCAGTGGCCCTGGCGTAACGATGGAAAAACTCACCATGGGTTCCCACTTTGTCGTTGCCCATTGACGCCAGTTGGAAAGTGCGAATATAGATCTGAACAGCATCACACTGCAAGACTCGCTCCCCCTATTGTCAAACAACCTGCAAACACAGAAATCCAGAATTTCCTCTCTCTTATCATCCCATTTCTGGCAGTGTTCTGATAGGCAGGAACACAAAATTGCACGTGAATCTATTGTGCGGATAGCCACCTATTTTTGCCTCCATGTATTTTCCGATGTCCCATCTCCCAGACACCAGAAGCCACCACCCAAATATTTGTCGGTATATTTAAAGGAGGTGGGACTCACACAATATTATATTTCTCATTTTGTGTTACTACTGCTGCTTCAATGCTGAGTGCAGCTATGGCCTGCATGTAACAGTGTCCAGCACTGGCACATGCAGGAAAAGGCAGAATCAAATTTAACAGGACCACAGTATGGGCATCAATAAAGTGTTGTAACTAACTTAATTGAGTTTTTTGATGAGGTAACAGAGAGGTTTGATGAAGGTAATATGGTTCATGTCATGTACATGGACTTCTGAAAAGCATTTGAGAAAGTGACACAGAATAAGCTTGTCAGCAAAGTTGAAGGTACAGTGGCAGCATGGATGTGAAATTGGATAAGTGACAGGAAACAGGGAGTAGTAATCAATGGCTGTTTCTCAGGCTGGAGGAAGGTATATAGTGGTGTTCCAAAGGCATCAGTATGAGGACCACTGCTTTGCTTGATATAAATGACCTAGACTTGGGTGTACATTGTACAATTTCAAAATTTACAAATTGTAAGTATAGTAAACTGTGAGGTGGCTAGCAATAGACTTCAACAGGACGTGGACAAGTTGGCGGAATGGGCTGACACATAGCAAATGAAATTTAATGCAGAGAAGTCTGAAGTGATAGGTTTTGGTAGGAAGAACAAGGAGAGGGAATACAAAGTAATGAGTGCATTTCGAATGGGGGTGCAGGAACAAAGACCTGGCAGGTGGAGACGGCAGTTAATATGGCATGTAGGATCCTGGGCTTTGTGAATAGAGGGATAGAGCACAAAGGCAAGGAAATTATAACAAACCATTATAAAACACTAGTTTGGTCTCAACTGGAGCACTGTGTCCAATTCTGAGCACCCCACTTAGGAAATTAGGAAGGATGTGAAAGCTTTAGAGAGGGTGCAGAAAATATATACGAGAATGGTTCCAGGGATGAGGGATTTCAATTCTGTGGATAGATTGGAGAAGCTGGAGTTGTTCTCCTTCAAGAAGGTTGAGAGGAGATTTGATAGAGATGTTCAAAATCATGAGGAGTCTAGACAGAGTAGACAGGGAGTAACTGTTTCCACTGGCGGAAGGGTCAAGAACTACAGAACACCGATTTAAGGTGATTGACAAAAGAACCAAAGGCAACATGAGGTAAAACTTTTTTGTACGCCGTGAACAGTTACGATCTGGAATGCACTGCATGGAAGTGTGGTGGAAGCAGATTCAATCGTGGTGTTCAAATGGGAGTTGGATAAGCACCTGAAGAGAAAAAACTTGCAGGGCTATGGGAAAAGAGTGAGGTGTGGGACTAGCTATATTGCTCTTGCAGAGAGCCAGCATGGCCTCAATGGGCAGAATGGCCTCCTTCTGTTCTGTAACCATTATATTACTCTAAATATTTATTTTTGTGTACTGTTTTTCTTTTTTGTTTTGTTTTATTTTGCTACTGTCTGCTGCTTCAATCTTTATGTCTGTGACTTCTGATACGGGCCTTTCATTTCTTTCATCCATTCATTCCAAAAAAGCTCAAATTGGTTTCCCATTGCAAATACCCTTATGTCTGTACTTTTGGAGCAAGAGTGGAAGGAGGAACAGATGGAGATTAGGCAATGCAGGGCACATATGGCACCCAACCATCAACATCCCACTGCTGAATATACAGACCAAGGCACTTCCAACACTAGCTGACCCAGGACCAATGCCCACTGAGCCTACCGTTCACAACCAAAACCATTAATGAGTTAACTCCACATACTGCAATCTCATCTATTGCCTAGCTTCACCAAAGGCACCAGCACTGTCAGTACCTTCAAAAATCACCATTACCCTCAATTTTTATGCAAAGTAGTTATGCTAAAGCTGCCATTGGAGATATCAGTCATATTAGTCAATCAGCAGTGCACAGGTGCATCAAGCAAGTCACAATTTGCTCGAGCTAGCCACACCATGACAGGACAGTGCAATTTTACTGAGTGGCAGAATTCACCAAATACAAGGAACCATAGATTGCACCCATGTGACCGTATATATGTTTTTCAATAATCTTTTCCAGTTCATTTCCAACCATAGCACCAAATTGAACAGATGGGTTCAAGTCTCACTCCAGGGCTTGAGCACAAAAATCAAGGATGACACTCCAGTGCAGTACTGAGGGAGTGCTGCACTGTCCAAAGTGCCGTCTTTTGGATGAAATGTTAAATCGAGTCCCTATCTGCTCAGGTGGATGTAAAAGATTCCATGGCACTATTTTGAAGAAGAGCAGGGGAGTTATCCCCAGTGTCCTGGCCAATATTTATCCCTCAGTCAATATTACAAAAAAACAAATTATCTGGTCATTATCACATTGCTGTTTGTGGAAATTTGCTGTGCACATACTGGCTGCCGCATTTCATACAACAATGACTACACTTCAAAAAGTACTTCATTGGCTGTAAAACACTTTGAGACATCCAGTGGTCATGAAAGATGTTATATAAATGCAAGTCTTTATTTTTTTTCTTTATGAAAGCTGCCGTGCTTGCTTCATTTTAAAGCAGTCCATTGTGCCACCATTCTTTCAATCAGAACAAATGGCAAGTCTTTGGATGAAAGATTAAAGACATTCTCTATAGCCATCCTGATGGCACTTGCATGCTTTCTAAGGACACCAGTTCTGTACTGCTGTAACAAGGGCTATTCGACCATGATAATCATCACAGCATCTGAAGGCACATTTCAGGTGCCTGGATTGGTCCTGGAGCTCTGCAACATAGTTGAGCCGGAGTCTCCTTTTCAAGGACCAAAGGCAGCAAGGTAATCTGGTAATAACACGAGCAGCAGCATGCAACAGTATGCCATGCACAGAAGGAGCCATGGGGCGGCACAGTGGCGCAGTGGTTAGCACTGCAGCCTCACAGCTCCAGCGACCCAGGTTCGATTCTGGGTACTGCCTGTGTGGAGTTTGCAAGTTCTCCCTGTGACCGCGTGGGTTTTCGCCGGGTACTCCAGTTTCCTCCCACAGCCAAAGACTTGCAGGTTGATAGGTAAATTGGCCATTATAAATTGCCCCTAGTATAGATAGGGGAATTGAGGGAAGGTGGGGATGTGAGAGGGAAAATGGGATTAATGTAGGATTAGTATAAATGGGTGGTTTATGGTCAGCACAGACTCGGTGGGCCGAAGGGCCTGTTTCAGTGCTGTATCTCTAAAATAAAAACAATGAAATGGAAGAATTATGAATTAAAAAAGTAAACTCTCAAATAAAATCACAAGAGCATGGACACAGTCAAAATGGAGTAGAGGTCATGTGACATCTCCTGTACTGGAAATCAACAAAAATGTCTGCAAAAATGAAACTCATTAACCTCATTTGAAATAGCTCTGGGGTGAACCCCTTTGAAATTGAAAGGAACACTACTGCATTTTAATAACTCATATCAACATGAATGAACTAGCAAAGGATTCTGGAGACAAACTGACTCACAGCCCAAACCAAAATGAATAGGGATGAAGTAGCACTGTGTTAATGGAATGGTCTCCATTCAGACATCAATCGATAGCCATGGTCTCCACATCCTGGTATATTGTGTGGTCACACAAGAGGAGAAAGCCATGTGTCTCCTAACAGAAACCCGAATGTGATAGATTTTTACCTTAAAAAGGTAACCCTCTGGAGTAAGACAGTAGATCCAGCCAACATCTCAGAAAGCTGGTCCAGCCAGAGGCTGTGAAAGTGATCCAACCAAACAAGAAGAATCCTGCTGAACAACAACTGGAACAGCCACTGCAGAGACATTATAAAGTGACCTTAAGACTCACCATCTGTGAAGGTAACAAATCCACACGACCAGCTTTGTGCTGAGTTGTAACTACCAGCACTCTACAACACCTCAACAAGTTCAAGACTACAAACACCCAGGCCTGCACCTTCAAAAAAAAACTTTCCTCCTGAGAAGATTCAACAGGTTTACTGTAAACCACAAACACTTACCTCACTTTGGACTTCAAACAGCATCCTACTGTTATGACCATTGAGTAGGGGTCTACAGGTTCCCTCTCAGCCTTTGCCTGGTTTAACTGTAACAGGGTTTAATTTTTAGAAACAGTGTTTTTAGCTCCCCCTTAGTGAATCCTTGTTCACCGTTTTCCAATTGTAAGGAAAATAATCAATTCAGACAGATTTTCTTAGATTTTAAACAAGAAAGATAGAAGTTTATTAATCTTAAACTCTAATCTGGTTACCGACTACGAATATGCGATGCGACCACGCTAGCATGCATACGGAATAAACACACAAGTAGGTTGAGACAGAAAAATAGAAAAGAATAAAGGGGAAATGTTTGAGGCAATAGAGGGGTTTCTATTTTATTGTCCTTTGAGTTCAATGTGGAGTCTTTGGTTGCAGGTCAGACTTGCAATTCGTTGGGGCCCGGTGCACGCTTCAAGTTATTTCAAGATCGGAGTCTTTTCTCTCTTGAGGTTTACGTGTGTTCTGTGGGTCCGGTGGGTTGGGAGAAAGTGCGAGTGAAAGGCTTTTTTGTTGCAGCTTCCAGTTCAAACAGCCTTCTGAATTCAAACTATACTGTGGCTAGTTCAAAAAAACCTGGACCAGCCAGTTAGTTATGTGACCAGCTGGTTTAACCAGTTCTGGCTTTGTGGATTGTATCACCTCAGCAGTTTCTGGAATGCTCGTCCTTAAACCTTCAATGTCTGGTGATCAAAATCCATTTGGGTTAATTGGAGCAGTAGTGTCTCTTAGTATGCAAATGCCCTTCCAGTCCAGTGTCTGGTGATTTTTGGAAACAAGTCCTTTCTTCACTCCAGCAACAGTTTAAAATAAATGTTGATATGACAAAATTAATATGCCTCTTTCTTGGCACGTGGAGGTCTGCATGACACCTCCACACCCAGCAGAATGAAATGCGATTTATAAGAGCATTTCATTCAAGGGGACTTCTTTCTTTTCTTCTCTTCTTCTTTGGCCTCCTTGTCTCGAGAGACAATGGGTAAGCACCTGGAGGTGGTCAGTGGTTTGTGAAGCAGCGCCTGGAGTGGCGATAAAGGCCAATTCTAGTGACAGACTCTTCCACAGATGCTGCAGATAAAACTGGTTGTCAGGGCTGTTACACAGTTGGCTCTCCCCTTGCGCTTCTGTCTTTTTTCCTGCCAACTGCTAAGTCTCTTCGACTCGCCACTCTTTAGCCCCACCTTTATGGCTGTCTGCCAGCTCTGACGATCACTGGCAACTGACTCCCACGACTTGTGGTCAATGTCACAGGAATTCATGTCGTGTTTGCAGACGTCTTTAAAGCGGAGACACGGACGGCCGGTGGCGAGCTCCCTGTACAATGTGTCCTTGGGGTTCCTGCCATCTTCCATGCGGCTCACATGGCCAAGCCATCTCAAGCACCGCTGGCTCAGTAGGGTGTATATGCTGGGGATGTTGGCCGCCTCGAGGACTTCTGCGTTGGGAGATACGGTCCTGCCACCTGATGCCAAAGATTCTCTGGAGGCAGCGAAGATGGAATGAATTGAGACGTCGCTCTTGGCTGACATATGTTGTCCAGGCCTCGCTGTCGTAGAGCAAGGTACTGAGGACACAGGCTTGATACATACGGACTTTACTAAAAAGGACTAGAGAGAAGTTAAGGACATACATGCATGCATCTCTTTTATTCATTCAGAACCCTAACAATTGTTACAGCCTATCTTTTCTTGGTGGCCATGCAGCTTTAAACTGCCCTTTCCGGCATCCCAATAAACATGCGGTTTTTGGGGAAATGTTTTCAGTTTGCACATTTCCATGACAGCCTAAGGGGGCTTTGTTCTTGTTGAGGTCTGCGGGGGCGGGGGGTTGATAGGTGAGGTTAGGTTTAATTAGCCCCAGGTGGGAGTTCTGCTCAGGGGTGGCAGCAGTGGGCGGCTCCACTCTGAACTCCCTTTCAGTGCTTAGATGAGTCATGCAAGGGCTTTTCACCTCCCTTTTTCCTGACTGTGGAGGTGGATCCTTTGCTCATCTCTTTGTCCTCTGGGACACTGCTGCTTGCAGGTATTTGTCCAAATTCTACTGCACTCCCCTGCGGCACTTCGACCAAGTGAGGCATCACCCTCACAGTTTCTCTCCCCTCTTGAGGACTCTCTTTGTCTCTGCAGGTGACTGTAAATGCTGTTAGCAACTCTGTTGGAGAGCTTCGAGTGTCTGCATTTACATAGGAGGATATGGGGCCTATTTTTTCAAATATTTCAGGGTTGGCAGGCTGGACAGTAGGGGTTTTCATCCGGGATTCTTCCTGGACATCTTATAACCTGCCCTTTTGCTCCCTTTTCCCCCTTCCTTTCTAACCTGTTGCCAGCCTGCTGCCTGCCTGTCCCCTTTTGTTCTCGGCAGTGGTCCCTTACAGTTCACCAGCCCTCTGCTGGAGGGTCCTCTAAACAGCGACGCAGGACATAGGGGTGCAGATTTCATTGTAGGTTGGGATTTCCCCTCAACCTGGCATGTGTGGCAACTCCTACAGTACTCCACCATATTTTTGTGTAGTTCTGGCCAGTCAAACTGCTGTCTTATGTGGCTTTTGGTTTGTTATATACTGACATGTACAGCCATTGCAATCTCATGGGCCATTCTTACTATTTCTCTCCAGTACCTCTGCGGCACCACGAACTGGTGAACCACTGTCTACTACTTTCTCTCAGGTCTGTGAGGAGAACTCCATTTCCTCATCAGTACCTCATTCTTTAAATAGCAGCAATCAGGGACACCCTCTGCTTCAATTTCAGATTGAGCAGCCTGTGCTAACTCTCTCAATACTGGGTCAGTTCGCTGAGCCTCAGCTAGGGAAGATCTATTTAACTCATTCCCTGGGTCTTCTAACTTTCCAAAGAAAGTCTCGGACAGACATCATGATCATCTGCCTGCAGTGCCAATTCAGTCTCCTCTGGGGGAGCTGGTTTAATTATGGCCTGATTCATTACACATTCAGGGAAACTGCAGGGAACCGTCTCCTGCCACTGCCCTGTTTCTCTGACCTCCTGCGGTCTTTCATTCACTACCGGGGAAGCTACCACCTTCATTCCTGCCAGATCATTACCTAGGAACAGGTCAACCCCGTCCACAGGCAAACTCGGGACAATCCCTACAGTCACTGGTCCCGAAACTAGGTCATACTACAAGTGCACCCACTGTAAAGGTACAGGCACGCACTGCCCTCCAATACCATTCACCACCATTTTGGTGTTCACTGCACTCTCTGGGGGAAAGGTCAGGCCTTTTCCCAGTAAAAGGGATCTAGTGGCCCCTGTGTCTCTGAGAATCACTATGGGCTTGCTTGCCCCACTCGAGGGGTATGGGGTTACTCTCCCTTCAGACACAAAACGCTGATAACCTTCAGGAATCCTATTAAATTTTCCTGCACTTGCAGCCGCAAGCTTCCCGAGTCTCACTCTTACTGCAGTTAAAGCTACAGTTTGTTCTGCTGTGCTTTCTATCGGGGTCCCTTCTCCGTCACTGAGTGGGTATGCCCCGATTAACCCAACAGGTTTTCTTCTAAGTTTCCAGCAGTCGGCTCTTAAATGCCCTGCTTTATTACAATGGAAGCACACAGGTCTCCAGGTCTCACTCCTACTCACAGCACCTTCCTTTTTGGCTGGAGACCCCACTGTGTTTACTGCTTTTCTTTCCCTCCCAGGCTTCTATCACCTGCCCACCCTTTGTCCCTTTCAAATTTATGGGGGTGACTAGGAAAGGTTTTCCCCTGGGAAACCAACTTATAAATGAGAGCAAACTCATCGCCAGAACTGCAGCTTGCCAGGCTCTATGAGCCTTCTGTTCCTCTACATGTATCTTTATGGAGAGTGGGAGAGAGTTTTTAAATTCCTTTAGCAAAGTTACTTCTCTGAGATTTTCATGGCTGAACTGTACTTTAACAGCCCTCAGCCACTGGTCAAAAGCCAGATGCTTATTTCTCTCAAACTCCAGTAAGTTTGATCAGCTTGCTTCTTGAAGGTTGTAAACTTTTGGCGATAGACTTCCGGTACTAACTCATATGCCCCGAGGAAAGCATTTTTTGTCAGTTCATAATTTGATGAACTCTCATCTGACAACATGGAATAAACTTCATGGGCTTTTCCTACTAATTTACTCTGTAACAACAGAGTCCAAGCCTCAGGTGGCCACTGTAACGGCCTTACCAGTTTTTCAAAAGACACAAAAAACGCTTCCATGTCTCCCTCATTGAATTTTGGGATCAGTTGGGAAAGTTTTAACAATTCTGTATAACGCTCCTCCATATTGGCCATGCTTTCACTAGGGTTACTCTGTCGACCCCTAGTTAACTCAAGTCGTCTCAGCTCTCTCTCTTCACATTCTTTCTGGAAGGTTCTTTCTCTTTCTCTCTCCTGTCTCTCTTTCTCTTTCTTCAAATTCAAGTTTCCTTTGTTCCAATTGTATCTTTGCTAGCAATACCCTGTCAGAGTTTATTTCTAACCCTGTTTCTGCTTCTTCAGATTCAAGGGAAAAATGGTTGGCCACTAGCCTTAGGATTTCAGACTTCCTAGCCTTGCCATGTACAGTGAACCCACACCGCTCAGCCATTTTCCTCAACTCCCCCATAGACAGTGCTTTTAACTTATCCCAAGTTACTTCACCCTGGCTTGGGGAGCTACTAGCTTCGGTGGCAGACATGTTAATATTCGAGCACACACAAGCACAAGAAAACCTGTATTGAAATCTTCTCTTTTTTGATTGGGAACAATTTGACTTCCCAGTTCCAATTTCTCTTGTTTGTCTGTGGGTCAAATCCAGGACAGTAGCCCCCAACTTTCTATTACGACCAGGTGAGAAGGGGTCTACAGGTTCCCTCTCAGCCTTTGCCTAGATTAACCGTAATAGGGTTTAATTTTTAGGAACACAGTGTTTTTTTTAGCTCCCCCTCAGCGAATCCTTGTTCACCCCTTTCCAATTGTAAGGCAAAGGAATCAATTCAGACAGGATTTCTCAGATTTTAAACAAGAACGGTAGAAGTTTGTTAATCTTGAACTCTAATCCGGTTACCAACTACAAATACGCGACGCGACCACGCCAGCATGCATACGCAATAAACACACACGCAGATACAGAAAAATAGAAATGAATAAAGAGGAAAAGTTTGAGGCAATAGATGGGCTCCTATTTTACTGTCCTTTGAGTTCAATGTGGAGACTTTGGTTGCAGGTCAGACTTTCAATTCGTTAGGGCCCAGTGCACGCTTCAACTTGTTTCAGGATTGGAGTCTTTTCTCTCGAGGTTTACGTGTCTTCTGTGGGTCCGGTGGCTTGGGAGAAAGTGCAAGAGAGGGAGAGGCTTCTTTGTTACAGGTTCCAGTTCAAACAGCCTTCTGAATTCAAACTATACTGTGGCTAGTTCAAAAAAAACCTGGACCAGCCAGTTAGTCATGTGACCAGCTGGTTTAACCAGTTCTGGCTTTGTGGATTGTATCACCTCAGCAGTCTCTGGATTCTCTTCCTTAAACCTTCAATGTCTGGTGATCAAAATCCATTTGGGTTAATTGGAGCAGGGAATAGTCCTTTGTCTCCACAAGCAGTGTCTCTTAGTATGCAAATGTCCTTCCAGCGCAGTGTTCGATGATTTTTTGAAACAAGTCCTTTCTTCACTCCAGCAACAGTTTAAAATCAATGTTCATATGATCATCAAATTAATATGCCTCATTCTTGGCAGGTGGGGGTCTGCATGACACCACCCTTTTCCCTCTATCTATCTATATTTGTGCACCTGTTGTTGGGTGAACGTGTATGTGGGTGAGGTTGCAACCATTTTGGGAACTGTGTAAAAATAAATAGTTATCTTCATTTAATCCATGAAAAAACATGTCTCTTGTCTATTTATTTGATCCGAAAAACACTTACGGACTAACGTACCATTTTTTAACAAAACACACCTGCGGTCAGTTGGTGGGTGAACAGTGGGAACCACCCATACCCCTTTCCACCGATCCCAAACAGGCAGCAGAGGACAACTTTTTGAAAGCTGCAAGAAACATTTGCCCGATCTGAAACAGGACTTACACTGACCATGACATCTGCCCACTGCATCAATCATTTCCCTCATAACTCTTGCCTGACCCCACCACCTTCATATCACTTTGTTGGAGCAGGGCATCTCACCGTTTTTCCCCTTAGTTAGACTTACAATTGAACATTTAGACTTCAAAAATTTTTGCCCACAAAGTTGCTAGAAGTATAAGCTGATAAGCGAGTGGTGAGGGCAACAGGGATCTCGGTGAACAAAGGCACAAACAGTGTATCTCTTTAACCAATAAAGTTTTTAGGATTGAGAAATAAATTGAGAAAAGATTGAAAAGGAGGGTGAATTATGCTGAGATTTTATCCAGGTGATGGGGGTCACGACCTCCGCTAAAAGCGCCACCTAGAATCCCACGTCGCCCCTTCTGTGGGAGGCCCGTCTAATCAAGTGCCAATTGGGGACTTAACAGGACAGCGGTGGACCTTCCATGGGATCATGGACCCCAGCAATGGAAGCCCCAACCTCCAAGAGCTGACGATCAATCAGAGACTGGCAGCTCTTGAACTGAGCGATGCCACTGCGGAGGAGGTGGCTGCTGCCAGTGGAGCACCCATACGAGGCCTAGGAGCAGCTCTGGACTAGACCCCAGATAGGTCAGGGCAGGTGGGGTCTTGAGGGGTGGAGGTTGTGGGGGAGATAGGTGTGGGGGGGTGTGTCGGCAGCAGGGCAAGGGGAGGCTCTCAGTGGGCTCCGCCATTCCTGATGCCGGCTCCCTCGTTCAGACACTGTACCTTTTAACGAGTAACACTCCCCCACCCCCGGAGCCGGCAAGCACAATTTTTCTTGCCGTGCTTCCCATGCAGCGACAGGCCCACCCACTGCGCGGCAAAGCAGCAGGTTGGGAAGTCCGCTCACAGGCCTTCACGCCCCGGAATTAATTTCGGTGGAGGCAGGAAGGTGGCGGGGTCAACCCCCCATCACCATCCCACCCTATTATATGCTCTCCCTGCCTCCAAACCTGTTGCGGGGGAGAGCTTAAAACTCGCCCCTTATTGTGGGTGAGTTCAACGTTAAATCAGGTACAGAAAGAGAGATAAAGAATAGGAAATAAAGACAAGATTGAGAGAGAGAGAAAACAGAGACAGAGACGAAAAGAAAAAAAAGTAAGAATTTATAATTTACATTTTTAAAATCTCAAAACACTTATAGGTGTTCGCTTTCTGGGCAAGACAGGGTGAATGACAAGTCATTAATAATTATGACATTCTTAAAAGGATATTAACGTTGTTAATTATTAGACTTGGCTTTCTGTGGCAATCTTAACAATTAATGTGCAAATCCAACAATTTCATGCCAATCATGGAAATTAAATTGTCAATTGCACGAAGCTAAAGGCAAAGCAGCACCAATAGGCCAGCAACTAGTAGTAATTCACAGGGTATCTCCTCCTCACAGCAAAAACTTACATATATAAAAGACCTTCAACATAATAAAATATTTCAAGGCACTTCACAGAAGCATTATAAAACAAAATTTAACACCAAGCCACAAAAGGAAATATTAAGGCAGATGAACAAAGGCTTGCCTCCAGGAGAGGGCCGCCTTGCAACCCGACGCCGGGAGGGCCCGGCCCAATATTGCTGATGGCAGCGTGGCCTCATGGTGGCCTCCCCCCACCGCCGCTCGGTGACAGGACTGCCATTAACATATTTAAATACATTTAAATTAATGAATTAATTACATTTACGTTTCCGCCATCTGTCCTGGTGCGATCATTGTGCTGCTGGCCAGCACTCCTGCGCCTATGGATCCCCGTCCAGGGAACTGAGGTGGAACACTGGTGGGGAGGGAGGAGCAGGTAGGTTTCTCAGTGCCGGGGTGTGGGGGCGGCGGGGGGAAGGTCAAGTGGACAAGTTAAGTATTTGTGGGGGAGAAGGCAAATAATTAACTCTACGGTTATTGGGGGAGTGAGAAAGGGGCAAGATAAATGTATTTAATTTTTTAAAAATCACTATCTTTAAATATTAAATTGCTCGGGAGGGCTCGAAGCTGTTTAAAAATGGCGTCAGCACCTATGCACAGGCAGCTGACGTCATTGCCGGGGACGGACACCCCGCCCCCTCCACATAATCAGTGGGGGAAGGGGGGGGGGGGTGCGATCTGTCTCGGCTATTTAAATGAGCCGCCGCACTGCGATGTGCGACTCGCAAGAGGAGGCCGCCATTGTTTCCGCCCACTGCAATTTTTTCCACTCATTCATGGTCACTTCCTTAACTTTGGTCTTTTTTGAGGTATGATGCCAGTATCATAATCACTAGGCTGAGCAATCTAAGGGTTGTGAGTTCAAATCCCAACATAGCAAGATGCAAAATGAATTCACCAAATTTGGTAATCTAGCACTATAGCATCTGGATTGTCATAAAAACCACAAGCGTTTCACTAATATTCTTCAAGAAAGGGAGCCTGCCGACCCTCCCCAGTCTGGCCTCCATATGACTCTACTCCCATGCTACATTGTTGACCACGAACAGACTTTTAACAAACTCCAATAAACTTGGCTTTCCAAGTGGGTTGGGTCACCCCAATTTGCCTGAATGTAGATCTCAAGTTAGTTTCCACACATACCTTGAATAGTCTTGAACAAAAACTAAAAGCGTTCTACTTACCATAGCAGCTGGATTTTTTACTGTAATACATGGGGTGGTGGCTCGCAGTGCTCCACTTACACCATGATAGTATTTAAAGCAGATTTTAGTTTCAGCTGCGGAGCAAAGAGAGAAAAAGGTGGATGAGTTCTACAAGATCACTACAGAAAAATAGTAATAAAAAAAAATTCTCGAATCTGTATTGCAACTTTTGATAATAGCATTCAATATATAATGCTATAGTTTTCTTTTAAAGTAACAAACTTATACACATCTTATACTAAAAGTGAAACACAGTGGGAGCTGCTTATCACTGCGACTGTATATTGTTAAGACCTCATCTTCCTGTGAGCTGAGTGCAACTCTCCCCACTGATATCTTGGTCAACCTTTGCAGTCTACACTTGTTTAGTGATATCAATGATAGTATTAATTTCCATCTCAGAGGTACTTTACACTGCGTGGCTGTCATTTTATCTGGGCGATGGGGCTCTCACTGGCGCTTTAGCTGATGGCCAAGACCCCCGTGTCGCCTCGTCTGGGGAAGGCCTGCCGCATTACGTGCCAATTAGGCACTTAAGCAAACAGCGTTGGGCCTTCCCCGAGATTAAGGACCCCGGCGACAGAAGTCTTACCTGCTGACAGCTGTCAGCCAGAGGCCGGCAGCTATTTAATTGAGCAGGACAACCACAAATGCGGTAGCTGCTGCCGGTACTGAACTCACCGGAGGCGCTGAACCCAGGCCACAAGTGAGATAGAGTAGGAGAGGTTTTGGGGAGTGGGAGCCATGGGAGAGGAGGGCGTGGGGCGGTTTGCAGCAAAGGCCGGAGGGTGGCTCTCAGTGGGCCCACCCCTTCCTGATGCTGGGTCAGTCGGTCAAGCTCGAACGAGAGACCACTCTGAATCGTTGTGGGACTGTGTTCTCGTGAGCCGCATAACTAGGGAAGTAGAGAGGGTTTTAAACTAAATAGTGGGGGCAAGGGATCAAATTTGGAAAGATGTGGTTAGCCAAAGGGTAGAGACAAGCCAAGAGAGAAAGGTATTAATATGGAAAATGATAAACAGACCGTGACAGGAAGGGTCAAAGCACAAAGCTAAGAGTAAATCAGCAGATAAGGCTAGAGGTTACAAAAATAATATAGGACACGCTAAAGACTCTGTATCTGAATCCACATAGCATTTGAAACAAAACAGATGAACTGATCGGACAAATAGAAATAAATAAGTACGATCTGATACCATTACAGAGACTTGGCTGCATGATGGCACAGATTGGAACCTGAATATTGAAGGGTACATGATATGTAGGAAGGACAGGAAGCTACGAAAATGTGGAGGGGTGGCTCTGTTAATTAATGATGGCATTAGCACAACAGAGAGGGATGACCTAAGTTCAGGAAACCTGGATGTAGAAGCGGTTTGAGGCAAGATGAAAAATGAAAAAGGCAATAAGTCACTTGTGGGAGTAGTGTACAGGCCCCCCTGACAGTAACCACATGGTAGGACGGGGTATAAAGGAATAAATAATGGGCACTTGTCAGAAAGGTACGGCAATAATCCTACATACAGACTGGAAAAATTAGATGAGCAAAGGTAGCCTAAGATGAGGAGTTCCTTCAATGCTTTCGGGATAGTTTCTTAGAACTGCATGTTTTGGAGCCAGCCAGAGCAGGCAATACTAGATTTGGTATTGTGTAAAGAGATAGGATTAGTTACTGACTTCATAGGTGAAGGTGACCCTAGGCAGCAGTGATCACAATATGAATGAATTTTACATTCAGTTTGAGGGAGAGAAGAATGGGTCTAAGACTAGTATTTTAAACTTAAATAAGGGCAATTATGAGGGCATGAAAGTCTTCTTTGGCCTCCTTGTCTCAAGAGACAATGGGTAAGCGCCTGGAAGTGGCCAGTGGTTTGTGAAGCAACAACTGGAGTGGCTATAAAGGCCAATTCTAGAGTGACAGACTCCCCACAGGCGCTGCAGATAAAATTTGTTGTCGGGGCTGTTACACAGTTGGCTCTTTCCTTGCGCCTCTGTCTTTTTTCCTGCCAACAGCTAAGTCTCTTCGACTCGCCACACTTTAGCCCCGCCTTTATGGCTGTCCGCCAACTCTGGCGATCACTGGCAACTGACTCCCACGACTTGTGGTCAATGTCACAGGAATTCATGTCGCGTTTGCAGACGTCTTTAAAGCGGAGACATGGACGGCCGGTGGGTCTGATACCAGTGACGAGCTCGCTGTACAATGTGGCCTTGGGGATCCTGTCATCTTCCACGTGGCTCACATGGCCAAGCCATCTCATGCGCCGCTGGCTCAGTAGGGTGTATATGCTGGGGATGTTGGCCGCCTCGAGAACTTCTGCGTTGGGAGATACGGTCCTGCCACCTGATGCCAAGGATTCTCTGGAGGCAGCAAAGATGAAATGAATTGAGACGTATCTCTTGGCTGACATACGTTCTCCAGACCTCAGTGCCGTAGAGCAAGGTACTGAGGACACAGGCTTGATACACTCGGACTTTTGTGTTCTGTGCCAGTGCGCCATTTTCCCACACTCTCTTGGCCAGTCTGGACACAGCAGCGGACGTCTTTCCCTTGCGCTTGTTGATTTCTGCATCGAGAGACAGGTTACTGGTGATAGTTGAGCCTAGGTAGGTGAACTCTTGAACCACTTCCAGAGCGTGGTCGCCGATATTGATGGATGGAGCATTTCTGACATCCTGTCCCATGATGTTCATTTTCTTGAGGCTGATGGTTAGGCTAAATGAGTTGCAGGCAGCCGCAATCCTGTCGATGAGTCTCTGCAGACACTCTTCTGTGTGGGATGTTAATGCAGCATCGTCAGCAAAGAGGAGTTCCCCGTACTTTGGTCTTCGCTCTTAGACGGGCAAGGTTGAACGACCTGCCATCAGATCTTTTGTGGAGGAAAATTCCTTCTTCTGAAGACTTGAACACATGTCAGAGCAGCAGTGAGAAGACGATCCCAAGCAGTGTAGATGCGAGAACACAGCCCTGTTTCACGCCACTCAGGATAGGAAAGGGGTCTGATGAGGCACCGCTATGCTGAATTGTGCCTTTCATATTGTCATGGAATGAGGTGATGATACTTAGTAGCTTTGGTGGATATCGATCTTTGCTCGTAGTCTGAAGAGACCACGTGATCTTGGGTGCCTCCATGAAACCTGGTGACAGGATTTAGTATGAAAGAACGAGTTGGTGATGCAGAGGTTGTGATAGGTACACAGCTCCAGGAGTCTCTGTCCATTCTCATTCATCCTTCCAATGCCATAGCGTCCAAGGCAGGAGGGCCATGAGTCATGGTCGGCCCCAACCCTGGCGTTGAAGTCCCCCAGCAGGAAAAAATGTTCAGTATTTGGAATGCTACCTATGAAATTACGGAGTTCCTCGTAGAACTGGTCTTTAACTTCAGGTGGGGAGCAGAGTGTTGGAGCATAGATGCTGAGTAGGTGTACTGGACCAGATTCGGTGAGCAGCCGGATGGACAGGATGCGTCCCAAGCCATTTGAAGGTGGCGCTATCATGCTGAGCAAAGAGTTTCTGATGGCGAAGCCCACTCCATGCTGTTTTGGTTCTTCAAGATCCCTACCCTGCCATAAGAAGGTGTAGTCTTGCTCTCTTAGAGATCTGCTCGCAGGAAGGTGTGTCTCCTGAAGTGCTGCAATGTCCACATTGAGTCTACTGAGCTCGTTGTTAATCATAGTGGTCTTCCGAGAATTGTTGATTTGTGTAAGGTCTTCCGACAGGCCAGGACACATAGTTCTGACATTCCGGCTTGAAAAACGAAGGGCTGCTACCTTCTTTCCTTTTGGCCGTGCCGTTTGGTGCAGTGTTACAGTCCACTTGTCGGGCAATGACCCTGAGCTCCAAGCACCCATTGAAGCAGGTGGACTGTGGTGGGACAGAACCTTACTGACCGGAGGCTGCTCGGTTTGAGGCAGGCAGTAGCTGTCCAGCGAGACGCGATGACCTGTCTCACCGACAAAGGCAACCCGTGGCGCCCAATCTCTACGCCAATTGAGCTGGACCTACAACCAGTAACTGCTGCCTTCCGTGTTGTTTTGGTCGCTGTGAGGCGACTTTGGAGTGACCTCTCCATGGCGCATGCCTGGGTGGATGTATGGAGGGTGTGAGTTTCCCAAGTGTCAAAACCCCCCTCTCAGCCTTCCTAGTGGGGTCCAAAGGAGTGCAGAGCACAATGTTTGGCACCGGTATGGCTGCAGGAACTGCCGGAAACAAAGGTGATGCATGACCGCCTTCGGGGTTCCGCTCAGGATTTTGTGTTAGGGTTTACTCCCTTAGCCTTGGTCTCTCCAGAGACGCCCACAAGGCACTCGGGTTGTTAGCTCCTATCCCTGAGCAGGGCCCCTAACAAGTAAGCTGTGTGATTTCATGGAGGGAGAGGGAAGGGGGGGGCGGAGTGCAGGGGGGAGGGGATACGGGGGTGCGAGGGGGAGCTGGGAAGGGGAGGTGGTGCAGGTGAAGGGGGTGCGAGGGGTGAGTTGGGAAGGGGGTGCGAGGGGGGAGGGGGAAAGCGGGAGGCGTGCAGCGGGGGTCGCGACCCTGGCGAGCAGGCCAGCCCACAGCCTGATGACCACCTCGATGTCAGTGTCCTCCAGGCTGACGCTATGCTCATGGTCGCCATCCAGCTCACGGTGGCGCTTCTTTCCCGGCTCCCAGCTGTGACAGCAGATGGGCGACCGAGGCCGCATTGAGGCCTTGAGCCTCGACGACCGCCTCATGGGCTCTTGGGCTGCCTTTCACGTCCCTGGCCAGCGCCTTCCAGGTGGGCGCGTAGCTCACAGAGTGCCCGCACCAGGACGAGTAGAACTCCACAACCCAGGCAGACGACGAGTTCCTCAGCAGATGATATCCATCGAGTTGCTTTTCAATCATTCTTCAAAATACTACCAAACCATGGTCGAGCTCGGCGTAACTCCCCATGGTAACCTCGAGCTCTCCTCTATCGGGTGAATGCTAAATTCCACAAGTAGAGCTAGCTAAAGTGAACTGGCAAATTAGGTTGAGGGATACGTCAGTAGAGATGCAGTGGCAGACATTTAAGCTGATATTTCAGAATACACAGAATAGATACATTCCAATGAGAAAGAAAAAATCCAAGGGGAGGTCCCACCGGCCGTGGTTAACTAAAAAAGTTAAAGATAGTATCAAACATAAAGAAAAAGCATAAAAACTGTTGTTTGGTAGAATAGAATTTGAGTAATGCCGAAAATAGAGACATGTTGTCAAAGCTTTTTGTCTTGCACTCATCAGGACAATGCGCCAGAATACCAATGTAAGTGAAAGCAACAACTTTATACTGTATGAGAAGACAGTACTGATTGGTTGGCAAGTCGACTCTCATTGGTAGAGGCATTGCCATGGAGAATGCACCAGTTTATGGTGACTGACAGTTAATTGCCAAGCTTTGTTTGAAATTTAAACCAGGCAGCTTGACTCTGATTGGTCAAGGCATTGCCCTCAGGAATTAACCAGCGAATTTAAGATTGTCTGTCGGGCTCACGGTGTGGTACATTTGCGTGTACTGGAAGCTACGTAAATTAATACACAGGGCCCTGTTCTTTGCAGACAGAAGGAACATGTACACACATTGCATCTGTTTCAGCTAAACAAAATAAGTGACAGCCATTCCTGGTTCATTCCTCAAGGCAAGGACTTGACCAGAGTTCACTTGCCAACCAGTCAGCACTCTCTTCTCATACAGTATAAAGTTGTTGCTTTCCCTTACATTGGTATTCATGTGAATCGTCCTGACAAGTGCAAGACGAAAATCTTCGGCAACGTGTCTCTATTTTTAGCAATAAAAAAAAGCATATAATTGCGCAAATTATATGGGTGGCAGGTCAGAAGATTGGACAGAATATAAAAAGCAGCAAAGATTGACGAAAAGATTAATTAGGAGGGAAAAATTAGAGTACGAAAGAAAGCTAGCTATAAATATAAAAACAGATAGTAACCGTTTCTATAGATACTTAAAGAAGAGTTAACTAAGTGAGCGTTGGTCCTATAGAAAGTGATGCTGGGGAATTAAGGGAAAATAAGGAGATGGCAGATGAATTGAACAGGCATTTTGTATCGGTCTTCACATTAGAGGATACAAGTAACATCCATCCCAGAATTAGCTGTAAATCAGAAAATGGAAGGGAGGGAGGAATTCAGGAAAATTATAATCACCAGGGAAGTGATACTGAGCAAATTGTTGGAGTCGCAGGCTGACAAGTCCCCGGGTCCTGATGAACTTCATCCTCAGGTCTTAAAAGAAGTGGCTAGTGAGATAGTTGATGCGTTGGTTTTAATTTTCCAAAATTCCCTAGATTTGGGGAAGGTTCCATTAGATTGGAAAAAAGCCAGTGTAACTCCTTTATTCAAAAAGGGAGACAGAAAGCAGGAAACTACAGGCCAGTTAGCTTAACATCTGTCACAGGGAAAATGTTAGAAGTTATTAATAAAGACATTATAGCAGGGCACATAGAAAAATTAAAGGTAAGCAGGCAGAGTCAACATGGTTTTGTGAAAGGGAAATCATGTTTAACCAATTTATTGGAGTTATTTGAAGTAGTAACACGCTGTGGATAAAGGGGAGCTGGTGGATGTACTTAGATTTCCAGAAGGCATTTGATAAGGTGCCACATCAAAGGTTATTATGGAAAATAAAAGCTCATGGTGTAGGGGGTAACATGCTGGCATGGATAGAAGATTGGTTCGCTAACAGGAAACAGAGCAGGCATAAATGGATCATTTTCTGGTTGGTAAGATGTAATGATTGTTGTGCCAGAGGGATCTGTGCTGGGGCCTTAACTTTTTAAAATTTATTTAAATGACTTGGATGAATGGACCGAACATATGATTGCTAAATTTGCTGATGACACAAAGATAGGTCGGAAAGTAAGTTGTGAAGACGGCATAAGGAGGCTACAAAGGGATACAGATAGGTTCAGTGAGTGGGCAAAGATCTGGCAAATGGAGTATAATGTGGGAAAATGTGAAATTGTCCATTTTGGCAGGAAGAATAAAAAAGATTATCTAAATGGTGAGATATTGCAGAGCTCTAAGATGCAGAGGGATCTGGGTATCCTGGTGCATGAATCGCAAAAGGTTAGTACGTAGGTACAGCAAGCAATTAGGAAAGCTAATAGAATGTTATCATTTATTGCGAGGGTAATTGAATACAAACATAGGGAGGTTATGCTTCAGCTGTATAGGGGTTTGGTGAGACCACATCTGGTGGTGTACAGTATTGGTCTTCTTATTTAAGGAAGGACGTAAATGCATTAGAAGCAGTTCAAAGGTTTACTAGACTAATACCTGGAATGGGAGGGTTTTCTTATGAGGAAAGGTTGGACAGGCTAGGCTTGTATCCGCTGGAGTTTAGAAGAGTAAGAGGCGACTTGATTGAAACATAGAAGATCCTGAGGGGTCTTGACAGGGTGGATGGGGAAAGGATGTTTCCTCTTGTGGGAGATTCTGGAAACAGGCGTCACTGTTTAAAATAAGGAGTCGCCCATTTAAGACAAAAATGAGGAGAAATTTTTTCTCTCAGAGCGTTGAGAGTCTTTGGAACTCTCTTCCTCAAAAGGCAGTGGAAGCAGAGTCTTTGAATATTTTTAAGGCAGAGGTAAATAGATTCTTGATAAGCAAGGAGGTGAAAGGTTATCGGGGGTAGGTGGGAATGTGGAGTTGAGATTACAATCAGATCAGCCATGATCGTGTTGAATGTCGAGGGGCCGAGTGGCCTACTCCTGTTCCTAATTCTATGTTCGTACGTATGTTCACCCCCATCCCCGGAGTCAGCAAGCAACCCACACAGGTTTGCTTGGCATACTCCCCGTGCGGCAACAGGCCCGCCTGCCACTGGGCTAATACTGGAGACGGCGGAATAAGGCCCTTAATTGGGGATTAATTGCCCACTTAAGATCAATTGGCGCCGGGGCGGAAAGGCTGTTAACAGGCCTTCCTGCCCCAGACATAATCTGGGTGGAGGCGGGAAGATGGCGGGTCATCACCCGCACCCCTCCCCCCCACGCCACCATCCCACCCAATTAAATGCCAAGAGTACACCCAAGAGTACTCCAACTGGCAGCGCAAAGTTGGAAAATTCTCCCAATACACAATGCGACAAATGGTCTCTTTCTGTGCTGTATGATTCTATAAAGCAGCTGACAATGACGGAATAATAATTTTTAAAACATAATTTAGAGAGAGAGATACAGCACAGATACAGGGCGGGTAGATTTTCAAGCTATTTTTATGGGACCAAGAGGATCATTAATCCACCTGTACCTAACCCTCCATGGTCTTTCCTAAGGTCTTTCACCCACCACACACCACTGGCCATCAGCCACCCGCCCCCGCCTTTAATTGAATATGACCAGCTCGGCTGCACAAAGCATTCACTACATTCCCTAAATGTCCTGATCAGCAAGCTGCTCTGAATGTGTGGCCAACTTGCCTCAAATAATGAAGCCCATCAAAATGGGTTAAACCTTTGACTATTTTCATTAGAAAGGCAGTAGGCTCAATTTGCCTACCTTTGGCCTGATGATAAAAATCACATCAGGATCTGCCCACGTGTGGAAGAATGTCACACTCCAGTAGGAAATTAGATGAATTTGGGACAAGGCAGCCTTATTTTCAAAATCAAACTTCAGTGTCCAGTTTACATTTAAGAAATTTTCTGGACAGATTACTGAAAAACAAAAATTGACTGGTTCAAAATTGAACGGGTGATAGCACCAACTAGCACCCTTTTTTATGTCCTGCAAGATGTGGCAAGTGACCTCAGACAGCCCTCTGAATCTTCTAGTTACACACACTTAAAGTTCTTGCAAGCTATGATAGTCTTTTTCCCCTTGAATGTTGTGCTTTTGCAACTGGTACTTTGAGTTTCTGATGGCAAGTGGACCTTTACAATTACTATCTTCTGATTGCTCAAAGGACAGATACACCAAACTGTATTGCGCTGGAATCAAAGGCCAGGAGGGGACCACATTTTCTCAGTAGCAGTGTAATTGTATTATATTTTAAAACTGGCATAAATATCATAAATAACAGATAATCAAAAGGAGTGCTGTTAAACATTTGGTGAATGTTACTTGGCAGAGTAGAGAGGCTGCACAGTATATAGAATTCTATGTGCAATGCTGAAATACAGGATCCCACTCATCCTTTTGTTTAAATGTATTTCTGATAGGCAGTCTGGAATATTCCACTGGCTTATAAATTAATTGCGCATACAATTTTAGTAAGGTCACCCTAAAGAGCACACTTATTTTGTTAAAGAAGTTAGATTACTTTAGATGCACTAGACAGAAGCTAGGCACTTCCATACAAGGAACGAGAAACATTCCTCCACAGTTTTGGGCTCACTAGGATTTCCCTTCTTGTGGATTGTAGCCAAGGCAGAATCCTTTTCACCAGCACCTTCAAAGTTAGTCAATGGCTCCTGTCATTGTTCTTCATTATCACTGCTAACTGCCCCTCCCACTTCCAACCAGCACAGTTTCTTGGAATTCAGTAAATTGTTCATTCCTCTGCGCTACCATTTGCTACGGAATGCAACATTGAGCCCATTCCCTCCCACCAAACTAGTTCATTACAGTCTTTACAAGTGTAGCACAAATCACTTTTTTTTTAAAAATCTCCATGCAGATGAATCTCTACTGTTTTTAAATCAGACACCAATCCAGGAAAATGCTCTCTCCAAATCCCAAGGACACTTTCATTGGTTGGTTGGAGAGCACCTGGCTCATTATTCATTGGCATTTGTCAGAGGACTCCGACTGACCATGGTTGATGACAGGTTTTAACCAATTCAGGTTGTTTCATTTTGGATCCTCCAAAATTATACATAGTTTTGATAACAGAAAGTTATCCAATAGTTCATATTCCCATGTCCTGAATAAAAACACACTATTGGAGTTTCCCTAATTTATGTATTTAAATGTTGATAGAACAGACCTTAATTTTTATATATATTTAAAATCATAGGCAAATATTAAAGTATAGCCAATGCTTCTTTTAATATTTATATATTGTATTTAAATATTAAAATAATGTTAGTTCACAATAACTGGCTTTACCAACAAAATTATACTTTTTAAATTGATACAGCTGAGATGTCTGACATACATAAGTGTATTAAACAAAGTTTTTAGATTAGATTAACATTTAAAATCAATTATAATTGTGATGTGCACCAGAAATACTAGGAATCCCTGACAAAACTGAAATAGTAACATAATTCAGTTGCCATTTTACTTCAAATGAAGTAACATTCAAGCCTCACAAGTGTCAGGCAATGACCATCTCCAACAAGAGAGAATCTAACCATCTCCTCATGACTTTCGACTGCATTACTAACACTGAATCCCACACTATCAACATCCTGAGGGTTACCATTAACCAGAAACTGAACAGGACAAGCCACATAAATGCTGTAACTACAAGAGCAGGTTAGAGACTGAGAATTCTGCAGCGAGTACCTCACCACCTGACTCCCCAAAGCCTGTCCACCATCTACAAGGCACAAGTAAGGAGTATGACGGAATACTTCCTACTTGCCTGGATGAGTACAGCTCCAACAGCACTCAAGAAGCTAAACACCCACTTGATTGGCACCCCATCCACCACCTTAAACACTCACTCAGCAGTGTGGACCATCTTCAAGATGCACTGCAGCAACTCGACAAGGTTCCTTCAACAGCACCTTCCAAACCCACGACCTCTACCACCGAGAAGAACAAGGGCAGTAGACGCATGGGAACACCACAACCTGCAAGTTCCCCTCCAAGTCACACGCCATCCTGACTTGGAACTATATTGTCGTTCCTTCACAGTTGCTGGGTCAAAATCCTGGAACTCCCTTTTAACAGCACTGTGAGTGTACCTACATCAGATTGACTGCAGCAATTCAAGAAGGTGGGTCACGACCAACTTCTCAAGGGCAATTAGGGATGGGCAATAAATGCTAGCTTTTCCAGTGATGCTCACATGCCATAAACAAATAAAAAAAATCAAATTCATGATATCCATAAAAAAAAGTTCCAGTATAAATACCCCTCTAAATCTATTTAAAATTCAATTTAATCTTGCAAGTGCAAGAAAAGCTTTCATGCTTCAAAAAAGGTATCTTAAAAAAGTGTTGTTTCAACAAAAGAACTATGTATTTTAGGATTCTTTGGTCTCCACAAATTATTTACAAATGAGTGAGACCCCCGGAGACAGCCTTTCCAGGTCTTCTCTCCAATCCTGTGGTTGGTGCAGACTCAAAAATTCATGTGCAGTTGGGCCTTTCTGACCCGTAACAGGGTCCCTTTAATCAGAAATCCTTCCTTTGACAAGTCCGGCATGTGATCCTACCCACCCTCTCTGTCTGCTCAGGGAACCTGGAAGCCAGTTGCTAATACAGTAGCTCAGTTAAAGATCCTCAGCAAAGCCCACTCCTTCACCATTCGGGTTTCTGACCTGCCACTGGTCCTGCCATTTCAGCAGGGACTAAGTTTTGAAAATTACCCCCATTTACTATTTTACTGTCACCGTGAACTTCACTCACAGAGTTGGACAAAAACCAGGCATACCCAACTTTTCATTATTTGGGAAAACCTAAAATTACATTCAGTAATTTGGAAAACAAAGTTTTCTTGTTGACAGGGCACAAAACTCTCTTACACTTGCTTGGGGTTTCAGTGGCCTGTATTAAGCACAATGTTCTGAAAATTCGAAGTATTTTAACCATTACACTTCAGGACAATGAACTTCACCCTAATAATTAAGACTCCAATATATTTGGGACAAAGTTGAAAACTGCTTTTGCCCTACTTCATCATGAGAATAGGATATATTTGCAGGATCTGTCCCTCATACTGAACTCAGCCATGCTTCTAAGGGAAGGTAATGAGTAAAGTGACATGTAATCCCCTCAGTGTTAGCAGGCTGCCTAGAAACAAGCTCAGAATAGTACAGGCAGAAACAGGTTTTTGCAGTCTTTCAGTTGCAGGAAATACACTGGATATGTAAATGGGTGGTTGATGGTCGGCACAGACTCGGTGGGCTGAAGGGCCTGTTTCAGTGCTGTATCTCTAAATAAATAAATATGCATTGAGATGAGGAGAAATTTCTTCACCCAGAGAGTGGTGAGCCTGTGGAAATCGCTACCACAGAAAGCAGTTGAGGCCAAAACATAGTATGTTTTCAAGAAGGAGTTAGATATAGCTCTTGGGTCTAAAGGGATCAAAGGGTATGGGGCGAAAGCGGGAACAGGTTACTGAGTTGGATGATCAGCCATGATCACAATGAATGGCGGAGCAGGCTCGAATGGCCTACTCCTGCTCCTATTTTCTATGTTTCTATAATATAAGTCAAGGAGGAAAATGTGTTATTGAAGTATCAGTTCCTTGTTCCCCAGCACCTGGAAGAAAACTAACAATTTTGCACAGATTCCAAAAGGGTCTATTTCTACATGCAGCCATAGGTAGTGAAAGCGCAAGAAATGAAACCTAACTAAGTTCATACGATTTCTATATTAGGCCATCTAATCTTTGTTCAAATTCAGTTTTATACTTAATAAAAAATGTTTTTATTTGCTTCTGGGATGTGAGCGTCGCTGGCCAGGCCAGCATCTGTTGCCCATCCCTAATTCCCCTTGAGAAGGTGGTGAGCTGCCTTTTTGAACCGCTGCAGTCCACGTGGGGTAGGTATACCCACAGTGCTGTTAGGAAGGGAGTTCCAGAATTTTGACCCAGCGACAGTGAAGGAACAGCGATAGAGATCCAAGTCAGGATGGTGTGTGACTTGGTGGGGAACTTGCAGGTGTCTGCTGCTTTTGTTCTTCTAGGTGGTAGAGGTCGTGGGTTTGGAAGGTGCTGTTGAAGGAGCCTTGGCAAGTTGCTGCAGTGCATCTTGTAAATGGTACACACTGCTGCCACTGTGCGTCGGTGGTGGAGGGCGTAAATGTTTAAGGTGGTGGATAGGGTGTCAATCAAGCAGGCAGCTTTGTCCTGTATGAGATCGAGCTTCTTGAGTGCTGTTGGAGCTGCACTCATCCAGGCAAGTGGGAGTATTCCATCACACTCCTGACTTGTGCCTTGTAGATGGTGGACAGGCTTTGTGGAGTCAAGAGATGAATTACTTGCCGCAGGTCTGACAGCCACTGTGTTTAAATAGCTGGTCCAGTTAGGTTTCTGGTCAATGGTAACCCCCAGGATGATGGTGGGGGATTCAGCAATGGTAATGCATTAAATGTCCAGGGGATATGGTTAGACTCTCTCTTGTTGGAGATGGTCATTGCCTGGCACGTGTGTTATAGAGTCATAGACAGATACAGCACTGAAACAGGCTCTTCGACCCACCGAGTCTGTGCCGACCATCAACCACCCATTTATACTAATCCTACATTAATCCCATATTCCCTACCACATACCCACAATTCTCCTACCACCTACCTACATTAGGGGAAATTTACAATGGCCAATTTACCTATCAACCTGCAAGCCTTTGGCTGTGGAAACCCACGCGGTCACAGGGAGAACTTGCAAACTCCACACAGGCAGTACCCAGAACCGAACCCGGGTCACTGGAGCTGTGAGGCTGCGGTGCTAACCGCTGCGCCGCACTTGTGGGTGTTAATTGCTACTTATCAGCCCAAGCTTGAATGTTATCCAGGTCTTGCTGCAAGCGGACACAGATTGTTTCGCTATCTGAGGAATTGTGAATGGTACTGAACACTGTGAATCATCAGCGAGCATCTCACTTCTGTCCTTATGTTGGAGGGAAGGTCATTGATGAAGTAACTGAAGAGGGTTGGGTGTAGGATACTACCCTGAGGAACTCCTGCAGCATAGGAAGGTACCAAGTTATCAATAATGAAACACTTGGCTCCAAAGGACCATTTTGTAATAAGCATAACATAAACTTGTACGACACAAGCTCCATATTCTGCTAAAGATATTACATCTTCAACTTGCTAAAGACCCACATTACATAGTTATACAAAGTACTATATGTTCTTTACATATTTCAAAATTTGTATTTTTAACGACTGCACATTGGAACTGAAGAACGCAGGTAATATTGCACAAAAAGAGGTTTCATTTTCTCTGCAGCTTGAGATGAGGATGACACAGTTGCTGAGTGATCTATAATAAAACCTGTCCTAAAGAGAAATCTGATTCTACCCCAGGAAATACCAAAAATGCACAAGTACCTTCCTGGAGAACAGCTCCCCTGGTTTTAATTTTTTAATCTATCTTTGATTAAAAACCTCCTCCATAAGACCATCTACTGCAACGGAGTAGTAGAAACACTGCAATAACTCAAGGAGATCCCCTCGCATCATTGAAAAATACTACACAAAGTCCATAGGACATAAAAGCAGTCGCCAGCCTGGGCTGGATTTTTGTTAGAGGGGTCAGGTCTGGTTTTCGATCAGAAACCCGCATCTGGTGGGAAACTGATTCAGCTTCAGATTTACAAATGGGTAAGCCCTTAATTAGTATGGAGACAGGTTTCCTGTCCACTTAGAGCAAGTGGCACTGAAAATGAAGGTAGGTCAGATCAATGGGATTATGCAGAGCCCCAAGGCAGCCATCACTGAGGCTGCTGGTTGTCCTGAGGGAGAGATCTGCATTTTGTGCCAAAACCTTGCACTTCACCAGAGGGAAGGAAGGTGTCCCAGAGGAGCTGGAGGCCTGGAACTAGGGGCAGGGCAGACAGTCGCTTCATCGATGTCGATCTGGATCAAATGCTCGAGGCAGTGAGGGAGAGGAGGGAGGTCCTCTTCTTGGCCAGGAGGAGGTCACTTCGTCATGCAGGAGGGGAACCTCTCTGTTCTGCGTCATCCCCGTCAGCCCCCTCGTCCTCCTGCTCTCTTACCTCCTGATCCTCCCCTGATGAGCTGTCTCTTTCCAGGGCCTCAGTGTCCTCAAGGTCCACACCTCTCTGGAGGGTCATGTTATGGAGAGCACAGCAGACCACCAGAATAACAGAGATCCTTGCAGGAAGGTATTGGAGGATGCCACCCAACCAATCCGGGTACTGGAATCATATCTTCAGAAGCCCAATGGCCTGCTCAATGGTTGGCCTACTGAGCATGTGGTATTGGTTGTATCACCTCTATGTCCTGTCTGGGACTGCTGTAGAGGGGTCAGCAGCCATCTTTTCAAGGGATTTCCCTTGTCCCCTTGGATTCATCCACACACTTTGAGGGATAGAGTGAAGATCTGAGACAGCCTGGACTGGTGGAGGGTGAAGGAGTCATGGAAGCTGCCAAGAAAGCGATCACACACATGGAAGAAACTCTTGTTGTGGTAGCAGACCACTTGGACGTTGAGGAGGTGGAAGCCCTGCATAGGCCGATCTGTGTCAAAGTGGATGTAGTCCCCTGCCCTCCTGAATATGGCATCTGTGACCTGACTGATGGCACGATGAGCTGCTGACTGTGAAATGCCACCTAGGTCCACAGCTGATCCCTGGAATGACCCGGATACATAGAAATTCGGGGCGACAGCAACCAGACCTTGACTGCTGCAGGTAACGGACTGCCACGGGGGCTGCAAGGCCTCAGGTCATTGTGGATCAGGGCACAATTATCTGGGACCACCTGCCTGGATAGGTACAGCCACCTACGGCGCTGGTGCACTGTCCTTTGCAGGTAACTGACTCTTGGGCAGTAGACCCAATGTCCAGGGCATCACCTTCTTCCCCTTGCGGCCCCTGCTGTGTTTCTCTGGCCTCCTGCTGTCCAGGAGGTCGCATCTGCTGAAACTCATCATGGCTGCTCTGTCCAATGTCAGAGTAGCCGGTTTCCATCTGAACTCCCTCAACTGGGCTTTGTGCATTCACCAGGCCTTCCCCTGCCAACCCCAGCTGCCTAGTGATGCCAGAGGCCTCACATCGCTCTCCAGATTCCTACCACTCACCAGTGAGGAAAGCAAGTCTTATAACTTCAGCATTGTGACACTTTCGGAGCAGCTGAACTTTATTTTGAACTCTCCATCATGTTAATCAGCCCATCCCATAGCCCTCATGCTCCTCCACATTTTCACGTCAACAAAACCCTGCCGCAGTCAGACATGGTGTTCCCCCTGTGCCCTTCCTTTGAAAATACCAAACTGCCGCTGACTAGCCTGTAAATGAGCTCCACATTGTGCTCAACAGGAACTCAATTGGAGACATGCGGAGTTGTCATTCCCTCCCTTCCGGCATCCCTTTAAAAATGGCTTCGCGTTCCGGAGGTGACGGAACCCAATGCTGAGCTCAGAGAGCATGATCTTCAAATCGCGTGTGCGCCTGCTCCTGCTGCCAGAAGGCTTTAAAAATCCAGCCCCCTGTGCCTGGTTCCAAAAGGGTCGATAAACACCTTTCCTTGTGGTTCTGAGATTTATTACATTCTGTTGGCACTGCAAATGAGAATTTCTCTTTTCCTGTTCCTTTAAGCTTCATTCATATTACACACAGCACATTGGAACAGTGACAATGCAATCCTGCTCTTCTTTTAAGAGTTTCAAAGACTTAAAGGTGCAAGTAATTTTCTCTTCATAATATGCTATCCATAGTGTAACATTGTAATTATTATCTGGGTGTAATTTGGGACAATTTTATTACATGGCTTTGAACTAAGTGTTGGATATTTCTTTTACGTTTTACTGCAGTTCATGCCTGGGAAGTGAAAATATTAGGTACTGGCTCCCTCCCCGTTCAAATATGCTGTCATCTTTCCCATCCTCACAAAATCTACCCTGGACTCCTCTGTCCTTGTCCATCTTTCCCACAACTCCATGTTTGAACCCTTCCAGTCATGTATCCGCCCCACCACAGCAGTGAAGCAGCCCTCATCAGTCACAAATGATTGTGGATTGCGGTAAACGATCCCTCCTTATCCTCGTGACCTGTCTACAGCCTTGTGACACAGTTGATGACATCATCCTCCTCCAATGCCTCTACTCTGTCGTCCAGCTGGGTGGGACTGCACTCACCTCATTTGATTCTTATCTATCCAATTATAGCTAGATAATCATCTGCAAGGCTTCTCTTTCTGCTCCCATGCCGCAACCTCTGGAGTTCCCCTAAGAATCTATCTTTGGGCTCCAACTTCTTGCTGTCCCTCAGCGACATCATCCGAAAACACAACGTCAGGTCCATGTCATGTGTATATCGATGACACCCAGCTCTACCACACCACTCCGCTACCTCTCTCCACTGTCTGGCTTGTCACACTGCCTGCCCAACATCCTGCCCTGGATGAGCAGATATTTATTCCTACTAAATATTGAGAAGACTGAAGCCACTGTCTTCAATCTTCGCCACAAACTCTATTTCCTAGATACCAACTCAATTCCTCTCCCTGGCAGCTGTCTGAGGCTGAACTAGACAAATGCAACCTTGGTGTTACATTTGACCCTGAGGTGAGCTTCCGACCACATATCCATTTCATCACCAAGACGGCCTAATTTCACCTCCGTAATCTGCCTCCTCCCCTGCCTCAGCTCATCGGTTTCTGACGCACTCAATGCCTTTCTTATCTCTAGACTTGATCACTCTAATGCTCTACTGGCCAGCCTCTCATCTTCCACTCTCCATAAAATTGAACTCATCCAAAACTCTGCTGCCCATATTCTAACTCACAAGTCCCATTTGTTGTTTTCAAATCGCTCCGTAGCTTCACCTTTCTCTAGCTGTGTAACCTCCTCCAGCCCTACAGCCCTCAAGCATCTGAGTTCCTCCATTTCTGGCCTCTTGCGCATCCCTAATTTTAATCGCTCCTCCACTGGCGGCCGCATGCCTTCAGCTGCCGAGGCCCGAAACTCTGGAATTCCCTCCCTTAGCCTCTCTACCTTTCTCTCCTCCGTTAAGACCCTCCTTAAAACTACCTCTTTGACCAAGCTTTGGGCTATCAATTATAATATCTCCTCTTGTGGTTCAGGGCAAATTCTCTTTGATTACACATCTTGGGATGCTTTACTACGTTAAAGGCAATATGTAAATGCAAGTTGCAGTTCATGTTTGGGAAGTGAAAATATCATTTATCCTTATGAAATAAGGAGATTTTTCTATGACGGGGGTGTCAAACTAATATTATAGGATGGGCCTGATTTGACATCCTGGCACTTAAAGCGGGTGAACTTCAGTGAAAGTTACTTGGACACGTGCGCAAAGTATACTAATTTCTAGATTTAGGGTCATGCACATAATCTGCGCTAGAGGTGTGCCCACCGTTATGCTGGTCTCCACTGTTTTTAGGCATTCCTGCCGCCCACCTGAAATAGGCTTCAGATCAATTTACAGATGAAAAGAATCCTCCTGCAGTTGTTTCAGGACCCATCTGCGAAATGCACGAAAATCGAGATGGACCATGTTCCCATCATTCAGCTGTTCCTCTTGCTGCTGGCTGCAGCTTGGTTCAAGTTCCAGCTCCAAACTCTGTGAAATACCAAATGAGAAGCCAACAGCTGAGACCAGGATAAGCCCAGGGTTCCATGTGGGGCATCTTTTCCTGAGAGAGGAGTTGAGTGAGTAGAGCCACAGCTTGCAGATATGCACAGGCACATCCAACCCTCTCCAAACCTGGTGTGAACAAAGGCGGTTTGAGCTTCTGATATCAAATCAGGACAAGCAATGCCTCATGCAGTGAGAACCCTCAATCTCCACTCTCCTATTCCCCATTAACACATCAGTGGAGACCATCTTTCACCATTTCCCCACATTAAAGACTCCAGGTTTTACTGATCCATTCATTGGCTGCTCCGCTCTCTGTGCTGCTCCCACTCATTCTTTTGTTGTTGCTCCAAAATCTGCAGGAAATGATCGGCCCCATGCCCACACAACCCCACCCCACCTCAGGCAACTCGCACACCTCACCCAAACCGCAATATCCAATTTCCAACTAACCCCTGGTCCAACCCCCATATCCCTCTCCATCTTCCAAAAACCAACTCCCCCAGTCCCAATCTCCGGAACCTCCCACTCCCCCAGCCCCAATCTCCGGAACCTCCCACTCCCCCAGCCCCAATCTCCGGAACCTCCCACTCCCCCAGCCCCAATCTCCGGAACCTCCCACTCCCCCAGCCCCAATCTCCCGAACCTCCCATTCCCCAGCCCCAATCTCCCGAACCTCCCATTCTCCCGAACCTCCCACTCCCCCAGCCCCAATCTCCCAAAGCTCCCACTCCTCCAGCCCCTATCTTCCGAACCTCCCATTCCCAATCTCCCAAACCTCCCACTCCCCCAGTCCCAATCTCCAGAACCTCCCACTCCCACTGCCCCAATCTCCCGAACCTCCCATTCCCCAGTCCCAATCTCCCAAACCTCCCATTCTCCAGTCCCAATCTCCAGAACCTCCCACTCCCCCAGTCCCAATCTCCAAAACCTCCCACTCCCCCAGCCCCAATCTCCCGAACCTCACACTCCCCCAGCCCCAATCTCCCAAACCTCCCACTCCCCCAGCCCCAATCTCCCAAACCTCCCACTCTCCCAGCCCCAATCTCCCAAACCTCCCACTCCCCCAGCCCCTATCTCCCAAACCTCCCACTCCCCCAGCCCCTATCTCCCAAACCTCCCACTCCCCCAGCCCCTATCTCCCAAACCTCCCACTCCCCCAGCCCCTATCTCCCAAACCTCCCACTCCCCCAGCCCCTATCTCCCAAAATTCCCACTCCCCCAGCCCCCATCTCCCGAACCTCCCACTCCCCCAACCCCTATCTCCCAAACCTCCCACTCCCGAACCTCCGACTCCCCCAGCCTCAATCTCCCAACCTCTCACTCCCTCAGCCCCAATCTCCCGAACCTCCCATTCCCCCAGCCCCAATCTCCCAAACCTCCCACAGTGGTGCAGTGGTTAGCACCGCAGCCTCACAGCTCCAGGGACCCGAGTTCGATTCCGGGTACTGCCTGTGTGGAGTTTGCAAGTTCTCCCTGTGTCTGCATGGGTTTTCTCCGGGTGCTCCGGTTTCCTCCCACAAGCCAAAAGACTTGCAGGTTGATAGGTAAATTGGCCATTATAAATTGTCACTAGTATAGGTAGGTGGTAGGGAAATATAGGGACAGGTGGGGATGTTTGGTAGGAATATGGGATTAGTGTAGTATTAGTATAAATGGGTGGTTGATGTTCGGCACAGACTCGGTGGGCCGAAGGGTCTGTTTCAGTGCTGTATCTCTAATCTAATCTAATCTAATCCCCCAGCCCCCATCTCCCGACCCTCCCACTCACCCAGCCCCCATCTCCCGAACCTCCCACTCACCCAGCCCCCATCTCCCGAACCTCCCACTCACCCAGCCCCTATCTCCCGAACCTCCCACTCCCCCAGCCCAATCTCCCGAACCTCCCATTCCCCCAACCCGAAACGCCCAAACCTCCCATTCCCCCGGCCCCAATCTCCTGAACCTCCCATTTCCCCAGCCCAAAACTCTGGAAACTCCCCCTCTCCCTAAATGTCCCATGCCCCAATCTCCCAACCTCCCCCTCCCTTAGCCCCAATCTCCTGAACTGCAATCTCCTTCATAACCCTGCACCTCACCTCGCTCATCCCAGTCTGGTCACTCCTGAGCAGGACACCGGCTCTCTGTGCCTGTGATGGAGGTGGGTTGGGTGGGCTGTGACAGTGGTGGGGGAGGGGGGCACTACTGCAGTGCAAAATTTAAAAGAAGCAGCTCTTTGTTCTGGGCACTGCTTCAAACTCAACAATCATAAGTGCACCATGAATAAGGTGTTTGACACTGCTGGTCAAAATCAATGGCACAATATCGTTCCTGAACGAATTGCAGGTGAATGCCAAGCACCTTTGAATATCTGCAACAGTACCTACCATCAGCAGAAACATTGGTCACAGTGCATCTGAGGCACCAGTAGTAGTTGACATCATGCTGATAAGTCACTTGACTTTTAGTCTCCCAAGCTATTATCTCATTTCAATGTTGCAATCTCCTCTCCAAATTCTGTTGGGTTATCGTTTTATAGCACATTCTAATCTGTGTGTTAGCTGTTACAAATTTAGGATCTTGGCTTAGATATTGTCAGGTAAAGTAATGCTATTCACACCCATAAATGGCCAGAACATCTTACATTTCAAGCTGTGCCCATACTACCCAATATCAGAGGTGTAAGAAATATTTATATTTTTCAAAATGCCACCACATGCCTCTCCAATCTTTTAAAAGGCAGACTGCTAAAACATGTGACAAGCAACGCCCCTCTATTTTTTTTCGTTGTGTGCGCCCTTTAAATTATTTGGCGTGTGCAGTAATTTCTGGATTAATGCATGGTCATGCAGCTTAGAGGGAATACTGGTGGCAAGACAAAGGCAGATACAAATTATTCAGCTGCTTGATTTCACAGCAAGTGAAAATACAGAGCAACAGTTTTGATCGGACTCACTTAATTCGAAATAATATAACTCATATTTGTGCAATAATACAAAATAGTGGACACACCGTACTTCCCCTCATTAGTGAATGATCTTGCTGGACATAAAATAACTTAACTACACTTTTACATTCTACTCTTCTGAGCCAGGCAAAGATTTACCCACCGCAGCTTTCTATTTAGACATTTGGCTAACTGCGCGTGTTTCTTTGTCTCATTGTTTATCACCCACAGAAAACATCTAAAAAGCAAAGCATAGAGCCTGCAGAAATTGTAAAGCTCTGGCGACATTGTTTAGTTTCACACTGTTTCCTGACTTACCAATTACTGCGTTTTAAGTCCCAGTTGAATTTCCAGTATTAAATCACCTTTGCACCACTTTCCCTGGTAGATTTTCACATTGGAAACTGGTATCCTAGCATTGTAATATAAAGTTACTAAGTTGTTGCATGTTATTGATTAATTTAATTTAGGTGCCAAGTTTTGGGACTTTTTACATATTTTCTACGGAAAGGATTTGGAAAAGCAAGGAGATGGATTTAAGTGTGTGTTAAAGGAAAGCGTATTCATACTTTTTTGAAAAAAAGGCACTGAGGCAAGATGTGGCTGAAATGTTAATGAGCTAGGTTTTGAAGTTATTTCCTCAAAGATTGTAAACAATAAGAAATTCATTAGCCTGTCTCAGCAATTGACAAATACCTCACGTCCATTGCATTGAGAGCTGGGGAACCCTGGTCCCAGATGCCTTCTAGGGATTTTCTGTGATTGTCCCTGTATGATTGTATCTGTGTATTTAGTATTATATATATATAATATAGAGATCAAACACTCACACATTTCTTCTATCTACATAAAAACCCAGTGCTGGGAAATTCACAGCAAATTAATAAAACAAAGAAATAAAGCAGAAAGCTTGCACACATTGTAAAGAATTTGAACTGGGTTTTGAGACAATCGGAATTAAGCGATCAGGTAACGTTAGCTTGACAATAAAGGAATCATTCAGGCCTGAATCCAACTACGAAGGAAAGCCTGCTTGAGGAGAGTCTAAAAGGTTTGTATTTTATGACCACCTTCATCGCATTATATGTGGAGGTTAAAAGCATTAGACTAAGTCTCCCCTCCTGTCAAGTGAACATTGCAGCTAAGTCTGAACAAATTATGTTTTTGTCAATTTTGGTAGCAAACTAGCAGGAAAGCAGTGCTATTAAGAAAGCAAAAAATTAGTATGTTTATTGGTATTCCTCAGACACAAAGAAAAGTAAATTGATTATTCGAATGGGAAATTTAGTGCTGGGGTAAGTGAAACATACGTATATATGAAAGTTCACCTTTTCCATCAGACTGCAACAGTGTGAAAGGATATATTGCCAATTCTGCCTCTCTACCTCTTTCTCCTTCTTTAAGACACTTCTTAAACCTACCTCTGACCAATCTTTTTGTCACCTATTCTAATGTCTCCTTAAATGGCCCAGTGTCAAATTTTATTTGCTGATGTTCCTGTGAAGTGCCTTGGGATGTCATACTACATTAAAGGCATTATATAAATGCAAGTTATTGTCTTTCACCAATTTGTTTTAGTGTCACAAGATGTGAAATGATTTGTCCTTACCCTCCATAAAGTATGGCCCCGGTTCAACTCGCCACACAATCTGCCCTTTCTGGGTTCCATTTACACCCCGGTTTTTGGAGTCCCAAACATTTCCTGGGGAGATCTCATCTGTAAAAAAGAAAAAAACATAAAACAAAATTGGTAATGCAAACTCCATTTGGTTCCATCCAAAACCCAGAAAACTTTCAGATAAGCTGAAATGTGATTGGTAAAAATACCTGGCAGGATAAGATGATGATTTCAGACTGACATGGACTGCTTTTATGAGTTAAATGCTTTTTAAGCCTTCAACCAGCTGGGAGTTCATTAACTATGTGGGGAAGCAATTTCTGTTGGTTTTGTGCAGTAACATGTAAAGCAACAAATATTCAGAACACGAGATCATGTGACTGAGAAAGCGTAATGATGAAATATTCACGCTGGTAGTTATTCAAAACGTTTTGATAATAATGAAGCTGTGGAATGTTTTATTAACATGCAGATAATGCAAAGTAGCACAATTAGAATGTCATCAATATGGCCAAATAAAATAAACAGAAAATGAATTTGGACAGCATAACAGAACTATGATATTGGGCCAGATCACTCCATTGCAGAGCTATTGCATTTACTCAGACAGCTTTCGACTTGCAATTGCTTCTAACTAGAACTCCTTGGTATCTAATCTTGGGAAACTGGCAGATTGCACATAGCTATATAACACCTTTGTAACAGTTTCTTTGAGAATGCCAAAAGCAACCGGCACCACAGGAAAGGACAGCCAAGAGTCAATTCTCAAACTGTAACCTTTTCCTCAGATTGTTATAAGAAATCAGTTTATAAATGTGTCCTGTGCATTCATGAAATTTTATCATTAATTTTCCTTTCTGGAATCCAAAAGGTGCAGCTCACCTCCCAGAAATGACAACTGCCCATGTTTTGCATCACCAAGGAAACTCCAGTCACAAGCATCTCCCCTGGCTGCAATGCACACCGAAAAATTAGGCAAGATATTTAAATACAGCTGCAGCCCTATTGGGTCCCAAGCCTCTAAAATCAGGGCCTTCTGACTGCTGCTGGTGATCAGCAACCAAAAGGCCCAAGTGCATCAAATTATCTTGGGATTGTGGGGCAGGGGCAGGGAATAAAACAGTTTGTAACTTATCTACACATCTCTTGTCTGCCTCTGACTGTCCAATTGACAGCTGTACATCTGACAGCAGGTCGCTGCACCAAATCTTGGCTGGCACTCTTGCGTTTGGGTTCCCATTGGACAGAACCATCAGAGGCGGTAGTAAGCTGGAAATGCCTCCATAGAATGGCTACACTAGGCATGTATCTGCTACACGTGGTTAAATCCTGTAGGAAAGCCCCAGGACATCCTGGTGGAACACAATGGGGGTGCAAAGCTGACTTGACGTCCATTTTCCTCCTTCTATGGAATGTTGTTTCCCCAGGAACAGGACAAAGGACACTCCTCTTCTCCACACTCCAACCGCACTCCACACCCTTCCTTGGATCTCTTTGTCTTTAGGCCATTAAGGTGCCCTAGAGTGGCTCAATTGATCACAATAGGAGCCAAGACTCCAAGACAACCTGGTAACTGATCAACAGTTCAACAATGGAAGAATATGCTATTAGCGGAGTATAAAGCACACAAGGAGACTCAACATGTCAGACCTCCATGAGAAATTTGACTTAATAAAAAAAATTACATCAATATTTTGTCATTAAATAGAAGTACTTTGAACTATAATACTTATTGCAGACTTTCATTCCATTGTAATAAAATATCCATTCTATTGAAAAAGTATTGTTGATATCCTTACAGGTTTTTCATACCAAATAACATTTATCACATATGTAAAAAATAAATATAATGGGCTGAACTTTCTCGGATGTTGGGTGGTCCGGCCGACAGGACCAAAAGCAGGCGGCAGAACCCGGTTACGGCATTTTACCAGCAGCACCAAAGAATCTAACCATCTCTCCTTGACATTCAATGGCATTACAATTGCTGAATCCCCCACTATCAACATCCTAGGGGTTACCATCGACCAGAAACTGAACTGGAGTAGCCATATAAATACTGTGGTTACAAGAGCAGGTCAGAAACTAGAAATCCTGTGGCAAGTAACTCGCCTCCTGACTCCCCAAAGCCTGTCCACCATCTACAAGGCACAAGTCAGGAGTGTGATGGAATACTCTCCACTTGCCTGGATGGGTGCAGCTCCAACAACACTCAAGAAGCTCGACACTATTCAGGACAAAGGAGCCCGCTTAATTGGCACCCCATCTACAAACATTCACTCCCTCCACCACTGACGCACAGTGGCAGCAGTGTGTAACATCTACAAGATGCACTGCAGCAATGCACCAAGGTTCCTTAGACAGCATCTCCAAACCCGCGACCTCTACCATCTAGAAGGACAAGGGCAGCAAATGCATGGGAACACCAGCACCTGCATGTCCCCCTCCAAGTCACACACCATCCTGACTTGGAACTATAATCGCCGTTCCTTCACTGTCGCTGTGTTAAAATCCTGTAACTCCCTTCCTAACAACACTGTGGGTGTACCTACCTCACATGGACTGCAGCGGTTCAAGAAGGCAGCTCACCACCACCTTCTCAATGGCAATTAGGGATGGGCAATAAATGCTGGCCTAGCCAGCGACGTCCACATCCCATGAACGAATTTTTTAAAAATCAGCTAATTAAGAGGACGCCATCCAATAGAATACGACAGCCTGCTTCCCAGAGTTGCCAGCCCTCTCAGAGGGCCGGCAGCTCAGCAGTCTTAGCAGCATTACAGGTGGTCACAGCCGAGACTGCAGCATGAAGGAGAGGGTGCCTCAATGCCGAGTTGCCCTTGAAGGCGAGGCAGGTTTTGTTGGCAGGCAGGCTCCAGCAATTGTTTGGGAGGTATATTGCAGTGGCAGCATCTTAGCCACAGGGGTGGTTACAGCCAACGGGATGGGGGGGGGGGGGGGGGGGGTGGGGAAGGTTGCTCCTCAGTGGACCATGGACTGGCCATAAAAGAGGGTCCCCCTGGGAACCTGCTGGGAAGCTGCCAGGATTCACCTGGCAATCTGCCCACCCGGCAGTGGCCTTCCCAACGCTGACAAAATGATGACGGGGACAGAAGGTGGCCCTTAATTGAGTCCTTCAGTGGTTCAATTGGCCACCTGGTCGGCAACTGTGACACTGAGGCTCACACCACTGGTAATATGCCACAGAGTTGGGAAGAGGTCGGGTTCCCCTGCCGACGCCTTCCCCCATCATATTACCAGCCCTCTTGCCTCCCAGCCCGTTGCTTTAGCGCTGATAAAATTCAGCCCAATGTTTCCACGCAGACATTTTTTCCATTATTATGAAATCATGACAGTATGGATTTCAACAGTGCCTTTACAATATAAGCTCCCATTATACAAATAAAGCCATTAAAAATTGCAAAATATTAATAGTTAGGTTTTAATTTCAATAGCTCTCTATTTGCCCCTTTGGCTGCAGCTCCTAGCAGAGGCAACACCTTTCCTCAGGAGGAAGCAATTATTTTCCAAATCAGCAGGTGAACCTCCTCTGCTGGGTAAAAGTTGCACCCACTATGGCTAATCCAATAGCCTGTAAACAAAACACCTTCCCTTTATCTTCAACCAATCTAAATAGAGGAAATAACTTACAAACCCTTGATTTCAGTGATAGAATATTAAATAAATTGCAATTCAGAAATAATTGATCCACAATTATCACAGCTTTGTGACGAGATGAAAAGGTCTGAAAATAATTATGACTTGATCAGACAGCTGTTGTGTTAAGGTGCTTTAAACCTTTAGAGACAGTGGACACTTGAGTTTTTTAAAATTCTAAATATAAATAAGGTGTTAAAGTGTAACTCTGCTATCAGAAGTTATTGGCAGCTGTTGCTCAACCTCAAAAAGTGTTAGTTCATCTGTGAAGACGGTGTATACTGAGTTGCCAGTTCCATAGCAGCATTATGACCGCATGCTATTAATTATTCATTGTATGACACAGCAGTTCAGCCTTCATAAGTCGCAGCATTTACGTACATTTCTAGCCATCTGAACATAAGCAGTTAAGCAAAATTTTTCTTTTCTAAGATTATAAAGCAAATCATTGTAAACTTCAAGAGGTGAGCTTTATTGGACTGAAATGCCAAACAGCCTTTTCTCATCTTCACCTCATTTCTTTTTTCAAAGTTTGTCCAATTTTCTTCCCTGCTTTTCTGCCATCACAGGTTCCTGCCTGCAGAAACCTCTCCATGAATATGAAACCAATGACAATTCATGACAATGCTGCAAAATAAGGCCATCAATTTCTAACGGTTTCAAAATGATATACAACAGCGCCAGAAGCACCGTCACTTAACTGTGCAGTGACAAATTTGGCAAAAATGTAATAAAAAGTGTGTGCTGCACTTAACTGGGCAGCAGTTAAAGTATTATTCATTCTTAAACAGACAGTGTCACTACCATAAATCGAAAGCCACTTTGACCTGCACAGACACAGAATTGCACGGACTGGTACAGTTTCAGATATATTATGCATCCCATAATGCAAATGTTACATTAAACACATTCTGAAGTAAAAATATGAAAATCACACTGAAAGGTTCCAAAGCAGCAGGCAGTCATTACGATGGCTAAACAATTTTTCCTTGAAACAATCCATTCCTGATTCTCTGAGGCCATTCTACTATAATGCCCATTAAGCCAGAATTTCTGTGTTGCAATATATTGAATATTTTATTTGGGGGCTACATGTGAATCTTTCCAAACCATGGACACAGCTTTCCCGCCCACCATATAATGATGTGTACTGAATGTTTCCAAGTCCATTGATTACATTTACCTTGTTACTGGAACCAACGAAATAACATGAAGATACAGAGACAGTCAATTTACTGAAGTAATAGCGATCATTATTAAAATGACAAAGATTATTTGTGACACATTCCAAGAAATGGCAAACTGATTAAAAAGGATAATGAGAAATATTTTCACAGCAAGACTTTTTCAGAAGTCAGCACTTCTGACAATCTCAAACAGCTGCTTTTGCTAAAAAGGTGTCACAGAAAACAAAGTTTATGAACAAAGAACTGCTGCAGAATTTTTATTGCTTAACTGTCCTTATTTGCATGTATGGCATCTGGCAGGGCCTTGTATGACCAAATTAATTGAATTTCCCACTGAAGTGAAAACTTGTACATAAAGCAGTGAATTGGTACCCTGCATCCTGAGATGCAATAATTCTCACATCTTTATCATTCATCCAAATAGGTCAATTTCAGATTTCATCATTTACCAACTGCTATCAGTGTATATGAAATGCCTCATAATAGCTGTGAACAGTCTATGCCTTCCTAAACTAATGAGGCAATTTTTTAGTTCTTGGTGACACTTCTTTTAAGACCTCGGTCATGACTTTGGCCATAAGTTACTTGAGCTTTTCGCTGCACGAATAATGCTGCAATCATCAGCTATTTTCTCTCGGTATGTTCCGCAGGGATCAGTGCTGGGACCTTTGCTGTTTGTAGTATATATAAATGATTTGGAGGAAAATGCAGCTGGTCTGATTAGCAAGTTTGCGGACGACACAAAGGTTGGTGGAGTTGCAGATAGTGATGAGGATTGTCAGAGGATACAGATCGGTTGGAGACTTGGGCGGAGAAATAGCAGATGGAGTTTAATTCAGACAAATGTGAGGTAATGCATTTTGGAAGTTCTAATACAGGTGGGAAGGATACAGTAAATGGCAGAACCCTTAGGAGTATTGACAGGCAGAGAGATCTGGGCGTACAGGTCCACAGGTCACTGAAAGTGGCAACGCAGGTGGATAAGGTAGTCAAGAAGGCATACGGCATGCTTGCCTTCATCGGTCGGGGCATAGAGTATAAAAATTGGCAAGTCATGCTGCAGCTGTACAGAACCTTAGTTAGGCCACACTTAGAATATTGCGTGCAATTCTGGTCGCCACACTACCAGAAGGACGTGGAGGCTTTGGAGAGGGTACAGAGGAGGTTTACCAGGATGTTGCCTGGTCTGGAGGGCATTAGCTATGAGGAGAGGTTGGAATAACTCGGATTGTTTTCACTGGAACGACGGAGGTGGAGGGGCGACATGATAGAGGTTTACAAAGTTATGAGCGGCATGGACAGAGTGGATAGTCAGAAGCTGTTTCCCAGGGTGGAAGAGTCAGTTACTAGGGGACATAGGTTTAAGGTGAGAGGGGCAAAGTTTAGAGGGGATGTGCGAGGCAAGTTCTTTACACAGAGGGTGGTGAGTGCCTGGAACTTGCTGCCGGGGGAGGTGGTGGAAGCAGGTACGATAGCGACGTTTAAGAGGCATCTTGACAAATACATGAATAGGAAGGGAATAGAGGGATACGGTCCCCGGAAGTGCAGAAGGTGTTAGTTTAGACTGGCATTAAGATCGGCACAGGCTTGGAGGGCCAAATGGCCTGTTCCTGTGCTGTACTGTTCTTTGTTATCTATGGCCCATAGCTTTCTGGGCCTTAACTGTACCACAAGGCTGAATGCAATACAGGTGAACCCTGTTCGGGTGATCCACTTGATCAGTAGCCCAAATGATCAATACAGTCAACTGATCTATATATCAGAAAACGCCAGACGAATCCGTACAAACAAATCCATAAATTTCAATCTACCTAAGAGTTGCTAATCATATACATGCACTCAATGCATTTTATGCTGATTGCACCAAAACAGAATTCAGACCTACATTTGTAAATAAACAAGCATTTGTCATGGAATGTGTAGTCTGCTGGACCCAGGGGAGCATGCGTGAGCTGACTTCTGAACAGATGACTTGTCGAATGTTCCGTTAGATGTACAGACCCTGATTGCAAAGACGGTTTCTTTTTCTGGAAAAGACTGGCAGGTACTGGAACTGTCCTAGCAGAAAATGAAAGAAAAACTTCAGGTTTCTAGGGAAACTGAAACTGGTTGGAACCAGTTGCATCTTATAAGACAGGATCTGGATATCTAACTGAAGAATTTCAGAATTTTGAAGAACTGTGTGACTGTAATTTGGTGTCATATATGCTGAGTGAACTGCCCAGTAAATCTGAGAGCTCCATCTTTGTTGTATCTAACAGTGAATGTGTAATTTGTAATATCTTGACCATCATTTGTCTGGTAATTCATGTTTAATTTATGTTGATTTTGGTTCAATAAAGTAAAAGTGATAAAAGTGAAATCTTGTCCATTTGCTTTTTATTGGGGTTGTTTGTTAAATTTGGTTCTTGTGGTCTGTTGGTCTCCATGGGGATCATAACACATCTATATTCTAATATGGCTCCTGTTCAGTGTCTACCCTCAGATATAAATGTATATAAACAATGAGAGAATCATTTTTCAGATGAGTGCACTGTAGCAACTCTGTCAGTTCAACCTCTCAAACAGCAGCATGTAAAGTGGATATCTAATTAGTCTGCAATTGCAGCAGGCTCTTCAAACATCAAGCGCACTTCATATTGTCACCATCAGCGATGCTAGGCAATGGAAGATATTTGCATCCTGCAAACTGTTAAATCTTCAGCACTCAAACAATGAGCCATGTCAACTGATCCCTATCGAGAACCCATCAGGAAAATGAACTTCATGTAAACACAAATACAAAATCAAAATATTGCAGGTGCTGGAAACCTGAAATAAAAACAGAAAACGTTGGAAATACAGGTCAGACAGAATTAGATTAGATTAGATTAGAGATACAGCACTGAAACAGGCCCTTCGGCCCACCGAGTCGGTGCCGAACATCAACCACCCATTTATACTAATCCTACACTAATCCCATATTCCCACCAAACATCCCCACCTGTCCCTATATTTCCCTACCACCTACCTATACTAGTGACAATTTATAATGGCCAATTTACCTACCAACCTGCAAGTCTTTTGGCTTGTGGGAGGAAACCGGAGCACCCGGTGGAAACCCACGCAGACACAGGGAGAACTTGCAAACTCCACACAGGCAGTACCCGGAATCGAACCCGGGTCCCTGGAGCTGTGAGGCTGCGGTGCTAACCACTGTGCCACTGTGCCGCCCATTCTGTGGCGATAGAAACAGAGTCAATGCTTAAAGACAATGACCTTCATCAGAACTGGAAAAATTAGAGCTATAACAGATTTTAAGCAAGTACAGAGGCAGGGAAAGGGGGAGAAGAACAAAAGGGGTCTATAATAAAGGTGGAAGGCAGGAGAGATTAAATGGCAAAAGGGCTGATGGCATAAGACTAAAGCAGATGGTAATGGGACAAGTAAAGAAACATAAGATGGGTCTGGAGGAGATGTAAATGAGAACAGCAGAATCATAACCTACAGCTGCCATCTGAAAAATTGGGGGCAGGAGGTTAGGATCTGAAAGCAAAGTTGATGAAATTTTATAGTTCCGACAAGAGCAGGAAACAGCACCAACAGTCATCACTGTCGAACAAAAAGAGGACTGGAACAACAAATGTTCCACATATCCCACAAAAAGGGTGTCATTGCTGGGACCCATACAAGTTCCCATAGGAACACCTGTAATTTGGAAGAAATGAGTGAATTTGTTCCAGTCCTCATGTCCCCTTCCTGAGCACTTTTTTCTGTACTTTGATGACTGTATCGGTACCATTTCCTGTTCTCACCCTGAAGTGGAAAATTTCATCTACCTTGCTTCCAATTTTCACCCATTCCTCGCCCTCGCATGGTCCATCTCTGACTCTTCCCTTCCTCGACTTCTCTCGCTCCATTTCTGGGGATAGGCTATTGACCAATATCCACCAAAAGCCCACTGATACCCACAGCTACCTTGACTACACTTCCTCCCACCCTGCTTCCTGTAAGGACTCTATTCGATTCCCACAGTTTCTCAGTCTCCATCACATCTGTTCTGACATCCGCTTCCAATATGTCTTAATTTTTCCTCAACGAAGGATTCCCCTCTACTGTGGTTGACAGGGCCCTGGACCTTGTCCGTTGCAATTCCCACACTTCAACTCACTCCTTCTCCTCCCTCCCAGACACAACAGGATTCCCCTTGTCTTTACCCTTCATCCCACCAGCCTCTGCATTCAACAGATCATCCTCTGCCATTTCCACCACCATCAAACACATCTTCTCCTCCCCTCCCATTTCTGCAATTCCAAAGGGACCCTACTTCACCCTTCAATCTCCCCAGACAACTCCTCCCTTTCCCACCATATCCTCCCATGCAAGTGCAGGAGACACAATACCTGCCCTTTTACTTCATCCCTTCACGCCTTCCAGGACCATAGAATATATGAACATTAGACATTGGTCCAGTAGTAGGCCATATGACCCCTTGAGCCTGCTCTGCCATTCAATGAGGTCATGGATGATCTGATCTTGGCCTCAACTCCACTTTCCTGCCTGGTGCCCATAATCCGTGACTCCCTTCTAGTTCAAGAATCTGTCTATCGCAGCCTTGAAGATATTCAATGACTCCGCCTCCACAGCTCTCTGGGGTATAGAATGTCAAGGACTCACAACCCTCAGAGAAGAAATTCCACCTCATTTCCATCTTAAATAGCCCCAAGTACTCCTGCCAGATGAAACAGAGATTTACTTCTACTTCCTTCGATTCAGTATACTGTATTCACTGCTCGTGATGAAGCCTCCTCTACACTGGGGAAGCCAAATGCAGATTGGGTGACCACGTTGCGGAACACCTCAGCTCAGTCTGCCAGCATAACACAAAGCTCCCGTTCACCAGTCATCTTAATTCTCCTCCCACCCCCACTTTGACCTCTATGTCCTCGGCCTCCTGCATCAATCCAATGAAGTGAGAAACAGCAATTCATCCTTCAATTAGGCACTTTACAACCTTCCGGGCTCAACATTGAGTTCAACAATTCCACATCATAACTTCCGCCCCTATTTTTTCAGATAGCATCTATTAATGATGAATTCTCATTTATACCTCCTCTATGCCCATGTTTTGTTTCTTTACTTGTCCCATTATTGTCTCCTTTTACCTTGCACAATCATCCCATTTGTCATTTAATCTCTCCTTTGCCTTCCAACCGATAACAGAACTTCTCTTTTGCTCTTTTTTCATTCATTCATGGGATGTGGGCTTCGCTGGCCAGGCCAGCACTTATTGCCCATCCCTAATTGCCCATCCCTAATTGCCCTTGAGAAGGTGGTGGTGAGCTGCCTTCTTGAACCGCTGCAGTCCATTTGGGGTAGGTATATCCACAGTGCTGTTAGGAAGGGAGTTACAGGATTTTGACCCAGTGACAGTGAAGGAGCGGCGATATAGTTCCAAGTCAGCATGGTGTGTGACTTGGATGGGAACTTGCAAGTGGTGATGTTTCCATGCATTTGCTGCCCCTGTCCTTCTAGTTGGTCGAGGTCGCAGGTTTGGAAGGTGCTGTCGAAGGAGCCTTGGTGCATCGCTGCAGTGCATCTTATTGATGGTACACACTGCAGCCACTGTGCGTCAGTGGTGGAGGGAGTGTATGTTTGTAGATGGGGTGCCAATCAAGCGGGCTCCTTTGTCCTGGATGGTGTCGAGCTTCTTGAGTGTTGTTGGAGCTACACCCATCCAAGCAAGTGGACAGTATTCCATCACATTCCTGACTTGTGCCTTGTAGATGGTGGACAGGATTTGGGGAGTCAGGAGGTGAGTTACTTGCCTCAGGATTCCTAGTCTCTGACCTGCTCTTGTAGCCACGGTATTTATATGGCTACTCCAGTTCAGTTTCTGGTCAATGGTAGCCCCTAGGATGTTGATAGTGGGGGATTCAGCGACTGTAATGCCGTTGAATGTCAAGGGGAGATGGTTAGATTCTCTCTTGTTGGAGATGGTCATTGCCTGGCACTTGTGTGGCGCGAATGTTACTTGCCACTTATCAGCCCAAGCCTGGATATTGTACAGCTCTTGCTGCATTTCTACACGGACTGATCCAGTATCTGAGGAGTCACGAATGGTGCTGAACATTGTGCAATCATCAGCGAACATCCCCACTTCTGACCTTATGATCGAAGGAAGGTCATTGATGAAGCAGCTGAAGATGGTTGGGCCTAGGACACTACACTGAGGAACTCCTGCAGTGATGTCCTGGAGCTGAGATGATTGACCTCCAACAACCACAACCATCTTCCTTTCTGCTAGGTATGACTCCAGCCCTCGGAGGGTTTCCCCCCGATTCCCATTGACCTCAGTTTTGCTAGGGCTCCTTGATGCCATACTCGGTCAAATGCTGCCTTGATGTCAAGGGCAATCACTCTCATCTCACCTCTTGAGTTCAGCTCTTTTGTCCATGTTTGCCCCTCTCTCTCTCCCTGCCTCTGTACTTTTTAAAAACCTGTTACAGTTCTAGCTTTTTCCAGTTCTGATAAAAGATCAATGACCTGAAACATTAACTCTGCTTCTCTCTCCACAGATCCTGCCTGACCTGCTGTGTATTTCCAGCATTTTCTGTTTGTATTTCACGTAAACAGATTCTGTTCAGCAAAATTAATGTGACCTCACACTGCACTAAAACCAAAATGAGAAAAATGCAGATCAAAGAAAAAGTATCAATTTTTGGTTTTAACCATTTTAATTGGGGTTTAATCAATCAAGCTACTTATAAAAGTTTTATTTCTGACCTGAAATGTTCCCATCTTCCTCTTTGCTGAGGCAGCTGACTTCCCACATTACATCAAACTCTACCTATAGCACTAGGGCTCGTGTGCATGAATTTATTGTAGATTTGTCATCTAGATTAAGTCTATATCATCCAAGTAGGAAGGAATAAAAAGGAGGATTATTATTTAAATGGAGAAAGACTACAAAATACTGCAGCACAGAGGGATCTGGGTGTTCTTGTACATGAAACACAAAAAGTTAGCATGCAGGTGCAGCAAGTAATTAAGAAGGCAAATGGAATTTTGGCCCTTATTGCTAGGGGGCTAGAGTTTAAAAATAGAGAAGTCTTGTTACAACTGTACAGAGGCCACACCTGGAGTACTGCGTACAGTTTTGGCTCCCGTATTTAAGGAAGGATATACTAGCATTGGAGGCAGTTCAGAAAAGGTTCACTAGGCTGATTCCTGGGATGAAGGGGTTGACTTATCGAGAACAGCTAAACAGGTTAGGCCTTTATTCATAGGAGTTTAGAAGAATGAAAGGTGATCTTATTGAAACAGGTAAGATTCTAAGGGGGCTTGACAGGGTAGATGTTGAGAATATGTTTCCACTGGTGGGGGAATCCCGAACTAGGAGACATAATTACAGAATAAGTGGCACAAATTTAAAACTGAGATGCGAAGGAATTTCTTCTCTCAGAGAGTGGTGAATCTCTGGAATTCTCTACCTCAGAGTTGTGGAGACTAGGTCATTAAATGTATTTAAGGAGGAGGTAGATAGATTATTGAAATCTCGGGGAGTCGAGGGTTCTGCGAAGCAAGCCCGAAAGAGGAGTTGAGGCTTGGGGCAGATCAACCTTGATCTTATTGAATGGCGGGGCAGGCTTGAGGGGCTGAATGTTCTTATGTTAAGTAATGTGTTGTGTTGACACAGATTTTTCTTGGGACCCTGCTTGAATTAATGCACTTTTGACACCAAACAAGTCAGCCTAATTTACTTATCAAAATACTCAGAGGGATAGCAGGTGTCACAAAAAAATATCAAACCTAACCTCAACATAATTCCCTACACTTGTGTAAATGTACACATTTGTTGAGAGAAATAACCACCAGAAATGAAAAGGAGAGCAGCAGCGGGGAGAATTAGGCAGGTCCTGAGCCAGATGTGTGATGGATGTAACCACAAAGGTAAAAATAGAGCTGGAGACTTTACTTGGCAAAATGTAGAAGGGTTGGGATTAGATTTTGGTATTCACACCCTCCTTTTACTTTCAGGAGGTTGAATTAAATCCAGCCCAGACCTATGGAATGAAACTCTCTCTTTGCTGCCAGAGACAAGGATCCTAAGTAAAACAATTCTGACCAATCTCAAAACAGTTCTTATTGGCCGTACATCCGCAGCAAAAAAAAAGTCCAGGAGACAGCAAAATTGATATTACATTGCCTTTCTCATTTGAAAAGTTCAAAAGAATAGCTGCGATCTTGTCGACCATTAGAAAGGTTTTCTTTGAAAAGCACGGATGGAGACTACATATCTATCTAATTAAATAGAGCTTTTCCCCCCTTTTTATCTAAATCATAGGCACATACAGAGAGACTATGTTTTACAAAAAAGAGAAGTTTACAGGACATTTGTCTAATTTTGTATCTTACCTTCAAGTGTTTGATACTGACTGAGTGACAGAAGTAAATTCCATTGCCCAGCTTTTACATTTTCAAATTTGTCAGTACAAACATACGGATTAGGAGCAAGAGTAGGCCATGGCTGAACTGGCTAAAATGTCATCAAAATATATAAAATGGGGAGAAAACACATGAAATGCAATTTATTTCCACTGTGAGCAGTCATAGCAGGGACCCTAATACTCAGTTTACATCCCTGTGCAATTCTGAGATTCTGCACATTTTCACAAAAATCATGTTAAAATGAGCCCAAGCATAATAGTTACAGGGAACACTCACAACATGAGCAGCCATTCTTCCTCAATCTATTGTTACGCGCACACTCAGTTAATCTCTCTTAACACAGATAAGTGCCATTATTGGTTCAGATTTATCCACAGTGATGTAAATCCAGATCAAATGATATTGCTCAATTCTTGTCAGCTGTGGAACAGTGAATAAGCAGTCGTGTTATATTTTGCCAGCCAAGGCAGTATCAGCAACCAAAATCCATGTTTTTTTGCTTTATGCATCTAAAAGTCAGCAAATATCTACCTATGGGTGTGTAGTAAGGTGAAGGGCTGAATTTTACTGACAAGGATCAAGCTGCCCTGCCGGGGCCAAAAGCTGAGCTGACAACTTTTTATAGCATCTTTAATGTAATAAAATGTACCAAAGCACTTCACAGAGGCATTGTAAAACAAAGGGAGAAATCACAGTAAAACCCAACTCCCTCCCCACCTTATTTTGATACGGGAGCACCTTGTTTTCAGTCAACATCATGCATATATGCAATTTCATCAAATGTCGCAGTACAGGAATGGGAAACATAGGCAACGAGAGAGACTGGCAAAGCTGGAATTGTTCTTAGATTAGAGAAGCTTAAGGGGAGATTTCACAGGGCTGCTCAATATGAGGAACTTTAATAGAGAAAATAAGGAAAACCGTTTTTCAGTAATGAACATGTTGGTAAGCAGACGGCTCAGATTTAAGATAATTGGCAAAAGGACCAGAGGAAATATGAGGAGTTTTTTTTTGATCCGGAATGCACGGCCCAAAAGGCTGTTGGAAGTAGATTCAATAGATAACTTTCAAAAGCAAATTGGATATATATTTGAAAAGGAGACATTTGCAGGGCTATGGAATAAGAGCAGGGAAGTGGGCTCTTTAACTCAGCCACAGCATTAGCATCCCGCTTCCAGGTTTCCCCGCCAATCACAAAGCGTAGGCATGGTGACGACCCGCACCTGTCATGAGGTTTCAGAAACCACAGCAATGGAAAGGAGTCCTGGGAAGGCTGCCCCCACCCTCCACTTCAGTCCTGCTGTGGGATCTGAGGGACTAAAGTGAAGTACTGTTACCCATAGATGGTCGGAAGAGGTCAGCCTCTCAGACTGAATCAGTACCAAGATTCAGTGCAACAAGAGATTCTATGACCTCATGAGGGCAGGAAAAGTGAGTGGCATAAAACATTCAGGTGCAAACCCCCACACTCTGAATTCTCCAACATTTCCTGCACAGCAACCTTATTTTGCTCCATTTATTCCTCTTTCTCTGTGGACACCTCCTCAAATTCCCAACTGAACAGTCACCTCTCACACTCGCCCTCATCTTATTGACATCTCACACCCATCCCTCACAGTCAGCCTCACAAATGTTGTCCTTCCTTCCTCTCCACACTATCAATTTCTCACACTCACAACTCTCTGCTTTCTGTCCTTGCAGGAGAAGAGAGCACACAGCACCAGGGAGAGACAGAGAACCAGGGGTGGCCCTCCAGTGAGAGTCACCTCGACAGTCACTGGCAATGCATGCCCACCTGGCTCACTGGGAAGGTCGTCTTGTTCCAGAAGGCTTCAAATGTCAGCAACGACCTGCCATGAAAGCCTGAGCCTCAAGGCTACAGGCCAAGTGCTGGAAAATGGGATTAGAATAGATGCTTGATGGCTGGCACAAACACGATGGGCCGAAGGGCCTGTTTCTGTTGTGTATAACTCTGACGCTGTGAGGCACTGGTATATGGACATGTTGAGAAGCTCATCCTCTGCCTGTAGACCCTCCTTCTAGCTGGATCTTTGTGTCCATCCACTCTGTCCAATGGAGCAGCATGTGGCTGAGAAGGCAGCTGGTGCTGTTCCTCATCAGAGGTCTAAGTAGAGCTGCATAAGCTGTTCCCAAGCTACTTGTTTGCTCTAGCCATAGTCCCAAAGGACCATAGGCATCTCTCCCCATTAGAGAGACAGCTGGTGATGTATAGCTTGAGTGGGCATCACTGGCAAAGCCAGCATTTGTTGCCCATCCCTAATTGCCCTTGAGAAGAGAGTGGTGAGCTACCTTCTGGAACCACTGCAGTCCAAGTGGTGTAGGTACATCCACAGCGCTGTTGGAGAGGGAGTTCCAGAATTTTAACTCAGTGACAGTGAAGGAATGGTGATATAGTTCCAAATCAGGATGGTGTGAGAGTTGGAGGGGAGCTTGCAGGTGATGGTGTTCCCATGCACCTGCTGCCTTTGTTCTTCTAAGTGGTAGAGGTAGCGGGTTTGGAAGGTGCTGTCAAAGGAGCCTTGGCGAGTTGCTGCAGTGCATCTTGTAGATGGTACACACTGTGCATCAGTGGTGGAGGGAGTGAATATTTAAGGTGGATGAGTGCCAATCAAGCAGGCTACTTTGTCCTCATGGAGTTGAGCTTTTGAGTGTTGTTGGAGTTGCACTCATCCAAGCAAGTGAAGAGTATTCCATCACACTCCTGACTTATGCCTTGTAGATGGTGGACAGGCATTGGGGAGTCAGGAGGTAAGTCACCACAGAATTCCCAGCCTCTGAGATCAGTTAATGCAGCACAGACTGACGATTGCACCTTGGACCTTCCTGGCCTGTCCATAAATCAGGATAAGCTCAGTCAGGAGGAAAGCTTGGATAAATTACTGTTCTAGCAAAATGCACTTTGTAACAGTAGACAGAATTTTCACCCCATATACGGAGGTGGGTGGGCACGAAAACTCACGCAGTCAGCCGGCTGACGTGCCAGTTTAGTGGTGCCATCCCACCCCGGGTAATTTGCCCGGAGGCAGGAGCAGCGGCAGAAGGGCTACCTGCCCGCACAAGCGGCGGGTAGCCAATTAAGTTAAGTAAATGGCCTATTAAGGCCAATTGTGAGAGGCTGTGTAGAATTTTCTAGTCGGCCTGCGGGCCCCCCACAGCATCAGAAACAGGCCAGCTGACTGGAGGTGGCCTCCCAGCGCAGACGATGAGGGTGTGGGGAGGGCAGCATTCCAGGCAGGCTTTGAGGCCCTTCCCGCTTGTCTAGTCACAGCAGCTGCCGCAGGCTGTCCTGCAGGGAGCACAACCTCCACAACGGTTACCCCACAGCTGTGACCATTCTTTTTTAATTTAAAAGTTTTAAAAGTTTCTGAGAGGACGCCTCCATATCTCTTAACTGAAACATCAGGCTGCAGCTCCTTCCATGCTGGAGGGCTTCCAGTTGACCCTCCAGCTTCGAAAATCTGCCTACCATCCTTAATTGAATGGCGAAGCGGCTCTCTGGCCACTAATTGGCCAATTCAAGGAAAATCACCGCCGGGTGACTATTCCCCATACAATGTAGGCTCGTGAATCCCATTTGGCCCCAACGCCAAGGTCCCGACCCAAAATCCTTCCCCTTGTCTCTACAAGTCCTGGTTCATTTACAACCGAGTAAAGCAATCAATTCTCCTTAATGCCTTATAGCCTACATTTCACATTGAATTCAGCAGTTAAATCCCCATGCGTATTCTGCCAGGCAGATAGCTTAAACATACAAAAGCCATTTGTACTATAAATTTGTATCCAAAAATCCATCATCAGTAAGTAAACCTGCACTTCCCATAACTCAATTTTCCTTGCTTAAACGTGAATACGATAGTTACACATCCAATGCCAATAAAAGAAATTCCTGAAATTCTGAATAATGAAAGGTTTATTTATTTCCTACATATGCTAGCGTTTGCCACCTCTAAACTACTATACCACAAAAGATCAGTCAGATTGATAGCAGAGAGCAGGCTTCTCGATAAATGCTACTAACAAAGTTTCCTTTTCTGGGCCATAGGGCAAGCTTCTGATTGGGAAGCCAGTTGTACTATCTTTAGACTACAAACCAAAAAGGTGTTTCATTTATCAGAAGTATAAAGTTTTCTTTAAAATCCTGATAATGTCCATCGATTTCAACTCATGCACAGCATTGTTAAAAAAGACAGTAATAGATATTGGGCTGTGTGATGTAATTCATTAAATGCCAAGCAGGAGTTTACTCCAAAATCTCAATGGACCTTTAATTTTCACCATCTTCTGGCAGGTTTTAAAAGATCTAGTATAATAGGAACCTATAATCAGAATGTCAAAATCTTGCATCTTTATCTGATAAGGAGGTGCCTTAAAAATATTAAAAATTAATACTCACAAAATTTAATTTGGAACTCTGATATTCAGGAGGGTAAAAGTTCTATCAGCTCCAGCAATCAGACCCAATAAGAATAATTTGACTTCAGCAAATTACCTGCCTGCATTCCTAAACACCACACCCCGCCACCACTTCCCCACACTACTACCAGTGTACATCTATTTATTGATTGTGCTAGTTCATAAATGGGCCAGGTTCTTTCATGGCAACAAACAACTAGGCTTTCACACAAAGAACGTTCACTTACCATAATGCATTATTTTCTGGATGCAGCTCCTGTAGTAAATTACTTCAACAAACAATGTCAAGCCACTTGCGACAAAGAACCAATACATGCCAAAATTCAGATGGATACCAGCATGTAATGTTCAAGTAACTGGAGCAGAATTTAATCCTTCTTATTATCCATTCCAGCACTGTTCCATTTTTCATCTATGCTATTCAACAAACTGGAATCATATCTAATTTTGCAGTTCTGGTGCCCAGGAAAATTGTTATCTTTATAAACAAACATTTTTAAAGATGCCCTGTATTTCCTCTCTCAACTCACTTACAAAAGCCTGGAAGGATACATGCTGATAAACCCAAGGAACTAATGGGTAAACAAGTCAAACAAAAATCCAGCTATTTTAATCAAAACCATGCTGCATCACTGTTTCTAAAGGGAAAAACGTGTGAACCAAATTTCAATACCAAAGACTTTGAAAATTCTCACATAGGTTTACAGGATATAATAGCTCCGTTCTATCCAGCTTCCTTCCTGTAGGTTTCCATGCATGTACATTTCCAATAAGGAAGCCATCTGTAGCAGGGTTTACAAACCACTACAACTTCTTCAGGCCTTTAGTTTCTACTTATGGAAAAGGCGAGCAAGGGGCTTGATGGGGTGGAGGTGGAGGGGGGAATAATAGGGTCCTTTAAGTGACTGAATACACATTTTTTTCCTCAATGTAGCCATCATGTAAGTACACAATAAAATTATGCTGACATTACTGGCTGATTTTACAGACATGTTGGACTGAATTTTAGCTGCTCGCTGCCATTCTCGGCGGCGACCTTGAAAAAAGGCGCTCATCACCCGCGACTTCTCCGCCACTGAGCCCCCGCGTTATCACAAGCGGGAGCTAATTTAAATGAAGGAGGCGGAATGGCTGTCCCTTCTACATCATCAGGTGGCGGCCGCTCCACCAAAAGCAACGTCGTCTGGCACCACTGCGCAGGCACCGGTGCCATTTTTAAAGGGCTTCAAGCCCTGACAGCTGATGTAAAATTTTTAGAGACTAGCACATTAAATTGCAATAAAAACATTACATTGAACATCAAAGCCCTTCTTCCACCCCCCCAATGGTCAAACAATAAATTTATTTCCCTCTCCCCACCACCCCAAAAAGCCATTTTTGACAGTCCCGACCTTTCAACCCCAAACTTTGCACTCTTTGCCCTTCAACCCTTCCCACCATCCCCACAACCAATAAAAAATGCACCTCCTGCCCTGCTAATTTTACTTCTCTCCCCCTCCCCACCAGTGAGTGGCCTCTATGGAACTCAGAATTGAGTTCCATAGGTGTGCAAGTTGCAGCGGGCAGCTGTAATATCGGCGTGGGACAGCCGCTGGGACCAGGCAAGTTGATTTGTATTTTTATTGAATTAATTGTAATATTTAAATGAAGACCCTGCCGCCAAGGGGCCACACCAAGGCCTCACCGGTAAAAAGCCACACAAAGAATCCTGGAAATTTAGCCCATTATCTCTGAAAGGCTAGACCGGGGGGTCAGCAACCCGCAGCTCTGGAGCCACATGGAGCTCTTTAACATCACATTTGTGACTCCCAACATTGTCCAGTTGGATGGCATTGTCATGGTTACCCGAGGCCAGACTGAACACGATCCAGTTACAGGATCAGAGCAAACTGCAGAATATAACTTGACCTCAACAAATTATAATGAAGAAATGCTGTATCACCGAGAAAAGTTAGTTTAATTCAATCAGGAACGGATGCAAATTAGATGGGGCAATGGAGCAGTAACTTCAATTTTTGCTGGAAAAAGTTGATGTTAATGAGGTGGTTATTGTCAAACTGATTGGCTCCTCTGATTTCCTATTCACTCCCTTTAGATAGCAATTTCGGGAATGTTTGTGACAGAAAGTGGCTTCGGGGCTGAAACTGCTTTTCTCATAAATAGGAGGACACAAAATAACCTACATAATAACCAACTGCTCAAATAAATAACAGGTAGGGGGGCCTTCTCATTAACCTTGACATAAAATTAACTGCTCACATTTGGACACATTTGGATAATTATCAGAAGAGAAAAAGTTTGCCGTGCGACACGGAAAAGGCGGGGGAGTGGGACTAGTTGAGTTGCTCTTGCAGAGAGTCAACACAGATATGACAGGCTGAATGCCACCTCCTGTGCTGTTACCATTCTATGATTCATTACCAACAGGCAAGAGACACCATCACTAACCTTTATTTGAAGTAACTACTCAAATTACCAAAAGGCAGGAGTCCCCATCAGTAATCTTTATACAAAAGTACTCAAACTGACAACACATAGGAGGGTCCCAGTAATAATCAGAATATAAAAAGTAACTTATTCAAATTACCAACAGATAGGAAGGCCCCATTACCAATCTTCATATAAAAAGTAACTATGCAAATTACTAACAGGTAGAAGGTCCCATCACTAATCTTTATATAAAAGTAATTACTTCAGTTACCAGGAGTATGAGAAGCCTTCTCTGACGGTAATATAAATTTATTACTCAGGTTAACAACTGGCATGACAGACGCATCACTAACCATTATAAAATGTACTACTAAAATCACCAGCATGTCAGAGGGCCCATCAACACTCTTTATATAAAATATAATTATTCAGACTACCAACAGGCAGGTGGCCCCATCTCCAATCTTTAGATAAAATGTAATTACTCTGATTACCAACAGGTGGAAGGGTCCATCACTAAACTTTATATAAAAGTAACTACTTAAACCACCAACAGGTAGGTGGGCTTTATCAGTAATCTTTATATAAAAGTAATTATTCAGATTACCAACAAGTCGGAGGGCACCAGGATCTTTAGGAACTGTATCTGTTTTATTGCACTTCCCCAGAACAAGAGAAAAAGAAACACCTTTTTAACTAACCATGTTATCAGGTGAAGGGGCAGTGAAATGTGAAACTGCTGCATTTTGATTTGACCAAAAAGGCCTCTGCCCTGTTCTGAAACAAATGCAGAATCTTTGAGCTGAAATCCATCCTAAGCGCTGATAGCAGCTTTCACAGGGAGGGCTGAACTCTGAATCTCACAAGAGCAAAGATCAAATCAACTTCACAATTTTTAACTTGCTAAAATAAATCAAAGACCTTCCACCTGATTGCTTGTAGTGAAATAACAAGGATACAAAGTGCAAAGTCTACACGGTAATATAGACAATCTTTGCGGGATCAATCTATGATAAATAACTTCTAAAATGTTCATGTTCCCTTTAATCTTCCACTCTAAAGCCTGTTTCTTGGGATCTGATATGTTCCGCAGCGCCAGGGATGCAGATATTACACTGGGGATTTCACTGAATCGGTACATACTATCAGTGTAGCAACAGGACGGTGGGGGTGACAGCATGCTCTGTCTTCTGGTATATTCAAGTCAGAGAGCGATATAGTTTTGGGTACCAAGGGAATCAAGGGATGTGGGGATAGTGCAGCAAGATAAAGTTGAGGTAGAAGATCAGCCATGATCATATTGAATGGTGGGACAGGATCGAAGGGCCGAATGACCTACTTCTGCTCCTATTTCTTATGTTTTTACACCCTAGAGCAGGAGTCCGCAACCTTTTCTTTCGTCTTGCAGCTCCCATTAGCTTTTATTTTCGGTGAATTTTTTTTTTAAAAAAGGCTCTCCAAGTTAAAAATGGTCACCAAGCCTTGGGCGAGACAGTAACCCACTCAGCAACATTAAAACGTGTTACATCAGTAAGCCCACAGAGCATTTAAATCAGTAAGAGTACTGTCCAGTGTGCTACTGAGCCAGTGACCAGAAAGGTCATGGGCTCAATCCCTAATCCATTCTGGGTTAAAGTGGGGTGTTCAATGCACAGTCCATGGACCAGAACCTGAAGCTCCCAATATCTAGCCTGCCTGTGCTGGGTGACTTATTTCACATTTACATACTTCCGTGTGTAGGTTTCTTGTGTTGGTTGAAGCATTATTGAGGCCAGGAGGATTGGAAAATACTGTTATTTCACGGTTGAATTGAACCCAGTGAGAGCAGCTTTTTCCATCAAATGAGGGAGCAGCCTTTTAACAATCCGCAAGACCTGAGAAGTTCAGAACACTGCATTCAACAGGAGAACAAACAGAAGTTTCAGAGTGAAGTTGGTGAAGATGGCCACAGTAACAGCAGCTTCAAGTGGAGCAGGCCAGACCAGGCCAAGCAGCAGGAGTGCCAGCCAGCTAGTTTTAGTGTATGTATATTCTGGGCCTTATTTTTGTTGTGGGCTTGAACTTCAGTGAGCTGAGCAGGAATGTCCTCCATAGTCTAATAACCTGCTGAAAACAGGAAAACTTATCTAACAATATTCAAGGTGTGTTTTATTTATGTAACTACCTACACAAATTTAGGGAATTATAATATCGAAGTCAACAAATTTATTCCTTTATTTTCCGTACATAAGGGAAACACTGAAGGGCTGAACTTCCTTTACTTCACCACCCAACTCCACTTCTGTGATTTCCTGCCAGACGCAATGTCAGTGTACAAAAGGTCCACTCAAATATAGACAAGTGTATTGAAATTAGACACAAATGTTAGGAATATGTTACTTGGTGTGTCTCCACCCACACTCCCACCCTGCCTCTGCCAGTTGCATCTGAGCAACACTGGTCACTAAGAAGGCCATACATTCATGGCATCTAGGGTTCCACAGGCAGCAGAGGGAGGTGGAGGAAATGGGGCTACACTACAAGTAGCCATTTGCTTCCCACCATCTCAGGCAGACAACCCAGCCATGCCAGAAACAGAACCAGGAACGCACTAAATTTATTCCAGTTACTCTGACCACAAGAAATCAGCTAGGGTCAGCCGCAGAGGTTCCACTCCACCAATATTACCCCATCATTATGACCTGGAGGAATATCAATGCCCATTTATTCACATTTCAAGCTTACTTCACCATCTGACTGGCAAAAGGTGCAAAGAGATGTTCCACAAGGATCGATGCTGGAACCATCATTGTTCACCATTTACTTAAATGACTTGGATCAGGAATCAGAAATACAATTTCAAAATTTGCAGATGATACCAAACTGGGGGTATAGTTAATAAAGGAAAGGACTGTGATGAAACACACAAAGTCATTAATAAACTTGCAGAATGGGCATGTAAATGGCAAATGAAGTGCAATATAGGTAAGCGTGAGGCAGTTCATTTTGGTAGGCAGAATAAGGAGACCACATACTCATTGGAAAATAAGTGTCTCAATGGGGTCAAGGAGCAGAGATACAGATAAACAAAATTACCAGAAGTAGGTTTAATAAACCATAAAAAAGCAAACAAAGCACTGGAAGTCATTTCTATAGGGATAGAATTGAAAAGCAGAGACGTTGGGCTGAATTTTACAAGCCCCTCGACACCGTGGGTCGCAGCAGGGGGGGCGTAAAATTCTGTGGGGAGAGGCCCGCCTCGACACCTAATGTCGCGAAGGGCCCGCAGCATGAAGGTAGGGCCTTCATTGAAATATTTAAATTAATAAGATGTAAATTAACTCACCTGCAGGCGACGGCCGACCCAGACCGATTTTACGGCTGCCGAATGCACCTCATGCGCCTTCGGAATGAGTTCCAAGGTGAGAACCTGGTGGGGAGGGGGGAGGGGGGAGGAATAAACTTTTCAGGGCAGGAGGGGTGGGGGGGAAGTGAGGAAAACAATTTTTATTGGTTGTGGGGACAGTGGGAAGCGGTTGAGGGTCAAAAGGAACAGGTTTTGGGGAGGAAAGTTCAGGATATTAATAAGAGTTTATTATGGGGGGGGGGGGAAATTATATATATCAATAAATTACCCATTGTGGGGGTGGGAGACAGGATTTAGAGTTGAAATAAACTTTTATTTTTATTTCCTGGAGACCGGGATCTTTCAATATTAAAATGCTACTGCAAGGCTTGAAGCCCTTTAAAAATGGCGCCATCGCCTGCACGGTGGCGCGGATGCCATTGCCACAGCAGCTGCCCCCTCAACATCATCGGCAGCGGCCACTCCACCCCCTCTATTTAAAGGAGCCCCCGTGCGTAATATCACGGGGGTTCAGCGGCGGCACTTCCGTGTCAGAAGGCTGCAGAGTTCAAAGCACGCTACCGCGGAGCGCTGCGCGCAAATAAAGTTCAACCCGTTATGTTCAACTTGTATAGATCCTTGGTTAGAACAGTAATACAGATAATTGTGAGGTAGTACATTTTGGTAGGCAGAATAAGGAGGCCAGCCACATACTCATTGGAAAATAAGTGTCTCCATGAGGTCAAGGAGCAGCTGTAGACTCCAGAATGATATCAATGGTTTGGGCGGAAAAGTGGCAAATGGAATTCAATCTAGATAAGTGTGAGGTGATGCATGGGGAAGAGCAAATAAAGTGAGGGAATACACAATATACGGGAGGATATTAGAGGGGTAGAGGAAGTGAGAGACCTTGGAGAGCATGTCCACAGGTCCCTGAAGGTGGCAGGACAGGTAGATAAAGTGGTGAAGAAGGTATATGGAATGCTTTCCTTTATTGGCCAAGGTATAGAATACAAAATAAGGGATGTAATGTTGGAACTGTATAAAACGCTGGTTAGGCCACAGCTGGAATATTGCGTACAGTTCTGGTCACCACATTACAGGAAGGACATAATTGCTCTGGAGAGAGTACAGAGGAGATAGATGAAACATGAATCCAGGGCTTAAAAATTGCAGCTATGAGGAAAGATTGGATAGGCTAGGGTTGTTTTCCTTAGAACAGAGGAGGCTGAGGAGTAACTTAATTGATGTGTACAAAATTAGGAAGGACCTGTTTCCCCTAGCAGAGAGGTCAATTACCAGGGGGCACAGACTTAAGGTAATTGGTAGAAGAATTTTTTTTATTCATTCCTGGGATGTGGGCGTCACTGGCTAAGCCAGCATTTATTGTCCATCCCTAATTGCCATTGAGAAGGTGGTGGTGAGCTGCCTTCTTGAACCACTGCAGTCCATGTGGGGTAGGTATACCTACAGTGCTGTTAGGAAGGGAGTTCCAGGATTTTGACCCAGTGACAGTGAAGGAATGCCGATATAGTTCAAACTCAGGATGGTGTGTGGCTTGGAGGGGAACTTGCAAGTGGAGGTGTTCCCATGCATCTCATGCCCTTGTCCTTTTAGGTGGTGGAGGTCGTGGGTTTGGAAGGTGTTGTCTAAGGAGGCTTGTTTAGAGGGGACATGAGGAAAAACACCCCAGAGGGTGGTGGGTGTCTGGAATTCACTGCCAGGATCGGTGGTGGAGAAACCCTCAACTCATTTAAAAGGTACCTGGGCCTGCACCTGAAGTGCTGTAATTCCTAGGCTACGGACCAGGTGCTAGGTGGTGGGATTAGATTGGGCGGCTAGTTTTTCAGCCGGCGCAGAGACGATGGGCTGAATGGCCTCTTTCTATGCCGTAACCTTTCTTTGGTTCTACAGTAAATCACTTGGATTACTGAGAACATTTCTTGTCTCTATATCATAAAAAGGATATAGAGGCACTGGGGAAAGTGTAAATAAGATTTACTAGGAGATACCAGAACTGAGAAATTATACACATCAGAAAAGATTGAATAGGCCGAGTATTTTTCTCTAGAAAAGATAACACTGAGGTGATCTGATAGAGATTATGCAAGTGTTCAGTAGGGTAGACGTAGAGGTGTTTCCACTTGCGAGGCAGACCAGAAGCAAGGGCCATCAATATAAGTTAGTCATTAATAAATCCGAAACGGAATTCAGGAGAAACCTATTTCCACAGAAAGTGGTTGGAATGTGGAACTCACTGCCACAATGAGTAGTTGAGGCGACTAGCATAGATGTATTTAAGGGGAAGCTAGATAAACATGAGGAAGAAAGGAATAGAAATATATATTGATGAAGGATGGTGGGAGAAAGTTTGTGTGCAACATGGACCAGTTGGGCTGAATGGCCTATTTCTGTGCTGTAAAGACTATGCAATACTATGTAAACATTGTGCATATTTCTCAAACAGTTTGCTAAACCCTTTCAGAGTCCTTAGGTTGCATTTTAAGAGTCAGCCGCAGAAGTAGGCGGCGAATGTAAAAAATTGCGCCCCGCCCACATGCGCACCGTGTCACGGAGCCGCGGCTCATTTGCATAGCCACAGTGCCTGTCCCCTGGGATGATGTGGAGGGGGCGGGCAAGCAGTCACCGGCAACGGCGTCCGGCGTCAATTTTGAAGGGCTTACAGCCCTTAATGGAGATTTAAAAATTAAAGGGCCAGGTCAGTTGAATTACCAAAGATTACCTTTAATTTCATTTTCCTACCACACAATGGCATCTCAAAACATTCCTGCCCTTTTCCCCCCAGAATTTGTTCAAGAATTGGACCTTCTGCACCCGCACCCCCCGCCCCACAACAAAGTTCGACACCTTTGCCCTTCACCCCTTCCCATCACCGACACCCCCCACCACCCCCCGAGCAATCCACAGCAATGTTACTCCGCTACCCCGCACCCCCACACAAAGAAAAAATCCTCCTCCCCACTCCCCACAGGTGTTGCACCACGTTTCCCCAAATGGGGATTCCAAGGCGTGGCATTGTCGGCAACCCGAATGAAGATTGGTGCGGCGATAATGGAGGCGGCGGGACCCTCATTAAATCAGGTATGTCAATTAGCTTACATATTGAAATGGGGGTCCCGTCGCCAAGCGATGGGCCGACTGCCATGAGGCCTCACCGCCGCCGGGATCGGTACGGGGCCTGCTGCCATTGGGGCCAGTGGCGGGCCTCCATCGCACCAATCTTCATTGTCCCGCCCCCCACCCCCCACCACGTTCCCAACGGCGGAGGGGCTTTAAAATCCAGCCTCTTGTGTATCCCTCTGCCATTCTCCAACACCCTCGTGCAACAATATAACCTGACTTATCAAGATAAATACAAATGGAGATCTACTAGTATTATAATAATAAAGCAATCCTGAGAGAAGGATAGCATTGTTATTTTATTTTTCATTACCCTGATGCAGAAGCTGAAACCTTAAATAAAACAGACCAGCCCAGGAACCAAAAGAATTCCCTGGAGCTGCCTAAAACCTATGAGTTAATTGTCAAACATCAGTTTTAGAACAATCTACTTTTAAACAATCATATGGAAATAGTCTCCAATTCATTGCCTACGTCACAAAAAGGCACGTCAAGTATTCTTCCTCATCATTGGGCATGAAGCTAAAACAGCTGAAGAATTCAATTTGTACTCGTCAAGATATGCAATTCTACAATCTGGTAGTCTCTTCATTCTTAATTCAACACCTCAGCACTTTCAAGATACCATCTGTATGTTTGCTTACAGGTTCTTCTGATACAGCAATGGCACATTGACCTTTCAATGTAACAGGCCACAGACTTCTTTACTGTTTAAACAAATATCTATCTATTTAATCCATTTTAACAAGTCAGCCAGATTACAGTTTTGCTTTGTCATGAGATATATTTGTCATTAACAGAGAAATTAATACATATTTACTAGCTGTTTTAATTATTTATAAATCTGTTGTTGATTAATGGAGAGAAAATTGTGCTAATCTGCATCCTGCCACCAGCACTCCAACTAAAACTGAGTCGAAAGCACAAATAAAACACGGTAAAATCTGAGATTTATTTAAATGTACACTTATGCATATTTGCCCAGTCTCTAAATTATAGGGAAGGGATTCATATCCTGGTATATTATGGCTTTCACCAAATGTAGCAGCTGTGAATTTGGAGTGTGACTTGTATACGATTGCTTCAGGTCAATTAAATCAACTTTTATATGTGAGGTATGAGGCAAAGTACTTTCAATATAAAGTACTTCTTTTAGTGGTGCAATGGGAAAAAAGTATCAAAGAAACCTTCTGTTTAGTAGAAGATATCAGCATTGAAATTTTCTTCACCTAATCCCTCACCAAGATCTTCCATCTTGGATCTCCACACACAGCTTGAGGCCATTCCATGAACATCAGATAGCAGTTCTACTGAAAATCTCAATCAGCATCTGATCTGACCCCAGGGACCAACTAGGAAGCATTCAATCTAGGAGAATTGAGCCAGCTAAGTACAGGACTGTATTGAATTGAAGGATTTCCAGGATAACAGAAAATAAAATCACTTCTGTTCACGGAGGTGCTCCAAATTCTTTTTGTGGTCCTCAGCAGAAAGAAAAAAAGATAAACTAGGCCACTCACATATCTCCTAATGAACAAATCTACAGCAACATTAGCAGAGGCTTGAAATAGATCCCTGCCTATTTTAATGTCAAGAAGTAGTAATTATGCTGGAAAGGCTTTAACTGGCAGTGCAATGAATAGTAGAACTGTTCCTTCTCACATGGGATGTGGATTTAAATTACTGATGAAATGAAAGTATTTTTTGGCTTGCTCCTGGGAAATGAATTAGAGCAGCCCAACTCCAGGTTCTAAGGGTAACAAGTTCCTATAACTCACACAAGAATCACTGATTTGGTTAGCTGGGGTCGGCAACGTGTCCGGACACCAGTGTCTGTGGTAAAAAAATTCTGAGGTCTGTGACTGGTTATTTCTTTCCAACCAGACCAGCTTTAAAAAAAAATTTGCACTGTCAGCTTCACAGCTGACAGGTGCCGAGAGCAAGAACAGAAGTTTCTGAACTTCTAACAGCTTTAGGGATTCCGGCGGGTTCCTATTTTTTTGTAAAAGCCTGCCAGAAAATCACGAAGCTTTCTGAACTATAAAACTACTGTTCCTGCTCTCACCAACGGGTGGGAGGGGGGGCAGAGAGAGAGAGAAGGGCAGAGAGCAAGGCAGAAATGGGGGGGGGGGGAGAGACAGAGAGAGAGAGGGGCAAAAAGAGAGAGGGGGGAACGGGGAGGAGAGGGGCACAGAGAGAGAAGGGGGAACGGGGAGGAGAGAGAGAGAGAGAGAGAGAGAGAGAGACAGAGACACAGAGAGAGAGAGAGACAGAGAGAGAGACAGAGAGACAGAGAGAGAGACAGAGACACAGAGACACAGAGACAGAGAGACAGAGACACAGAGACAGAGAGACAGAGAGACAGAGACAGAGAGACAGAGAGACAGAGAGACAGAGAGACAGAGAGACAGAGAGACAGAGAGACAGAGACAGAGAGACAGAGACAGAGACAGAGAGACAGAGACAGAGAGAGAATCTAATTTTGTCACTAGTTTTGGTGAGATGACGACATTTTGTCCAAAGAGATGCTGCTGTTTCTGTATTTTAGAATTCAGGACCTAGTTTAACAGCCTGTCCAGATGAATAAACTAGTCCTGGCTACCTACTGTTGATCTCTCTGCCCCCTTCTTGTCCCACTCTGCTATTCTGTTTTACATGACTCGTCTGAAGAACTATCTGCTCCATCCTATAAAATTCTTCTGACTTGGAGATCACTGCCCTTTTGTTGTCAGCCCTGTCTTTAGACACATATTACAAGTAGGTGGAGAAGTTGCACATCATTGACCACAGACTAAACTGTCTTGTAAGAATATATAAATGGTCCATCTTCCTATTGCTGAGTTTTCTACTGCCTCACCTGCTATGAAGAATTTGCACTCCTGACACAGTGTGAATCCACAGAGGTCATCTGATAAGGTTCATCTACCACACCATGATATGGTGCAGTTAGCTCTATTCTGTCAACAAAAGTAATTTGCATTGACATTGCTTGCTAGCTAGCTAATACAGTTGTTCTGCTCTCCATTGATGTTTGTATGCTTAGCTACCTTATTAATAGGGAGAAATGTGTTTTAAATCAGACTGTGTTTTGATGGCATTAGATTGGTTATACACGTTATATACAGATTAATTGTCCCCATGTCCATGGCTGAGTCAATAATTTTGTCAAATGTCTGTGGTACAACATGTCGGTGCCTATCTCTGTTGGTTAGTGACAACTGTTTGGGAAATGAAAATGGCACACTGATACAAGTGGCCATCTTCTGAGCTTGAGAATAAGCACATTGTTGAATAGTAAAGGGAGCTGTATTCTGAAACTGATCTGTGCTATTTATGAGCTTGGGAGTGTTGGACGAGAGTATGAAAAGTGCAAAAAAATTTCATCCCTGATGGACGTCCCTCACCTTGCGTACTAACAATTTTCTTCAAACCACCACCACCCCCATCAAAAAAATAAACATTGGGGAAAAGAAATCACTGACTTAAACATCAGCCCCCAAAAGGTCAATATGGACATAATTCAATGCAAATTATAACTTCCATGTGAGTGATCAAACAGTCGAGTTACAATATCAACACCACTTCAAAGCACTGGACCTTACTGCAATGCCAGCCTAGTACCAGCTTAAACTAAATGGAATACAGCAAGGGTTAAGCTAAAATGAGACATGCTTTCAAAGAATTATAAGTCTTAATCACAGCAACTGGAAACAGTCCAGCACAATAAATCAATTTGCTGTTTATTGTGTGTTAGAAATATCCTCCTTTGGGGAAAGGATGACCTATGCAATTCTGCCAAGGCATGTTTTATATATTCGTTGAACTGTTCACAGCTTTTAATTACAATCAAACCCAGTTCCTGTTTATTTAGTCTAAAAATGACCATTTAGAAGGATAAAGAATATTAAGCAAGAGCAGCCCACAAATTAATATTTTGTTTTATTTTCTGAAAAGCAAATTGCTCATTACATTAGTGCAAATATGAGTCTTTATTTTCATTCTCCAAAGAAAAACCCTGTCTGCTAATTTACAATTGCAAAGTTCCTGCATGATGTTTAGATTAAATTTCCACTCAGCAGAAAGATTTATGCCCAAAGCAGTAACAATCTGATAGGTATAAATCTAAATGCTTAACCCACCAGAAAAAAAAAACAGCCAGCCTGACATAATTTTACTTCTTTAAACTCCATTTCACAAATACATATCTTGTCAACAAAACACAGATGCAGGCAGTATTGCAAGTTGTGACCAATGCATAAGATAAAAGCTTTGCAGTAATGCCTAGCAGCAGCAGGGTCAGTTCTTATCTCTGGACACAATTCAGTAGTTATAGCATACACTGTGGGAACTATTTACTGGATATTCAGTCCATTGTGTTTCTAGAGGTTGTCAAATTAAAATAGTTAATATAAATATAAAGAAAGCTTTCGAGCCAAACATACTTCCTGTCTTTCAACATCAAAAATTCTTTAAAGTATTTAGCAAAACTAGAGAAAAGCACTGATCTTAAAAAAACTTCTTAATTTTCAGCATTCTATAAACACATTTAACTTGACTGCAGAAATGTTCTTGCATTTGAAAGTGTTGGCTGTTTAATGCAGATTTGACGGTATGTCCAACAGTCTAGATTGTCCAAGCTTACGTCTACCCTCTCATGTCAACTGTGTATTTCAAATGGGATAATTATGGTTTCGGTAAATGTTTGTAAAGAATTGATCACATACCAGAATTGAGTCTCTAAATTGTGAGTGTTGATCTTAACTCAGGTCAGCTCCTGCCCTCATTAAAATTTGAACACAATGTTTGTCACAATGTGCAGGATAATAGACCCACGTGCAGCAGGGAGGCTGGTAGTGAATCAGGAACTCATTTGTAATTGAAGTGGGTTTTGCCATGGCTCTTTAACTCAGCCTCAGCATTAGCACTCGTTTCCAGGTTTTTCGACCAGAAAGGGTGGGCACGAAGACGTAACCAATCTGTCAAAGGAAGAATTTCTACTTAAAGGCACCCCAGTAGGAGTCAGAATGGCTGAACTGTACATTGATCCCTGCGGTTTGAATAACGACAGGAATGGAAAAGAGATCTGGGAAGGCTGTCCCTGGGTCTTGGACTCTTACCTGGAGATTGTGCTGTGGGATCTGAAACACTGAAATGAGGTGATGTTTGCCAAGGATGAGAGGAAGAGGCCAACTTCTCCAATCAAAAGACGTGGATGGAAGTGGCGGAGGAAGTGAGCAACAGGAGTGTGGTCACTTGAACCTGGAGACAGTGTTGCAAGAATATTAAGAGGACCTCAGGAGGGCCAGATAGGTGAGTGCCATAATATTTGCAGGTGCTAACCCCCACACTCAATTTTCCAGCATTCTCCTGCACAACACTCCACATACCAAGGTACCTTGCAGCTCCACTTATTCCTCTTTCTCCAGGCACCTCCTCACATCCCTATCGGAACAGTCAACACTGGCCCTCACACTCATCTTTGTGCCATCTCACACCCATGCCTCATAGTAACCCTCCACAAATGTTGTCCTTCCCTGCTATTCACACAATCCATTTTTCATGTTCACAAATCTTTGCTTTCTCTCTTTGCAGAAGCAGACTCCTAGGACAGACAGACAGCCAGGGGTGGAGGAGTGATGGTGATGGAGGTGGGGTGCCTGAGCCTCTTGAGGCACTGGTGCTCGCACATCCTCTGCCTGTAGACCCGATGTTGGGGATCTTGCCTCCTTCGAGTTGGATCTCTGTGCCCATCCCCTCTGTCCTGTGGAACGGCATGTGGCTGAGAAGGCGGCAGCTGCTGCTGGTATTGCTTCTGCTGTTGATGTTGCTGATGCTGCTCCACTTGTTCCTCATGAGAGGTGCAAGGTAGAGCTGTATAAACTGCTCCCATGCCGCGGTGAAGGCTGACAGCAAGGAATCGCAGATCAAGGTGACTGAAATCCAGGATGTGAACCGACCTCCAAGAATTTGAAAATCACCTGTCAAGCAGTGAACGTACTCTCTCAGAAGAAATTCTGTGAGCACAAGCTCCTCATCTAGGCATGGCTGCAGCTATTCAGTTTGACTGTTTGAAGGCTTCCCAGCCTGTCAGTTTCACTGGACAAGCACTCCCTGCTGTGGTCTCACTGGATTGACCCTGGAAAATTACAGACAGCTCGCTGGCTGTTAAAGCCAGAATGCTGGGTTAAGTCCTGAGATAATTGCCTTTTTTGAGTATTTTAGTTGCTTACCCAACAGTTCCACAGGGGTTTCCTGCTCACCTGCAAACTTACCCAGGTTACACTCAGAAGTGGATGGGATCATGTTGGGTTCCTGACCCAATGCCACTTTTCAGAGCATTAACTTCCTGCTTGCACCAGAACCTGCCTCCCTTTGGCAGTTAAAATTCTGCCCTATATAACAGTGATTGAAAATGGAGAGTTTTTGAAGTACAGGTTTTGTATGGTGATACATTCAAATTATATTTATGATAAAAACCCACATACAAAGCAACCATACACTGCTTACAACATGTATTAAGCTTGTTTTACAGAACAGTATTCTCAAAACAATAATGAAATGCATTGTTGTGTACCACTAATCCATATGGACCAACCAGAGGTCAAGTTATCCAATCCCAGTTGGTGTAGCAGTGGTGGCACATTTGGTCTGAATGGCCTCAGCTGGCCAGGGAGCAAAAAGGGCAAAAGTGGAAGGGGGAAAGTTACCAGAGCTTCTATTCTAAACATCATGGTAGGGGGCAGGAAGGCTCAGGTTCAAATGTGCCACTCCTCAAGTAGAACAGCCCACAATAATTCCTTGCCCAGTTCCCAAACAAAGACTGGTCAGTTAAATGTCATACGAGAAGATGACTACCACTTGGGGAACCATATACCACAAGCTATCACCCTCAGAGGTTGAAAATGATGAGAAAATGCAAGGGAAATTGGAGGTTAGAAAAAGAGAATGCTTTGCGCATATCTTATTAGGAGATGATTTATAAGTTGGCTGTAAGTAACTCTCAAAGTTCATTGGTAACAGTCATTTCCTCATCAATACCTGTACTATTAAGGGAGACACCGAGTATCAGGCAGACTGTCAAATCAAATGCAGTACAGTAGGATACTGACAACTAGATCAGCATGATAATCAACCTGTGGAAAATTTCATCACTAGGCTAAGGTCCATGGCTGGGCAGCAATGTCACGTACACGAGGAATTTTAATATCTTGCCATGCTTTTTTAAAAAAATTCGTTGATGCGATGTGGGCATCGATGGCGAAGCGAGTGTTAATTTCCCATCCCTAATTACTCTTGAGAAGGTGCTGGTGAGCTGCTTTCTTGAACCACTGCAGTCCATGTGGTGAAGGTACACCTACAGTGCTGTTAGGAAGGGAGTTCCAGGATTTTGACTCAGCGACAGTGAATGAAAGGTGACATAGTTCCAAGTCAGGATGGTGTGTGGCTTGGACGGGAACTTGCAGGTGGTGGTGTTCCCATGCATCTGCTGCCCTTGTCCTTCGAGGTGGTACAGGTCGCAAGTTTGGAAGGTGCTGGAAAGGAACCTTGTTGAGTTGCTGCAGTGCATTTTGTAGATGGTAAACACTGCCACCACTGTGTATCGGTGGTGCAAGAAGTAAATGTTGAAGGTGGTGGACTGGGTGCTAATAAAGCAGGCTGCTTTGTCCTGGATAATGTTGGGCTTCTTGAGTGTTGTTGGAGCTGCACCCATCCAGGCAAGTGGAGAATATTCCATCGCACTCCTGACTTGTGCCTTGCAGATGGTGGATAGGCTTTGGGGAGTCAGGAGGTGAGTTACTCGCCACAGGATTCCTAGCCTGCTCTTGTAGCCATGGTATTTATATGGTTACTCCAGTTCAGTTTCTGGTCAATGGTAAACCCCAGGATGTTGATAGTGGGGGATTCAGCAATTGTAATGCCATTGAATGTCAAGGGGAGATGGTTAGATTCTCTCTTGTTTGAGATAGTCATTGAATGGCACTTGTGTGGCACGAATGTTACTTACCACTTATCAGCCCAAGCCTGGATATTGTCCAGGTCTTGCTGCATTTCTACACGGACTGCTTCAGTATCTGAGGAGTTGCGAGTGGTGCTGAACATTATGCAATCATCAGCGAGCATCCCCACTTCTAACTTTATGATTGAAGGAAGGTCATTGATGAAGCAGCTGAAGATGTTTGGGCCTAGGACACTACCCTGAGGAACTCCTGCAGTGATGTCCTGGAGCTCAGATAATTGACCTCTAACAACCACAACCATCTTCCTTTGCGCAAGGTACGACTCCAACCAGCAGAGAGTTTTTCCCCTGATTCCCATTGACCTCAGTTTTGTTAGGGCTCCTTGATGCCAAACTCAGTCGAATGCTGCCTTGATATCAAGAGCAGTCACTCTCACCTCACCTCAGCAGGGGATGTTATGCTGGAACTGTATAAAACACTAGTTAGACCCCAGTTAAGAGTACTGCGTACTGCCTGAAAGGGTGGTAGAGGCAGAAACGTTCACATTTAAAAGCGTACTTGGAAATGCACTTGAAGTGCCGTAACCTACAGAGCTACAGACCTAAAAGTAGGCTAGACAGCTGTTTTTCGGCCAGCAGAGACGTGATGGGCCGAATGGCCTCCTTTTGTGCTGTAAATTTATATGATTATGATTCTATGAATTCAGAAACAAAATAAAAAACTTACACTCCGATTTTCCAATCTCTACAATGATACTGCCCTGTTTCCTCCCCATACCCACCGCACCATATGGGCAAGTGTTCCCCGCCAGCCTCATTAACATGTTCAACCTTGGATACAACCTCTTCCTCAAGTTTACCATTTTTTGTAAATTCTCATCTCCTGTGATCGCCATCTCTAAGGCGGCCATCTCCGAACTCTTCATTGTATCCCTCACTATTCACATCCTCCTACAATCTTCCAAGCCTAGTTCCTTACACATCCATCCCTGAAAAATGTCTTTCCCTGTACGCACTATGCCCCCCACCCCCGACCAAATTGCACAATTGTTCTCCCAAACTCTCAGCTGCTTAGCATTTGGCCCTCCATTCGTCACGATAATGCTGCAACTGTCAATTTGTCAAGCACTTCCTCATCTCCACCTTTAATAACCATGCCCCCACAAAAACTTCACCATTTCCCATCCCAGTCATTTCCCAATGGCGTTGCCCCCACCTTTGCTCCCGCAAGTTCAAGAGGGAAAGTGAAGACAAAACGAGAATGATAATCAATAAAATTTGTTCTGAAAACTTTCAACAGTATTCATAGCATTCAACAAGTGGAACTGAAAATAGTGTCTGGGATGACTGTCCATTTCAGAAAGACTGCCCCCACCACCATCCCGGCGCGCCCCCCCACCACCACCGTCCCCTTTATGTATATTACTGCAGGTGGACAATGCAGGTGAAGAGCATTAACTACCAATCTGCAACGCAAACCTTAACTATTTCACCTTCTAAGAAGTCATATTTCTGACTAATGACAAGAGAATACATTAAAACTATGTCAGTGAATACATTCTACTTTTCAAGCTTAGGTTCACCTCGATGCTTCAGTCACGATTCTCAGCATACACATAAAAATATATATTACTATCCAATTTCAAGACCTGATATCTCACTGGTACTCTCTTGTACCGGACATTATCCACTCTGGACTGATGAGACATCAGAACAATCCTTTCTCCAGTCAATCACTGCCTAAAACAAACAGCATGGGTTTTCAAGTGATTCCAAAAATATAAATAAGCTATTTATGTCAGCAAAGTCCGACAATTCCTGATCTTAAGGTACTCCAATCACAGTAATTACTGTCTGCAATAATTGAAGTGTTCAATTAAGGATGGTGGGTGGGTTCCCGAGGCGGGAGGCCCAATCAGAGGGCTCGAAGGTGCGGTTGTCCGGCAACCCCACTGGGAGAGATGGGCATTGCTGCAGCATGTAGGAGACAGTAAGGGCGCCTCAAGATCAAGGCGCTGCCTGAAGCTGTATGAAAACTTAAAAATGAAACTTCATGAGATGCCTTGTAGCCACAGCTATGGCCCTCTGATCCCTGTGGTTCCAGAATGGGGGGTGCAGTTTAGAGGCGGCATTGATGGCCCCCACCCACCCCAACCTATAAATACATAGTAACATACAAATTAGGAGCAGGAGTAGGCCACTCGGCCCCTCAAGCCTGCTCCACCATTCAACAAGATCAAGGCTGATCTAACTGTAACCTCGGCTCCGCATTCCCGCCTACCCCCCGATAACCTTTCACCCCCTTGCTTATCAAAAATCTATCTACCTCTGCCTTAAAAATACTTAAAGACTCTGCTTCCACTGCCTTTTGAGGAAGAGAGTTCCAAAGACTCACAACCCTCAGAGAAAAAATTTCTCCTCCTCTCTTCCAATACATTTACACCCTTCCTTAAATAAGGAGACCAATACTGTACACAGTACCCCAAATGTGGTCTCACCAATGCCAGGAGGCTGCCTCCAGGTATCTGGTGAGTTTCGGCCTCAGTGGAGGTCCGTCTGACATCGGGAACATCCCAACAGGAGCAGCATCTTGCCCCCATTAGTCTCTCAAGTGGCCCTAATTGGCTAGACGTTGCTGCTGGGCAGGTACCCAGTTTGACCCGGCCTCTGGCAAGATTGCTTGGAAGCTGGAATGCATTGGGGAGGTGACCCCCAAAGTGCTATTTTCTCATTTCTACTTCCAGCAGTGCCTCCAGACCATTCACCACAGGACTGGGAAGATTCAGCCCCTTAACTCTGTTCTCACTCCACAGATGCTGCTAGACCTATGCGCATTTCCACTGTTTTCTGTCCTTATTTCAGATTTCCAGCATCTGAAATATTTTGCTTTGATTTTCATTTATCATGTATTGTGCCTCCTCATTCTTCCAACCACAATATATCACCTCACACTTTTCTGCGCTGAGTTTCAACTGCCATCTGTCCACCCATTCCACCCGCCTGTCTATGTCCTCTTGAAGTCGATTACTAACTTCCTCACTGTTTACTACACTTCAAAGTTTTGTGTCATCTGCAAGCTTTGAAATTGTGCACTGTACCAAGACCAAGCTATTAATGTATATCAAAAACAGCAATGGTCCTGGTACTAAACCTTGGGGAATGCCACAAAATACCTCCCTCCAGTTTGAAAAACAGCCATTCACCACAATTCACTGTTTTATATCCCTTAAGTCAATTTTGTATCCATGCTGCTACTTCCCCTTTTATCCCCTGGGCTTCAATTCTGTTAACAAGTCTTATATGTGGAAAAGTGGTATCGGCAATCAGTAACTGATTCTTCACTTAGCTTACATTAATTTATATCAGAAACACAATTATAAAGTTAATTGCAACTTTCTCAATATCGTAACATTAACTAGGTTTTTCTTAATGATTTCACTGAATAATATTGAACTGACAAGATGACAATGCATGCTTGAAAGAATTAAACTTTGCAAGGTGATGCATTTCTTAAACCACCCATTAGTTTCCACAGCCACCGTCAACCTTCCAACAACTTTCTGAAACCTTGTCCATAATGTTCTCCAACATTTTAATTTAGCTAAACAATATTCAAATTCAAAATAATTGAAGCTACAACACAGCTTTGGTAAATCTGCCCAATCAAAGCAGCCAAATCTAGTTCCACAAAACATTTTTTTTAAAATGCCATTCAGTTGGATTATTATTGCGACAACATGAGCAATAGTTTTTCTCTTTATCTCAGAAAATGTTTTTGTGGACTTCAATGCACAAAGCAGGGGAGGCAGTGGCGTAGTGGTATTATCACTGGCCTAGTAACCCAGAGACCCAGGGTATTGATCTGGAGACATGGGTTCGAATCCCACCACAGCAGAAGGTGGAATTTGAATTTAATTAATAAATCTGGAATTAAAAGCTAGTCTAATGACGGCCATGTCGATTGTTGTAAAATAAAATCCATCTGGTTCACTAATGTCTTTTAGGGAAGGAAATCCACTGTCTTGACCTACATGTAACCCACAGCAATGTGGTTAACTCTTACATGCTCTCTGAAATGGCCTAGCAAGCCACTCAGTTGTACCTAACCACTACGAATTCAATAAAAAGGAATGAAACCGCACGGACCAGGTGGCATCGACCTAGGCACCGGAACCGACAACGGCAAACCCAGCCCTGTCGACCCTGCAAAGTCCTCCTTACTAACATCTGGGGGCTTGTGCCAAAGTTGGGAGAGCTGTCCCACAGACTAGTCAAGCAACAGCCTGGCAGAATCATGGTCACGGAATCATACCTGACAGACAATGTCCCAGACATTGCACTCACTATCCTGGGTATGTCCTGTCCCACCGGCAGGACAAACCCAGCAAAGGTGGCGGCAGTGGTCTACAGTAGGGAGGGAGTTGCCCTGTGAGTCCTCAAGATCGACTCTGGAGCCCATGAAGTCTCATGGCATCAGGTCAAACATGGGCATGGTAACGTCCTACTGATTACCACCTACCGCCCTCCCTCAGCTGATGAGTCAGTACTCCTCCATGTTGAACAGCACTTGAAGGAAGCACAGAGGGTGGCAAGGGCACAAAATGTACTCTGGCTGGGGGTCTTTTTATTTTAGAGATACAGCACTGAAACAGGCCCTTCGGCCCATCGAGTCTGTGCTGATCAACAACCACCCATTTATACTAACCCTACAGTAATCCCATATTCCCTACCACCTACCTACACTAAGGGCAATTTACAACAGCCAATTTACCTATCACCTGCAAGTCTTTGGCTGTGGGAGGAAACCGGAGCACTCGGCGAAAACCCAAGCAGTCACAGGGAGAACTTGCAAACTCCGCACAGGCAGTACACAGAATCGAACCCGGGTCCCTGGAGCGGTGAGGCTGCAGTGCTAACCACTGCGCCACTGTGCCGCAATGTGCATCACCAAGAGTGGCTCGGTAGCACCACTACTGACCGAGCCCTAAAGGACATAGCTGCTAGACTGGGTCTGCGGCAGGTGGTGAGAGAACCAACAAGAGGGAAAAACATACTTGACCTTGTTCCCACAAAAATGCCTGCCGCAGATGCATCTGTCCATGACAGTATTGGTAGGAGTGACCACCGCACAGTCCTTGTGGAGACAAAGTCCCACCTTCACATTGAGGATACCTTCCATCGTGTTGTGTGGCACTATCACTGTGCCAAATGGGATAGATTTCGAACAGATCTAGCAATGCAAAACTGGGCATCCATGAGGCGCTGTGGGCCATCAGCAGTAGCAGAATTGTACTCAACCACAATCTGTAACCTCATGGCACGGCATATCCCCCACTCTACCATTACCATCAAGCCAGGAGACCAACCCTGGTTCAGTGAACAGTGCAGGAGGGCATGCCAGGAGCATCACCAGGAATACCTCAAAATGAGGTGTCAACCTGGTGAAGCTACAACCCAGGACTACTTACATGCCAAACTGCATAAGCAGTAAGCAATAGACAGAGCTAAGCGATCCCATAACCAACGGATCAGATCTAAGCTCTGCAGTCCTGCCACATCCAGCCAAGAATGGTGGTGGACAATTAAACAACTAACCGGAGGAGGTGGCTCCACAAACATCCCCATCCTCAATGAAGGGGGAGCCCAGCACATCAGTGCGAAAGATAAGTCAGAAGCATTTGCAACAATTTTCAGCCAGAAGTGCTGAGTTGATGATCCACCTCGGCCCCGTTCTGAAGTCCCCAGAATCACAGATGCCAGACTTCAGCCAATTCGATTTACTCCGCGTGATATCAAGAAACGACTGAAGGCACTGGATACTACAAAGGCTATGGGCCCTCACAATATTCCAGCAATAGTACTGAAGACCTGCGCTCCAGAACTTGTGCACCCCTAGCCAAGCTGTTCCAATATAGCTACAAAACTGGCAACTGCCCGGCAATGTGGAAAATTGCCCAGGTCTGTCCTGTACACAAAAAGCAGGACAAGTCCAACCCAGCCAATTACTGCCCCATCAGTCTACTCTCAATCACCAGCAAAGTGATGGAAGGTGTCATCAACAGTGCCATCAAGCAGCACTTGCTTAGCAATAACCTGCTCAGTGATACCCAGTTTGGGTTCCGCCAGGGCCACTTATCACGTAACCTCCTTATAGTCTTGGTTCAAACATGGACAAAAGAGCTGAAGTCAAGAGGTTAGGTGAGAGTGACTGCCCTTGACATCAAGGCAGCATTTGACCAAGTATGGCATCAAGGAGCCCTAGCAAAACTGGAGTCAATGGGAATCGGGGGAAAACTCACTGCTGGTTAGAGTCATACCCAGCGCAAAGGAAGATGGTTGTGGTTGTTGGAAATCAATCATCTGCGCTCCAGGACATCACTGCAGGAGTTCCTCAGGGTAGTGTCCTCGGCCCAACCATCTTCAGCTGCTTCATCAACGACCTTCCTTCAACCATAAGGTCAGAAGTGGGGATGTTCGCTGATGATTGCACAATGTTCAGGACCATTCGCAACTCCTCAGATTCTGAAGCAGTCCGTGTCGAAATGCAGCAAGAACTGGACAATATCCAGGCTTGGGATGATAAATGGCAAGTAACATTTGCGCCATACAAGTGCCATTCAATGACCATCTCAAACAAGGGAGAATCTAACCATCTCCCCTTGACATTCAATGGCATTACAATTGCTGAATCCCCCACTATCAACATCCAAGGGGCTACCATTGACCAGAAACTGAACTGGAGTAGCCATATAAATACCGTGGCTACAAGAGCAGGTCAGAGGCTAGGAATCCTGCAGCAAGTAACTCACCTCCTGACTCCCCAAAGCCTGTCCACCATCTACAAAGCACAAGTCAGGAGTGTGATGGAATACTCTCCACTTGCCTGGATGGGTGCAGCTCCAACAACACTCAAGAAGCTCAACACCATCCAGGACAAAGTAGTCCGCTTGATTGGCACACCATCTACAAACATTCACTCCCTCCACCACCGACGCACATTGACAGCAGTGTGTACCATCTACAAGATGCAGCAACGCACCAAGGCTCCTTAGACAGCACTTTCCAAACCCGCGACCTCTACCACCTCGAAGGACAAGGGCAGCAGAGGCATGGGAACATCACCATCTGCAAGTTCCCGTCCAAGTCACACACCGTCCTGACTTGGAACTATAATCGCTGTTCCTTCACTGTTGCTGGGTCAAAATCCTGGAACTCCCTTCGTAATAGCACTGTGGGTGTACCTACCTCACATGGACTGCAGCAGTTCAAGAAGGCAGCTCACCACCACTTTCTCAAGGGCAATTAGGCATGGGCAATAAATGCTGGCATAGCCAGTGACGCCCACTAACCATGAATGGATAAAAAAAAGCTGCTGTTTGACATAAAGGTTTGTCAATAACCAGTTCCTCCACTGTGCAGAGTTTGTTATTCAGTTTGAGTATTTAAGTCATTAAAAGAGATTGACCCTATCGTTTGATTCAACAAAGTTTCCTTACTATTGATTAGCACTATAAGTTAGAAGTCAAATGGTGTTGGCCATTGCTATTATATGGCTCTAGCTTCATTGCCTGAGGGCTTAAGAATCGTCTATTGTTCAAATTCTATCCTGCATTACTTTTCAGCCTATTAAGTTGCAATAATAATTTAGAAAAAATATTCCATGTAACACTTGTTATGAATTCAGTCCTGGGATATGAGAGAGATGAGCTAGCAGCTTGATCCTACTTAGTCACAAAACTGCAGTTCAGCTATTTTTAAGCATTCAAATATTTTTCAAATCCTTCAAGTTTGATTGCATTGTATTTGCCTTTTCTTTCCAAATGTATATTTCCTTTCGAACTTCCAACCCTGTATTTAAGCAGTGCTGTTTAATCTCAATATTAATTCATAGAATCATGCAACAGTACAGCACAGAAGGAGGCTATTCAACCCATTGAGTCTGTGCCAGTTCTTCTGAACAGCAGTCCAGTTAGTCCCACTCCCCTGCTCATTCCCCACATTCCTGCAATTTTTTCTTCAAGGATATATTTATTCCCTTTTGAAGGCTATTATTGAATCGGTATCCACCACGCTCTCAGGCCATGCATTCCAAATCCTAACTACTCGTGTCATTCCTCATGTCACCTCAGGTTCCTCTGCCAATCACCTTAAATCTATGCCCTCTGGTTACCAGTCTTTCAGCTGTTGTAAACAGTTTCTCTTTATTTACTCCATCCAACCTATTCATGATTTTAAACATCTCCATTAATTCTCGTCTTAGCCTTCTCTGCTCTGCTCTAAGGTTAACAACGCCAGCTACTCCAGTCTATGCAAGTAACTGTAATCACTCATCCCTGGAACCATTTATATACCAAACAATATGATCTTATTAATTATTAATTAATGCCCGCCTAAGAGCGAAGACCAAAGTACGGAAAGTCCTCATCAGGGAACTCCTCTTTGCTGACGATGCTGCTTTAACATCTCACACTGAAGAGTGCCTGCAGAGTCTCATCGACAGGTTTGCGGCTGCCTGCAACAAATTTGGCTTCACCATCAGCCTCAAGAAAACTATCATGGGACAGGACATCAGAAATGCTCCGTCCATCAATATCGGCAACCACGCTCTGGAAGTGGTTCAAGAGTTCACCTACCTAGGCTCAACTATCACCAGTAACCTGTCTCTTGATGCAGAAATCAACAAGCGCATGGGAAAGGCTTCCACTGCTATGTCCAGACTGGCCAAGAGAGTGTGGGAAAATGGCGCACTGACACGGAACACAAAAGTCCGAGTGTATCAAGCCTGTGTCTTCAGTAGCTTGCTCTACGGCAGCGAGGCCTGGACAACGTATGTCAGCCAAGAGCGACGTCTCAATTCATTCCATCTTCGCTGCCTCCGGAAAATCCTTGGCATCAGGTGGCAGGACCGCATCTCCAACACAGTAGTCCTCGAGGCGGCCAACATCCCCAGCTTATACACACTACTAAGTCAGCGGCGCTTGAGATGGCTTGGCCATGTGAGCCGCATGGAAGATGGCAGGATCCCCAAGGACACATTGTACAGCGAGCTTGCCACTGGTATCAGACCCACCGGCCGTCCATGTCTCCGCTTTAAAGACGTCTGCAAACACGACAAGAGGTCCTGTAACATTGATCACAAGTTGTGGGAGTCAGTTGCCAGTGATCGCCAGAGCTGGCGGGCAGCCATAAAGGCGGGGCTAAAGTGTGGCGAGTCGAAGAGACTTAGCAGTTGGCAGGAAAAAAGACAGAAGCGCAAGGGGAGAGCCAACTGTGTAACAGCCCCGACAACCAATTTTTCCTGCAGCACCTGTGGAAGAATCTGTCACTCTAGTATTGGCCTTTATAGCCACTCCAGGCGCTGCTCCACAAACCACTGACCACCTCCAGGCGCTTACCCATTGTCTCCCGAGACAAGGAGGCCAAAGAAGAAGGAAGAAGATTTATAGTATCGCATACAAAGTCAAATAAAGTATATAATTGATGCATCTGCATGTCTGTCTCAGTCCAGGATCTTTCTGGCAGTTAAGAGGGAGGCACCCTTCAATCAGCTTGTACTGTGGCGCTGCCGATAATGAACCTAACTTAATCAATATTATTTAGAAGAGTTCAAAGCAAGCTATTACACACACAAATATAAATCACAATTTTTTCTACATGTTGGTTAAAAGGTTAGGGAGAAGCAGGAAAAAGACGAATTAGAGATCATCAGCAAATATATGTTACATAAACAGGATTTACATTTCAACATGCTTTTCTTATTCAATATTTCAATTCTACAGCTTGTGTAAAGTTCTACATTCAGGTCAATTTGCAGAATGCACTGAATATTTCCACATTGATGCCACTTTGTTAACATACACTCCTGTATGCTGCAAAGACGTTTTCTTTAGTCTGAAAGATTTTTTAAAATACAGAATTGTTTTGAGCTACAATCTTGTGTATTTTGTTTCACTTGTATGACCAATATTACAAACAATCTTTACTTCTTATCATGAATTATCCAGGCAGGCTGTGCGGAACCTGCAGCCTTCTTCAACAGAACCTGCTACTTGCTGGACCAGGACCTAGCGTGGAAGCAGGTTGAAAGGGAGTGGAATGAGGCCCTGAGTAGATTTGAGGAGGGCAAGGATTTTGAATTCAATGCACTGGGAGGACAAGACGACAGTGGGAGTTAGGCAGAATGGGTATCTGGGACAGGAGAGAAGCCATAGAGTTTTGCTTGATCTGCAGTTGCAGGATGGGGTTGGGTATTGAAAGTGACAAAGATATGGATCAGGATCTCAGTGCAGGTGACTTTCGAAGATAGAGAAATGATCTTTTGGATGTAAAAGTAAGCAGTTTTGGCCAAGAAGCCGATATCGTGTCTGAAGCTCAGCTCAGGTTTGACCAAGACATTGAGGTTTCCTAACATTACATTTAGTCAAAGCAAATAAGCAGGGAGGTGGAATCAGCACCTGAGTGAGAGTCAAACAGAATAGCTTTGCACTTGCAGATGCTGAACTGTAAAATATTCTGGCAAACCAGGACTTGATAATCAACAAATCAGACTGCACCATGACAGTCATGATCCAGTGTCAGGGTCAAGGATGTCTCTGAACGGACAGAGGGCATTCTGAAGGGGGAGGGTGAACAGCCAGAGTTTGTGGTACACATCGGTACCAATGACATAGGCAGGAAGAGTGATGAGGCCCTGCAGGGGGAGTTTAGGGAGTTAGGTAGTAAGTTAAAAAACAGGACCTCTAGGGTTGTAATCTCTGGATTACTCCCTGTGCCACGTGGCAGTGAGGCTAGAAATAGGAAGATAGTGCAGCTAAACACGTGGCTGAGCACCTGGTGTAGAAGGGAGAGTTTCAGATATCTGGACCATTGGAGTCTCTTCAGGGACAGATGGGACCTGTACAAGAAGGACGGGTTGCATCTAAACTGGAAGGGCACTAATATCCTGGCTGCAAGGTTTGCTAGTGTCACTCGGGAGGGTTTAAACTAGTGTGGCAGGGGGGTGGGAACCAGAGCAGTAGGACAGCTAGTGAAGTAAATGAGGAGGACATAGTAAATAAGGCCAGTAGGACTAAGAGGAAGAGCAGGCAGGGAGATGTTGCTGAGCACAGCGGGACTGGTGGTCTGAAGTGCATTTGTTTCAATGCGAGAAGTATAACAGGTAAGGCAGATGAACTTAGAGCTTGGATTAGTACTTGGAAATATGATGTTGTTGCTATTACAGAGACTTGGTTGAGGGAAGGGCAGGATTGGCAGCTAAATGTTCCAGGCTTTAGAAGCTTCAGGCGGGATAGAGGGGGATGTAAAAGGGGTGGGGGAGTTGCATTACTGGTTAAGGAGAATATCACAGCTGTACTGCGGGAGGACACCTCAGAGAGGTCATGCAGCGAGGCAATATGGGTGGAGCTCAGGAATAGGAAGGGTGCAGTCATGATGTTGGGGGTTTACTACAAGCCTCCCAACAGCCAGCGGGAGTTAGAGGAGCAGATATGTAGACAGATTTTGGAAAGATGTAAAGGTAACAGGGTTGTAGTGGTGGGTGATTTTAACTTCCCCAATATTGACTGGGACTCACTTAGTGCTAGGGGCTTGAATGGAGCAGAATTTGTGAGGAGCATCCAGGAGGGCTTCTTGAAACAGTATGTAGATAGTCCAACTAGGGATGGGGCCATTCTGGACCTGGTATTGGGGAATGAGCCCGGCCAGGTGGTCGAAGTTTCAGTGGGGGAGCAGTGACCATAAGTTTTAAGGTACTTGTGGATAAGGATAAGAGTAGTCCTCGGGTGAAGGTGCTAAATTGGGGGAAGGCTAATTATAACAATATTAGGCAGGAACTGAAGAATTTAGATTGGGGGCGGCTGTTTGAGGGTAAATCAACATCTGACATGTGGGAGTCTTTCAAACGTCAGCTGAATAGAATCCAGGACCAGCATGTTCCTGTGAGAAAGAAAGACAAGTTCGGCAAGTTTCGGGAAGCTTGGATAACACGGGATATTGCGAGCCTAGTCAAAAAGAAAAAGGAAGCATTTGTAAGGGCTGGAAGGCTAGGAACAGATGAAGCACTTGAGGAATATAAAGACAGTAGGAAGGAACTTAAGCAAGGAGTTAGGAGGGCTAAAAGGGGTCATGAAAAGTCATTGGCAAACAGGATTAAGGAAAATCCCAAGGCTTTTTATACATATATAAAGAGCAAGAGGGTAACCAGGGAAAGGGTTGGCCCACTCAAGGACAGAGATGGGAATCTATATGTGGAATCGAGGAAATGGGTGAGGTGCTAAATGAGTACTTTGCATCAGTATTCACCAAGGAGAAGGACTTGGTGGATGATGAGCCTAGGGAAGGGAGTGCAGATAGTCTCAGTCATCTCATTATCAAAAAGGAGGAGATGTTGGGTGTCTTGCAAAGCATTAAGGTAGATAAGTCCCCAGGGCCTGATGGGATCTACCCTAGAATACTGAGGGAAGCAAGGGAAGAAATTGCTGGGGCCTTGACAGAAATCTTTGCATCCTCATTGGCTACAGGTGAGGTCCCAGAGGACTGGAGAATAGCCAATGTTGTTCCTTTGTTTAAGAAGGGTGGTAAGGATAATCCAGGAAATTATAGGCCGGTGAGCCTTACGTCAATGGTAGGGAAACTATTAGAGAGGATTATTCGGGACAGGATTTACTCCCATTTGGAAACTAACAAACTTATTAGCGAGAGACAGCATGGTTTTGTGAAGGGGAGGTCGTGTCTCACTAATTTGATTGAGTTTTTTGAGGCAGTGACGAAGATGATTGATGAGGGAAGGGCGGTGGATGTTGTCTATATGGACTTTAGTAAAGCCTTTGACAGGGTCCCGCATGGCAGACTGGTGCAAAAGGTGAAGTCACACGGGATCAGAGGTGAGCTGGCAAGATGGATACAGAACTGGCTCAGTCACAGAAGACAGAGGGTAACAGTGGATGGCTGTTTTTCTGAATGGAGGGATGTGACTAGTGGTGTTCCGCAGGGATCAGTGCTGGGACCTTTGCTGTTTGTAGTATATATAAATGATTTGGAGGAAAATGTAGCTGGTCTGATTAGTAAGTTTGCGGACGACACAAAGGTTGGTTGTCAGAGGATACAGCAGGATATAGATCGGTTGGAGACTTGGACGGAGAAATGGCAGATGGAGTTTAATCCGGACAAATGTGAGGTAATGCATTTTGGAAGGTCTAATGCAGGTGGGAGGTATACAGTAAATGGCAGAACCCTTTGGAGTATTGACAGGCAGAGAGATTTGGGCGTACAGGTCCACAGGTCACTGAAAGTGGCACGCAGGTGGATAAGGTAGTCAAGAAGGCATACGGCATGCTTGCCTTCATCGGTCGGGGCATAGAGTATAAAAATTGGCAAGTCATGCTGCAGCTGTACAGAACCTTAGTTAGGCCACACTTAGAATATTGCGTGCAATTCTGGTCACCACACTACCAGAAGGACGTGGAGGCTTTGGAGAGGGTACAGAGGAGGTTTACCAGGATGTTGCCTGGTCTGGAGGACATTAGCTATGAGAAGAGGTTGGAAAAACCCGTATTGTTTTCACTGGAACGACGGAGGTGGAGGGGCGACATGATAGAGGTTTACAAAGTTATGAGCGGCATGGACAGAGTGGATAGTCAGAAGCTTTTTCCCAGGGTGGAAGAGTCAGTTACTAGGGGACATAGGTTTAAGGTGCGAGGGGCAAAGTTTAGAGGGGATGTGCGAGGCAAGTTTTTTTTACACAGAGGGTGGTGAGTGCCTGGAACTTGCTGCCGGGGGAGGTGGTGGAAGCAGATACGATAGCGACGTTTAAGAGACATCTTGACAAATATATGAATAGGAAGGGAATAGAGGGATATGGGCCCCGGAAGTGCAGAAAGTGTTAGTTTCGGCAGGCATCAAGATCGGCGCAGGCTTGGAGGGCCGAATGGCCTGTTCCTGTCCTGTACTGTTCTTTGTTCTTTGTGTGACAGTTGATAGGGACATTTGGGTATCATGTAGTTGAAGTTGACCCTACACTTCTTGATGATGGAACTCAATGGAGCGACCAACCTTCTCAAAGGTTATATACTGGAACAGTCGCAATCACAAAGGATGTAATTGGTGACTCTGTCAAGATAGATTGGGATCTGCCTATCTATTGTATTCTAGTATTAGTCTGGTGGACAGGGTGAGAGCTGTGTGGCAAGTGTTGACAAGGGCCTGCCTGGCGATCAGTACCTAGGTCTTGGCAGGTGGTCGGGATCCATGCTCTGGTCAGTGTTTGAAAGTCCTGGATGCCCAGCAGTCAGAAAATCTGGGACTGATATAAACACATGCAATCCAAGAAAAAGCAAGAGTTGTAGCATCCAACACTTACTGATTAGTAATTTTAGGAGCTTAAGGGTGCCACTATATCAAATGTGGTACAAAGATGGACAATTGCATGAGTAGTTGGAAACTGCTCTTGGATTGATCAGGTGTTCCAAAGTCAATCACACTTTAAAACTGCCACTGTCACTAGATATACTTCGACACATTTCCATATTTGCTTCTTAAACTCAACATTCAACTGCTGCCAGCAAGTACTTCGGCTGCATCCCAAAACACAATTCAATCCAGTGTTGAATGCAATTGTAGCTGACAGGATGTTGATCTATTGGCCATTCATATAACTGGCACTTGGCCATTCAGATTAGATAAATCCACTTTACGGCACTAAATAGAATAATCTGATTTTGGAAAACGTTTGGTCATTTGTAGCTGAAATAATGTTAACAGTTAAGCCTACAATATATACACTTTACAGCACTTTCTTAGGGCTGTTATTCAAAATCTTAACTTGTTCAAAAATCTCAGGAATTAAGATATTTTAGGCATGTCACATTTCAAAGAATAATTATTAGGCTTTCATACAATAACAGGTTTGTGTCTGATGGCACCTCCAAATGCAGATGCATTTTCACCCTAAAACTTTGCAGCTAATAACTTCAAGGTTATTTCAAGCTGCATCAAACTCCAATCATAACTTAAAATGAGAAAGGTATTACTGACACTGTGATACCTTACCAGTTACCTTTAATGCATATTCTCCACACAAAATAAATGCTAGATCTTGGTTAGTTAAATTCAACACATTGTAAACATGCATATACGATGCATAATACAATCTCAGTTTAAGCTCTCAACTGAGGCAGCTGTAAATTTGATATTTGACCAATCTCATTTGCAACAACGTGGCTGCAGTGTCTATGGTCTAATTCTACTTGGGTTTCTGGTTTAGATTATAGACAGTGCAGCTATGAACCCAAGTTAAATCAGACCAAATCCAATTCTTGAAAAGAAAATAATTTTCTTCACTCAAGAGGCTGTGTGCAATCACTGAAGATTTATGACAACATTCAAATTATACCACTTTAGCACAAACAGACAGAACACTGTATACCTGAGAACAGAGAAAGGGATCATTCTGCCAATTTTACTGATCTTTCCAATTTCATACACATTACATCTCAATCAAAAAATAGTTTTCAGAACATTATAAAATATTACATTATTCAACAGGAAAATCTAAAGATAATGCAATACTTGTGACACTTCATGTGAAATATAACCCAAATATTCCAGAAACAGAGAAAATACTGGCAGACAAAATGTCATAGTGGAAATAGGAGAGTAAATATTTTAATGATTAATCTACAGCAAAATATAATTCATGAATATGAAGAATGAATTAATTTAGCAATAGATTAATTTAATTCTTACATTACAGATCATTAGATTTTGGTTTAACTACTTAACTAAACAGGTTAAACATTTTTATTTCATGGTCTGTAAAATCATGCATTGAAATTAAAATCAAACCTATGGATTTGCAGTCTTCGATAGTTTCTTTATACACATATGCAATAGCACACACACACACACACACCCAGAGAACGTCCTAGCTCCAGTACTTTGAAGAAATCCAACAGTGCTGTATATGTTTACCAGGTGGAAGAGTTATTATTTATTTTATAAATGATGCATTCTGGGAAGAATGACATTACTGTGCCCTATAACTAATGTAGAGCATTTCACACATTTTTGATTCATAAAGATGAAAATGCAATTCTGATTAATTATTTCCATCCTATTGAAGACCTGCCAAAACGTTAATCGCCTTGCATCATCGTATTACGAAAAAAATGTCAAAAAAGTGTTATACCAGAAATGTTAAAAATTAAGTCAAAAACAGATATCCCTGGGGGAAGGCACCAAGCTGAAACCAGGCACTTGCCCACAAAACAGAGCGAAAACTGGAGTGCAAGTTTCTCTGGATCATCTAGTGTACCTGTTGGTAGCTAGCTCAGGAGCATCATTATCAAAGGCCCACGAGCAGATCCAGTCTACCCTTTGGACAGATCTGGGCCCGACACAAATATGAGCACCCTGGTAAAACTTGCCAAGCTCACCTGGAGTCAACCATGGCTCAGTTTGGTGTCAGCTGTGGTTGAGTTGATAGCACTCTTGCCTCTGAGTCAGAGGTTGTGGGTTCAAGTCCCACTCCAATACTTGAGCGCAAAAATAAAGGCTTACACTCCAACGCAGTACTGAGGGAGGGCTGCACTGTTGAGGGTGCTGTTTTTCAGATGTGGCGTCAAACCAAGGTTCTGTCTGCCCTCTCAGGTGGGCCTAAAAGATCCTGAGGCACTATGTCGAAGAACAGAAGGGGAGTTATCCCTGGTGTCCTGCTCAATATTAATCCCCCGATCAACATCACAAAAACAGATTATCTGGTCGTTATCATATTGCTGTTTGTAGGAATTTACTGTGTACAAATTGGCTGCCACGTTTCCTACATTACAATAGTGACTACACTTTAAAAATACTTTATTGGCTTTAATATGCTTTGAGATGTCCAGTGATTGTGAAAAGCATTATACAAATGCACATCTTTCTTTCTTTCATAATGCAGAAAACTGCATACAATCACTGGATCAAACTATTCTAGCCTTTAAAAACACTGTCAGAAAGGGAAGATAGGAACAGGAGTAGGCCATTTAGCCCCTCAAGCCTGTTCGACCATTCAATGAGATCATGACTGACCTGTGGCCTAACACCATATAACTGGCTTTGTTCCAAATTCCTGAACACCTCAAGTTAAAAAAATCAATCAATCTCAGATTTAAAATTCACAATTGATGCAGAAACAACTGCAGCTTACAGAAGAGAGTTCCAAAATTCTACAACTCTTCATGCATAGAAGTATTTCCTAATTTCGCTCTGAAAGGTCTAATTTTTAAACTGTGTCTCCTAGTCCTATATTCATGAGGGAATGAGGCAGAGTCAGCAGATCTGTTACAGTCTAATTACTAAGGGTTGTTCTGCAGCAGGGATTTGGTGGGGGGGGGGGGGGGGGTGGGGGGGAAGGTTAGTGGTGGGAATGCAGAGGGGCCCAAATGGTCTATGTACCGAGGGGCCCAAAATTTGTAATCTGGCTCTAGACTGCACTTTTCCTTAAGAAATGTTTGTAAAGCAAATAGAGTTAAGACAGCAAAATAGGCTCAACATACATGCTTCTGAAATAATGTTTACAACAAATTCATTGTTGAGGTGTCCAGGAAGCTACTAGTGAGAAGTCAACGTATCAGTAATCATTAACGTCCAGCTACAACATTTAGCCTTTCCGTTATTGGAACAATAATATTATAGTGCTCTCAAGTATTCAACATTCCTAACAAATTGTTAATTTCCCGCTTCTGATGCCAACATTTAGCAAAACCCAGCCAAAATATATGAGTTTCTTGCAGTGATCACATGAGCATATGACTAAATTCTGAATTGCTGATTCTGATTTCTGTACCATGAGTAATGGCACGACAACTTGTCTTCGTCTTCTTCTTTGGCCTCCTTGTCTCAGGAGACAATGGGTAAGCGCCTGGAGGTGGTCAGTGGTTTGTGGAGCAGCGCCTGGAGTGGCTATAAAGGCCAATACTAGAGTGACAGACTCTTCCACAGGTGCTGCAGGAAAAAATTGGTTGTCGGGGCTGTTACACAGTTGGCTTCTGTCTTTTCTCCTGCCAACTGCTAAGTCTCTTCGACTCGCCACACTTTAGCCCCGCCTTTATGGCTGCCAGCCAGCTCTGGCGATCGCTGATAACTGACTCCCACGACTTGTGATCAATGTCACAGGACTTCATGTCGCGTTTGCAGACGTCTTTAAAGCGGAGACATGGACGGCCGGTGGGTCTGATACCAGTGACGAGCTCGCTGTACAATGTGTCCTTGGGGATCCTGCCATCTTCCATGCGGCTCACATGGCCAAGACATCTCAAGCGCCGCTGACTTAGTAGGGTGTATATGTTGGCCACCTCGAGGACTTCTGCGTTGGAGATGTGGTCCTGCCACCTGATGCCAAGGATTCTCGGGCGGCAGCGAAGATGGAATGAATTGAGATGTCGCTCTTGGCTGACATACGTTGTCCAGGCCTCGCTGCCGTAGAGCAAGGTACTGAGGACACAGGCTTGATACACGCGGACTTTTGTGTTCCGTGTCAGTGCTCCATTTTCCCACACTCTCTTGGCCAGTCTGGACATAGCAGTGGAAGCCTTTACCATGCGCTTGTTGATTTCTGCTTCGAGAGACAGGTTACTGGTGATAGTTGAGCCACTTCCAGAGCGTGGTCGCCGATATTGATGGATGGAGTATTTCTGACATCCTGTCCCATGATGTTTGTTTTCTTGAGGCTGATGGTTAGGCCAAATTCGTTGCAAGCAGCCGCAAACCTGGTCGATGAGATTCTGCAGACACTCTTCAGTGTGAGATGTTAAAGCAGCATAGTCAGCAAAGAGGAGTTCCCTGATGAGGACTTTCCGTACTTTGGTCTTCGCTCTTAGACGGGCAAGGTTGAACAACCTGCCACCTGATCTTGTGTGGAGGAAAATTCCTTCTTCTGAAGACTTGAACGCATGTGAGAACAGCAGGGAGAAGAAAATCCCAAACAGTGTGGGTGCGAGAACACAGCCCTGTTTCACGCCACTCAGGATAAGAAAGAGGTCTGATGAGGCGCCGCGATGCTGAATTGTGCCTTTCATATTGTCATGGAATGAGGTGATGATACTTAGTAGCTTTGGTGGACATCCGATAATTTCTAGTAGTCTGAAGAGACCACGTCTGCTGACGAGGTCAAAGGCTTTGGTGAGATCAATGAAAGCAACGTAGAGGGGCATCTGTTGTTCGCGGCATTTCTCCTGTATCTGACGAAGGGAGAACAGCATGTCAATGGTCGATCTTTCTGCTCGAAAGCCACACCGTGCCTCAGGGTAGACACGCTCGGCCAGCTTCTGGAGCCTGTTTAAAGCAACTCAAGTGAAGACTTTCCCCACTATGCTGAGCAGGGAGATTCCACGGTAGTTGTTGCAGTCACCACGGTCACCTTTGTTTTTATAGAGGGTGATGATATCGGCATCGCGCATGTCCTGTGGTACTGCTCCCTCGTCCCAGCACAGGCAAAGCAGTTCGTACAGTGCTGAGAGTATAGCAGGCTTGGCACTCTTGATTATTTCGGGGGTAAAGCCATCCTTCCCAGGGGCTTTTCCACTGGCTAGAGAATCAATGGCATCACTGAGTCCCAATTTTGTTCGCTTTGCGCCCAGCTCATCCATGACTGGCAGAGACTGGGTTGCATTGAGGGCGGTCTCAGTGACAACATTTTCCCTGGAGTACAGTTCTAGGTAGTGCCCCAACCAGTGGTCCATTTGCTTGCGTTGGTCAGTGATTGTGTCCCCTGATTTAGATTTGAGGGAGGCGATCTTCTTGATGGTTGGGCCAAAAGCTCTCTTAATGCCATCATACATTCCTCTGATGTTTCCGGTGTCGGAGGCCAGCTGAATATGACTGCATAGGTGTTGCCAGTAGTCATTTGGGCAGCGCCTGGCTGTTCTTTGTGCAGCGCCTGGCTGTTCTTTGTGCAGCGCTTCTGGCTGTTTGAAGTGCTACGGATGTTAACTCGCTGGGGGCTTTCCTGTAGTTCAGCAGTGCAATGTGTTTAGCGGCTATGACAGGTTCCAGCTCTTCGAAATGAGATTGAAACCAGTCTGCATTCCGCTTCACACGTTTGCCATAGGTGGTCATAGCTGACTCATCGATGGCATCTCTGATGTGGGCCCACATGGTCTCTGCATCCCCTGTGGGAGTGTTTTGAAGGGCTTTTTCAAGTGAATTCAGAAATTTTTGTAACAGCTGTGGATAAGAAATTCTGCTCGTGTTGATGCGCGGGTGGCCCTTCTGCTTGGAGCGATGCAGCTTCTTTGGTTTGAGTCTAACCTTGCTGCACACCAGGGAGTGGTCGGTGTCGTAGTCCGCACTGTGGAAGCTGCGTGTGATTTGAACACTGTTTAAGGAGGCTCACCTTGTGACGAGGAGGTCCAGCTGGTGCCAACGACGTGATCTTGGCTGCCTCCAAGAAACCTGGTGACAGGGTTTAGTGTGAAACAACGAGTTGGTGATGCAGAGGTTATGATAGGTACACAACTCAAGCAGTCTCTGTCCATTCTCATTCATCCTTCCAATGTATTTATATAGTATTTATATAACACAGTAAAACATCTCAAAGCACTTCACAAAATATGATAACATAAGGAGATATTAGGGCAGATGACCAAAAGCTTAGTCAAAGAGGTAGGTTTTAAGGAGCATCTTAAAGGAGAAAAAAAGGTAGAGAAGCGAGAGAGGTTTAGGGAGGGAATTCCAGAGCTTGGGGCCTCGGCAGCTTAAGACACAGTTGCCAATGATGGAGTAATTAAAAGCTGGGATGTTCAAGAAGTCCGAATTGGAGGTGCTTAGATATCTTGGAGGGTTGTAGGGCTGGAAAGGTTACAGAGATAGGGAGGGGACAAGGCCATAGAGGGACTTGAAAAGAAGGATGAGAATTCTGAAATTGAAGTGTTGCTTAACCGATCACAGGGGTGATGGGTGAACTGGACAGTGCAAGTCAGGACACGGGCAGCAGAGTTTTGGATGACCTGGTTTACAGAGGTTAGAATGTGTAAGCCAGCCGGGGTGTGTTGGGATAAATCAAGCCTAGAGGTAACAAAGACATAGATGAGGATTTCACCAGCAGATAAGCTGAAGCATAGATGGAGTTCGGTAATGTTACAGAGATGGAAATAGACGGCCTTTCTGATGGCGCAGATATATCGTCACAAGCTCATCTCAGTGTCAAAAATAACACCAATGTTGTGAACAGTCTGGTTCGGCCAGGGAGTGGATGAAATCGGTGGCTTGGGAACTGAGTTTGTGGTGGGACCAAAAACAATGGGTTCCGTCTCCCCCATATTTAGGTGAAGGAAATTTCTGCTCATCCAAATCAGAAAAGCAGTCTGACAACTTAGAGACAGTGGAGGGGTCGAGAGAAGTGGTGGTGACACACAACAAGGTGTTGTCAACATACATGGGCAAATCGACACTGTTTTTTCAGTTAATGTTGCAAAGGACAGCATATAATTGAGAAATAGGACGGGAACAAGGATTGATCTTTGGGGGACTCCAAAGGTAACGGTGTGAGAGTAGGAAGAGAAGTCATTGCAGGTGATTCTCTGACTACGACTGGAAAGATAAGAATGGAACCAGCCAAGTGCAGCTCCACCCAGCTAGATGATGGTGGAGAAGAACTGGAGGATGATGGTGTTGTCAACCATGTTAAAGTCTGCAGACAGGTCAAGAAGGACGAGAAGTCACAGGCTCCCCAAATTGGAGGCTTATTTTGGCTTTAAGCTAGGCTGTATAACCATTCATTTTCTGTTTGTCCAAACTGGACAATTTTAACAGATAAGTCAAATAGCTCTTGTAATAATTACAGCCTTCATGTACAATACCCTGATTAGACAGCAAAGCTGTGACCTGACATAATGGAGGAGGTTTGCTTGGATGGCTGTTGGACTCCATCATGGGTTAACAGCATTAGATAGATAGTATCATAGGAATAAATTATATTTCATTGCTAGAGCTTTTCCTCATCTTTCTTCTTTGATTTTCACTCGCGATTTAATGACAAAGATTTGTACAGATTTAAAAAAAAGCACCTAAATTATATTGGAACTGTAGTCCAGGTAAATAAAGCTCCTGAGATTGTGACACTGAGCTCTATGAAACAAAGAAGTGAGACGCCCACATAACATCAGCCGATTTGTATGATTATACTTTGCTTCCATGCTGCTGTACTAGCACTTCATTCTAAAGAGGCTTTAAGCATAAACAACTGCCTTGGAAACAAGTGGTATGTGGTGCCCTTTTCCTAAATATCATCATCTGGTAGAGCTTTGTTCACCCAAAATATCTGGCATCAATACAACGCAAACAACAAATGGCAATTCACCCATTAACAGTGGTGAGAGTGGAGTGAAAGAGAGAGTAAGGTGAAGGGGGAAGAGGTAAAAGCGGAGAGTAGGGGGACAAAGCAAAGGTGAGGAGAAAGAGCAAAGGGGTGGGGGAAAGTGAGGGGAAGGGGAAAAGAGAGAAAAGCAAGGAAGAGAGAGAGACAGCACGAACGAGGGGGGAAGAGAGGAAAGCAAAGAGGATGGGGAACAGCTGGGGGGAGGAGTAAGAATGAGATGCAAGAGTCAGAGAAAAGGTGAGGGGGGGCAGAAAAAGGAAAAGAGTGAGTGGTTGTGAGGGGAAGCGGGAGAGGGCTAAGGGGAAGGGAAAGAGCAAAGGGAAGGGAAGGGGGAAAAGCAAGGGGGGGGGGGAAGAGGGAAGAGTGAGGGGGGGAGAGGTACAGGAAATAGGAAGGGGGAGGGGAAGAGCGAGAGAAGGGGAAGAGAGAGGGGGAGGGGGTAGAGCAAGGAGAGAGGAATAGTGAGGGGAGGAGGAAGAGTGAGGGGAGAATGAGAAGAGCGAGGAAAGAGGGGGAAGTGGGAAGGCGGGGGGACGGGATACAACAAGGTGGAGTGGGAGGAAAATGCGAGTGCAGGGGATAGAACGAGAGGCAGGCAGAGGGGAAAGAGTGAGGAGGGGTAAAAGAAAAAGGGGGAGTGGAAATGCTGAGGGAAGAGGGCAGGGAGGGGTAAAAGCAAAAGGGAGAGGAGGAAGGATAAGGGAAGAGCAAAGAACAAGGGGGAGTGGAAATGGTGGGGAAAGAGCGAGAGGAAGGGAAGGGTGAGGAAGGAGGGAAGGTGAGGGAAGGGTGAGGAAGGAGGGAGGAGGAAGGGAAGGGTGAGGAAGGAGGGAGGAGGAAGGGAAGGGTGAGGAAGGAGGGAGGAGGAAGGGAAGGGTGAGGAAGGAGGGAAGGTGAGGAAGGAGGGAGGAGGAAGGGAAGGTGAGGAAGGAGGGAGGAGGAAGGGAAGGGTGAGGAAGGAGGGAGGAGGAAGGGAAGGGTGAGGAAGGAGGGAGGAGGAAGGGAAGGGTGAGGAAGGAGGGAGGAGGAAGGGAAGGGTGAGGAAGGAGGGAGGAGTAAGGGAAGGGTGAGGAAGGAGGGAGGAGTAAGGGAAGGAGGAGGAAGTGAAGGGTGAGGAAGGGAAGGGTGAGGGAGGGGGAAGGGAAGGGTGAGGGAGGGGGAAGGGAAGGGTGAGGAAGGGAAGGGTGAGGAAGGGAAGGGTGAGGAAGGGAAGGGTGAGGAAGGGAAGGGTGAGGAAGGGAAGGGTGAGGAAGGGAAGGGTGAGGAAGGGAAGGGTGAGGAAGGGAAGGGTGAGGAAGGGAAGGGTGAGGAAGGGAAGGGTGAGGAAGGGAAGGGTGAGGAAGGGAAGGGTGAGGAAGGGAAGGGTGAGGAAGGGAAGGGTGAGGAAGGGAAGGGTGAGGAAGGGAAGGGTGAGGAAGGGAAGGGTGAGGAAGGGAAGGGTGAGGAAGGAGGGAGGAGGAAGGGAAGGGTGAGGAAGGAGGGAGGAGGAAGGGAAGGGTGAGGAAGGAGGGAGGAGGAAGGGAAGGGTGAGGAAGGAGGGAGGAGGAAGGGAAGGGTGAGGAAGGAGGGAGGAGGAAGGGAAGGGTGAGGAAGGAGGGAGGAGGAAGGGAAGGGTGAGGAAGGAGGGAGGAGGAAGGGAAGGGTGAGGAAGGAGGGAGGGAAGGGTGAGGAAGGAGGGAGGAGGAAGGGAAGGGTGAGGGAGGAGGAAGGGAAGGGTGAGAAAGGGGTAGGTTTTAGGGACGGGGAGGGTCGACGGAGGAGTAGGGGGTGAGGGGAAGTGGTGAGGGGAAGCGGTAAGGGAGAGGAAGAGGGGAGCAAGGGAGAGGAAGGGAGTCAGTGATGCAAAGAAAGGGGAGCAACTGAGAGGAAGTGGGAAAGGGGACATTGCGGGAGGTGAGAGGGAGAGGAAGGAAGAGATGGGTATAGGAAGGGTAAAGAAGAAAGAAAAAAACTGAGGAAAAGAGAATTGGAAATAATATTTTAACTGCCAGTGAATGCAAAGTACTCGATTGTGACAAAGCTCACAGTTAGCATGCAAAGCTAAACACTGGTCAGACTACAAAAATCATGAGTACAGAAGCTACTTTCAGGTAGTGTTGCAATATGTTGCGCAATAAAGTTAGTAGTAAAAACAAATCAGTTCCCATAAGTTTGTTTTGATCAAATCTGGTGAAATACCAAGAATCACAAACAGGAAACAGGGCTACTCATCCCAGAACGGTTTTGAACAACTCCTTTCGATTGTTTACATAACAATAGTGAAAGAGACTTGAGAATATGCTGCCTGTCTGCCCTTTCAACATGTGAATGATGTATCCTATGTGACCATGACAAAGGTCCTCCTCATCCTTCTCCTTTGACATGTTTGACCACAGCATCCTCCTCCAAAGCCTCTCCACCATCGTTCAACTGGGTGGGACTGCTCTCGCCTGGTTTCACTCTTGTCTGTCTAATTGTAGCCAGAGTATCACTTGCAATGAGCCCACTACGCTCCTATAGGAGTTTGTTAATGTGCCAGGGAGTTCGGCACTGCAATTTTGGAAGGTGATTCCGGCGAACCCCAATAGTCTGGTGCATGTTAGTGCACAGCTGTCAGGTTCACTGGGGAGCAAAGGGAAAGTGTTTTTTTTTAAATGTTTAAAATTACTAGGAGCCCCAATATTCAGCGTAGGGATGTGTGAGGGAGGAGGATGGGCAGGGTGAGGCAGGAGGATGGTGTAGGGGGTGAGGGGAAGCGGTGAGGGGAAGCGGTAAGGGAGAGGAAGGGAAGGAGCCAGGGAAACAAAGAGGCGAGCAAGGGAGAGGAAGGGAAGAGGCGAGGGAGAGGAAGGGAATCACTGATGGAAAGAAAGGGGAGCATCTGAGAAGAAATTCACCTCCATTCCATTTAATGTTTGGTGCTGTCCCTCTGAGGAGCTGCCTCCTCTCCTCGGCAAGGCAGCATCAGCAGGCCCCATCATGGCTGCTGCTTGCCTTTGCCTCTGACACCAGGCAGGCACCTCCCGCCTCCTGAGGCCGCTCAGCACCAAGCTCGCCTCCTGCCCAATCAGGCCATTAGCATTTAAAAATAGTACCACATGAGCAACACAGCTGAGGTGCAGTGACGGGACCCAGAAATTATCCGGGCATCAGGTTCCCAACCCCAGATTGAAAATCAAGTCCCTGGTGTCTCCCAAGGATCTATCCTTGGCCCCCTCCTATTTCTCATCTATATGCTGGCCCTCGGTGACATCATCCGAAACAGTGTTAGTTTTCACATGTACACGGACAACACCCAGCTCTACCTCACCATCACCTCTCTCAACTCCTCCACTGTTGCTACATTATCCTACTGCTTATCCAACATTCTGTGTTGGATGTGCAGAAATTTCAACCAATTAAATATTGGGAAGACTAAAGCTAATGGGTTGGATTTTACCAGCAGCATTGTGAACCCAACATATGAGACTAAACCAGTCAGTTCACAATCTTCGTGACATATTTGACCCCAAGATGAGCCTCCGACCTCATATTTGTGTCATCATTAAGACCATTTATTTCCACTTCTGTCACATCGCCTGACACTGCCGCTGCTTCAGTTCATCTCCTGCTGAAACTCTCAATCATGCCTTTTTGTTACCTCGAGACTTGATTATTCCCACGCACTCCTGGCTAGTCTTCTACATTCTAACCTCTGTAAACTTGAGGTCATCCAAAACTCTGCTGCCCATGTCTCAACTCACACCAAATCCCATTCACCCTTCGCCCCTGTGCTCGCTGACCTACATTGGTTCCCAAGTCAAGCAATGTCTTGATTTTAAAATTCTCATTCTGGTTTTCAAATCCCTCCATGGCCTCGCCCCCTCCCTATCTCTATAATCTCCTCCAGACCCACAACCCTCCAAGATATCTGTGCTGCTCTATTTCTGGACTCTTCAGCATCCCCGATTTTAATCGCTCCATCATTGGTGGCCGTGCTTTCAGCTGCCTAAGTTCTAGGCTCTGGAATTCCCTCCCTAAACCTCTCCTTCTCTCCACCTCACTTTCTTTTTTTTTTAAAGAGACTCCTTAAAATCTACCTCTTTGACCAAGTTTTTGGTAATCTAATCTAATATCACCTTTTTGTGGTTTGGTGTCATATTTTGTTTTCTAATGCTCCTGTGAAGCATTTTGGGGCGTTTTATTATGTTAAAGGCGCTGTACAAAAATAAGTTATTGTTGTATGGAATTAGGCTCCTAAAAAGGTTGGACAGTCAAACTGCGTGCTTTTTATAAAATTACCAATTCTTTTCGCTTCCTCTCATAATTCTTTACCGGGGTACAGTCTGTACTCTGTGGTAGCTCACCCAAGTTGTTGTTATTCATGTGTAATCTCTAACAGTGAGTGTCAGAAGGCATTACAACTAAGCCCAATTTTGTCCTTACTAAAGATATCTATGCAGATGCATTTCCCGCAGAGGTCTCTGGATATCAATGAGAAGCAGCAAACTTAACTAATTTTCCCCTCCCTAACCCAATGACACAGGCAAATTGTGAGTGCCACAATCTGGGACCTCCTTCAGTAGTATGGCTCAGTTACTCCCTGATTAAACTCACTAAGCCAGAGATGTCATTTTGTTTATCGGCAAAAAAAAAAATTGTGGCAGCATCAATGAACTCTGAGGAGTCAGTAGCTGGCACACTTTCCTTCTTTGTGTGTATGTGAAGGTTTTACAAACATGCTCAGATAGGCCTTGTGTTGTCATGCTAAATAAGCTTAGGTTTTTGCAGAAATATCAAAACCGAACAGTTTTGTTTTAAATTGGAGAATTCTAATCTTATTTCTCTACAGTTCTTTTTTATATATGTCCTTTTTTTAATTATCCTCCTGGAATGCTGCTGCAACTCCACCACAAATTCCTCTGTTTATCAGTGCTGCAGATATGTAGTCTGGGTGACTGATGGTCTAATTTCCCTTCGTTCCGTCGCAGTGAGAAAGTGTCTAGTTTCATCTCTATAGCAGCACAGTTGAGACTGTGCTTGCAAGCACTTCCTTTCCCTCTATGAGGCAGCATGTCAGAGACCTAGTGTGTTGTGTCACCCAGTTTTGCATTATTGTTAAACACATTGTAAAACAGTGAATGGGAGATCCAGAAATTCACGAGATACTGAAAAGGTTGAATAGATTCTCCAAGTGTGCAGAGCTTTCCTGACCTACGTGGCAGTTTTACAAATGATCTTTGAAAGAAAGATATCAATGCAAAAACGTTGTTTACCTATGTGATACAGTCCAATCCAATCTGTGGGGTCCACCTCTTCTTTAATATCCCAGTAGATAATCAGATTCTGTGCTTGTCCAAGTGTGTACTCATACATGCTAGCCGTCAGACTGGAGCGGCTGTCCGAAGTCACCAAATCTGTATCACTGTTTGCTCTGTGGAAATTCAAGTTCTCTGACCTGGAACTCTGAGAAGCCAGGCTCTGCAAGTTTTCAGGACTCAGGGTGTAGCGAAGTTGAGGGTTCCTGCGTCGTACAAAGGACGCATGCTCCCTGGTGGAACCCGCCATTTTAGCTGTATCTTGAAGTCAACTTCTCTGCGTTTAAAATCTGTGCAGGAAGAAAAACAAACCATCAGTGGATTCTGTTATGTGAAAGAGGTCAGTCAAATAAACAAGGTCAGGAATTTGTACTCTGAACTGACTTTCACAAGTAATCTTCTCCCAATCCAGTAAACCACACACCTTATTGACATGCACATTACAAACTTACTAAAGGTTTTGAATATTAACTGTCGAGGAACGTAAAAGTAACACAAATCAATTCTCTTGTGAATTGGCACAGCCACATGGTTTCTAAGTGCAGCTGGCAAGCTCCACCATGTACTGAGTGTTTCTTGTTATGAGCGCAGATAGAGATTCCTGGCAGTATACAATATACAACAGATTTCAAGTCCCAATAACTAAAATGATACAATTCACCCAGTCACAAATGCACTAATGTTAGAGGAATTCTACTCTCCAAAGCCTTTCCAAGCACAGTAAATATTTCTCATTGGTAGCATACCACAGAAATAAGTGTTTATCAACTCCTTCCACAGCACAACAGGCACTTCAATACAAACAGTCTGCCAAATTTTCACAAAGTTTTTTTGAAGACATTCATTGCAAAAAGTACAACCTTCAACTATTATTATGCATAAAACAAAATCCCTGCCTAAAAATGTCAACAACAGCACTGATACCAAACGCAAGAAGGAACTAATCCATGTCAACAAAAGCACGGATTGCAGACGCAAGAAGGAACTAACCCTCTCCTTACTCTTTTGTGGGAGACCTGGATTTGAATCCAGACCCAAATGAACAGAAGAACCTCTTTGCTCCCCAATGCCTAAAATTAACCCAAATGAAAAATCACTGGTTAGTCCCAATCCTGTTTCTAAAGGGTGTAAGTCACAGAATAAAACTACCCTTAATCCTGCACTAACTTGCATTATGTGTCCATTAGTATGATTAGTCCATGGGGCATGTCCATTAGTACATCATCATCATTCAAGGAAACCACATGGAGGCCTGGTGTGAAAAATGTAAATATTATACTGACACAACTGAGAGTCCTCTTCAGAGACTGGTGCATAGGAACACAGAAACATCAGCCCTTCAAGCCTGCTCCACCGTTCGATAAAATCACAGCTGATCTGGATGTGGTCTCAACTCCACTTTCCTGTTTGCCCCCATAACCCTCGACTCTCGTGTCTATCAAAAGTTTATTGAACTCAGCCTTGAATAAATTAAATGATCCAGCCTCCACTGCTTTCTGGGGAAGAGAATTCCACAGACTAACGACCTTTCGAGAAAAAAAAATTCTCCTCATCTCCATCTTAAAAGGCAGACTTCATATTCTTAAACTGTCTTCCCTAGTTCTGGTCTCCCTCACGTGAGGAAACATCCTCCCGATATCCACTCTATCATGCCCCCTCAGGTTCTTATGTGTTTCAAAATCGTCACCTCTCATTCTTCTAAACTCCAACGCCTAATCTTTTCAACCTTTCTTCATAAGATAAGCCATTCATCCCCGGAATTAGTCAAGTGAACCTTCTCTGAACTGCTTCTAATGCAATTATATCCTTTTTCAAATAAGGAGACTAAAACTGCACACAGTATTCCAGATGTGGTCTCACCAAGGTCCTGTACAGCTGCAGTAAAACCTGCCTACTTTTATACTCTATTTCCCCTTGCAATAAATGCCAACATTCCATTTGCCTTCCTAATCACTTGCTGTACCTGCATACTAACTTTTTGTGATTCATGTACCACAGCACCCAGAGCCCTCTGTACCACTGAGTTCTGCCATCTCTGTCCATTTAAATAGTATACAACTTTTCGATTCTTCCTGCCAAAGTGGACAAGTTCACATTTTCCCACATTATACTCCATCTGCCAAATTTTTGCCCACTCATTTAACCTATCTATATCCTTTTGTATTCTCAACCTCCTCTTGACAACTTACTTTCCTTCCTATCTTGGTGTCATCGGCAAATTTAGCTACCATACATTCGGTCCCTTCATCTAAGTCATTGATACAAGTTGTAAATAGTTGAGGCCCCAGCAGTGATCCCTGTGACACTCCACTAGTTACAGCTTGCCAATATGAAAAAGATCCATTTATCCCTACTCCCTGTTAGCTAAACAGTCCTTTATCTATGCTAATATGTTATTCCCTAAACCATGTGCTCTAATCTTTGATGTGGCACATTATCAAATGCCTTTTGGAAATCTAAGTACACCACATCTACAGGTTCCCCTTTATCCACAAAGAGCAGGATAAATCCAACCCGGCCATTTACCGCCCTGTCAGCCTGCTCTCGATCGTCAACAAAGTGATGGAAGAGGTCGTCAACAGTGCTATCAAGCGACACTTGCTCAGCAATGTGGGCGGCACAGTGGCGCAGTGGTTAGCACTGCAGCCTCACAGCTCCAGCGACCTGGGTTCAATTCTGGGTACTGCCTGTGTGGAGTTTGCAAGTTCTCCCTGTGTCTGCGTGGGTTTTCTCCGGGTGCTCCGGTTTCCTCCCACAAGCCAAAAGACTTGCAGGTTGGTAGGTAAATTGGCCATTATAAATTGCCCCTAGTTTAGGTAGGTGGTAGGGAAATATAAGGACAGGTGGGGATGTGGTAGGAATATGGGATTAGTGTAGGATTAGTATAAATGGGTGGTTGATAGTCAGCACAGACTCGGTGGGCCGAAGGGCCTGTTTCAGTGCTGTATCTCTAAACTAAACATGCTCACTGATGCTCAGTTTGGGTTCAGCCATGGCCACTCAGCTCCTGACCTCATCACAGCTTTTGTCCAAACATGGACAAAAAAGCTGAACTCCAGAGTGAGATGAGAGTGACTGCCCTTGACATCAAGGCAGCATTTGACTGAGTATGCCATCAAGGAGCCCAAGCAAAACTGGAGTCAATGGGAATCGGGGGAAAACTCTCTGCTGGTTAAACATAGAAAATAGGAGCCATTCGGCCCTTCGAGCCTGCTCCGCCATTCATTATGATCATGGCTGATCATCCAACTCAGTAGCCTGTTCCCGCTTTCACCCCCTACCCTTTGATCCCTTTAGATCCAAGAGCTATATCTAACTCCTTCTTGAAAACATACAATGTTTTGGCCTCAACTGCTTTCTGTGGTAGCGAATTCCACAGGCTCACCACTCTCTGGGTGAAGAAATTTCTCCTCATCTCAGTCCTGAATGGTTTACCCCGTGTCCTTAGACTATGACCCCTGGTTCTGGACTCCCCCACCATGGGGAACATCCTTCCTGCATCTACCCTGTCAAATCCTGTTAGAATTTTATAGGTTTTTATGAGATTCCCCCTCACTCTTCTGAAATCCAGCAAATATAATCCTAATCGACTCAATCTCTCCTCATACGTCAGTCCTGCCATGCCAGGGATCAGTCTGGTAAACCGTCGCTGCACTCCCTCTATAGCAAGAACATCCTTCCTCAGATAAGGAGACTAAAACTGCACACAATATTCCAGGTGTGGCCTCAACAAGGTCCTGTATAATTGCAGCAAGGGATCTTCTGTACTCGAATCCTCTTGCTTTGAAGGCCAACATACCATTTGCCTTTTTTACCGCCTGTTGCACCTGCATGCTTACCTTCAGCGACTGGTGTACGAGAACACCCAGGTCTTGCTGCATATTCTCCTCTCTCAATTTATAGCCATTTAGATAATCTGCCTTCCTGTTTTTGCTACCAAAGTGGATAACCTCACATTTATCCACATTATACTGCATCTGCCATGCATTAGCCCACTCACTCAACTTGTCCAAATCACCCTGAAGCCTCTCTGCATCCTCCTCACAACTCACCCTCCCACCCAGTTTTGTGTCACCTGCAAATTTGGAGATATTACATTTAGTTCCCTCATCTAAATCATTAATGTATATTGTGAATAGCTGGGGTCCTAGCAACAATCCCTGCGGTACCCCACTAGTCACTGCCATTCGGAAAAAGATCCCTACTCTTTGTTTCCTGTCTGCCAAACGATTTTCTATCCATTGCAATATACTACCCCCAATCCCATGCGCTTTAATTTTACATGCTAATCTCTTATGTGGGACTTTGTCGAAAGCCTTCTGAAAGTCCAAATAAACCACATCCACTGGCTCCCCCTCATCAACTCTACTAGAGCCATAGAGAGATACAGCACTGAAACAGGCCCTTCAGCCCACCGAGTCTGTGCCAACCATCAACCACCCATTTATACTAATCCTACATTAATGCCATATTCCTTACCACATCCCCACCTTCCCCTACCACCTACCTACACTAAGGGCAATTTACAATGGCCAATTTACCTGTCAACCTGCAAGTCTTTGGCTGTGGGAGGAAACTGGAGCACCTGGCGGAAACCCACACGGTCACAGAAAGAACTTACAAACTCTGCACAGGCAGTACCCAGAACTGAACCCGGGTTGCTGGAACTGTGAGGCTGCAGTGTTACCCACTGTGCCACTAGTTATATCCTTGAAGAATTCTAGTAGATTTGTCAAGCATGATTTCCCTATCGTAAATCCATGCTGACTCTGCCCGATTCTACCACTGTTCTCTAACTGCTCTGCTATAAATTCTTTGATAATGGACTCTTGAATTTTCTCCACTACTGACGTCAGGCTGACTGGTCTATAATTCCCTTCTTTCTCTCTACCTCCCTTTGTAAATAGCGGGCTTACATTAGCTACCCTCCAATCTGTAGGAACTGTTCCAGAGTCTATAGAATCTTGGAAGATGATCACCAATGCATCCACTATTTCTAGGGCCACTTCCTTAAGTACTCTGGGATGCATACCATCAGGCCCTGGGGATTTATCGGCCTTCAATCCCATCAATTTCCCCAACAACATTTCTCTACTAATACTGATTTCTTTTAGTTCCTCTCTGTCACTAAGCCCTGTGTTCCCTGTGTTGGAGTCATACCTAGCACAAAGGAAAGTGGTTGCGGTTGTTGGAGGTCAATCATCTCAGTTCCAGGACATCACTGCAGGAGTTCCTCAGGACAGTGTCCTAGGCCCAACCATCTTCAGCTGCTTCATTAATGACCTTCCCTCTATCATAAGGTCAGAAGTGGGGATGCTCGCTGATGATTGCACAATGTTCAGCACCTTTTGCAACTCCTCAGATACTGAAGCAGCCCATGTCCATTTGCAGCAAGACCTGGACAACATCCAGACTTGGGCTAATAAATGGCAAGTAACATTTGCGCCACACAAGTGCCAGACAATGACCATCTCAAACAAGAGAGAATCTAACTATCTCCCCTTGACATTCAATGGCATTACGATCGCTGAATTCCCCACTATCAACATCCTGGGCATACCATTGACCAGAAACTGAACTGGACCAGCCACATAAATCCTGTGTCTACAAGAACAGGTCAGAGGCTGGGAATTCTGTGGCGAGTAATTCACCTCCTGTCTCCCCAATGCCTGTCCACTATCTTAAAGGCACAAGTCAGGAGCGTGATGGAATACTCTCCACTTGCCTGGATGGGTACAGCTCCAACAACATTCAACAAGCTCAACACCATCCAGAACAAAGCAGCCCACTTGATTGGCACCCCATCCACCATCCTCAACATTCACTCCCTTCACCACCAAAGCACAGTGGCAGCAGTGTGCACCATATACAAGAGGCCCTGCAGCAACGCACCAAGGCTTCTTTGACAGCACCTTCCAAACCCATGGCCTCTACCACGTGATGCATGGGAACACCATCACCCGCAAGTTCCCCTCCAAGCCACACACCATCCCGACCTGGAACTATATCACCGTTCCTTCACCGTCATTGGCTCAAAATCCTGGAACTCCCTTCCCAACAGCACTGTGGGTGTACCTGCACCCCACGGACTACAGCAGTTCAAGAAGGCAACTCACCACCACCTTCTCAAGGGCAACAAATGCTGGCCTAGCCAGCAACGTCCATATCCCACGAACGAATAAAAAAACCTTGCTAATAAATTAGTTAAACATGATTTCCCTTTCACAAAACCATGTTGACTCTGTCTGATCCCATTATGACAGACCTATGACAGATTAATTGCTTAGTGCACTCTAGTGTCATGATATTAAGCAAATGCACCTTGTATAAATGGTAACAACCCCAAGGTAGAAGAACCATAGAATCTTATATCACCAAAGGAGACCATTTGGTCCATCATGGCTGCACTGGTAAATTTACAAGTTTAATCGACACTGGTCATCAAGACCAATGGCTGGTAAATCTGGTACATTTATCACAGGAATGCTTTGAGATCTGTCCAATGGAAGCCAGTAGTATTAGCAAAGCACAAAATAAATTCAATTGAAATTTTGAAGACAGATTGATAGATTTTTGTTGGTTATGGGTATCAAAGCATATGAATCAAAGGTGAGTCAATGCAGTTAAGATACACATCAGCCATCATCTGAGTGAGTGGCAGAGCGGACTCAAGAGGCCGAATGGGCTACTTCTGTTCCTATGATCCAATATGAAATTCAAATTCAATTGGGGTATAAAAAAAATGCACAGGAAACTTAAATCTGTACCCAACCTGTGCCATCTCCCTTGAGGGTCTTCAGAGTTTAGACTACTTTCATAAAATGGAACAAGTGTTCAGTTTTATAGCAATGCAACCTGCAACTTTAGTGCAAAGGTTCACAAAATAAAAAAACACAAAATGCACAATTACGAGGGATGATTTTCACAAAGCATATCCTTGCACAGGATTTACTCTTTTTTTTGGAAAAGCATTTAAAAAATGTTTTTAAAGAATTTAAAACTCTCATCCTTATTTTCAAAACCTTCCATGGCCTCGCCCCTACGTAGCTCTGCAATCTCCTCCAGCCCTAGAACCCTCTTTGATATCTGTGCTCCTCTACTTCTAGCCTCGTGAGTAAACCTGATTTTAATCCCTCCAACACTGGGCAGCTGTGCCTTCAGCTGTCAAAGCCCCGAGCTTTGGAATTCCCTCTCGAAACCTCTCCGTGTCTATGCCACACTTTCCTCCTTTAAGACATACCTTTACAACCTACCTCTTTCACCAAATTGCCCTCATATCTCCTTACGTGGCCCTGTGTCAAATTCTGTTTGATATCACTCCCAAGAAGCACCTTCGGGCATTTTACTATGTTAAAAGTGCTTTATAAATATATGTTGTTAATAAAAGATTTACACAAAAATTGTGATAATGCCAGTGTAGAAAGCATGTATGAACCAATGTGAGACATCATGGAGTGCCTGATGTTTGATAACACACATCCTGCCTGTAGTGCTAAAGACTTATACTCCAGCACTAGCTACACCTCTAGCCAAACTGTTCCAGGCCAGATACAACACTGAAACCGACCCAACAAAGTGGAAAATAACCCAGCTATGTCCTGTTCATAAAAATTAGAAGAAATCCAATCCTGCCAATTAGCACTCATCAGCCAATCTCAATCATCAGTAAAATGATGGATGGGGTCATTGACAGCACAACATGCAGCACTTAATCACCAATAACCTATGCACCAATGCTCAGTTTGGGTTCTGCCTGAACCATTCAGCTCCAGACCTCAATAGGGCCTTGGTCCAAGCTTGGAAAAAAGCACTGAATTCCAGAGGTGAGATGAGAGTGACTGCCCTTGACATCAATGTAGCATTTGACCGAGTGTGGCATCAAGGAGTGCTGGTAAAATTGAAGTCAATGGGAATCATGGAGAAAACTCTCCACTGGCTGGAGTCATACCTAGCACAAAGGTAGATAGTTGTGGTTATTGGAAACCAATCATCTCAGTTATTGTCTCAGGACATAGTTGCAGTAGTTCCTCAGAGCAGTGTCCCCTAGGCTTAACCACCTTCAGCTGCTTCATCAATGACCTTCCCTCCATCATAAAGTTAGAACTGGAGATGTTTGCTGATGATTACACAGAGTTCAGTACCACTCACAACTCCTCAGATAACAAAGCAGATCATTCCAGCATGCAGCAAGTCCTGGACAACATTCAGGCTTCGGCTGATGAGCGGCGAGCAATGCTTCTGCTAAGCTTCACAAATGCGCGGCAACCTGAAAGGTTGTGATAAATAATGCATGTGAACAGCAGGCAAAAAAATTAAAAGGGACAATGCACTGAAAAAAGCATGGCGCGTACAACAACTGAATTTTCAAGGGAACACCGGGCAGCATATAACATTTGCACCACACAAGTGCCAGGTAATGACCATCTCCTAAAAGAATCAAACCAGCTCCCCTTGACATTCAATGGCCAAATCCCCCACCGTTGACATCCTGGAGGTCACCATTCACCAAAAACTTACCTGCACCAACCACCTAAGTACTGTGCCTACAAGAGCTGAGCCTGGTATGCTGGATGTTCTGTGGCAAATGACTCACCTCCCAATTCCCCGAAGTCTTTCCACCATCTACAAGGCACAAGTCAGATGTGATGGAATACTCTGCCTGGATGAGTGCAGCTTCAACAACACTCAAGACGTTTGACACCATCCAGGACAAAGCAGTCTGTTTGTTACGTACCTCATCCACCACCTAGATATTCATCCCTCCACAACCTGTGCACTGTGGGTGCTGTGTGTACCGTTTACAAGATGCGCCACAGCAACCCACTGAGACTTCTTGAACAGGATCTCCCAAACACACAACCTCTACCACATAAAAGGACAAGGGCAAGTGCCTGGGAACGCCATCACCTACAAACTCCCCTTCAAGTAACACACCATCCTGACTTGGAAATATAGCATCATTCCTTCATCATCACTGGGTCAAATCCCTGGAACTCCCTACTTAATAGCACTGTAGGAGCACCTACTCCACACAGACTGCAGCAGTTCAAATAGGCAGCTCACCACCACCTTCTCAAGGGTAATTAGGGATGGGCAATAAATGCTGGCATAGCCAGCGAAACCCACATCCCATGAATGAATAAAAAAACATAATCACAGGCATATTTCTACTTTGCGCTTAACTCATTGATACTATTTAAGAAGCAACCAATTCCTTAAGTGCAAACGAGACAAGTAAGCAAGCATAACTTCATGGATTCAACAATGAGTGCACAGATAGCTAGCATTCTTCCCTTTCTCTCAAAGCATTCTTTAATACTTTTGGCTTCAATTGGTTTCAATCTATTCACAAGTGCCTCTACGATCTATTCTACCGCATTCTAACTGGCAAAGGTTATTACAAAATACCAAAAGCTCAAACTCCACCCCCAAAATGAACTACTCATTTTCAGTACTTTTTTTTAATTACTTTCAAATTCCGAAGAGGTTTGTTCAGTTCAGTGAGTCAGGTACAGCAACGTTATTCAGCGATTTGAATAATAAATAGTCCTACTACAAAATGCTAGAAAACCTGTTAAAATACTGAGTTTTCATTCTACCACATTTCACAGACAGAAAGCCAAGCAACTCCACCAGTTATATGGTTCAGCATTAATGGAAAATATATACAGCAATTCTTCTCACAGATGTGTTGCATTCGGCCCTGACAAAAAAGTAACTGATTTGTACAGCAGATTTCTGCAAAATTCAGCTTCAGCGTGTATATCAACTAAGTTCAAGCAGAAGGAGCTAGCAAAATTAACGTTTTGTTGGTTAGTCCTTAGCAAATAGTTCTAGACATTTCACCTATGTCAGGAGTGTGTTAACATGCCACACGAGCAAAAAAAAATGCACTGGTGATCACTTGGAACCAGTAGTCCAGTGCATTGAAGTGAGTGATGGTACTGATTACATGTGCCAATATCCTTTGCTGGTATCTCATGATCTTGATGCCCATCATTTTTCTTGATGGCAGCTCAATAATGCAGATCCTTGATCATCTCCTACTGCAGACAGCTAATGCATATCTACTTCTCCAACAGTAACCCAATCGTACAAAACATTGGTACGAACAGTGGAGCAGCAAATTGCTCAATTCCAATGTTGTGGTGTGTTGGTTTGTGTCATTTCTTAGCAAAGAGTGCAAATTGGTACATTACAACACTTCAAAAAGTACTTCATTGGTTGCAAAGTGCTTTGGGACGTCCTGAGGTCATGATAGGTGCTATATAATTGCAAGTCTTTCTTTTTTAAATCTCATTTTCTAACAATGGCTGTTAATACAGTTTTCCACCAATGGAAATTTCCTTCACTGGCAGTAATCTGATGGTCACTGCCAATGATGCAACCAATGGAGCAACATAATAATGGCCCAGTGGCAATAATACCCAATGGCACTAATGTCAGTAATTGTATTTGTATCCATAAGTCGCCAGGTAGAATTAGCCACATTGCAAATTCGTTACTTGGAACAGATATGTAATGTCGTGCAAGTTTGTCACCATGTAGTGGTAAGAATGTTGGAACTATTGGAAAATCAGCCCAATGGTTAGTCCAGTTTACACATATATATTAAAAATGCACAATCAAATGTGTCCTTACAGTGAGGAAGCAAGCCGTATAATACACAATGTCATTGTTGATATCGTTGCTACAATGGAAACTTGGCTTAAGGAGGGGCAGAATGGCAACTCAACATGACTGGATAAGAGTTTTCAGGCAGGATAGAGAGGGAGATAAAAAAGGAGGGGGTGTAGCATTATTAGTTAAGGAATCAATAACAGCTTTGAGGAGGTATGATATGTTAAATGAATCATCAAATGAGGCCATATGGGTGGAGCTCAGAAATAGAAAAAGGGCAGCCACACTACTAGGAGTGTACTATAGACCCCCAAATAGTGAGAGGGAGGTAGAAGAACAAATATGTAGGCAAAGTTCTGAGTGCAAAAACTATAAGGGCAATAATAGTTGGGGATTTCAACTACCCCAATATCAACTGGGATACAAACAGTGTGAAGGGCACAGAGGGGACAAAATTCTTGAACTGTGTTCAAGAAAACTTTTTTAGCCAGCATGTAACAAGCCCAATGAGAAGGGGTGCAATTCTAGATTTAGTCTTCTGTAATGAAGCTGGGCAAGTGGAGGAAGTAACAGTGGGTGACCATTTTGGAGACAGTGACCATAATACAGTAAGTTTTAGCATAATCATGGAAAAGGACAAGATAAAACAGGAGCAAAAGTTCTAAATTGGGGGAAGGCAAATTTTAAGAAACTGAGAGGTGACCTGGCGAAAGTGGACTGGATACAGCTACTTGAAGGAAAATCAGTGGCAAACCAGTGGGAGGCATTCAAAAGCGAGATACTACAGGCACAGTGTAGGCATGTCCCCACAAAGATAAAGGGTGGCACTGCCAAATCTAGAGCCCCCTGGTTATCTAGAAACTTACAGGGCAAGATAAAGCAGAAAAAGAAAGTTTATGACGATCACAAAAATCTTAATACATTAGAAAGCCGATAGGGGTATAGAAAGTGCAGGAGTGAAGTCAAAAAGGAAATTAGAAAAGCAAAGAGAAGACATGAAAAATTATTGGCAGGTAAAATCAAGGAAAACCAAATATGTTTTATCAGTACATTAAGAGCAAGAGGATAACTGAGGAAAAGGTAGGGCCTAACAGAGATGTACAAGGGAACTTATGAGTGGATGCAAAAGATGTGGGCAGGATTCTTAATGAGTTTTTTGTCTCTGTCTTCACAAAGGAGAGGGTGGATGTAGACCTTGTAGTTAAAGAGGAGTGTGAATTATTAGATATGATAAGCATAATGAGAGAAGAAGTACTAGAGGGTCTGACATCCTTGAAAGTGGATAGATCGTCAGGGCCGGATGGATTGCATCCCAGGTTGTTAAAGGAAGCCAGGGAGGAAATAGCCGATGCACTGAGGATCATCTTCAAATCCTCACTAGATACAGGAGAGGTTGCAGACGATTGGAGGTCTGCGAACATTATACCATTGTTTAAAAAGGATGTGAGACATCAGCCAAATAATTATAGGCCAGTCAGTGGTCAGTGGTGGGTAAATTGTTAGAATCTATTCTGCGGGACAGGATAAACTGCCACTTAGAAAGGTACGGATTCATCAGGGATAGTCAGCATGGATTTGTTAAGGGAAGGTCATGTCTTACTAACTTAATTAAGTTTTTTAAGGAAGTAACAAGAAGGGTTGATGAGGGTACTGCAGTGGATGTGGTCTACATGGATTTAGTAAGGCATTTGACAAGGTCCCAATAGCAGACTGGTCAGTAAAACGAAAGGCAATGGGATACAGGGGAATGTCGCAGGTTGGATCCAGAATTGGCTCAGGGCCAGGAAACAAAGGGTAGTAGTCAATGGATGTTTTTGTGAGTGGAAAGCTGTTTCCAGTGGCGTTCCACAGGGCTCAGCATTGGGTCCCTTGCTGTTAGTGGTATATATTAATGATTTGGACTTAAATGTGGGAAGCATGATTGGAAAATTTGCTGATGACACAAAAATTGGTCATGTAGTTGATAGTGAAGTGGACAGCCGTAGATTCCAGAAATATACCAACGGTTTGGTTGAGTGGACGGAAAAGTGGCAAATGGAATTCAATCCAGAAAAGTGTGAGGTAATGCATTTGGGGAGGGCAAATAAAGCGAGTGAATACACAATAAATGGAAGGATATGTCCACAGGTCCCTGAAGGTGGCAGGACAGGTATATAGATAGGTGAAGAAGGCATATGGAATGCTTTCCTTTATTGGCCAAGGTAAAGAATTCAAAAGCAGGGATGTAATGCTGAAACCGTATAAAAAGCTGGTTCGGCCATAGTTGGAGTTTTGCGTACCGTTCTGGTCACCACATTACAGAAAGGACATAATTGCTCTGGAGAGAGTACAGAGGAGATTTACAAGAATGTTGCCAGGGCTCATAAGTTGCAGCTATGAGCAAAGATTGGATAGGCTAGGGTTGTTTTCCTTAGAACAGAGGAGGCTGAGGGGTGAATTAATAGAGGTGTACAAATTATGACTGGTTTCCCCTAGCAGAGAGGTCAGTTACCAGGAGGCACAGATTTAAGGTGATTGGTAGAAGGGTTAGAGGGGACATGAGGGAAAACTTTTTCACCCAGAGGGTAGTGGGTGTCTGGAATTTACTTCCAGGAACAATGGTGGAGGCAGAAACCCTCAATTCTTTTGAAAAGGTACCTGGACATGCACTTGAAATGCTGTAACCGACAAGGCTATGGACCAGGTGCTGGAAGGTGAGATTAGGTTGGGCGGCTAATTTTTTCAGCCGGCACGGACACGATGGGCTTAATGGCCTCCTTCTGTGCCGTTGTTTTTCTATGGTTCTATGAGTATAGCACACACCACACAATCCCAAACTCAGCAAGTTCCACATTAACAACAGCCTGCCACAATGATGGGTGCTATTGATAAAGCAAGTAACCAAACATTAATTGAAATAAATAGCATATATTATTTACAGAACAACAAATACCAGAAATGTTCATTTAATATAATTATGGGGATTCAAATAAACCACTTCAACTTTGTTATTCAAATACATAATGCCATCTGAACCACTATTATTGTCTGTACAAAGGACTGCCTCTTGAGCCACATTTACATACTACCCTACCCCGCTCCCACAACATAGAAAACCATAAAACAGAATAAATGTTTTAAGAATGCAACTTAATTCTAATGTACCCCACAGTTTTATCCGATACTCACATCTCTTGCATGTACTGCACAAACTGCAAAACACATTCCCTGTAAATGCTCCCTTCAAAATGTTATCACTGTAAATACAGCATACATAATGGGTAGTACAAACGTTCGTTTGCTTGGTATTGTGTGTGTGTGGTGGAATTTCTTTTCTTACAAACGCTTATACACATGACAAGTTAATTAAAAATCAGCGTGCAGATTGTTGAGATCCAAAGTGGTGTTCAGCTTAGAATACAGTGGGCTTCAGACGTTCATCAAGTTCCCCTGACACCAGGTAATTTCGAAATTAAGTCGAGATCCAACAGTTAGCAAAACAAGCCACTGCATTACTGGATTCATACTGAACAACAGTAGCCCTAATTAGTAGCCAACCTACTTAGTGACCCACCCACTTAGTATTTTAGGTCGGAAAGTGATATTGTCAGCCCTCACTGCCTTTAGAAGCTCCACACATAGGTTTGCAACCTTTTTTGTTTTTTTAAGTAATATTTTAATTTCCTTAGAAACGCTGGTGATCTTAGGTAGAGATTGAGGAAAGCCTGCAAATAGAGGGAGAGACCAGGAAAATCGTCAAATTCCAGAGACCCCAAGGATGTCAAGGAAATTAGTGGGAAAACAGGAGAGAGACTGAGGAGATTCTACAGAGAGGAGTGTGTGTGTTGGCATCCTTCCATCTACGAAAGATGATGGACACGCAGCAAACAATCCATTTAGGTGGGGTGTCTTCTCGTGGTGCACCTTTGTTGATGGCTGTGAAGGCCAAACCTTGAGAGGCACGTTCTGACACAAGTGCTGCACGTGAAGCTGCCAAGTGACGCTGTGAGTTGTTGTTTTTGAGGTTGGCGCCTGTTGCCAAGCCGCTGTAGCCACTGGTCATCATAGTAGCGTACACCAGTCCAAAGGATGTGTCGCCATTTCCCTCTTTCGCCAGCTAGTGACTCCCCAATGTGATAGTAGACATTTAGGACCATCATGTCACGCTTGCAAGCATCCTTGAAGCGAAGCTTTGGGCTTCTGGCCCGGCGACCACATCATACAGAAGGTCCTTGGCAATGCAACCGTCTTCCATCCTGCGGATGTGTCCGATCCACCAATGCCGCCTCTGTTTGATTAGTTCCATCACACTTGGGAGTTCTGCCTTTGAGAGGACTGCCACATTTGTGATTTTATCCTGCCAGTATATACCATAATGCGCCGCAGACAGCGAAGAAGGAAATTATTGAGCTTCTTTTCCTGGTAGTTGTAAATTGCCCATGTTTCACAGCCATACAGCAAGGTAATGAGAACACAGGCCTTACAAACCATCAGCTATGTCCCAAGGTCAGCTTGGTGTTATCCCATGCGCATTTCGTGAGTCAGCCAAAGGTGGTTTCTGCTTTCACTATGCATGTATCGAGGTTTGCATCAAGGGACAGATTGTCTCTCATTGTGGACCCAAGTTGCAGAAATTGCTAACCACTTCCAGTGTGGTGTTATTTAGTGTGATCAGGGGCAGAGGTGCAACATCTTGTCCCATGACCACGATTTTCTAGACACTTCTGGTCAAGGAGAACAAGTTACAAGCAGTCCATGAGCATTTGTAGCTGAGTTTTCATGTGACAGGGACTAAGTAAAAATGTTTCAGGTAACCCAATGTTCAACTGGAGGAAATATTGGCTCATCCCAGAATGGATGTCAAGTATGCAGTCTGACAACACAAAAAGTGGAGGAGAGTCAACATTTATCCCTCAACACAACTGAAAAGAAATTAATTGCTCATTTATCTTATTGCTGTTTATAGAACCTTTTGTTTTGTATAAATTAATTGCTGTGTTTGTCTACACACAAGTGACTATGCTTAAAAAGTGATTCACTGGCTGTGAAGCACTTTGCGATGTCCCAAGGACATGAAAGGTGCGGTATAAATGGTACGATCTTGCTTTTCTTTCTAATGCACATCTACCATACTCCAAAGTGTCACACCTTACCAAGGAAGACACAGCCATTGCATGCCTAAAACCTAATCCCTAAAAGCACACACTTAAGTTATACATGATTGTTGTTTAGCACCAAAGTTGTGCATCAACACTAACAGAATTTCTTATCCACAGCTGTTACATAAGTTTCTAAATTCACTTGAAAAAGCCCTTCAAAACACTCCTAAAGGGGATGCAGAGACGAAGTGGGCCCACGTCAGAGATGCCATCTATGACTCAGCAATGACCACCTTTGGCAAACGTGAGAAGCAGAATGCAGACTGGTTTCAATAGCACTTTGAAGAGCTGCAACCTGTCGTTGCCGCTAAGCACATTGCACTGTTGAACCACAAGAAAGCCACCAGCGAGTTAACATCCGTAGCACTTAAAGTGGCCAGAAGCGCTGCACAAAGAACAGCCAGGCGCTGTGCAAATGACTCTTGGCAACACCTATGCAGCCGTAATCAGCTGGCCTCAGACACCGGAAACATCAGAGGAATGTATGATGGCATTAAGAGAGGTTTTGGCCCAACCATCAAGAAGATCACCCCCCTCAAGTCTAAATCAGAAGACACGATCACTGACCAACGCAAGCAAATGGACCGCTGGGTGCAGCACTACCTAGAACTGTACTCCAGGGAAAATGTTGTCACTGACACCGCCCTCAATGCAGCCCAGTCTCTGCCAGTCATGGATGAGCTGGACAAACAGCCAACAAAATCGGAACTCAGTGATGCCATTGATTCTCTAGCCAGTGGAAAAGCCCCTGGGAAGGATGGCTTTACCCCTGAAATAATCAAGAGTGCCAAGCCTGCTATTCTCTCAGCACTCCATAAACTGCTTTGCCTGTGCTGGGATGAGGGAGCAGTACCATAGGACATGCGCGATGCCAATATCAATCACCCTCTATAAGAACAAGGGTGACTGCGGTGACTGCAACAACTGCAACAACTACTGTGGAATCTCCCTGCTCAGCATAGTGGGGAAAGTCTTCGCTCGAGTCGTTTTAAACAGACTCCAGAAACTGGCTGAGCGTGTCTACCCTGAGGCACAGTGTGGCTTTCGAGCAGAGAGATCCACCATTGACAAGCTGTTCTCCCTTCGCCAGCTACAGGAGAAATGCCGCGAACAACAGATGCCCCTCTACGTTGCTTTCATAAATCTCACCAAAGCCTTTGACCTAGTCAGCAGACGTAGTCTCTTCAGACTACTAGCAAAGATCGGATGTCCACCAAAGCTATTAAGTATCATCACCTCATTCTATGACTATATGAAAGGCACAATTCAGCATAGCGGTGCCTCATCAGACCCCTTTCCTATCCTGAGTAGCGTGAAACAGGGCTGTGTTCTCGTACCTACACTGTTTGGGATCTTCTTCTCCCTGCTGCTCTCACATGCGTTCAAGTCTTCAGAAGAAGGAATTTTCCTCCACACAAGATCAGACGGCAGGTTGTTCAACCTTGCCCACCTTAGAGTGAAGACCAAAGTACGGAAGGTCCTCATCAGGGAACTCCTCTTTGCTGACGATGCTACATTAACAACCACACAGAAGAGTGTCTGCAGAGACTCAGCGACAGGATTACGGCTGCCTGCAACGAATTTGGCCTCACCATCAGCCTCAAGAAAATGAACATCATGGGACAGGACGTCAGAAATACTCCATCCCATCAATATCAGTGACCACACTCTGGAAGTGGTGCAAGAGTTCACCTACCTAGGCTCAACTATCACCAGTAACCTGTCTCTCAATGCAGAAATCAACAAGCACATGGGAAAGGCTTCCACTGCTATGTCCAGACTGGCCAAGAGAGTGTGGGAAAATGGCGCACCGACACGGGACACAAAAGTCTGAGTGTATCAAGGCTGTGTCCTTAGTATGTTGCTCTACGGCAGCGAGGCCTGGACAACGTATGTCAGCCAAGAGAGACGTCTCAATTCATTCCATCTTCGCTGCCTCCAGAGAATCCTTGGAATCAGGTGGCAGGACCGTATCTCCAACGCAGAAGTCCTCGAGGCGGCCAACATCCCCAGCATATACACCCTACTGAGCCAGCGGCACTTGAGATAGCTTGGTCATGTGAGCCGCATGGAAGATGGCAGGGTCCCCAAGGACACATTGTACAGTGAGCTCATCACTGGTATCAGACCCACCGGCCGTCTATGTCTCCGCTTTAAAAACATCTGCAAACGCGACATGAAGTCCTGTGACATTGACCACAAGTCGTGCGAGTCAGTTGCCAGTGATCGCCAGAGCTGGTAGACCGTCATAAAGGCGGGGCTAAAGTGTGGCGAGTCGAAGAGACTTAGCAGCTGGCAGGAAAAAAGACAAAGCGCAAGGGGACAGCCAACTGTGTAACAGCCCCGACAACCAATTTTATCTGCAATGCCTGTTGAAGAGTCTGTCACTCTAGAATTGGCCTTTACAGCTACTCCAGGCGCTGCTTCACAAACCACTGACCACCTCCAGGCGCTTACCCATTGTCTCTCGAGACAAGGAGGCCGAAGAAGACTGTTGTTTAGCACCAAAGTTGTGCATTATCCCTGGATCAGTTGTAACACTCTAGTCCCTGAGTCAGTAAGGGTGTGGGTTCAAGTGCTGCATCAGGGACTTGAGCACAAAATCATGGCCGACACTCATGCAGTACTGGGGGAGCACTGTGCTGTCAGAGGTACCATCTTGAGGATGAGACATAAACCAAAGCCACTTCAACCCTCTCAGGTGGGCGTTATTTTGAAGAAGAACAGGAGAGCCCTCTCCAGGGTCCTGGCCAATATTTGTCCCTCAACAACACCCAAAAACAGATTTTCTCGTCATTAGCACTTTGGGATCTTATAAGCAAATTGGTAGTCATGTTTCCTCCAACAGTGACTACACTTCAAAAGTAGTCCTGAGGTCATGAAAGGTGCTGGATAAATGCAAGCCTTTATTTTCTTTTCAGGGTTATGCATGCACAGTAAAACACATGTTATTGCAGAACAGCAGGGTGGTGGCACATCAAAATGTTGCGCCTCATACAAGGATTCTTATATATTTCTGTTTATGACTCAATTCCATTCCAAAGTAAACTGCAGGAAACTGCAGTTAGCTAAATTATGTCATCGGGGGCTCATATAAATATTGCAACTGTGAAAATGTCAGATGCTTCCTGTGCCATTTAAAAAGCCAATTGGGAAAGTAAGTGCAGCGCACAATGGGAGGAGATCTATCATAACTGTTTTCCATCCAAACTTCCCGTTGATTGCACCAACTTCACATCAGTTTATCAGGCATACCCGATCAGAAACCCTACCATAAAATCATTAGTAAATCTAAATGCGATCATATCAATTAAGTTATATTAAAGTTGAAAATCTTGCAAAGTTTTTCTCTTATTGTTGGAAGAAAAATCATTAAATCTCTTACATTTCTCACCATCTTACGTGATTCCAGCACCATCATGCTCACACCAAAACAAATGTGAACACAGGAAGTTCTTTTGTCTGTACAGGAAATGGGAACACTTCGTCATGACTGAAGCACTGCCCAATCCTTAAAGATTGCTGCACTCATAGGAAGGCTAGACTATCTGCCAATGCAGCAATCGCCGTTCTTAAAGGAAGCAGTCTGTGCATGAATGAGCTAAAAGCCGGGGTGATGGGGAAAGGGACTAATGTCAACATTGTGTGATGCAGAGACTGTATACGGTTTACCCCAATGGTTCTCAAGCTGGGGTCCGCAGACTGCTGGGGGTCCGTCGAGACTTTCTGGGGAGTTCTGTGAAATAATCCCTCCAGCAGGCGAGAGAGCAAGGGAGAAAACAGAAGGAAGGAAAAAAGCAAGCCACCCAATTGATAGAAATTAATGGTGTTCGTCCCCCACAAGTAGCTGACAAGATGTCCACCCCCGCAGCTCACAAATACTCGGCCTTCTTCGCGGTGATAGGTGCCTCAGCTGCCATGATTTTCAATTGTGAATCTCGCACTTACTTTTGGTGGGAGCACAGGGGAGGTGGGAGGCCAGCTGCTGCTGGGATACTGAGAATCTGGGCTGGGTTTGCACAGATGAGTAAAATATTCCCGTGAATGACTCATTTAAATGTAATAGAATTGGAGGGAAGGAAACTGGTACCTCTATGGGAAGTTATTTAAAAAAAATTAAAATTCTAGCCTGCTTTGAACAAATTAAACATCTAAATATCAGGAGACTGTTTTTAATACTGATTTGGCCAATTGCTGTTTTTGTATTGGATGTGCCCTGTGAACTGATTGGGTGTGTATGCCATTAACAGGCAATCTTTATCCACATTAAAAGCAGTTCAGTGGCCATACGCTGGCATATTAGTGGAGTCGCACTTATCCTTTATCTTTGGTTTGTCTGGTCTGTCTCATCACTGTCTACATCAATGAAATAGTCTTCAAATTGCTAATCTCAGTAATTACTGTCTTTTTTAAAAAGCATTATTAAAATACTCTGTACCTGCAGCACTTTCGCATTATGAATCTTATATGGTATTTTCATTTTGTTTGATGATTACTAAGCAATTTGGAAAAGGGTCCTTCAACCAAAAGTGTTTGAGAACCACTAATCTAGACAACCATGTTTAGTGCTAGAGTTGGAGGGGTGATCTAAGCATTTTAAAAGCTTTTAGACAGCAGTAGTAATCAGCATTCTGGGCACACTTGTCTCAGTGACTTAGAGGAGGATCAAATGAAATGATCAGTAAATTGAGCAAAAACCTGGAAGAACAGACTCACACTGTGTGGCAATCTCACCTCATTGTCAATCAAGGAAATAACTAAGTCCACAGAACAGTGAAGAAGACCAATACAATGGTGATAAGCAAATGCCTAACCCCGGAAGTGAAAATTAAATTAAATGGATAAGTTCTGGAACAAGTGAAAAGATTCACATAACTCGGACAGGTTATCATAGACAATGGGAGATATGATTGTGAGATCTGAAGGAGAATTGAGATAGCTAAGATTAGCTTTGTCAGAATGAAGGACTTGTTAACATTAGAGAAACTCAACCTGAATCTTAGGAAAAGAATGGTGAGGTTCTACATTTTGTCATCTATGTTATATGCCTCAGAGACATGGACAACAAATAAAGACTATTGATAAGCTGAATGCATTTGAGATGTGGATGTATAGGAGGGTGTTGTGCATCTCCTACTCAGACAGAAAGACTAATGAGGAAGTGCTGGAAATGGCTGGAGAAAAGAGGAAATTAGTGCATAACATCAAAGAGAGAAAGATACAATACTTCAGTCACATCATTAGAGCAGAAGGTAGACAGAGACAATTACTGGACGGAAAGATCGACATGTAGGAGAGGGAAGCAGATAAGAAAATGGATGATGGATATATTGGTTTGGATGCAGTTGACCTATGCGGAATGTGTAAGGGCAGCACAGGATAGACAGAGGTGGTGATCCATTGCAGTCAACCTTCTGGGAAGATGATGACACCAAAGAATGAACAAGCATAACAGTATAAGGAACATAACACAGTCACTAAAAGATTAAAGGTGTGCGACACACAGGTGTATGGAAGACGTACATTTTTTTTTAGCATCAATATCAATAGCAAATATAGAAACTTGCCCTTGTAAAAAAAAAAAAATCTTTCACTGGATGTGGGCATCGTTGGCTAGGCCAGCATTTACTGCCCATCCCTAATTGCTCTTGAGAAGGTGGTGGCGAGCCACCTTCTTGAACCGCTGCAGTCCATGTGGTGTAGGTACACCCACAGTGCTGTTAGAGGGGAGTTCCAGGATTTTTATTTATATTTGTACACCAAAATGAAAAATAATGGTGTGGTCACCTTATGGATGTGTATATTGTATAATGAAAGCATTCTGAAACAAAAGAAATTCAACCAGAGCAAATTGATACATATATGCAATGATAAAAGCAAAATACTGCAGATGCTGGAAATCTGAAATAAAAACAAGAAATGCTGGAAATACTCAGCAGAGTTAACGTTTCAGGTCATATATGCAATGAATTGGCTATACTGTATACTTACTCATTCTCACTAATTGGAAGTAAACCATACCAGAAATGTCAACACCTAACTCAGTAACTTTTCATATGCGTTGATTTATCCACCGACTTCAATTTGGATTGCAATCTCAGTTCCTTCTCATTCTCATTATTCCTCCCCTGTCCCTGTACCATTCTCTTCTGGCCACTCTTTGATATTCCTTTTCCCCAATACATCTCTCATTGTATCAGCCATTCTGCACCCCTGCAATTCCTTCTCTCCCTGTCTTACATTCCGTCCCCCATGCTCCATTCCTCAGGTACCTATGAAAGTATAAGATCAGGAAAAACTACAGTCCATCTGGCCAATCCCAGAAATTAATATGTCTCAATTGCCTTCTAGGAGTAAGCTTTTGGCTTAACATTCCTGATTCTAAGTTAACACGTAGAAGGTTTGTGTCCTACTGCAGACACACCTGGTGAATAAAGACTTGACCTCCAGCTCTAAATTCTGGATTGACATCTGTTGGGTGTAGGTGCCTCCCTCCGACCATTTATAGGTTATGTGATCCCTAAAAGCCTTCAGCCACATAGGGCTAACCAGCTGGTACAATCTAGTTATGAAAACTACTAGTGTAAAAGATGTTAATACGTTCTCTAATAAGAACATGCCCCGAATAAATAAACAGCCTACTCCCTCAAATATCAATCCAATTCTTCCTTAAAATTTTCTCCACACACACTGCCACCTGGGTAGTGCATTCCACATGTTTACCAACCTTTGTATCAAGCAGTTAAAGCTAAACTATTTGTGCACCTTCCCTTTTCAAAGCTTGAGCTTATGTTCTCTGTTTCTGCAGTTTCTAACAATCTCAAACATTATTACCTAGAGTTACATAGAATATACAGCACAGAAATAGGCCATTCAGCCTAACCATTCTAGGTCAGCATTTATGCCCCATTCAAGCCTCCTCCTGTTGTTCTTCATCCAGCTCGATCAGCTTAATTCTCTATTCCCTTCTCCCTCATATGCTGATCTAGCCTCCCCTTAAATGCATCTATACTGTCCAACTCAGTTCCACATTCTCACCACTCACTGGGTAAAAAGGTTTCTCCTGAATTCCCTATTTTGATTTCTTGGTGACTATATTATCTTGCTGTCCTCTGGTTTTGCTCTTCCACACATGTAGAAACACAATCTCTGAGTCGACGTTATCAAAACCTTTCATACTTTTACAAACTTTTATTCGGTCACTCATCAGCCTTCTATTTTCAAGAGACCCAGCCTGTTCAACTTTTCCCGATTGGTATAATCTCGCAGTTGTGGAATCATTCTTGTAAATCGGTTTCGTGCCCTCTCTAGCACCTCTACATCCTTTTTACCATCAAGTGGCCAGAACTGCACACAGTATGCCAAATGTGTTCTAACCAAGGTTCGATACAAGTTTAGCAATAATTTTCTACTTTACAATTCTATCCCTCTAGAAATAAACTCCAGTGCTTGCTTTGTTTTTGTAACAGCCATTTTGAGCTGTGTCGCAACTTTTAGTGATTTGTGTATTTGTACTCCCAGAACCCTTTGCTCCTCTACCCCATTATTTTCCAAGTAATATGTGATTTTCTTATTTTTCTGAACAAAACGTAATACCGCACACTTATCTATGTTGAAATTCATTACATCACTGTTCAGTTTATATATTAGTTTAAGAATCTGAGTAATTCAATAATATCTCACATGAGCCTCCTCTTCTTCACCATGAACAATCCTATGATCTTTAACATCTCCTCTTGGCTTAGATGCCTTAGCTTGGTTTCAGCTTGGTTGCCTTCTTCTGCACTGCTTTCATTGCCTAGACATCCTTACTGTATAGCAAAACCCCACAGAGTATACCACATGTATTGCTTCCATTGCCTAGACATCCTTACTGTATAGCAAAACCCCACAGAGTATACCACATGTATTGCTTCCATTGCCTAGACATCCTTACTGTATAACAAAACCCCAGAGTATACCACATGTATTGCTTCCATTGCCTAGACATCCTTACTGTATAACAAAACCCCACAGAGTATACATGTATTGCTTCCTTTGCATAGACATCCTTACTGTATAACAAAACCCCACAGAGTATACCACATGTATTGCTTCCATTGCCTAGATATCCTTACTGTATAACAAAACCCTACACAGTATACCACATGTATACCATCAGTACCTTGAACAAACATATCACCACCTCCAGAGATTTGTATTTTAAATCCAATTTGGTTTCTGTATTGTTGTTGCACACTCCACAGTTGGTTCCACTGAGCTATCGACCAACACACCGACCCCTTTATGTCTTGTGTTGTGTCCTGTAATCTATAATCTTTTAGATTATATTCCCTCTGTTTATTTCCTTTTCATTGTCTTGTTACCTTAAATATCGTTTGCCAAACATCAGCCTTTCTTCCCAACCTACTCAAATACCTATTGTTACAATCCTGTTAGGGATCGTTAACGTTTAAAAAGAGAAAGTCGAATTCCCAGTTATTACTGAAAGAATTATGCCACAGGATTTCACATATTGAACAAAAGCTTTACTGTACTAAAGTTAAACAAAGCAAAACACCACTAACTTGACACTACAATTTGGAAACACTTACACTTTAAACTTAAAATCTTAACAGCACACTCCCATTTGACTTTTACTTACATCCCAAGAGGTCCCCTACATGATACAGGATCTTGGTGGTTTGTTCATTTCTCCTGGAACCAATCCAAAGCATACCATGACTCTTAAGAATTCACTTCGATTTTCCTTAATCTCTCAGCTGTCTTCCGAGGTTTGAGATATCCTGGAGATTCTCCCTCTAGCTTTGGTTAGGCAAATTCTCCAGTTCTCTTCCAACACCTCCCGAATCAGGCCTTCGCAGCTTGAGCATGGGCCTTACTTAAAACAGAAACACCCCTGGTTTCTGACGGCCTCTTTACTCCTGAGCCCAGTTGCTTTTAAAACCAACCACTTTCTCTGTGACCAACAGCCTGTCTGAAGCCAGCAGCTTTCCAAATGCCAACTGACTGTCTATGTCAACAAGCACCCAACAAACTAGGCGGTGGCCGAATGGTATTATCACTGGACTAGTAACCCAGAGACCCAGGGTATTGATCTGGGGACAGGGGTTCGAATCCCACCACAGCAGAAGGTGGAATTTGAATTCAATTAATAAATCTGGAATTAAAAGCTAGTCTAATGACGGCCATGAAACCATTGTCGATTGTTGTAAAAACCCACCTGGTTCACTGATGTCCTTTAAGGAAGGAAATCTGCTGTCCTTACCTGGTCTGGCCTACATGTGACTCCAGACCCACAACAATGTGGTTAACTCTTGCATGCCCTCTGAAATGGCCCAGCAAGCCACTCAGTTGTACCTAACCGCTACGAAGTCAATAAAAAGGAATGAAACCGGACGGACCACCCGACATCAACCTAGGCACTGGAAACGACAACGGCAAACCCAGCCCTGTCGACCCTGCAAAGTCCTCCTTACTAACATCTTGGGGCGTGTACCAAAGTTGGGAGAGCTGTCCTACAGACTAGTCAAACAACAGCCTGACATAGTCATACTCACAGAATCATACCTTACAGACTATGTCCCAGACACTGCCATCACCATCCCTGGGTATGTCCTGTCCCACCTGCAGGACAGACCCAGCAGAGGTGGCGGCACAGTGGTCTACAGTAGGGAGGGAGTTGCCCTGGGAGTCCTCAACATCGACTCTGGACACCATGAAGTCTCATGGCATCAGGTCAAACATGGGCAAGGAAACCTCCTACTGATTACCACCTACTGCTCTCCCTCAGCTGATGAGTCAGTACTCCTCCATGTTGAACGCCACTTGGAGGAAGCACTGAGGGTGGCAAGGGCACAAAACGTACTCTGGGTGGGGGACTTCAATGTCCATCACCAAGAGTGGCTCGGTAGCACCACTACTGACCGAGCACTAAAGGACATAGCTGCTAGACTGGGTCTGCGGCAGGTGGTGGGGGAACCAACAAGGAAAAACATACTTGACCTTGTCCTCACCAATCTGCCTGCCGCAGATGCATCTGTCCATGACTGTATTGGTAGGAGTGACCACCGCACAGTCCTTGTGGAGACGAAGTCCCGCCTTCACATTGAGGATACCATCCATCGTGTTGTATGGCACTATCACCGTGCTAAATGGGATAGATTTCGAACAGATCTAGCAATGCAAAACTGGGTATCCATGAGGCGTTGTGGGCCATCAGCAGCAGCAGAATTGTACTCAACCACAATCTGTAACCTTTTGGCCCGGCATATCCCCCACTCTACCATTACCATCAAGCCAGGAGACCAACCCTGGTTCAATGAAGAGTGCAGGAGGGTATGCCAGGAGCAGCACCAGGCATACCTCAAAATGAGGTGTCCACCTGGTGAAGCTACAACACAGGATTACTTGCATGCCAAACTGCATAAGCAGCATGCGATAGACAGAGCTAAGCGATCCCACAACCAACGGATCAGATCTAAGCTCAGCAGTCCTGCCACATCCAGCCGTGAATGGTGGTAGGCAATTAAACAACTAACTGGAGGAGGTGGCTCCACAAATATCCCCATCCTCAATGATGGGGGAGCCCAGCACATCAGTGCGAAAGATAAGGCAGAAGCATTTGCAACAATCTTCAGCCAGAAGTGCCACGTTGATGAGCCATCTCGGCCCCCTCCTGAAGTCCCCAGCATCACAAATGCCAGTCTTCAGCCAATTCGATTCACTCCGCGTGATATCAAGAAACGACTGAAGGCACTGGATACTACAAAGGCTATGAGTCCTGACAATATTCTGGCAATAGTACTGAAGACCTATGCTCCAGAACTTGCCGCACCCCTAGCCAAGCTGTTCCAGTATAGCTACAACACTGGCATCTATCTGGCAATGTGGAAAATTGACCAGGTCTGTCCTGTACACAAAAAGCAGGACAAGTCCAACCCGGCCAATTACCGCCCCATCAGTCTATTTATTTATATTTAGAGATACAGCACTGAAACAGGCCCTGCGGCACCAAGTCTGTGCCGACCAACAACCACCCATTTATACTAACCCTACATACTCTCAATCATCATCAAAGTGATGGAAGGTGTCATCAACAGTGCCATCAAGCAGCACTTGCTTAGCAATAACCTGCTCAGTGATACCCAGTTTGGGTTCCGACAGGGCCACTCAGTTCCTGACCTCATTTCAGCCTTCGTTCAAACATGGACAAAACAGCTGAACTCAAGAGGTGAGGTGAGAGTGACTGCCCTTGACATCAAGGCAGCATTTGACCGAGTATGGCATCAAGGAGCCCCTGCTAAACTGGAGTCAATGTGAATCAGGGGGAAAACTGTCTGCTGGTTATACCCAGTGCAAAGGAAGATGGTTGTGGTTGTTGGAGGTCAATCATCTGAGCTCCAGGACATCACTGCAAGAGTTCCTCAGGGTAGTTTCCTACGCCCAACCATCTTCAGCTGCTTCATCAATGACCTTCCTTCAATCATAAGGTCAGAAGTGGGGATGTTCGCTGATGATTGCACAATGTTCAGCACCATTCGCGACTCCTCAAATACTGAAGCAGTCCGTGTAGAAATGCAGCAAGACCTGGACAATATCCAGGCTTGGGCTGATAAGTGGCAAGTAACATTTGCGCCACACAAGTGCCAGGCAATGACCATCTCCAACAAGAGAGAATCTAACCATCCCCCCCTTGACATTCAACGGCATTACAATCACTGAATCCCCCACTATCAACATCCTGGAGGCTACCATTGACCAGAAACTGAACTGGAATAGCCATATAAATACCGTGGCTACAACAGCAGGTCAGAGGCTAGGAATCCTGAGGCGAGTAACTCACCTCCTGATTCCCCAAAGCCTGTCCACCATCTACAAGGCACAAATCAGGAGTGTGATGGAATACTTTCCACTTGCCTGGATGGGTACAGCTCCAACAACACTCAAGAAGTGCGACACCATCCAGGACAAAACAGCCCGCTTGATTGGCACACCATCCACAAACAAACATTCTTTCCCTCCACCACTGACGCACAGTGACAGCAGCGTGTACCATCTACAAGATGCACTGCAGCAACGCACCAAGGCTCCTTAGACAGCACCTTCCAAACCCGCGACCTCTAGCACCTCGAAGGACAAAAGCAGCAGATGCATGGAAACACCACCACTTGCAAGTTCCCATCCAAGTCACACACCATCCTGACTTGGAACAATATCGCTGTTCCTTCACTGTTGCTGGGTCAAAATCCTGGAACTCCCTTCGTAACAGCATTGTGGGTGTACCTACCTCACATGGACTGCAAAGGTTCAAGGCCGCTCACCACCACCTTCTCAAGGGCAATAAGGGATGGGCAATAAATGCTGGCGTAGCCAGTGACGCCCACATCCCATGAATGAAAGAAAAAAAACACCTGACCCAAAAGGCATCTCCCTAGCAACATCTATCTCCATAGCAGAGTAGTACACGTGGGATGTCCCCGAAAGCAATTTAAGCTAATTACCTCCAACTCCCAAAACATCTCTTTGATTCCTGATACCCACATGAATAACTGATGTGATAACAATGACAGAGCAATCTCTTCTAGACTTTCTGGTTCCAACTTCTAACTAAACAAGGACACCTGCTGTTTATGGCTCTCACCTCTCTAACTCCGTCTCTGTTAGCACTCATGGAGAGATCTTTGAACTTTAAATCTTGGGTGGTCTGCAATCTTTTGAAATTCTTACAGCTACACAATTAATTTCCCAAAACTAAAAGTGAGTTGTAAAATATTAATATAACCATGAACTAGGTGACTGTAACACTATGTATTAATTGTCTGTTCTCTAATGTTTAAAATCCTTCACCCCACAAATTTGATGATATATGCAAACTTCGTTTCTGTCCTAAGCTCCAAATCACCTATTAAATATAAAAATTCCACGTCATACTATCTCAATGAGAAATGTATTATAAAACAATCAGCATTTACCTGCAGTACCAGTTAAACTTGTAGGTGGTGCTGTGATGCATGGAAGATGGCAGGATCCCCAAAGACACATTGCACAGCAAGCTCGCCACTGGTATCAGACCCACCAGCCGTCCATGTCTCCGCTTTGAAGACGTCTGCAAACGCAACATGAAATCCTGTGACATTGATCACAAGTCGTGGGAGTCAGTTGCCAGCGTTCGTCAGAGCTGGCGGGCAGCCATAAAGACGGGGCTAAATTGTGGCGAGTCGAAAAGACTTAGTAGTTGGCAGGAAAAAAGACAGAGGCGCAAAGGGAGAGCCAACTGTGTAACAGCCCCGACAAACAAATTTCTCTGCAGCACCTGTGGAAGAGCCTGTCACTCTAGAATTGGCCTTTATAGCCACTCCAGGCGCTGCTTCACAAACCACTGACCACCTCCAGGCGCTTATCCATTGTCTCTCGAGATAAGGAGGCCAAAAAAGAAGAGGTGCTGTGATGGAGATTTTCAATGTCAAATGTCACATAGTGCTGGATTTGGTGGAGCCAGCGGGATTCCCGATGCCAGGACAAAAAGGCGAGGGGGATCCCGCCTCAACCCTTTGGAGTGCACCCCCCCCCCACCCCCACCACGAATTTAATGGTGCTTGGGGAATTATCTACCCAGCACCAGGGTCCCCGCCCCTTTAAGGACGGGGATCTCACCTCCAAGAGCTGCCGGCCAATCAGAGGGCCAGTATTGGCAGCACCACCGGAAATGGTGGCCACTGCCAGTACTACACCAGACCTGGGACCAGGTCCAGCACTGGAGCCCCAGACCCCAGTTAAGTGTTGCGGGGTTGCTGGGGCCAGTCCAGTAGGTCCCGGCAAGGGGTTGGGGTGGGGGTGGGTGGTCGTTGAGGGCAGTGGGAGAGTTAATGGAGGGGCAGCCTTTGCCATGGGGGCCCTCTATTTGCAATCTGTGCCCCATGGAGGAGGACCACCATCCCCACCCCCCACAGGGAGGCCACCTTGTTTTACTGGGCGACTTTCCTCCATGGCAGAGTCCCCCCTGGTCGATGGGGTAATTCCAGCAGCGGAGAGGAGTGGCCCTTAAGTGGCTAGTAACTGGCCATTTAAAGGACTCAACTGGCCTCTGGGCGGGAAGATCATCTTCGACCTTTCCCGCCTCTGACTTAATTGCAGGGTGGTGGGAAGACGACAGGGTCTCCGCCCCCTGCCTTCCGACACTATTTTATGGGCCCCCCTCCATCTCCCGTCCCATCTCCCAGGGGCCCATTAAATTCTGTCCATAATATTAGCTGTATAGTGTGCCAGTCCACCTCCTGTGCTGTTGCCATATTAAGTTAGTGAATATGTTAACTCTGTAACCTTTGTAAATTCTCTCTCTCTCTGGTTTGCTGCTTCTCTAACTCTTCTGGCTCGTCTCAGTCCTCTCTTCTGCTTTTCTTTCAAGTGGAGGTAATGAGGATGTGACTTTCAAAATTCAACTTGTGTTCTTTTAAAAAAGTTAGAACAAGGAAAAAAGCTGCCTTTTTCTACTTGTGCCTTACTTCTCCAGTGGCTCATTAACATGAGAAATTAGAATCACTTTCACTGCAGCAATGATCTTTTCTGTCAAAAACAGTGAATAATCAGCTCACTTCAGATTTCAACTGGCATTTTGTTTCTGAAAACTGAAATAGTATTGAATGGAGAAATATTTCTTTCTCTCCATCCCTCTTTTAGTTTAATACATTTTTTGAAATCTGTAGAACACGAAACAAAAGCATGTGTCGAATTGGAGCTCTCTTAATTTCTCTCTCCCACACTTCTCAGTGTTTCTTTTAAAAACAGAATGTCATTGCTACTTCAATAAAGTTTTTGACATCTGACCTCTTATTTGTCAAAATTATGTGGAGAAACTGGACAGAAAGTGCTTCAAGGTGAAGAAACCTTATCTCATCAGCACCACTAGCTGAGCAGTGCTAACACATCCCTGGAAATTAGGTATCAGACTACACAAGCTCAGCTCAGAGACAGCCCTGGGGCAAGATTATCAAATGCAAACCCACATTTTTGGGAGAGCTTTTATCTTCAATAAAAACTTTAATTGGGCATTTGCAGGCACTAGAGATAAATTTAATTCCGTTTTTGTAAAATGTATTTCAGTTTTTATTTTGCATAAACCCTCATTTCAAAGTTACAAATGTCAGTTAAAGGGCAGAAACAATTAAGTGAGTTCTGGCCATCCAATGATCAGATTGCATGATCTTGAAGTAATATACCCCAACTATAAAACAGAAGCTGATGTGTGTCATGATGTTAACACCTTCAACATCGAAAGTACCTATCTTACCCACAGGACCAATAGGTACTGCAATGAGGTTTCAGTGAAACACACACTGCCTCTAAAAGCATGTTTCAAACCTGGTCAGGTCAGCTGAATAAATCCTGGGTGTTATATGGTTCTTTATGCTGCACCATTTGGACTCTAGCCAGAGAGGTTCTTAGACTGTAGTGTTTAAACATAAATTTTTATTGTATAGTAACTATTGGCCTGCGTGTCTCCTTCAAAGCCATGCTGTAACTGTTCTCAAATCTCTCCCACATGATCTCTTACCTCATCCTGGCGGGTGGTACCATTTACAGTCTGTCAAGATTAACCCTTTCACTACACTGGGGGCTCAGCCTGTGGCTTGTCTGGAAGTTTCGAGCAAAGCATGAATCTCTGACTCCTGATAACCACTCTTCCCCTTCTTTCCCCCACTTTACCTCCCTCCCTGATTCATTACTTCAGTGCGTAAAAACAAAAGAATCAGGCACATAGAGATAAACGAGTACTCGTAGGGGCAAAGGGAAAGCTACCCAGAGACCAAAATCGATCAACCAAGACCACCCCTTCACCTCCCCCACCCAACATCTTCCAGCTGATAGTAAAGACAGGGCTGGAGTAGAGAGAAGGACAACTCAGCATCTCTGCTCCCCACCTCAGATGAAAATACAGGTCAACCCTCCATGCCTTTGCTCCCTCAACCATACCCACTCCCTCTCTCCCTTCACTCACTCCCTCATCCACCTTCCTTGCCTCCTCCTCCTTCCCTCTTTCCCAGTGTATTATCCCACTGCCCTGTAATTCTTCTAGACCTGAAAATTGCATTTGGTTCCAATTCGACACGTATAACATCCTGGGAGCTCAACTCTTTATTTAATTTGTAAACTGCAAAGGCCCCAGCACTAATTTCTGTGATAAACTTGCCTAGTCAATGCAGTTCTCTTCACAAGCAACAAGCACATTTTCCTTTCTCTGGTGCAGTCAATTTTTAATCCAAATCAGAAGTTTACCTTCTATTCCATGATTTCCTTATTGTGTATTGTGTGGCATAATATTGAAAATTTTGCTGAAATCTAAATGCATCACATCTGTAGAATTTCTATCAACAAGGTCCATAAATTAAATTAACTTTGCAGTTAAGGAACTTCATTTTTTAAAATCCGAACCAAACCGTACAATCCTGTGATGTGAGCAGACTTACAACAATCACCACTATCAACCTCAAAATAATTTTCTGATCTTCTTGCACCAAAAACTCACTGTCAGCATCTCACCAAGTTGGACTGTCACAATTCTCTCTCTCTCTTCCCTACTCTCATATTCCTTTTCTTCCTCACCCCATATCATGTTCTTTTTCTCCTATTTACGACTTACTTTCTTTACTGCTTATAGTCATTCTTCCATACTCTTATTCCCAATTCCACCCTCTTTCTCATGTATTCTTCTGCCCTAATCTCAATCGTTCTCCAATATCTTTCTCTCATTCCTTGTTGCATCCACTTTCTCATTCCTTGGCTGTTTTTGTCCTTCTCTCATTTCTTCTTTGCTCATGTTTTATTCACTCTCTTCCTTTCTGTCACACACATTTGTCATCAGTGGGTTTTTATAAACCAGTGATGCTTCCATCTAAGGCAATGGCATTCAGCTTTTTCGCTGCTGCAGATGCCAATTGCCCTGAAGGTTTGTGCTTGTAGCAGCAGCAGTGTTGCTTTATTTTTGTTCTTTTATCATGTTCTGAAACAGGCAGGTTCCTCACTGAATATGGTAACACATGCAGATTAGAACTGGCTAAATAGTAAAAAATTCCTCAAAATTATTAACATAAACTAGTTTATAATAATAATAATGATAAATCCAAGGGACGCCAACTTGAATCGATATGGCAGACAACAGGTTTAGCTATTCTGGCTGGACCACACAGAGCACTGTTGGGTCCTGCTTTTGTCTACTAAAACTGCTCACTATTCCAGGATCACCTTGGAATGCAAAGATAAACCCAGCTTCTTTTCTCTACTGCAAACCTCTAACATTAAGTGCAAGGAACTCATGAACTTCTTTGTCATTAAGATTGAGGTCATCCGATCAGCTGCCTTTCCACTTCTCTCCCTTCCCCTAGCCTTCGCCCTGCCCGAGCCCTGAACTTGTATCTTTCTTTAGTCCCTCTCCTATCTCCCCTGATGCCCCCTCCAAGCTCATCTTGTCCATGTGGCCCACCTCCAGCTCCTCAGCACTATCCCCACTAAACTGCTGACCACCCAATTTCTCTTCTTGGTCCCCACGTTAGCTGGTATTGTTAACGGTTCTCCTTCTTCAGTTACTGTCCCTCTTTCCTTAAATCAGCCATCATCACTCCTCTCTTCAAAAAACCAACCCTTGACCCTACCGTCCTTGCAAACTACCACCCAATTTCCAACCTCCCTTTCCTGTCCAAAATCCTTGACCATGTTGTCATCTCCCAAATCCGTGCCTAGCTTTCCTGGAACTCCATGTTTAAATCCCTCCAATCAGATTACTCCCTTACCACAGTACCAAATTGGCATTTATCAAAGTCATAAATGATATCCTATGTGGCTGTGACAAAGGTAAACTATTCCTCTTCGTCCCGTCTGCAGCCTTTGACACAGTTGGCCAAACTATCCTCCTCCCAATGCCTTTCCACCATTGTCCAGCCAGGAGGGACGACACCCACCTTGTTCCATTTTATCTATCTAATCGTAACCAGAGTATCACTTGCAATGGCTTCTCTTCCGACTCCTGCACCATTACCTCCAGTGTCCCCCAAGGATCTAGCCTTGACCACCTCCTATTTCTCAGCTACATGCTGCTCCTTGGCAACATCATCTGAAAACACATCAGTTTTCACATGTATGCTGATGACATGCAGCTCGAACTCACCATCACCTTGCTCAACTCCTCCACTGTCACAAAATTATCAGACAGCTTGTCCGACATCCAGTATTGGATGAGCAGAAATTTACTCCAATTAAATATCGGGAAAACCAAAGCCATTGGGCTGGATTTTACTGGCAGCGTTATGAACCCAACATCAAGACTATTTCCAGATTCCACTTGAGGTCCTTGCACAACGTCCATCAGTATTTTGCAGTAGGTGACCAATTAGTGGCTTGCCTGCGTGATCACCACACAATTAGGGATTGTGAGCGCATTCAGGAGCTAGACATGGTGGGCCCTATTTATCAGGCACCCATCAGCCATCAATGTGGCTGCAGGCAGACTGCATCATTGCAGAGTGTGCAATAGTGGAGAGCAGCAATGTGGCAGGCAGTCATGTAAGGGGAGCCCCACAATTCAGCACAACCTCCCTGGAGGTTCTGATAGAGGTGGTGAGAGTCAGCAGGCACGTTTTATGTCCTGAAAGCAGCAGGAGGAAGCCTGCCAGCTAGACTAAGCAGCCATGGTTGGAGGCGACGAGAGAGGGCAGCAGCTGCAGTGTGGTGGGCTGGACATGCGTCCAGTGCAGGAAGCACTTCAATGACCTTCTGAGTTTTGACAAGGTGAGTAAGATGCAATGCCCAGCTTTCAGACATGAAGTAAATACATGCTGAGCCCAACTCTGAGCAGAAGGGCCCCAAGACAGGCATCCCCTGGGAACACTTATGACGTGTGTTCATGTCGACTCCTCACCTGAGGGAAGGATTCACAGCAATGTAGCTTTTGGAGGATGTAGCGTTAAAGCCATGCATGTGGAACTTGAAATTATAAAATTGTTCATAATCAATACAAATGTACAATCTGAAATATTCTGAACGGCTGGAATAATGGATGTGCACCTTCCAGTCACTGACATTACAAAATTAAATGCACACTGCAGGGGAATTCTTGAGTGTACAGAATGAATATTGTACAGGTCCTAGGCTTTGATCTATCGATCCTTCCTATTTGTTAAATAATCCTCCATCGCTCCCACCTAATTAAGATGCTCTGAAGGAGTAGTTACATTACTTCACTAAGCATCATCAAAAGATGTAAAATATTCAGTGTGAATTTTACACTTATTTTGGCATATTTGATTAGAAAAATCTATATCATTTAAAGTTTTGAGGCAAAACAATCTTTTTTCTAACCAGGTTACTTCTGGTTTTCTGGCCAAAATAAATTTCAAAAATAAACATATTTTGTAACACCTCCCTCATCAGCTACTTCTTTAATCAGACTTATGTATAAAAAGTTATTTAATATTCAATGTTGCTTCTGGGCTCCTGCCCCCACAACTCCCCTGCCTCAACACTTTTGTTTTATGTTTACTACAACATAGACAGACCATGTCCATGAATGAAAATCTTCATTATATATATACACCACAAATGAAATAGCATGCATGGAATTAACAAGTACCCTCTGATTATGATATACAATGCAGCAGAGATCATATGTGATGCACACTATGTCTCTCATTGTCAAGGATCCATACTGGGACTCTTCATTTTTTATTCTCTATAAAAGATTTGGATATCAGCAAAAGCAGAATGATATTGATATTTGATGTGTCAGGCAACCGCACCCCCTCCCCCCACTCCACCTGACAAGACTGAGGCACATATTAATTCGTCACATGAACAAAAACTTAACACTGCAAGCCCTGACTGGAAGGACATTTGCATAGTACCAGACAATGTTGAAACAATGGGGACCCCAGCAATTGCTTCCCCAATATACAGAAGTGACCAAACCAGTTTTAGTCACATGACTAGTTGGCTGGAGTTTTGAATTTGAACTTACAAAGGATCTAAACTCAGAACGCCATGTGCTCATGGACTGAAAACATCTCTCCTGTCTGCCTGCCTTCGTCTCTTCCCACGGAACTGAATCTTGTGAAAGCATGTGAAACTCAACAGAGAACAGTTTCCTATGCGAACAAGGTTTTTTTAAGAAGACTACTGGGCCCCAATGAAAGACAAGACCATATCTTCAAACAAGGACTACAGTGAGCTCGAGAAACAGTAACAAGATATTGCTTCAGACTGTTCTACATATCTTTTCTTTTGCTCTTTTCCGTCCCTACCTGCCTGTTAATATTGCAGTGCATGCTGGCGTGGGTGCGTCGTATATCCGTAGGCATGAACCGCATTAGAGTTTAAGTTTAAGGTTTAATAAATTTCATCTTTCTTCTTTAAACCAAAGAAAGGCTGTTTGTGCTCATTCCTTTGCCTTGTAATTAGAAAGTTGTGAACAAGGATTCACAAAGGCGGAGCTCAAAACACAGTGTGTTTAAAAATAAAACCCTGTTACAATAAGACCAGGTGAAGATAGTAAGAGACCCATAGACACCTTTTGCATCTGATCGTAACAGATGATACCAAGTTAGGAGGCATGATAAACTGTTAGGAAGAATACAGGGAGACAGAGATAGATTAGTAAAAATAGGTGGCAGACACAGTTCATGCAGAAATATGTGAAATAATGTAACTGGGAAAAAGAACAGATAAATATTGTATAAACTTTTTTTCTCTTTACGCATTCTGGACCCCTCTTCTATCGCCATGCCTCCTTTCACTTCCTCACTCTCAGGTACCCGGCCCTCCCAATTCCCTACCCTAGCCCTTCATGCTCTCTGCCACTGTCCCAGGCTTCACTTCATCAGTGCCTCACTTGGCATTTTCTGACAGTCTCATGGAGGTACTTGGCGCTGGCTCATTAAGAGAAGCCACCCTGATTACCCCAGCCCACTCTTTCGTGACCTTCCCGACCATTTTGCCCGCTGGGGGCTATTCTTGCCAATCTTCTTCCTGTCCAACTCACCTCTCCCACTGCTGACCCTGTGGACTCTGCCAGCGATCACCTCCCACCATCCCTCTAAGTATCTCCTTCCAGAATGTCCGTTCACTTGTGAACAAGGCCTTGCCATCCATGAACTTAATGTGATGATTGCATTGACATCATGGCCTTAACAGATACCTGGCTGAGGGGTGATGACAGCTTGTCCCTTAATGAAGCCTCCTTGCCTGGCTACATCTTCCACCACTTGCCCCACCAAGACTGTCACGGTGGTGATGTGGCACTTATCACCAGGTCACACCTTGTTCTGACCCCTACTCCTCTGATACTTTCTCCTTCTTTGAGCATCTCACCTTGTTCCACCCCTCTCACCTCTCTTTCAAAATCATCATTCTCTACCGCCCTCCCAAGTATGATAAAAATTTTCTCACCAAGATAGTTCACTGCTTTCCCCCCTCTGCACCGAACAACTGCTCATCCTCAGTGATTTCAACCTCCATCTCAACTCATCATGCTCTCTCTCCTCTGAGTCACTGCCCTCTTAACCTCCCTAAATCTATCCCTCCAAGTAAACTTCCAAACCCATATTCATGGCCATCCTCTTGACCTTGCCATCTCACATGGTCTTACAAGTCCCACAATTTCAATTACAGGCAAGTCCATCTCTGATCACTTCCTTGCATCACTCACCTCCCATATCCTCCTTCCATGGCACAACCCTACCTTCTTCTGCATCCATCCCTGGAAAAAACTTTCCCCCAATTCACTTACAGCTGCACTTTCAAAATCCCAACTAGCCTTTGGCCCGCTGCCACAACATTTCTGCAGCTACTGATTTGCTCAACTGCACCCTCACCTCCACCTTTGATGCCCGAGTCCCCAGTAAAACCACACTCTCTCTCACCTTGGCTGTTCGCCACAGTATGGCCCTCATTTCCCACTGCCTTAAATCCATGGGACGCAGACTTGAAAGGATACGGCAGACAAACGCACTGCCAGAGCTGGCTGGACCACTTAAAACACTATCAGGTCTTGCTCTCATGTGCTAAAACTGCTCATTATTCCAGGATCATCCTGAAATGCAAAGCTAACCCCTGGCTTCTTTTCTCTACTGAAAACCATCTTCTTAAACCCCTCTCCCCTGTCCCCTGTCCCCTCCACCTTCACCTCCAACAATAAGTGCAAAGAACTCATGGATTTGTCATTAAGATTGAGACTATCTGATCAGCTGCCTCTGCCGCCTCCCTCCCTTCCACTAGCCCACCTTCCTCTAACGCTCACCCCGTCATAGACCTGAACTTGCATCTTTGTCTAATTTTTCTCCTCTTTCCCCTCATGCTCTCTCTGAGCTCATCTTGTCCATGAGACCTACCTCCTGCTCCCTCAATCCTATTCCCACTAAACTGTTGACCACCCAACATCCCCTCCTGGTCCCCACGTTAGCCGATATTGTTGACGGTTCTCTCTCTCTTCAGGTGTTGTCCCTTTCTCCCTTAAATCTGCCGTCATCACTGCTGACCTTAAAAAAGCAACCCTTGACCCCCACCATCCTTGCAAACTACCATCCCAACTACCACCTCCCTTTCCTCTCCAAAGTCCTTGAACCTGTTGTCACCTTCCAAATCGATGCCCTTCTTTTCTGCAATTCTATGTCTGAATCCCTCCAATCAGGTTTCCGCTGCTGCCACAGTACCGAAACAACTCTGATCAAAGTCACAATTGACATCCTATATGACCATGACAAACGTAAGCATTCACTCCTCATCTTCTCAGCCTGTCTGCAGACTTTGACACGGTTCACCACACCATCCTCCTCCAATGCCTCTCCACTGTCATCCAGCTGGGTGGGACTGCTCTCACCCGGTTCCATTCTGATCTATCTAATTGTAGCCAGAGAATCACTTGAAATGGCTTTGCTTCATGCTCCTGCATCTTTACGTCTAGTGTCCTCCAATGATCTATCCTTGGCACCCCCCCCCCCCACTCCTATTTCTCATCTGCATGCTGCCCCTCAGTGACATCATTCGAAAGTAAATCATTAGTTTTCATACGTACGCTGATGACACCCAACTCTACCTCACTATTCCCTCTCTCGACTCCTTCACTGTTGCTAAACTATCAGATTGCTTATAGTACTGGATGAGCAGAAATTTCCTCCAATTAAATACTGGGAAGACTGAAGCCGTTGTTTAGTGTCCCCACTGCAAACTCCATTTCCTTGCTACTGACTCCATCTCTATCTCTTGCAACAGTCCAAGATTAAACCAGTCTGTTTGCAACTTTAGTATCATATTTGACCCCGAGCTGAGTTTCTGACCTCATATTCACACTATCACCAGGACTGCATATTTCCACCTTCGTAACATTGCCCGACTTCGCCCTTATCTCATTTTATCTGTTACTGACACCCTTATTCATGCCTTCATTACCTCAAGACTTCATTATTCCAACCCATTCCTGCCTGGTCTCCCACATTCTACTCTCCACAAACTTGAGGTCATCCAAAACTCTGCTGCCTGTGTCTTAACTTGCACCATGTCTCTGCACTCGCAGATTTATATTAGCTCCCGGTCAAGCAACATCTTTGATTTTAAAATTCTCACCCTTGTTATCAAACCCTTCCATGAGTTCAGCCCTCCCTATCTCCTTCAGACCCACAACCATCCGAGATATCCGCATTTCTCTAATTCTGGCCTCTTGTGCATCCCCAATTTTAAACACTCCACCATTGGTGACCGTGCCTTCAGTTGCCTGGGCCCTAAGCTCAGGAATACCCTCCCTACACCTCTCCGCCTCACTTTCCTCCTTTAAGACACTCTCTAAAACCTACCTCTTTGACCAAGCTTTTGGTCATCTGACCAAATATCTCCTGGCTCGATGTCATTTGTTGTATAATGTTCCTACAAAGCACCTGGGGACATTTTATTACATTAAAGGTGCTATATAAATGTAAGTTAGTGATGTTGTAACCTAAAGAGGAAGATCCTTAAACTGCAGCATTACAGAATCTAGGATTCAGATGTATAGACCATTAAAAGGAGAAAGGGCAGATACAAAAGGCAAAAATAATTCTGAACTTTACACATGGGCACATTAAATGTAAAAGCAAGGAAGTGATGCTGAATTTGTACAAGATGTCTATTAGATTACTGTTGGAATATTGCCTACAGTTCTGACCACAGAAATGAAATTACAGTCATGGGAATAAAGCAGAGTGAAGATTCACAAGTGTAATACTAGGAATGAGAGGATAAAATCATGAAGAAAAGCTTGTAAAAAGATGGGATTTCTTTTACATATTGGAAGACAGAAGTTTAGTGGGGGAGATCTAATAATAGAGGTTTCAAAATTACAAAAGGCTTTGGGGAAGTGAAAGAACATTTCCACAGTTGGCAAATTGATAGCAAGGAAGCAGAAATTAATTATCACCAAAGGGGGAGTTTTATCACATGTGGCTACTGAGGCAAAAACTATAACATTATTTGAAAGAGAATTGGTTAAGTATTTGAAAATGAATATAAAAGGTCCAGAAGAGTCACTGACCTGAAATGTTAACTCTGCTTCTCTCTCCACAGATGCTGCCAGACCAGCTGAGTATTAACAGTATTTCTTGTCTTTATTTCAGATTTCCAGCATCTGCAGTATTTTGCTTTTATATTATTATGAATATAAAAGGATATGTGTAAGGAGGAGGGAAGTAACCTTGGAGCTGAAAGTCTAGCATGAGCATGACCAAATGGTCTCTTTCTGTCCTGTAGTTTCTACGACAATCTTCTGAAGAATACACCCACTGTTCTAATGTATATACACACACATACACAAACACAGCACCAAACCTTATTCCAGTATACGGACACACAAGCAACCCTCTGATGCAGCATATACTGTAAATACAATCTTATCACATATTTCTATTTATCATTTGATATGCAGGCGTATTCACCTTCCTGCTTTAACCTTTTTGTTTTTACCTTTCTGGGGAAAAATTCTTTGCAAAGTGTAATGGACGCTTAATTGAAGAGAGATCAAATTATCGGACCCCAATTCTTTAGCACTGCAGAATATAAGGATTAATGTCCCAGCTCATTCTTGAAATCTAATTTCATATCATACCTACAACTACACTGAAAGCAATGAATTGTTAGGAACCAAATCTCATTATGTAAGAAATAATTATCATTTTTTATGAAAGGTTAATTAATTTCTCATTTGGGAATGCCAGAGCTTTTGGGCTACCCACTGAGGACATGTGAGACACCTGTGAGAAAACCCCGCACAGATGCAGAGAAGAGGTACAACTCCAGCCATGGGATATCATGAGCAACCATAGAGCCATTAGTCTGCTCAAGATGAAATTCAGGTGCCTAGATCAGTCCAGTTGAGCCCTTCAGTATGCCCCGGTGAGGGTCCCACATATCGTGGTGGTCTGCTGTGCACATCACAACCTGGCACTGCAGAGGGGGGAGCCAATAAGCATCATCCAAAGAGGACAACAAGAAGCATACTGCCTCCTTGAACAATGAGGACTGTGGGGAGCATAAATCCTCAGACAATGAGGAAGCGGAGGAGGAAGCTGGCCATGCAACGCCAGATGAAGGACCCCAGGGACAACAGGAGAGCTGCCATGAGATACATGCAAGGGAGGCTCACGATGTCCTTATACATTCGTGTTTCCTTTAATCCTTGCTGCCGCCTGTATATTGACCAATAAAGACTTAACTTATGCAGCCCTGTTGTCGCCTTCCTTCCTTCAGGAAGCATTCACTCATTGATCAGCTGTGCAGCACTGAGCTGGCCGGGATCCAGAGTTGACCCATCACAACATGATGTTTCGCCACCAGCCTCTTCACAGAGGCTGGGTTGAAACGAAGGGTCAAAGGCCTAATGGAAGAGGAGGAAGATCATGTTTGCTTTAGAAAAAAATTAGTGAACTTTACAGCAGTCATTACCCTTTCTATCTATAGCACACAATCACTGTGATAACCCAATGAATCTAGGTGCTCTTCCTCATTCTTTTGCATCCACTCTTACAAAATGCTCCCCTAGCTCTGGCAGCTTAGGTGGAAACAGGCTGCTGACCTTGCTGCCACTACAATGCACACGTCAGGGGTGTGATAGAATACTCTCCACGTGCCTGAACAAGTGCAGCTCCAACACTCAAGAAGCTTGACACCATCCTGGACAAAGCAGCCCGCTTGATCGACACCACATCCACCACCTAAAAAAGTCGCTTCCTCCACCATAGCTGAAAAATGGCTGCAGCGTGTAGCAACTACAAGATGCACTGTAGCAACCCATCAAGGATTCTCCGACAGCACCTTCCAAACCCACAATCTCTACCACCTAGAACGACAAGGGCAGCAAGCACATGGGAACACCACCACCTGCAAGTTCCCTCCAAATCACACACCATCCTGACTTAGAAATAATCGCCATTCCTTCATTGTCGCTGGGTCAAAATCCTAGAACTGCCCACCTAACAGCCCTGTGGGATTATGTTCACCATACAGACTGCTGCAGCACAAGAAGGCAGCGCACCACCACCTTCTTAAGTGCACTAAGAGCTAGATAATAAATATTGGCCTTGCCAGATACGCCCACATCCTGCAGCTAAGTATATTTTAAAAATGTATATCAGAGAGAACACGAAAGAGCTTACTTAAAGGAAGGATATCCTGTACCATTCAAGTAAGGAAGGGAAGTCCTGCATTGAGATATGGTACTTCAACCAGAGATGTCAAATACCAATGAAGTCCTACTCTAGAAATTTTGAAGTTAATTTCATCTTTTTTTAAGAACAAAACCCCACTTTGTAGCCTGAAGGATCAGCCTTTTTGGTTAATTCTTGTAGGCAGCTCTGCGTTTGAACCTAATCTCCACGAATGCATTTTAATCTGTATTTATTTTTTTCAGAGCATTATATTTTGTATATCTAATTCTATAGGAAACATGGAAATCAATTAAGACATTATTTAATATACATTACTTTCGGTTTGCTGAAAAAATGCCTATTTTCACAAGTCTTTTTGTTCAATTTTCATAGCATGGTCCACTCAATGAAATGACTTCAGCAACAAATTAAATCCGATTTTAGTCGTAAGCATGCCTCTCAAGACTGCGAATACAGGGAGCTAAACAAGCAGTCAGGTTTTACTAAACAAAAAGCTAGAAGGTTACAATGTAGCAAAATGGTTAGTGTTATTTTGTTTCAAACCAGCAAAGTAACCCACTAATGTGGGGATGCTGAGCATAGACACCAACATTTGCGTTGTTACATGATATGAGTTGTTTGAACTAAGTAACTTGAGCATAGCTGTTGTTCTGTTTGTTCACTTACTGTAAAATAAAGCCATTTAACAATTGGTTTGTGGCTTCATCCTACAAGTGGTATCTCAGTCCACATTTGTAGGTACGTGGGGCATGTCATACTGTTACACTCTTGGGTTATGTACAAGTAGATTTTGGGTGCCTCAAGTCTGCTTTGACATATAAGGGATAAGGGCTCCACTTACATAAGCAACCGACAGAGAAAATATGTGCAGCAGATGTAAATCTTTAACACTAACACTGGACAGTGGCACAGCCTCCCTTTCTTTCTTGCCACAAATTGCAGCAGATGATGATTCAGGCAATCATGCACATCAAAATTCACGGCCCATGATTCAGTCAGATGAAGCCTCATGCTGCTAGGGAGTCACACAATTGTAAGGCTGTCTGTACCCAAACCAGAAACAGAAATAGAGTTTAGCAAAATAGCTTTCCGAATCATGCTATCGGTGGCTGTTATCAAAAATGTTCCTGAACAGAACCAGAAGATGTTCCACTAACATGCGCTGTCGCATAACTTACTGACGTACAGAGGTCGACATGAAAATTTGCCTCTAAATAAGTCAAAATCAAATATGAAGATTTTTTTTGGCAGTCATTTGTACGGTATTCAGATTTAAAATCAGTATAAAGGAGGATTGTAACGTGATATAGAGTAAAAGCAGCTCTGATTCTGATGCTACAAACAGTAACATGTGTGCAAGGTTTGAACTTAGGCTAGAAATGGAGCTCATTAGAAAGGGATAGAGGAAGGAAAACTAAAAAGTAAGAAAACAAGACAGGACAGGATAATTGAGAAGTAAAGAGAAACAATTACACATTGCAAGAAAAATAAATGGGGGAAAAACAAACAGTAAAACAGAAAAATCTAATAACAGGAAAGACAGGAAGACTAAGACTTTTCATTAATGTTGTTCATTAAATGGTGAGAGAATAAAGAGAACTGATTGGTACTGAGCAATTAGATTTTTAACTTTGTGGAAAAAAATGTTTGCTCAATCAGGTGAAGCTGCTGGGTAATGGATAATGGGTCATTTTCATACCAAAAATCCAATGTTAGCATTGAACACTTCAAGATCAGATACAGCATGGCAAGCTCACTGTGCATTTCCCCTAAAATGTGGCTAACCCTGGACTTCAGAAGAACACTATGTACCAGGGTGACATGCTTCAATTTTCAACACCTGAACCCTCCAAGAATGACAGAATAAATCTAGAAATGTGACTGTTCAGTACATTTGTTCTACCCCAAATAAGGGCATTTATGTGGGTGTCAAATCTGTGCAGTGGTTATTTACTATGGCTGTTATGTAGGGTGTTGATGCTACCCGTTTGCATTTTCTAAAGCTACGTAGCACTAGTCCATATAAGTACCATACAAACGACTGCCAAGAAAGAACTTAACATTTGATTTATTTAGAGGGGAATTTTTAGTCCACATCTGCCAACTTAGAACTAAATTTGAGGCAGACATGCTGTAACATCTCCGCTCAGTCTGCAAGCAGGACCCCGAGCTTCTGGTTGCTTGCTATTTCAACACACCCCCCTGCTCTCATGCTCACATCTCTGTCCTGGGATTGCTGCAATGTTCCAGTGAATATCAACGCAAGCTCGAGGAACAGCATCTTATCTACCGATTAGGCACACTACAGCCTGCCGGACTGAACATTGAGTTCAATAATTTCAGAGCATGACAGCCCCCCATTTTACTTTCATTTTTAGTTTTTTTTCTTTTTTACATTTTTTACAATATTTTTTTTTGCATTTATTTCATTTCATCTTAGTTTGTTCAGTTTGCTTACCCACTGTTTTTTTTTTCAGGTTTGCACTTGCTGTTCAATATTCACTCCGTTAACACCTAATCTGTACTAATGCTTTGTCTTTCAACACAGCATTAACATATTGTTTGCCTTTGCTCCATGACCTTTTGGTCAGCTATGTGGACTTGTCCAATCTACACCTTCTCCTTTGTTATCTCTTGCCCCACCCTCACCTCACTTGCTGATAACCTGTGACTTTTCTAATATTTGTCAGTTCCGAAGGGTCACTGACCCGAAACGTTAACTCTGCTTCTCTTTTCACAGACGCTGCCAGTCCTGCTGAGTGGTTCCAGCATTTCTTGTTTTTATTTCAGATTTCCAGCATCCGCAGTATTTTGCTTTTATTATATGTAGGCCCATATCTACCATGGCTGGTCACACTCATTTCACACAAAATCCTCACAATTAGCAGACAAAAGAGACTTACAGCTAGTAATTCTGGGTTGGATATGAACCCAAGTCCCAGGAAAAAAAATGCCTGTATCTTATTCTGCTCTGGAACACTGCGGTAAGTTCTGGGCACCACACCTCAGGAAGGATATACTGGCCTTGGAGGGAGTGCAGAGCAGATTCACCAGAATGATACTGGTGCTAAAAGAGTTAAATTATCAGAACATGTTGCATAAACTAGAATTGTATTCCCTTGAATATATAAGATTAAGGGATGATATAACTGAGGTGCTTAAGATGATTAAAAGGATTTCATAAGGTAGATAGAGGCAGCCTTTTTTATTCGTTCGACATATGAGCATCGCTGACAAGGCCAGCATTTATTGCCCGTTCTTATTGCCCTTTAGAAGGTGGTGGTGAGCTGCCTTCTTGAAACGCTGCAGTCTATGAGAATAGGTACACCCACAGAGATGTTAGACAGAGAGTTCCAGGACTTTGACCCAGTGACAGCAAAGGAACAGCAATATAATTACAAGTCAGGATAGTGTGATTTGGACGGGAACTTGCAGGTGGTGGTGTTTCCATGCATCTGCTGCCCTTGTCCTTCTAGCTGGTAGAGGTTGCAGGTTTGGAAGGTGATGTTAAAGGAGCCTTGGCGAGTTGCTGCATTGGATGTTGTTTATGGTACACACTGCAACTACTGTGCGCCGGTGGTGGAGGGAGTGAATGTTTAAAGTGATAGATGGGGTGCCGATCCAGCAAACTGCTTTGCCTTGCATGGTATCGAGCCTCTTGAGTGTTGTTGCAGCTGCACTCATTCCAGGCAAGTGGAAAGTATTCCATCACCTTGTAAATGGTGGACAGGCTGTGGGAGTCAGGAGGTGAGTTATTCACCCCACAGAATTCCCAGCCTCTGACCTGCTCTTGTAGCCACAGTATATGACTGGTCCAGTTAAGTTTCTGGTTAATGGTGACCTCCAAAATGTTGATAGTGAGGGATCCAGTGATGGTAATGCTGTTGAATGTCAAGGGGAGATGGTTAGATTCTCTCTTGTTGGAGATGGTCATTGTCTGGCACTTGTATGGTGCCAATGTTACTTGCCACTTATCAGCCCAGTCCTGAATGTTGTCTAGGTCTTGCTGCATGTGGACATGGACTGCTTCAGTAAAGTAGTTGCGAATTGGTACTGAACACTCATCCCCACTTTTGGCCTTATGTCAGAGGGAACTTCATCGATGAAGCATAACTTCCTGGCTTTTGTACTCTTCGCCTCTATTTATAAAGCCCAGGATCACACATGTTTTATTAACTGCTTTGTTAACCTGCCTGCCACCTTCAAAGATTTATGTACAAACACTCCAAGACTTCTCTGTTCTTGCACCCCCTTTAAAACTGGACCATTTAACTTGTATTGTCCTTCCTCATTTTTCCTTTCAAAATGCATCACCTTGCACTTCCCTACAATTAATTTCATCTGCAATCTGTCCAACCATTCCACCATCCTGCCTTTGTCTATTATTAGCTTCCTCACTGTTTACTACAGTTCCAAGTTTTGTGTCATCTGCACATTTTGAAATTGTGTTCTATATCCCCAAATCATGAATATATATCAAAAACAGCAGTGGTCCTAACACTGAGCCCTTGGGGACAAGACTGTATACTTCCCTCCAGTCTGAAAAACAGCTATTCACCACATCTCTCTGATTTCTATCTGTCACGCTAACAAAGGGAACAGTGATGAAATATGAAATGAACTGGAGGAATTATGAAATAAAAGTCAACTGTTGAACTGAACCACACGAAAATGAACATATTTGTGCCACAGACAAAATGGAGTAGAGGTCAGGTGACCCCATCCTGTACTGCCAATAAAAAATATCTGGCTGCTGACGATGAAACCCATTATCCTCACCTGATGTAGCTTTGGGAAAAACACATTGAAATGTAAAACAGCCTATTCCATGCAAGCAACTCCTATCTGCAGAAATGGAGCAAACAAAGACCTTTGTAGACAGACTGCCTCTGCAGCCAAGATTAAAATAACAGGTGTGAAGTAGCACCTATTCATCAGAATGGATCACATTCAGACACGATCATGGAATAATGGTTCCCATATCCTGTAACATTTTATGAATCACCCAGGGGAGAGAGCCCTTAGTCACCTGACCAACACCCCAACCTGACAAATTTCTGCCTTAAAAGGTATCCCACGAGAGAGAGAGAGAGAGAGAGAGAGAGAGAGAGAGAGAGAGAGAGAGAGAGAGAGAGAGAGAGAGAGAGAGAGAGAGAGAGAGAGAGAGAGAGAGAGAGGCGGGGGGGGGGGGGGGGGGGGGGGAGAACAGCAGAACAGCCAGAGAAGGTCTTTTCAGGCAGAACAGCTGTGAGAAAGTTCCAGCTAAGCAGGAGCCCTGCTGATAATACTTTTTCACTACTCCAGCGGAGAAACTGCAAAGTGACTTTGAAACTCCTCCACCTGCGAAAGTGAGCTCATCCTTTTCAAGACAAAGAACTTTCAGACCTGCACCATTGAAAGATTTCCTCCCAAAGAGTTTCAAAATATTTTCTTAAAACAACAAACTCTTTTACCACAATTGGACTCTAACTGCATGCTACCTCTCTTCTTTCTCTAGCTTTTCGTGTGTGTGTGTTTGTGTGTGTATGCGTGTGTGACTGCATGAGTAGGTGAGGTTGCAAACAGTTTTCGGTTATTGTGTAAAATAAATATTTATCTTTCTTATTAACTTACGAGAAAATCTGTCGTTTGTCTTTTTTTGACCCTTAAAACACTCAGGGACTAAAACACTGCAGTCAGTTAAAAGGTAAAAAGTAGAATTCATCCACACCACCTCCCAACTATCCGTAACATATCACTTAACCAATTTGGTATCCATGCTCCTACTGCTCCTTTTGTCCCATGGGCTTCAATTTTGCTTACAAGCCTAATAAGTAGTACTTCATCAAATGTCTTTTGAAAGTCCACAGTTAAAATGTAAATGATCAAATGTTCACATCCTCAGAGGCTCAAGAGCTCCGAAAAACCTTTGTGTCTTTAATTATCTTTCATTGGTTTACCAAACATTCTTAAAAGCATTGCCAGGAAATTGGCCCTGGAGTTGCAGGTCTACAAGTGTCCATTCCTCCTGAATTAATCATTACTCTTATAAGGAATTTTGTAGTCAATAATTCTTCTCCCTTTGGTTACATTATAATACTTAATATGTGCATTTTAACAATTAATTGATTGCTGACAATGGCCAATATAAAAGCACAGAGACAGATAATTTGCAACAATGTATGCAACTGATTTACCACATGCTTGAAGTTCACAATACACAGCAGAATATACACATCATTCATCAGTCTACAGTGTACTGGTAAAGACTTGGGGTAAGCAGAATTAGCACGAAAAACACTCCATGTTGTTGGGGGAGGGAGAGGAGACTATAAAGAACCAGGGCTAATTTATTTATCAACTGTTTCTCCATCATGCTGGGATATGGAAATAAAGTTATTCAATCGCCACCTTATGGTATGATTAGCTGCATGATTTGTGTGGCACAGGTGGCCAATGTTGGGAGATGACTACAAGCAATTTATTATTTCTGCATTGTTGGAACAAAGCCAAATGTATCTAACACTGGGAGGTCAGCCATGTCATTGAAACTCTGCAGATGCCAACTACTGTTGGAAAATGTTAAATATAAAGCTTTGTATTCTACTTCCATTCATTCATTGCATTTTTCATATGGTCACAGAATATGGCATCATTTACACAGGCTGAAAACTACATTGATTACGCACATCACTTTCATCGCTTTTTTTAATGACTGGTTTGAAATTGTGTGAACACCTGACTAACTTCACATCCAGTCATCAAAGAATTTGGGATGTGCTCCAATACTTCTATTCTCAGCTGACATTTTGATTGTTAGGTCACCCAAATGTGATCACTGACTGATTCTGAATCCTGTATTTCTGATGAACAAAGGTCAGGAAATATTATTTTCCCCCGTCACTGTTTAGTTTAGGCCTGACTCTTTTTTTTCAAAGCACACATCAACTAAGGCACAACAGTACTATATTTCCCAAAACCTTCAAAATTGCTGCCTGTATTCTACAATTTGGAGAATTACACAATACTTGACTATAATCAACTCTCAGCATCAGAACTAAGGAAGGCCCAAACTGGCCCAGCCATAGGCTCATGTTAAATCTCTGGAATAAAGGATAAAAAATGCACTGAAAAATAAGTTTGCATTTTTCTACTATTGCAAGAAGCTTTATCAATAAACTATTGAAATTAAAAAGTATACAAAGCCAATAAAATTATGAGCATACGTTCAGCTTGACAACCTTTCATCAGAATTGGGAAATGTAAGAGATGTAATAGGTTTTAAACAAATAAACGGGGAGAGGGTGGGAAAAAAAAACAAAAGGGAAGGTCTGTGATAAGGTGGAAGGCTGGAGAGATTAAATGATAAAAGGGATCATTGTGCAAGGCCAAAGGGAGTGGTAATGGGACAAATAAAGAAACAGAAGATGTGATTAGAGGAGATGTGAATAGCTGAATCAGGAAGAGTTGTCATCTGAAAGCAAAAGAAAGCAATCAAAGAAAGAAAGGGAAAAAGGGGAAGGGGGAGGGAAAAGTAAACCTGTCTCCCTCTGAACATGCTGCATTCTGTTCATTTAGGTCCAGCCCTAACATTGTCATCAAACTTACTGACAAAGCTCGTGCTGTTGTTGTTTGGCGTACCAACCTCTACCTAGCAGAGGCCGAACGCCAACTTGCTGATACTTCCTCCTGCCTGCCCTTGGACTATGACCCCACCCACCACTGAACATCAAGCCATTGCTTCCAGGACTGTCACTAACCTCATCTCCTCTGGAGATACAAACACCTGCCCTTTTACTTCCTCCCTTCCCACCATCTAAGGCCCTAAGTATTCCTTCCAGGTGAAACAGTGATATTTGTACTTCTTTCAATTTAGTATACCGAAATTGCTGCTCACACTGTGGTCTCCTCTGCACTGGGGAAACCTAACACAGATTGGAGATCCTCCCTCCATGCCCGCCAACTCACTGTTCCCAAACCCCAAACAGTCCACTTTTACTTCCTTCCCAAGGTCCAAACAGGACTGCTCTGTTAGATCCATCATTTCAGCTTATTCCTGCCCAACTAAACTGCTTTCCTATCTCTACTCAATTTTTTCTTCCCTTATCCAGTCTCTTCCTACAGACATCCATGATTCTTCCAATACCCTTCAACGCTTTAAGTTTTCAGTTTCCTGGCCCGAAACATCCCCTTTTCACTATGAACATCCAATCTCTCTACACCTCCATCCCTCACCAGGATGGTTTCTGAGCTCTCCGCTTCTTCCTTGAACAGAGGCTCCTAACCATCACCACCCTCCTCCATCTGGCTGAACTTGTTCTCATATTGAAAAACTTCTAAGGAGAAGTCTCCACTCACTCAAATATGTATATAAATATACTAATTTTCAGTAATCCTTTGGTACGCAGTGCTAAGAAGTTGTTTGGATTGGTTAGAATTAAAAGCAAAACCAAGGGGATCCTACTATAATAAGTATATAGATGTATAACTTGCTTATACTTTCCGTCACAAACAAGTTGATTTATATAATTTGGATTAATCTACTTGGTTGATCCAACAGCAGCAGGTCAATCAGCTTCTGAAAGAGAAAAGTGGGTCAATATTTCAGGCAAGATCCTCCTCAACATATTGGGAACAAAAATACAAAGAAAATACTGGAACATTTCTGAAGAGCTCCACTTGAAACTTTAACCTGTTATTTTCTTTCAGATGCTGACTGAATTCCTATTCTAACTAAAGTAAGAAAAATGTAAATGTTGGAAAGAGACACATATCTCCAGATAAATGTAGTTTCCAATTTTTAACAACTTCTGCCCATTGCTTAGCATATATTAGATCTTAGAGATGTTTTGCTTTAGGCTTTAAAAAAAAAAAGATGCATCACAGTTTCATTGATCTTAAAAAGATATTTTGCCGTAAGTGAACGGAATGATGCTGCTACATATCACTGAGGAGAACGATAGTCGACTTTGCATACAACATTCCTTGTAAAATTTTGTTGTGCGCGGCCACTTTTTTCAATGCATGGTACCTTAAATTGGTTCTGCTCGGCAACAGATATTTAATATGGAACAAGAGCAGTGCAGTATCTTCTAGGCTGCTGTGTGGCCACATGTGCACAGTCGAGCAAGAACATTGCATGTAATGCTATTAATGAAGTCCCAAACTGGCTCTCCACATTCCAAACAGCAAGAGGTTTCTGATAACAGCAGTTTTGAGTACTGAATCATTAAGAGAGCATGAAGTGATAATTATTTATAGATTTATCAACAACTTTACTAGAATAGCTTGCGAAACTTACACTAACCAAGGATATTAATACCAAATAACTTGGACTGTAGCCACACGATCGCAAGCACCTGGTACAGTGGAAGTAAAGCCTTTCTCAGTACAGAAACAACAACTGACTTTAAGAAGGAGGTAGAGAGGTGGAGAGGTTTAGGGAGGGAATTCCTGAAGGTACAACTGCCAACGGCGCAGTGATTAAAATAAGGGATGTATTGTTACGTGTCCGTGTAGACCTCTGTGCAAGTATAGCTTTACTATATAATTCACAAAGACTGACCACTCAGTAACAAAGAATAAAGATGTTTATTGAATACTGAAAGAGCAGTTAACATATAATGTTCACTGTAGAATGACTTCTTCCAGACTGCTAAACACTAAGAATTATGTGGTGTGTTACATCATAGCTCTTACTTGATCAAAATAATCTTGTAGCCACACTTCTTAAAGGTATACCTACACAACATGCAAATGAGGGCAGATCTGGAGCAGTGCAGAGATCTCAAATTGTTGTAGTGCTGGAGGAGTTTACACAGGTAGGGTGGAGCGAGACCATGCAGAGATTTGAAAACAAGGGGGTTTTTAAAATTGAGGTATTACCCACACCAAGAACCAATGTAGGTCAGCAATAATAGGGATGATAGGTAAATGAAACTTGGTGTGAGTTAAGTTACGGAAGCAAGGTTTTGGATGAGCTCAAGTTTATGTGGAAGCACTTATTACTAGTTTGGTGGAACATCTTTTTTGACTCGCCTGTGCCTGTATGAAAACATCACATCTAATCAAAGGCAACGTAGGAACACATTTAGGCCCTGGAGCCTGTTCTGCCATTCAATGAGATCATGGCTGATCTGTGACCGAACTCCAGAGACCTGCCTTTGCCCCATATCCCTTGATACTTTGATTAACAAAAATCTATCAATCTCAGTTTTACAATTAACAATTAATCTAACATCAATAGCCATTTGTGGAAAAGAATTCGAAACTTCTACTACCCTTTGTGTTTAGAAGTGTTTCCTAAATTCACTCCTGAAAGATCAACTCTAATTTTTAGACTATGGCCCTAGATTCTGCAACTAACAGAAATAGTTTCTCACCATCTAACCTATTTGTTTCTCCAAATATCTTGAAAACTTTGATCAAATCACTCCTTAACCTTCTAAATTCTAGTAAATGCAACCCTAGCTAGTGTAATCTCTCCCCGTAATTTAACGCTTGGAGTCCAGGTATCATTCTGCTAAATCCACACTAGACGCCCTCCGAGACCAATAAATCCTTCCTAAGCAGTGGTGCCCAAAACTGCTCACAGTGTTCCATGTGTGGTCTAAGCAGGGCCTGGCATAGCTGAAGCATGACTTCAACCACCTTGTAATCTAGTCCTCTAGATATATCTTTGATCAGGAAAAAAACCACGAGCGAGATTTAGTCATCGCAAAGGGGGTCCCGCCGACGGGCACAAAAGCGGGAAGGTGACCCTGGAGCTGCATGCCAGTCAGAGGGCTGGCAGCTCAGCAGCACCACTGGGAGCAGTAACCATGGGGACTGCACCTGAAAGAGAGGATGCAATGAATGGATGGCGACCTCACAATCAGGTAAGTGGTGTCCGGGGCCAGTCAGGCAGATCCCGCAAGGGGGATTGTTGGTAAGGGCAAGCCCTTAAATGCCCTCTTAAGTGGCTTAATTGGCCTACGGACGGAGGGTCATCCACCACATTCCCCACCACTAAAAAGATGGCACAACGGTGGGAAGACAACAGGCACACCTCTCCCTGCTTTCCCACGCCATTTTACAGCCCACTGCCTCCCAGCTCAACCCCAGAGGTAAAATCCAGCCCATAAATTTCTCATATTTGTGTTAAAATCAAAGTGGTCCCATATTTCTTGAAAAATGTTAGGTCTATTTACAATGCAATTTTTGGACAAATGTGAAGTTGGAATTTCATGCCAATAATCATATTTAATTGAAAGAGTAATGTTACACAAGAAATAAAGGGAGACAAATCAATAATTTCACCTTTGTTATAATTATGTATTTATATGCATTGTGCAATTAAATGGAAACATTAGCCCAGGACTACAACACAGGGACCCTTGAACATCACAAGTAAATTTTGGACTAAGTTCATGCCAATGCTGCTCCATATTTTCCTGAGGATTTCCCAATACTCCGCTGTTACTCTCACCAAAAACAGTTAGAAGGTAACACGCAGCTCTGTCTCATTAAAATGAACAATGAATGCAATTTTCTGGAATTTTAATCCATTTTTAGTCCAATGGCTTGTAGATTGAATTATAGGGCTGGACTTTCAGCGATGAGCTTTAAAAATGGCAGCCCACCAAAAAACCGCCGCGATCTCAAGCATGGCCGACGATCGAGGCAGGCCCTTAAGATCCCAGGTAAGTGCAGGTTAATTTATTAATTTTATTCATTTGCATATGCTAATTCAGGTCCCGTCACCCAGTCGCGGGGAGGCCGTCACAGTGCCTCACTGCCGCCAGGAGGATCGGGCCGGGGCCCTGCCGGTGTCGAGGTCCGTGACGGGCCTCATCCAGGGCCATCTTCAGGCCCTCCGTTGCCACATCACAGATCCCAACGTCGAGGCCTCCTAAAAATCCATCCCCTAATGGCAGTGGCTGCCCGGCAGTGGCATGATTTATTAACGTGATAATGCATTCACTAATTACTTTTAAATGCGTTTGCTGATTCAGACTTGTCATTACGGACCAGCTACCGCAGGTATTTCATACCCCGTGGCAGCCCAACCTTTGCCTTCATTAATAATTTAATTTAATGTCTTGATTTATTAATGACACAGTTATTCCTGGCAACAAAATCTAATGGTTGAGTAGCTGAATATGCATATTTTATGTTTTACTTGCATTTGATTTTCAAACAGAATTGAAGAATTCCAATCCTTTCCTAGTCCCCGATAGCAGCAAGTATTGTTGATGGTTTCGCAAAATGGCAAAATACAACCTCGTGTGCTTCCAAACATTGATGATGAGTACTGAGATTCAACACTGATCTAATTCTTTGCCCAGAGCATTGTTTTTTTTCCTCCTTGTGTTAGTCTTGACTATACACACGTACCAACCATTGGTTAACAGATAACGTAGGTTCTTTATTGATGACTATGCTGTACGTATACACAAACCAAAGAAGCTGCATCACTCCAAGCAGAAGGGCCGCCCACGCATCAACACTAACAGAATTTCTTATCCACAGCTGTTACATAAGTTTCAAAATTCACTTGAAAAAGCACTTCAAAACACTCCTACAGGGAATTCAGAGACCAAGTGGGCACACATTAGAGACGCCATCTATGACTCAGCAATGACCACCTTTGGCAAACGTGAGAGGCAGAATGCAGACTGGTTTCAATATCACTTTGAAGAGCTGCAACCTGTCATAGCCGCTAAGTGCACTGCACTGTTGTACTACAAGAAAGCCACCAGCGAGTTAACATCCGTAGCACTTAAAGTAGCCAGGAGCGCTGCACAAAGAACAGCCAGGCGCTGTGCAAATGACTACAAGCAACACCTATGCAGTCGTATTCAGCTGGCCTCCGACACCGGAAACATCAGAGGAATGTATGATGGCATTAAGAGAGCTTTTGGGGTAACCAACAAGATCGCCCCCTTCAAGTCTAAATCAGGGGAAACGATCACTGACCAACACAAGCAAATGGACCACTGGGTGGAGCACTACCTAGAACTGTACTCCAGGGAAAATGTTGTCACTGATATCGCCCTCAATGCAGCCCAGTCTCTGCCAGTCATGGATGAGCTGGACGAACAACCAACAAAATCAGAACTCAGTGCGGCCATTGATTCTCTAGCCAGTGGAAAAGCCCCTGGAAAGGACGGCATTACCCCTGAAATAATCAAGAGTGCCAAGCTTGCTATACTCTCAGCACTCCATGAGCTGCACTGCCTGTGCTGGGATGAGGGAGCAGTACCACAGGACATGCACAATGCCAATATCATCACCCTCTAGAAGAACAATGGTGACTGCAACAACTACCGTGGAATCTCCCTGCTCAGCATAGTGGGGAAAGTCTTCGCTCGACTCGTTTTAAACAGACTCCAGAAGCTGGCTGAGTGTGTCTACCCTGAGGCACAGTGCAGCTTTCGAGCAGAGAGATCCACCATTGACATGCTGTTCTCCCTTCGCCAGCTACAGAAGAAATGCCACGAACAACAGATGCCCCTCTACGTTGCTTTCACAGATCTCACCAAAGTCTTTGACCTCGTCAGCAGACGTGGTCTCTTCAGACTACTAGCAAAGATCGGATGTCCACCAAAGCTACTAAGTATCACCTCATTCCATGACAATATGAAAGGTACAATTCAGCATAGCAGTGCCTCATCAGACCCCTTTCCTATCCTGAGTGGCGTGAAACAGGGCTGTGTTCTTGCACCTGCACTGCTTGGGATCTTCTTCTCCCTGCTGTTGTCACATTCGTTCACGTCTTCAGAAGAAGGAATCTTCCTTCACACAAGATCAGATGGCAGGTTGTTCAATCTTGCCCGTCTTAGAGCGAAGACCAAAGTACGGAAAGTCATCAGGGAACTCCTCTTTGCTGACGATGCTGCATTAACATCCCACACAGAAGAGTGTCTGCAGAGACTCATCGACAGGATTGCAGCTGCCTGCAATGAATTTGGCCTAACCATCAGCCTCAAGAAAACAAACATCATGGGATAGGACATCAGAAATGCTCCATCCATCAATATTGGCGACCACGCTCTGGAAGTGGTTCAAGAGTTCACCTACCTAGGCTCAACTATCACCAGTAACCTGTCCCTCAATGCTGAAATCAACAAGCGCATGGGAAAGGCATGCGCTGCTATGTCCAGACTGGCCAAGAGGGTGTGGAAAAATGGCGCACTGACACGGGACACAAAAGTCCGAGTGTTTCTAGCCTGTGTCCTCAGTACCTTGCTCTATGGCAGCGAGACCTGGACAACGTATGTCAGCCAAGAGCGACGTCTCAATTCATTCCATCTTCGCTGCCTCCAGAGAATCCTTGGCATCAGGTGGCAGGACCGTATCTCCAACGCAGAAGTCCTCAAGGCAGCCAACATCCCCAGCATTGACACCCTACTGAGCCAGCGGCGCCTGAGATGGCTTGGCCATGTGAGCCGCATGGAAGATGGCAGGATCCCCAAGGACACATTGTACAGTGAGCTCGTCACTGGTATCAGACCCACCGGCCGTCCATGTCTCCGCTTTAAAGATGTCTGCAAATGCGACATGAAGTCCTGTGACATTGACCACAAGTCGTGGGAGTCAGTTGCCACTGATTGCCAGAGCTGGCTGACAGCCATAAAGGCGGGGCTAAAGAGTGGCGAGTCGAAGAGACTTAGCAATTGGCAGGAAAAAAGACAGAAGTGCAAGGAGAGAGCCAACTGTGTAACAGCCCCGACAACCAATTTTATCTACAACGCCTGTGGAAGAGTCTGCCACTCTTGGGCGGCACAGTGGCGCAGTGGTTAGCACCGCAGCCTCACAGCTCCAGTGACCCGGGTTCAATTCTGGGTACTGCCTGTGTGGAGTTTGCAAGTTCTCCCTGTGTCCGCGTGGGTTTCCTCCGGGTGCTCCGGTTTCCTCCCACATGCCAAAGACTTGCAGGTTGATAGGTAAATTGGCCATTAGCAATTGCCCCTAGTGTAGGTAGGTGGTAGGGAAATATAGGGACAGGTGGGGATGTGGCAGGAATATGGGATTAGTGTAGCATTAGTATAAATGGGTGGTTGATGGTCGGCACAGACTCGGTGGGCCGAAGGGCCTGTTTCAGTGCTGTATCTCTAAAACTAAAACTAAAAGAAACTCTTAAACACTATAAAGTGGCCTTTATAGCCACTCCAGGCGCTGCTCCACAAACCACTGACCTCTTCTAGGCGCTTACCCATTGTCTCTCAAGACAAGGAGGCCAAAGAAGAAGACGACGACGTATACAACTAGGAATGATCTTACATAGGTCTGGTCTGGACGAACTACTCTCTGGAGAGTCACACACACAGAAATCACATGGTACATTACACCATTTCCCTTACACTATTGTATATCATAAACATAGCCATACCTTCTTAAATGCGTACCACAACATCCCCCTTTTTACTAAATAAAAATTATCCCCTTAGGTAAATAAACCATAACTGTATATAACTCAGCAAACAGTGGTAAATTACAAATATACATCCTACAAGGCTGCAAGATACAAAATATGTTTCGTTAACGTATTGGTGGTTTAATTGACTTGGTAACTGTAGATCTGCTCTCAGATTGCTGAATAGTTTCACACGGACTCTTCTCCTTGGAAGGAGTATGCGTAGAGTTTGTTTGAGACATGGTTTGAATCTCGTCCTCTTTGCAAAGGAATCATACAGTGATCCAGGATCAGAAACTTCCCTGATCGGTCCTCTGTTTCATCTCACTGTCATACCATTGGGTGTAATAACTTCATATGAACATGATTCCAGATATATCTTGGAAACTTCTGCTGGACTCCACATACCATTTGTAGGATGTTGTATTCTGACTTGCTGTCCTACTGACAGACTGGGTAACTCTCCACCTGCATGGCTGTATATGTATGTCCTTCATCCTCCTGTTTGTTCAAAAGTGTTTCTCGGACTTCCAGATTGATAGAATGATGGTAGCTAGGCAGATCTGGCATACCTGTCTTCCGAACATCAATTTTGCCGTAGATAGAATGGTAGAACTTAAGAGGAGTTGCTCTAAGATGCAACGTAGCAATAGAGATCTTGATTAGTCTGTCTGGACTTAAGAATGAAAGACTTTACTGTACAGATCATACATTCCGTTAAGCCGTTAGATCTTGGGTAATGAGGTAAAGAAATAATGTGGTCTATGCCCCATTTCTGACACATATCACAGAATGGCTTTCCAGTACATTGAGGCCCATTGTCAGAGATTACATCTTTGGGTGTTCCAAACAGGCTGAAGATTGCACTTAATGTGTGTGCCACAGTAGAACTAGAAGTGTAATGCAATTGCAATTGACGAATAATGGGAAATTTGGAAAAATAATTGGTTATAACCAGAAAATCACCATCATGAATGTGGAAGAGGTCAGTGGCTATTTTGGCCCATGGATACGTAGGAACTTTGTGTGGTAGAAGTGGTTCTCTACACTGACTAGGCATGTTGAATTGGCACAATGGGTTCAATGTCATAATTCATTCCAGGCCAATAGACGGTCTCCCTGTCTAGTCTTCTGGTCCTATCAATTCCAATATGTGACTGGTGCAGTTGCTGTAATATGTCAGCTCGCAACGATTCTGGCTTAAGAACTTGCCCTTGAAGATGACTCCTCGGGAAATCCCAAGCTCATCACTAAAAGCCCAGAACAGTCTGACATTCTCATTCACATCATGGATAGAGTCTGGCCTTCCTTCGATAACGGTCCTCCACAGCTGGAGAAAAGTAGAATCTGTTGCCGTTTCAGCTTGCAACTGATCACATTTCTGTTGTCTGAAATATACCAAATCGACATGTCGAACATCTTCAAGTTCGACACCGATCTAGACAACTGGTAAATCAATCAATACATCCTTGGTCTTTGCTGGTTAGGTAACCTGCTGAGCATATCAGATGTGACCATGAGTTTGCCTGGTTTGTACCTTAACTCGTAATCATAACCCTGTATTTTGACGAGTAAGCGTTGCAGTCTTGTTGATAACATTAAAGGTGTCTTCCAGATCATCTCGAGTGGTTTGTTATCTGTCGATACCACAAATCTCTTCCCGAATAGCTAAGTATGGAAGCGCATAACACCAAGGACTAAAGCTAACATTTCCCTTTCAATATTCGAATAACTGCTTGAGCTGGTGATAATGTTTTGGAGCTGAAAGCTATCGGTTGTCCCTTCTGCAATATGCATGTCCCAAAGCCCTTCTGAGAAGCATCTACTTCCAGAGTGGTTACTTCTGCTGGATCATAAAATTGAAGAACTGATACATCTTCAGACAAGAACTTCTTCAGTTGGTCAAACCCAAACTGATGATCATCCTGCCAAAGAAATGAATATCTTTCTTAAGTGAATCTCTGAGCAATGAAGCTTTTTACACAAAACTTGGGATATAGAGATAAAAAGTAGGAAAGACCCAACCACCTCTGAAGACCTTCCTTGTACTGAGGTACTGGCATAGCATGAATATCTTCCAGTTTGCTGGGATTAGGTCGAATACCTTGGCTCAAATAAAATCAACCTTAAAAATAAAAACGATCTGGTGTACATTAAGCTCGCACCTGTGACTATCGAACACAAGCCCCTCTCTCCTTGCCGCCTGCATGAGTAAATTGCAGTCATGCTCTTGTTTGGTATTCCCCACAACAGCTATGTCATCCGTGATGCAAATGCATTCTCGTATTTGGCTGGTAATGCGATCCATATGCTGTTGAAAAAGATCTTGGTTTATGGAAAGGTCAAAAGGAAGTCAGTTGAAAACAGTGAACAGCCAAACGAGTATGGAATGTGGTCAATTGCTGGGAGTGGTTTGCAAAGTGGACTGATCAATACCCATTCTTCACATTGAGCATGGAAAAGAACTGCGCTCCCACAAACCTCAGGTTTAGTTCTTCCAGAGTGGGAATCTTGTGTGGGCAACATTTGAGTACCCTGTTCAATCTACGAGGATCCAAACAAACAAGGAGAGCTCCATCTTTCTTGACAACACAGATAATGGAAGTACACCAAGCCGTGTGCTTTTGTACCTTCCTAATGATTCCCTCTGCTTCCATTTTGTCAAGCTCAATCTGGAATTTGCTCTGTATGCGCACGCTGCAGTGCAGGGTGGATCACTTGACAGTGTTGCATCATCACATAGTTGTAATGTGACGTCTCCTTTGAAACTGCCAATCCTATCGGAGGAGTCAGGAAACTGTGAAGTAAGATCACCAATGGAACTGATTGATCTGTCTTCCACGATCGGTCTGCTTCCCTGCTGATGTCTAACCCCGTATGTCGCCTGCAGGTCTACAATGCTGGTCCGCTAATCTGAACAACTGATTGTATTGACAGTCTAGCCTGTTGGAACCCAAACATGGAATTACTGACCAATTATAAGCTGTATGCTGGGTGCTCCTAGGTGTCACCAGGTATATATTCTTGAGAATTCGCAGAGGGACAATGTTCGCACTCGCCTCTTTTACTTATACCCATAGAAAACGTTTGCCTTCTTTCATAAGACGACATATAATCTGTATGCATGCAAATGCTTCCAATGGTGTGATGGAGTCAATACATTCAGTGACATTCACTGTGTGAAAGAAGTTTGTTCCTCATGACCCGTAGAACCCTGATCACCATCATCATCCCCATGGTCATTTCCATTTGCTACCTCATGGATTTGTCTTTTGTATCCCGAACAGTCCCTGCGTTTATTCGGGTGTGGTTGTCACGATTCTTATTCACCCCATCAGGTTTGGCTCTCTTGCACTGTTGCTTCCAGTGCCCCTCTGTGTCACATGCTTTTCACACATCATAGAATGCTGGATAGCTCTTCAGTGTATGTAGAAGTCCGCATCTCTTGCAGTTTTTCCAGTCTTAGAACCTTTGGCTAATGTACCAATCATTGGGGTAGAACACAAAGATTGCAAACTTTGTTGTCCTGCAATAATCACTTCGCACTTGCATCCGTCCTTGACTGGTGCATCAATGGTGTAACCTCTAGGTTTCTCCAAGAGATCCATCTGGTATGCCTCGATCGGCGTTGGTGCAATGATTAATTCAGTGATCCACTCTGTGAGTTCTGCTTCTGAGAAGCGGCAGTCATGTCCCTTGTCTCGATACCTGCTCACGAAATGATCAATAGATTCATGTAGTTGCTGACGAAAAAAATTGAACTCAAGATGAGGAGTACGGAAATTAAGCTTGGTCCTCAGTTGATCTTCCAGCGAAGACAAAATCTTACCAGGATCTTTTTGTTCCACTTCTGTGAGCTCAGATGTATTCAGTCGGTCCTAACCTTGTTGCCTAGCGCGATGCAAATTTTCACAGCTTGCTTGTCTCGCTCAGATACTGCCAAGTTGATGAACCACAACTCGACTCGCTGCTTAAACAATTTGAACTTGATGACAAGATCAGCCACTTTCCAATTGATGGATGGACACTTGGTAGTCATCCTTGAAATGTTTCCGATAATATCAGCTCTCTCTGAAGTTAAAAGAAACTTCTTTGCTGTTCAGGGAAAAAAGTATACTGCAGCAGCAACTGCCAAGTTGCACAAGTTGCCACAGCACAACAGAACAGTATTGTAAGACTTGGAGCGCGTGGTGCTATCTCAAGGTTTGAGCGCTTTCTGGTGGTCACCCACAAAAGGTGGTTTTGGCGCGAAACAGCTCGACAACCAAAAAGACAGTAATGGCGCTATATTTTCTTAAAGCCCTTGGAGCTTGCCTGATTCCTTCATTCGATCGTCTGACCTCTGCACAATGTCTTGCTCTGTCTCGCTGCTGATCCAGTGGCCCGATGCAACTGCCTGCTGTCTCTGCCCAAGTACCCTTTTGGCACTTCACCTCCTGACACGATGACTTAGAATCCCTCTGTAGGTCCAGAATTACCCTGATGTACTCCTAAACGTTGGTGCTTTCTGAGAACTCGACTCCCTGTCGGAACGAAGCCCTCTACTCAAGTCTGCAACGGTCTGATTTCACAGCTAAAGTGCTAACAACCTTACCCTACATGAATGCAGAGCTGCCTACACAGAGTGCCGTGGTGGATGCAGTCAAAAGTCAAGTCCCTCTGAGTCTTCGAGGATCTTTCATTGTATGTGAACTGGCACCACATTGGAGATGGTGGAGTTTAAAATCGAAAAATCTCCACTGCTGCCAGAATATTGTGTTCTCTTCTCCTTGTGTTAGTGTTGACTCTCCACAAGTGCCAACCAAGCATAAGAGATTGGTTAACACATAACGTAGGATCTTTATGGATGACTATGCCGCACGTGTACAACTAGGAGTAATCTTACATAGGTCCGGATGACTACTCTCTACACACACCTACACACACCTACAGTAGAAGTCACATGGTACATTTCCCTTACATTGTCTTTTTATGGAAAACATAACACACTTTCTTAAAGATGAACCACAACACAGAGTAGCTGGTATCAAGCAACCCTTTAATGTGCCAGATTGTTTGGATAAGAATGCCAAACATGACCATTTAATAGCATGTAGAGGTCTGGGGCATGGGGCAGTCTGAGTTAGGGGAAATGGCAGCTGACACTTGAGAATTTTTGTGTGGCAACGAAGAACCAGCAAATGAGAAGGATCTGGCAAATGCACCACTATCTGGGAAAGGAAGACAACAAGAAACCAATGTGTTTCAGTGGCAATATAAAAAGTATTGGGGCAAAATGTAGAAGGCTGGATCACAGAGTACATTATTACAAAAGAAAAAGCAGGGGAAGGTAATGAGAAAAGAAACAAAGAATTAAGATAACTGAGAACAAAAAGATATAAACAAAGTGAAAGCATTTGTCCACTTTAAATAAAGTGAAAAGCTATAATCTGGGTACATCATATGGATGCATTAAACAGTTATTTTACATTTGTCTATACCCAGGAATGAGAGAACATTGCTGAAGTCAGGTATCAGATTTCTGCTAAGAACAGATGGGAAGTAGAAAATGTGCAAACACCAAAGGATATATGGTTATAAAAAGACAATGTACCCAGTCCAAACACTTTCTCCCCACATGTCCAGAGGGAATGTAAACTAAAATTAATAAAGCTATAACTGACATTTGGAATTTCACTAAATTCAGGAAAGATTCCTGAGAATTAAAAACTAATAGAATTTCAATTTATTGTAGAAAAGCATTAAGGGACAGAAGCTATATACCAGTATGCTTAATATGTAACAAAAACAAGAAATGCTGGATTCACTCAGCAGGTCTGGCAGCATCTGTGGAAAGAGAAGCAGAGTTAACGTTTCGGGTCAGTGACCCTTCTTCGGAACTCCGAAGGGTTCCGAAGAAGGGTCACTGACCCGAAACGTTAACTCTGCTTCTCTTTCCACAGATGCTGCCAGACCTGCTGAGTGAATCCAGCATTTCTTGTTTTTGTTTCAGATTTCCAGCATCCGCAGTATTTTGCTTTTGCTTAATATGTAATATGCTTATTGTAAAGAGAGATTTTGAAATGATCTGGAGGGATCAATAGTTAAAAATATGCAAAGATGAGTCAACATGGATTTAAGAATGGGGAGTCAGGTTTAACTATCCTACTAGGGTTTCTTCAAACGCATTATCACAGACCATTATCAAATATTTAAGAAATTGAAGAGGAAGCCAAATCAATAGCTCCACACAAAAGTAGCCAAGAGGGCTATGAAAAATACTTCAGGATAACAGAAAGGTTGGGAAAACAGGCAGACAGGTAGCAGATGTAATTTAATGCAGAGAAGGTGTGAGGTAATGCATTTTGGAAGGAAAAGCAGTTACTCATATAGAAAGACACTGAAGGGTGTGGACAAACAGAGATACCTAGGGGTACTAATTCATATTTCTTTAGAAGTGCAAGTACAGGTGTTTAAAGCCATCAAGAAAATAAATAGCATTTTGGATTTTATAAATGGCGCAAGAGAGTGCAACAGCAACGAGGGTCTGATAAATTTGTATAATAGCAAGTTTGTACAATGTAGAAGACCACAGTTACTGTGTGCTGATTTAGACACATTATAGAAAGGGCATTAAAGCCACTAAGAGCGTACAGCGTAGATACCTCAGAATGATACCCAGGATGAGAAACTACCAGGACATGAGACATGAGATAAATGAAAAATACTTGTTACAACCAGGTGAGACAGACATCTAGGGTTTCCTTTCAGCCTTCACCTGGTCTTACTGTAACAGGGTATAATTTTAAATATACCGTGTTTTTTAGCTCCCCCTTGGTGTATCCTTGTTCACTGCTTTCCAATTATAAGGCAAAGAAACCAGCACAGACAGGCTTTCTTAGGTTTAAAGAAGAAAAGTTGAAATTTATTAAACTTAAACTCTAATTCAGTTGGCGCCTACAGATACATGACGCACCCACGCTAGCATGCATACACGATATACACATACAAATACAAATAGAGACAGAAAAGAGAAGAAAAATAAAGTGGAAAAGTTTGAGGCAATATCTGAAGAGTTGTTACGGTTCTTCGAGCTCACTGCAGAGTCCTTGATTGTAGGTACATCTTGCTTTTTGTTGGGGCCCAGTATTCTTCTTAAATCCTGTTCACTGTAGGAGACTTTTCTCTCTTGGGGTTCATGTGTCTTCAGTGGATTCAGAGGCTTGTGAGAAAGAGATGGAGCAGGCAGACAGACAGGAGAGACTGTGACAAGCCAGCCAGGAGCATTCTGGACTGTGTGGAGTTTGCAAGTTCTCCCTGTGTCTGCGTGGGTTTCCTCCGGGTGCTCCGGTTTCCTCCCACATGCCAAAGACTTGCAGGTTGGTAGGTAAATTGGCCATTATAAATTGCCCCTAGTATAGGTAGGTGGTAGGGAAATATAGGGACAGGTGGGGTTGTGGTAGGAATATGGAATTAGTGTAGGATTAGTATAAATGGGTGGTTGATGGTCGGCACAGACTCGGTGGGCCGAAGGGCCTGTTTCAGTGCTGTATGTCTAAAATATAATAAAAATATATAAAATTCTGCTTTCTGCTCAAATTGTTTGTATAAATTCAAAAAACTCAGGTTGCCCAGCAGGTTAGTCATGTGACTAGCTGGTTTGACCATGTCGGTTTGTGTATTCGGCCATCATAGCAGTCAACCTGGAATGAGAGCTCCCCCTTCAAAGTCTGGTAATAAAACGTCCATTGTGGGTTGAATGCGTCAGGGAATGGTCCTTTCACCTTTCCAAGCACTGTCTGTTAAAATGCAAATATCTTTCCAGCCAAGATATGGCAATTCTTTAAAGCAGGTCCTTTCTTCACTTCAACAACTGTTTGAAATTTAATGTCCATGTGGCGAAAATAATATGCCTCATGCTTGGCAGGTGGGGCGCCTGCATGACACATTGGAAAATGTCTGCATATTCCACCCTATATCACTGCACAGACAATGAACTAACTTCTTGCTGTAGTCACTGTTGCTACAGCCAATTAATATACATCAATGTTAGACAAACAATAAATGAGGTAAATGATTACCTGTTTTGTGGTGTTGGTTAAGGTATGAATGTTGACATTACAGCAGAAGAGGTGCCATGGGATTTTTATGTGCATCTGGACAGGCAGCTGGGGACTGAGTATAACATCTCGTGAAAGATGGCACTCCCTCAATACTGCATAAGTGCCAACATACATTATGTTCCCAAGGGAATAGCAGCACTTGAACACATATGGCGGACTTTTAAACTGATAGACCCTGGCCAAATGGTGACACCAGTAGCGGGTCAGGAAACCAAGTGATGAAGGAGCGGACTTTGCCGTGACTCTTCAATTCAGCCACAGTATTATCATACCATCTCTGGGTTCCCCCTCCATTCAGAGAGAGAGGGCAGGATGATGCGCTTGGACCTGTCAAAGGAAGGATTTCTAATTATAGGGAAACCGGCATGGGTTACAATGGCTCACCTGCTGATGGATTTTTCAAGCTGCAGCGACCACAGGAATGGAGAGGAGACCTGGGACAGCTGCTGCCCAGGTCTCTCACTCTTATCTGGAGGTCCTGCTGCACGATCAGAGGGGCTGCAGTTAAGCGATCTTTCTCAAGGATGGGGGGGGGGGGGGGGAAAGAGGACAACCTCTCCAACCAAGCAGGCCTGGATGGAAGTGACTGAGGAAGCCAGCAGCAGAGGTATGATCCCTCCAACATGGAAACAGTGTACAAAGAGGATCCAGAACCTCAGGAGAGCATGATTGGTGACTGGCATAACGCTTTCAGCTGCCAAGTCCCACACTCTGGATTTCGCAGCATTCTCCTTCACAGCACAGCACACTTCAGATCAACATACCTTACTGCTGCACTCATTCTACTCTCTCCTGGCACCTTATCTGAGCAGCCAACATACACTCACCATCATCCTATTGTCCTTGCGAACCCATGCCTCACCATCACCCTGCACACATGTTGTTCTTCCCAGCTCTTCACACAAGCCATTACTAACACTCGTAACGTTCTGCTTTCTTACCTTGCAGAAGAGAGCACACAACCTCGGGGAGAGGTAGAGACCCAGGGTTGTGGCCCTCCAGTGACAGGCACATTGACGGCCACTGACAATGTGTGCCCAACTAGCCCACTGGGAAAGAGGTCTTGTTCCAGGAGGCTACAGACGTCAGCAATGACCTGCCATAAAAGTCTGAGCCTCCAGAGCCACATGTTGAGAGAGCTGATCTTCTGTCAGTAGACCCTGTGTTGGGGGTCTTGCCTCCTTAGAGCTGGATCCCTCTGTCCATTCAATTAATAAATCTGGAATTAAAACCTAGTCTAATGATGTCCATAAAACCAGTCAATTGTTGTAAAAACCCATCTGGTTCACTAATGTCCTTTAGGGAAGGAAATCTGCTGTCCTTACCTGGTCTGGCCTACATGTGATTCCAGACCCACAGCAATTTGAAATGGCCTAGCAAGCCACTCAGTTGTATCTAACCACTATGAAGTCAATAAAGAATGAAACCGGACGGACCACCCAACATCAACCTAGGCACCGGAAACAACAACGGCAAACCCAGCCCTGTCGATCCTGCAAAGTCCTCAATATCAACATCTGGGGGCTTGTGCCAAAGTTGGAAGAGCTGTCCCACAGACCAGTCATGCAACAGCCGGACATAGTCCTACTCACAGAATCATACCTTATAGACAATGGTAGAAGTGACCACCGCACAGTCCTTGTGGAGACGAAGTCCCGCCTTCACATTCAGGATACCCTCAATCGTGTTGTGTGGCACTACCACAGTGCTAAATGGGATAGATTTCGAACAGATCTAGCAATGCAAAACTGGGCATCCATGAGGCACTGTGGGCCATCAGCAGCAGCAGAATTGTACTCAACCACAATCTGTAACCTCATGGCCCGGCTTATCCCCCACTCTACCATTACCATCAAGCCGGGAGACCAACCCTCGTTCAACGAGAGTTCAGGAGGGTATGTCAGGAGCAGCACCAGGCATACCTCAAAATGCAGCAAGACCTGGACAACATCCAGGCTTGGGCTGATAAGTGGCAAGTAACATTCACGCCACACAAGTGCCAGACAATGACCATCTCCAACAAGAGAGAATCTAACCACCTCCCCTTGACATTCAATGGCATTAACATCGCTGAATCCCCCACTATCAACATCCTGGGGGTTACCATTGACCAGAAACTGAACTGGAGTAGCCATATAAATACCGTGGTTACAAGAGCAGGTCAGATGCTAGGAATCCTGCAGCAAGTAACTCACCTCCTGACTCCCCAAAGCCTGTCCACCATCTACAAGGCACAAGTCAGGAGTGTGATGGAATACTTGCCACTTGCCTGGATGGGTGCAGCTCCAACAACACTCAAGAAGCTCGACATCATCCAGGACAAAGCAGCCCGCTTGACTGGCACCCCATCCACAAACATTCACTCCCTCCGCCACCGACGCGCAGTGGCAGCAGTGTGTAACATCTACAAGAAGCACTGCAGCAATGCATCAAGGCTCCTTAGATAGCACCTTCCAAACCTGCAACCTCTACCACCTAGAAGGACAAGGGCAGCAAATGGTTGGGAACACCATCACCTGCAAGTTCCCCTCCAAGCCACATACCATCCTGACTTGGAACTATATCGCCATTCCTTCACTGTCGCTGGGTCAAAATCCTGGAACTCCCTTCCTAACAGCACTGTGGGTATACCTACCCCACGTGGACTGCAGCGGTTCAAAAAGGCAGCTCACCACCTTCTCAAGGGGAATTAGGGATGGGCAACAGATGCTGGCCTCGCCAGCGATGCCCACATCTCATGAATGAATTTTTTTAAAATCCCTCTGTCCTATGGAGCGGCATGTGGCCGAGAAGGCAGCTGGTGTTACTTCTAGTATTGCTCTGCTGCTGTTGTTGGTGTTCCTGCTCCTCTTGCTTTTCATTAGAGGTGCAAGGTGGAGCCAGATAAGCTGCTCCCATGCAGTGGTAATGGCTGGCAACAGGGAGGTGCAGCTAAAGATACCTGAAGTGCAAGACTGGTGGCCTGCCTTCCAAGAAGGCGGCAATCCAGTCAAGCACTGAGGAGTACCGTGAGCAGCAGCATCTCACCTGGCCCTGACTGCAGCTCTTCAGTTTCACTGATCAAAAGCTTCCCAACCTATTAATGTTATTGCAAAAGTGCTCTCCGGTGTGCACTCACTTCAGTGACCTCTTGCGAGTTGCTGACAACTTGGGAAATAGGTCCGCTGGCTGTTAAAGCCAGAATCCTTGTTTAAAACAGAATTTCATGACCTATTTGAATATTTAAATGCCTTACCCCAGCTGCTCCAAGGGTGTTCCTCACTAGCCTTCAAACCCACCCGGGTGAAACTCAGAAGAGGGCAAAATGATGTCGGGATCCTGACCCAACATCACTTTTAGGGGCCTTAACACCCAGCACATAGCCAAACCCACCTCCCTTTGCCTGTAAAAATTCTGCACATAAGCTCTGGCTCAGAGACAAAACTGTTATCACTGTGCCAAGCTGATACTTGGAGATACTGGGACTATTCCCAGTGAAGCACAGACTACTACAACAGAGTTAAGAGTTTTTCTTCATTTCGAAGATTTTTGACAGGGTTAAAAGATTGTTTCCTCTGTCAGAGACGAGGGACTGTTTATACAAAACAGTCAGAGCGAAAAAAAGAGAAATTTCTTTAGGCAGGAAGTTATTACAGTGTGAAATGCTTTCCCTCAGAGAAGATTTGAGCAATCTTTTAAGAGAAAACTAGATACTGTTTGAAGAGAGGAAGATGTAGAACTGTGGGGGAGAGCAGGGTACTGAGGATAGTTTTGGACTGCAAAGAGTCAATTGACACAATGAGGCAAGACACTTCTTTCTATGCTGTACATCTATCTAGTTCTGCTCAACTTGCATCGTAAATACAGCTGTTCTACTGTACTGACACAGGAAATATGTTATATACTTGGAATTTCAGAAATGTTTCTCAAGATTTCATATGGAATCATGAAATAGGAGGCAAAAGTGTAGTACCAAAAAGTAATTTTAGTTAAAACATTAACTGGAGGGAAGCCATAACGACAACAACTTGCATTTATATAGTGTCTTTAATATAGTGAACCCTTCCAAGGCACTTCAAAGGAGAGCTACGAAATAAAGAGCTGAATTTTCATTCCAGAGTCAGGACCCCGACATCAGGACTATTTCCAGGTCCTGAACCCACTCCATGTCGCTGCTGGGCGTCCAACACTAATTTGACGTTGGTGACAAATTAGTGGCGGAGGATATGTTGAGGAGGCAGGATGTAGACTGCAGGCCTAATTTAAATGACACACGGCAGCCATGATTGTGAACGCCGGTATCCTGGGCGATGCAAAAGCCAAACGCAGTGGAGCAGCAGCATTGTTCGTGCTAGCGGAAGGGCGGCCCCACAATTTGCCAATGCCTTCCTGGAGATGCTGTTAGAGTGGCAGCCTCCCATTTCCGGATAGCGGCAGGAGGTGCCCAGTCAGACAAAGCAGGCATAGATGGAGGTGGCTGAGGAGATGAGCAGCTGCACTGTGGTCAGCAGGACATGGGTGTACAGTGCAGGAAACACTTTAACAACCTTCTGAGGTCTGGCAAGGTGCGTGCAATGCATCACTCAGATGACAGGCCTCCACTTCTGGAATCACCAGCACAGGTATCAGCAGATCAGCCGGACGGAACGTAGTACTCAGGAAGTTACCATATCTGTGCCTGGGTGTACTCCTGAACCATGGACAATGCTCACACAAGCAGTTTTGGAGGCGGCGACAATGGAGCCATGGGCATCATGTGTGAGTGAACTGTTGGATATGATGACAGAGGGCATCATGGTCTTAATTCTCGCTCTTGATTTTGCAAGAAAAACAAGCACACAACGGATGCGAAAGGAGTCGCTCCGGTGGTGGAGTGGCGCATATCGCTATACTGATGGCCTTGGAGGAGTAGATCCTTTGAAATTGTCAGGGTAGCAGTTCAGCAGGAAGTCGGAGAGGCTGTGATAGGGTGAAAAGATGTTACTGTTTCCAGGTGAAGCGGATGGAGCTCCATCCTCAATTATTGACTCCATGCCAATGCATAAGCTGTTATGGGCTGCTGCAGCTCTGCAGAAGCAACTACTGACAGGGGGGAGATTTCCTAACCAAAGTAGTATGTCTCCTGCAAGGCCAGTTGTAGTGTTACCACAGTGCAGTGGCAGCAACTTCAGAGGAGGACGATGCAGCTGAGGCAGCACTGTCACAGCAGTCAAGCACACCCTCCACCAGCGCAGAAACATTCACCTAGATGGGGACTTACACGAGTTTAGAACGGGTAGCACAAAGTGACTAGCACTTCATGCATGAACAGGAGGTGTTGACGGAAGCAGAGACAGCTGTAGGCAGTCCCCCTAGGAGGGAGGACAGACACGGTCAGGCACAGCTGAGCAAAGATGCAGAGCCTCGGGGGTCACATACAAGGCGGGTCTTTCTGAAGCAGCAATGGGAGATGCGTGCCCAAATGTCAAGTTCCCTGAGATAGCACAGAGTCTTGGGCAGAGAATGCAAGAGTCCATTCATGTGATGTGTTCTGTCTCCACATATGAGTGCATGAGTTCTCCATTGAAAGAGTGGCTTACTCCATGCAGTGCCACACGTGGCATCACACTGAGCGAATGCAGGAACATCACACTGACATGCACAGGATGCATGTCTCACTCTGTAGCAGTAACCAGTCAGTTGCACTGATGGCGCAAAGATGCATGGACAGGCTACAAATGTGCCCCAACTGCTAGTTCCCTCAGACGTGCATGCGCACCATGAAAGGTCTGGGGCAGGCAGAGACTCTTTGCTCAGCCGTGCCTGACTCTGTCTGTCCTCCATTCTCCTCAGGGGACTGCCTAAAGCTGTCTCTGCTTCCGTCACCAGGCAGGAATGATGCCAAGGGGGCCAACCTCACGGGGCACCTTAGTCATCAGCCGTCCTTTGTCCCCTCTGACTAAGGCACCATCTATACAGCAAGACCCTGCGACCGAGGCTACCTCAGCAACATTGCAGATGTGCCAACCTGTGGAGTTGCTCCCGCTGGTACCGTGAGCGCCACAGGCATTTCAGCCACTTGCAGCCACAAGCAAGCAACCTGCCTCTACTTTTGCCTCAGCCATAGGGGGAGCACCACGTAGCAGTGGCCGCATGCGGACTGCACCACATCAGTAGTTTCACTTTGTGACTCAATTGGGTGACTTTTGTAATGCTTCTATTCACTGATTAAGCCTCAACGTAATGAAATGATGGTTACACCCTGAATTGTGTGATCCTACTGTTTTGAGGACATTAAGACAACCACCATGACGAAATGAATGTGCGACACGAAGGTGGGTGGTCAGGAATTCTGTGTGTTCAGTGGCAACGTGTCTTGCAGGCATTGTGTGGAAATAGAAGACAGCTTTGCATCGCAGACATTTTGGATGCAGTTGCTCCTTGTGGGAAAGGCCTGGTACTGCCATTCAGGATGAGGCATATTCAGGAGAATCATGCCTGGATTAGTGCAACCCAAACTTCACCATGCTCCACCACGTCTTCTTCCTCCTCCTCCTTCGAAGACCATGTGCCGCTCCTCCGTATCTTCCTCCTCAAGGTCCACAACTTCCTGGAGGGCCATGTTGTGTAGAGCACAGCATTCCACCACCATGCAATAAAACCTTGAGGGAGTGTCAAGACACCAGAAGCACATCTGCAGACATCCATGGCCTACTCGACAGTACCCCTTGTGCTGAGATGGCAGTGGTTGTAGTGCCTCTGAGCCCCCGTTATAGGGTTACGCATAGGTGTCAGCAGCCATTTCTTCAACAGATTTCCCCTAGCAGCCATTCACATAGTCTCCCTGGTGGTATGAACAGCTGCGGCACCTGTGATTGCCTCAGGATGGAGGCGTCATGGCAACTGCAGAGAACACTTGTGGTGGCCGCGCACCAGCTGTACGTTAAGGGAGTGGAATCCTTTCCTATTTATAAATGCCGCTGACTGCTCCGCTGGGGCCTTGATGGGCACATAGGTGGAGCTGATCATGCTCTGCACCTGAGGGAATCCTGCCACAGCCCTCTGTGCCTGTCTGGCCCCATCAGTGTGGAAATCAATGTACACCAATGCCCTCTCATACAGGGCATCAGTCACCTGCCTGATGTTATGATGGACTGCCACTTGCGATATGCCACACAGATCCGCTGCTGACCCCTGAAACGGCCCAGTGACAAAGACGTTCAGCGGCACGGTCACTTCCACAGCTACTGGCAGGGCAAGCGCACACAACAGGCAAGCCTGGAGTCCTCCTCCACAACTGTACACAGTCAACAACCAATTTCCTTGACAGTCACAGCCTCCAGCGGCATTTGTGCTTTGACATGTCCAGGAAGCTGAGTCTTTGGCAATACACCTTATGTAGCGCCTTCATGACCTCCCTGATCTCAGGCATCACCTCTATGTCCCTCTGCACCAAGGGGCTGCATTTGTTGTTGGCACTGCTGCTCCTCATTACTACTCATGAGCCTCATGTTGAAGAATGGTCTCACATGCCACCAGCTGCATGGGAACAGCTGCCTGGTCCCCCTACTGTATCCTACTGACTCCAGTGCCTACACCTGAAACACTCTGCAAGTTCTGCTCACACAATGGATACTGTGTGCCAATGTATGAGCTCCTCTCTGTTCCTTCCACCATTTATGCAGCATTATGTATTCCCAAGCGATTGGGATAATTTAGAATTACTCTTTATTATTGCACACTCATTGAAATTACCATGCAAGTATTAGAAATGTTCCTCTGAGAGGTAAACATATCTGTCTACTTTCTATTTGAAGAACGTTCCACACAGCTTGGCCTTGGGATGTTAAAGCATCAGCATTGGCTACAAGAGAGACTTTGCATAATAAGAAGGGCAAGCAGACAGACTTACACTTATATGGGACCTTTCACGAGCTCAGAATGTCCCAGAACACATTACAGCCAATGAAGTACTTTTGAAGTATAGTCATTGTTAAAGTGCATTCTTTATTTGACCTTGGGGTGCTTGATGCAAGGCACTGGATATGAAATGGGGGTGGGGAGGGGATGTTATTTTGAATCTGTGTATGCGCCAAGAATCAGCAATGTCCGAATATGCAAAGGCAGTTAAAAATATGTTCCATGGTTCAACAGGTACTCAGCTAAAAGTGCTTTACAAAAAGTACAAAGAATCACACTCTGACGAGTATATAACAGATTTTTCTAACATGTACAATTTCTATAATTATATCAGGAAAATCAGAATTCTTTACAATTCTGTTTACATTTCAGCTCACAAGCAGTTTGTCTCACATGAAGATGAGCAAGTGATTTCACATTAATTTTACTTTATAAATATTCCTTTATGGGAAAAAACAAAAACTTAGTTTATTTTTTTTTTTGATAAGAAAAAGGTACACAGAAATGAAGATTTTCTGTCCCAATTTCATGGAAGTGAATTCCTAGCTCTCTGCAACTCAACAATTCAGACATAGGATGACAAACTCTCCAGTTGTTCTTTGATTAGTACCATGGGATATTTTACGTTACCCGAGAGGGCAGGCAAGGCCTCAGTTTAACTCCTCATCACAAAAATAGCACCTCCTCAGAATTGCACACAAGCGTCAGCCTAGAGTCTGTGCTCAAATCTCTGGAGTGGGACTTAAACTCACAACCTTCTGACTCAGAGCTGAAAATGCTACCACTGAGCCAAACTATAACACAAGTAATAAATTAACTTACATACAAAGGGCAGAATTTTAACTGCCAAGGAGGGGTAGGTTTGGAAGCAGATGAGGGGGTTTAAATCCCCCAAAAAATGCCGGAGGGTCACAAACCCAACATGACTCCATGCACTTCCGCCACCAGAGCACGGGTTTCCTGAGCTGTGCAAAATTTGCTGGGGTCAACAAGGCAGGAGCACAGCAGGAAGTCATTGATCAATGAAACGGACAGGCTTGAAAGCCTTTACACAGTGAAACTGCATAGCTGCTGCCCTGCCTATGGGAAAGGGTCGTGCTCAAAGCACTTGTTCTGAAAGTGTGACTCCACTGCTTCGCAGGTGATTTCCATCTTTTTGGAAGTCATTTCATCTACCTTGGACTTTACTCACCTAGGCCTGAACTTCCCTGCGGTCAGCCTTCACTGCAGCATGGGAACCACTTATGCAGCTAAACTATGGACCTGTGATGAAGAACAGCAGGAGCAATCACACCGGCACCAGGAGCCACACCAACAGCTACAGCACCAGCAGCAGGAGAAACACCACCAACAGCAGCTGCCTTCTCCGCAATCACATGCCACTGCACCCGGACAAAAGGGATGGACTCGGAGCTCCAGCTTGAAGGAGGCAATACCTGCAGCACAGAGTATATAGACAGAGGATCAGCTTCCTCGACATGATGGAGCAACAGTCCCTCAGCAGGCCTGGGCTTTTGCAGCAGGTCATGCTGACAACTGCAGCCTCCTTCCAAGAGGCCCAGGTGGGCATGCGCTGCCAGTGACCTCAAGGTCACCACAGCCCTGAATTTCTTCGTCTCCAGCTCCTTCCAGGGATCTGCTGGTGACATCTCCGGGATTTCACAATCTGCAGCCCACAAAGTGCATCTCCCAGATCCTTGACGCCATGTTTGTCAAGACCGCTACTCATGTCCATTTGACACTGGTTTGGCCAGTCAAACACGGATGGATCTTGCATTTGCTGTAGTGGCTGCATTCCCACAGGTAGAGGGAGTCATTGACTGTACACATGTGATAAGCAAGGCACCCTCAGATAAGCCTGGAGTATTTCGCAATCAGAAGGGATTCCACTCGCTCAGTGTTCAGCTTGCCTGATGACTCCTGCGATGAGCCCTCTCACTGATGCAGAGAAGAGGTACAAGAGCCTCATGACTACAAAGGCAAAGAGCAACGGACTGGGTTGCTGAAGATGCGATTCAGGTGCCCAGTCAGATCTAGGGGCACCCTTCAGTATGTACCAGCAAGTGTCTCCAGAATGGTTGTGGTCTGCTGTGCCTGACACCACATGGTGCTACAGAGAGGAATGGAGCTGCAGGAGGTGGAGGGTGCAGACTGAGGAGGAGGAGGAGGAGGAGCCAGGTATTGCCAGGGTGCCTGCAGCTGCTCACCTGGCTGCCAGAGAAGTCCATGACGGCTTCATACAGGCAAACGTCAGTTAATCTGAGTGCATGCAGCCATATGACAGTGTAATCATAAACCCTGTGGCTGGCCCCCACCTCCAATACAAATCATTCCAACAGTCAATGATCCAATGACCACATTTCACACCCTTTCCTTGTCTTCCAACCATTTACCTGAAGGCTACAGTCCATTTAGAATTCAAGATGTGACAAAGTAGATGGCAAGAGAATGAAGACTTCAAATAAAGTTTTTGATTCACTTAAATAAACATAATTCCACAAGCATTGTTACGCACACCCAAGTGCAGCTAAGAAGCGTTCCTCATTTGCTTCCTATTCCTGTATTTGGTGCAAACATGGTGGCTTCAGCTGAGCTGGAGGCAGGCTGTTCATTCCGCTCAGACACGAAATGCCAGTGGTGAATGTCTTCAACAACAACTTATATTTTTAAATATATATATATATATTGATATATAAGTTGTTGTTGTTGTCTTCTGGGTTTTGGAGCCCATGAAAACTCCAAAGACTGACCCATCTGCACCTATGCAGCGGCAGATGGTCATCAGCCCAGCAGGCAGCATGTGGGGCTCTGTCTGAGGGAGTGGGGTGCAAGAGATGAGAAATGGGGGTACATTGAGAAGAGTCCCCACTGCCATGTGTCCCTTCTCCTTCTTCCCTCTCATGGCCCACTGCACTTCCCTGCTAGTCAAAGAGCTGGAGAGCACCTGACAGCATGTCAGTGAGGTGTGAGCCATCAAGATGAAGCTTTCCTCCATCCTGTGTAAAGTGTCAGAGCTTGCAGGCAATAGGTCTGGGCCAACCTGAACTCAGTTGCCTGCCGCCTCTGATGCTCCATGCAAGTGCATGGAGGGGGACATTAGCACAAATACCGGAGACATGGCAATTATGCGAGAGATGGATCCTCCAATCTCTCTCCAAGGATGTGCACTGCCTCTGGAAATGCTGACAGAAGCACACACACTTCCTGTTGCTGCTCCACAAATTCTCTTTTCATGGATGACTCCCAAGGCTCAGCATCTGCGCCCAGCTGAGCAAAGCTTGGAGTGTCCTTCACCCTCCGACGGGTCTCTTCAATGCAGTCCCATCTCCAACACCTACTCCTGCTCACATGTGATGTGCTCACCATGTGACAACCCAGCTAGCGCTACTGCAGTACACATTGAGGTGTATATCTGTGCTGATGAAGATTGCGCATGAGTTATGTGATGGTGCACCCTCAGACTGCTTACCCTCCTCTGAGGACTCTTCTGCTCCTCTGTCTTCCTTAAAGGACCTGTGTGGAAATGAAAGATATAAATTATTGCTGACAAATGGAAAAGCTTCAAAGTTTTAAAGCTGAATTTTCACCACAGAGGCAGGAAACAGGAGACGGGTTTGCTTTCGGTTCAGAAAGCCGTAAGTAAACCTTTAATTGGCATGGAGATGCATTTCCTCTCCAATTGCGGGCAGCAGGCAGGCTCTCGAAGCCAGAGGGCCAATCAGAGGCCTTCCAGTTTCAGAGGAGCACCCAGCTACAGTACAAGCTAAGTAACTGGAAGGGCACTTCAACAAGAAGGTGCATTCACAGCCACTTTTTAAATCTTTAATTTTTATAAAACAAAGAAAGCAGTCAGGCCACCACTGTGGGGTGGGAGGAACCCTCCACAAGGTGGTCTTTTGCTGCACCCCTATCCAGTCAGGGAGGGCCTGTAGTTCTTCCAGGAGCACTGGTACCCCAACCTCCCAATAGGTGCCCACCTCCAGTCAGTTGATCTGCCTCCTTCACGTTGGGAAACTGAAGGCCGACTGGGAGATCCTAGTCAGCCTCCTAAATATATCTTTAACAAGGCTCTTAATGAGCCTAATTGCCTGCCCACCTTGTGGGGTTTGCGGCCTGATCTCGCACCCCCCTCCCCCCAAAATGGCCAACGCGAGGAATGGTATCCTACAACTACACTCCCCCTGCCTCCATTCCTGCCTTCAAGGGACACTGAAAGTTCAGCACTATATTATATATCTCTTGACATTTCAGGTATTAGCGCCAGCAATTCAATATGAGTGACTGCTATGTGCCAAGTGACCAGGTAATATCGAATTCTGTCACCGGGTATGTGGGAGAACCCCATCCTTCCATCACCTACACCAATGACTGTGCCACACTGCAAGGCGTAATCCTCTACTGCGGTCAGGGCCATCCCCGGTTCTCTGCCTCTCCCTGGAGTTGTGCACTCTCTTCTCTTGCAATGAGAGGAAACAGAGAGTTATGAGGTGAGAGAAATGCAATGCGTGCAGATGAATGAATGGGGAGGGTGACTGTGAGGGATGAGTGTGACCAGACAGTAACATGAGGGTGAGTGCCAGTGTTGCCTGTTCAGATGGGAATGTGAGGAGGTGACTCGAGGGGAAGGAATGAGTGGAGCCACAAGGTGTGTTGTTCTGAGGAGTGTTGTACAAGAGAATGCTGGAGATGTCAGTGTGGTGGCTGGCACCTGAAAGTGGTATGTCACACACTGTTCCTGACCTAATGAGATCATTAAACCTCTTGTGACACTGGATCCATGTCCTCGGGACCACAATCCTGCCGTTAGCAGCCTCCAAAATTTCCATCCACACCTGCTTATTCAGCATGGCTGGCCTCTTCCTTCTGTCCCCAGGAAGCAGCACTGTCTGGCTCTCACCAACTTCAGCATCACCTCCAGGGAAGAGTCATAGAATCAGGAGGCAGCCTTCCTACATCGTCCTTCCATTCCTCTTCCTCCAGCAGCAATGTGAGATGCAGCCATTCTGACCCCTGCTGGTGTCCCTTTAAATAGAAAGCCTTTAATTGACAGATGCCGGTCGCCATCACGCCCACACACTGTGATTGGTTGGAAAACACAGAAGCAGGATGCTAATACCGTGGCTGAGTTAAACAGCCACAGTAAAGCCCGCTGCTGAAACAAACAGGTTTCTGACCTGCTGCCGCAGCAACCCCCCCACCCCGACCACTGTGTGTGAGTCTGTTTCAATGAAATTCTGTCCAAATTGTGATTTAGTAATGTATTTGTGGCAGATCAGCATTTTGAATACAATCATTGTCTTTTAGAAAAATGTCAGTGGGTTGATTGGCATTTCTTCACATTTTTGTTGTACTGTACTTATGGCAAATAATGTAACAATTACATACAAACCTGGAAAACATGCAATGAAAATCAGCCAACTCTGAGTACACATCATGTGGATTGTCTCCATTGAGGCCCATCTAAGGTTATGGTGGTGTGAGACCTAGTGCACATCAGAACATTGTTATGTGCATTGAAGTTGCCTTACATCTACTTGTATTTATAGTCAATGCATCAATTGGTGCTTAGAATCTACATGTTGCACTTCGACATATTGGTAGTTTGCCTTCCCCTAAAATCGCCTTTGTGCATTTACATGCTCCAATGGACTGACGTGTTTTGGAGGAAGCTAGGGCATGAATTCATAAAGTAAGTATAATCAGGCCACAGATATTTAATATGCCTACTTGTGTCAGCCAGGGAAGTATCAAAACCAATAATAATCTTCTATTTTAAATCATACTATTAAAACAAAAAGGATACATACTGAAGAAACAAAAAACTCCCTGAAACAAATAAATGTCAGGGAAAGGAAAAGATCCTTCAGCTGCAGAAAGCATAGGAACAGGAGTTTTTTTTATTCGTTTATGGGATGTGGGCTCGCTGGCTAGGCTAGCATTTATTGCCCATCCTTAATTGCCCTCGAGTAGGTGGTGGTGAGCTGCCTACTTGAACCGCTGCAGTACTTGAGGTGGAGGTACACCAACAGTGCTGTTAAGGAAGGGAACTCCAGGATTTTGGCCCAGTGTCAGTGAAGGAACGGCAATATTGTTCCAAGTAAAGATGGTGTGTGGCTTGGAGGGGAACTTGTAGGTGGTGGTGTTCCCATGCATCTGCTGCCTATGTCCTTCTAGGTGGTAGTGGTCATGGGTTTGGAAGATGCTGTTGAAGGAGTAGGACAGTCAGTTCTTGAGCCTGTTCCACCATTCAATTAGTTCATGGCTGATCTGTACCTCAACTCCACCCATCGATATCCTTACCCAATAAATCTCAGTCTTGAAAATTTCAATTCAAACCTGTCCCTTTTTGATAGATCACAACTCCACTTTATTCAGCTTCTCACAACACACATCAATCCAAAAACCATCAAAATGTTTGGGAACCCTTGTGAGTTTTGTAATTTGCTATTTTAGAAACATTCAAAAATCCATCATCTTTTGTTTACCAGCTCTTCCAAAGAACCAAGTTCTAGTTTGACGCAGGTGGTCTGTGTTGGAAAAACAAGGTTTACGCTGACTGCTTTCATCCTGCAACTCCCAATTCAAATCCCCAAATGGTAAGAATCACAGCCGACCAACAACTCTCCCCATCATTCCTTTAGTGTGCCCACCTGCTCAGAATTACAGCTTTAGGCTTAAAACAACCCAAAGCAGAAGTTTTCCACCTTTAGCCACAAGTACATACATGCATATATTTAATAAGGTTCCAGGTGAGGGAGAGGGAGGATAAACAGGAAAGAACCTTCTATAGAAAAGTTCAACTCAAGTGCTTAAATAATTTTGCAAAGAAAACAGGGCTCACACTTAATATTATCGAAACACCCTGTACCTGAAGACAATTAATAACTATCAAGTGTCATGAAACCAAATACAGTAAACAATCCTCCAACAGCATTCAATATCTTACAATAATATTTTCTACACTGCCTGTCTGCACAATAATTTAGTTCATATGTATTTTAAAACAGACCAACTTTACACCCAGCTAAAGAAAACAAAATATTGTTTGAAAAGGTTTAAAAGATTCAAGTAGCACCAAAGGGTGATTAAAAGGAAAAAAAACTGCAAATGATAGAAATTTGAAATAAAAATAGAAAACGCTGGCAATGCAGCACAGCAGTTCAAACAGCAACTGAAAGAGTAAAAAGGTTAACATTTCAGGTGTAACCTCTGTTCTGATGAAGGTCACACTTGGTAAGATAACACATCTCAGATGCTCAGAGAAAATGCTGGAAATGCACAACAGGCCTATTTTTAGTTTAAGTCGTGCCATCAGCTTTCCAAGATATCTCCTTAAAATCTCTGCTGACTGCAGCAAACTAATTTCACTTAATTGACATAAGAAACACAAAACTAACTCATAACTGTTAATGAGAGTTTGCTGATAAAATCCGATCTAATTTTAATTAAAGCTATGAAAAAAAGTCTGAAATTAAATATATCTCAGTGGATGCACTTTAAAAAAAAAAGAATTCCATTCCCTCACATGTGCATCGCTGACAAGGCTAGCATTTATTACCCATGCCTAAATGCCCTTGCGACAGTGGTATTGAGCTTTCTTCTTCAATACAACCGAGTGGCTTGCTAAGCCATTTTAGACGACAGTTAAGAGTCAACCACATTGCTGTGGGTCTGAAGTCATATATAGGCCAGACCAGGTAAGGACAGATTTCCTTTTCCAAAGGACATTAGTGAACCAGATGGGTTTTTGCAACAATCTGGTAGTTTCATGGTCACCATTACTGATAGTAGCTTTATTTGTTCCAGATTTTTATTTAATTCACTGAGTTTAAAATCCCCAGTCATGGTGGAATTTGTACTCATGTTTTCTAACCATTAATCCAGCCTCTGAATTATTAATCCAGTAACATAACCACAATGCAACCATATCCTTATTTAATAACATGTGTCCCTTACAGAATACTATACTCAATACAGCCTTCAACATTTCTTTTTTGAAACATGTCTATACATGAGCATTTAAAGTGTATGTGTTATTTGTATGGGACAGTATAGAAAAACTGAAAATGCATAAGCAAAGAATTAGGCACAAAGACAACGTGAAAGCAGTTGACAGCAAGACTGGTGTAAGCAGAAGTAAAAATAGAAAAGTCAAATTCAACTTTATCCAGAGCTCTGCAGTCTGGATCAGATGGTCAATGCAGTATAGCCAGACAGTGTAGCAATGTGGACTGGAGGCATTATTACAGCATCAGGAATTCAGACCTCAAACTTTCTTAGTAAACTTTGGGTACAGTTGACTTACCATGCAGCACTGCAAAAAAAGCAACAAATACCAAACTCTATGCAGGGAGGTTTAAGGCCAGTTATTGCAATACCTCTGCTGTGAACTATCCTGGCGCACAGTTCTTGGATAAACTCAAAAGAAAAATTGTTCTTTTTCACTTTCATGCAAAAAAAAAGTGAGGACAGTAGGTGACTCGTTGGAAGTAAAGTAAAATTGCCTCTTTCTGCTGTTTCATTCTATGATACAAGATAAAAGCTTCCTAAACTATTAGTGACATAGTTGATTTAATTTCCCAAAAACTGTTCTTTATATATATATAATATATTTAGAGAGAGAAGAAACTTTTTCCCATTGCAATTGCATAATTGGGGAAAAGTATGTGATCAAGTATATTGTTAATCAGCATGTGATCTAGGTTTATTGTTGACTTTTTGGGCCCATTAAGCAGCTTGGTTAAACTTCCAAAGTTTCAAGTTCTTGGATTTAGTTTACTGAAGGCTCTCTGCAGTTCATAATATTCAATGCTGGGCACTTCTCACAATTAATGTTCTAAACCCAATGTTATACTTGTTTGCCTGAAGTTAAAGTAGAATTTTCTTATTGTTCATACTGACTGGTGATCAGGTTTAAACAACAGCAATGATCAACTATATAATTTAACTGAATTTATAGAAGCTAAAAAAGCTAAGCAAAAACCTAGGGCTGAATTTAGTGCAGCCATCGGGAGCAAGAACGGAAGGGTGGGGGGACTGGAAAATAGCACTGAATGAGTCCACCCGGAAATCCAACGCATGATGTCGGTTCAGGATTTAGTCAGTGGCAGGAAAAGACCAAGGCCTCACCGCCCCAACGCAACAGGACTGTAATTTAAACTGTAGAACAGTTAGTTTTAACGCATTTGCATGTAGTTGTAAGCGATTCATTGAGGGGCTTGGAATTAAGTGGATGACAGGTGGCCCTCACCTGCGTTCAGAACCCCGGCCGTTGAAAGCTGGCGGCACCAAGGCAAGACCTCAGTGCCGCGAGGGTAGACAGCCATGACCGGTACTGCATAGGGGAAGAAGGGGGAGTGAAGGTCATTGTCAGCCTGCAGTGCTGTGCGATCGGCATGGGTGGGCTTGGTCTCGGGTGGCAGTGCCAAGTGATGAGGGTCTCGGGTGACAATAGCTGATCATCAAAGTCTCAGGTGGTCTGGAATGATAAGCAGGGTGTCAGGAACAGGTGCTGGAATCTCCTCAGGCGTCACAGCTACTGGAGCTGGAATCACTGGCAGAGAGGCTGAGGAACTGCTGTCCATACTCGGAATGCGCTGAGGGGAGCCACCAGCTGTGGAGGTCAGCCTCTCCTCCTCCCACACTTGAACCTCACTGCTCACCAGAGAAAGACGAGGAGCTGAGATGACTTCAGGGGCCTCGTCCTTCTCTCGCCTTGTCACTGCTGCACGAGCTCACAGCCGAGGAGATGGTGTGCAGGTCTGATGGTGTGGATCTGACTCTCTATGAGGGTTGCCAACCTCTCGATGGAGGAAGCCATGCGCTCACATGCTTGAGACATGGCAGCACACGTGGCATGGAAGGACACCTCCATCATCCGCTCATAGCTGCACGTTGCCTCTGGCATCTCTTCCAGATGCTGCCTTACCCCTCTCTGCAACTCCAGCATGCCCTGTGCTGTCGACACCAGAGGCTCATCATTAGCCTGGGGCTCAGCATGGCCTGGACACTTACAGTCCTCCAATTGAGTGGCCTCGGCTGTCTCAGCCTCAGCCAGCTGCTCGGGTGAGCGCAAACCCACCGAGGTGAAAGTATCTACATTGGTGGAAGGTGCAGCAGAGTCATGGGACGGTGCATCCTCTGACTCCGGATCTCCTTAGAGTTGGAATTATGTCACCGTTCTGATGGAGTCTCCTGTGGCCGCCGACCAATACAAACAAGAGTCAGTTAGGATGAGCAGATCTCGTCATGCCATCCATGCATGATGGGGGACTCCAGAAGTGAACTGTATGTCGATGGAAGACAATCCTTACTCCCTTGTGCAGAGACTTCAGTCTCACCATCTGCTATTAAGCCCTGGGTCCCCACTAGTTCAAGTGCCTCCTCCTCAGCCGTGGAGAGAAGCCTGATACCTGGGATGCCTCCACCAGTCCGCCATGTCTCCCTGCTGTTATGGGCCCTCTTGTCCTGCAAGCGGAAAGAAGGAGACAGTCATACATCACAGGGAGATCAACAATAACAATTCTGCTAGTGGCAGCCCCTCATCTCCTACTGGGATTTCCTATATAGCTCATGCTCCTGTCAGCTCTCAGGGGTGGTAATGGGGCTGAGCTGCGAAAGGTGGCCTGTGGGCTGGATGCAGCCATGCATCTGTGAACATGAGATGATGCTTAACCCCCTTTGCCAACACCTTTGTGGTGCCTCCCTCCCCATGTCCCACTTCCTCTTGCATAGCTATATGCAATCCTTAAAAAGGAGAGGTATGGAGCATTCACCTTGGCAGAACGAAGGAGGTTGTTGACCCTCTTGTGGCACGTGTTTGAGGGATGACTCCACAGCTGCTAACCTCCTCTACGACCACCATCCAGGCTTGCTTGGGTCAGGCGAAAAGACCTCTTTTTGCCATTGCTGGAGAACAGGACCTCCTGTCATTCCTTTGCGGCCTGGAGGAGAATCTCGAGGGAGGCATCACTAAACTGTGGAGCCATCCTGTGTCCGCCTTCAGCCATGGTCGCTGCAGACTTGCGTTCAGCTCCTTGCCCATCAGGCAGCAGATCAGCAGAAAAGGTCCCGGGGCAGCAGAGGCAGCAGAAGGGGTCCTGGGACATAAGAGGCAGCAGAAGGGGTCCCAGGGCAGCAGAAGTGGTCCTGGGGCAGCAGAAGGGGTCCTGGGGCAGCCGAGGACACTCAGGAAGGCAGTTTTCTGAACCAGCCAGGAGTGAATGCAGGGCTGGCAGGCCTTTAAATATGGCACGAGCACCTGCTCTGGAGTCAACTGACACCATATTTGGCGCCTCACATCCCGCCTCCGGCACATGATTGGCTGGGCCCCATGCCTCCATTATGATAACAGGCTGCATGATCGCAGTGGGCCAGCCGCACACAGGACGAGCGGGAGCGGTACCCACTTCCAGGTCCACCACCAAGACCCGCGACAAGTTCACTAAATCCAGCCCCCAATGTGCAGTGTTTGAAGCTGAAGCAAAGTACAAAGTAGTTCTACACATTTTAGTTGATTTATCATTTGTTGCTTCAAATTAAAATAAACTTACCAATACAGTTTTCTCATGCATGACAGCAAATCTGTGAGACCAATATTAATATAGTCCTCCCCACAAAATAAAACTTTTCCAATATATTATCTGGATTTCCAAAAGCGCATTTTAAAAGCAATGGTCATAAAAACATTTTTTAAATCAATCTTTTTACATTTATAGTTTCTCTTAAGCCCCCATGCACTGTTCCCATACTAAGAAGCTGTTTAACCAATGTGCTCCTCAGCCTCTGAATAATGCTCAATACCACCAGCCACTGACAAAATTTAAGTGACTTGAAGGGCACTGGCTGGATTTTTTTTCCTTGTGGTGTGTTTCTGTATGAAGCACCTTCACATAATACAGCTCAGAATCCAGCCTCCAGGAAATCACAGTTCTACACGCAACCATATTAATGAAAACTACGACCAACATGTTCAATAGCACCACATCCTCAATTAGACAGGAAATTATGATCAGTAACTGGCTCAAAAACTGTAACAGGTCACCGAGTTTTAATTTTCCCTCCTTTATTTCCAAGCATAACTGCCTAGCAATACATTGCTTCTTTCAGCTAAGAACTCGATTAAAAATACAACTCTAAATCCTATCTGCTTGTGGCAGAATGCGCCAATAACCCTGCTCACCCATCTCCCCAATAAATCCAATCTTCAACAAAACATTATGAAGAGAGAGAAATACTCAATCTGTGTCCATTATAACTAAATACTGTAGCACGCATAACTATATTCATTACCTGTCAAAACATGCAAGGATAATTCAGAGATAAAAGTAAAAAACAACTTTATCATCACTTTATTACTCCGGCCTAATTCTGCCTGCTTTCTTTTTTGAATGCATGGGTGGAATTTTGTGCTGGCCGCGGTGGGTCGCGACGTCGGGGGAAACAGACACGGAGATCCCCGTGTCGCCTCTTCTACAGAATTAGACACTTAACTGGACAGTAGCGGGCCTTCCGGACAATTTCGGACCCTGCCGCCCGAAGTCCCAGCCTGGCAGAGCTGAGGGCCAATCAGCGCGGAGGTGGTGGCTGCTGCTGTACCTCTCCTGCTGAAACCCCTCCTGCCCTGACTTACCTGTGGCCTGGGTTCAGCACCTCCAGTGGGTCCAGTAACGACAGCAGCTATGACCTCCGCGGAGGTGCTGCTCAGTTAAAGGGCTGCCAGCCTCTGATTGGCTGTAATCCAGCGGGCCTTCCGCAGAGGGAGTGATGCGGGGCTCTCGCCGGCGCTTTAGCCAGTTGTCGAGACTGCGTCACCACGATAAAGTCCCAGCCACAATGTGTGGGAGGAGATCGGGGTGGGGTGTGAGTGGTGCAGGTGGTTGGTAAACTCCTAACAGCACGACAACAACTGAATGCCATTTTTACGGCAGTAGGTAGTGAGGTATGCAAGTGTCCAGTCTTTGGAAATTAAGGTTCAAGGATTACATTTGCACAATCACCACAAGCAGTGATCCACCATACACGGCTCCTCACTATAGTTTGCACATTTAGACAAAACATATCCAAGTGCCTGTCTATTGAAGTCACATCATTAATGTATTCATACATTTTAAAGGAGTTCAGACGGAACATTCTACTGCAGCATTAAAAGATCCTGGTAAGGATCACCTTATCTGCAGATTTCATATTTCTATCTCACTGTACAACATCACCATTACCGAATCACAAATGGCATTTCTTCAATGATTATTAAATTTTAAAAAGCACTGTCTCCACCCCTCCCCCATCCAAAAAATAGAGTACAAAGAAAACCATTAGCTTATGGGAAATATTTCGCCAAAATGTCTAAATGATGGTTTTGGGCAGGTGATGCGAGCATGTGCTTCAATATAGCTTATTCATTATGTTGTTTACTTGTAAACAAAAATATCACAGTAGGATCAAGCTACATAGACCAAACCAAGGTCAACTGGAAGAAAAATATACCATTCTGATCTTTTTGCTTAATCAAAAGTGGAGATCATATTGCCAGCAGTCCTGGAAGTGATCAGAAATACAGTGTGTCCTTAATCCAAAATCAATTACTTCAAATAATCCGATAACTCAATTTTGTGACCATCAAATTCCTACTTTGCTGCATTATTTACATTGCTTAATTCAACTTATTGGATTGTTCAAATTTGCAGCAGATAAAAAGACTCAAACAATCAGAGTTGACTGTAGACTCTTTGCCTGAAACTACAAAAGCATCACTCCACCACTGGACTGCATCACCAGGAAGGTGGGGGGTATGTGCCGGTCTAACCTACCTCCAACCCCCTTCCCAGAGCCACCTAAAAACAAATAGATTACAAAAGTATCAGACAATACATTTCACCACAAGATGCCCAGAGATCAGATTTTTCCTTTGCCAGTATGAACAAAGTTAAAAAGGGATTGAACATGAAATTAACCACACAACTATAGGACCAGCAAGGATATTTTAAAAAGACTAGCCTTTTACATGAGAGCTCCATTATTTAAATTAAAACTAAAAAAGGTGCATGCTTGAAAATCTAGTCTAACCATCCTAGTCAGGACCATCAGCAATTTGAATCAACTAAACTGTATTCTCAATCTCATACTAAAAGGTCCCATTGGATCCCAGGGTGGGGCAGCGATTAACTTTCTCGATGCATCCCAGTAGCGCAGGATTGTTGTCAAAAAAATCTCCTTGGATCTAGATCATCTGGAAAGAATTCTAGTATGGAGAATCATATATCCTCTGGAGGTATTCCAGAATCTCTTCTAAAAGTTTAAACAGTGATATTGGGCAGAATTTTAACATTTAGACTCGATTGCAATGGACCTCACCCTGAACAACCAGCTCTGATTTTCAAGTTATGCCTCCTTGTTCTGGACTCCCCCTACCACAGAAAATATTCAAGTTCTATCCTCCTTACTGGTACATTGATTAGTACAGTTAATTTCTAGATTCAATGTACAACGTACATGTGCCCGTGGTAATAGATACTCATTCAAAACTTCAAAGCCAGTTATTTCAAGCAACAGGGTTGGCACAATGTTTATTTAGCTGTTGCAGGTTTCAGCTATGAGAAAAGATTGGATAGGCTGGGGTTGTTCTTCTTGGAACAGAGAAGGTTGAGGGGAGATCTGATTGAAATGTACAAAATTTTGAGGGGCCTGGATAGAGTGGAGGTGAAGGGCCTGTTCACCTTAGCAGAGAGGTCAGTAACTAGGGAGCATAGATTTACAGTGATTGGTAAAAGAAAAATTAGAGACTCGATAAGGAAAGACTTTTTCACCCAGAGGGTGGTGGGGGTCTGGAACTCACTGCCTGAAAGGGTAGTTGAGGCAGAAACCCTCAACTCATTCAAAAGGAGTCTGGATACGCACCTCAAGTGTCGTAATCTGCAGGGCTACGGACTGAATGCTGGAAGGTGGGATTAGAATAGGAGGATCGTTTTTCGGCTGACACAGACACGATGGGCCAAGTGGCCTCCTCTGTGCCTTAAACGTTCTACTCTACGATTCTATGATTCTAAATGTTGCACAGTACAAATATCATTCAGGTTATATTGATCATGATAGCTGCATATAATGAAGTATTGTGACATAAATATTTAACAAGGAGAGAGATACAAATGTCAAACTTTAAAAAGAAGTCTTCAATGTTGGCACAAAAAGTATATAATATGGTTTTCCTCTGTTCAAGTAACAAAATAAGGACCTCCAATTCTCTGCTTACTTAGTCTGAACAAATGGGCCATGCACTAGGCTGCCATTTCATTATATTCAACGATTCAGCTATTATGAAGGGATACAGTATTTCATTCAAGTTTGTTTAATGGTTCAAAGCTTCAGAAAATCTTTCCAAAATTATCTCAGGACCCCGATGTGAGACAAAAATTGTAATGTGGCGCGGCGCGCGCCCCCCCCCCCCCCCCACAATGCGAAAAGGTTGGACAACATTGGGTGGTTGATGGTCGGCACAGACTCGGTGGGCCGAAGGGCCTGTTTCAGTGCTGTATCTCTAAAACTAAAAAAACTAAAACATTGATCTACTTGGTGTATTTATATCATTTCAGAGTTCAGGTGATTTTTCACAGTATCGATGAATTAAACCTTAAACATTAAGCAGCAACAGTTAGACTTTTCTTTCTGAAATGGGCTCCTAGGATTTCAAAAACAGAGGGCAAGAGGTTCATCTTATACTCACCCTCCCCCAGGTCCACAAAGCTAGATCCCAATAGGGAGTGCTGAGACATTTTTGCTTGGGACCATCATTCGAGAACAGGTTTCAGAATTCAGGAGCTTCATAAAAAGTACAACAATTTTACTTTTATTTCTGTCACATTTAAATCTACATTTAAGTTGGTGAAAAAAGCTCCGTGGACGAAACCTCCAATTAGGTTTGTAATACTATCTTTAAGGTTTATTTATTTTCTTGATGAAAATGATGGTTTGAACCATCAACTACAAATATTGAACGATGAATAAAACTTCAGAACACATGCAAAATTGAAGATCAAGTCAATTCAGAGCACTCTTAAGCAACTACTAGCAGCTGACTGTAAAGTGTGATCATGACTCTCACTTGGTGAATGCTGCACATTAAGAAGTGGGGTGGGGGGGTGCTAAGAAAGGGGAAGGAACAAACTTACTTAAAGAACACCCTGCATTTATACAACAACTTTCACAACCACAGGATGTCCCAAAGTGATTTACAGCCAATTAATTACTCCTGAAGTGCAGTCACTGTTATAGTATAGGAAATACAGCAGCCAATTTGTGCACAGCAAGCTCCCACATACAGCAATGTGATAATGACCAGATAATCTGTTTTAGAGATGCTAATCAAGAGACAAATACTGGCCAGGACACCAGGGATAGCTCTGCTGCTCTTCTTTGAAATACTGCTAGAGGATCTTTTACCTCCACCTGAAAGGACAGACAAGGCCATGATTTAACACCTCATCTGAAAGATGGTACCTCCAACAGGACAGCACTCCCTCCGTACTGCGCTGGAGTATCAGCCTTGATTTATGTTATCAACTCCTTCTGACACCGAGGCAAGCCTGTTGCCAACTGAGCCACAACTGACACTTTAAAAAGTAAGTTAATATAGCACATCTAAATCTGAAGTAGTGATTCCATTGAAAATGCATGCAAAGTAGCCCTACCAATTTAAAATCTGATCAATTTTAAGAACTTACTCACAGATGAATTCATTTGAATCATGTTCTACTGTTCTGGAGAACTCCAGTTGACAGCATTATTTCTGAATTACTGACTTCCTTCAGGACCCCTCTGCTTCCGTCTGGAAAAATCCTAAGCAACTGAGACTGAGGAACTGAAGTTCCCCACATTATTGCCAATCCATTGCTGCAAGAGTGCTGGTGGATCATCTTTACATTTTGTGTTGAAGTAAAATAGAAGGATGCACATCCTACCCTAGCACGAATCCTGGTACATGCACGTATGTAAAAATGTTCACTCATCTGCCATTCACTCTGTCTATCTCTTTTTGCTCGATGTCCCTGTCTCCTTCCTCCCAGGGAAGTAAATAAAAATTGGGATGTCAGTCATTGTTAGCACATAAGCAGCAAAGTGGCGCAGTGGTTAGCACTGCAGCCTCACAGCTCCAGGGACCCGGGTTCGATTCTGGGTACTGCCTGTGTGGAGTTTGCAAGTTCTCCCTGTGTCTGCGTGAGTTTCCTCCGGCTGCTCCGGTTTCCTCCCACACGTCAAAGACTTGCAGGTTGATAGGTAAATTGGCCATTAGCAATTACCCCTAGTATAGGTAGGTGGTAGGGAAATATAGGGACAGGTGGGGATGTGGTAGGAATATGGAATTAGTGTAGGATTAGTGCAAATGGGTAGTTGATGGTTATTGGGATATGCATTTTCTTTTCATTGTAGGATTGAGGGAATTTGTGAGAATTCCTGTATGTATGGAAGTGATCAGAGTAGATGTGATTAAAGCTCTACCTTGGGCAGGTTTGATGGACGAGCTAGTCTTTTCCTGCCCATCATTTTCTTTAAGCAGTGGGATACATGGTATTCTTCTGTAACTGTAAAATTGTAAAGCACAGTTACAAAATTCAAGAAAAAAATTTAAGTTCTCATAAATTGAACCGCCAAGTGATAATTTTAACAAATGACACTGTCTTGAAGATGATCTGTTCAGATTTCAGTACTAGCTAAGAAAGGTTGGATACAAGCAGAATTATGTATGGTTAACAGCAAGTAATATATTGTAATTTAAATGAAGGATTCCACAAGACACATGGCCAAATAACATAATTTAACCAAGACCACCAAAGATTACAAGAAGGAATATCAAGATGCTTATAAGTGTCACGCAAACTACAAGATCAAATTACAACTTTTACTTAATTTCCTAGCTTCTATTGTTTTGAAAGTTGGTTTTGATTTTAAGATTAAACCAATGCTAACTACAGATAAAATTAGAGATGAAATGGTCTTGATTAAAAGAACTAACTAACTACTGTCATGCGAGTTCGCCACCTGCCAAGAATGAGGCACGTTAATTTTGTCATGAACGTTGATTTTAATCTGTTACTGGAGTGAGGGGAGGACTTGTTGAACAGATCAACTGTGGCTGGAAAAGACATTTGCATATTAACAGACAGTGTTTGGAAGGTCAAAACAGCCATTCCCTGACATTCAACCCACAATGGACTTTTGACCACCAGACGTTGACGGTGGGGGAGCTCTCATTTCAGGTTGACTGCTATGATGGCCGAATACACAAATTGACATGGTCAAACCAGCTAGTCACATGACTAACTTGTGGGCAACCTGAGTTTTTTGAATTTGTAAAAAGGTTTGGGCAGAAAGCTGTTTGCTCCTGGACTGAGAAGATCTCTCTCCTGTCTGCTCCCATTTCTTTCTCACAAGCCTCTGAATCCACTGAAGACACATGAACCCCAAGAGAGAAAAGTCTCCTACAGCAAACAAAGTTTAACAAGAATACTGGGCCCCAATGAAAAGCAAGATCTACCGAAAATCATGGACTCTACAGTGAGCTCAAAGAACTGTAACAACAACTCTTCAGATACTGCCTCAAACATTTCCACTTTATTTTTCTTCTGCTCTTTTCTGTCTCTATTTGCACGTGTGTTACTCGTATGCATGCTAGCATGGGCTGCGGCGTGTATCTGTAGGCGTTAACCAAATTAGAGTTTAAGTTTAATAAATTTCAACTTTTCTTCTTTAAACCTAAGAATGCCTGTTTGTGCTGGTTTCTTTGCCTTATAATTAGAAAGCGGTGAACAAGGATTCACCAACGGGGAGCTAAAAACACGGTGTGTTTCCAATTAAACCCTGTTACAGTAAGACCAGGTGAAGGCTGAAAGGGAACTCTAGACCTCTTTCTCACCTGGTCGCAACACTACTATGACATCACTGCCACAGAATAAACATTCACACGATTGACAAGCGCATATAACGGCTGAAATTACAGATAAATAACTACAAGTAAAAGGTTTGTCATGTTATCAGTGGATTCAAATAGCACCACGAAAAACTCAAGAGGTTGATCATAAGCTAAAATACAACATTATGCTCACTTTGTAATTAAAAAATCAGTGTAGATGCTACATATACAATGATGTAAGTAAAATGAAAGTAGGAGTATTAAAATTACATCAACCACAAAAGGCTACAGTGATGACTGCAGGGCAGAATGCTGCCACCATGCTGTAATTAACCACAGGGTTGAAGGAGCTAATTATTCTACAGTTGTAAAGCAGAACTAAGAAGGAATTAAGAACCTTTGTTATTGTTATTTTGCATATGATAAAATTATACAGTTAAGAAAAGAAAGATTTGCCTTCATACAGCATATCTCTCACATCTCTCAAATTCCACTGCATATAATGAATTACTTTGAAGTACAGTAACTAATGAAAGCAAACATGGTAATACTTTGCGGCACAGTGGCGCAGTGGTTAGCACCGCAGCCTCACAGCTCCAGTGACCCAGGTTCAATTCTGGGTACTGCCTGTGTGGAGTTTGCAAGTTCTCCCTGTGTCTGCGTGGGTTTCCTCCGGGTGCTCCGGTTTCCTCCCACATGCCAAAGACTTGCAGGTTGATAGGTAAATTGGCCATTAGCAATTGCCCCTAGTATAGGTAGGTGGTAGAGAAATATAGGGACAGGTGGGGATGTGGTAGGAATATGGGATTAGTGTAGGATTAGTATAAATGGGTGGTTGATGGTCGGCACAGACTCGGTGGGCCGGAGGGCCTGTTTCAGTGCTGTATCTCTAAATAATAAATGATGAATTGCTAATTGATTCTTTTTTTCATCATACAGTTGTTGCTATTTCTCTCCACTCCTCTTCTCTACTTATCGTTTTCTTCCTTCTTGTCAGGTGCCATGACAAGTCAGTGAAAGGAGCCACCAATAATTGCAGGGTACATTTAGGGTGGTGGTTGCATGGGAAACATGGCCCTCAGGAGCTCCCTTCCTACGCCCTCCTCCAATCACTTGTGCTGCCCCGACACCTTCACTCCCATCACATCACCTCTTTCCCCTTGAACTATCCACACAACCCCCTATTGTCCAGTATATTCCTCTCAATACTATTCAATTAGCTGACCTTTGAAGCTCTTTTCAACTCCTGATGCTCCACAATGTTGGAATGCAAGAGGCCAAAGACCCTATCCTCAACATGTTTCTCCCCTCTTTCCCTTCCTCACAATCTGTTTATGAACATATATAAACAACAGATAGGAAGTCACCAGCTAGTCCATCAAGCCTGTCCCATATAGTCATGGTGCAACTTACAGACATCATAATAGAAAAAGAGGGGGGGAAAAAGGCCAATTTAGTGGGAAAAACACACCAGGAAATTCCTCTTCAATTCATGAAGGTGATCAAACAAGTTCCAAGAGAGGACAGTGATTGGGAGATAGGTACACCGCCTACATTTTGTAGTGATGTTGGCCACTGAAGAATTCAAATCAGCTCCCTTTTAATTGTTCGCAGCAATTTCACACTCACTGCACAAGGAGTCAACTTATTCCATAGATTGTTGACTCTCTGCGAAAAGAAATAATTTCTAACATTTAATGTAGTTCTATGCTTATACTTATGTCCCCAGGCTCCCTAACCTCTCTACCTCAAAAAGCCCTTCCACATTGACCACATCTAATCCTTCCATTATTTTAAAGGCCTCAATCAAATCTCCTCAAAGTGTACACTTTTCCAGAGTAAAAAGCCCCAGATCACTAAGCACACTTTTGTAAAAAAAAGAGTAATTAAACTAGGTGTCAATCTAGAGGCTTGCCACTGAACCTTTTACAGTTCCTCTATATCGACAACCATATGAAGGGACCAAAATATGGAATCTTGACGGGACCCTGCCAAGGTCCACTACAAGAACAGTATAGTATTTATTGTTTTGCATCGGATTGTCCTGGCAATATATCCTAGCACTTCACATTTGCTTTTGCAGCAGCCTTGCAGCACTGGTAGTAACCTTTCAGCAATTCATGTACAACGATGCCTAGATCTTTCTCCTGTTCAACATTTTTAAGTTTGCATGGTATACGTATGCTTGGCATTAGTCCTAACCACACACATAAAGCTACATTTATATTAAATGACATATCTGAGTTGCAAGCCCATTGCTCTACAGCAGCCAGATCTGCTTGTAATCTGTTTTTCACATCCTAGGCCCTAATGACCACATAAATCTTTGTCCACAAGTTATCAGGTAATTCAGTTCCCCAGACGGCTTCATCCTGATTGTTGATAAAGGTGATGAAAAGCAATGGCCTCAACACCAATCTCTGCAGATCTTCACCAGTAATTGATCTCCACTGGTAACCACTGCTATTAATAGTCTTCTACCTATAAAAATGCAACAAGTTAATACCCTTTCCACGATTATCTTATTAAGTAGTCTACTGTGAGACACTTCGTCAAAACCTTTTTGAAAATCAAGGTATACAATGTCAACAGGCAGCCTACGAGGACCAACCTAGTAACTTCCTCAAAAAATTCAACCAGGTTGGTAAGACATGACCCGTCTTCTGCAGAAGCCATGCAGAGAGTCTCTCATGAGTCTTTAATAGCCCCTCCTCTGCCAAGGAAGTCAAACAGTGTATCTCTAATGAACCCTTCTAACAACGTACCTATAACTAAAGTCAGGCTGCTGAGCCTGCAATTCCCGAGTTCAGACTTGTTGCTCTTTTGAAATATTGACACCACAGCAACCTTCCTCCAAATCATGTGAACAACTGCAGGCTTTAGTCAGCTATTAAATATCAGAGCAAGGGATGTGCCAATCACAGCTCTCATTTCTTTGTGCATATTTTGATAGATACAATCAGCGCAAAAATCTGTTTTGAAGCCCTTTCTTCTAGCCTGGACTGCATTCATATCTGCATTGATTTTGACACAACTTCAGCAGCAAACCTACAATGCATTGTTGGCAACTCAGCATGGTCTTCTGCAGTGAAGACATGAACAAAGAAGCAACTTAAAATCTCAAATATCCTGAGAGTTCATCTGAATCTACCCCAAGGAATCCTCCAAAGGCCTTATCCAATCCTTAATGGTCCTGATTCCTAATACCGCCACCAGAGATGTTGATTTTTGACATTTTTCGGTGTATTGTAAGCATTTTGAAGTGCATTGTATGACAAAAAATGTTTTTTTTTAAAGTAGCTGTAGCGAGTCATAACTGACTTTTGAATTTTACAATACTGTCAGTATAGCACAGGAAGCCTATTATATGCAGGTCAATGAGATAATCATAGCTCTGTGATAACAGTGTAAATAATAATAGTCTGCAGGCTTACTTGTATAATAAAATTATTGAAACAGACATAAATAATACATTTCTAGTGCAAAAAGCATTGATGTGAATAATAATTTGTGCAGATGACTGCATTTTACATTAAAGAGGAAAAAAAATTAGTAAATAAATTGTGGCACAGAGACACCTAGCAACCCGTGAACATTTTGAAAAGTCTCTTTCCCACATCTAACTCCACAGCATGAAAATTCACAAAGGAATATGATTCCCTCCAGACACTGTTCAGAAACACTGTACTCATCCACTTCTTCCTCTTTCACTGCCATCCACTACCCCTCTGCTCCAAATCCATTTCCTCCATTCTCCACCCTCCATTTGTTTTCTAATTTCCTTCAGCTGCTTCTACCCAGCGTTCACTGACTAATGTACTGAGGAGGCCCAGGTCCTCCTCTGCGCACTTCCAGTGTCCGTCTACTGCAGGCAGGAACCCCTGTTCTCATGAGAGTTCCTGCCACTGGCCACCTGGCTCAGGAGCAGCAGGATGGAGATTGGCAATTGGGGGGTGCGGGGAGGGACAGTTCACCTAATTTGCCGCTACAAACCTGAACAGGGATTCAATAAGCTGATGACCACAAAGAAAACAGACAGCTGGCCTTGGCTGAGTTTATTAATATATTTTCAGACATCCATCTTGGTTCCTTGTATTTCGGAAATCATGTTGAGTCACTCACTAACCATCATCTGTAGCAAAACATTTTACCCTCCTCTTCAGGACCTCACACACAATAAAATACAATCACTGCGTGTAGATCTAGGCTTCCTTATGTGAGGTGTTAACTACAAAGTTAGTACAACTGTAGAAGCAGATGAATCCTTACGGAGTCAGGGGGCTAATTTCTGGCTAATTAATTCAATTAATTTAACGTGTTCGTGTGTCATCTTAAATTGCTATTAGCGATAAATTCCCAAGCAGAACATATACAGTACTATTCTGATAGATCTGCTGTTAATAGGACATTGTATATATTCTATACAAACATATGTACATGTTTTAATGTGCAGCAATGTTGGCCCCAATGCTAGAAACGGAATGGAAGGGCATTAAACTCATTCCCTTCGGTGTCAACGACAGTCCAATACAGCTCCTTCATATGGCCCCAGCTCCAATTCAGCTGACCCAGCCAATATCTAGCACCTGTTCCAACCTCTATATCACCTCCACCCCACTGCTAATAATAGATGCTTCCCTCCCATTATCCACCAGCTGTGTTGGCCCTGCTCTAACTTCTCCTCCTGACTTCCATCCCCTTCCTCAACCCCAACATCTAACCATGCTCTACGTTGTCATTACCTGCGCCAGCCTCTAACCCTGCTCTACCTTTCCCGGAAGGCTCTAACCTTTGCTGTAACCTCTTCTAGTCTCCAGAGACTTCCCTCTGTTTTAGAAAAGCAGTGTAATAAAATTTTATTCAATGTGTGTCTAGGAATCAGTATACCCCACTTACCACCCTCTAACCCTACTTACCACCAGCAACCCCCCCAACCCCATTTAACCTGACAAATTAGTCTTGATTGAACGTGGAATGCCATAGCTGATCAAGTAAAAGCAAATACATCCAGTCATTTCAAAAGAGATAATTTAACTAGATGTCAAATTAATTAAATAACATATCTCAACTGATCATTTTATTTTATTTTAAGGATTTTAATACACTATATTCTCAGGCACAAGGCCTGATGGAGAACAATGGAGAACGTCTTTCATTGAGCCAGACAAATATACCAGAAATTATATTCAACAAGCTAATCCTTATCTGTTTAAACTTCAATGCTGCTGACCACAAGTTTAAGAGAATAAATCATTTAATCTTTCTTTGAGCCAGATAGAATATGTAGATACTTTATCTACATATTCACCCAAAAAATTTCAAGCCACCAATCCAGACTAAAACAACAAAGAAAAACTCTTTCTTTTAATATTGTGACTGATAATAGGTTGAATTTTAAATTGATTTCGACAGAGAGCTCAACTTTTCCCCCCACAGCTCTGAACCAAAGTGTAGCTATTATTTTCTGTGTATATGGTTGTTTTAATGTTTAGTGTTTCAGCTGTAGCAATAAAATGAAAGGAAACCTCCCCGATTTCCTCTCTGCACTCCACCCAGGCGATGTTTAATGCTCAAGCTATAAAGACAAAAATCGGGGTAACTGTCCTTTGGCACAATGTATTTCTACTATTGAAGCACTCTGAATTTACACTCTAACAGCTGAAATACAAATTGTGGCCCAATTTAAAAAATAACTGCACTGTATGTGCTCTCTCTATGTCATAGGGCGGCACAGTGGCGCAGTGGTTAGCACCGCAGCCTCACAGCTCCAGGGACCCGGGTTCGATTCCGGGTACTGCCTGTGTGGAGTTTGCAAGTTCTCCCTGTGTCTGCGTGGGTTTTCTCCAGGTGCTCCGGTTTCCTCTCACAAGCCAAAAGACTTGCAGGTTGATAGGTAAATTGGCCATTATAAATTGTCACTAGTATAAGTAGGTGGTAGGGAAATATAGGGACAGGTGGGGATGTTTGGTAGAAATATGGGATTAGTGTAGGATTAGTATAAATGGGTGGTTGATGTTCGGCACAGACTCGGTGGGCCGAAGGGCCTGTTTCAGTGCTGTATCTCTAATCTAATCTAATCATAAGTACTTATGAATAGTCATGAGGCAAACATATTCAGTTCTAGTTTGTGCAAGTCCACTGAAACAACCAAGAACGGATAATTTTCTTAACACCTCTCATATACTTGCAGTCATACTTTATATTTGACCACTTATTTAGCCACAATCACTTTAATAGACGGCATAGTACCCACTACCCCATCAGATTAATTCCATCACTTAGATCCTTTCCCAAGTGTCATTCAACTAGACAGCTGGGGGCGTTAGAAACTATGGCTGCCAAATGTCACTTAGTTTAAAAAAGACTAGCTGGTACTTGTATCCTTGCTAGTGTTCAGATCGTGGCCAAGATACTGGAATCCAGAAGCTAATTGCTTTGAAGGCCCTTCCTGCTTATTTGTCTTTTTTTTTGTAATACCCATAACACATTATTCATTTCCTAAGTTCATAAACTTGAAAGGTATCACCAAGACCCAGCCAAGCAAGCACCAATTTCACTGAAACCTCTCGCAGCCACAATGTGCTTTGTTTGAGTTTCAGTGCTGCTGAATTCATAGTTTAATGCTTTGTTTTGCAGATTGTCTTTAGGGTGGTTTAGAATCACCAGCTCTTAAACTACTCACCCTGAAGATATGAAATAATGTAAAAGTGTAGCAGGTGTGGTTTACAGATTCCTAGACACACACTATGAAATTTTATTACACTATTTTTCCGACACAGTGCTGTGAATTAGAATACTACAGAGGAGATAATTTGATTTACAGAAAAAGTAAAATGAGGATGAAGTGTGCAACTCATTTGCCCTTGTGCATTTAGTTATTAGATCATCCTGATCGCGTCCTGTAAATCATGTCTCTCTCACATGCAGTATCCACAAGAAATTTTATTGAAGCAAAACCTATGATTGTGCGGGATGCAAATCAAGATGCATACAATGACAGCATATGGTCTCACTTGATAATCATAAACCACTATATTCACCATGACTGTGAAATAGAGGAAAGTTATTTTAAAAGACCTCGAAGTAGTTTTTATACATATGGATATATCTTCTAAGAAACATTAATTGCATTTTACAAGATCTTTGTGACAATGAAAAAAATTGAAAGGGTGCCAGAAAACCTAGAGCACTGAAAACATGAATACAAGATGAAAGGCCAGGCACTTTCCAAAGTGAATGGAATTCAACAGTCAAAGACTGCAAAGCTCATGCACACAAGCCTCGCTGTTTTCTAACAAGCTGCTGAAGCAAAATATCACCTAGAATTGCAAGAAAGCTTTTACGGTTTCCAAAACAAGTAAGCAAGCAGATAATTGAAATAGATCTTGTAGTTGTATTCAAATCTCTAATCCTGCAGTCCTCTCCCAGACACTTAGTTCCAATAAAATTGCATAATGGTACAGGTGTTGGGAAAAAATAAGACACCACAGAGATGGGATGCAGGTTTGGCACTAACTCCCCTGGATCACCTGATTCGAGTGGTGCAGAGCAAAGATCAGGTGCTGCCCACAAAGGGAAAGGGAATATCAGAAGGTGGGTTGTAGCAGGCTGCTTTTTATACTGTAGAACAAGATGGCTGGAGAAGTGCATGCCCAGGAAGACCAGTAGAACAGAAAAATGAAGGTGGGTGATCAAGATAGTAACTAATAAAGGATCCAATTTCTTACTAACCTTTCCTTGAACACAGAAACCTATAAACCGTGGGACACAGAATTATTTTACAAGAATATGTTTCTTTCAAAACAAATAAATTGCAGGTCGCCAAATGATTACCAGCTACACTCCTGGTTATTTCATCATTCACTTACCCCACTTAAAAGCAGATCTTGTACTGGCAATAGGATTTCACCACTGCCTGAGGGGTAGAGGAGAAGGTATCGTTCATTCGAAGAATGTCAACAGGAAATTACATCAACTTCCAGTGCATTTAGAATTGAATTAGAATGGCAGTGTGCCAATTCATGCCTACTTCCAGTCTGCTGCTGTTCCACTGGGAATGGATTACGGAATTTTTGTTCCAAAGAGTGCTGAGGAAAACAATGTGAAAGAACAACTGCATCTTCCCAGACAATCTCAGATTTTAGCAACAATGTTCCTAATTTTTTACAAGGAAAAAATTGCATTTTGGCATTAAATTTAAATAATATTTCTATAATTTGTATCACTGAAATGGCACTGTAAAGAATTCTGATTATTACTAACACTTCTTTCTGTTCTGTCTATATTTGAACAGTAAGTTCTGAAATACTAGCATAATTAATGTTAACTCAGCTTCATCACCTTGTCAGATTCACAACTCTCAGTTCAGTATTCTTCCCTGATTAGGTTACTGCCCAATTAGTTGAGAGAACATATTCAAAATTAAGAGATCAATACAGCAAAGCAAAATAACTTTAATGATGATGAGACTCCTTTTGAAAAAGGTAATTGACCGACTAGAATACATATTTTTATACATATTCTTTCACGGCGCCTCTTGGCGCAACTGAAAGCATTTGATATTAAACAACGTAGCTGCTTTTTCTTTGTGAATGTGTAATCTCTTGTGCTAGAAAGCATTAAATAATTTATCAGTATTAGTAACTGCAATGATAAATATTATATGAACCATACACCCGATGGGAAGTTGGCTGTGTCGCACTGTAAGGCATTAAATGCTGCAGCATCCACTTACTGCAGCAAAGATGATAGGTATCTGCTGTTTAATAAAAGCAATAGAGAACTGATAAATATGGTAGCTGTCCAAAAGAGTAGCTAATCCCATTTTACACAATTTCTTTTAACCTTATGTACTTTTTTAAATTAACTACAACCTTTGCTGAACAGATACTAATAACAGATGGAGAAATTAAAATTATATTTTAGTAAAACAAGACATGCACTTTTTAAAAAAATCTCCATGAATAGACAAGAAACTTCCAATTTTATTGCAAAGTTATTTCTATTTAAAACATGTAGCTTGTATATCTAGTAGCTCAAAAAAGTAAAATAAATGAGGGGAGGCTTTAAAGAACTGGGTGGCACAATGAAGAAATAATTTACCAATTTGACTCTCCTATCAATGGTGTAATAGGTTTATTATGGTTAAACTGAGATTGAGGAAGAGGACATTGTTTAAGGAACTCCACGACTCTGGTATAGCTATCACCCTGCTGGTAAGATGGGAGCAAGGGCTGAAAGGATACAGAAGCAGGGTTACTCAGCTGCACACTTGCTCTTCCTTAGTGCAGAGAGTGTTAGGCATTTGATAGATCAAAGGGAAAGGTCGCACAGCAATAGGGGACAACATCAAGGCACAGCAACCTCGGTAACAAATGTACAGCACGATTAAAGTGGCAGATGCTCCTGTAATCCAACTCCACTAACGTCCCAAATTCAGATGCATCACTGCAGGGAGGTGCTGAATGGAAACAAGAAGCTGAGGTTTCTGATTTTGTTCATTTTAACAGAAAAATAAAGTAAGCATAAATTGAAAAGGAATACAATGGAATCAGGAACCATGATTATTCACCCATGTTTAACCAGTGTTCCAACCACTCCTACCCTTCCAAAAGTAAAAATCACAAAAACTAATGGACAGTTATCAAAGTGCCTTTTTAAAAAATATAACGGCATTAAGTTCATTGAAGAAGAAATATTGCAGCAGGTTCTGCTGCACATTCTAATTGAAAAATTAGTATTTTATTCGAGGTCAGACCTGCAATGAACAAGATCATCAAAAGGAGAATGTTTTGAAGTGTTACCAGAGCCCATTAGATTCACTGCCCTGGCTAGAGTTGTGTCATGGCACATACGCCAGGGCACGATAGCGATTTCCCAGACTACAAGAGAATCTGGCCTCAGACCTCACTGCAGTGACCCAGCACAGGAGATAAAAGCAAAATACTGCGGAGGCTGGAAATCTGAAATAAAAACAAGAAATGCTGGAATCACTCAGCAGGTCTGGCAGCATCTGTAGAAAGAGAAGCAGAGTTAACGTTTCGGGTCAGTGACCCTTCTTCAGAACCCTGACTCAAGGATCTCCCTGCCAATAGGAAATTTAACATTTTTACTGAAGCTCCAAAACAAAATCAGACTAATATTTCCTTCTACAAAAGTGCATCCGTAGACACAAAATCTAAAACACCAGTAATTTTTGTTTAAATTTTCCTTTGTATTTTTTGCTGGTACCTTATTTTATTTTTAGTAACGACTACATTTATGCAGCAGCGACAGACTCCAAACAGGTTTTTTTCAACTCATCATTCACTATCATGTCTAAACATCTTGCTACATTCAGGCCACAAAGGGATTAAAATTATCGTTGAACTTTCAGCCAGTAGAATATGCGGGCAAAACTGGTCTATGCCTGTAGTGTGAAATGGGCTCTTAGCAAATCTGTGGCCAATTTTTCACATGCCCAATGTTCTTTTCACTGAACTTCACAGAACAACAGCTCATACTCTTTTTGACGACCTGTCACTTTACTAGGTTACAAATTAAAAATCTTACCAATATTTTCCAAGTTAATGGAAAGTAAAAACTAGCAGAGTGAAAAATCAGCTGCCAATTCACTATGAGTGTGTTTTGTACAGCTTGGGAAGCAAAATAGTACTCCTCTGTAGTCTAGTATTCACACATGACACAGGCAAATAGCACAAGCTGCCAGGTACTAAAGTACAATGGCAATGTTTTAAAAATATAAGATGGTGATTCATTATAGGATGTCAATTAAAGTGTTATGTTCATATATGAGAAATTAAAGATAAAGAAAAGCAATCAGATTAATGAAGTGAGATTTAATTCTTCTGCATTTCTTCTCTGTAATATGATTGATGAGTTATACCTAATTTTCCTTTTAGCACATCATAATCAAACAAAACAGATGAAACAGAAATGGTACCAGGTGTTAACTGTATATCAGTTGGGTGCTTAATTGTATTCAGGTGGTGGGCATTAATTGGGGACTCATCTGTGCTCACATAGAAAGGAGCAGATTTTAAAAGGTGTTGTTGTTTGGGTATGTAATTTGTGTCTCTGTAAATAAAAGCTTGTAAGTATATATAAAGACTAGGCTTCACTTCTATCCTTTACCACCTGGCTATCTGAGTTGTGACACCAGGGCCCTGCACATGCTATGCAGCAGGTAACCATGAAACATAATTTCATCCAACATCTGAGTACTATATGTGGTTCAAACATGTTACATTAATATTTTAAAAATTCTCATATCCTATCCAAACAGCCCCTTTCACATAATTTCTTCTAGTCACTAAAACCTTGATAATTTGAACGTGGTGAGTTCTTCAAGTCTGATTTTTGTATAGGGCATCACAGAAGTTACCAATAGCCAGGTAATGTCAACAGCACAGAAGACCAGTTCTACACGTGGGATAAGAGTTTATGAGAATATTTCTATGAACGCTGTCATGTTTACGAGTAGTGCAACGATGAAAAAATACAAACTCAGAGTTACAAAAATTGACTCTTTTTAAAAATATGGGCAATGCTACAAAAGATGACATGTATATTTGAATATTGCTATATTGTCTGTTTAGAACAAAGGATGCCTAACCAGGTTGAGAAGTGTCAACTACACCCATCCTGAAATATTCCTGAATTGAATGGGTTCTACTGAAACAAAGAAGGTATAAAGTGGACAAACCATAACCGGATTATTCTCATCCTGGGTCATTGTGTGATCACCATGGGGGAGAGACCAAAGCGTCTCCTACCGGAATCTGATGCGACAAACCTTTTACCTTAAAAAGACAGACCTCAAGGCAGAGAAAGAGAGACACCCAGAAAGAAGCATCACCAAAAAGCTTGTCCAGCTAACAGCTAGGAGAAAATCCAGCAAACCAGAAGGGAAGGTGCCCTGCTGTGAATTCTACACTTTTAGCTCATGCCGCAGTGAATTGGAAGTGATCCTTTGTCTTCAAACTTTCAACCAAGAAAGAAATCTACAAACACCTCAGGCCTGCAACCAACGAGAACTTGACTTCCAAGGGAATTCAACAGGTTTACCGTGAACCCTGAAACCCTAGCTCACCTGAAAACCACTTGCCCCTTTTCCTCTCTGTCTCCTCTTGTGTGTGCGTGTGCGCGCAAGTAAATATGTGAGTGGAGCTGGATGTGGTTGTGACAATGTCAGGATAAGACATATTGCCTAATAAATAATTAATCTTCTGTTTTAAACCTACAATAAAACCTGTTGCTACCTGTTTATTTAACAAATAAAACACAAAGGGGTTAAACCCTAATAACAAAAAACACCTGCTGTGGTCAGGTGGCAGTTGAAGAAGGGGAACTACCCACACCCCTCACTATGTGGCCAAAACAATCCTATGCCAAGCTTTAAGAGTTTTAAACACTTTTTTTTTTTAAATTTGCATCTGTGACATAGTCTCCCAATGTTACCATCAATGATTATACAGAATGTACATGCAGGCTTTATAGGATACCTTTATTTTGCTGAAAAAATACAGACATACCTTAAAAATAATTAAAATGTAATGAATCAAAATAATTTAACCAGGTTGCTGTGTGAAACTGCTACTCGGGTCAAAAATTAACATATTTTTTCATGCTTCAGTTCAAAGTCAGGACTGCCACCCAGAGCCTCAGCGCCTGGAGGGTAAAGAGAAATGCAAGAACAATAGTGCAATAATAGTAGGGAATTTTAATTGCCCCAATATTAACTGGGATAGTTTTAGTGTGAAAGAAATTGAAGGAGCAGAATTCTTGAGGTGCATTCAGGAGAACTTTTTTGCCCAGTATGTAGCAAGTCCAACAAGAGAGGGCGCAGTTTCAGACATAGTTTTAGGAAATGAAGATGGGCAGGTGGAAGGAGTGGTAGTGATAATAATTCAGTCAGTTTTAACATAATTATGGAAAAGGACAGAGATAGAACAGAAGTTAGAGTTCTCAATTGGGTAAGGCCAATTTTACTAAACTGAGGAGTGATGTAGCGAAAGTGCACTGGAAACAGCTTCTTGAAGGTAAATCAGTGTCAGAACAGTGGGAGGCATTCAAAGGGGAGATTCAAGGGATTCAGGGTAAACTTGTTCCCTCAAAGAAGAAGGGTGAGGCAGCCAAATCTAGAGCCCCATGGATGTCAAGGAGCCTACAGGGTAAGATAAGGCAGAAAAGGGAAGCTTATGTCCGACACCGAGAACTCAATACTACAGAAAGTCGAGAGAAGTATAGAAAGTGGAGGGGTGAAATCAAAAAGGAAATTAGGAAAGCAAAAAGAGGGCATGAAAGAATATTGGCAAGCAAAATCAAGGTGAACCCAAAGATGTTTTTTCAATACATTAAGAGTAAGAGGATAACTAAGGAGAGAGTAAGGCCCATAAAAGACCAAAAAGGTAATCTATGTGTATGAGCAGAAGATATTGGTATGGTTCTTAATGAATACTTTGCATCTGCCTTCACCAAAAAGAGGGGACATTGGAGGTATTGTAGTTAAGGAGGAAGAGTGTGAAATATTGGATGTGATAAACACAGGGAGACAGGAAGTATTAACGGGATTAGCATCCTTGAAAGTTGATAAATCACCAGGGCCAGATGAAATGTATCCTATGCTGTTAAAAGAAGCAAGAGAGGAAATAGCAGAGGGTCTGACCATCATTTTCCAGTCCTCACTGGATACAGGTGTGGTGCCGGAGGATTGGAGAATTGCTAACGTTGTAAAAAGGGTGTAAAGGACAGACCAAATAATTACAGGCCAGTCAGTCTAACCTCAATAGTGGACAAATTATTGGAATCTATTCTGAGAGACAGGATAAACTGTCACTTAGAAAGGCACAAGTTAATCAAGGAACGTCAGCATGGATTTGTTAAGGGAAGATCTTGTTTAACTAACTTAATTGAATTTTTTGAAGAAGTAACAAGGAAGATAGATGAGAGTAGTGCATTTGATGTGGTCTACATGGATTTTAGCAAGGCTTTTTGACAAGGTCCCACATGGCAGACTGGTTAAAAAAATAAAATCCCATGGGATCCAGGGAAATGCAGCAAGATGGATACAAAATTGGCTCAGTGGCAGGAAACAAAGGGTAATTGTAAACGGGTGTTTTAGCGACTGGAGGGCTGTTTCCAGTGGTATTCCACAAGTTTCAGTACTAGGTCCCCTGCTTTTTGTGGTGTATATTAACAATTTGGACGTAAATGTAGGGGGCATGATCAAGAAGTTTGCGAATGACACCGTGTGGTAGCGAGGAGGATAGCTGCAGGCTGCAGGAAAATATTGATAGTCTAGTCAGTTGGGCAGAAAAGTGGCAAATGGAATTCAACTTGGAGAAGTGTGAGGTGATGCATTTGGGGAGGTCAAACAAGGCAAAGAAATACACGATTAATGGGAAAATACTGAGAAGTGTAGAGGAAGTAAGAGACGTTGGAGTGAATGTTCACAGATCCCTGAAGGTAGCAGGACAGGCCGATAAGGTGGTTAAGAAGGTATATGGAATCCTTTCCTTTATTAGCCAAGGTATAGAATACAAGAGCAGGCAGGTTATGCTGTAACTGTATAACTCATTGGTCAGGCCACAACTTGAGTACTGTGTGCAGTTCTGGTCACCTCATTACAGAAAGGATGTAATTGCACTAGCGAGGGTGCAGAGGACATTTACGAGGATGTTGCTAGGACTGGACAAATGCAGCTATGAGGAAAGAATGGATAGGCTGGGGTTGTTCTCCTTGGAACAGAGAAGGCTGAGGGGAGATCTGATTGGAATGTACAAAATTTTGAGGAGCCTGGATAGAGTGGAGGTGAAGGGTCTATTCACCTTAGCAGAGAGGTCAGTGACCAGGGGGCATAGATTTAAAGTGATTGGTAGAAAAATTGGCGGAGAGATGAGGAAATACTTTTTCATCCAGAGGGTGGTGATGGTTTAGAACAGAGACCCTCAACTCATTCAAAAGGAGTCTGGATATGCACCTCAAGTGCCGTAAGCTACAGGGTTACGGACCAAATGCTGGAAGGTGGGATTAGAATAGGTGGATCGTTTTTTGGCCAGCACAGACACGATGGGCCAAGTGGCCTCTTTCTGTGCCTTAAACTTTCTATGATTCTAAACTGGAATTTTCACAGTGCTGTTCAGTCATTTTCTCCTATAATTTTGCACTCAATGTCTGGATAAATGAGCCTTAACAATTATACTTGGTACGTAGCTCAATTCAGAGGCAGTAAAGATTCACGATCGAAGGTGCGACACGATTGAATCATAGAATGGTTACAGCATAGAAGGAGCCATTTGGTCCGTCGTGTCCATGCCAACTCTCTGCAAGAGCAATTCACCTAGTCCCACTCCCCTGCCTTTTCCCTGTAGCCCTGAAACTTTTTTCTCTTCAGATAATTATCCAATTCTCTGTTACCTCATCAAAAAATGCAAGCAATTCAGTTAAACATGATTTGCTCTTAACAAATCCATGCTGGCTTTCAGTTAATTTTGTTCCGAATTATTGTTTCTAAAAGGCTTTCCGACCACCGAGGTTAAACAGACAGGCCTGTAGTTGCTGGGTTTATCCTTACAACCTTTTTGAACAAGGGTGTAACATTTACAATTCTCCAGTCCTCTGGCACCACCCCTGTATCTAAGGAGGATTGGAAAATTATGGCCAGTGTTTCTGCAATTTCCTCCCTCATTTCCCTCAGTATCCTAGGATGCATCTCATCTGGCAGGTACTTTTTGTTAGTACTAATGGAACCACTCATGAATTTCATGGTGGCTTTTTCAGTTAACTTTTAACTTAACTTCTTAACTTTTAGTCAGGAATTTAGCACTAAAGTCTTACCCAGCTGGCTATGAAGGAATCATTTAGGTGCCCTGACCAACATTTGCCCCTCCATCAACACAAAATAAAAAGCCAATATGAGACTTTGCACTTGCTGACCTAACAGCTGTCATTGTACTCCAAAAATACTCCATTGTGTGAAGTGCTCTGAGATGCTTCAACTTGATAGGATGCTATTTAAATGCAAATATTAATACAGAAGCAAAATATTCCAGACGCTGGAAATCTTAAATAAAAACAGAAAATGCTGGAAATACTCAGCAGATCAGGCAACATCGGTGGAGAAAGAAACAGAGTTAATGTTTCAGGTCAATGGCCTTTCATCGGAACTGGAAAAAGTTAGAAATGTAAAGGTTTTAAGCAAGTAAAAGGGGAGAGGGTGGGGAAAGAAGAGAAGGGAAGGTCTGTGATAGGGTGGAAGGCAGTTGAGATTAAATGACAAAAGAGTTGGTGGTACAAAGCCAATGGGAGTGATAATGTGATAAGTTAAAAAAAAATGTGCCGAGAGGAGGTGTGAATGGCAGGATCCTAAATAGCTGCCAACTAAAAGCAAGGAGGAAAACAAGAGAGTAAAATCAAAACCAGCAAAGAAAAAGGAAACAAAATGGGGGCAGGGGTTATGTTCTGAAATTGTTGAACTCAATGTGGAGTCCTGAAAGCTGTTAAGTGTCTAATCGAAAGATGATGTGCTGTTCCTCAAGCTTTCGTTAAGCTTCACTGGAACACTGCAGAAGGCTAAGGTCAGAGAGGTCATAGTGGGAGCAAAGTGGAGAATTAAAATGACAGGTGACTGGAAGCTTGAGGTCATGCTTATGGACTGAATGGGGATGTTTCGCAAAGGCGTCAGCCATTCTATGTTTGGCCTCCATGATGTAGAGCAGACTGCATTGTGAGAAGCAAATACAGCATAGTAAATTGAAAGAAGTACACATAAAGCACTGTTTCACCTGGTAGTGATGTTTGGGACATTGGACGGTGAGAAGGGAGTAGATAAAAGGGCAGGTATTGCATCTCCTGCCCTTACATGAAAAGGTGCAATGGGAAGGTGAGGATGTGCTGGAGGTAACTGAGGAATAGACAAGGATCTTGCAGAGTGGACAGTCCCTTCGGAACGCCAAAAGTGAGGGAGAGGGGAAGATGTGTTTAGTGGTGGCATCACACTGGAGGTGCCAGAAATGGCACAGGATGATCCTTTAGATGTGGAGGCTGGTGGTGTGGAACGTGAGGACTATGGGAAACCCTATCATGGTTCTGGGAGGGAGGAGTAGGGGTGAGAGCAGAAGTGTGGAAAATGGAAGGCACACGGTCAAGGGCCCTGTCAACCATGGTGGGGACCAATCCTCTGTTGAGGAAAAAGGAAGACATATCAGAAGCACTGGTATGGAAGGTTGTATCATCAGAACAGATGGGAGAATGGAATGGAATCCTTATAGGAAGCGGGTTGTGATGAAGTGCAGTCAGGTAGCTGTGGCAGTCAGAGGGCTATTAGTGAATATTGATCGATAGCCTATCCCCAGAAATGAAGACAGCGATGTTGAGGAAGGGAAGAGTCGGACATGGACCATGTGAAGGTGAGAGAAAGGTGGAAATTGGAAGCAAAGTTGGTGGAATTTTCCAGTTCAGGATGAGAGCAGGAAACAGCATTGATAGTCATCAATTTGTTGGAAAAGGAGATGAGGGAGGGGGTCTGAGTAGGAATGTTCCACATAACCCACAAAAAGGCAGGCAATAGCTAGGAGCAATGCAGGTACCCACAGCAACACCTTTTATTTGGAGGAAGTGAGTGGAACAAAGAAGAAATTGTTCAATATATGAACAAGTTCATCCAGGCATAGGAGGGTGGTGGTGGATGGAGACTGGTTGGGCTTCCATTTAAAGAAGGAGCTGAGAGCTTTCAGACCATCCTGGTGGGGGATAGAGGTGTAGAGAGTTTGAAACATCCATGAAGACGACGGTCAGGGCCAGGAAACTGGAAATGGTTGAAGTGACGGACGGAATCAGAAGTGTCACAGATGTAGATGGGAAGAAACTGCTCAAGGAGTGAAAAAATAGAAACAATATTGAAAAACATCAGTTGGTGGGGCAGGAACAGGCTGAAACGACAAGTGTATAAGGCAGTCCTGTTTATGGATCTTGGGAAGAAGGTAGAAGTAGGCGGTTTGGGGTTGGGGGACTATGACGTTGGAGGCTGTGGAGAGAAGAACTCTCAAGGAAATGAGGTCAGTGACAGTCCTGGAAAAAATGGCTGCATGTACAAATATTAATAGTTTCCCTACATCACAACAGTGATTGCACTTCAAAAGTATTCATTGGCTGCAAAGTGCATTGGGACGCCCCAAAATTGTGAAGGGCATTATATAAAATGCATGTTTTATTTCTATAATATTCTGGAAGCCCTCCTGTTGCAGGTTACTTGTTTTGCAATGATTCTTCATTTTATTTCAGCAGTTGTTGCTTTCATGTCACTATCTCTTTTGTAGCCACATTTGACTCTGAAGGTACTTTTGCAATTCTCCCTCCTGTTAAATTAACTCACATTTTAGGATTAGTGACTTCTTCTGTTTCAACCATCATTTTATCATCACAAGCTTTTCGACCTTCTACTTTGATTAAGTAATATTTGCACCACACAAGTGCCAGGCAATGACATCTCCAATAAGAGTGAATCTAACCATCTCCCCATGATGTTCAATGGCATTACCACTATTGAATCCCCCATCAACAACATCCTGGGGGTTATCATTGACCAGAAACTTAACTGGACCAGCATACACATACTGAGCAGCGAGCTCAACAAATGTGGGCCGCATGCCAAAGATCCGCCGCAATCTCAAGCGCGGAGGCTCATTTAAATAGCCGGGACAGCTGCACCACCACCACCACCACCCCCCCCCCCACCCCCACACGAGGGCGCGGGCTGTCCATCTCCAGCAATGGCATCAGCTGTCTGTGCGCAGGTGAGTAGCCATTTTTAAAGGGCAGCCAGCCCTGCTGCCCAATTTAAAAGTTTTAAAGAACTCCCAAAATATTAAAAAAAATTTCTAATGCCCTTTTCCCACCCCCCATTACAATTACAATAACTATTTCCCTTCCCCCCAAAACACTTACCTTTAACAGCTGAGCTTCCCCGCGCACCCCCCCACAAACTGCACAACTTTTAAGGTTCAATCCTTCTCGCCATCCCCTACACCCATTACGTTTATTTGACAATGCCCACCACCCACCGCACCCCCCACCCCCCCCCCCACCACTCCCGCACTAACAAACTCACCTCCTCCCCCCCCTCCCCACCAGTGTGGAGCCGCACTTCCCTGGACAGGGATCTGAAGGTGCGGGAGTGCCAGCTGCCGCAAAGATTTGAGGTAAGTGTATGTAAATTCATGTATTTTATTCATTTGCATATTTAAATTGTGGTCCCATTGCCCAGCAGCAGGGGGGCCGCCACAGGGCCTCGTCAGCGCTGGGAGGATCGGGCCGGGACCTCCAGGCTTTGAGGTCCGTGGCAGGCCTCATCCAGAGCCACCTTCAGGAACCACCCCGCCCCACCCCCCACCATGGATTATGACATTGAGGACTTGGTAAAATCCAGCCCACTGTGACTACAAGATTAGTCCAGAGGCTAAAAGTTCTGCAACGAGTAACTCACCTCCTGCTCCCTATAGCCTGTCCACCAGCTACAAGGCACAAGTCAGGAATGTGATGGAATACTCTCCATTTATCTGGATGAGTGCAGTTCCAACAACACGCAAGAAGCTCAACACCATCCAGGACAAGCAGCCCGCTTGACTGGCACACCATCCACCACCTTAAACATTCACTCCCTCCACCACCAGCTCAGTGGCAGCAGTGTGTACCATCTACAAGATGCACTGCAGCAACTCACCAAGGCTCCATTGACAGCACCTTCCAAATCCACGACCTCTACCATCTAGAAGGACAAGGGCAGCAGACACATGAATGTTCCCCTCCAAGTCACATACTATTCGGACTTTGAACTATATCGCCATTCCTTCACTGTTGCTGAGTCAAAACCAAAACAAACTAAATGACAAGTATTTTAGTAATGCCCTCAAAGATGCCATGAACAAGATTTTATCTCATTCGACGCCACCCACTTGCCCAGATTTAAAATCAGCCCAAAATGTTTATGACAATATGTGGATACAAAGAAAATATAAATAATTTAAAGTATCAAATGTTTCAAAATGTCTTCTCTAAACTCACTACAGTTTTTCAATTTTTTCTGGCACTATCATTCCTATTTATGTTACTGGTATCCAGAAATTGTTGAAAACAAAATAAAGCAGTGGATAAAATTATACACAAACTTTTTTTTTTACATACATTCAATCTACAAAGTGGCTGTTGTGGAGACGAATGCAGAGATTTTGCCAAGAGTGCCAGGGTGAACCACTGCTGTTAACACAATGTTAGAGAGGAAAGCATGGAGGCTATTGCCAAATCACTACTAGTGACGATTTACAGGATGCTGTAAGGACTTAGCAGCCTGTGTTTGGACTGCACAAGTGATATTCTGCCATGGTCCGCAGTTAACTGGGAGCTTAGGGCACCAGAGCAATTCATGAGAATTGCCTTTTGCAATAGTATAAAATGTCACTCAAAGCTGTGTATATACAGTGAAGGGAGAAAGAGCGTGAACAAGAGCAAACACGAGAGGGAATTGCTGATGAACACGAGAGACCAAGACAGTACAAAAGTGCATGAATGTAAAGGAGAACACAAGAGTGAGAGAGAGCAAACTCGAGAGTGAGAATCAGCACACAAGAGAAAACACATGCGCATGAAACAGAGAGAAAGAGATCTTCACCAGTTGCAAATTGTGCAGAAATATTGGATGATATGAAACTTTTGGATGTGGCTCTAGCTCAACCTAGGTTTCTGACATAATCATGCAGATCTAGCCTACCTGGCAGCAACTCTCATGGTCCTGCTTCAGATATCACTGCTTTATTTTTACGTAAAAACTGTAAGATTCTTGAATGCGATATGCAGCATTAACAGACTTGCAAAACCCATAGTGTTAACTGTGGCTCAGTGGTGGCAGGCTTGCCCTTGAGTTAGAAGGCTGTGGGTTTGAGCTTTGCTCCAGTGAGTATTTAATCTAGGCTGATGCTTCAGTGTAGTACTGAGCACCTGACAGCCCCCACAGGTGGATGTAAAAATGCTGTGACATTATTTCTAAGAAGAGCAGGGGAGTTTTTTTCCAGTGTCCTGGACATTATCTATTCCTTAACCAAAATCACCAGAACAGACCATTTGATTACAATCACACTGCAGTTTGAAAATTGGCTACCGCGTTTCTTACATTACAGCAGTAACTTCATTTCAGGTTGTGAAAGGCGCTATATAAATGCAAGTCTTTCTTTTTATGAACTTCACCTCGAACTGGGGAAAGATCAAGCAATCTGGACTCTGACTCCCTCTCTCCTGGAACACTATACAACAGGTCTCCTACACAACAGACCCCTGCAGTGAGAGGGGTGCCTTGACGTCACAGAGCATAACCTCCACTGTTCCGCAGAAAAATTGGCCCAATCTAAAAACATCTCTGAAGGCTGAGGGTACCATTGTGCACCATTGTCCTGCTGTGCTTCCCCCCACTCTACATTCAACTCTGACCTGCAGCACGTTAAATTACTTCAGAAATGTACACAATTAGACTGTAAATGTACCCTCCTGTAAATGTTATTTTTAAACATGTATTGTATCAGTGTGAAATTCCTCTCTTTTGTAAAAAGAAAATTAAATGGTTTCAATCTGTTTTGTTTGAATGTTTTCCAGTTTTCCTGTTTTAAGTTGTAATCTGTCTGCTTATAACGTTTAGTTTCTTGAAAATATCAACAGGTACAGGAATAGGTCAGGAGCAGGGTGAGGATTTATCATGTTGACAAGTACCAATTATCCTAGCAATTGCTGTAATCCAACTCATTACACTCACTTTTAAGTTAATTATTGCTATTTGATTGTGACAGAATGAATACATGTGTTAAAATAAACCACACAATCCCATTTCTTGTTAACCATATTGTTATTTTGGGCTGCATTTTAAGGAGCCCTCGACGTCAGGATCCATGCCGGGGTCGGGGAGGGGGGGCCTGAAGTTGGCCCAAGATGAGGTCCGCCACAGACCTTGAAGCTGATCCCCCCCGGTGGCAACGAGGCACCGTGGCGGCCTCCTCGCCGCTGGGCAATGGGACCATAATTTGAATATTTAAATCAATTATAATTAATTTAAATAAACCTACCTCGCCTCCTGGTGTCCCGCCGTGATCTTCGGCCCGATGGCCCGCACTCCCACACCTTCAGATCCCCATCCGGGGAAACGAGGCACGACACTGGTGGGGAAGGGGGAAGGAGGTAGGTTTCTCAGCACGGGAGGGGGGAGGGGGCGGGGGAGACAGGGTCATATTAACATCATGGGTGGAGGGGATGGTAGGAAGGGTTACAGTTTAAAGTTTGTGCAACTGGGAAGGGGGAAGGTCAGATGGTAAAGGTAAGTGTTTTGGGGAGAGGGGGAAGCAAATAATTAAGTTGAGTGTTATCGGGGGGTGGGAGAGGAGCAAAAGAGATGTATTTATTTAATTTCATTAAATCTTTCTTTAAATATTAAGTATAACCGGTAGGGCGAACAGTCCTTTAAAAATGGCGTCAGCACATGCGCACAGGCAGGTGACACCATTGCCAGGGACAGACAGCCCACCCCCTCCACGTGATCGAGCAGGACAGCCCGCCCCGTCTATTTAAATGAGCCACCGTGTTTCGAATTGTGACGGCTCTTTGGCATGCGGCCCACACGGGCGGGCTGCCATTTTTTTCAGCAGCGGGCTTATAAAATTCAGCCCAAAGTTGTGTAAAATGTAGTAAGAAGCATTCTAAAAAATGATGGACTCTACCCAAGTCATAATAATTTAAAGCCACCTGTCACAATGTGCTCTAAATCTGGATGCGATCCAGTCTCAAATCCTGCGCAAGTTACATCAAATTATTCAGTGCAAACTCAAGCCGACATCCTCTTATTCAGTCCTGACCTGCAAAGCAAATTCTAATACTCTTCGAAAAATCATCTGGCCACATTAGCGCGTTCAGAAATACACTTTTGCTGCAAATATTACAAGCGATTGACCTCTTCAGATATTTCAGGGTTAGAAAATTTTCCATTATGAGAACAGGGTAGTCACATCACACAAAGTACAGTCTTAGCTTTCTAATTTAAGACTTGGTCACTTAGCCATCTCAGATCAATTTGCTTTAGAAACATAAAAATATGCATTCACGCAGCCAAACATCCACCCTCAACCAATGCTAGCAAAATGTAGTAACGAGCCATTTCTACGATTGCGGTTTTATGGGATGCTGCTGGGGCAATATATGTCTTTAAGTAAACATGCTGATTCAGCATGATCAAAAATACAAGATCAAGATTTGCATTTATATAGTGCTTCCCACAACCACCAGATATCTCAATGCACTTTACAGCCATTGAAGCACTTTTCAAGTATAGTCACTGTTGTAACGTAAAATGTAGCAGCCAATTTGCACATAGCAAACTCCGACAAACAGTCATGTAATAATGACCAGATAATCTGTTTTTGTGATGTTGCTTGAGGAATAAATATCGCCTGGGACACCAGAGATAACTCCCCTGCTCTTCTTTGAAAGAGTGCCAAGTGATCTTTTACATCTACCCAAGCAGCCAGATGGGGGCTCTGTTTAACATCTCATTCAAAAGACAGCACCTTCGATAGTGCAGCACTCCCTCAGTATCACACTGGAGCATCAACCTTAATTTTCATGCTTAAGCCCAGACTGAGACTTGAACCCAGAGACTCTGAAGTGAGAGTGCTACTAACTGAGCCACAGCTGACACACTACTTAAATCTACTTAAGAAAAAAAATTGTGTTGTATGTAATGGAAAAGCTGCATATTTCATTCCAAACCTTTTCCAGAAAAATCACAATGTTAAAAATTGTAGAATGTACTGCTGCAAGGCCAATAGTAAAAATATGGTCTTGTTTAGTTTAGTTTTAGTTTAGAGATAAAGCACTGAAACAGGCCCTTCGACCCACCGAGTCTGTGCCAACCATCAACCACCCATTTATACTAATCCTACACTAATTCCATATTCCTACCACATACCCACCTGTCCCTATATTTCCCTACCACCTACCTATACTAGGGGCAATTTATAATGGCCAATTTACCTATCAACCTGCAAGTCTTTTGGCTGTGGGAGGAAACCGGAGCACCCGGAGGAAACCCATGCAGACACAGGGAGAACTTGCAAACTCCACACAGGCAGTACCCAGAATTGAACCCGGGTCGCTGGAGCTGTGAGGCTGCGGTGCTAACCACTGCGCAACTGTGCCGCCCACATTCTGAGAAACACAACATCCTAAGATGAAAATACTGTATTATAATAACCAGTTTGGGTCAGCATTATGAAGTTCATGCTGCACTCGCTGAGTTATATTGCGCATATCCCAGTACTTAATCCTTAATCAATAATAAAGGAATGCTAGCCAACCTCTGGGTCTGTACTGGACTGGCATTTGCCAAGTAAGTTGAGGGCAAACTAATGCATCATGTAGGGTCACTAAATATTAAAACAGAATGTCAATGTCTAGCCATTATTGTCAGACAAAACAATTAATTTGAAATGTACCAGTGAATGAATAACACTGTCTAACAGTTAACCGACCTTTTCAGCAACGGCATTTTGCAGATTTTAAAGTATGCATTATTGATTTTCTTGGAATCTGGAGGGTTTTTTTGTAAATATTTAAATTGGCACATTTCTTGTCCACAGTACTCCCCCAACTGAAAGTTTTGTTTAATGATTTTATTATTTCTTTTGCTGCCGTAATCTCACTCCACCAACAAATTATTTTTCTTCTTCGCTCCTGTCATGAGGGCACTGATTTTTGCAGGAGTATGGTTTCAAGGTCACTAGCTGCCCTTTGGTCATTCACTAAAGTCAATGGCAACCAGAGACGGGTTAAACTGTAAGTAGCATCATAGCCAAGCACAACCCTGCCCCTACCTGACACACACACATTCCTGCAGGGATCACTGGACAAAAAGCAGGAACAGAATGAAGCCCTGGTTTGTCTTTCCCTATCTAACCAATTGTACCACTAGGGCCAGCTGCAATACTCCTGTTGGTGTCTGGCTTAAGTCACACCAACTTGATTTGTTGAATAATTTTCTTTAATCCACTGACTGGAGATCTACATTCATATTTTTTTTAAAAAGACATTTTAAAAATAACAGCCAAAAGGTTCACTTTGCTGGCAGTTTAGGATGGCCACCTAATTTGCAACACTGTATCCTATACTGCAAGGCTTGTGAGGTGGAGACGAAATGCCTGCTCATTTCCCAGTTAGAACAAAGACCCAGAAGGTTTAAGAGAACGACCTGTTCTTTTAGCAAGAAAGAAATACTGCTAACTGCTATGTTTGAATCACTGAGTGATTGTCATGTGACAAGCCCCTCCCCATCTGTGATCTTAAGCTGGTGATTCTCTGCAGCTGAAAGGAGAAGCTTCTGGACTCTGACACCCCCAAATGGGGGTGTCTCTCTTTCTCTCCATTTCAGCTTGAAAGCTTCAAATCCTGCTGATTTACTGACCACCTGTGCATACTCCAGCTACAATCAGAAATCCCATTGAGGGAAATCATCCACATCACTGTCTTCAAAAGACCCACCAAACCAGTCATCTACCTCTTCAAACTAAAAGCCTCAGGACCACCAAATACAGCCAGAAGCCAGCTGAATCACCAAACTCCACAGACTATATACCCCTTTTTTCTATGGACTCTAACTCAACCAATCTACCCTTCCCCACTCTGTAACCTATTTGTGTGGGTGTAAACCTCTAGTGTGTGTGTGTGTGTGTGCGTGTGTGTGTGTGTGAGAGAGTGAAAGTTGCACACAGTTTATTATTTTTATTAGTTCAGTTTAGGTTCAATAAAGTTGACCTCTTTCTTTGTTAAACTCAAGAAAACCTGTCCAATTGGTTCTTGTTATCATAGCAAGTAAATAATCAAACACCTACTGAACTGGTCAGTACATCCACTTTAAAAAAGAATTTAACCTGTTGTGATCAAACAAGCAGAAGGAAAAGAGGGAAGCCCTTCGACCCCTCCTCACTTGACCGCAACACTTAGCACAGAGTGGAAAATGAACCTAAGACTTTCCTCGTATGCCTAGCTCAGTACCATTGAGAAACTAGGCTAATAACAGCACAATAAAATGATTCTTTATTAGAAATCTGCAGCTGTACATGGTACGGTGGCACAGCATGTTGGAACCCTGTCACCTGTGTGCTATTGAGTAAAGGGCATGTACTGTGCAGGGAACATATCTCAGCCATGCTGTCTGCATGTGCCAAGCAGAACACATGCACTTCCCCACAGAAATAGTAACATTACCAAAAGGTGCACTCATGCACCTCCTAATGGAGGAATGGCTAAGACCTGGAAGCGGCACACTCACCCTCTCTCTCAGACGAGATGGTGCAGTGTGAAACACTCAAGATAGGAGAGAAAATAAACTTTAAAAGGGATTTCAATCTGTCAAAATACAATTAAGCTCCTTAAATTGAACACCTTAAATTTCACTGACAAAATGTCATCCTCTTTTTTTTTTAAATCAAATGAACTATTTCATTAGGGATCTCCAAATTGAAAAATAAATGGAACTGTCTTTTCAACCTTGGTATCCTGCATCTTCCCTTCTCCTGAGTTTCTGAGAAAAAGGGAAAGGTTTTATTTAAGGGCTAACATCTGGAGAGAAGGTGATTTCTGTCCTTTTTCTCTCCTGTGGCAATTCTCAAAACAGGATCAAAACAAGTGACAATGTATTTCAGAGCACAATGCACCTTTACTATATCTACAATAAACTACACAATGGCAGTCAACATTTTACATGGTGTATGTAAACACAAAATTAACAGGGCTAGTTTCTAATCCTCAGAAACATAATAACTAGCAATTGGTCACCTTCCACTCATCCTGCTATTAAACCACAATTAAATGCAGTAATGTCTTAAATAAGAACAGAAAATGCTGGAAATACTCAGCAGGTCAGGCAGCATCTGTGGAGAGACAGAGTGTTAATGTTTCAAGTCGATGGCCTTTTGTCAGAACTGGGAAAAAATCAGAGCTGTTAACAGGTTTTAAGCAAGTACAGGGACAGAGGGAAGGGAGTGTGCGGGGAGGAAAGAACAAAAGGGAAGGTCTGTGATAGGGTGGAAGGCAAGGGAGGTTAAATAACAAAAGGGATGATGGTGCAAGACAACAGGTAATTGGACGAGTCAAGAAACAAAAGACGGTCCTAGATGAGGTGTAAACGGCAATATGATCTGAAATTGCTGAATTCAATGTTGAGTTCAGAAGGCTGAAAAGTGCCTAATCAAAAGATAAAGTGCTGTTCCTCAGGCTTCATTAGAACAGTTTGGGAGGCCGAGGTCAGAGTGGGAGTGGGACGGAGAATTAAAATGATGACAACCAGAAGTTCATTCCTTGCGAACTAAATGGAGTTGTTCCACAAAGCCATCACCCAATCTGCAGACAGCAAAGTCGAGGAAGGAAAGGGAAGTGTCCAAGATAAACCATGTGAAGGTGAAAGTTGGGTGGAAATTGGAAGCAAAGTTGATGAAGTTTTCCAGTTCGGGGCGAGAGCCGGATGCAGCACGGATACAATCATCAATGCACCAGAAAAAGAATTGGGGAAGGGGGCCCGAGTAGGACTGGAACAAGGAATGTCCGACATACCCCACAAAAAGACAGGCATAACTAGGACCTGTTTCTATCTTCTTCCCAAAATCCACAAACAGGATTTTCCCAGTAGACCCATCGTTGCAGCCTGTTCCTGCCCAGTGATCTTATTTCCTCCTATCTCCGACACTTCCCTTCCTTGACTTCACTGTCTCTATCTCTGGTGATAGGCTGTATACTAATATTCATTATAAGCCCACCAACTCCCACAGTTACTTTGACTACACTTCCTCAAACACTGCCGCCTGTAAGGATTCCATTCTATTCTCCCAGTTTCTCCGTCTCCGATACATCTTTTCTGATGATGTAACCTTCCACAACAGCGCCTCGGATATGTCTTCCTTTTTCGCCAACCGAGGATTCCCCCCAACTGTGGTTGACAGGGCCCTCGACAGTGTCCGACCCATTTCCTGCACTTCTTCCCTCATCACTTTCCTCACCTCCCAGAACTGCGACAGGGTTCCCCTTGTCCTCACTTTTCACCCCACCAGCCTCCACATCCAAAGGATCATCCTCCACCATTTCTGCCACCTCCAGCATGATGCCACCACCAAACGCATCCTCCCCTCCCGGCAGTCTGAAGAGATCGTTCCCTCCGCGACACCCTGGTCCACTCCTCCATCACCCCCGAAACATCGCCCCTTTCCCCATGGCACCTTCCCATACAATCGCAGGAGGCGTAATACCTGCCCTTGTACCTCCTCTCTCCTCACCATCCAAGGCCCCAAACACTCCTTCCAGGTGAAGCAGTGATTTACTTGTACTTCTTTCAACTTAGTATACTGTATTCGCTTCTCACAGTGGGGTCTCCTCTACATTGGGGAGACCAAACGTAGGTTGGGTTACCGCTTTGCAGAACACCTCCATATGGCCCATCAAGCCCGCTCCACCATTCAATACAATCATGGATGATCTTGGGCTTCAATTCCACATTCCTGCCTGCTCCCCATATCCCTTGATTCCCTGCAAGACTAAAAATCTATCTATCCCAGCCTTAAATGTATTCAATGATGGAGCATCCACAACCCTCTGGGGTACAGAATTCCAAAGATTCATAACGCTTTGAGTGAAGTAATTTCTCCTCATCTCAGTCCTGAATGATTGACCCCTTATCCTGAGACTGTGTCCCCGTGTTCTAGATTCCCTGACCAGTGGGAACAATCTCTCAGCCTCTACCCTATCAAGCCCTTTCAGAATCCTGTACGTTTCATTTAGATAGCCTCTCATTCTTCGACACTCCAGACAATATAGATCCAATTTACTCAGCCTATCATAGGTAAACCCCCTCATGCCAGGGACCAAATCTTCGCTGCACTGCCTCCAGTGCAAGTATATCCTTTCTTAAATGTGGAGACCAAAACTGCACTCAGTATTCCAGGTGCAGTCTCACCAAAGCCCTGTACAAATTTATAAGACTTATTTATCCCTGTACTCCAGTCCCCTTGCAATCAAGGCCAACATGCCATTTGCCTTCCTAATAGCCTGCAGCACCTGCATGTTAACTTTGTGCGTTCTTTGTACGAGTACCCGCAAGTCTCTCTGAACATCAACACTTCCCAGTTTCACACCTTTTAAAAATATTTTGCTTCTCTATTTTTACGACCAAAGTGAACAACTTCACATTTCCCTACATTATACTCCATTTGCCATCTTGTTGCTCACTCACTTAACCTGTCTATATCTCTTTGCAGCCTCTCCACGTCCTCTCCACAGCTTACCTTTCCACCTAGCTTTGTATGATCAGCAAACTTAAGATACATTACTCTCTGTCTCTTCATCCAAGTCATTAATATAGAGTGTAAATAGCTGAGGCCCCAGCACTGATCCTTGCAGCACCCCACTATTCACCGCCTGCCAACTTGAAAATGCCCCATTTATGCCAACTCTCTGCTTCCTGTCTATTAACCAATCCTCTATCCCTTTAGTAAAACCATTTTGACTTGTTCTAATCATCTTTTAGTCGAATACTCTCCTTAACTTCCTGAGTGAGCCATGGATGGGTCTTTCTTGACAAGTTTTTGTTTTTGAACGGAATGTACTTTTGTTGAACCCTTTGAATTATTTCTTTAAATGTTTCCCACTGTTCATTTACTGCCATACCTTCCAGTCTATTTACCCAATTAACCTTAGCCAGTTCTCCCCTCATACCTTCATAATTGGCTTTAAGTTTAAGATTCTTGTTTGTGATTGAAATGTGTCGCTTTCAAACTTAACATGAAATTCAATGGTATTATGATCACTATTCCCCAGTGGATCTTTTACTATGACATTGCTCATTAACCCTGCTTCATTACACAATACGAGATCTAAGATAGCTTTATCCCTAGTCGGTTCTACAACGTATTGCTCCAAGAAACTGTCACAAAAGCATTCTACAAACTCATCTTGTAGACCACTGTTGTCAATTTGATTGTCTCAGTTTCTATGCATATTAAAGTCCCCTATAATTAATACATTACCTTTTTTATATGCTCCAATAATTTCCCGTTTAATGTTCTGTCCGATAATATAACTACTGTTAGGGGGCCTGTAAACTACTCCCACCAGTGTTTTCTGACTCCTGCTATTCCTAATTTCCACCCAAACTGATTCTACTTCATGATCTTCTGAGGCCAGATCCCTTATCATCAATATCCTTATGCCATCCTTTACTTTCAAGGCTACCCCTCCTCCTTTGCCATTCTGTCTGTCTCTCCAAAATATTGTGTAGCCTGGAATATTCATTTCCACACTTGATCACCTTGTAGCCATGTCTCGGTAATGGCCATTAGATCTAAATCATTTACCACTATTTGTGCCACTAGTTCATCTATCTTATTACAGATGCTTCGTGCATTCAGATAACGAAACTTTAATTTCATTTTTTTTACCTCTTTTCCCTGCAATTACCTTATTTGCATATGTACAATTTTTGTCTAACTCTCTCTCCCTTCCTGTCCTATTCTGTTGGGAGTTACCCACATCACTATCGTGCTCCGATATCCTGTCTCTTTGGATTTCTAAATTTTCCTTTACCCAAACCCTCCCCACCACCCCCATCCCCACCCCTCTGTTAGTTTAAAGCCCTGTCCACAGCCCTAGTTATGCGATTGGCCAGGACACTGGTTCCAGCCCGGTTCAAGTGAAGCCCATCCCAATGGAATAGCTCCCTCTTCCCTGAATACTGATGCCAGTAACCCAAGAATCGAAACCCCCTTCTTCCCACACCACTCTTTGAGCCACGTGTTTAGTTCTCTAATCTTCTTGACCCTGTCCAATTTGCACGTGGCTCAGGTAACAATCCAGAGATTACCTTTGATGTTCTGTGTTTTAGTTTGGACCTTATCTCCTCAAATTCTCAAAACAGTACATCATTTCTGGTACTACCAATGTTATTGGTTCCCACATGGACCACAACAACTGGATCCTCCCCCTCCCGCTCCAGGTTCCTCTCCAACCGCGAGCAGATGTCCTTAACCCCGGCACCGGGCAGGAAACACAGCCGTCGGAGCTCCCAATCGTGGCTACAGAGAACAGTATCTATCCTTCTGACTATACTACTTCCTCTCACTACCACATTCCTCTTCACTCCCCCCACTGGAATGGCATCTTTCACCATGGTGCCATGGTCAGTCCACTCATCCACCTTGCAGTCCTTCTCTTCATCCACACAGGTAGCAAGGACCTCGTACCTCTTGGTCAAGGTCAGAGGCTGAGACTCCTGCATCACTACATGCTGATTCCCCCTACCTGCCTCACTCACAGTCACACCCGCCTGTCCCTGACCATTGGCCATCTCTAATGGTCTCCCTACTCGAAGGGGTGTGACGGCCTCCTGGAACAAAGTGTCCAGGTAACTCTCCCCCTCCCTGATCCTCCTCAATGTCTGCAAGTCAGTCTCCAGCTCAGCAACTCTGAGCTGAAGTCGTGCAAGCTGTGGACACTTACTGCAGACATGGTTGCCCGGGATTGCAGTGCACTCCACAGATTCCCACATGTTGCAATTGCAGCACACCACCGGCCCTGCCATCTCTGTACAACCTTATTTTTTAATTATTCAATTAGTTAATAATTTAAGCTGAAGTAATGGAAAGTTGCGCTCACCTATCTTGGAGCAAAGCAAGAAGACTCACCAGCTGCTGGAGACTGAAAAAGATAGGAAAAGGAGCTCCTCTTTCCCCCCTCTGCATCAAATTCCCAACTTCACTCTGGCAAACGTCTCTCACTCAGGCAACTGTACTCCTCACTGTGTGCCCTCATTACTTCAGCTAAGAAATTGGGCTGCTTTATGTAAGGATTCTGATGACTGACTAGTTAGCTCAGCTTTCTGTTACAATAGTTAACACCTATTGAACCTAACTACTTTCAACTATTTGACAGATAACTGCCACTGTTGGCTGCTGCCTCTTGTTTAAACAAGGCTACTTACCTAACCAGCAAATTTAAAGCCCGAGTCTTAATCTAAAATTTAAACTGGACAAAAATTTATCTGAACTTACCATGTGCACCAAATTTCCAACTTCACTCTGGCAAATATCTCTCACCCGGGCAACTGCATCTTCTCACTGTGTCCTCTTACTGCCTCATCTTCCGATTAGGCACTTTACAGCCCTCTGGACTCAATATTGAGTTCAATAATTTCAGACTATGAGCCCCATTATTTTTTGTTTATTATTTTTATTTTATTTATTATATATATTATCTTCAATTATTTATTTTTCATCTTTTTGCTTTCGTACAGAGCTGTTCATTATTCTGCCACTAACACTCTCTCTGGACTCATGCTTTGTCTTCCAGTACAACTATTTAGCACTCCATTTGCATTCTGTTCCATGACATCTCTTCCCCACTCCATCCTATCACAGTCCTTCCTTCTCGTTGTTCTTCTCCCCCCCAACCCCACCTCCTCCCCCTCCCCCCACCTCCCTGCTTTCACTTGCTCAAAGACAGTTATGTTTCTAACTTTTGCCAGTTCTGATGAAGGGTCACAGACCTGAAATGTTAACTGTGTAGAGAGAAACAGAGATGCTTCCAGACCTGCTGAGTATTTCCAGCACTTTTTGTTCTCATTTCAGAATTCTAGGTCATTACCACCCACTGCTTCCTCATATTCCCCCACATCTCTTGTCCAAAACTTTCAATCTGTGTCATTCAATGTAAGACGGGAGCACTGTGGTAACGTTCCTGGACTAGTAATCTAGAGGCCCAGACTGATGCTCCAGAGACAAATTCCACCATGGCAGCTGGGAGAATTTACTGGGTTGCCTTATAAAACCATCTGGGTCACTAGTGCTCTTCAGGGGAGGAATTCTGCTGGTCTACATGTGACTCCAGACACAGTAATGTGGTTGAATCTGAGCTGCCCTCTGAATTAGCCTAGCAAGCTACTCAGTTGTATCAAACCATTACAAAAAAAAGTCAAATGGACTGCAGCAGATCAAGAAGGCAGCTCACCACCACCTTCTCATGGACAATTAGTGATGGGCAACAAATGCTGGCCTTGCCAGTGACACCCACATCCCATGAATGAATTAACAAAAAACTTTCAGCTAGGCAAAGGTGGAGCTGTGATGAATAGGGGGTAGTTAGGTATACGTTCAGAGATGATGCAGACAGCCTTTAGGCTGTCCTGGTGGGGGATGGATGTGTAAAGGAATTAGACAGCCATAGTGAAAAGGAGATTGTTAGGGTCAGGAATCTGGAAACTGTTAAAGTGGTGGAGGTTGTCGAAAGAGTTGCGGATGTAGGTGGTAAGAGACTGGATAAGAGGGGAGTAAAAAGGCATCGAGATAGAGAAATCAGTTCGATGGGGCAAGAACAGGCTGAAATGATGGGCCTACCTTAACAGAGCAGTCCTGTTTATGGATCTTGAGGAGGAGGTAGAAGCAGGCTATGTGGGGTTGGAGGCCATGCAGGGAAGGTCTCCAAAAAGTGTCAGTGACAGTCTTGGAAATAATGGATTGATGTGCATTGGTTGGGTCATGGTACAGGGAAAACTAGGAGGAGGTGTCAGAAAGTTGGCCATCAGCATCCACAAGATAGAGGGCAGTTGGAATCATAGAATGGTTACAGTACAGAAGGCCATTCAGCCTGTCCAGTTTGTGCCAGCTCTCTGCAAGAGCAACTCAGCTAGTCCCATTCCCTGATCTTTCCCCATTGCCCTTCAATTTTTCTTCTCTGCAAGTACTTATCCAATTCCCTTTGGAAAACCACAATTGAATCTGCCTCCAACACTCTTTCAGGCAGTGCATTCCAGATCATAACCACTTGCAACTTAAAATGGTTTATCCTCAGGCCACCTTTGATTCTTTCGCCAATCACCTTGAACCTGTGTTCGCTGGTTCGAGGGAACAGTTTCTCTGTATCTACTCTGTCTTAGACCCCTTATGATTTTGAACGCTTCTATCAAATGTCCTCTCAACCTTCTCTTCTCTAAGGAGAACAAACCCAGACTCTTCAAATTATCCACGTAACTGAAGTCCCTCATTCCTGGAACCATTCTAATAAATCTTTTCTGCACCCATGGGCCTTCACATCCTTCCCAAACTGTGGTGCACAAAACTCTAGTTGTGGCCAAACCAGTGTTTTATAAAGGTTCATCATAACTTTCCTTGCTTTTGTACTCGAAGTATTTATAAAGCCCAGGATCCCATATGCCTTTTCAACCTGCCCTGGCACTTTCAACAATTAGTCATTTTTTTTATTCGTTCTTGAAATGTGCGCGTCACTGGCAAGGCCAGCATTTATTGTCCATCCCTAATTGCCCTTGGGAAGTCACGTGGTGGTGTTCCCATGTGTCAGTTGCCCTCGTTCTTATAGGTGGTACAGGTCACAGGTTTGGAAGGAGCTCAACAGAAGCTCTAAGAACAGCATCTCATTTTCTGATTAGGCAGTTTGTTGCTCAACCTTCGTGGCAAAGATGACCATGTCCATCATCTTCGGTGTCTGATAGTAGTTACCTACATACCTGCCGTAACCCTAAGGCCAATCCACACCCGGAAGGTTCTGCTGCAAATAGAATAGGATACAGCAGGCGCCTGAGTTTTGGACAAGTTGCTGGCTTGGGATTTCCTCTCCTTGTGTTTTCTCTCTGCCTCTGCTAGGTGGTTTTATATTTGGTTACGCCAGGACTTGAGGTCAATATCAAAAGTCCTGAGTGAAGCCTTCAGAGTATCCTTGTAGTGCTTCCTTTGACCACCATGACAGGGCACCCCAGTCTCAAGCTCTCAATGAAGATTTGCTTTGGTAAGCGAGTGTCAGGCATTCTGGCTACATGACCAGCCCAACTCAGTTGTGACTGTCTCAATGTGGTGTGAATGCTTTGCATGGCCACGTGGGTGAGCACCTCGGTGTCTGGTATTTTGTCCTGCCATCTGATCTTTAGAAGCTTCTGAAGGCAGCTCAAGTAAAAGTGGTTGAGCTTCTTGACATGACACTGGTACACAGTACAAGTCTCGGAAGCATAGAGCAGAGTGGGCTCTATAGACTTTTAAGTTTGGTAGGCAGATTCACTCCTCGTTATCCCCAGACTGATGTTCAAAGTCTGCCAAAGGCTCCAGTTGCTTTGGCAATTCTTGATTGTGTCGCGTCATCAATATAGACAGCTCAAGAGAATGTTCTGCTGAGCAAGGTGAACTTATCCACTGTACAGGTTCTGTTCATGGACTGAAACCTTGGGCTCAAGATAGGGCTTTTGTAGAAAACTGAATAACTTCAATTTTCTTTGTGCTGATGGTGAGGTCCAAGTTGTCACATGCATTGGAGAACAAGTCCATGCTACACTGCATGTCCAGCTCTGAACCGGCAACTAGTGTACAATCATCGGCAAACAAGAAATCGCAAAGCATGTCCTTGGAGACCTTAGATTTTGCCTGGAGTCATCTCAGATTAAGCAGCTTCCTGTCCATGCAATATCTGACTTCGAAGCCAGGATCACCATCATGGAAGGCATCGGAGAGCACGGCGGAGAAAAACTTGAAGAGGGTTGGTTCTAGCACGCAACCCTGCTTAACTCCATTAGTAACTGGGAATGGGACAGAAGACTCACCATCATCCAGGACACGCATGAGCATACCATCATGGAACTCTCAAACCATTATGACGACTTTCTCAGGACAGCCATATTTCTCCATTACCTTCTAAAGGCCTTCATGACTGACTGTATTGAAGGCTTTGGTCAGGTCAACAAATGTGGTGTAGAAGTCCATGTTCTGTTCTTGCCATTTTTACTGGAATTATCTAACTGCGAACGCCATATCAGTGGTTCCTTGACCTGTTCTGATAACGCACTGACTCTCCGGCAGCAGATCTTGGTCAAGATGTTGCACCATGTGGTTCAGAAGGATTCTGGCAAAGATTATGCCGGCGATGGAGAGGAGTGAGATTCCTCTGTGATTATCACAAGATTGGCAAGTTCCTTTCTGCTTGTACAGATGGACAATGGAGGCATATTTGTATTCTTGCGGAATGGTTCTTGCTCCCACATAGATTGAAGTAGTTCAGTGAGCTTCTTGACTAGGCATTGACCTCCAGCCTTGTAGACCAAGTGGAATAGCATCAGCTTCTGGACCGCTGCCGCCAGACAGGAGTTTCATAGCTTTTGTTGTTTCTAACAGTGTGAGAGGGTCATCAAGAGGAAAGTTGATGGCAGCTTGTTGATGGCCTTCATCCATCATTGAAGAAGCTAATTGAGCAGGTGGTTAAAGTGCTGTTATGACCTCTGGATTTTGTAACATGATTACTTTTTAAAACTGTGATTTTTAGAAGTTTAAGATGGAGAAGTCAGGTGACCTCACATCCAATCTGCTTAAGGACACGACAGAAACCTTGGCCACCAGGACAACAGAGAAAACTTTTTTGAAAAACAGAGACTGCAGGGGTAACACCTGTAGAACACTGGGTTTCACCCTCCCAGACTTTCGGATTGTAAATAAGGAGCCAGTGATTCTGAAGATACAAATGTACCAAGCAGTTGTTAGCACCTGGGAAAGGCAAACAGGCTGTAAGAAAGGAGACCAGTTGTTGCAGCCTCAGAGCAAGCTGTCAGGAAGACGACCAGCATTAGCAGCCGAGAGAGAGAGGGAACATCTGCTCACGAAAATCTTATACAGTGAAAGGCTGCGAAGACTTGAACCTGTTTTGAAAGTTGACGTTTGTGGAGAAGTAAAAGCCCAACAAGATCACCAGGAATTGCCTTAATCACGAACATCCAGGTTGAAAATGCTCAGAGAAGTGAGCAAAAAGGATATTGATTTTGAAGAGGTCCAGAAGATCCAACCCATTGCAACTGGGAGGAGTTTTGGAACTTTTAACTGCAAAGATTTCACCATCAAAGAGGACTGTGTAACAAATAAGTGTGGTGTGACGTTTTCAAGTATTTTAATAAATAAAGAAACTACTTTTCTCTGTAATTTGGGGTATTAGCTACTTCAAAGTACTATTTGGTTAATGAGGATGTCTTTTAGTTTAGTTGTTATAATAAAAGTCTTAAAATGTGAAATCTTGCGGTTCACATATCGTATTTTCATGTTAACAATCTCAGAGGTCAAAACAGTGCTCTGCCCATCTTTCTAGAATTTGGGCTTTCTCTGTGAGCAGTGCTGCCCCGTTGGCAATGAGGATTAGTGATGAACCAGTAAACTGGAGCCCTTAGGCAGATTTCAGAGATTCGTAGAATCTCTTCCAGTCTTTGTGGTCGGCATCCCTCAATATCAACATCCTGGGGGTTACCATTGACCAGAAACTGAACTGGAGTAGCCATATAAACACCACGGCTACAAGAGCAGGTCAGAAGCTGGGAATCCTGCAGTGAGTAACTCATCTCCTGACTCCCGAAAGCCTGTCCACCATCTACAAGGCACAAGTCAGGAGTGTGATGGAATACTCTCCACTTGTCTAGATGGGTGCAGCTCCAACAACACTCATGAAGCTCAACACCATCCAAGACAAAGCAGGCCACTTGATTGGCACCACATCCATAAACATTCACTCCCTCCACCACCAACGCACAGTGGCAGTAATGTGCACCATCTACAAGACGCACTGCAGCAACACACCAAGGTTCCTTAGACAGCACCTTCCAAACCCGTGACTTCGACCATCTAGGACAAGGGCAGCAGTTGCATGGGAACACCACCACCCCTGCAAGTTCCCCACCAAGCCACACACCATCCTGACTTGGAACTATATCGCCATTCCTTCACTGTCGCTGGGTCAATATCCTGGAACTCCCTTCCTAACAGCACTGTGGGTGTACCTACCCCACATGGACTGCAGCGGGTCAAGAAGGCAGCTCACTACCACCTTCTCAAGGACAATTAGGGATGGGCAACAAATGCTGGCCTAGCTAGCGATGCCCACATCCCATGAATGAATTTTTTTTTTTAAATAACTGGAGTTCATCTGCTTTCTGATTCAGTCTCGCATTGGATAGTCCTGCAGATGTTTCAGTCGTCATGGTGCTTGACTTATCTGAGATAAGCTCTACAGAGGCATGTTTCTCCTCCAGTAGTTTCTGGATCACCTCATTGCGTTCCTCAAACCAATCTTGATGCTTACAAGGGGTAGGGCCAAGGACCTCTAGAGCAGTGGAGTACACTATATCGCTGAAGGTCACCCAGTCATCCTCGCTGCAGCGAGTGTCCACTTTCGCTGTACAGTTTCTCAGAGAGATTACTTCATGACTGCCTATCTCAGCCTTGAGACAAAGAGACTCTTCCGGACCTTCATGCCCTGGGGGCGTCTAGGGGCATGGATCTTGATGTTTAGCTCTGAGATAAGACGGTGGTCAGTCATGCAGTCAATGCTACACATGGCTTTCGTTACATCCTGCCTATCCCTCTGCCTGGTGATGATTTTTTTTTTTTATTATTCATTCATGGGATATGGGCGTCTCTGGCTAGGCCAGCATTTATTGCCCATTCCTAATTGCCCTCGAGAAGGTGGTGGTGAGCTGCCTTCTTGAACCGCTGCAGTCCATGTGGGGTAGGGACACCCACAGTGCTGTTAGGAAGGGAGTTCCAGGATTTTGACCCAGCGACAGTGAAGGAACGGCGATATAGTTCAAGTCAGGATGGTGAGGGGAACTTACAGATGGTGGTGTTTCCAAGCATTTGTTGCCCTTGTGGTTCTAGGTGGTAGAAGTCGCAGGTTTGGAAGGAGCCTTTGTGTGTTGCTGCAGTGCATCTTGTAAATGGCACACACTGCTGTCACTGTGCATCGGTGGTGGAGGAAGTGAATGTTTGTGCATGGGGTGCCAATCATGCAGGCTGCTTCGTCGTGGATGGTGTTGAGCTTCTTGAGTGTTGTTGCAGCTGCACCCATCCTGGCAATTGGAGAGTATTCCAACACACTCCTGACTTGTGCCTTGTAGATGGTACACAGGCTTTGGGGAGTCAGGTGAGTAACCCAACACAAGATTCCTAGCCTCTGACCTGCTCTTGGAGCCACAGTATTTATATGGCCATTCCAGTTCAGTTTCTGATCAATGGTAATCCCTAGGATGTTGATAGTGGGGGATTCAGCGATGGTAATGCCAATGAATGTCAAAGGGAGATGAGTTCAGAGACTTGTGCGAAAACACAAACATTATGGTCACGAACACTGCAGCTGAAAACCCTTTCAACAACAGACTGTAAAAGGAATCACGCGGTGATTAGTGAAATGCTGCATAAAATCTTAGCTGACCAACCCAACTGCAAGTTGACTACTGCCCTGGCATGGGTGGTTCATGCAAAGAATTCACTTCAGATGGTTGGAGGGTATAGTACTTATCAGTTGGTCTATAGGCAAAATCCAAAATTGCCTTCTGTGCTGTGTGACAGACCTACACCGGAAGATACTACAATTAGTTCCACTTTTTCTGCACAGTTGAATGCCTACATGCACAGAGATGGGTTTTTAAATCAAGGCTGAGGTCTCGGAGAAATGTCAGAGTGCTCTGAGGCATTGTATAAGGCCATTTGAGACAGAATTTAATTCAAGAGATTTGGTGTTTTATGAGAGAGGTCATAGGGAATGGAAAGGACCTGGGGTAGGGCAATAGGTTGTGATGGTAAGACAGTAGTTATCAAATATGGAAATCAAGCTGCTAAGGTTGACTCCTCACAACTAATAGGCATTGATTATAAAATCTCAGAATCTGAGCAGCTGATCGAAGGAAGCGAGGCACCTTGTCCCTCAAATGCTCATCTGTTTTGTGATGAAGGTCCTGAGGAACAGAATGCGGTAGATCAAGGGCTGGATAGTGGTAGCGTGAGCGATCACAATGTGCAGGACACAGCTATCACATCCAAAGGCCAATTACCCAGAATAGGTATTTGGTTGATGTATATTCCAGTGGGGTCTGTTGAGCGGAGGGATGTGACAATTGTGGGGCATGCAGGAAAATCTACTGGCAAGTTTAAATATTGGTGGAATTTTCAGGATAATGGCCAAGTAGCGAGGTCCATGGACTGGCAGAATGGGGTGAAAGGGTGGAGAGTAAGAAAGCACACTGCAAGTTCTAATAGCAGGTCTGGAAGCGACGCTTGCATTATGAAATGATCATGTACTGGAGAAAGAGCCTCCGAATGTGCGAGGGAGATCTTACAGTCGTAGTCCCGAAAGACATCAAAGTGTAGTAGAGGCCGCAGTTTGAACAGATTGCTCTCTGAAATGAAGGCTTAATAACAGTCTCGTGATAAAACTAGAAGCAGAAGTACGCATGACTCTGATGTATTGGTGGCTGCCAATAAAATTAATAAAACTAAGAAGCAAAAAAAAAAGAGAAATTTTGGTTTTATTCTGAGGTACCAGATAAAGCACAGCCAGTCTTGTCGTATAGATGACTTTGTACTGAAGAAATGCTTGTAGATGGGACTTAAGGCGAAAGCAAGGTTAGTTGCGAGGGGTTTTAAAGAGCGACTGGGTGATACGAATGATAGAGTGGACTCTCCTACAGCTGGAAAAGTAATCTTGAAAATCTTTTTCACTCTTTTGACCACATATTCATGGGAGTGTAGATCAACAAAGTGACTCCTGACAACGCAGCCCCCCGCCCCCTCCCCGCCGACGTCATCAGTGCACTCCCAGATTCACACATGCCCAGAACCGACTTTTGCTGCCAGTATGGTGCGCGCATGCGCAGCCTACGTTAGCACACGGCTTGCCATGACTAATTCGCGCATGCGTTATTCATCGCTTGTCACTCCTGGCCTTGTCACTTCTCCCTACTTGGCTCCCTCTCGCTTCTGGTCCCCGCTCCCTCCGGCAATTGCAGCCTTTTTTCCCCACACGGGGGAAAACATGGAAGAGAGTGAGTGACAAGATAGGCAAGGGAGGGGAGGGAGACTGCAAGCAGGAGGGAGCGGGGGAGCGAGTGGCCGAGGGGGAAGAAAGGGTGAGATTCTGTTGAATTACACACACAATCCCGCACGTGCAGCTATCCTGGAGCTCTTTTTAAAATGTTCACTAGTTTAAAATTCGGGTTTGTGTCCTGAAATAATTGTCAATAGAATTCACTAAACAACCCATTGCGGAAAGCAGGAGTGGCCATTTTGGTTTCATTTGTTTCCATTTGTGATAAATTGAGCAGTGCCATCTTTGCTATTGGCAGCTGCCAGAAATGTCGCAGACAGTGACATTTCAGTGCATGAGGCTGCATTTGTGCATGTGCAAGTACTGCGCCACATAGTGGCTGTATTGTCAGCAAACATAGCCGTAGATCAATTGACATAAAAGCCGCATTTCTGCAGGGTGATACTTCTCAGAGAGAAGTATTTCTGATACCACCTAAAGATATTGTCAATTAAATACCAATGTATGGAACGGAGGTGGATCCAAGGCGTCTTGTTGTGGTTAGGAGCTCATGCTCAGCACACATCTTCAGCAAGACGAGACCATTGCTGTTACAACTGCCAACCCTGTTTCTTCTGGTGCCTCCTTCCCATGCCTGGTGATCTGCTCCAACTCTTGCGTTGGAGTCACCAAGAATTATTAGCTTGTCTGACTTTGGCACAGCAGTGATCAAGGAGTGGAGGTCATCATAAAATTTATCCTGGACTTCATCAGGGTTGGTCATGGTAGGGACGTACACACTGATGAGAGTTGCTTGCCTGTTGTGGTGCAGGGGGAGTCTCAGCACCATCAATCATTAACACCCTTAGGAAGGCAGGAAAACCTACTGCTGAGATGGTTCATGACAGCAAAACCTACTCCAGCTTCGCGCCGTTCTTCTTTGCCACGGCCACTCCAAAAGAATGTGTAACCTGCACCGATTTCCTTGAGCTGACCCTCCTCAAGTAGATAAGTCCCACTGAGGGCAGCGATCTGGATGTTGTACCTAGCCAACTCGCTACTGACAAAAGCAGTTCTTCTCCCAGGTCTGTCGGCTGTAGCATTGTCCATGAGGATGCACGTGTTCCATGCACCAACGGTGACTGCTATCACCCTTACTTTCTTTTTTGAGATTGACTGACAACCGAATTGATGGAATCCCCGCCAGCTGTGGCCTGCTGGCCAGGGTAGTTGAAGCAGACAATGTTTGGGGCACCTATTCTAACCCCTTCCTCATTCAAGTGAGGTGAGCAGTGTGGTCCTGAAAAGAATTGCTCAGTCGCTCAGGGAGCTGCTGAGTTCCCCTACTGCTTCCTTCTAGTGAAAAACAACTCTATGGTCTGAGCCACCTGCGTGCAGGTTTACAGCTACAGCTCCCAGTGAATCCACACATATGACAGATGGATAATAGATGAAAGATAAAAAGAGAGATAATAAAGAAAGGGACTTTACAGCCTTCTGGACTCACCATTGAGTTCAACAATTTCAGATCATAACCAGCACTCCCATTTTTTTTGGACTGCAGCTGCTTGGAATGTATTGCCATTTACAGCTCCTCCAGACCCATCTTTTGTTTCTTTACTTGTTCCATTACCATCTCCTTTTGCCTTGCACCATCATCCCTGTCATTTAACCTCTCCTGCCTTTCATCCTATCACAAACATTCCCTCTGCTCTTTCCTTCCCCCGCCCCCTCCCGCCACCTTTCCCTGCCTCGGTACTTGCTTAACAGTAGTGGCATAGTATAAACCAGGAAATTAGAGGTGCATGTAGCAAGAGCAATGCAGTAATCATGGGAGAATTCAATCTACATATAGACTGGGTAAATCTAATGAGTACCAATGCTGTGGAAGAAGAATTCCCGGAATGTGTCTGAGATGGTTTTCTGGAGCAATATGTTCTGAACCAACTAAGGAACAGGCTATTCTGGATCTAGTATTATTCAATGAGAAAGGGCTAATTAATAATCTGGTGGTAAAAGAACTTTTAGGGAAAAGTGACCACAGTATGATATAATTTTCCATTAAGTTTGAAAAAGATGTAGTTCAATCCGAAACCAGGGTCTTAAATCTAAACAATGGCAGTATATGAAGGTATGAAGAGCAAGTTGGCCTTGGTGGATTGGAAAAAAACATTAAAAGGCTTGATGGTATAGGCAATGGCTAGTATTTAAAGAATTAATGCACGGTTTTCAAAAAACATACATTCCTTTAAGGCAAAAGAACTCAATAGGGAAAGGCAGTCAGCCATGGCTAACAAAGGAAGTTAAAGATAGAATTAGATCAATGGGGGAGGCTTATAAAGTTGACAAAAAAGTCATAAGCTGGAGGATTGGAAGAATTTTAGAATCCAGCAAAGGAGGACCAAGAAATCGATAGAGAATAAAATATGAATGTAAATTAGCAAGAAATATAAATACAGATTGTAAAAGTTTCTATAGGTATGTAAAAAGGAACACATTAGCAGAGACAAATGTGGGTCCATTACAGGCAGAGACAGGAGAATTTATAATGGGAAATAGAGAAATGGCAGAGAAGCTAAATAATTACTTTGTGGCCGTCTTCACGGAGGAAGATGCAAGAAGTTTCCCTGAAATAACTGAGAGCCAAGGGTCTAGTTAGAATGAGGAACTGAAAGAAATTAGGATTAGTAAAAAAGTAGTATTGGAGAAATTAATGGGACTGAAAGTTGACAAATCCCCGGGACCTGATGATCTTCACCTTAGGGTGTCGAATGAGATGCCTATAGAGATAGTGGATGCATTGGTGATCATCTTTCAAAATTCTATAAATTCTGCAATGGTGCCTGCAGATTGGAAGGTTTCAAATGTAACCCCACTATTTAAGAAAGAAGGAAGAGAGAAAACGGGGACCTATAGACCCGTTAGCCTGACATCGGTAGTTGGGAAAATACTAGAATCTATTATAAAGGATGTGATTCCTGGACACTTAGAAATAATGGTCTGATTGGGCAGAGTCAACATGGATTTATGAAGGGGAAATCATGTTTGACAAACTTATTAGTTTTTTGAGGATGTTACTAGCAGAGTGGATAAGGGGGAAACCAGTGGATGTGGTGTATTTGGACTTTCAGAAGGCTTTTGATAAAACTCTCACATGGGAGATTACTGAGCAATATTAAAGCGCATGGGACTGGGGGTAATACACTAGCATGGATTGAGGATTGGGTAACAGGCAGAAAACAGAGAGTAAGAATACATGGGTCATTCTCAGGTTGGCAGGCTGTGATCAGTGGGTACCGCAAGGATCTATTCTTGGGCCCCAGCTGTTCACAACCTATATCAATGATTTGGATGTGGGGACCAAATGTAATATTTCCAAGTTTGCGGATGATGCAAAACTTGGTGGGAATGTGAGTTGTGAGGAGGATGCAAAGATGCTTCAAGGGGATTTGGAGAGGCTGAGTGAGTGGGCAAGAACATGGCAGATGGAATATAATGTGGATAAGTGTGAGGTTATCCACTTTGGTAGCAGGAACGGAGGTACAGAGTATTTCTTAAATGGTGAGAGATTGGAAAGTGTTGATATCCAAAGGGACCTAGGTGTCCTTGTTCATAAGTCACTGAAAGCTAACAGGCAGGTGCAGCAAGCAATTAGGAAGGCAAAGGGTATGTCGGCCTTTATCGCAAGAGGATTTGAGTACAGGAGCAAAGAAGTCTTTCTTCAATTGTATTGGTGAAGCTGCACCTGGAATAGTGTGTGCAGTTCTGGTCCCCTTGCTGGAGGAAGGATATATTTGCCATAGAGGGAGTGCAGCAGAGATTCACCAGACTGATTCCTGGGATGGTGCGATTGTCCCATGAGAAGAAATTGAGGAAAATGGGCCTGTATTCTCTTGAGTTTAGAAGAATGAGAGGCGAACTCATAGAAACTTACAAAATTTTTTAATGGATAAACAAGGGAGATGCAGAAAGGATGTTACCCCTGGCTGTAGGATCTGTAACCAGGGGACACAATCTCAAAATATAGGGCAAGCCATTTAGGATTGAGATAAGGAGGAATTTCTTCACTCAGAGGTGGTGAATCTTTGGAATTCTCTGCCCCAGAGGGTGGTAGAAGCTCAGTCATTGAGTCAGTTCAAGACAGAGATCGATAGATTTCTAGTGGCTAATGACATCAAGGAATATGGGGATAGTGTGGGAATGTGGCATTGAGGTAGACGATCGGCCATGATCTAGAATGGCAGAGCAGGCTTGAAGGGCTGAATGGCCTACTCCTGGTCCTGTGTTCAAACCTGTTATATCTCTAACCTTTTCCAGTTCTGATGAAAGATCATCAACCTGAAACATTAACTCTCTTTCTCTCTCCACAAATCCTGCTTGACCTGCTGTGCATTTCTAGCATTTTCTGTTTTTATTTCAGATCTCAAGCATCTGCAGTATTTTGATTTGTACTAATGTCTTAAATACTTTGGTATGAAAGCTTGATGAATGATCTTTACACTCATTGCTGACAGGAAACTGGCCCAAACTGGAGACGAAAAGGAATCTCTGGGCCTATTTTAATTGTACCAATACAGATGGCACCCAGATACCCCAGTGTCACCTGATTGCTTGCAACCTTTCGTCCTGTCTGGTTTAGCTCAGAGAGTTGCCAGGGAGAGGGATAGAATTGGTAGCTAGGGAACACAGTTTCTAGTGGGGACTGAAGATAATGACTTAGGTCTTCCCAATATTTGATTGGAGGAAATTTCTGCTCATCTAGTACTAAATGTTGAACAAACAGTCTGAAAATTTAGAGACAGTGGAGGGGTCAATAGTATCAAACTTATAGAAAAAGCCTATAATTGCACAAAGATGAGAGGCAGGTCAGAAGATTGGACAGAATATAAAAAACAGCAAAAAATGACTGAAAGATTGATAAGGAAGGTAAAATCAGAGTATGACAGAAAGCTAACTAGAAATATAAAGACAGATAGTAAGAGATTCCATAGATATTTAAAAAAGAAAAGAGTGAACAAAGTGAGCGTTGGTCCTATAAAAAGGGAGTCTGGGGAATTAATAATGGATAATAAGGATATGGCAGAAAAACTGAACAGATATTTTGCATTGATCTTTACTACTGAGGATACAAGTAACATCCCAGTATAAGCTCTGATCAGGAAATGGAACGGAGGGACGGACTCAAGAAAATTACAATCACCAGGGAAGTGATACTGAGCAAATTGCTGGAGTCGCAGGCTGACAAGTCCCCGGGTCCTGATGAGCTTCATCCTCGGGTCTTAAAAGAAGTGGCTAGTGAGATAGTTGAAGCGTTCGTTTTAATTTTCCAAAATTCCCTAGATTCGATGAAGGTTCTGTGAGATTGGAAAATAGCAAATGTAACTCCTTTATTCAAAAAGGGAGACAGAAAGCAGGAAACTAAAGGCCAGTTAGCTTAACATCTGTTTTAGGGAAAATGTTATAAGCTATTAATGACTTTACAGCAGGACGTTTAGAAAAATTCAGGGTAATCAGGCAGAGTCAACATGGTTTTGTGAAAGGGAAATCACGTTTAACCAATTTATTGAGTTATTTGAGGGAGTTACATGTGCTGTGGATAATGGGGAACCTGTAGATGTATTGTACTTAGATTTTTAGAAGGCATTTGATAAGATGCCACATCAAAGGTTATTGCAGAAAATAAAAGTTCATGGTGTAGGGGGTAACATACTGGCATGGATAGAAGATTGGTTAGCAAACAGGAAACAGAGAGTAGGAATAAATGGGTCATTTTCTGGTTAGCAAAATGTAACGAGTGGAGTACCTCAGGGATCTGTGCTGGAGCCTCAACTTTTTACAATTTATATAAATGACTTGGATGAAGGGACCGATGGTATGGTTGCCAAATTTGCTGATGACAAGGTAGGAAAGTAACTTGTGAAGAGGACATAAGGAGGCTACAAAGGGATATAGATAGGTTAAGTGAGTGGGCAAAGACCTGGCAAATGGAGTATAATGTGGGAAAGTGTGAAATTGTCCATTTTGGCAGGAAGAATAAAAAAGCATGTTATCTAAATGGTGAGAGACTGCTAAGAGTTCTAAGATGCAGAGGGATCTGGGTGGCCTAGTACAGGAATTCCAAAAGGTTAGTATGCAGGTTTGCAGCACGTAATTAGGAAAGCTAATAGAATGTTATCATTTATCACGAGGGGAACTGAATACAAAAGTAGCGAGGTTATGCTTCAGCTGTACAGGACATTGGTGAGACCACATCTGGAGTACGGAGTACAGTACTGGTCTCCTTATTTAAGCAAGGATGTAACTGCGTTGGAGGCAGTACAGAAAAGGTTTACTGGACTCACACCCAGAATGGGCAGGCTGTCTTACGAAAGATTGGACAGGCTAGACTTGTATCCACTGGAATTTAGAAGAGTAAGAGGCGACTTGATTGAAACATATAAGATCCTGAGGAGTCTTGACAGGGTGGATGTGGAAAAGATGTTTCCCCTTGTGGAATTTTCTAGAACTAGGGGGTCACTGTTTAAAAATAAGGGATCACCCATTTAAGACAGAGATGAGGAGAAATTTTGTCTCTCAGAAGGTCATGAGTCTTTGGAATTCTCTTCCTCAAAAGGCGGTGGAAGCAGAGTCTTTGAATATTTTTAAGGCAGAGGTAGATAGATTCTTGATAAGCAAGGGGGTGGAAGGTTTTTGGGGGTAGGTGGAAATATGGAGTAATCAGTTCAGCCATGAACTTATTGAATGGCGGAGCAGGTTCAAGGGGCCGTGGCCTACTCCTGCTCCTAATTCATCTGTAAGACAGGTGGTGGTGAGGTAGAGCTGGGTGTCACCAGCGTACATGTGGAAACTGACATGTTTTCAGATGATGCCGTTGAGTGATTAGAGATTAGAGATAGGAAAGGACAAAGAATAGATCATTGGGGGGGGGGGGGGGGGGGGGGCACCAGAGGTAACGGTGCAGTAGCAGGAAGAGAATCCATTGCATATGATTCTCTGGCTGCGATTAGATAGATAAGAATGGAACCAGATGAGTGCAGCTGGGCAACAGTGAAGACGTTCACTCCCTCCACCACCGATATACAGTGGCAGCAGCGTGTACCATCTACAAGATGCACTACAGCAGCGCACCAAGGTTCCTTAGACATGATCTTCCAAACCCTCGACCTGTACCACCTAGAAGGACAAGGACAGCAGATACATGGGAACACCACCATCTGCAAGTTCCCCTCCAAGCCACACACCATCCTGACTTGGAACAATATCGCCGTTCCTTCACTGTCGCTGGGTCAAAATCCTGGAACTTCCTTCCTAACAGCACTGTGGGTGTATCTATCCCACACGGACTGCAGGGGTTCAAGAAGGCAGTTCACCACCACCTTCTCAAGGCAATTAGGGATTGGCAATAAATGCTGGCCTAGCCAGCGATGCCCACATCCCGTGAATGAATGAAAAAAGGTGTTGGAGGAGGATGGTGTGGTCAACCGTGTCAAAATTTGCAGACAGGTCAAAAGACAAGGTGGAATGGTTTACCTTTGGCACTTAAAATAAAATGCTTAAAGCAAAGCAACACAGTCCCAATGAAACCAAAGGGAACTTTAATCACTAAATCATGTAGTTATTAGTGGCTGTGAGCCACTCTATAACCTGAAGTGACAATGGTGATGCATGGAAGGAAACGCCTCCACAGTACAACCAAAAAAACAGGTGAAAGCTACAGCATGGGAATCTTTCTGCAAGCTTCGAATATTAGATGGGATCTGTATAACACTCAAAAACGAACACATCCAAGACATACTAAATACCAAAAATTTTCACTCAGCACCCAAGCGATTCTGGTCTTGTCTGATCTTCTCAAAAGGAGAGATCGTTCTGCAAACAGCACGAGGACTCTTTTGTGATGGTTTCAGAAAAAGCCCTGAATAAACACTATAGATCAGCGTTCAGCCAGAATGACCCAACCATCAATGGATAAACCCAGAAGATGCCAAGCTTTGGCATAGATATTGCTGGAATATTAAAACTTCCAAAAGGATTGGATCAACACACGGCATGTGGACCTGATGAAATACCAATGTACTAATGAAGGACTACCACCAGCGCTTACTAAAATATACAACCCGTCAATATAGGAAGGGGGCTTACCAGCAGACTGGTTTAACTGCTAACGTCTGCCCCATTTTTAAAAAAGGTAACCCATCACTCCCACTAACTACAGGCCAATCTCACTCACTTCAGTTTCCTGTAAAATATTAAAGCATATAATTTTCCACCATAACATGCCCAACGTAGAAAAACATAACATCCTGGAATCATATCAGTATGGATCCTGTGAGATGCAACTTGTGAACACTATGGAAGAGATCATGTATTACCTTGACCAAGAACCTAAAGCCTGAATCGATATGCAGATACTAGGCTTTAGTAAAACATTCGATTCTGCGGCTCACCAAAAGCTTCTGCGTAAAATCAACCATTATGCGATGAGATGTATTCCTACAGTAGATAGAAATTTGGCTAACCAAGAAAAGGCAATGTGTTATTGTCTTTGGGGAAAAGTCACATTCAATACCAGTTACATTGGGTGTTCCCCAAGGGACCGTTCTCAGTCCCCTGATGTTCAGGCTGTATATAAAATGACACAGGAGATAGAATCAGTCCCAACACCAAAACCAAGCTCTTTGTAGACAACATTCGAGGGCAGGAGACCACGTACAGCAGCAGAAGGACTTCGATGCACTGAATGATCCCATAGATGGCAAATGACTTTCAACCTGTCAAAATGCCACTCCTTGCATGCAACAGGACACAGACAGCCTAGAACTTTCACATATGGCATGATGGGAGTCAACCTTACATCTGTCAAGCAGAGCCTGTATCTTGGTGTCCTATCAAGTGACATGACATGGGTACACCACATAAACCATGCTGTAAATAACGCTAACAAAATCTTAGGAATTGTAGGGAGAAATATAACCAATGCGACAAAACAGTCAAAATTGCTGCATACAAAGCTTTGGTACGTTCCAAACTGGAGTATGCAGCAACGATCTGGGACCCCTACCAAGCCTACCTTGTAAACAAACTGGAAATGCTTCAAAGGCGTGCAGCACGGTTCATCTTCAACGACTATGCTAGAACATCCAGTGTTAAGTGTATGCTGTTCTCCCTGGAGTGGCCTACACTGCAACAACGAAGGCAGCTGAGTAGGCGTATACTGTCCGACAAAGCAGTTCACCATGAAGTTGCTATTGATATTCCAGCATATGTTAAACAAGCAGTCCGCTGCAGGAGGGAACACATCAACCTGTTTGTGCCTCTCCAATGTCGCACAGAAGAAGAATATCTCAGCAGCTTCATACCAAATACCATAAGAGATTGGAATAACCTCCCCCACCCCGCGAAATAACTAACGACAAAAACAGGTTCTGTTGGGGGCAAGCGCTCAGCAAACAGATCGCACCACGTCTGGACGGTGATGCTGCACAATGATGTGCGGATACTATTCTGAGATTCTCTGGGTCAAGTGAAACCATTCGAACATTCAATAATTAGAACTGGGAGCTTCTACTTTTGTAATGCTGTGTTTTGTGACAACGCTCACATTTTTTTGCAAGCAGCACGACAAATGGGGCAATTTGTGTAAACACCTCCTAAAGCGCTGGGTGAGCTGATGCGATTGACAAGAGTTGCTCCAGACAGCAATGTCGCATCGGCCGCCCGCCCAGCCGCTCTGGGATAAGGCGGAGCCAGCCGGCTGGGCCAGCCCACTAACATGAGCTGATATATATTCCAGCAAGCTTAAAAAAAAGTGTCTTAGGACAAGTGGGCGACCCAAATATTAGTGCATGTAGAGACGCATGTCGGGGAAGATCACTGCTGGAGGTGCAGAAATACCGTCTCCACCCCTTTCACCAATAAAAACGGATAAACATATTCATAAAGGCAAAATGTGGATATATAAATATATATATCATTGCAATAGGTGGAGGTGCAGAATGTCGGCGGCTGGGGAGCGGGGGAGAACCGCGACCTGTTGAAGTTTCCCTGCAGTCTCCAATTCCAGGCCTGGGGAAAAAAATCCCAGAGATATTCCCCCCCTCCGACACATCTTGCACCGATTCACCGGACAGTGACCGACAATCAGGCGGGAAGGAGTTGAACAAGGCGGTTACTCACCACAGGGGAGAGGCTCTGCTAAATCCAGTCATCCCGAGCAGCCCGACAGTATCAGAAGATGAAGGATCTCTCTCTGCCGGCTTGCTCCCTCCCTTACAGCCATCAACCGGTTCTTTTGCGTGTGTTAGAAAAGACATTTATCAAATCTAATGATGCTTACGTTCTTGCCCCTTTTTTAAATAAAATTCCCAGGCTCTGTGTTATTGCGAGCAATGCAAATCTTCCGCTGGAGGCAACACGGTGTGGTCTGAAGTCTTTGGCTTCCGCTGCAGCCTACTTCTCTCCGCGGCTCCTGCTTTCCAAGACAGCGGGGCCGAGTTAGACAAGATGCGCCAGTTTTCTCATCCCTGGGCAGCTGAGGAGCGGCCTCGGAGCTCCGAGCACAGCTTTTCCCGCACTCAGTCTGCAGCCACTCAATCCGCTTCCTCCTCTTGCCCCAGTCTCTCTCCTGCACATCCCCAATTCTCCGCTTCACTCAGAGCCGAGGTGTCGGCGGGGCCAAATCTGGGCGGGATTTTACTCTCCGGCACCAAGTGGGATTCCTCTGCGTCATTTGCACCGGGACAGCCCCCAACCCCTTCTCCAGCGGCTGGGTTTCCGAGTATTGGTGCAGCGTGTGCTCACAGCTTGGATGGTATCAGCAGTTCAATCTTTCTGTGTTTCCTCACGTAGCAGCGTTCACAAGTGGCCAGAAAGGAGATTTCCATGGAGCCCGTTCCCATTAAAAAAAAATCATTAATAGTAGGTGGAGATTTATTTTGCTCCTGTCTTGTTTCAGGTTTCTAGAAAAGACACATCATCAATCATATCTGAGCGGCTGAATAGCACAGATGCCTCAGTTTACTGCAGGAAGAAGATTACAGCGGCAGAGAAAGTCACCGGTCAGGGTGTAGAAAGGATCGGCACCAGCTCACTGGGTGGCGAATGCATAATCATTTCTCGCGGACACGGCTTTCTTCTGAATTGGCCATCAGTTTCTGTCAAGCAAAATGGTTAGTTGCGAATTAAATCCAGGGCCAACAGAAATTGCAACAGCCTGTTTTAATAAAGGCCGAACATTTATGCAGATATTCGCTATTACCTTGCTTCTTCAGGAATAGTTTACACTACATTTATAAGGAGAAGACACATGTAAAGCACAGAATGTGAGCACTCGACACACACCACCCTACAGCTGGATTGTTCCCACTTCTTTGCTAAATTTCCAAATTCTGGAGCAACTGGGAGTAAACACCAAATGAAAGTTGAATACCTGAAAACACACGAAGGAAGAGAAAACTGGAGGTTATGGATTCTGAAGTCTAGTTCTAACTCACTGGGGAGACAGATAAATTACTGAGTACAATGCTAAATTATTGATATATCTCCATGGATAAATATATATTATAAACTTGGAACTTATACAATACCAGTATCATGATTGAATGAAAGAAAGAAAGACTTGTGTCAGCCTGGTCTACCTTAATAGCTGAAACTGCTGGAAACACTCAGCAGGTCTGGCAGCATCTGTGGATAGACAAACAGAGCTAACGTTTCATGTTTGTAACTTTTCATCAGAACTAGCAAAGGTTAGAAATGTATTGGTTTTGAGCAAGTGAAAGGGGGCGGGGGAAGAAGAACAAAAGGGAAAGTCTCTGATAGGGCAGAGGGCAGGAGAGATTCATAACAAAGATGTCGTGGAAAGAAAGGCAAAGGGAGTGGTAATAGCTGTAGTAAAAGACAAAGAGTGTAAATGACAGAATAATGAACAGCTCTGTCTGAAAGCAAAAACATGAAAAACAAGTTTGAGACTGGTACATGGTAAAAAAAAATCAAAATGGCAGTCATAGTCTGATGTTGAACTTAAGGTTGAGTCCAGAGGGCTGCAGAGTGCCTCATCGGAAGATAAGGTGTTGTTCCTTGAGCTTATGTTGAGCTTCACTGGAACACTGAGGACAGCAATGTGAGCAGGATAATGAATTAAAATGGATGTTCTCTCTACAGCTTCCCACCTGCTGAGTGTTTCCAGCAGTTTCAGCTATTAAGGTAGACCAAGCTGACACAAGTCTTTCTTTCATTCAGTCATGATACTGGTATTGTATAAGTTCCAAGTTTATAATATATATTTATCCATAGAGATATACCAGTAATTTAGCATTGTACTCAGAAATTTACCTGTCTCCCAGTGAGTTAGAACTATACTTCAGAATCCATAACCTCCAGTTCTACAACCTTGAACAGCCCGCTTTTACCTCCTTCCTATCTTGACTCTATCTTTTCTCCCCTTGTCCAATCTCTTCCCACCTGCATCCAATGACTCTTTTGACGCCCTATGTCGTTTCAATATTTTCCAATTTCCTGGCCCTAACCAGCTCCTCTTCACTATGGACGTCCATTCTCTCTCCACCTCCATCCCCCACTAGGATGGTCAGAGACCTCTCCATTTCTTCCTTGACTAGAGACCAACCAGTCCCCATCCTCCACCACCCTCCTCCCCCTAGTTGAACTTGTTCTCACATTGAACAACTTCTCCTTCAATGCCACTCACTTCCTCCAAATAAAAGGCGTTGCTATGGGTACCTGCATGGGTCTCAGTTATGCCTGTCTTTTTGTGGGGTATGTCGAACATTCCTTGTTCCAGTCCTACTCAGGCCCCCTCCACCAACTTTTTTCCGATATATTGATGACTGTATTGATGCCATTTCCAGCTCTCACCCCAACTGGAAAACTTCATCAACTTCATTTCCAATTTCCACCCTTCTCACACCTTCACATGGTCCATCTCTGACATTTCCCTTCCCCGACTTCTCTGTCTCCATCTCTGAGGATAGGCTGTCCACTAATATTCATTATAAGCCCACCGACTCCCACAGCTACCTCAACTACACTTCTTCACACACTGCCTCCAGAAAGGACTCCATTCCATTCTCCCAGTTTCTCCGTCTCCATCACATCTGCTCTAATGTTGCAACCATCCACGACTGCACCTCTGATATGTCTTCCTTTTTCCTCAACCGACGATCACCCCCCCCCCCCCCCCCAACCACCTACTGTGGTTAACAGGGCCCTCAACCGTGTCCGGCCCATTTCCCGCACCTCTACCCTCACCCATTCCCCTCCTCCCAGAACCGCGGCACGTTTCCCCTTGTCCTCACTTTCTGCCCCACCAGCCTCCACATCCAGAGGATCATCCTCCACCATTTCCAGCACCTACAGCGTGATGCCACCACCAAACATATCTTCCCCTCCCCTCCCCTGTCAGCATTCCGAAGGGACCATTCCCTCCTCAACACCCTGGTCCACTCCTCCATCACCCCTGACATCTTGTCCCCTCCCCAAGGCAACTTGCCATGCAATCGCAGGAGGTGTAACACCTGCCCATTTACCTCCTCTCTCCTCACCATCCAAGGCCCCAAACACTCCTTCCAGGTGAAGCAGCGATTTACTTGTACTTCTTTCAATTTTGTATCGTGTATTCGTTGCTCACAATGCGGTCTTTCTCAACACTGGGGAGACCAAACCGCAGATTCGGTGACCGCTTTGTAGAACACCTCCATTCAGTCCACAAGCCTGACCCCGAGTTTCTGTTTGCTTGTGATTTTAATTCTCTACCCTGCTCTCACGCCGACATTTCTGTCCTCAGCCTGCTGCAGTGTTCCAATAAAGCTCAATGTAAGGTCGAGGAACAGCACCTTCTGATTAGGCACTCTCCAGCCCTCTGGACTCAATATTGAGTTCAACAACTTCAGACCATAACCACCATTTTGATTTTTTTTTTTACCTTGTACCAGTCTCAAACTTGTTATCCATGTTTTTGCTTTCAGACAGAACAGTCCATTATTCTGCCATTAATTCTTTGTACAAATGATTTGTCTTTTACTACAGCTATTACCACTCCCTTTGCCTGTTCTCTCCTGCCCTCCGCCCTATCACAGACCTTCCCTTTTGTTCTCCTTCCCCCACTCACCCCCTTTCACTTGCTCAAAACCGACTACATTTCCAACCCTTGCTAGAGCTGATGAAAGGTCACAGACCTGAAACATTGGGCTAGATTTTATAGGCGCTTCGATGTTGGGATCCGTGGCTGGGGTAGTGGACATGAAGATTGCCCCAGATGAGGCCCATCATGTACCTTGGCTCTGGCAGGGCCTGTCCCAATCTTGCCAGTTCAGCGAGGCCTTGTGGTGCCTGCCCCCTGCCGCTCGGTGATGGGACCTCAATTTAAATATGTAAAATAAGTAAATTACCCGCATTAATTAAGTTCCCATCGCCTTCTGATGTGCCGCCATGATCTTCATCCTTGCAGCCGGCACTGATGCGCTTTTGGATCCTCATCCGGGGAAATGAGGCGCAACACCTGTGGGGAGGCGGGAGGAGGTGCGATTATCAGTGCGGGGGGGGAGCGGGGTCAGACCTACTTGATTGGTCTAGGGGGTGATGAGAAGGGGTAAAGGTAAAAGGTTCTGAACCTTGTGGGGCAGAAGGTCCTATATTCAAGGTAGAGGCCTGCTACCCGACCAGAACCTAAAAAAAACTTACCTGAGCTGGGAGTCCGGGACGAAACTGAGTCTGTGCAGTAAGCGAGTGACGTCACGATGACATCTCGCGCATGCGCTGCAGCTTTTTGCAGGTTCGATGTCAGGAAGGTAAATAAACGGATGGTCGGGTCGGACCCATGTCGGGCCGAGTAGTGGCGGGTGCGGGTCGGGCTCGGAGCAAAATCGGAGGGACTCGGGCCAGGTCGGGTTCGGGCCCACTGTGGTTCGGGTCGGGTTCTTTTTCCCGACCTAAAGCAGGCCTCTAATTCAAGGTAAGTGTTTTGTGGGGAAAGGGCAGGAATGACATGTAAGGCTATTGGGGGGCTGGGAATATTTCTGGAATTATTTTTAACAAGTTCACATGCACTGTCCCTTTAATAATTTAAATTGTCGGTATGGGCTCTAAGCCCTTTAAAAATGGCACCGGCGCCTGCGCATTGGCGACAGACGCCGTTGCCAGGGATGGCTCACCCGCCCCCTCCAGGTCATGGGGGTTGGGGCGGTCCGCGCCAGAAATATTAATGAGCCGCCGCATATAAGATCACGGCGGCTCAGCGGAGTGAAACCCATGTGTGCGGGCTGCCATCTTTTATGACTGCCTCCATACTCGGCGGTGGCAACATAGATTCCAGCCCAATAACCTTGTTTCTCTCTCCACAGATGCTGCCAGACCTGCTGAGTATTTCCAGCACTTTCTGTTTTTATTTCAAATTTCCAGCATCCTTAATAGCTGTTCTGCCACTGAACCAGAAAGTCTGGGGGGGTCGAGCTCTCTCCCCTTCAGTGCTGAGTGAATGGTGCATTCATTGGGAGCAATAAACCTCAATGCGGAATTGAGCTGAATTTCTGGTGCCTCCCACCCCTCAATTGGGAACGGAGTTGGGGTGGCCTGAAAATACCGGTACAGCCAGCATGTCAGGTTTGAGTCACCATTCCCACAGCCTGCCCCCACCAGGGCAGGGCAGCGATCCTGTCCGCCTCCCAATTGAGGCCAATTAAAGTACTTAAACGGCTCATTAAGAGTGGCACATTGAATTTTGAAGGGGGCACTCGGGTTTCATGTGCTGTCTGTTGCTGACTAGCTGAAGGAAGGCAGGTACAGAGTGGGGAGCCAGTCATGGCTGCCCCAGGAAATCAACCCGCGCCTCATTGGAGGGTCAAAGGGACAAAAGGGGGACTTGGCATTTGAAAGGAGGTGCCCTTGGTGCTGCGCAGGTGGCAGGGAAAGAGGGCACTCAGCGCTCGGGCATTGAACTGGGTCATCACCGCCCCCGCTCCCCCCGGTATCATGGGGCCAGAAGAGCGGGGGCAGAAGAGCAGGGGCAAGGCTGCCAATCACAATAGGGAAGCCACCTGTCCAAAAGAAAGGCTACAGCTGGCAATGGGGGCACGACTCTCAGATTTTGAGTCCAGTGGCGATGAGGAGCAGCACCCTCCACAGGAAGGATGAACCCTGAACAGCAGGAGGGCACAGGAGAGAAAAGAGGGATAGGAAGGCAACAGAGGCCATATCCTCAACACAGGATCTACCGCCCGAAGACAGAGCTACCTCGAGAGGACAGAGGCTTAGTGCCACAGGAGACTGCAACTCTCCAGGTAGATGGTCACCGACATCTGTGACCTCGTCACTGAGGACCTGACACCTCGCAGAACTGGTCGCCATGCCAGTAGCCATCAAAGTCACTGTGGTCTTGAACCTCTTTGCCTCTGGTTCCTTCCAAGGATCAGCTGTGGACCTTAGCAGCATCTCACAAACAGCAGCACACCAATGCATCGTGCAGGTCACTGATACCCTCTTTGCCAAAGTTGGACAATACATTCATTTCATGACAGACATGGCCTCGCAAACACAGAGGGCAGTGGGTTTCAGCACCATTGCTGGATTCCTCCAGGTACAGGGCATCTTCGATTGCGCTCATGTGGCCATCAAGTGACTACTAATCAGATTCATCAACAGGAAGGACTTCCACTCCTTCAACGTTCAGCTGGTCTGCAACCACAACAAGAGCTTCCTCCATGTGTGCGCTCGTTTTCCTAGCAGCTGCCATCACTCCTTTATCCTCGGCCAGTCCACAATGCCTAAGATCTTCATTCCAACCCCAAAGTGTGTGGATGGATCCGAGGGCACAAGGGCTATCCCTTGAAGAGACGGCTACTCACCCTTCTACAGGAGTCCCAGATAGAGGCACAAAGACAATAAAACAAAAGCCACCTGCTCACTTGAGCAGGCCATTTAGCTTCTCAAAGTTCACTTCCAGTGCCTGGATCGGTCTGGTGGTTCCCTCCAATACCCACCTGCAAGGGTCTCTGTCATTGTGGTGCTCTGCTGTGCTCTCCATAACATGACCCTCTGGAGTGGTGTGGACCTTGAGGATGGTGAGGGCCTGGATGGAGACAGCTCATCGGGAGAACAGCAGGATGTGAGAGAAGAGGAATTAGAGGCAGTGTAAGATTTAGGTTCAGGAGTCACAGATAACCCAAAGAAGGGGGTTGAAAACTCATAATTAATTTTAAAGTCGTTTATTAAGTTTTTTAAGCAGCGACAGTTTAAATATAATGAATATTAAGAAATAGCAGTTTAAATATTATGATGCATGAGCTAAATAGACAGAGGTGTACAACCCGTGACAGATAATTTTGCAGCCGATCTCTGCAGCTGGAAAGGCAGTCTTCACTCTCGCTCTCTGTCTCTCTCTATCTGTCTTTTTACCTTCTCCAATTAACCGAGGTGTCAGGAAGCTCTTTATCTTCTGCCAGGAGGGGGCTGTCGTCTCTGTTTCTCCGAGTATCCGATATACCTTACTTTTGGGAGCTGGTAATTCACCCTATGTCAATCACTTGTTCGAACCCTTCTGACCAATGAATACAGGACAGGTACCCAAGGTGTCAAGGTTGTCACCTCCTCCTTGTCCATCATTCTGCCCCCTGAAGTCACCTTTCACTTTATCTCGTGCTTGGTATTGTTTGTAAACTTCTGCCAGACATTTGTCTATAGGGAGGGTACGAGGCTCCATCTTATCGACTTTAGGAATGTCTTGTTTCAGAGCTTGCTCCCAGGTGCCAGGGTACGTGATGTCTCTGATCGTGTTTTTGGGATCCTTAAAGGGGAGGGGGAGCACCCCCAAGTCGTGGTCCACATAGGCACCAACGACATAGGTAGGAAGAGAGATGGGGATTTAAGGCAGAAATTCAGGGAGCTAGGGTGGAAGCTTAGAGCGAGAACAACCAGAGTTGTTATCTCTGGGTTGTTGCCCGTGCCACGTGCTAGCGAAGAGAGGAATAGGGAGAGAGAGGAGTTGAACACGTGGCTGCAGGGATGGTGTAGGAGGGAGGGTTTTGGTTTCCTGGATAATTGGGGCTCTTTCTGGGGTAGGTGGGACCTCTACAAACAGGATGGTCTTCACCTGAACCTGAGGGGTACTAATATCCTGGGGGGGAGATTTGTTAGTGCTCTTCGGGGGGGTTTAAACTAAATCAGCAGGGGAATGGGAACCTAAATTGTAGTTCCAGTGTACAGGCTGTTGAGAGTAGTGAGGTAGGGGATAAGGTTACAGGGACGCAAGAGGGCACTGGCAAGCAAGAACTTGGTTTAAAGTGTGTCTACTTCAACGCCAGGAGCATCCGGAATAAGGTGGGTGAGCTTGCAGCATGGGTTGGTACCTGGGATCCTGATGTTGTGGCCATTTCGGAGACATGGTTAGAGCAGGGGCAGGAATGGATGTTGCAGGTTCCGGGATTTAGATGTTTCAGTAAGAACAGAGAAGAGGGTAAAAGAGGGGGGGGGTGTGGCATTGTTAATCAAGGAAAGTATTACAGCGGCAGAAAGGACGTTTGAGGACTCGTCTACTGAGGTAGTATGGGCCGAGGTTAGAAACAGGAGAGGAGAGGTCACCCTGTTGGGAGTTTTCTATAGACCTCCGAATAGTTCCAGAGATGTAGAGGAAAGGATAGCGAAGATGATTCTCGACAGGAGCGAGAGTAACAGGGTAGTGGTTATGGGGGACTTTAACTTTCCAAATATTGACTGGAAATACTATAGTTCGAGTACTTTAGATGGGTCTGTTTTTGTCCAGTGTGTGCAGGAGGGTTTTCTGACACAGTATGTGCCAACCAGGGGCGATGCCACATTGGATTTGGTACTGGGTAATGAACCCGGCTAGGTGTTCGATTTAGATGTAGGTGAGCACTTTGGCGATAGTGATCACAATTCGGTTAGGTTTACCTTAGCGATGGGCAGGGACAGGTATATACCGCAGGGCAAGAATTATAGCTGGGGGAAAGGAAATTATGACGCGATTAGGCAAGATTTAGGATGTGTAGGATGGGGAAGGAAACTGCAGGGGATGGGCACAAACAAAATGTGGAGCTTATTCAAGGAGCAGCTAATGCGTGTCCTTGATAAGTATGTACCTGTCAGGCAGGGAGGAAGTTGTCGAGCAAGGGAGCCGTGGTTTACTCAAGAAGTTGAAGCGCTTGTCAAGAGGAAGAGGGCGGCTTATGTTAGGATAAGACGTGAAGGCTCAGTTAGGGCGCTTGAGAGTTACAAGCTAGCCAGGAAGGATCTAAAGGGAGGGCTAAGAAGAGCAAGGAGAGGACACGAGAAGTCATTGGCGGATAGGATCAAAGAAAACCCTAAGGCTTTCTATAGGTATATCAGGAATAAAAGAATGACTAGAGTTAGAACAGGGCCAATCAAGGATAGTAGTGGGAAGTTGTGTGTGGAATCAGAGGAGATAGGGGAAGCGTTAAATGAATATTTTTCGTCAGTATTTACAGTAGAGAAAGAAAATGTTGTCGAGGAGATTACTGAGATACAGCCTACTAGGCTAGATGGGATTGCGATTCACAAGGAGGAGGTGTTAGCAATTTTGGAAAGTGTGAAAATAGATAAGTCCCCTGGGCCAGATGGGATTTATCCTAGGATTCTCTGGGAAGCCAGGGAGGAGATTGCAGAGCCGTTGTTGTTGATCTTTATGTCGTCATTGTCGACAGGAGTAGTGCCGGAAGACTGGAGGATAGCAAATGTTGTCCCCTTGTTCAAGAAGGGGAGTAGAGACAGCCCTGGTAATTATAGACCTGTGAGCCTTACTTCGGTTGTGGGTAAAATGTTGGAAAAGGTTATAAGAGATAGGATTTATAATCATCTTGAAAAGAATAAGTTCATTAGCGATAGTCAGCACGGTTTTGTGAAGGGTAGGTCGTGCCTTACAAACCTTATTGAGTTTTTTGAGAAGGTGACCAAACAGGTGGATGAGGGTAAAGCCGTGGATGTGGTGTATATGGATTTCAGTAAGGCATTTGATAAGGTTCCCCACGGTAGGCTATTGCAGAAAATACAGAAGTATGGGATTGAAGGTGATTTAGAGCTTTGGATCAGAAATTGGCTAGCTGAAAGAAGACAGAGGGTGGTGGTTGATGGCAAATGTTCATCCTGGAGTTTAGTTACTAGTGGTGTACCGCAAGGTTCTGTTTTGGGGCCACTGCTGTTTGTCATTTTTGTAAATGACCTGGATGAGGGTGTAGAAGGGTGGGTTAGTAAATTTGCGGATGACACGAAGGTCGGTGGAGTTGTGGATAGTGTCGAAGGGTGTTGTAGGGTACAGAGGGACATAGATAGGCTGCAGAGCTGGGCTGAGAGATGGCAAATGGAGTTTAATGCGGAGAAGTGTGAGGTGATTCACTTTGGAAGGAGTAACAGCAATGCAGAGTACTGGGCTAATGGGAAGATTCTTGGTAGTGTAGATGAGCAGAGAGATCTTGGTGTCCAGGTACATAAATCCCTGAAAGTTGCTACCCAGGTTAATAGGGCTGTTAAGAAGGCATATGGTGTGTTAGCTTTTATTAGTAGGGGGATCGAGTTTCGGAGCCACGGGGTCATGATGCAGCTGTACAAAACTCTGGTGAGGCCGCACCTTGAGTATTGCGTGCAGTTCTGGTCACCGCATTATAGGAAGGATGTGGAAGCTTTGGAAAGGGTGCAGAGGAGATTTACTAGGATGTTGCCTGGTATGGAGGGAAGGTCTTACGAGGAAAGGCTGAGGGACTTGGGGTTGTTTTCGTTAGAGAGAAGGAGGAGGAGAGGTGACTTAATAGAGACATACAAGATAATCAGAGGGTTAGATAGGGTGGATAGTGAGAGACTTTTTCCTCGGATGATGATGGCAAACACGAGGGGACATAGCTTTAAGTTGAGGGGTGAAAGATATAGGACAGATGTCAGAGGTAGTTTCTTTACGCAGAGAGTAGTAGGGGCGTGGAACGCCCTGCCTGCAACAGTAGTAGACTCGCCAACTTTAAGGGCATTTAAGTGGTCATTGGATAGACATATGGATGAAAATGGAATAGTGTAGGTCAGATGGTTTCACAGGTCGGCGCAACATCGAGGGCCGAAGGGCCTGTACTGCGCTGTAATGTTCTAATTCTAATTCTAATTCTAATTAGAGTTATGTCCTTGGCAGAGATAGCCGATGCTGCCCTGGCTCTGTGCTTTAGAATCTTGCTTAATAAGAGAGAGAGAGAAAACTATTTTTACAAGAGGTCTATACTGTTATGAGAAGTATCATTTCTTAAAGGGGTCCCATTTTTTACAGCAGGGAGAGATGACGCTGAACAGAGAGATGTCCTGGCTGCACAAAGAGGTGGCTAGACACAGCTCGGGGCACAAAGGGCTCATCAGGATACCTTGAATGCAGGAACATTTCAAATGAGTCCTGCTGGCCCAGGTTGAGGGGCATGGCATGGAAGAGAGTCTGAGATACCTGTGCTAACACACGCAGCCTGGAACATCTAATCACTTACTGCCAATGAAGGAAGCACATCTGCCCAGAAGCTTTGCCCTGATCGTGGAGAATTCCGTTATCTCTTTCACCACCTGATACCACTTCTCCTGTCATGACAGCAATCAAAGGAGTCTCAGATGTATGACTTAAAGTTTCATCATTTATACTGTGCAAAAAGAGGAAAACAGTTGACAGGGACAGTAAGAACATACCTCAGTGACCCACTTGGTGCTTCACGTCACACAGTGGTGTCTGCGCTCAGCCACTCCTACACAGTGCTCCCCTCGTGGCCTTGGAGTTGGTGGAGGCAGCCTGCTCACTTGCCTCGGCTTGAGGCTGAGATATATGTGGCGGTTGTCCTTGTTGTGGAGATGCCTGTGGGGGCATCTCCAGAGGCTGCTGCAGCTGTATCGTTGCAGAGGGAGCCTCCAACACTTGTCCCTTCTGCACAGATGGTCCCTTAGTCAAAGGATCCCAGGAGGTCGAGGATGATGAGGGCACCCCAAGAGGGGTGACAACCTCATCTTCCTCTGTGACAACCTCAACCCTTCATGGGTGCTGCAGATGCCTGGAGGAAGACACCAGCTGTGGCGCAACTGGCATCCCCTCCAAAGACATTTGTGCCACCAGTGCTACTGACTGGTCCAAGCTACCCGTATGGCTCTCCAAGACTTTGGCCACTCACTTTATGGAGGAGCTCATGTGCTCATAGCCCTGAGCCATGGTGGTGCACATGAGCTGGATGGACTCCTCCATCCTCTGCACAACACCCCACATTGCCTCAGGGAACTCCGACATGCGGGAGCAATCTCCTGCCGCTGTTTAAGGTAGAGCCTCCTTTCCAGTGACTCCTGAGGACCTGCACCTGTGTCTCACTGAGCAGGGCTGTGTCTGTGCTCCTTCCTCTGTAAGGAACTGACCACAGCACCCTCTACCTCTGGCACCTCCTTCTGTACACTAGTGCCGTGATCATCACCTTGTGCCGCCATCTCTTAACATGCACAAGGACCCACTGAGGTGTGAGACTATCTGCATTGGTGGATGGTATACTCATAAGATGTGACGGTGCTTCTTTTTCTCTTTCTTGCTGCTCTGGGCCTGCAGAGGGAGAGGGAGAAGCTGCTAATGGACGTCTGCACCTGTGAGAGACACAAGTGAGGAAAAAGTTTTTCACCCAGAGGGTGGTTGAAAGCTGGAACAGACTGCCAGAAGGGGTGGTAGAGGCAGGAACCCTCACAACATTTAAGAAGTATTTAGATGAGCACTTGAAACGCCACAACATACAAGGCTACGGGCCAAGTGAGGGAAAATGGGATTAGATTGGATGGGTGCTTGATGGTTGGCACAGATATGTTGGGCCAAAGGGCCTGTTTCTGTGCTGTATAACTCTTTGACTCAAGAGATGATGAGAGCTAGCCTAGGAGAGTAGAAACGCTGCAGTGCTGAGGCTACCCAATGTTACTCAATGCACAACCCACTATTGGACAGGTGCAGTGCACTGCACCCCTTGATGACTACTTTGCTCTCTGTAATCACCAGTTCCACTAAGACTCCCATTTCACCAGGCCTGACTGCCTCCTCTTCCACTATCCTGGCAATCTCCATCACTGTCTGCTCCAGTAGGGTGATGTGGTAAAAGAGAGACAGCCCTCCTCCCATCTGGTCCCTCTCCCAGACATTGTCCACCTGTTTCTCCTGCAAGGGTGGAAGAGAGCAAGATAAGGCACTACTTTCCTGTGTTAAATGTCATCTGCCCCTATGCATTAGGAGCTTCATGTCGCAGTGGTGACAGGTCCTCAGCAGCATGGTGGCTATGAACCATTCTGAGGGGCGAGTAAGTGGCCTGAGCACACACCCCTCCCATGTTTAGGAGCAGCCTCTTCAGGTTGTGTGTCTGCTGGAGGGTGCAATCTCCGAGACCTGTCTGGAGGGTTGGGAGTTAGACTCACCTTGCCAGAAAGTATGAGGTCATTGAATCTTTTACGGCACTGGATCCAGGTTTTTCTTGTCTAGCTTCTGCCGTTGACGATGGCAGCAATCTAGACCCAGGCCTCTATGGTTTCAGCTGGTAGCCTCCTCCTCCACCTTCTGGGAAGAGGACTTCCCTCCTCTCCCTCACGGCCTCCACATTAGATCAAGGTCAGAATCGATGAAGCAAGGGGCTTCCCTGCCCCAGGTTCCAGGCCTCCAGCTCCCCTGTGACATCTCACTTCCCTATGGTGCTGTGGAAGGCTTTGGCACAATCCGCAGACCTTTCCCTCAGGGCAACCAGCAGCTTCAGTGATGGCTGCCGTGCGAAGACTAACTCAGTCTCCAACATGATCTAACCCATCTCCGTTCCCACCACCACTGGCTCTAATTGGACAGGAAACCGATCTCCGTACCAATTAAGTTCTCATCCCCGTGAAAATCGTGACTTAAATCAGTTTCTCACCAAAGGCAGTTTCCTGACCCGAAAACATACCCAACTCCTGTTTCCCAACTCCGCAGTGAAAATTCAGCACCGTGACGGTATTTGAAGAAGAGACGTCAGGAACTCACCTGGTGTCTTTTTCAACATTTCTCTCTCATTCACTCATTGTTATCAGTGGGACTTTGCTGTGTGCTAAATGACTGTGGCATTTACTGATATAACAAAGTGAGCGCACTTTAAAAAAATAATCAAGTAGCAAGATCTCACAATGAGCAAAGACACAAATTACCAGTTAGCGTTTTTCATGGTATTGGTTAAGGATATTTTAGCCTAGACACTGGAATAAATGTACTGTTAGATCATTGGCATAAACCAGAAATTTAACACCTTCTGTCAGTGCTGCACGAGGCATCTGTCTAAATTTTGCGCTCAGGTCCTGAAGTGCAATTTAAATTCATAACGTTTACGTTGAAAAAAGAATCGTAACTGTACACATTGTACAACAGTTTTTCTCCATAAAGTCTTTATTCTGCTCATTAATAAAAAATATTAAAACACTGTTCGGTGTGTACCTAAATAATATCTAAATAAGGGGGAAGCCACTTAGGACAGAAATGAGGAGAAATGTCTTTACTCAGCGGGTTGTAAATCTTTGGAATTCTCTACCCCAGAAGGCTGTGGAAGCTCAGTCATTGAGTATGTTTAAAGTAGAGATTGACAGATTTCTAAATACCAATGACATAAAGGGATATGAGGATAGTGTGGGGAAAAGGCATTGAAGTGGATGATCACCCATGATGGTGTTGGATGGCGGAGCAGCCTCGATGGGCTGAATGGCCTACTCCTATGTTCCTAATAACTGTACAAAATTGTAATCACATTATATTTTCTCTCAATTACATTTTGGGTGCAATTATTTGCTAGTAAGCTCCTATTCAATAATTTACAGGAAGCCCAAATTAAAAAAAGGGTTTATAAATCATATTATTCTGAAAGTCTGGAAAATCCATTGCGGACAATCTCTTCAGGCAAGACTTCAACCAATTAAGGCAACAGGATACTTGATTAATGTCCAGAAAGTTTATTGAGAGTAAAACAATACTTAACAATTAAAAGTAAAATTATACATAACATACTTGGGAATATAACTTTACAGCTCTAGCAGGTGCGCTGACTGGTCGAGCTTGGTCACTGAATGACGCAGTCCTCTTTCTTCGGTTTAAAATCCTCATCAGGTGGAAAACTTGGCTGATGATCTGTGCCTTTACCTCTGAGTTCTTCCAGTGTTCCTGCACAACAAAACCTGACAAGACCGCTGCTTTTAACCCCTGGATGACCAAAACACCACCTTAAAGTCAGGCTCTTGTTGAACAATAATTGGTCTAGTTGTTGGTTGGTAAATTTAATTGGTTCTTAATAATGTCTTCCACTAAAAGCCACCTGGTCTCAGAATCTCAGACATGAATACAATGGAGTAGTTTCACATGGTCTCCTAATATGATCTTAAATAGGTTTTCTATTCATGAAAGCCAGACTCTTGAAAGCCAGGATGTACCATCCCATGGACTTTTTCAGGGGTCCCAGAAAAGTCCATTGTTTGAACACATTTAGCTGAAACTGTGCTTTCTCACACAGAGACACAAACTCACAGTAATTAGATTTAACAAATTTTAAATGAAAACCCATTCTTTCTAAAATGATTATTGATTCATTAATTATAACTCAATCAAGATTCATTATTTTTACAATCATCTGTTTCATGACGGATAGCTACTTATTAATACAGGATACAAAAGTTAGTACTGAATATATACAAAATGGCTTCTTTGGTCATGTGTCAATGGCTTCCTTGACTTCGTTAATCATTACCGTGGATAGAGTATAAAAATGGTCAAGTTTAACTAAAATCTAACTACCCAAGCTTGCTTACAATTAGAACATATAAGAAAATAAGAAATAGGAGTAGGAGTAGGCCATTCGGCCCCTCATGCGTGCCCCACCATTCAATAAGATCATGGCTGATCTGCCCCAGACCTCAACTCCTTCGTGCCAGCTCCTCATAGCCTTCAACTCCCCGATATTTCAAAAATCTATCTAACCCCTCTTTAAATAGTGTCAGTGATCTAGCCTCCACAACTCTCTGGGGTAGAGAATTCCAGACATTCACTACCCTCTGAGAGACGAAATTCCTTTGCATCTCTGTTTTAAATGAGTGTCCCCTTATTCTGTAACGATGTCCCCTAGTTTGAGATTCCCCCACTAGTGGAAACACCGTCTCAACATCGACCCTTTCAAGCCCCCTCAGAATCTTGTACGTTTCAATAAGATCACCCTTCATTTTTCTAAACTCCAATGAATAAAGGCCTAACCTGTTTAACCTTTCTTAATAAGTCAACCCCTTCATCCCAGGAATCAGCCTAATGAATCTCTTTTTAACTGCTTCCAATGCCAGTATATCCTTTCTTAAATACGTGGATCAAAACTGTACACAGTACTCCAGGTACAGCCTCACCAACACCCTGTACAGTTGTAACAAGACTTCCCTATTTTTAAACTCCAATCCCCTAGCAATAAAGACCAAAATTCCATTTGCCTTCTTAATTACTTGCTGCACCTGCATGCTAACTTTTTGTGTTTCATGCACAAGAATACCCAGATCTCTCCATGCTGCACTTTTTTGAAGTCTCTCTCCCTTTAAATAATAGTCTGCCTTTTGCTTCTTCCTACCAAAATGCATGACCTCACACTTTCCCACATTCTGGGCGACACAGTGGCGTAGTGGTTAGCACTGCTGCCTCACAGCTCCAGTGACCCAGGTTCGGTTCTGCGTTCTGCCTGTGCGGAGTTTGCAAGTTCTCCCTGTGACCGTGTGGGTTTCTGTCAGGTGCTCTGGTTTCCTCCCACAGCCAAAGACTTGCAGGTTGATAGGTAAATTGGCCATTGTAAATTGTCCCTAGTGCAGGTAGATGGTAGGGAATATGGGATTAATGTAGGAGGGGATGTGGTAGGGAATATGGGATTAATGTAGGATTAGTATAAATAGGTGGTTGATGGTCAGCACAGACTCAGTGGGCTGAAGGGCCTGTTTCAGTGCTGTATCTCTCTATGACATTAAACTCCATCTGCCAAGTTTTTGCCCGCTCACTCAACCTATCTATATCCCCTTTCAGATTCCTTGTCCTCATCACAACATGCCTTCCCACCTAGTTTTGGATCATCAGCAAATTTGGATATATTACACTCTGCCCCCTCCTCCAAGTCATTAATATAGATATTAAATAATTGAGGTCCTAGGACTGATCCCTGTGGCACTCCACTCGTTATGTCTTTCCAGCCTGAAAAAGACCCATTAATCCCAACTCTCTGTCTTCTGTGTGTTAACTAATCCTCAATCCATGCTAATACATTACCCCCAATACCGTGAGCTCCTATCTTGTGCAATAATCTTTTATGTGGCACCTTATCGAATGCCTTCTGGAAATCTAAATACACTACATCTACCAGTTCCCCTTTATCAACTCTGCTTGTTATATCCTCAAAGAACTCTAGCAAATTAGTCAAACATGATTTCCCTTTCACAAAACTATGTTGACTCTGTTTGATTATGATAAGCTTTTCTAAATGTCCTGCTATTTCTTCCTTAATAATGGACTCTAGCATTTCCCAACGACCGATGTTAGTCTGACTGGCTTATAGTTTCCTGCTTTTTGTCTCCCTCCCTTCTTAAACAGGGGCGTCACATTAGCAGTTTTCCAATCCACTGGGACCCTCCCAGAATCCAGTGAGTTCTGGAATATTTCGACCCATGCCTCCACTATCTCTGCAACCATTTCCTTTAAAACCTTAGATGCAGGCCATCAGGTCCTGGCAACTTTTCTGCCTTTAGTCCCATTAGTTTGTCAAATACCTTGTCCCTCGTGATAGAGATTGTTACAAGATCTTTCCTCCCATTAGCTCCTTGCTTATCTGATATCTGAAGGCTGATGCAAAATATTGGTTTAAGTTATCTGCCATTTCCCTGTTCCCCGTTATCAATTCTCCACTCACATCTTCCAAGGGATCCACGCTCACTTTAGCTACTCTCTTTTTATATACCCGTAGAAGCTCTTGCTGTTTGTTTTTATATTTCTTGCCAATTTACTTTCATCATCAATTTTCGCCCTCTTTATTAGCTTTTTAGTCAGACACTGCTGGTTCCTAAAAAATTCCCAATCCTCAGCCTGCCACAAGTTTTCACAGTTTTGTATGCCTTAGTTTTTGTTTGGATACTCTCCTTGACCACCTTTGTTAACCACGGATGGTTCATCTTTCTCATTGAGTCCTTCTTTTTGACAAGGATAAATTTTTGCTGAGCGTTATGAAATATGTGCTGAAATGTCTGCCACTGCTTATCCACTGACCTTCCCCTTAATCTATTTTTCCAGCCCACTTTAGAAACTCTTTCTTCATACCTCTGTAATTGCCCTTGTTTAAGTTGAGGAAACTGGTTTGAGACACAATTTGCTCGCCCTCATACTGAATTTGAAATTCTACCATGTTGTGATCGCCAGTCCCTAGAGGATCCTTAACTATGATATCTCTTATTAATCCTACCTCATTACACATTACTAGATCTAAAATCGCCTGTTCCCGGGTAGGTTCTGCAACATATTGCTCCAAGTAACAATCCCTGATCCACTCTACAAATTCGTCTTCCATGTTTTCTCAGCCAACCTGATTTGTCCAGTCAATATGCAGATTAAAATCACCCATGGCAATTGTAGCGCCTTTCTTACACACCTCCGTTATTTCCCGATTTATACTTTGTCCTACAGTGAGGCAACTCTTCGGGAGCGTATAGATGATTCCCACCCGTGACTTCTTCCCCTTGCTATTCCTTATTTCCACCCAAACTGATTCCATATCACGATCTCCTTCTTCTTCTTTGGCCAGAGACAATGGGTAAGCGCCTGGAAGTGGTCAGTGGTTTGTCAAGCAGCGCCTGGAGTGGCTATAAAGGCCAATTCTAGAGCGACAGACTCTTCCACAGGCGCTGCAGATAAAATTGGTTGTCGGGGCTGTTACACAGTTGGCTCTCTCCTTGCGCTTCTGTCTTTTTTCCTGCCAACAGCTAAGTCTCTTCGACTCGCCACTCTTTAGCCCCGCCTTTATGGCTGTCAGCCAGCTCTGGCAATCACTGGCAACTGACTCCCACGACTTGCGGTCAATGTCACAGGACTTCATGTCACCTTTGCAGACACCTTTAAAGCAGAGACATGGACGGCCGGTGGGTCCGATACCAGTGACGAGCTCACTGTACAATGTGTCCTTGGGGATCCTGCCATCTTCCATGCGGCTCACATGCCCAAGCCATCTCAAGCACCGCTGGCTCAGTAGGGTGTATATGCTGGGGATGTTGGCCGCCTCCAGGGCTTCTGCGTTGGAGATGTGGTCCTGCCACCTGATGCCAAGGATTCTCCGGAGGCAGCGAAGATGGAATGAATTGAGACGTCACTCTTGGCTGACATATGTTGTCCAGGCCTCGCTGCCTTAGAGCAAGGTACTGAGGACACAGGCTTGATACACTTGGACTTCTGTGTTCTATTTTTATTTATTTATTTAATTAATTTATTTAGAGATACAGCACTGAAACAGGCCCTTCGGCCCACCGAGTCTGTGCCGACCATCACCACCCATTTATACTAATCCTACACTAATCCCATATTCCTATCACATCCCCACCTGTCCCTATATTCCCCTACCACTTACCTATACCAGGGGCAATTTATAATGGCCAATTTACCTACCAACCTGCAAGTCTTTGGCTGTGGGAGGAAACCGGAGCACCAGGCGAAAACCCACGCAGTCACAGGGAGAACTTGCAAACTCCGCACAGGCAGTACCCAGAATTGAACCCGGGTCGCTGGAGCTGTGAGGCTCTGTGTCAGTGCGCCATTTTCCCACACTCTCTTGGCCAGTCTGGACATAGCAGTGGATGCCTTTCCCATGCACTTGTTGATTTCTGCATCGAGAGACAGGTTACTGGTGATAGTTGAGCCTAGGTAGGTGAACTCTTGAACCACTTCCAGAGCATGGTCACCAATATTGATGGATGGAGCATTTCTGACGTCCTGCCCCATGATGTTCATTTTCTTGAGGCTGATGGTGAGGCCAAATTCATTGCAGGCAGCCGCAATCCTGTTGCTGAGTCTCTGCAGACACTCTTCTGTGTGGGATATTAATGCAGCATCGTCAGCAAAGAGGAGTTCCCTGATGAGGACTTTCCGTACTTTGGTCTTCGCTCTAAGACGGGTAAGGTTGAACAACCTGCCATCTGATCTTGTGTGGAGGAAAATTCCTTCTTCTGAAGACTTGAACACATGTGAGAGCAGCAGGGAGAAGAAGATCCCAAACAGTGTAGGTACGAGAACAGAGCCCTGTTTCATGCCACTCAAGATAGGAAAGGGGTCTGATGAGGCACCGCTATGCTGAATTGTGCCTTTCATATTGTCATGGAATGAGGTGATGATACTTAGTAGCTTTGGTGGACATCCGATCTTTGCTAGTCGTCTGAAGTGATCACATCTGCTGACGAGGTCAAAGGCTTTGGTGAGATCAATGAAAGCAACGTAGAGGGGCATCTGTTGTTCACGGCATTTCTCCTGTAGCTGGCGAAGGGAGAACAGCTTGTCAATGGTGGATCTTTCTGCTCGAAAGCCACACTGTGCCTCAGGGCAGATATGCTCAGCCAGCTTCTGGAGCCTGTTTAAAACGAGTCGAGCGAAAACTTTCCCCACTATACTGAGCAGGGAGATTCCACGGTAGTTGTTGCAGTCACCGTGGTCACCCTTGTTCTTATAGAGGGTGATGATATTGGTTTCGCGCATGTCCTGTGGTACTGCTCCCTTGTCCCAGCACAGGCAAAGCAATTCATGGAGTGCTGAGAGTATAGCAGGCTTGGCACTCTTGATTATTTCAGGAGTAATGCCAGGGGCTTTTCCACTGGCTAGAGAATCAACGGCATCACTGAGTTCCGATTTTGTTGGCTGTTCGTCCAGCTCATCCATGACTGGCAGAGACTGGGTTGCACTGAGGGCGGTCTCAGTGACAACATTTTCCCTGGAGTACAGTTCTAGGTAGTGCTCCACCCAGCGGTCCATTTGCTTGCATTGGGCAGTGATCGTGTCCCCTGATTTAGACTTGAGGAGGGCGATCTTCTTGATGGTTGGCCCAAAAGCTCTCTTAATGCCATCATACATTCCTCTGATGTTTCCGGTGTCGGAGGCCAGCTGAATATGACTGCATTGGTGTTGCCAGTAGTCATTTGCACAGCGCCTGGCTGTTCTTTGTGCAGCGTTTCTGGCTACTTTAAGTTCTACAGATGTTAACTTGCTGGGGGCTTTCTTGTAGTTCAACAGTGCAATGCACTTAGCGGCTCTGACAGGTTCCAGCTCTTCAAAGTGAGATTGAAACCAGTCTGCATTCTGCTTCTCACGTTTGCCAGAGGTGGTCATTGCTGAGTCATAGATGGCATTTCTGATGTGGGCCTACTTGGTCTCTGCATCCCCTGTAGGAGTGTTTTGAAGGGCTTTTTCAGGTGAATTTAGAAACTTATGTAATGGCTGTGGATAAAAAATTCTGTTAGTGTTATACCCATATCTATATCTATTGCACCTATATCACTACTCACCACCGCACTGATGCCTTCCTTTATTTACAAAGCTACCCCACCTCATTTTCCTTTTTGTCTACTTTTCCGGAACGCCGAATACCCTCGAATATTGAGTTCCTAGTCTTGGTCACCCTGCAACCATATCTCTGTGATAGCTATCAAGTCATATTCATTTATTTCTCTATCTTGTTATAAATGCTGCGTGCATTCCGATAAAGAGCCTTAAGCTTTAACTTCTTGCCATTATTACCTATTCTGGTTCTAATTTCTGCTTCACTCTTCTGCTTATATTTTCTGCCCCTTCCTGTCACACTTTGATTACCGTTTGCCTCTTCACTACCCTGCGCCTCTGCTCTCTCGTTTCTTTTTGATTTTTTAAACCTCCCTTCAATTGAACCCTCCCCTCCGCCCACTAATTAGTTTAAAGTCCTGTCTACAACCCTAGTTATTCAATTCACCGGGACACTGGTCCCAGCATGGTTCAAATGAAGCCCGTCCCAACGGAACAGCTCTCTCCTTCCCCAGTACTGGTGCCAGTGCCCCATGAATTGGAACCCATTTCTCCCACACCAGTCTTTGAGCCATCTGTTTACCTCTCTAATCTTATTTACCCTACGCCAATTTGCACGTGGCTCAGGTAGTAATCCGGACATTATTACCTTTGAGGTTCTGCTTTGTACTTTAGCCCCGAGCTGCTCATAGTCCCTCAGCAGAACCTCTTTCCTGGTCCTCCCTATGTCGTTGGTACCTAAGTGGACCATGACAACTGGATCCTTCCCCTCCCACTCCAAGTTCCTCTCCAGCCCAGAAGAGATATCCTTAACCTTGGCACCAGGTAGGCAACACAGCCTTCCGGACTCCCTGTCTTTGCTGCAGAGACAGTATCTATTCCCTTAACTATGCTATCCCCTATAACTACTACATTTCTCTTTTCTCCCCCCACTTGAATGGCACTCTGAACCACGGTGCTGTGGTCAGTTTGCTCATTCTCCCTGCAGCCAATGCCCTCGTCCACACTGGGAGCAAGAACCTCGTACCTATTGGATAAGGGCACTGGCTGAGGCTCCTCCAAAGCTAAATTCTGGATCCCCATAGCTGCCTATTTTTTGTTAAATCCTAGTTTAATGATGTTATAGTGAAATCTGATTCACTGCGAAGGAGTCCTCTGTTTTGAACGCTGGGAACAGGGATATGCCAAGAAAATCAAGAATTGCTCACTGATTCAATTCACAGAGATTGGGCTGGGCAATGGTGATCCACATCTTGTCAGGGTGGGAGACAGTACTACACCCCCCCACTGAGAGCTTTGGAATCCACAAATGCAACAATGGTTAAGCCAGCTGGTCACATGGCTGGTCCAAGCTTTTGAACTAGACACAGGACAGTTTGAAGACATAGACTGCAGACTGTAACTGAACCTAGAACAAGACAGCCTTTCTCCTGGCTGGCTCTCTCTCGCTTTCTCACAAGCTTCCGGACCCACTGAAGACACGTAAACCTCAAGAGAGAAAAGACTCCTTCACTGAAACAAGTTAAAGCATGCACTGGGCCCCAATGTACAGCAAGACATATTGGCAACCAAAGACTCAACATCAAACTCAAAGGACAGTAACTACAATCCATCTGTTGCCTCAAACTTTTCCCTGTTATTCTTTTCTACTTTTTCTGTCTCTATCTGCGTGTGTGTTTATCGTGTATGCATGCTAGTGTGATCACGTCGCGTATTCGTAGCCATTACGCAAATTAGAGTTTAAGATTAATAAACTTCCACCTTTCTTGTTTATATCTAAGAAAACCTGTCTAATTGATTTCTTTGGCTTACAATTGGAAAGCGGTTAACAAGGATTCACTGAGGGGGAGCTAAAACATGGTGTTTTAAAAAAATTAAACCCTGTTACGGTTAAACCGAGAGGAAACCCCTAGACACCTTTCTCACCTGGTCGTAACACCACACGTAAAAGAAAAAAAATTAAGTAATGATGCTATGTTTTAACAAATTCAGGATTAATTGCTATTTAGAGAGAAACAGCAAAATTATATTCAATGAATACCTATGTGCTAACTTAAGAAAAAAATATTTTAAACAGCTGTACTTAGACAAAGTTTATGATTTCCAAAACAGAGCTAGGTAACTGCTCACTAAAATATACACTTGATGCCACAGCGTGCTGCCACTTTAATATTATTCCAACTATAGCAACTTCTTTAGCAACTGTTAACACTAGTAAGAATTCTGCTTTATAATTGGACAAGAATTCCTTTGATTTTGGTCCAGAAAAAGTGCCTTCTTTCTGATCAACTCTATGGAGCCTTCATCCAAAAGCACAGAGTCCGTTTCCATATGTATGCTGACGGCTCCCAGCTCTACTTCATGACCACCTCTCTGACCCCCTCCACTGACTCTGAAGGGTCAGACTGCTTATCCGACAACCAGTACTGAATGAGCAGAAATTTCCTTTGACTAAATAGTGAGAAGGTTGAAGCCATTGCTTTCAGTTCCTACCACAAACTCAGTTCCCTAGCCACCGAATCCATCCTTTCCCTGGTAACTGTCTGAGGCTGAACCGGACTGCTCGCAACTTTGGTGTTATATTTGACCCTGAGGTGAGCTTCCGACCACATATCCACACCATCAGTAAGACTACCTACTTCTGCCTCCATAACTTTGCCTAACTCTGTCCCTGCTTCAACTCATCTGCTGCTGAAACCCTCATCCATACCTTTGTTTCCTTATTCCAACACACTCATGGCCAGCTTCCCACATTCTACCAACTGTAAAATTGAGTTCATCCAAAATTCTGCTGTCCATGTCCGAACTCACACCATGTCCCATTCACCTTTCACCCCTGTAGTCGTTGATCTACATTGGCTCCTAATTAAGCAATGCTCCAATTAAAAAAATTCTCAGCCTTGTTCTCAATTCCATACAAGGTCTCATCTCCCACTAAAACTATAATCTCCTCCAGCCCTCCAATCCTCCAAGATATCTGTCCTCCTCCAATTCTGGCCTCTTAATCATTCCCAATTTTAATCCCTTCACCATTGGTGGCTATGCCTAGGAATTCCCGTGGAATTCCCTTCCTAAGCCTTACCACTTCTCTTAAGATGCTCTCTAAAACTTTTGGTCATCTGCCCTTTAATCACCTTACGTGGCTTGGTGTCAAATATGTTGTTTAATAACATTCCTGTGAAGCATATTGGAACATTTTAAGTGCTATATAAATACAAGTTGTCGTTATTGCTGAGACGCCTATTTTAAATAAGCTTAGTACAATTGCAGTGCAGAGTTGTACTCCCAGTCAGGCAGCCTGGTTTTGTACTCCAGCATTAGCAGTCAAAGGAACTCAGCTCATTTTTATGAACCTACTCATTAATTATTAACCAGAACTCTCAACAGAGCATTTCATGGCAATGAAATGTTCCTTTGTTAATGATGGAGGGAGAAAACCTTGACAGAATTTACACAGCGAATCGCACCTTGCAATCACATGACAAATATAAATGCGGAGGGTTGTTCAGCCAATTTTGGCTCATCCATCCAAAAAGACTCTATGGTTTCTCCCCCCCCCCACCCATATTATTCAATTGTTTCTTAAATAATGTCAAGATTTTTACCTTCACTACTGTATCTGGAGGTCTATTCCATATGCTTTTCCATGGGGTTGCATGCTGGGAGTTAAGACCAAGTATAATCATCAGGTGAAGCACAATTAGAGAGGAGGGGTGATTGAATCAGGGCATGCAAATGTCACACATTCTATCCTTTCTTTTACAAATGTCCTTAACATATTCCTATGGAATCTGCCTATGTAACTTTATCACACTGTAATTACAGTCTCCTGACAGTGGTGACACTGCAGTTGTTCCAAGATGATGTGTGCAGTTACAGTGTGACAACTTCACATAGACTGTTTCCATTATAAATGTGGGCATAGGTATGTATCATGGAAAAAGTCAACACATTACATAAAAATAAGGACAGAATGTCTCTAAAATGGGGATTGAATTATAACTGCATGCCATAGGTTCAATTTTCCATGCTTTCTAGCCTCTCTTCACATAAAGACAATCTCCTGTGTGCAACATATTGGGTTAGCTTTTCTCCCACAGCAGAATCAGGGCCGCTGTTTGGAGGAAAACCCCAGCCAGCTGCCCATTAATCCCACAGAGAGATCCAGCCCATTTTGAGGATTGGACCTCATTTGCTTTGGGCTAGCAGGCTGCAGCTGAAACCAAGTGCCAGGTGGCCTAGCCGGCCTCTGAGCAGGAGGAAGGTAGGTTCCTGGGACGAGCCCATATTTGCAGACGGCTTGGGGAATCAGAGCAGCTGCAACCCAGGATGGGTTTGTGGAGCCTGGAGGAGCGGCCTGCTGATATTGACGGGAGGGTGCTTGGCGCACACTGCATCCGGTTTAGCCCAAAGATTGCACTGTGGTCCTATTGACATCATAGGACCTCGATTTAAATATGTTAATCAGCCAGCACTCTTGAGTGGCCGCCCACTTGGAAGGCTCCAGAAAAATTGGCCACACTACGGAAAGCAGGCCGGTAAGTTGTTACATTCCATTTTCAGATCACTATAGCCTCATTTCTGCCACATAGGAGGGCTTGAAAGTTCAGCCCCATCTGTGCAAAATCCTTGATAACTAACTTATCTTCAAATGTGTCAGAGTTTCTTGCTATAATATGAGATTTAGGTGATTGGAAAATAAATAACTGAGTAATTTGCTCAGCAGCAATTAATTGTTTGGTGGCAGAACAAGAATGAGTGGCGTACATTCTGATTCTAGATTCTGATGAAATGTCATCGATCTGAAACGTTCACTCTGTTTCTCTCTCCATAGATGCTGCCTGACCGGCTGAGTATTTCCAGCATTTTCTGTTTTATTTTTCAGATTCCCAGTATTTTGCTAATGACATATATTCTATATCCATTTCCCAAAAATAGTGCAGTTGATTTCCATTTGCTACTCCCAATTTAATTAAATATATATTGATTGAATGTATCTCAAAATAGCTTGTCATCTGACTCTCTCAGCAAAGTGTACAGAAAGCAATCTGCTCCTAGAAATCAAATGGTCAATGAGCTATTGGAAACACCAGAAGCAGCTGATGTTCTTGTGAAATTGTTACTTGCTTGTGGGTGGAGAAATTATCAAAGTTACTATTTAAAGAAATGTGACACACATTCAAATGCTAAAATAATGCAATATTGCATCCTCTAGTGGAATCACTACTATATTAATCCCATTCCTTTAAAGTTCAGTTTAGTAGCCCAGTTGGTGAGCAATGTGTGGTTCCAGGTATTCTCCATGTGGATTGGGTGTTCATTTCAGCCAGGAAGTTCCAAGTAGATATGAAGCCAGTCACCAAATGGAAAGGAGACAAGAAATACTACAGCAAGAACAAAACCCAGATTAGACCACTTTTGCACATTATAAATGGACACTTAAGGAAAGTAGAAGCCTATGAAAGGTTCTTCATGATGTTTGGGAAAATGCCCACAGGAGAAAAATGCAAAAAGATCAGAACATAAATAAAATGCATTTTGAAGAATTAATAAGAATTACATGCAGAAGATTTTTTAAAGAGTAAAATCTGAGTATGTCCAGTGAAATAAAAGGCAGTAATATTGGCAGACACATCTCTACAGAAGGAGATACAGCATTCAGACTCGTTTGCATTCATAAAGGAACACAATAAAGATAGACAATTGTTAGCAGCAGGGTTCATTTAACTCAATGCATGGACATCACATGCTCAGCATCAAACAACCAAGAATTAATATCTATTGTACGGCATTAGAACAAAGTGGGAGATGTTAATGCGATTTTCATTTTAAAAACTACACGCAAAATAATGATTGGCATTCAGTTGGATTTACTTGGGCCACAAATGTATACCAGAATGGTCCCAGTTTTGATTCCAAGTCTGTGTTAAGTTTGGCGATCACCGCCAAGAACAAATTAAACTTATTTAACGCATGTCACCTAACAGACTTCCAAGGCATTTTACTGAAGAAGGAAGAACACTGAATGTAGAGATGTTTCAGGAGGTGCCAAAGCCATGTGCAAAAAGATAGGGTTTGCCTGTTTTTGATTGGACGAATAGAGGTGGTACTGGGGACCCACCAGAAAAACAGCTCTACAAGTGTCCCCTCATTTGAGGAGGGAAGAAAATAGGCAAATAAAATGTATTAAAAATTCTTTGGGGGGTTGGGAAAGGGCCCCTATATTCGAATTATTTTTTACAATCAAATGAAAAATAAAATACCTTTAAATATTTAAATTTTTATGAAGGGCTTGAAGCCCTTTAAATATGGTGCCAGCGCCTGTGCAGTGGCACCAGACACCGTTGCCAGGGACGGAGTGGCCGCCCCCCTCTATGTCACCGGGGGCGGCCGCTCCATCCCCTCCATTTAAATGAGCCACTGCGCTAAATATCGCGGGGGCTCAGTGGCAGCGTTTCAGTGTCGGAAGGCCATCGACTTCAAAGCGGCTGCCTCGATATGCGGCGCGCTAATAAAATTCAGCCCCTTGAGTTTTTATTTAAAAGTTAAAATCGACATGACACTGTTCATCTGACGTAAACTTCCTTTTAGTAATCGTGTGACGATCACAGTAACAGTTGATTGGTTGGATAGCTCACACAAATCTCCACCATCTAGCTGGCAAACTTTCTGAAAAGGATTGTTTATTGAAGAGTTCTATCATCATTTACACAGATGTCTCCTTGAGGTGTGCAATGGCTTTATTCCTTCTTGATAGCACCGTCTGGTTTTGCTGCTTTGCAACAGTTCAGCAAGTTTTAATTTTCAAATGAGTTTATCCTCCATCAGAACTGTTTCCAGCTTCCCAAAGCATGCTGGTTGAATGAACAGCTTGAAAGTTGTGTCAAAGAGGGCTTCTCTTCCTTACAGTCCTCCCTCAAGTGTCTGGTGTGACTTGACACACTATGACATTTTTAATAGTTGTTTCCTTTTTGGCTTGCTCCACCATATTAAGCAAACGTTTGTACCGTTTTCTTCTGTATTGATTAACAGATTCTGTTAGGAGGAAGATAAAGATGATCAACTGTACAATCATCAGGACATGAGATACGATCCTGATCCAGGGGTGGATCTTAATGTTCAAATGAATGTGGTGGTTTGTATATTGTTGATTCTTGTCCTGGTTGCCACAGTGTTTGCTGTAACTGATAATAATGTTTCCTTGATTGATCAATGGCCACTTTAAGATTCATTAAATGTTCGGGCGATGCGGGTTGTCATAACCAAACTTAGTAACATATTTGAGCAAACTGAATCTAAGCATGTCATTTATAAGCACTTGGGTAGTGACATCATGCTGAGATATGTTCATTACTGCTTGCACCCCTATTTTAACTGGTTTAGTAGGGGTAAAACAGAAGTTATGACAATCAATCTGACAAATGGTATTAGTGCCATACTTACATTGAGTTTCATGAGTAGTCACACAATATTCCCCTCTGCCTTGATATACTGACTTGATATTGAAAAATTCCAGCCCAAGTACCTCCATACTGCAATTAGTTGTTTGTTTAGTACAGTTGAACCCACAGGACAATTCATCGTGTTCCTGGACTCTATGAGGGAGCACTATAGTCTATCCATGCTTCTTACACCCCTGCAGTTCCGTTTCAACTAAAGTCCCACTGATATTTACGTGATAAGTATGGTGTTGTTTATATTATATATGCTTGTCCCCTTGTATTACTCCAATATTTTCTAAGCAATAAACTGAGATGGGATTTTCTCCTCTTTGGAACTACGGGAAAGTATAAGACTAATCCTGACATCGTCCGATTAGATGCTGATTTATATTCATTTCTTACAGGGTCTTCTTCTTCTTTGGCCTCCTTGTCTCGAGAGACAATGGGTAAGTGCCTAGAGGTGGTCAGTGGTTTGTGGAGCAGCGCCTGGAGTGGCTATAAAGGCCAATTCTAGAGTGACGGATAGGTGCTGCAGATAAAATTGGTTGTCGGGGCTGTTACACAGTTGGCTCTCCCCTTGCGCTTCTGTTTTTTTTCCTGCCAACTGCTAAATCTCTTTGACTCACCACTCTTTAGCCCCGCCTTTATGGCTATCCGCCAGCTCTGGCGATCACTGGCAACTGACTCCCATGACTTGTGGTCAATGTCACAGGACTTCATGTCACGGTTGCAAATGTCTTTAAAGCGGAGACATGGACGGCCGGTGGGTCTGATACCAGTAACGAGCTCGCTGTACAATGCGTCCTTGGGGATCCTGCCATCTTCCATGCGGCTCACATGGCCAAGCCATCTCAAACGCCACTAGCTCAGTAGGGTGTATATGCTGGGGATGTTGGCCGCCTCGAGGACTTCTGCGTTGGAGATGCAGTCCAGCCACCTGATGCCAAGGAGTCTCTGGTGGCAGAGAATTTGGAATGAGTTGAAACGTCGCTCTTGGCTGACATTCACTGTCCAGGCCTCGCTGCCATAGAGCAAGGTACTGAGGACACAGGCTTGATACATGTGGACTTTTGTGTTCCGTGTCAGTGCGCCATTTTCCCACACTCTCTTGGCCAGTCTGGACATAGCAGCGGACGCCTTTTCCATGCGCTTGTTGATTTCTGCATCGAGAGACAGGTTACAGGTGATAGTTGAGCCTAGGTAGGTGAACTCTTGAACCACTTCCAGAGCATGGTCACCAATATTGATGGATGGAGCACTTCTGACATCCTGCCCTATGATGTTCATTTTCTTGAGGCTGATGGTTAGGCCAAATTCGTTGCAGGCAGCTGCAATCCTGTCGCTGAGTCTCTGCAGATACTCTTCTGTGTGGGATGTTAATGCAGCATCGTCAGCAAGGAGGAGTTCCCTGATGAGGACTTTCCGTACTTTGGTCTTCGCTCTAAGACGGGCAAGGTTGAACAACCTGCCATCTGATCTTGTGTGGAGGAAAATTCCTTCTTCTGAAGACTTGAACGCATGTGAGAGCAGCAGTGAGAAGAAGATCCCAAACAGTGTAGGTGCGAGAATACAGCCCTGTTTCACGCAACTCAGGATCGGAAAGGGGTCTGATGAGGCACCGCTATGCTGAATTGTGCCTTTCATATTGTCATGGAATGAGGTGATGATACTTAGTAGCTTTGGTGGACATCTGATCTTTGCTAGTAGTCTGAAGAGACCACGTCTCTTGACCAGGTCAAAGGCTTTGGTGAGATTTATGAAAACAACGTAGAGGGGCATCTGTTATTCGCAGCATTTCTCCTGTAGCTGGCGAAGGGAGAACAGCATGTCAATGGTGGATCTCTCTGCTCGAAAGCCGCACTGTGCCTCAGGGTAGACATGCTCAGCCAGCTTCTAGAGTCTGTTTAAAATGACTCAAGCGAAGACTTTCCCCACTATGTTGAGCAGGGAGATTCCATGATAGTTGTTGCAGTCACCGCGGCCACCCTTGTTCTTCAAGAGGGTGATGATATTTGCATCGCGCATGTCCTGAGGTACTGCTCTCTCATCCCAGCACAGGCAAAGCAATTCATGGAGTACTGAGAGTATAGCAGGCTTGGCACTCTTGATTATTTCAGGGGTAATGCCGTCCTTCCCAGGGGCTTTTCCACTGGCTAGAGAATCAATGGCATCGCTGAGTTCCGATTTTGTTGGCTATTTGTCCAGCTCATCCATGACTGGCAGAGCCTGGACTGCATTGAGGGCGGTCTCAGTGACAACATTTTCCCTGGAGTACAGTTCTAGGTAGTGCTCCACCCAGCGGTCCATTTGCTTGCGTTGGTCAGTAATCGTGTCCCATGATTTAGACTTGACGGGGGCGATCTTCTTGATAGTTGACCCAAAAGCTCTCTTAATGCCATCATACATTCCTCTGATGTTTCCGGTCTCAGAGGCCAGCTGAATACGACTGCATAGGTGTTGCCAGTATTCATTTGCACAGCACCTGGCTGTTCTTTGTGCAGCACTTCTGGCTACTTTAAGTGCTACGGATGTTAACTTCCTGGGGGCTTTCTTGTAGTTCAATAGTGCAGTGTGCTTAACGGCTATGACAGGTTCCAGTTCCTCAAAGTGAAATTGAAACCAGTCTGCATTCTGTTTCTCACGTTTGCCAAAGGTGGTCATTGCTGAGTCATAGATGGCGTCTCTGATGTGGGCCCACTTCGTCTTTGCATCCCCTGTAGGAGTGTTTTGAAGGGCCTTTTCAAGTGAATTTAGAAACTTATTAGACTTGTGTTAGCCCCCTCAACTTACATGTCGTGATACTACGATGATATTTTACCAGAGCACTTAGATGCTGATCCTCTATCCAAGAAGGAATTTTACCTTCTTCAACCAATCTTAAATTCTCTCATGCTTGTTCTATCTTCTCTGGTTATTGCATTTATTGTTGTGGTGAGAGATTCCAACTGTGTAACGACATCTTGTAAATGTACTGTCATGATTTGATTTTCGCTAAGCTCTTGATCCTGGTTAAAATTTGTTCCTTGCAAATTTTTCTTGAGCTGTGCTTTCGTATCTCTAATTTGTTTATCCAAAGCAGCTAAATCTAAGCTATTTACAAGTGATGTTCCTGTATTACAGATGTTTGCTGCATCATTTACTCAGCTTTACCTCCCGCTACCATGAGTTTCTCCTGCCTTCTGGTCCTTGTGATGAGACCCATGACTGTTAACATTTCTTGCCCAGAAATTATCAACAACTTGTTGCAACAGGTTTCCAAACAAGAGGGTGTTTTTCAGTTTACAAAATTCCAGTAACCCGATAGATGTTAAATTTATTATTACAGGCACTACCTCATGATGGACATCATGATACAGGATCATGCGTGTAGGAATAATGACTAAACCGTTAGTAGGTCCCTCAGTATGAGTACAGCAGTGGCTGTCTGGAGAGTGGACGTTTTCAGGGATACTCTCTTTGGTTTTAATTTGTACCTTCAGTCCTTGTTTATATAAGGTATTGATACATTTATTTTCGTATACTGTCTACACATTAGGTTTCTTAATCCATTCTCCTTTACTTCCCTTGGGCCGTTGTATGCACTGCCCAGGATGCAGATAGGTGTTCTTGTTGAGGTGTACAGTGGGCCCCCCCATGCTGCCGTGGTTACCAGGAGGGTGATCACTTTTACTGCTACCCACTGGGCTGTCATTGCTCTGGTGGTTTACCTGAGACAAAATAATTAAGAGATCTGCTGCTGGCCCTCCTGTTGGCAGAAACAGAATGTGGGTCATATGGCTTGATCTGAGACCATTAGGAGTGGTGTCAGCTCATGCGGCATTCCTGGAAAGTAAACTACCAATCCCGTCACTTTAAGATTTTTCCTTTTACAATTATTTGTACAGGATATATCTGTATCAGACCTCTGAGCTGACACACAGTGATGTTGTTTTCATATTTAGTCCAATATTTTCTGTTGTCCAAATATTTACTGTTTCCAAACAGAAACTGCTGAGAGACCATGTGTGTGGTTTTATTAAAAGCAAAATACTGCAGATGCTGGAAATCTGAAATAAAAACAAGAAATGCTGGAAATACCCAGCAGGTCTGGCAGCATCTGTGGAGACAGAAGCAGAGGTAACGTTTCAGGTCAGTGACCCTTTTTTGCCAGTTCTGAAACATTAACTCTGCTTCTCTCTCCACAGATGCTGCCAGACCTGCTGAGTATTTCCACCATTTCTTGTTTTTATGTGTGGTTTTATTGTTTTCCTAGAATCTCTTTAAATTTCAGGTTAGAATACCAACTCAAATTAATTTTATTTAGTTCATCAAATTCAATTCATTGTAAATGTCTGATCAACCTCGAAGCTGTTGGCAATCTTGTTGCCCTTGCACTTACCTATAAATAAAAAGCACAAAGATCCGTTCTGCTCGAAGCAGGATGGGTTAATGCATCCAGACATTCCTGACAATTCACAAATTAAAAATTCTTATCATGCCCAATATAATACATTTTGAAAGTTGTATGGTCAGCTTAAACTGCTAGCGGAAAGGGTTAACTTTCTGCTAGTCTGAAAGGGGGTGGGCCGAACGTTCTCAGATGGACTAGTGATGATGTCACCACCCCGTTTCCTACAGAAACAGAACAAACCATGTGCTATGGAGTAGTCTAAGCAGGTACTTTTCAAACAAACTAGAAATTTGTATTTCAGAATGCTTTCCTCCAACAATGTTTCAAAATTCCAAACTTTTTTTTAGATCCCTTTGTCAAATTCTCTTCCTTTTAATAAGTTGAACTTAAAACACATGGACTGTTTCAGAACCAAACTATTTTCCAAATTCCAATTAGCAGTATCCAACATTAAAAATTACCCTGTTCTCACATGTGCGAACTCATATCCAGATTAAAATTCTCACATGTTTATGAAAATACATTTGGATTGTGATCCTTGGCTGGAAATCTCAACTCGAATCTTATAACTTAAAACATTTAGTTTGTTTAATTACACCTTCCTTTTCATCCAACTCATATTCCTCATTGTGAAATTCCTTTTTAAATGTTCTGACATGCCTATTGAAAAACTGCCCTTTAGGGAACATAGCACATTAAAACTTACACACATACATTATCCACACAAAATCCTCTATTATATACATCCATATTATCGGAAGCTTCCTCATACTTACAATTTCTGCAACACTCATTCAACTTAACAACTTAAGATAAAAGAAAGAAAACAAAGGAAATAAAGTGTGTCAGTGGCTTTGGTCCTTCATTTAAATCTGCTAAACTTCAAACAGCAGTGGGGAGAGGGAAGAAAAAAAGGGGGGAAGGAAGAAAAAAAGGGGGGAAGGAAGAAAAAAAGGGGGGAAGGAAGAAAAAAAGGGGGGAAGGAAGAAAAAAAGGGTGGTCTTTGAGTTTTTCAACCACAGGGACAATCGAATTGACAGTACCGAGTGTCATTACCCATTGTCCCCATTAAAGGAATCCTTCTCTCTCTCCCCTTGCCAAAACAAAGTGAGTGCTTTAACAGCTTCTCATCCATTTTATACAGCTATCAAAGCTTTAAAACATTATGCAGGACAAGACCACTGAGGGTTATTAAACCTTTAGTTCAGTGACACTGACAGAGCTAACACAGACAGACAAAGAAATCACAGGACACTAATATAATACACCATCAGAAACTTATGCACACACAAGTTTTTTTTCTTTTTTTTATCGTTTCCAACATCAATTTAATTTACTGTGGTGTTTCCAACCTAATTCCTCCTAACCCTTCTCTGACTCCTGTCTAAGTCTGTTCAGGACAGTTCCCTAAAATGGTAAAACAACCCCAAATTATTTACTGCCGACCTTCTTAGATCTTTTATCTTTTCTCTTGACTGCTGTGCCCCATGCACCCACTTTCTGGGCCTTAGTTAATTTTTCCTCCAAGTCCTGCTTATCTTTTTTGATCCCTATTCTTGATTTACTCAATTTCATGTGCCCAGAGGGCTGTGGAAGCTCAATCATTGAACATGTTCAAGACAGAAATTGATAGATTTTTGAATACTGATGACATTAAGGGATATGGGGACAATGTGGAAAAATGGCTTAGAGGAAGATGATCAACCATGATCTGTTTGAATGGGGGAGCAGACTCCATGGGCCGAATGGCCTACTTCTGTTCCTATTTCCTATGACCTTATGATCCTATGACACAGAGTTCCTTTTCTGTTTTATCCTTTGTTTGTTTTCCCCACCAATCTTTTTTGCTGGTCTGGGATCCACTTGGAGTCCCAAACATCTTTTCCCATCTTTTTCCTTATCTTTCATATTTCCCTAGCAGATATTTAGTGATGGGCCCCATAGGTCCCCACTCGCTGTCCCTTTCCGTCATGACTAGATTCTCTCAGTCAAGTCCGTCTGACCCTTACAGTTTGGCCGTCCTTCTTCTCCCTGCTGTATGCCCAGCAATCCTTACGTGTTTACCCAAGGAACAGCACCCTCCTCTGTTTACCTCAAGAACGCCCGTGTTTACCCAAGGAATGGCACCCGCCTCCGTTTACTCCAGGAATGCCCATGTTTACCCAAGGAATGATACGCACCTCCATTTACCCCAGGAACACCCATTTGCACCGCACCAACTACAATATTCCAGATCTGGCCTCCTTACTTTGGTTGTTCACGTTTGTGTTTTTGGACAAAGCTGTTCATTATTCTGTCATTAACACTATCTTTCGAATAATGCTTTGTCTTTCACCACACCATTAGCACTCCCTTTGCCTTTGTCCCATGACATCTATTGTCAAACTGCCAATGTTATATGAGCGAGCTTTATATCCGTAATTAAAGACTCCCTCACACCATAACATGATAACTTGGAAGTTCATCGTCGTCACTAATGAAATTCCAGTTTTCCAAACAGGTCAGTTAACCTTAATAGTTTAAACTTAATTCAGACCAATCCTTATTAACTACACACAGAACAGAATAGTATGTATAGCATGTACTTTTTAAAAAGAAAAGGTAAATTACATCATTTTTCATGTTTTTTCTTCAAGCACCTTTTCAAATGACTGTAATAAAACTAAAAAACGAAATAAAAAGTTATTTAACATTCTTACAACAAACGACTTAACACCAGCCTCTTAAACAAACTTTAAAATCTTTTCCATAGCTCCTTTATTTATCCTTTTCCGCCCTTAAACCAATTTCCAATTCCAGACGTTTGCTACTTAAAAACAGTCAGTAAGGCATGTCTTTAATTTAAACTGCAAAAAGGCAATAGCAGATTTTAAAGCAAAGTGTTTTAAAACTTCAAATTGGATTTCTGCCAGGCATCTTCAAGCTTCTTTAATTCCAAACAACTTAGAAATATTGATTCCTGAAATGGATTATGAATTCAAAGTACCAAAAATCTGCATTAAATTCCCAGTCCTAAGCCCAAGGAATACACACAAGTTCAACTAGTTCACACCCAAAATGTGACTCAAGGTTCCCACAGAATTATACATGTGCAAGAATAGAACAAGAGAACAAGTAACAGACTCATACTTTCAACATTAAAACCAGACTACAAAGGTTTAATAACTGATAGCTCTGCAGAAGGCAAGCTACACAGATAAGGACATTAATTCGTGGAAGCTTCCAACATTCATACAGACTTAAACAACAGACACAGTAACTTGCTTTTACTCACTTTAAATTTCTCTAAAATGTTCTTGTTTAAGTTGTCCATCTTTCTTCAACCTGATACCTCTCACTTTCTCACTTCAGCTCTTGCCCTTTTAACACTTGTATCCTGTCTCTTTTCCTGGGTCCTAGATACAATGTTGTCTCCTTACCCTTTTTCCTCATTCAGTCACTCCAACCCTGTTCAAATGTTTGTGATCCCTGATGTCCCGAGGAGGCCCCAGTTGTCAGTCAGACCTAACTAAATGTTGGGTGGTATTAAATAAAATGTACTCACCCTCTAATGTCTGCTGTCTGAGGGGACTCTCCTTTAATTGGGATTGCTGGTATATCCTGCCAACTATGGGAAGTTGTTGTGGGACAAAACCATTTCAGAGTCAGGATTGCGCTGATCTGAGAAAAATCTTTATTATGTGCATGGGTATATCCTGGCAGAACTAAATCACAAATGCAGCAATCCTCTCAAAGGCAGAGCTCCCAGTGTGTTGGCACTCATCAAACAGAGCTGACTTCGGTGGATCAGACACATCCGCAGGTGTGGGAGGTAGCTGGGGCCAGACGACCAGTGGGGCACCCAAAGCTGCGCTTCAAGGATGCTTCCAAGCATGACATGAAGGCCCTTAATGTCGACTATCGCACCTGGGAGTCACTAGCCGGCGAAAGAGGGAAATGGCGGCATTACCTGTGGACTGGTGTGCACTACCACAATGACCAGTTGCTATTGCAGCTTGGCAACAGGTGCTAATGTTAAAAACTACTCACAGCGTCACTTGGCAGCTTCACATGTGTCAGTTGTGGCAGAAGCTGCCTCTCAAAGATTGGCCTTCACAGCCATCAGCAAAAGTGCACCAGGAGAGACACCCCACCTAAATGGATTGTTTGCTGTGTGTCCATCATCTTTCGTAGATGGAAGGATGTCAACAACAGTTTGTGCTTGTCGCTCACCAACCTTATTCACCACACTTGTCATGTTTAAATACTGTCACTGAACTATTTTTTTTCTGCTCCTCTGATTAACAGTGTGCCTTTAAGACAATAGTTTCTTCTTCTTCTTTGGCCTCCTCGTCTCGAGAGACTATGGGTAAGCGCCTGGAGGTGGTCAGTGGTTTGTGGAGCAGCATCAGGAGTGGCTATAAAGGCCAATTCTAGAGTGACAGACTCTTCCACAGGCACTGCAGATAAAATTGGTTGTCGGGGCTGTTACACAGTTTGCTCTCTCCTTGCACTTCTGTCTTTTTTCCTGCCAACTGCTAAGTCTCTTTGACTCGCCACTCTTTAAAAAAATAGTGTGCCTTTAAAAACTACGAGGCACAGTGTGCCAGCTGCACTGGTTACCTAGACGACAGCAGGAGACAGGTCACATGGTGTACTGTTACAATTTAACTGTGTATAAAAAGTGGCTGAAACCAGTTTTGAGTGACACCAACGAAGCGTGCTACTGAAGAAAAGAACTGTCTATTTCTCAGCAGAAACTCTGCAAGGAGCTACAGGCTGAGTTAATTGCCCAAGGACGAAAAAAAACCTTTGAAGAGACTGTTTGTATTGCTGAAGTAAAGTTTCAACTGAGAAACTGTCGGTTTTAAAATTCAAGTAGACCTATTGCTGTGCTCATGTTGAAAGAACTGTTTGATACCTGCTGCAGCTGAAGTGTTTGAATGCCTATCTACTAAGAGACTATTTTATCAAACCCACGTGGAGACTTCAAGTGGCATTTGGTTATTTTCACATTAGAATATCTCACGCTTCAGGAACGTAAACAGTGGGGAGCCGCCTTCTTGAACTGCTGCAGTGGTGTAGGTATACATACAATGTCCTTAGGAACAGAGTTTCAGGTTTTTGACTTATATGCCAGTTATTTATTTATTTTTAAGAAACAGTTAATTTTTAAAACATCATTTAAAAAAAAAGAAATCGGTTAACTGTGATTTTTGAGTGTATGTGTGTGAATGGGGGAGTTAGGTTAAAATAAGAACCTATAAGGTCTTTAGACGTACATTTATCTTAATAGTGTTTAAGATTCAGTTTTAATGAATAATTAATTTGTTGTTGTGTAAAGATACCTGGTTTGGTCTGTTTTATTCTGGGGGTTACTAGAGTGTTTAATTTGGCTGTTTTCCAGTTGGGTGGGAAAACTTTAATAATATAGTGCGACCTATGGAGTGATGGGTTGACAGTGCGTTGCTCCTGCCTCGGTCGTAACACTACATACATTGTAATCATGTCTTTGCATTCTTCGTAGCCCTTCTCAGTCTGCTTCTATCTAATATGAAACTACTCCCATCTCTAGTACTGTCCAACACTCTCACATTATGCACCTTATTCTTCTTTTCTACTTCTATATGCTGGTGCCCATCCCCCTGACAATTTAGTTTAAACCCTCCCCAACCACTTGTGTATTATTGTATAGACTTGTATATTTATATATTCTTCCAAAGCAATTCACTCAGATTTAAAATGGTAATTTTTTAAAATTCATTTTTATGGGATGTAAGCATTGCTGGCAAGGCCAGAATTTGTTGCCCATCCCTAATTCCTCTTGAGAAGATGGTGGGGAGCCACCTTCTTGAACTGCTGCAGTGGTGTAGGTATACATACAATGTCCTTAGGAACAGAGTTTCAGGTTTTTGACCCAGCAACAGTGAAGGAATGTTGATATAGTTCCAAGTCACAATGGTGTATGGCTTGGAGAGGAACTTTCAGGTGGTGGTGTTCCCATGCATCTGCTGCCCTTGTTCTTCTAGATGGTAGAGGTCGCAGGTTTGGAAGGTGCTGTTGAAGGAGCCTTGGTGAGTTTCTGCAGTGCATCTTGTAGATGGTACACACTGCTGCCACTGTGCACCGGTGGTGTAGGGAGTCAATGTTTAGGGTAGTGGATGGTGTGCCAATCAAGTGGGCTGCTTTTTCCCATATGGTGTCGAGATTCTTGAGTATTGTTGGAGCTGCACTCATCCAGACAAGTAGAGAGTATTCCATCATACTCCTGATTTGTGCCTTGTAGATGGTGAACAGGCTTTGGGGAGTCAGGAGATGAGTTACTCGCCACAGAATTCTCAGCCTCTGCCCTGCACTTGTGCCACAGTGCTTATATGGCGTGTCAATGGTAAGCCCCCAGCATGTTGCTTGTGGGGGATTCAACCATGATAATACCATTGATATGTCAAGGGGAGATGGTTAGATTCACTCCTGTTGGAGATAGTCATTGCCTGGCACTTGTGTGCTGCAAATGTTATTTGTCATTTATCAGCCCAAGCCAGAATGTTGCCCAAGTCTTGTTGCAAGCAAGCACGGTTTGCTTCAGTATCTGAGGGGTTATGAACGGTACTGAACACTGTGCAATCATGAGTGAACATCCCCTCTTCTGACCATATGTTGGAGGGAAGGTCATTGATGAAGCAGCTGAAGATGGTTGGCTCTAGGACACTACCCTAAGGAACTCTTACAGTGATGTCCTGGGGCTGAGGTAATTGGCCTCCAACAACCACAACCATTTTCCTTTGTCCAACCAGTGGAGCGCTTACCCCCTGATTCCCATTGATTTCAATTTTGCTGCTCCTTGATGCCACACTCAGTCAAATGCTGCCTTGATGTCATGGCAGTCACTTTCACCTCACCTCTGGAATTCAGCTCTTTTGTCCATGATTGGACTAAGGCTGTAATGAGATCTGGAAATGAGTGGCCATGGTGGAACCCAAATTGAGCAACAGTGACCAGGTTATTCCTTAATAGGTGCTGCTTGATAGCACTGTTACTGACCCCTTCCATCACTTTGCTGATGATTGAGAGCAAACTGATGGGGCGGTAATTGGCCAGATTGGATTTGTCCTGCTTTTTGTGGACAGGACATACTTGTGCAATTTTCCACATTGTCGGGTACATACCAGTGTTTCAGCTGTACTGGAACAGCTTGGCTCGGGGCATGGCTAGCTCTGGAGCACAAGTCTTCAGTACTACAGCTGGGATGTTGTCAGAGCCCAAAGCCTTTGCTGTATCCAGAGGCTTCAGCCATTTTTTGATATCATGTGGAGTGAACCGAATCAAGTTGGCAGGCAGCTGAATAGTGGAGTGCTGCAAGGATCAGTACTGGGGCCTCAGCTATTTACGATCTATAACAATGACTTAGGTGAAGACACAGAGAGTAATGTATCTAAGTTTGCGGATGATACAAAGCTAAGTGGAAAGGTAAGCTATGGGGAGGACACAGAGAGGCTGCAAAGAAATATAGACAGGTTAAGTGAATAGGAAACAAGATGGCAGATGGAGTATATTATAGGGAATTGTGAAGTTATTCACTTTGGTCATAAGAATAGAAAAGCAGAATTTTTTTCCAAGGAGTGAAATTTGTAAATGTTCCTGTTCAAAGAGGCTTGAGTGTGCTTCTAAAAGGAATGCAAAATGTTAGCATGCAGGTACAGAAAACAATTAGAAAGGCAAATGGCATGTTGGCCTTTATTGCAAGGGGATTGGAGTGCAGGAATAAAGAAGTCTTGCTACAATTATACAGGGTTTTGGTGAGACTACTGTGTGTAGTTTTGGTCTCCACATTTATGAAGGGATATACTTGCATTGGAGGTGGTACAGCGAAGATTCACTAGATTGGGCTCTGGGATGAAGGGCTCGTCCTATGATGAGAGGCTGGGTAAATTGGGCCTATATTCTCTGGAGTTTAGAAGAATGAGAGGCGATCTCATTGAAACATACGAGATGCTGAAGCGGCTGGACAGGGTAGGCACTGAGAGATTGTTACCCCTGGCTGGGTAATCTAGAACACGGGGATACAGTTTCAGGATAGGGAGTTGAACATGTAGGACTGAGATGAGGAGAAATTTCTTTACTCAAACAGTTGTGAATCTTAGGAATTCTCTACCCCAATGGTTGTGGACGCTCCATCACTGAGTATATTTAAGGCTGCGATAGACAGATTTTTGGTCTCTCAGGGAATCAATGGATATGGGGAGTGGGCAGGAAAGTGGAATTGAAGACTAAGATCAGACATGATCGTAGTGAATGGCAGTGCAGGCTTGATGGGCCATATGGTTTACTCCTGCTCCTGTTTCTTGTATTCTTGTGTTAGCTGAAAACTGGCATCTGTGATGCTGGGGACCTCAGGAGGAGGCCGAGATGGATCATCCACTCGGCAATTCTGGCTGAAGATGTTTGCAAATGCTTCAGTCTTGTCTTTTACACTGACATGCTGGGCTCTTCCATCATTGAGGATGGTGCTATATGTGGAGCCTCATTCTCTGTTTTGTTGTTTAATTGTCCACCAGCATTCATGACTGGATGTGGCAGGATTGCAGAGCTTTGATCTGATCTGTTGGTTGTGGAATCGCTTAGCTCTATTGCAAGCTGCTTCTGCTGTTTAGCATGCATGTAGTCCAGTGTTCTAGCTTTACCAGGTTGGAACCTCATTTTTAGTTACCTGATGTTGTTCCTGGGATGCTCTCCAGCACTCCTCATTGAACCAGCATTGATCCCTTTACTTGATAGTACTGGTAGAGTGAAGTATATGCTGGGCCATAAGGTGACAGATTGTGGTTGAATATAATTCTGTTGCTGATGGCCCACAGTGCCTCATGGATACCTAGTTTTGATCTGTAGAATTATTCTGAATCTATCCCATTTAGCACGGTGGTAGTGCCACATAACACGATGGAGGGTATCCTCAGTGTGAAGATAGGACTTCATGACTCTGTGATAGTCGCTCCTACTGATACTGTCATGGACAGATGCATCTCTGACGAGTAGATTGGTGAGAGTGAGGTCAAGTAGGTTTTTCCCTCTTGTCGGTTCTCTCACCACCTGCTGCAGGCCCAGTCTGGCAGATATGTCCTTCAGGTCTCTGCCAGCTCGGTCAGTAGTGATGCTGCCAAGCCACTGTTGGTGATGGACATTGAAGTCCCACACCCAAAGTATATTCTGTGCCCTTGCTACCCTCAATGTTGCTTCCATATGGTGTTCAACATGGAGGAGTACTGATTCATCAGCTGAGGGAAGACAATAGGTGGTAATTTGCAGGAGGTTTCCTTGCTTATGTTTGACCTGTAGCCATGCAACTTCATGCGGTCCAGAGTCAATGTTGAGGGTTCTTCCATTGGTTCAGACAGGAGAACCACAGACGGCCAGGCTGTCAATATGAGTACTTTGTTTTAATCAAGGCTTAGTTGATGTCAGTGTATCGTACAGCACAAAAGAAGGCCATTCAGTCCATTGTACCAGTGCCAGCTCTTTGGTAGAGTTATTCAATTAGTCCCATGCCCCTGCTTTTCCCCATAGCTCTGTAAATCTTTTCACTTCAATTATTTATCCAATTCCCTTTTCATTGTTACTATTGAATCGGCTTCCACCACCTTTTCAAGCTGTGCATTCTGGAACACAAAAACTCGCTGTGTAAAAAAATGTTTCTTCATGTCACCTATGGTTCTTTTGCAATTCACCTTAAATCTGTGTCCTCTGGTTACTGACCCTTCTGCCAAACAGTTTTTCCTTATTTATTCTAACAAAGCCATTCATGATTTTGAATACCTCATCAAATCTCCTCATAATGTTCTCTATTCTAAGGAGTTATGAAGAAGATTTTCTTTGATCTCAGGTGACGGGGAACGATGTGCTTAAAATGCTCATTTACATCTTCAATGGCTTATTGCTTTTGCTGACATGAAATCACAAAAGCTTCTCAGACAAAACTGAGGTTTGCCATATGTGAATCTAACTTACCAAAACATAAATCACTGCATATAATTTTCTCAGTTGATTTGGCCAATGTCAACCACCACCTTGTGAATTGCATATGATCTGCAAGCTTACACTGGTTGCTGCAAATAATACTTCAAATAACATTAGTGAGTGGCTACGAAAATCAACCTTTCAGTACATGATATTTCCAATATTTTGTGACATAGGACATGCAGTGGGAATCCTACACAAAGTATTGTAAGCAATTTACAACAATCAAATAAAATTGTTAGACCTGGGCTATTGTATTTTAACACATTAAAAAGATGCAGATTTTAGACCCTGAAGGATATAGTCTGCTTACAGAAACTGCTGTCAAGCCATTTGCAAGAGAAAACAATGTTGGAAACAGTCTGCAATGTCACAGAAGTTACTATGCATTCCATTAAGTATGGTAGGCCTGGTTTCATTTACAGGTAAGGCCGCTGAGAATGAACAGGTGTGAATAGACTTCCAGAGAGTTGTGGAGGCAAAAAACCTTGGAATTATTTAAGAATGAATGGATGGTAGAAATAAAGGATATCCCCCTGGTGAAATAAATTAAGTTCGGCCAAATGGACTTTCTCATCTGTAATTATCTTGTATCACTAACATTTTGCTTAATACTTCTGAGGAGGTGGGGAAGAAATCACCTAGCACCAACCTGAGGAAAGAGAGCCTCTAGAATGCAAAGGACCAGGTGAATGTAGAGTTTAGTTTCAGCGGGAGTGATTAGTGCAAGTATCACATTTGTTCCTATTTGCTGAGTGTGCCATTGATCCTGATGACTTGGGAGGATTTGCTGTTTTATAACAACAGAATTGTTATCCTATGTCGTGCAATAACATTAAGGCCACTGATTTTCAATGATTAATAAAAACAGAATTTGAATTATTCAAACAAATTTTTGAAAAATTGGCAAAATCTGTACTTCAACCTAGAAGCACAAATGTTTGGGGCAGGTATGATATAATAGCATCAACAAAGACATGGCTTTCACACGTTAGGCATGTGAGCCTGGTTATGAAATATTAACAACTTCCATTTATATTGTGCCTTTAATGTAGGAAAATGTCATAAAGTTCTTCACAGGAGCGTTATCAGACAAAATTTGACGCACTGCCGCATAAGGAGCTATCAGGCCAGATGACCAAAAGCTTGGTCAAAGCCTGTTGAAGGAGAGCTAGAGAGATTGAGAGGTTTAGGACTTAGGGCCCAGACAACTGAAGGCACGTCTGCCAATTTTTGGGTGAAGGAAATCAGGGATGCGCAAGAGGCCAGAATTGGAAGAACGCAGAGTTCTCTGTTGGTTGTACGATTGGAGGAGCTTACAAAGATAGGGAGGGACGATTAGGAAAAACAAGATGAAGGATGGCAATATTAATCAAAAATGTCTTTACAGCACTAGAATGCAAGGCCAATGCAGGTACCAATAAAAAAAATTAGTTATTTGATTAGCCTTAACGATAAGAGAATGTACTCTGTTGCAAATATGCTTATAAAGCACTATGGTGGTTAGGGGAAATAATTTCCTATAGATGATTTTCAGGACATGGAATTCCCTACCAGAAAATGGAAATAGTAGATTCAATATTTGAAATATATTATATATATATGTATACACACATTTTAAAGACTACGGAAAATTATTAAGTGGATATCCTTTCAGGAAGCTAGTGCAGGTGTGAAGGGACAAATGGCCTCAGCTATAAAATTCTACAATCCTACTTGCTATCAACCAGGATCAGAAGCTCATTATGTAAGGAAATCTTGGACACAAAAGTAAAAACTGACCACTCCATCACACATCACATTAGTTCCTTTATTACCTAAATGAGCAAGTCACATGGAGCCAAGGAGAGCCAGTTAGACAATTAAACTATTACTTATTGTCATTAAAATATCGCTTTTACATTTAATAATGGGGTCTAAATGGGGTAGAGGAGCACATGGATCTAATAGTATAGATCTACAAATTTAAAAAAGCAACATAGATTAACAAAGCCATAGCAAATGCAAACAATGTATTGGGGTTTATTTCTGGAGGAACAGAACTGAAAAGCAAAGAAGTTATGTTAAACTTGGTTCAAACCTACTTGGAGTATTGTGAACAATTCTAGTCTCCATATAATAAAAATGATACATAGGTACTGGAGGTGTCAATTGCACCCATCCTACACCATCCTAAAATATTCCATAATTGAATGGGTTCTGCTGAAACAAAGAAGATGTGAAGTGGAAATATTGTAACTGGATTATGCTCATCCTAAACCCATCAAGAGACCCTTTTGAATTGAATGGGTTCTTCTGAAACAAAGGTGTGAAGTAGCCTGGACCATTGTGTGATCACCATGGGGGAGAGAGACCAAAGTGTCTCCTACCAGGAGGTGAGATGTAACACATCCTTACCTTAAAAGGCAGCCTAGAGAGAGAGAGAGAGGAGAGACACCCAAAAGCAGCATCCAAGAAGCTTGTTTTCCAGCAAACCATAAGGGACGTGCCCTGCTGTAGAATTCTACATCTACATTTTATACAGCAGTGAAGTAGAAGTGATCCACTGTCTTCAACTGAACTTTCAACCAACAGAGAAATCTACAAACACCTCAGGCCTGCAACCAATGAGAACTTGATTTGAGAGACTTCAACAGGTTTACTGTGAACCCCCGCTTATAAATCCACTTACTCCTTTTCCTCTCTATCTGTGTCTTCTTGTATGTGTGTGTGTGCATATGCGCGAATGAATGACTGAGTACATGCGGTTGCAATAATTTCAGGATAAGGCATATTGATCACTAAATAATTGATTTTCTATTTTAAACCTACAAGAAAACCTGTTGCTGTCTGTTTATTTGACAAATAAAAAAACAAAGGGGTGAAACTATAAACAAAACACACTTGCTGAGGTCAGGTGGGAGTTGTACAGTGGGAAACACTCAGATTCCACCACGTGGCCATAACACCTGGAATTAGAGAAGAACGACCTTAAACAGATCCTTCTGACTGCATGTTCCCTAAAGTTAAAATGAGAAATAGATTGGGACACTGATCAAAGGTGCACTAGGGGAGATGAAGACCAGTCAATGGGAAGCACTAGGGGAAGACGACATTGACTTTCACCAAGTCCTAGTTAACACCAAACAGAGTCCTACCACAAGCCCGAGTGTGTTCGCAGATCGGCTCCACGACATTTAACAGCATGTGAGAGATGGTGAAGATCACCATTTTAATTCCCTGAGTTTCAAAAGCCTCTTTCTGAACGGTCTCCAGCCATTAGTCTGTCGCGTATTGGGTGCTTAGAACACTAAAATGACGCCCTGGGACAGGTTGTTCCCCCATTCCCATATGGCCCAGGAACAGATCCATGGTAACATTCTCCGAGCACCTGTAATGGTTAAGGTAGCAGCCATGGAAGGCGCATTGCCTAACCAGAAATCTGAACCATCCAGGAACTCGGTGCCGAGATGGGGTGCCCTGGTGTGCTGTTTTAATTGCCTAGGCCACTATGCTTGTGACTGCCGCAATAGGTGCATCATGGAGGCTGACGGTAACAGTGAGCCCTGCTTTCTCCCTCCTCCTGTGCAGCTGAGCCCTGACTCTGTTGAGCAGTGGCTGGAGAGGATGGAGGCAGCAATAGAAGCCATGCGAAATAGTAACAGAGCTCGGCAGTTGCTGTGGTGCAACAAGTACTTAGGCAAATAACTGCAGACTCCCTGTGACTCCAGCAAGTCTCCCATGGAGAGGTGGTTTCCCTTCTCCAATACATTGGCAGTCAGAGACCAGTAGTCTGCATTGTTCATATGGGAGGCCATCAACAATTAACATCAGTTGAGTCCGACACCTACAACACCATCATGCATGATCTCCACTCCAGCCCTACGAAGGGCATGCCCCAAGTTTTAACAGGCTTTGCAGAGGAGTACGGACCAGCCACCTCTGATGATCTCAAGGTACAGGTGAGTCTCGAATCTGTGCCAGGTGTATTTGCAACTCATAAACATGATTGTGGAAACATACAAATATATAAATTAGGAGCAGGAGGAGGCCACTTGGCCATTCGAGCCTGCGCTGCCATACAATAGGTTCATGGCTGAACTGATTACTCCACATTTCCACCTACCTCAGGTAACCTTTCACCCCCTTGCTTATCAAGAATCTATCTACCTCTGCCTTAAAAATATTCAAAGACTCTTGACCACATTGGTAACTGGGTAAAACATTTAAATATATGTTGTGACCTGTGAAGAAGTGGAGCTAGAAAACAATGCAATTCCTCCAACTTGGTCGTAACACTCTGGACCTCAAGGCTGCACCCCTCAGTCTTTTGTTTAAATCTCCACTGCCCATGTGACCTATCTGGGGAAGGTCTGTGACACTGGCTTCTTCCCCATTAGTGATTTGCCAGTCTAAATTTCAGCTACCTCACTGTCATGGAGCCCAAACCTTCCTGAAAATTGTTAAGTCAATAAGGATTCTTAACTCTAAATGGCTAGTATTCTGCACATAATATTCCCTCCCACAATACTCAAGGAAAATGTTCGGAACATATTTCTACAATGACATTTTCTAATTTACTATAAAGGGGGGAAAAAGCACATCTATTAACAAAATAGTCGCATGGATCAGTTTTGGCACTGGAAGTTTAATCAAATCAAAATAGTTCAGCAATAAAAATCAGCAGCCTTGTTGAGTTGGGAACTTGGTCCCACATTACCCAAAGGGTGCCTTTTTATTTAAACTTTTAGCTGTGGCCTTTCATTTACTCACTTTAAAAGGTTTATAGACCTTACTGTCAGGACTCAAGAAAGTAGATTTGATCCTGTACTCCAACTGAAACACGAGAAGTTCACTTTCAATCCTAATTTGATCCTGAAATGTTGCAATTGTCACTGCAGTTTCTAGGGAAACTATTTCTATATCTTCAAATCAACAAATAGATTCGATATACTCTTTCACTGGATAGTCCCATAGCTACAATTGCTGTTTATTAATGGTGTGTGATACCAAATAGTTTGTATCTGGTCACAGCTAAGGTTGTTTATGTTCAAGTACAAACTTTCATTCACAGTTTATAATCAAACTTTTCACCTAAGTGTATTTCTATACTTCATTTCTGGTTTTCCCATTTATGTCAGTGAAAATGCCAAAAGTAGAAAGGTATCTTAAATTCTGCTTCATCGAAATAGTTGCAATTTGTTCAGGCACACACACGTCAATAAACCACAAGTGCTATTCCCAAAATGGTCCACATGTACTGAGAATTGAACCTCATGAACTTGAAAATGAGATTTAACAATATTAAGGACAGTTGGGGTGGAGAAAAAGATTGACCTTTCATATGTATTTGCAGTTGTTGAAATGGAAAAAAAATGTTTGGTGATGTTTATTTGTGGATATAGATATCTTGTTTCACATCCTGTTATATCTGTTTTAAAAATCAGTTCTTAATTTAACGAACACTATCAAAGCTAATGGATTGCGTTACGACCGAGGCGGGAGGAGTGTTTATTCTAGTCCCATTTCTCCACAGGTCACATATATTTAAATTTTCCCACTTACTGATACTGTCAATCATATACTCTTATTTTTCCCAGAATAAAACACACCAACCAGTTTTCTTTAACAAACAACAAAATTGTCGGATTATAAAGCAAGTCTTAGCCAGTAATGAAGTAAAGCATAAACACAGATTGAAATATTAAAGTTCCCTTTTTACCTTAGCCCCTCACACTCTCTCTCGCACACACATATATATATATATATACACATAAATATACCGGTTAACCAGAAAAATAAAGGGATTTGCGTTTTAGAGCTCTTTTACAAAAAAAGACAAAAAAAAACTTGGGCTAAATACTTGCTCATTCTTGAAAAAACAGATGAGATATGTTGTGTTCCATAACTGGCATACAGTCTGGCCTCTGAGTACATGTAGACGGGTCACTGAGATCTTTTAGAACAGTTCTTTTCAGGCAGCATTGAGAATTAATTTAGCAGGTTTTTCTTCAAAGACAGGTGATGAGACGAGTTGACACAGTAGATTTCTCAGGGTCTTTTAGAAAGGTGCTGGAAAGCTGAACTGGGTTGTGGTCTTCTCTCCTTTCTCAGGAATTCTCTTTTTCTCCTTGGAAGTTCTCTTCTCCAACTCCAACCAATTCAAAAGTGAAACTGGAAACAGAAAGTCCACCTTCTCTGCACACATCTTCCCTAGTTACCAGAGTTTCTGTTCTATTTTTAACTTGAGTCATGTGGCAAACAGTAAATGTTGTTGTCAAACAAATCCTTTCGGTGTTCTCTTGATGGCCCTCTTGAAAAAAACTGGTCCAACATTTCTTCAGTTTGACTATGAATTCCTCAAAAAATATATTTAACAAAAACAGAAGCACTTTCATAACAATTGTCATGTTATGATCCTTACCTCACAGAAAAATGGATTGTGGATTCCATGGTACCATTTGTGATTTTGACACAAAATATGCAACTAATGTCACCACAAGATTATAAAGCACTGGAGAACCCAGTAGTGCAATACATTGGGTACTATTGTGCCATTTAGTGCCCATGATTCCTGTAAGTGAATTCTCAACCCGAGATGGCGTGAAGTTACAGGGAGAGATAAGACTATTCCTGGGTGCCTTCAAGTGTACGTTGTTACAATTCAGGTTTCTCTTGACATAGTTTGTGGTAAAAGTGTTAGACTGGAAATTAGCTAATTTCAGTAGGATAAAAGTGAACCCAACCCAAATTAATTGGTTGGAAAATAATGACAGCAACACACTAGCATCGGAAGATTTGAAAAATATCATAAGTAACAGCCTCAGATATTGCACTGATTTGCACTAGGCTGGTATAATCACAGTTCTGTGTTACAAGTTTTGCCTGTTTGGGGCAACAGATTTCCTCTGTGCACTGTGTACAACAAAACTGTAAATCCATTTGAGCATTTTCAGAAATGTTTTAATGGTCTTAAATAATGATTAAAAAATTGACATCAATAAAATTATATACATAACTGATGCAAGCTAATCTTTATCATTTAAACAATTTCTCAATTTGTACTGCACAATTAAATACGGAGTTCCAGTCTTTATACAACACAGTGTGTATATATAAGTTTTCGTGCCATGTCAATATTTCCACTATTCTGATAAATTAGTGATAGATTATAAGCAATGTCTCGTCTTAGATCCACTTGATCGTCGTCTATTCCCTGCAATGAGAAAGATATTTCTTTAAAATTAAATCACTTTAAAATTCCTTTCTTGTCATTTGTACAACAAATATACATATATTAATTTTTGTTGGACAGCGATATAACAGTTTCCAAAATTCTTGACAAAATGAAGTGTAATGAAACTGTCCGGTGGCTTCAACATGTTATGGAAAAGGACAAAATCCATGCTTACGATTTCTCCAGATCAGAAATTTTGTCACTCCTCCTAGCAGCTGAGTTAACAGCAGTAAGCACATTATTAGTACACAGAGTGCCTACCACCTGTTGTGGCCTAAATATAGAGTGCAGAAAATGAAAATTTTATATATTTTTTATCATGTTGTACAATGGCCAACAATATTTGATAGTATATTGCCACCTATCTTTACTGATTTTCATCATTAGACCCTAATTATATCTCGGTGTATGGTGAATTAGCAGACAAACACAAGGACAGAAACAATTAAACACAAAATGCAGAATTACCAGAGGCTTGGATGCAACTGTGATCAATGAAGTATAATCCATTATTTCAAATATCTCAGTTCGATGGTACTGTCATTTCCTCATGGCAGCTAATCTTGTGCTTGAGATTTGTGTGACTGCATGCTGACTGCCCAGATCATGGCTTTTAAGATTCCAGTGGACAGTTCTATTGATAAACTACTTGCAATAGCTCAGATGAAAGTCAAATTTTAGTCTGTTGCAGCTATCTTCTCAGGTTCAGAAACATCAGTCACTTTGGTAAGTGTATAACACACCACTTACTTGCCAGAGTTGACTCACATTGTCCAATGTTCTTTTTTTTTAAAAATAGTGTAACTCAGGGAATATAGCATTGCATTGCACCTTAATATGTGAACTGGATACTGTGTCTTTCCAAGATGCCATGATATATTCTATTTCAATATTTTGGAAAGTAGACCGAGATCAGAAACAAATAGTTAATCTGCTTATTGCACATCCAGTAAGTGAACAGATAGCAGAAAGTGATGGTTGGACTTACTTAATTCTGGTCATCTTCACATGATATTAAATAATGAAGGTGCTACACTTCCCCACATTAGTAGGTCAATTTGCTCGACTTATACAAAATACGTCTTTGAATACTTAGGAACAGAGGTAGGCCCTCGAGCTTGTTCCGCCATTCAATTAGATCATGGCTGATCTGTATCTCAACTCCATTTCCCCCCTTGGTTCCATATCCCTCAATATCGTTGTATAACAAAAATCTATCTATCTCAGTTACTGAAATTTTTAATTGATTTCCAACAATGCAATCTGTCTTCATAATTTAAAGCTTTGAGCCCCAGTACAATTATGGTGAACTTCTAACCATCATCTTGTATCCCTAACTGTTCGTGGCTGCGGAAAGCTTGCCCTTGCGCATGCCTCTGTCTTTTTTTAAAGTCTCCTTTTGTTCACAGCCCACAGGTAAAGTCTATACCAGACTGCCCTGGCTGAGCATTCAGGACCAGGGGCTCACCAATATAGTCATGTCAGGTATTTATCGATTACCAAGGCAGGCTAATGAATTGTTTATAGTGTTTGGGGAAACAACTTCAAAGCTTACTTCATTAGCATTTTAACCACCCTTTATCTCCATGCCCTTTATTTAAAAAAAAACACACATTTGTGTGAATGCACTTTGCTTTAAAACACAACTCCGAAATGTGACTTTTTTCCAAATCCCTTTTGTGGAACCAAAGAAGTGCAAAAAAAAAATCAGAATAATATGGGAATGACCATTACAGTAAAAGAAAAGTCCCCTGCTCTCCGGGAGGTACCAACTCTTGCCCGTGTAACCGTTCCAAAGGTACCAATTCTGGTCATTTGCCCAAGAGACCAGTCCTCAGCTGTAAGTTTAAACAATGTTTGCACAGTAGAGTCGATTCTGTCCTCACCAAACTTCCATACTCATACTTTCCAGCAGGTGTCACTAGAAATTAGTTAGGACATCGTAGGATAGCAATCATTGGGAACACTGGCTGCCTTTTCCTACCTGTAGGCAAAGGGCTATAAAGCCAGCATTGCTGTCAGGTTGAGTTAGCAAACTCAGCAAAGACCAGGGATGAAATCATGCCAGTTCCTGGTCTGTACGACTGTTACATATTAGGTTTACCTCTTGAGCCACATGGAAGTTCACAACTTTTCAAAGTACCAACTGACTGCTGAAATTAAAGTCACAACTGTTGCATCAAAATAAGAATGTTGGAACAAGAAAACACCATTCAACCCACTTAGCACTAAATCTAGGACATCCCATCACTACACAAGGCAGCAAGCGATCCTATAAGTCAAGATGCAGTACGCAGAAGTTATCCCTGAAGCCAAGATGAACTGCTGGCTTTCTCTGTTTGTTCTCTGGATTTCCTACCCTGTGTGAGTAAGAGAAAAAAAGTCTTACCTATTTAGATTTCTAATATACTACGTACCTCTAACTGAAGAGGTGGGAGTTCCAATGCCTTTTCATAATAATGAATTGCAAAATGCACGAGCCCCAGTTGATGCAATGCACGTCCTATATTATAGTATACTTCTTGACAAGGACCTCGAAGTTCCATATACTGTGTTAGAAACGAGAATCCCTAAAATAAAAAAGTACAGATTTAATGAAAAGCAGGACCTAGTTTATTTGCTATCCTTTCCTGCTCACAAATTTCCTACAAAGCATCAAATTCAAAGTCTTCACCCTTGTCTTCAAATCACTCATGATCCATATCCTATCTCCAACCTTCTCCAGCCTTATGCCCCTTCCAAATTCTGGCCTTCTGTGAATCTCATCCCATCCTCTATGCCAATCCACAGAAGGCACAATTTTCAGCTGCCTTGACCCTGCTTCCTGGGACTCCCTCCCCACATCCCTCACTCTTTCAGCTTCTTGCCCCACCTTTAAAAACTTTTGAAAAATCATTTTTTTTTTTAACAAGTCTTTAGTTACACCCTGCACCAATCTCTTTCTCCATGGCTAAATTCATTGTGAAGGACCTTAGGTGTTTTTTTTTTAACTTTAAAGGCATTATATAATTTTAAGTTGTAGTTGCTATGTTAACCATTAATTTTAAATGCAACTCAAACCCACGTCATACCACTAACAGAACCTGCACGTTTGATGCAATATTTCTCAATAGTGGAGTACAGTTACTTCTTATGCACTTTCCTCTTCATGCTTAAATGACTTGTTATACCACTGCCCTTCCAAGCAGATGAAGGTTATAAAAAAAGTAAAAACTACTTAGCTATTCTCTGCCTTCAAATTCCCCACATCCCCTTCAATGTTTCTCCATACTAAATATTGCTGCTTCCTTCCTATTCTCACTCAAAGTGAATTTTCTTCATGGATTCTTCATTTGAAACGCAGCAGGTTAAAGGTTATTGTATTAAATTCAACTCAGCACTGTCTATAATCAGCACTGATAAGATGTGATACATCTTGGTGTATAAAATAAATATTAAAAATTACCTTTTCACTACATTTTCATATATTTTGCAAATTGTTAAACAGCATACTGTAATTATCCAGAATAGAATTGCTAACTCACCATACTTAGGTAAAAGGGGTCTTGGAAAGTTTAAAGTTTTAACAAAAGGGATAATTTTCACTGCATTAGATAAGAGCACATGCTAATTACAAAATATTGGATCAAAATAGTGCAACAGATAGATAGTCACTCAGAAAATCTCAAACTTTAAGTCTGGATTTAACAAACCTGCACCAGAAGAGGATGTCTTTTTAAGACAAACTTCTGAGATGCCATATGGATAAAGGTAAGGCCGACACAGAGACTGTATAGGGGCTCATTGGGCTGAATTCTGAAAGCCTGAACATACTGACCTGAAATTTAAAACGAGAACAAGATATAGTTAAATATAGTTAAATGATCGTTTTTTGGAATCATTTACTATCTTAAAAATATTAATCACATCATTTACCACCATAATTTAATGCAATCAATTTGGTTTATATCTCACAGGAGACATGTTACAAAAATTCCAGGAGAAAGTACGAGAGGAAAGGAAGCAGCAGAAGCAGACAACTGGTTGACAACCATAAACAAAGGGATAGGGTTAATGGGTGTTACCCAGATTGACAATGGGTAGGAAGTGATGTGTAGAGATATTTGTGCACTGTTACGACTGACCGCTCCTGTCAAAGCCCCCCAACCAAAATATACGATTCTGATTGTGATGGGACCAACACACTGTTAATTCAATCCCGTTGCTCCACAGATCGGCTAACATATCATTTAAACTTTCCAAATTAAAGAAAGACTCATCCAAATTGTACCATCTATTAACATCCCCCCCCCCCCCCCCACCCGAATGAGGCTAACCAAACCAGGTGTCTTTAAATCAACAAATTAACTCTTTAATTAGAAGAACTAAATTCTTAAACACCATGAAGATACAAACAACACTTAAAATAGAAAAAATTAGAGTCCTTGCAATTTTACAGTCCAATGTTGCTTGAAGTCCTCCCAGAATGTTGCTTTCCTTCTCCAGCGAATTTCAACAATTAACAACTTGCAAACACTTTCAATGGAATCAATCTGACTTTAGAGTTTTTGAGGGATAAAAAATTCTCACAGTCTAACTCCCCTTCCTTCAGTTTAAATTTCCAGAGATCTCTGTTTTGGCTTGATTTTTTTTTAGAATTTTGAGAGAGATAATAATTAAACAGACTAAAATCCTCTTCCTTCAGTTTAAATGGTTAAGAGCTCTTTCTTCAGGTGCCAACACCAGCTGTGTCTGTATGTCTCTGTGTCTGTGTGTTCTGTTAGAACAAACTGTCTTCAACTAAAAGCCAGTTCAAAACTGAATTGTAACAAATGTATCGCATGAGGCTCACTCGCAGTGGCTGTTTCCATGGCATCAAGAATGCACCCTTTGAGTCGCAGATTCCAAATGGCTATTTTTAAGGCAACGAAAATGCACCTTCCTATAACTCCTGAGGCTTGCTGGCTCTTAAAGCAATACTGATCCCTTGCAAGCCTTAAAGGCAAACTGCATATTCCCGATAAAAACTACAGGACCATGATAGCGCGCGCGCACACACACACACATAATACACTCATATAATTTGCAAGGGCATAGGAGAAGAAAATGTTTTTCCTGAATGTTGTAAATGACATTGGGCGATACTCAGGATAATTTGTTATTGAGGTTAGATATTTATTAAAGGGGATCAGTGGGAATGTAATAGGTAGGCTCTTAAGATAGGAAGAATAACTTCATAGAAAGTAGCACCAGGAATTACACTTCAGGCATTCAAATTTTCTTGTCGCAGCCACAAGCAGGGAAAGAGGTGAAAGGTAAAAAAGAGCAGAGACTGAAAGAATAAATTAATATCTACAACTTGGAAGCAGCTGTTGGAATGAAGATGCAGTAGGGATCTAAGAGCAGAACCTGAAGCCTGTAGGTGAAACAAACTTGGAGATGGAGCGCCACAGTGGGGTAGGATGTGTGGAATTGGATGCACAGCAGGGAACCCACTGTGGACTGAGATGATAAAAATATGAAGCAGATAAAAGATGAAAGCAGTCTATCATATACTGCTGAGAACAGTAAATAAACACAATTTTTTTTAAAACCTGATCTCTAGTCCAGCAGGAAGGCTGAAATGTTATTATAACTGTGCTGGGTGATGTATTGAATCACTGCAGGCTTTAAAGCTCTACCTGGTGGTACAGCTGAATCTGATGGCATGACAGGGACCTGTGACACTGCTCAATTTACTATGGGAAATCGTTTTAAAGCAGCACCTACAGGCATGACAAAGAGATGATGACAGCCAACTGAAACCCCACAGGAAATATTTATCTATCTTTAAAATACAGCATGAGACTCACATCAATTTTCAGATATTACTATTTGACCTCCAGGGGTGTTAAATATGGGGAGTCCAGACCAAGTGAAATCATCAGGTGTAGTGGGGTTAAAGTCAGGAGATAAGTGGACCAGGACACACAGACATAATTCAGTTCCCAATTTAAAGTTGTCCTTATTTTTATATTGTACTTTGATTTTTCAGGATGATTTACAGCTGCACAGCAAAACTTTATAGCAATTTAGGAAGCAGAGTTGGCTGCAGCACAGGAAATTCTCTGCAGTAACAGCTGTGAAACTAGAAGTGTTAAATCGCCAACACGAATGTAATTAAAGCTTGACAAGTCTACATAGACAGGTTTCATTACAAGTGTGGAGAGAGAACACAATAGAAACTATAAAGAAACACAGAAAAATACAAATAAACAAAGACAAAACATGTGAGTTGAAAATGAGGATTAAATACCTAAATGCATTTTATAATCTACTATATCTTATTACAAATCTTATATTTGCACACCATGCCCTTTAACTGTGCTTCACCTGAAGACACTTGATTTTAACACCTCAAGCAATGCCACAACTGATAGTGATGGATGTATTAAATAAAAAGACAGATAGATGCAGAGAGACAGATAGGTAAAGAGAGAGCTAAGTAGGTAAATAGTGTTACAGCGAGTTAGTAATCCTTATAGTAACAGTAATGCCTGCTATTCTTACTTTCTCCACAGGTTGACACTGTATCAAAAAAATTACAAGGCAGCCTGTTATTTTTACTTCCTCCAGAAATTTAGTCAAAGGACAAAATCAACAAGGTAATAATCTCATTGAGGGTTTGGGAACAAAGAGATAGTGGGCAAGGTTTGTAAACTGTTACTAACAACAAAAGCTAAGCTTAAAGCAAAGCTTGATCTGCTCATAAAAATCATCTGAAGCCCAAGGAAGAATTATGCTGGTATCATCATTATTTTGATAATATATGCTGTCAAGTCCATGGACATGGCTATATCCCAACCTTGTGCAAGCAGCCAATCTCAGCATCATTGCTGCATATAAAAAGATTAATAATTGTAATCTAATTGCTGCATACATTCAGATTGATGGTTTGTTACCAGCAAACAATACTTGGATTATATAGTACAAAATGATCAACATCTATTACCTAAAGCATGCTTGAAGCTTCCAGCCACAAATGCATTGTGTCCATTAAGTACACAGAGGGCATGGTTGTCTGGGTGTTTCAGCATTAGGCGCAGGCAAAAACGATGGTGCCTCAGGTCTTGAGAGTGCATGGTAACTTGGTTAAAGATATTCCACAGCTGAGGTCTGTTCACGTTTTCCATCACCATGACCCTTGAAAGAACAGGAAAAAAATCATAACAATTCTTCAGCAAACATACAAAAAATTATTTCTTAAACAATAAACACTTTGTGAAAGTTTTTCTTTAAACAGATTAAGCATTTTTCAACTCAAATCATCAATTGTATTGCAGAGGGTGGACTCGGACTGAAAAAATTAAGACCAAGAATAAAGACTCAAAGAGCATAATTGCAATGAGTACTGTTACAAAGACTTTACCTATAGCTCTTTATTAATTTAAATCACCTAATGTCGGTTTGTGAGGTTTGATAGTTATCAACTTAACTCCTTTTACGAACACCACTCTTAGAACAGTTAATGTTCCTTACAATGTGTTGCTGTAATGCACTAAAGGAGCCAAACAAATTTTGGCCATTGATAGGTGTATGCATTTGAGCTGGTGCAACATTTGAACAGTAGTTTGCAATCACTGTGGAGGCCCACAACTGCACTAGACTCAGTACCATTCTAGGCTCCCTCCAATTACCTCTCCAAGTTCAAATTCCAGTTTTCACGAAAGTTGGAAGTTAGTGAGGCAACTGCCAGTAACTGCTTTATTTGAAACAAAATAACTGACAAACATCAAGCTTGTACTATGTAAAAGTCATCATTATTACAAGTTATTTCCTTGGAAAGAACTACAATAACAGTGGCTGGACTTTAGCTTGTCAATTTGCTTGCATTATTTGGTCATAAATGGGGAAAGAAATTCAGGTGAAATGAAAAAAGCTTGGATTATTTTAGTTTTTCAAAGTTTAAGGAAAATTCCACTTGCACTCTAGACAATCTGACGTTTTATTTGTAGCAGATACGTTGCCAATTAACAGACAAGTGGTTTAAAGCAGAAACAGAGAGCATGGTCAAATTGACAAAGGCCTTTCAATTGCTTTTTTAAAACCATTCTAATGATTTCAGATGCTCTAGATTGCTAGGTTAGGAACAGGGACAAATTGCAATCAAATGATATATTTACTGTAGGCTGCAGGACAGAGGTGCTTGCTATCCTACATGTGCACAGGATGCACATTCAGGTATGTTCAGAATGGACAGCTGGTCCAAATTGAAAACACATCAATTCTGGCGACAACTACGAGCATTTACACAACATGTTTAATGTAATAAAACATCCAAGCATGCTTAACAAGAGTGTTATCAATGGAAACATTTTTGATACGAGCCACAGAAGGAGAAATCAGGACAGATGATCACAAGCTTGGTCAAAGAGGTAAGTTTTAAGCAGCATCTTAAAAGGGAGAGATGGAGGGAGGTGGAGAGGTTTAGGGAGGGAATTCCAGAACTTAGGTCCAAGGCAGCTGAAAGCACAGTATGTGGAGTAATTAAAATCAGGTTGTGCAAGAGGCCAGAATTGGAGGGGTCCAAAGATCTCAAAGGCTTGTAGGGCTGGAGCAGATTACAGAGAAAGGGAGTGGTGAGGCCATTGACAGATTTGAAAACAAGCATGAGGATTTTAAAACGGAGGTATTGAGAGACCAGGAGCCAATGTCGAAGTTTAGTATTGCTTTTCTACTTTAATTTTTCTTCAGAGTTAGACATTCAGTGGGCTGATTCAGAACCCTGTTATTCTCTTGACAAAAAACCTTGGAATTTTGAATATTGGGCAAAGGCAAGTTTTACTTGTTCATATATTGAAGCATTTGACATTGGCTATATTTTTTTTTTAAACACTGTTATGACCGAGGCAGGAGGAGTGCAGTGCCTTTCTCTAGTTCCAGTTCTCCATAGGTCACGACATATATTTATATGTGTACCAGTTACTCATACGGCCAATTATATACTCTATTTTTATTTCAGAATAAAATCCATCAACCAGGTTTCTTTAACAAACAACAGAAGTATTAATTTATTATTAAACAAGACTTAGTCAATAAAGATGCAAAGCTTTAACAGTTTGAAATATTACAGTAAATATTTATACTCCCTTCTAAATACCACCCCCCACCCCCCCACAACGTGCACGCACGCACACACGTACACATCAGTTAAGGGAAAAATAAAGATGCTTTGGCCAAAGTACTTGTTAATTTTTGAAGAAAATGGATAAATTATGTTATGTTCCAGATGGCATACAGTCTGGTGTCTGAGTACACATAGCTGGGTCACTGGGATCTTTTCAGAGGCAGTTTGTTCAGGAGATAGCGAAAGGAAGTTTTCCAGAAGCTTCTCAGGAGAAATGCGGCATCAGGGGTTTTAGCTATCACACATTGTATTTTTTAAAACCCTCTGACCACCATAAACTGAGGAATGTGTCTTCTCTGTAAACATCTCCAATAGCCAGCAAGGCTTCTGATGTTTATTTAGCATTTCTTGACTCTTCCAGTAATTGTGTTTTTAAAAAAACAAAGCGTCCTTTCAATGATCCTTTTAAAAAAAACACATCTATGGAATCCCTTCAGTCTCAATTTTTTTTTTATTCATTCATGGGATATGGGTGTCACTGGCAAGGCCAACATTTATTGTCCATCCATAACTGCCCTTGAGAAGGTGGTGGTAAGCTGCCTTCTTGAACCACTGCAGTCCATGTGAGGTAAGTACACCCACAGTGCTGTTAGGAAGGGAGTTCCGGGACTTTGACCCAGTGACAGTGAAGGAATGGTGATATAGTTCCAAGTCAGGATGGTGTGTGGCTTGGAGGGGAACTTGTAGGTGGTGGTGTTCCCATGCTTTTGCTGCCCTTGTCCTTCGAGTTGGTAGAGGGCGCGGGTTTGGAAGGTGCTGTCTAAGGAGCCTTGGTGCATTGCTGCAGTGCATCTTGTAGATGGTACACACTGCTGCCACTGTGCTTTGGTGGTGGAGAGAGTGAATGTTTGTGGATGGGGTGCCAATCAAGCAGGCTGGTTTTCTTGGATGGTGTCGAGCTTCTTGAGTGTTGTTGGAGCTGCACCCATCCAGGCAAGTGGAGAGTATTCCATCATACTCCTGACTTGTACCTTGTAGATGGTGGATAGGCTATGGGGAGTCAGGTGGTGAGTTACTTGCTGCAGGATTCCTAGCATTTGACCTACTCTTGTAGCCACGGTATTTATATGGCTACTCCAGTTCAGTTCCTGGTCAATGGTAACTCCTAGGATGTTGATAGTGGGGGATTCAGTGATCGTAATGCCATTGAATGTCGAGGGGAGATGGTTAGATTCTCTAATGTTGGAGATGATCATTGCCTGGCACTTGTGTGGCACAAATGTTACTTGCCACTTATCAGCCCAAGCCTGGATATTGTCCAGGTCTTGCTGCATTTCTACATGAACTGCTTCAGTATCTGAAGAGTCGTGAATAGTGCTGAATATTGTTCAATCGTCAGCGAACATCCCCTCTTCTGACCTTATGATTGAAGGAAGATCATTGATAAAGCTGCTGAAGATGGTTGGGCCTAGGCCACTACCCTGAGGAACTCCTGCAGTGATGTCCTGGAGCTGAGATGATTGACCTCCAACAACCACAAACATCTTCCTCAAATGAATCCATCTCCACAATTCTAATCACGAGTCCTCAAAAAATATTTTAAAAATGGAAGCACTTTCAAAACAACACAAAAATAGCAAATGCTGTGGCAATTTGTTCCCGCATTGTTTAATAATTCAAGAGGTTGTGACATTAAGGTACACAGATATCATGTCACTGCAAACAGCACAGATAAACAACAAACTACCCAGACTTGAAAAGGCACATCCTCTCTTATGAAAGCTGTGCAAGTCAGCCCTCTAGTGGATATAATGGATTCTTTTGTCTCTATTTATTTCAACAGCATTCACTTCATTAACAAAGCTTCAGCCTCATTCATTCAGTCAAGTCACAACATGCAATGCCTCGGATGTGGAGGAAGAGAAAGAAGATGGAACAGAAATGAGACACAGCCAACAAGGTCACACATTGAAACATGCATAATTTACGGGGGCAGAAAGAGGTCATTTGGGTCATCGTGTCTGTGCTGGCTGAAAAAGAGCTATCCAGCCTAATCCCACTTTCCAGCTCTTGGTCCACAGCCCTGTAGGTTATGGTACTTTGAGTGCGTATCCAAGTATTTTTTAAATGCAATGAGGTTTTCTGCCTCTACCATCCTTTCAGACAGTGAAATGATTTCTCAACTCCCCTCTAATCCTTCTACAATTACTTTAGATCTATGCCCCCTGGTTATTGACCTCTCTGCTAAGGGAAACAGGTCCTTCTTATACACACTCAATTTTATACACCTCAATTATCTATCCCCTTAGTCGCCTCTGTTCCAAAGAAAACCTCAGACTATCCAATCTTTCCACATGGCTAAAGTTTTCCAGTCCTGGCAAAATCCTCATAAATTTCCTCTGTACCCTCTCCAGTATGATTGCATCCTTCTTGTAATGCGGTGACCAGAACTGTACGCAGTACTCTAGCTGTGGCTTAACGAGTGTTTTATACAGTTCTAGAATAACGTCCCTGCTCTAGTATTCTATGCCTTGGCTAATAAAGTAAAGTATCCCCTATGCCTTCTTAACAGCCTTATCTACCTATCCTGCTACCTTCAGGGATCTGTGGACATGCATTCCAAGGTCCCTCTCCAAGGACACTTCTCAGTGTCTAACCAGTGTTGTGTATTCCCTTGCCTTATTTGCCCTCACACCTCTCCGGATTGAATTCCATTTGCCACTTTTCTGCCCATCTGCAGTCTATAGCTTTCTTCTTCACTATTAACCACACAAAAAATTTTGTATCATCTGCAAACCTCTTCTTCATGCCCCTTACAATTAGGTCTAAATCACTAATATATACCAGAAAAAGCAAGGGACCTAGTATGGAGCCCTACAGAACCCCACTGGAAACAGCCTTCTCGTCACAAAATTACCTGACCATTGCCCTTTGCTTTCTGCACTGAGCCAATTTTGGATTCAACTTGCCACTTTCCCTTGAATCCCATAGGCTTTTACTTTTCTGACCAGTTTGCCACATGGTAGCTCATCAAAAGCCTTGCTAAATGTAGACAACATCAAATGCATTACCATCATTGGCCTTCCTTGTTACCTCCTCAAAATATTCAATCAAATTAGTTAGACATAACCTTCCCTTAACAAATCCACGCTGACTGTCCATTTGTGCCTTTCAAATGACAATTTATACTGTCCCTCAGAATTTTTTCCAATAATTTGCCGAGTTAGGCTGACAGGCCTGTAATTACTTGGTCTATCCCTTCCTCCCTTTTTAAATAACAGTACAATATTAGCAGTCCTCCAATTAGCAGCCATGCCTGCAGCCAGAGAGGATTGGAAAATGATGGTCAGAGCTTCTACCAGTTACTCCTTGCTTCTCGTAGCAACCTGGGACACAATTCATCCAGGCCTGGTGATTTATCTACTTTCAACGACGCTAAACCCTCTAATATTTTCTTTCTCACTACATTTATCCCATCCAGTATTTCACGCTGCTCTTTCTTAACTACAATGCATCACCCCCTCTTTGTGAAGACAGACACAGAGTATTCATTAAGAACACACATCTACTGCCTCCCCACAAATGTTCCCTTTTTGGTCCCCAATAGACCCTACTATTTCTTAGTTATATTCTTCTATGTATTTATAAAACATCCTTGGCTTTTCCTAGATTGTACTTGCCAATATTTTTTAAATATTTGCTCTCCTAATTTCCTTTTTAATTTTACCCCTGCACTTCTTATACTCCTTTCGGTTTTCTGGAGTATTGCACTCTTGGTATCTGACATAAGTTTTCCTTTTTTTGTCTTATCCCACCATGTAGGCTCTGCCCCATCTTGGGGTTGTGGTGGGGGGGGGTGGGGGGATGGAAAGAGGTGGGATTTGGGAGATCCACCCTTTTTCTTTCTCGGAACATATTTGTTCTGAAACCTCTTTATCTCCTTTTGAATATCTCCCATTGCTCTGACACTTATTTACCTTCAAGTAGCTGTTTCTCATCTTAACTCAGTAAAATTGGCCTTTCCCTCATTAAAATCTTTTACCCTTAGTCCATCTTTGTCCTTTTCCATTACTATGCTAAATCCAACTGAGCTATGATGAGCAGACGTGGCAGATGAAATTTAATGTGAAGAAATGTGAAGTGACACATTTTGGTAAAAAGAATGAGGAAAGGCAATATAAAATAAAGGATACAATTCTAAAGGGGGAGCAGGAGCAGAGGGACTGTGCACAAATCGTTGAAGGTGGCAGGACAGATTGAAAAAGGCATTAATAAGGTAAACAGGATCCTGGGCTTTATAAGTAGAGGCATAGAATACAAAAGCAAAGAAGTTATGGTGAACCTTTATAAAACCCCGGTTCATCCTCAGCTGGAGTATTGTGTCCAATTCCACTTCAGGAAGGATGTGAAGGCATTGGAGCGAGTGCAGAAAGGATTTACAAGAATGGTTTTAGGGATGAGACGGGCCGAACCATTCTACGATTCTATTCTATGATCACTACCACCAAAATGCTCTCCCACTGATACCCCTTCCACCTGCACAGCTTTATTCCCTAAAACTTCTTCTCAAGGGCAATTAGGGATGGGCAACAAATGCTGACCTTGCCTGCGATGCTCACATTGCATAAAAGAATAAGAAAAAAACTAAGCCCAGAATTGCCCCTTCTCTTGTTGAGCTTGTTACATATTGGATAAAAAAAGTCCTCCAAAAAGCATTTTATGAATTCTGTGCCCTCTATTTCTTTGATCCCGATCAATATTAGAGTGGTTGAAATCCCCTGCTGTTACTGCCCTTATTGTTTTTGCACTTCTCAGCAATTTGCCTACATATTTGCTCTTCTATCTCCCTCTGATCGTTTGGGGACCGTAGTATATTCCCAATAGTGAATGTCCCTTTTTTGTTCCTCAGTTCAACCCATATGGCCTCAACTGAAGATCCTTCCAGCAGATCATCCCTTCTCACAGCTGTGATTGTTTCGTTAACCAATATTGCAAACCCCCTCCCTTTTATCCCCCTCTCTATCCCATCTGGAAACTCTGTAACCAGAAATGTTGAGCTACTATTCCTGCCCTCTTTAAGCCATGAGTCAATAATAACTATGATATCATACTTCCAAGTGTCTATCTGGGCCCTCAGCTCATCACCTTATTCACCAGATTCCTTGCATTGAAGTGCATACTATTGATCACTGAACAACTCTGTTGATTTCTATTTTCTAGCTTGTTTCCTCTGTCTTCCATACTCGCTTACTGTTAAGAACGCTGGACTTTGTAGCATAATTATGTTTTAAAAACTGAGATGTTTAATGTAGTTTAAGATGGAGTCAGAGAAGTCAGGTGACCTCACATCAACTCTGCTTAAAGACAAGACAGGAATCTTGGTTACCAGGACAACGAAGAACCCAGATCAAAGACCTTTTTGAAAAGCAGAGATTGCAGGGGTATAATATCTGAAGAACAATGGGTTTCACCCTCCCAGACTTTCAGATCATAAATAAGCAGACAGTGGTTCTGAAAATGTAAATATGAGTGGCAGCTGCTAACATCTGGAAATAACGGAAAGCCCGGGTGGCTCTGCTTGTAGCCAGACTTGCGGACTTTGCGTGTTGGAAAAGGTAATTGGCTATTGAATTTTGATTACGGATAAATTCAACAGATTTTCAGATGGCAAGAAGGCTGTAAGGAACACTGGAAGACCAGTGGTGTCAGCCTCAGAGAGGAGAGAGAGGGAACACCTGCTCTCAGAAGACTGATACAGCGAAAGGCTGCGAAGACTTGAACTTGTTTTGAAAGTCAAGAAGTAAAAGACAAACAGGATCACCAGAGATTGTCTTATTCATGGAAATCCAGGTCGAAAGTGCTCAAAAGAAGTGAGCAAAGAGGGCACTGACTTTGAGAAAGGTCTGGGAGATCTAACATTGCAGCTGGGAGGAGTTTGGGACTTTTAGCTGCAAAGAGTTCGCCATCAAGGAGGACGGTATAACGTATAGGTGTGGTGTGAGGTTTTCAAGTTTTTTTATTAAGTGAAGAAAACACCTTTCTCTGTAATTTGAGGTATCAGCTACTTGCAAAGTACTATTTAGTTAATGGGGATTACTTTTTAGCTTATTTGTTATAATAAAAGTCTTTAAAATGTGAAATCTTATCATGTAATCCTTTAAATTGGTGTGGGGGTTCATATCTCGTGTTTTAACGTTTACGGTCTCACTGAGGTCATAACATTTACTAATTTTCTGCCTTCCATTTCCAGCTTTGCTTCTCTCCCTTCTGAATTGACTCCCATTCCCCGCCAAGCTAGTTTAAACCCTCCCCAGCTGCACTAGCAAATCTCCCCACCACGGGTTATTGAGGTGCAACCTGTCCAGCTTGTACAGATCTCAGTCCCCAGAGCCGGTCCAAATGCCGCAGGAATCTAAAGCCCTTTATCCTCCACCATCTCTCCAGCCGTGCTTTCATCTGCACTATCCTATTTCTGTACTCACCAGCACATGGCACCAAGAGAAATCTGGAGATTACTACCTTTGAGGTAGTAATTTCTTGCCTAGCTCCCTAAAATCTGCCTGCAGGACCTCATCCCTCTTTCTACCCGTCATTGGTACCAATATGGATCACGACCTCTGGTTGTTCACCCTCACCCCTCAGAATGTTCTACAGCTGCTCAGCGACATCCTTGATCCTTGCATAAGGGAGGTAGCACACCACCCTGAAGTCACATCTGGGGCCAAAGAAACACCTGTCTTTTCCCTAACTATTGAACCCCTATCACTATTGCTTTTCTGGCCATCCTCCTACCCCCTGCATAGCTGAGCCACCCATGGTGCTGTGGCCCTGGCTCTGACTGTATTCCCCAGAGGAACCATCACCCTCAGCAGTGTTATGCTGCTTAGAGATGAAGATGCACTAAGGGGACTCCTGCACTGGTCCTCCTTGTCTGTCTGGCCGTCACCCATTCCCTCTCTGCCTGCACACTTTTAAGCTGCAGGGTCACCGCTTCCTAGAACATGCTATCCACGTAGCTCTCAGGCTCGCGGATATACTGTAGTGACACCAGTTACTGCTCAAGCTTTGAAAACCGGAGTTTGAGCTCCTCCAGCTGACGACACTTCCTGAACATGCAGTTGTCCAAGATACGAGAAGTGTCCTGGAGTTCCCACATGGCATAGGGTGTGCATTCAACAGGACTGAGACACTCTGCCATACCTCTATTTATTAGAAAAACAGCTAAACTTACCAGAAATGAACTTAACACTTGCCCCTGACCTAGACAAAACTAAGCATTCACCAGCTATTCACCAATCATCTTGTTCTCCCTTACCTCCAGGCTCTCCAAATGAAGACTCAAGAATAGTAATATACTTCCTGTAGGCCACTCATAGAGGTGCATTAATGGAAACTACAGGCAAATACCTTGCATTACCAGACTCCAAAATCAATGTTACTTAGTTTAGAGATTCACTATGATGTTAAAGACTAGCATATACATAGTGCTTCTCACAACTACCAGACATCTCAGAGCACTTTACAGCCAATGAAGTACTTTTGAAGTGTAGTCACCTTTGTAATGTAGGAAACACAGCAGCCAATTTGAGTACAGCAAGCTCCCACAAACGGCTATGTGATAATGACCAGATAATTTGTTTTTGTGATGTTGATTGAGGGGTAAATATTGGCAGGACACCTGGGATAACTCCCCTGCTCTTCTTTGAATTAGTGCTGTGTAATCTTTTATATCCACCTGAGATGACAGGGCCTCGGCTTAACATCTCATCCACCTCCAACAGTGCAGCACTCCTTCAGTATTGTACTGCTGTGTCAGCCTTGATTTTTGTGCTCAAGTCCTGGAGTGGAACTTGGACCCAGAACCTACTGACTCAGAGGAAAGAATGCTCTCTACTGAGCCATGGCTGACACATATTGAACTACAGCTGATCCGTATTTAATGTAAATAAAGTACTTTTCCCGACATTACAATTCACCGGATTTTGTCGGTAAGAATGGATTGATCTGAAGTACCTGATGTAATTATATGCTTTTCTGAAGTTGTTATCCAGAACAGCAGCTGACAGGCCAAAGTATTCCAACTCTTTCCGTTTCTGTCTATCATCATAAAATGAGTAATACTCCAAGGAAGAATCAACCAAGAGTTCAGCTTCTTTGAAACGTTTGAGGTCACACAAGGTGTAAATGGCTTTTAGCAATAAATTCCACCAGTCATCTTTATTCAGTACACTAGTTTTTCCTGGTTTAAAAAAGATACAGAAGTGTTTAAATTACCTGTTCACAACTGGAAAAAGGAGTATTTACAATTTATAAAAGCAAAACACTGCAGATGCTGGAAATCTGAAATGCAAACAAGAAATTGCTGGAAATATTCAGCAGGTCTGGCAGCATCTGTGGAGAGAGAAGCAGAGTTAACGTTTCAGGTCAGTGACCTTTCATCAGAACTATTTACAATTTATAATGCGCAGTACTTAAATGAAATCAAAATCATGTAGCAATATAAGCAAATTATACAATGTCCATTAAAAAGGCATCATTTAAAGGGGAAGGAAAGTGTACGGGTACTGTTGTTCAAAGCACTCCCCTTTTTTGTGGAACAAAATAATGCCCTTACGATGAGGTTTGATATTTTAAAATATTTCGATTTCATTTACTCCAGTGGGATCTCACATTCTACTAGGCCAATGGAGTATCATCAATTTCAGGGAACTATGCCATGCATCCTGAAGTGACTATTAAAACAATATAAGGGGCACTTTGAAAACAGAGCAAGGGATGCAAATGTCAATTTTGCTGCTGCCACAAACACATTCCAGTAAGCTTTCCTTCCTTCCTAGGCCACTCCCCATGAGTCCCGGAAAAGCACCACCGAAAGCAGCTTTTAGAAGGCCAGTATGCATACTCTTTAACCAGGCCTAGATCACTGTGAAGATAGCCAATCCAAAAACTACACCACAGGCCGGAGATTTCTGTGAACTTTTATTCGGTCAGCTAAGCATCTGACACCCGTCACCTATGCTTCAGAGTTTCCAACAATGTATTTAAGCACAATTTACGTTGTGTGATCTGGAGTGTACTCTCCTTCCCCATAGGAACACCCCCGAACCTAACTTAGCTTTAGGTTGAGATGAGAACATGGATACACAGGTTGACTGGCAACCTTCCTACTGCTTGTCCACTTAGGACAACTTCAACAACTAGGGAATTGGCTTGCAAGGTATTTGATGTCAATCGGAAGAATTCAAGCTGCTAATGACAAACCTACCTCTCCATGTCCCATCAATAAGACAGGTTGGCTGGCCAATCAGTGAAGGTGCCCTGGAATATTCCAGACTTACTAGCTTAGATACTGAATTACCCACACAGGCTCACCTGTGTTCCAATTTATATCACGAGACAGGTCACCTTGGAGCCAATACAACCCCAGACAAACCCCACTTACTTTCCCAAAATCATCTGTTGAAATTCAGTGTTTAGTGAACTGCAACAAATAAAGTAGATAAATGTCTAATTGATCCAAAAATATATACAGCCTTTGCTCTCTCCAACATTTAACTAATTTCTGCAGTGAAATGGCAAATGAATAACGATCAGATTCAGGTTCATTGCATTTTTAAATGCAATTTGAATGTAAGTCGCTTTCTTTAGGTTTCACCATTTAATCAGCAATTGTACTTCTAAATGCTGTAACTAACGTATTTGAGTTGAGGATATAAATCCTACCTGACTCCCACAAAAAGCTCCACACCCCAACTCACGATTCCATTCCCTAGCTTACTATGATGGATAACCTTGGTATCTTGTTGGACCTTGAACTGAGCTTCAAATCCGACATCCTATTCCCAACATTTCTGTAACATTGCTCACCACCACCCTTACATCACTCAGAGTGTTGCTGAGAAGCTTCTTCACGTCTTTATCAAGCTCAATTACTCCAATGGTCTCATCACCAACTTCCCAATTTTGGTTCTTCATAAACTCTGTTGCCTACAACCTGCTTCTTGATCAACCATATCCTTCCCCACCTCCATTAGTGCTATGTTCTACAAAACATCATTATTTACAAATCTATCCACAACCTACCTTGCTGCCCTGCACCTCTGCAAACTCCTTCAGGCCTGTGCCAGCATGTGCGCTCTGCTCTTCCAACTGACATCCTCTGCACCCTCAGTCCACCTTAGCAGAACTTTCAGCTGCCCTGCCCTCACACATTAGCTCTCTGCCTCTGTCTACTTATTTCTCTCTTCTTGAAATGTTTCCTCAAAATCTCTCTCCTTGATTATACCTTCAATGGGTTTTTGCTAAGTTTACAAAAATAAATAATCTTCCCCTTCTTCTGCCTGAGGCAGTTGATAGATTGGTCACTGTGAACAAATGGAACACAAGACACAGAATTAGAGAGGCTGCGTTTTCTTACATTAATTCTATGCACAGTAATGATTTCACCAAGGGCCTTTGTAATTTTCAGGGTATCTAAAAATATCAGAAAGGCTCTTGGTAAAATCTGTCATCACGGTGGGCAGCTGCTTGATTCCTCAAGGAGGATTACACTCAATGAGTGTCAAATAATATCCTGGTTGGAGTATGTAAAAAGGATGGTGGCAGACATAAATGATCAGAGTTACTTGAAATGCACTTTACTTAGAACAATCCCCATAGGATCCTGCATCAATTCCTGATTCATGGCACTTAAGTAAGCAGAGTTCAGATAGTTTGACAGTTTCCATGGAACACAAGTTCAAAACACAGTAATGAAATTACTATCCATCAACTTAACTGGCATAATTAGCATAGAGCTCTGAAAGTTAGACTACACAGAACGGAAATGCCATGTGGAGGATTGTACAGAGCAGAGTACTGCCATGGTCAAACACATACAGATGTAGAGTTGCTCTCTTTGTATAACCTAATGACACATACTGCTGATTATATCAGATTAGCGATGGATCTCATTGTAGAATGGCACCAGACCAGTTTATCTGGGATGAGTGGTTTTAAGTCAAAACACTACATGGCTACAAGTTTAATTCCTTACCTTTAACATCCAAATATGCAGCTTCCTGATCATCAATGTCACTAACTTTATCTCTCGAGTCCTTTACCAGATACAGGTGTTTTTCCCCATTTTTGGACCTTGAAACCAATGAAACTTGAGCTCTGCTCATTGCGACCTACAATATAAATTAATTTCATTTCCTCTTCATTTAGGCACAAATTTTTCTGTAGATCATTTTTATTTGCAAAAAAAATTCAATGACAAGGTAATGTTGTTTCTACTCCAAAAAATCCTCCTTAAAGAGGGAATCTTGCTAATCTAAACAAAAAGTTATGAATTATTGGTACTTTTTTTTCCAGCAGTTTTGGCTGTTTTCCCTCACTCTAAAACAGTGACTGATAATGACAAAGAAGAGCAACAATTAGAGGCATCATTGTACCTTGCAGTGTATGGGAGCCAAGCTGAACAGTTATCATTCCTTTTCAATGCAAGATGCCTTAGCAATTGTGTCATTTCAACTCTGCATATTAATGTTATCCTTAATGTCAGACATTATCAGCATTTGGTATTCAAGTCTGTTGATTTACTGCACAATTACGCAGGATTACGCCACAAATGTCCCCTTCTAGAAATGCAATGTTGAGAATATTCGTCATGAAAATTTCAGTCAGTTGTTTTTATCCAGGACAGTTAATTAGGAAATGTTTGCTAGTTTTACTACTTCAACTTGTAATCTTCCAATTTGCAATTAAATGTGAAAAAAATTAAACTAGTCAGTCAACCCAGGCCTCCACTTCCGAGCAGTCAATCAAAGGTCTAGAAACAGGTCTCCAATTCTTCTCCACAATGAGAAAGGAATACTGCAGGATAGAACATTTTATTAAATATAAAATATTTACTATGTAAAAGGGAACTTGATGTAACTTTGTTTTGCTTTGCCTTCACTTCCTTCTCTGCCAATTTTGTCCCTTTCCCTTTTGAAGATCTTGACACTTTAAAGGTTCAGTGTTCTGCAAGTGCCCTGCAATATCTCACCCAGACATTATTCATGTGACAGCAAATGTCAGCAACCACGAGGAAAATCACAGCTAGGCCAGATATTTACACAAGTACACTTCCAATATCATTATTAAATCGTGATCACATACAGAAGCCCTGGTTAGAGTCATAGAGGTTGATTTTCCTTTCCCTAGCCCAGGGTGCTCATACTAACCGTAGTACCTCTACTGCTGCTTAAGTAAATTTCTGCTAACTCAGCACAGTGCAGGATTAATAATGGGACCATCCCTGTCTATATAGCTGACTCCCTCATTTAATTCGATCTTTACGAAGTCGCACCACACCTATGACAATGTGATATAGTTACATTATTGCACAGTGAACTATTTTAAGCAAAAACAAGATGATTTGTGTTTACTAGGAATTTTAGCAAGGTTTTGGCAGCAGATAATGATGCATACTAACATGAACCTGAATGAGAATTGGCAATATAACTTTTTATTGCTTCCATTTGATCAGATGTAGGTTCACATGCCACTTAATCTTTACTAGTGCCGATATGAAGGTTACGAGCTAGAGGAAACTAGACAGACAGATACAAACACACGGTTTTCAGTAAAGCCAACTATGCTCGATAACAGTTTTGTACACCTAACTAGCACAAAACTAATTTTCCATACAGTTCTAATAATGTAGCCTTTTGAACGTGTCCACAATTTTCCCAATGCTAACTATTACAGACTAGAACAGGTTTAATATTAAGAGGACTCATGAGCATGCATGCAAGTAAAAGAGGCTACTCTAGTATTGCCAGTTGTGTAAAAAGTTTCTCTTTGGTTTGCAAAGATTCTCTCATTGAGGACTTGTGAAACAAGAACTAAATTCCAACTCACCTTTAAAAGCATTGCTAGCATTGCAAGTAAAGCATCGACATAATCAGGCAACTTCTTTTGTGAATACAGTAAGGTAGAGCGATGGAGTAACAGCTTCAGTTCCTGAATGATATAAAAGACATTAGATAACCTGACAATTAAATGCATTAATGCGAAGAGAAAAAAAAGAATTCCTACCCAATTTCTCCAGTAGAATAAGATCTACGAATGATTTACTAACAATCTTTTATTCCATAGGTTATACTAAGCAATTGTTAAAAGTACTTTTCTTTTGTTCTTGTATGGGATATAGGTGTTACTGGCAAGGCCAGCATTTATTGCTCATCCCTATTACCCGTGAACTGAGTGGCTTGCTAGGCCATTTCAGTGGGCAATTAAGATTCAACCACATTGCTATGGGTCTGGAGTCACACGTAGGCCAGACCGGGTAAAGATGGCAGATTTCCTTGTCCTGTTCACCACTCCCAGCCATTTTGGAGGTGCTTTCACACTTTCTTCATGAGTATTATCAATGGCCAGAAAAAGCCATCATTTTCATAGGGCAGTGTCACGTTCTCTCTTTCCCCATCTTCTTTAGACGGGATATCTCAATCACAGATTGTATTTAATTTAGCAGCCCTACAAAACTGCAAATCTCACCAACCAAGGAACACCAATATTTTCAGGCAGACTTGACACAACCACCTTTTGGTTGCGAGTCATTTATTCAACAGCTTGATTAATAACTATTTTAATTAAAGCCATTGTTCAGCTATGCATACATTTCAAGTGGAAGTGAGGAGCAGTGAAGTTTATCTGATACCTTTAGAAACATTAGAAGCATTTGTGATAGGCTAATGGATGGAATATCAACTCTTCCATTGTGTGTTAGGCAGCAAGCCCCATTTAGAGTGCTGAATAGCCTCCTTCTGTGTTATGAATTTTCTATTTAGTGTGCTAAATAATGCTGATTTGGAATTTGTGCATGAACATACGAAATATAGTAAGGCTCAAAACATTTGCTGCTGTACAATCAAGCAAATTTCTACAGTGGCAAACCAAATATTCACTGCCATTTTAATATGGCTGCGTTTGCTGACAATGCAACCACTATGTGGCGCAGTATTGGCACACACACAAGTGCAGCCTCATCGACTGAAACGTCACAGTCTGCAACATCTCAAGCAGCTGCAGTAATAAAAATGGCACTGCTCACAAAATGTCACAAAAAACAAATTAAACCCAAACCCCCTCAATGGCTGCGTTCGTCGCCTCCATCCCACCCCTGGCAGCCATGGAGGGAGGAAGCGGTGAGGTGAGAAGAAAGTGCCCAAAGCGGGGTACAGTTGGGGGAGAATGAAGGCGGTGATTGCAGTCATTGTGGTGACGCTCAGACATCATTGCGCCTGGCGTCATTGCATGGTGACGTCAGTGCGCGCATGCGCAGATTCATACTGGCAAGTTGGCAAACATTCGGAAGCACTGATGCTCTGTGCATGCTCTGTGTCAGGAGACACTCCCTTTTAATATATTAGCAGTAAATTACTACTCTGCAAAATGCATTTGACATTGCATCTGCGCTGAAATACAGGTCTTGTAGCAGTAATTAACCAGATACTACATTTCGCACCTGTTGAGCTGCATTCGCATCATGTGTTAGTGTTTCCGGATCATGCATCGATTCCAGCGCCTCAAGAGCTTTCTCTGGTCGCCCCAGTTGCTGTTGTAAGGTCGATAGGGAAATACGTGCATCCAGGTGTAAAGGTGCCATTGCTACCACTTTAGCATAGCTCTCTGCTGCCAGCTCCATGTGTCCCAAGGCTTTCAAACACTCTGAGGTTTTGAAATGAAAATTAGAATTGAGCTTGGCATCTTTTCTTTTCTCAAAATTGTTCCCTATTCTCTTCATTTCCCTCCCCATTATAGTTTTCCAGATACCTTTACAATCAAGCAGAACACAAGCACAAATAAGGAAAACGTGTCAACTGACAGTTTAAGTACTACAAGTCACTATAACGACTTGCACAAGGCTAGCTTAACTACACATTACAGTGAATGTAAGCAGTGCACAGCACGAGAAATGGGTGTGTTGCCCAGCAGAAAAGTTAGATGATCTGCACTATTTTGCTGCCATAACTATTCTTTCCTTTTGAATATTTCCTTCAAATGTAAATAATTGACATTTTTCTCATTTTGTTTGAGATTGCTAGCAATGCTCAGAATCATTTTGAGGTAAACATGAGTAGTTTTCAAAATAGAGAAAGGCTTCCACTTATACATCATGGCTGGAATTTTTAGGCCCCCAAATGAGTGGACTGGTGGCAGGGAGGGGGGGGGGGTGGGGGGCATAAAATTGAGTGGGAGGCGGGAGGCCACCCCTTGACCCCCTCCCGCCACCGCTGCAATTTTACATGCGGTGGCAGCAATGAGAAATGGCCCGCCCGCCCCAGGCCAATCAAGACCCTTCAGTAGCCAATTAACTGGCACTAAAGGGCCTCCTCCCACCACGGCGGGTATTTTACCCCCAGCGGCCAGATGGCAAAAGCCTCAAGAACCCCACCTGCCTTCTTGTGGGCTGGGGGGGGGGGGGGGGGGTGGGGGGGCATGGTGCCCACCCGATCGCGCACCCTGTGCCCCACCAAGGGCCGCCCCTGAAGCCCCAACCGCCCCCAACGCACAACACTCTCCCCACCCTTCTAACCGATCCCCCTTGCCTTGCCAGGGCTTGGCCAATTGTCCCCGGCGAGGCCCTAAAAGCTTACGGGGCGGTTCGTTACCTCACTTGCGACGGCTGGGTGTAGTCCCAGCAGTGGCCATCGCTCCTGGGGCGCTGCTGGAACTAAGAGTTGATTGGCCAGCAGCTCCATTAGCAGAGACTTCCTGCCTCAAGGAGGTGTAAGTCCCACCCAAGAGCAATTAAGGGCCTGGGGAGCAATAAATCCTGGCCTGGCTCCCCAGGCCCGGCGAAGGAGGGCTTGCCATCGAATTTTCGGCCGGTGGGAGAGGCCTCCCACCCAACGAAAAATTCGGCCCATGTCTCAAACATCCCAGGACACTTCCCATAAAATAAACTATTTGGAAAGTGCAGTCAATGTCTTTATGAGGAAAGGTCGAGCAGGTTGAATCAAAAGTCACTGGAGTTTAGCAGAATGAGAGATGATCTTATTGGAGCACATATGATTCTGAGGGGGCTTGACAGGGTAGATGCTGAGAGGATGTTTCCCCTCATGGGGGAATCTAGAACTAGGAGGCACAGTTTCAAAACAAGGGATCTCCCTTTTAAGATGAAGATAAGGAGGAATTTCATCTCGCAGAGGATCGCTATTCTTTGGAATGCTGTTCCCCAGAGAGCAGTGGAGGGTGGGTCATTGAATTTACTCATGGCTGAGTTAGACAGATTTTTGATCTACAAGGGAGTAAAGGGTTACTGGCGGAAGAGGGGAGGGGCAGGCAGAAAAGTGGAGTTAAGGCCACAATCAGATTAGGCATGATTTTAGCAAATGGTGAAGCAGGTTTGAGGGGCTGAATGGCCGACTCGGCTCCTAATTCTTATGATGATAATTCTGCACCATAAACCCTTGTTGAAGCAAAATCCATAAATTCCTTTAAAAAGGAATTTGTTGAATAATATTAAAGGGTGTGGGTAACACTCGAGAGTGTGATTTTAGAACAGAAGGCTCATTTGGAACAAAACATCAATACAGACCTGAAGGGGTAAAAAAAACATTTTCTGTGCTGTTTGGAGGCCCAATTATCACTTACATTTTTTTCAAGATTAAAAATAAGTATAAAAGGGTTTACAATTAACCAGAACAAACTGTTTTCAATATTAAAAAATTCTGGTAGAACAGACCTCTGGACTCTCTATTAAGTGCACCACCAATTGGAAGGGCTATCGCAACTGCAAATTTTCTACCTTCAACCCTAATAGTTATGATTTTGCAGTCAATTGAGACTAGGCTGATATTCTCAATTTGTTATTTCAAAATATGTCAAACTTTTTTCTCCCAGTAATGATCACCTTCTGTTACTGGGAGAATAATTATTTTAAAATACAAAATAAACAGTGGCGCAGTGGTTAGCACCACAGCCTCACAGCTCCAGCGACCGGGTTCAGTTCTGGGTACTGCCTGTGTGGAGTTTGCAAGTTCTCCCTGTGACTGCATGGGTTTCCACCGGGTGCTCCGGTTTCCTCCCACAGCCAAAGCCTTGCAGGTTGATAGGTAAATTGGCCATTGTAAATTGCCCCTAGTATAGGTAGGAGAATGGAGTGGATGTGGTAGGGAATATGGGATTAATGTAGGATTAGTATAAATGGGTGGTTGTTGGTCGGCACAGACTTGGTGGGCCGTAGGGCCTGTTTCAGTGCTGTATGTCCAAATAAATAAAAAAAGTAGTTATCAATAAAATTGAGAAAAAAGTTTTTAGATGAGAAAAATTCAATACCCATGTTAACTGTAGATTGGAAAACACACCAGATAATAGGTCAAAATCAAACTCTGGGATGTGGGGCGCGGGGAGAACGCCCCCAAGCCTCCTAGAGAATAAATCTCATACCTTCATGTACATGAATGCTGAGTGTACCCATAGTTGCTTTAGTTACAAGTCTGTGTTGCAGCTCACTACCAGTGTGATCACTTGCTTTCAGGTCATAGGATTTTATTTGGTACTGTTGTTGAGTTACCTGTTTTTTTTAAGGTTGTGAGCTTTTCTGCAACTGTTGATCAGCTTTTGCTAGTTTACTAGGCTGGCATGTATGGTATAGGAAAATGCCTATTACTCACAACTATCCTAATATGAAAACTCACCACTACCTTCACTCCATAAGGTCTAGACAGCGGAATAAGTCCCTTCAAATGAGTACTGTAGAGCAGTTCCATAGCTACAAGGCAATGCTCCCTCTGCCACTCAAAATCCTACATCAAGGACATAAACCTAATGTTATCAAGGACCAAATATTTTCCACTAAAAATTAATGATGTATTTTAGGATCCCCATCAAAGTAGTCTGAACACATGTGGCACTTGCCACTTGTCGCATCTCAAGGACACCAAATAGGTTCTTACTGGTAAAAGGACAACCATGACTGAATCAATGGAATTTTCTAGGTGAAGTGACAGAGTATACGAATTGTCATGGTGCCTTTATTAAGAATGGATTAAAGTAGTTATAAATAAATTTCACTACCGCTGTTACTTTTTCCAGCTTCTGATCTGCCTGGCGTCTCCTGATTATTTGCCCCAGCTGTATAAAGTCCTTCACTGGTTAGCATAAAGGTCAACCAAACCATACTAGGACATTTGAGTTCACCAGAAACATGAGCTATACCTGCACACAGACATTGTGGGCTAACATTTTGGGTCCTGCCAGGGGTGGAACCAGAGGCAAGTGGAGGTCGAAAATACCAGCACTGGCCAACGTGCCGGTTTCTCAGCGCCGTCCCTGGCACTGACCAATTTCACCAGGGCAGGGGGAGGGCAGCCTTGAGATCCCACTCAATCCATTATGATGGCCAATTAAGATTGTTACAGAGTTCACTGAATGCTCATTAAGGGGCACATTGTGATTTTCACAGGGGCACACAGGCTGCATATGCTGTCTTGGGCAGAGGTGCTAAATGGAGGCAGACACCAGTGGGAACTCGGTTATGACCTCCTCAACATATTAGCTGGGCCCCATGAAATGTTGGTGACCGGTGCAGAGGGGGACTTGGCCATTGGAAGACAGGTGCTCATGGGCTCACTGAAAACTTCACACCACACATTCGTTACTCAGTCCATTTTGATGACAAAATCCTTTGTGATTAAAGGTCCCAAACTCTTCCCAGTTGTAATGGGTTGGATCTCCCAGACTATTTCAAAAATCAACGTTCTCTTTGCTTACTTCTCCGAGCTCTTCTGGCCTAGACGGCCGTGAATAAGATGATCCTGCTGGTCTTCTACTTCTGCGTAAACTTCAACTTTCAAAACGGGTTCAAGTTTCGCAGCCTTTTACTGTAGCAGGCTTCCGAGAGCAAGTGTCTCCTCTCTCTCTTGTGGCCACAACCACTGGTTTCTTCTCTTGCAGCCCGTTTGTCTGGACACAGCGGTCAATAGCTTATTGTATTGTTCCAAAAACACAGAGTCCAGGGGCTGAATTTTATGAGTGTGCCGCAAATCATGGCGGCGCGCTCTGATCTTGGCCCGCATGGATGCGCCACTAATCTCCCGCGATATTTCATGCGGGGGCTCACTTAAATGGAGGGGCGGAGCAGCCACCCCGATGACGTAGAAGGGGCAGCTGCCCCATCCCCGACAACAGCGTCCAGCGCCACCGCACAGGTGCCGGCTCCATTTTTAAAGGACTTCAAGCCCTTAGAAGAAAACTGAATTCTTAAAGTAATATGATGGTGCATTGTGTTAAAAAAAAATTAAATGAAAGCAGGAGCTCCTTTCCTATTCTCCCCCCAATGTTTGTTTTTGGGCCCATATCACCAAAATTAACTTTATTCCCAACCCGAATTTTCCCCCAACCCTCGTAACATTTGCCCTTCAACCCCTTCCCACCATCCCCACAGCCAACACGAAGTCTTTTCCCCGCTACCCCCCATCCCGTCCTGATAATTTCACTCCTCACTCCTCCCCACCAGTGTCATGCTGCAGAACTTCGGATGGAGTTCCAAAAGCAGGGGAGTTCTGGCCAATGGCCAGAATATCAGTGTAGAATGCCCTTCACTATCAGGTAAGTAATTATGCTTTAATTTTACAATTATTTGCATATGAAAATGTGGGCAAGCGACAGGAGGCTGCACCAAGGTCTCACCACCGCTGGTAAAATGCCTTCCTGTTGTCAGGTCATGGCAGGCCTCTCCCAGAAGAATTTTCCAGGCTCCCCTGCCACGACCCCTGAATGCTAATAAAATTCAGTCTCAGAAGTCTGGTTTCACAAAGCCACTTGGGCCTTTCCACTGCTCTTGGTGCCAACAGCTGCCTGGTACATTTGCATCTTCTGAATTACTGACTCCTTGTTTTACAACTTGAAAGTCTGAGAGTTCGAAACCCACTGCTCTTCAGGTGCTCGCTCTGCAGTCTCTGTTTTTCAGAAGAAAGTCTTTGATCTGTGCTCTCTGTTGTCCTGGTAAGCTTTCAGAGTGGAGGTGAGGTCACCTGACCTACTGGACTCCATCTTGAACTTTTAAAAGTCACAATTTTCAAAACATAATCATGTTACAAGATCCAGCATTCATAACACTGCCGCATATGGCTCTCCATGAGTTTGGCCACTTTTTCAATGGAGGAGTTCATGCGCTCAAAGCCTTGGCACATCAGCTGGATGGTCTCCTCCATTCTCTGCCCATGACCCTTCACTGCCTCAGGGAACTCCAACATGTGACAGCATATTTGCTGCTGCTGATCTGGATAGAGCCGCCTTTCCAGTGAATCCTGAGGCCCTACATCTGTGCCCAGCTGAACAGGGCTGCATCTGTCCTTCCTCCTCTGAGAAGAACTGCCCACAGCTGCCTCTGGCACCTGCTCCTGCACATTAGTGCGATGCTTCTCACACAGTGCCTTTCTATCTAACCGTGCATGAGGACCCACTGAGGTGACTATATCTGCACTGGTGGGACAGTGTGCTTATAAGGTGTGACAGTGCTTCTTTGGAGCTTTACTGCTGCTGCTCTTGGCAAGGGAGATAGTCTCCTTGGCTGGATGACTGCACCTGTGGGAAACACAAGAAGAGATCAGAGATAACCTGGGAAAGCAGAAGCCTCTGCAGGGCTGCAGCTTCCCAAAGCATCTCAGTGTTCAGTATGCTGTCGGACTGGATGGAATACAAGGCTCCATTTAACAAGTGCACTGCCCTTTCTAATCACCAACTCCACCATGAGTACCCATCTTGCCATAGCCGACTGCCTCATGGTCCACGATCCTGGCTATAAACACGGCTCCCTCTTCCGTGGCTGTGACATGTGAAGATAGGGGACTCCTCCACTAGTCTGGGCGCTCTCCCACATACTATGAGACTGTTTCTTCTGTAAGGACAAAACGAAGGAAGATAAGGCACCGCTGTCCTCTGTGGCCAATGCCAGCTGCTCCTATTTATTTGACACTGCATATATCAGTGCTGACAGGTCCTCAGCAGCATATGGCTCTTAGCCATTCTGAGGGGTCATTAAGTAGCCTGGACACACAGTCCTCCCATGTTCAGGAGAAGCAGGTGCCCTAAGACTCCTCAGTTGGTGTGGTTGCTTGAAGGCGAATACTCAGAGGCCTGTCCTGAGGGTTGGGGGTAGCACTCACCTTGCTAGAGCGCATCAGGTCATTGAAGCTCTTCTGACACTGGATCCAACTTCTGCGGACCATGCTTCTTCTGCTGATGTCCATCTAGGCCTGCTTTTCCTGGGTGGGATGGCCTTCTCCTGCCACCCTCTGCGAAGACCTCCCTTATGGCCTCCAGGAGGACCTCCCGGTCCACAAAGAATTGAGAGGCTGCCCTACCATGAATTCCAGACCTCTGGCTCTCCTGAGGCATTCTTGAATTCAAAGCTTCTATGCTTTTCAAATATGTAGTTACAGCAGTGAAACAGCAACCACTGTAATGGCTGTCATAATCTGTTTAAATAAGGCCCGCACTTGAGTGGTCATGCCTCCGTTCCTGTCCCCGCGACCGCTAAGTGTCTGCCAAACCCGTCTCCATGGCAATTAAGGAGGCACCCTCATGAAATTCAGTGCCGATGACTGCTTCCCCCCAGGGGCAAGTTTGAGACCCAGAAACAGTCCCGACTTCCATTTCCCGCCCCCGCAGTGAAAATCCTGCCCTATGTTCCTGCACATTTTCAATCCACTGCTGTTTCGCTGACACATTGTGACCCACACTGATCACTGAACTCTTCCCTAAGGAGTCAGAATCACAAAGACAAAAAGCCACCAAAATAGGCCCAAAACTTCCCTTCACTGTTAAAAAAAAATCCTTCCCTTTTGAACTCCAAATACTTAAGAGAAAACAGAATTTTCATGATGCGCCACACCCGCACAATGCAATTCTACCCTTAATAAGCATTACTTGTAAGAATAATCAGGTTGGTCATCATAACCCTATCTTTCCAAGACAGAGCCAGTGTTGTTGAAATTAACATACATATGACTCAATTTCAAAAGACTATGGCCTGTACATCAAAGGTCATCTTCAGGGAATTAGACCAACCAATCTATTTTATATGATCGATATAAACTGCATGATTTTTTCTGACATTCCATTGCTGATGATAATCATGAGTTTATGCCTCCTTGTTACCAATTCACTAGCCAGTGGAAAGAAGCTTTCACTGTTCACCCTCTCAAAAGGTCATTATGTATCAGCCTAGGCTCAGTCGTAGCACTCCTATCTCAGAGTTAGAAGGTTGTGGTCTCAAGTTTGACTCTAGAGGCTTGGGACCATAATCCAGGCAGATATTTCAATGTAGTATTGAGGGAGTGCTGCTCCATTGTAGGTGCTGTCTTTCAGGTGAGCTGTTAAATGGAGGTCTGGTCTGCCCTTTCAGGTGGGCGTAAAGGATGTCCCGAGAGAGATCAGAAATAAAAGGAATCCACAAATGAAAGCAACTTCAACCAGCAATGAACCTCAACGACTAGATTTGACAGTTTGTGAATTTGTCTTTTATGACTCCGAAGCCATTTTTTTTTTTAAACCAAGCAGTTAGCAACATTACCTTAAATTGCTTGTTACAGTACAATGTTCCATGGCAATGGTGTAATATTTAACTGACTTTAGATCTCAAGTCACTAAGAAGTAATGTTTAATATTGCAGCTACAACATTTGCTTTAAATATCTTGCTGCCTGGGGCAAGGTACCATTGGATATAAAAACAATAAAACATAGAATTCCTTATCATTTGAAATTGGATGGATCTTGTCCTCCAACATGCAGCATACCCTTCATTCAACAAGTGCAATTTGAGCCGACTTCCCCAGGTTATGGTCCTTTCAATAAATTTCACTATACTATATAAAAAGATTTACTTAAAAATGATAATCTGAGCCTTGTTATTTAAAGTCTAGTTACCTGCATGACGAAGCCAAACAACTGCCAGGTTGTACCGTTCTGAACAGACAAGGGCACTCAAAAGGGGCAATGCAGAGTTATACTCGCCAATTTCTAGAAAAGCCTCAGCCACATCTAAATAAAGGTCTCCCATGTCTTCAGGGTTCTGCTCCATTAAGTTAGTCATCAAAAGCTACAGATGAAGAGAATTTGATTCGGGAGGGGTTAGTTAACAAAAGCTAAACATAACAGCTCTTATTTTTTCTTTATGCTGCAACATAAAACTCAATGAAATTCTGTTCTCACTGAATTTTAAAATGGACTCCTTTCTTAAATGAATTAAAAGCACAATACAAGTTTACAAAAATAGGTTTGGTCTATGGGAATTATGAGAATTACAATTATTCTTAATTGCAACCAAAAGTTGCATTCTGAAACTTCAGATGAAATGCAAATACTTTTGGGTTCATTTCAATTTTAGCAAGCTAAATCACTTGAGAGAATCCAATGTTTAAGATTTAATATCCAAATCAAAACTTTGAATTCCCCCCCCCCAATAAAAATGGCATTAGCTCTTTTGTACATGTTTAATGCTAACATTATATATTCACATGTATCAGTAAAAATTCTAAGGTGGTTGTATATTTAAGAAACATCATAGAATAGAATTATGTTCATTAGAACATGCTGAATATATTTTATTGGGGAAAATTTAATTTTCCAGGTATTGAAACAAAACTGCAATGGGAAAGGAGAACTGAATGGGGCAGAAGATTAAAATATTGTCCTTTCACATCTGGGATTAGGTTTCACTTGGCTTGGATTGCTGGGACACAATTCTCACTGCTTGCTGAAAAAGTCTGTTTATGTCTTTTTGATCTAGTTCTTAGCCTGAATTAATCCACAGCAGCAAACTTATTTGCAATTTGGCATCGATTAGCACTCAACTGGCACTCTGCCAGAGGAAGACATCAAGATTTCTATGGGAAACCGAATGTCACACTAAGCAACTGGGGTTCGAGCATACTGTTGGAACAGTATTCAGGGACTGTTACTTGTACATAACTTGTGCTATACAGGACCTAGAGTGTTTGATGCTTGACACAAAAATGAAAAAAACAATCCCTTTCCAAGCACTGGCTCCTTCACTTAGAAAAAGCAAAAAAAAAATTCAAGCTAGGTGCCCATTCTCTTTCATATTAGTAACAAATGCTGAACCAGTTATGTAAACTGAATTACTGCAAAACCTATTTTGATGACCTGAATTTTTTATACCTAATCAGGTTGTAACTTAGTATAAAAATCATGCCAGGTTGAAACTTACATCAAGAGGCTGGAGGATATGAAGATGGATCAGGCATACTATCAGCTTGACTCGGATATCTATGGGAACCGCTTCTGGGATCTGACAGTTGTAAGTAACATCTATAATCAGAATAGTTTCGTTGTAATTACTTTCTTAAAGAAAACCAGATACCTTTCCACAGTTTCATTTCTTCCCCACACTCCATTTTTCATTACTTTCTCCCCATTTCTCAGTCCCTTAGCAGCATACACTACGTTAAAGCCTAGGCAGCAGAATGCCAATCTATTTGCAGGCTATTGAAATATTGTATTGTACGACCACTTGGTTCTTCAAAATGACCATGCGAGACTTACCCTCTAAACTTTAACCACTTCCCAGCAGTACAGCCAAGATTGGAAACTTGCTACGTGGGAAATTAAGACATGTTGTTAAACTCTGGTTTAGTTCATTGTCAGACCAACATACCCAAATGTACCTTTCTTACCATTCCTTATATTTCCCCCATGGCTCGATGACTGTCCCTTTAACTTCCGCTGTATTTTATTCCTCCCCCCATTTTGTAAAGCAATTTCAGGCTTTTTTTTTTACATTAAAATGTACTATACAAATAGAAATTGTTGCTTAACTCGCAGAAATTTTTGTCTGGCTCTCCAAAACACTTAAAGTGCACTATTATTTGAGAAACAGAAGCTGCATCTGGATTTCCATTCATTTTATCTCTGATTTCACAATAACAACTATTCTAGATACAGTGCATCTGGTAAGGGTTAAAAGGGTACCAGGGATTATTGATATTTTCTGCATGAGGAAAACAGTACAAGTTTGTGTTAATTAACTCAAGTAGTGCTTTACAAAAATAAAAAAAACAAATTATCTATATGTAGAAACTAGAAAATATGTGCAATTTTACACAAGAAACAATTGCACACAAAATAGTGCCTTATATAGCAGTGCACTGTATCCAAAAGGTAAGGTAAGTGTACCAATGTTCTGCACCACTTTGTTAATAAATACCATGGGAACACTGAAGGAAAACTGTACGTTGTGGGAAAGCATTCTTCATTCTTTAAATACAAAGGATGTTTTAAATGGTGAGCAAGATGAGGGAATGGAATCTTCCTACTTCAAGCACCCAGTGTCAGCATTAAGCACTGCCAGGTCAGATGCAGCACAGCCAGGTACAGAGTATATCTCCTCTACTCATTCAACAACATTCCTCAGCCCCAACCTTAAAGGAGCACTTCTTACTACACATGGTGACAGTTTCCCCATTTTCCACACCACTAATCCTGTGGCCTCCCCAAGGGAGATAGCCAATTTGTGCCAAATTGGGGAAAGTTCTATGCTGTAGGTTCCATGTTCATTGATTGGATTGAATTCCATTTAGGATCCTTACAGTAAGCAGAGAAGACATTGATCCCATCAGCCGGAGCTGGATTTAAACCAAAAACAGTGTTTAACTCACTGTGCCATCCAACAACAATAATGTATTAATATAGCACCTTTCACAGGAGCATTATAAAACCAAATATGACACAGAGTCATATAAAAAGAGATATTGAGCTGAATTTTACCAGCTCCTCGATGTCAGGGGTCGTTGCCGGGGGGGGAGGGGTGGGGGGACCATAAAATACTTGCGGGAGCAGCTTGCCATGAGCCCAACGCCGGGAAGGCCCCGCCGCATTTTACCAGCGGCAGTGAGGCCTCGTGCAGCCCTCCTCATCAGCGGTGGGGCCTTCATTTAAATAGTAAAATGAATGCAAATTAATTTACATATACTTAGCTTGTCCCGGCAGCCATCCCATGTCGATATTCTGGCCTCCGGCTGCAACTCGCGCACCTTCAGAACTCCATATGGAGCTCTGAGGTGAGATACTGGCGGGGGAGGAGTGAAATTATCAGGCCGGGGGGGAGCGGGGAAAACTTTTTTATTGGTTGTGGGGATGTTGGGAAAGGGTTGAGGGTAAAATGTTCTGAAGGTGGGACGCTAAAGTTCGTAATTTTACAAATTGGTTTTTCGGGGGGATGGATTATTTTGTTAATTGATAACAGAGTGGGGGGATTGGAAAGGGGATTGAAAGTGATTCTGGCATTTTGTTTTCTATTTCTATGCGCTGGCACCATTAAAAATGTTACTGAACCTGAAGGGCTTGAAGCCCTTTAAAAATGGCTCTGGCGCCTGCATGCTGGTGCCGGACGCCATTGCCAGATATGGAGCTGCTGCCCCCTCTACGTCATCGGGGGCGGCCGCTCCGCCCCCTCCATTTAAATGAGCCCCCGCACAAAATATCATGGGGGCTCAGCGGCGGTGCTTCCGTGTCTGAAGGCCGCCAAGTTCAAAGCATGCTGCCGCGATTTGCAGCGTGCTAATAAAATTCAGCCCATTATGTCAGATGTTCAAAAGCTTGGTCAAAGGTTTAAGGAGTGTCTGAAAGGAGGAAAGCGAGTTAGAGAGGCAGAGAAGTGTAGGGAGTGAATTCCAGAGCTTAGGTCCTTGGCAGTTGAAGGCATGACCACCAATGGTGGAGCTATTAAAATCAGAGAAGCTCAACAGGCCAGAATTAGATAAGCGCAGAAATTTCGGAGGGTTGTGCAGCTGGAGGACATTACAGAAACAGAGAGGAGAGGGGCCATGACGGGATTTGAAAACAAAGATGAGAATTTAAAAATCAAGACATTGCTTGACCAGGTGCCAATGTAGGTCAGTGAGCACTGGAGTGATAGGTGAACGGGACCTGGTGTGAGCAAAGACACAGGCAGCAGAGTTTTGGATGACCTCAAGTTTACGGAGGGGAGAATATTGAAGACCAACCAGAAGTGCGTTGAAGTGGTCAAGTCTAGAAATAACAAAGGCATGAATGAGGGTTTCAGCAGCAGATGAGCTGAAACAGGGGTGATCTCAGGCAATGTTATGGAGGTGGAAATAGGTGGTCTTAGTGATGTCACGAATATGTGGTTGGAAGCTCACCTTGGAGTCAAATGTGACACCAAGATTGCGAACAGACTGGTTTAGTCTCGGACGGGGATGAATGGAGTCAGTAGCTGGGGAATGGAGTTTGAAGTTTTTTTTTATTCATTCATGGGATGTGGGCGTTGGTGGCTAAGTCAGCATTTATTGTCCATCCCTAATTGCCATCGAGAAGGTGGTGGTGAGCTGCCTTCTTGAACCGCTCCAATCCATGTGAGGTAGGTACACCCACAGTGCTGTTAGGAAGGGAGTTCCAGGATTTTGACTCAGCGACAGTGAAGGAACGACGATATAGTTCCAAGTCAGGATGGTGTGTGACTTGAAGGGGAACTTGCAGGTGGTGGTGTTCCCATGCATTTGCTGCCCTTGTCCTTCTAGTTGGGGACTGAAAACAATGGCTTCAGTCTTTCAAGTATTTAATCCAGTCACAAATACACTGTCTATTAGCCTGTAACCTTTATACCCTACCATAAGTGCTTTATAGTGCAAAACACTTTTACCTTTTGCTGTTTCCTCTGAAAGATCTTTTGTGGAAATCTTTTCAACCACAACTTCAGTAAACTTAGTTATAATCTATAAAGCAAAGAAAATTAGAACAGGTTCAATGAAAAACAAATGGAATTTCACAAAATAAGTAATAACGTCTACAATTTACATTTATTTATATCACACTCTTTATGTAAATAAAAGTATTTAACATTACATAATATTTACAGAATATGCTGTTTACCAATAAATGGATAGATAGAACATCACACATGATCTGATTACAGAATCTTGGTATCTTGTCCTTCAACGACAATTTGAGATTGAGGTGATGTTCATAAACTATTTGTGGTTCAGGATGTCTTCTCAAGATTTCAGTGTGCAGCAGGCTCTAGCCTTTCACAAAGGGGCCTCAACCTTTTTGTCACATTAAAATGTAACTGTATCGGGTATGATGCAGTATAATAACATAGCTTTCATTGACAAACTTTAAGTGAACAGGTGAAGCAAGATAGCTGAAAGGAATGAACAGTACATTTTTTGTTGCTTATAACCATGAAATAGGCTGAAAATGCTAAGCAAAATAACTTGAAATACGATGTAAAGACACTCTTTGAGCATTTAAGCTATCAAAAAAGTAGGGAAGGAAGAAATAAAAGGAAAATAAATTTTAAATTTTTGACGAATTTTGAAATAGCAAAAGAATATTCAAATTATAGCAGTGACTCCATATTTTCAGCTTTTTTAACAGATACCTTACCACTGTAGGCACATGGTACCATGGTTTGGTTTATCTGGTATCTGGCTCAGCAAAGCCAGTGGTCTGGAGTACAACAGATTGAGAGGGGTATGCAAAGCATAACTTCATCCATCTTTTCCATTGTTCACATATGCCTTACCTCCAATGTTTTTTCATACTGTTTGCTTGACAGGTACAATTCAGCTGCCATGTTAACATCCTCTGCAGAAACCAGGCTCTGATGTTTGCTGAGTGCCTCTTCCATCACACCAATAGCTGATGTAATATCATTGGTTTCATAATAGCTCCTGAAAAAAATATTTTATGGTTCAGTTACAAGCCATAAACCTGGTTCTTAAAGAGTTCCTCTTAAAAATATATAAAATGTAGCTAAACATTCTCTTCAACTTCAGTAATTAAGGTATGGGAAGGAATTGTGGTGGGGTCAAGACTCAGACCAATTTGAACCATAACGTATTTTTAAGTTGCTTCCCAGCACTAAACTGGAAAGCAGTTATCGGACTATAAACAAACGTTAGTGCTAGAATTCCAGTTTTTTTAAGTTGCTGCATCCCAACCTAATACTGGTGCAAGTCAGGAGCTGATGCGGAGTGCCCGGCTGCACAAAAATGGATAATCTGAAAAATAACTTTGACATTGATTTGTTATGGCATAAATCTTATCAATGTTGTGTTTAGACAAAATTAAGGGAGATCACTGACTGGAGTGACATACTCAATTACGATGCACACCTGCACTTCTCTGGACAACATAAGAATTTAATGGATTCCATAAACAAGTGGATTTTGTGCTGTTGCAACTAGATTAAAACTTCTTTTAAAAACTGAGTACATAAATCACAATCTAATAAGACAAGTAGATGAACAAATTCGTATATTTTTGCCCAACACATGGCAGTTACCTAAATAAATATGTTGCTCAGACATCACTGTTACATAACTTTGGATGAATGGTTAACCTGATTCGGTTCAACCATTATATGGAAGGAAATCAAGTGGCTGCCGCTGTCCAGACAGCACCTACTCCCAGACCCCAACTCCTTCAGTCCAAGTTCAATCACAACTTTAAACAAAGTTTTTGGGCAAACCTATTCGAGCAAAAACTTATCACAAATTGTGGTGCACAAAAACAAACATTAGTAATTTTTTTCATAAGGACTTTAAAGCATTTTTTGTATGACAGTACTGAAAACTCAAGTCTGAGTTTCACATTGTCAAAAGTGCATTGAGTTTTTCACATTCTCATATGGTTTTCCTGAGTACAAGTCACACAGAATGATCAAGAAGCAAATCCACTGGTATAATTTCCAAGAGTTTTATTAAGTAAAGTATAATTGTGCTGTACAGAAATTAAGTAGGCAAGAAGGTCAGTTTGCTTTTTGATGAAGAAATCAACAACCAATAAAGTCTGTGAAAACTTACTTTGCCATGTCTCTGGCTAGTTGCATGAAGTGCTCCCCATCAGTAGGCGGAAGAATGTTCAGAATGCGCCTATATCCATCCATAGCTAGCTTGTGTTCACCCAATTGTTCATAAAGGCTGCAACGCTCCCATAGGTACCGGACATTTGTTGTATCGTATTTTATGGCTACATATTAAAAATAAATCAGCTATGTGTAAAATAAATAGTTTGCATAGTTTAAGATTACACATTCCAAACCACATTCCTTACGTCCACAAAACTACAAACATGAAACTTATGAATAATAGATTATAAATAATTAGGAATTAACAAGACTTCAGCTCAATTTCTTTCCACGTATTTTTCCACATAAGTTGTCCAAGTATTTTTCAGCTGGTACAATAGTTACACTGATAAGAGTTATATAGATAACAGAAACGTCGTAGGATTTACAAAATGTATCACAAATACTTTTGGTCAATTTTAGTAGAAATTAAATACATTCCTATCTCACCTTTAGATTACTGTTCTGAAACTTAACTATCCTACTGTGTAACAATGAAAAGAAAGGTCGACTTTCATGCAATTTCATTTTCACAAGGATGGGTGTGCAGAATCGCAAAAAGATCACACCTAGTGTAGCAATAATTCTGCTTCCAGAAATGCAGGCAAAGCAATGACTCGGCCAGGATTTTCTACATTTAATAAAATGAAGTAGTTCGGAAGAGCTAGGAATCGAAGTTTGATTGATATTGACCTTAGAAATCAAGAAACCAGGTGTCAGAAAAATGACAAGATTTTCTGACGGGTGGCCAGCTGTAAAAGAAACCAACAGTTGCGGCCTCAAAGCAGGTTGCAAGGGAATTCAGTGGTTGCAGCCTCAGAGCAAGTTGTAAGGAAGACAAACAGCGGTTCTAGCCTCAAGAGAGAGGGGACACCTCTCAGCCTGATACAGTAAAAGCCTGTGAAGACTTAAAACTGTTTTGAAAGTTGAAGCTTGCGGAGAAGACCAACAGGATCACCAGGAAACATCCTATCCACGGATGTCCAGATCAGAAATGCTCGGAAAAGTGAGCGAAGAGGACATTAATTCTGAAAAGGTCTGGGAGATTCAACCCATTGCTATTGGGAGGAGTTTGGGAATTTTAACTGCACAGGATTTCACCATCAAAAAGGACTGTGCCATATGCGAGTGTGGTGTGAGGATTTCAAGTAATTTAATAAGTAAAGAAAATATCTTTCTTGGCAAACTGGGATATCAGCTACTTACAAAGTACTATTTAGTTAATGGGGATTTCCTTTAGTTTAGTTGTCTTAAAAATATGAAATCTTGTCATGTAATTCTTTAAGTTGATCTGGGGGTTCAACGTTAACGGTCTCACTGAGGTTGTAACAAATTGGGGGCTCGGGTCTGGGATACAAATTCAGATGCTGTTAGCTGGAATTTTCCACAGTTTTAAAAGAACAAGATTTCACATTTACTTTGCTTGGGTTCAGGGGAAATCACTGAGTACCTTTAACGTACAAAAAATCATTAAGAGAGAAGATTTGACTCTCCGTATATTACAGCAGTTAAGCAAGGTCAATTTGGTCACAATAGCAGCAGACATGGGGGTTAGTATAAGCCCAGGGGCTAGGAAGTGGAGACAATCCAAGGACTGGTTACTTGCTTGAACTTGGTAAAAGAAGAGAATGTTTCCATGAGTGTTCAAGTGGAGTGAGCCAAAATAATAAGAGATTCAGTTTTAGTGAGAGGAAGGAAGCAGGCAACCCTCAGAGTGGTTAAAAAAAAAGATTGTCAGGAGACTAGGGTTGAGTCAAAGGGACCAATGTGTTATTTTTGTAATAAAAGAGGGCATATAAAATCAGAATGCTGGAAGTTAAAGGGCAAGCCCACAGCTCTTGTAGGCTTACCGAAAGCCTGTCCTGAAAAGGCTGCCCCAATAAATGGCTCTGTTGACAAGTCAGTGATTAGTGATGTTGGCTAGTGAACAGAAGTTTCCTCCCTAGGGTGCTAACAAATTAAATCAGGTCCCTGAAGGATATAGAAGTTTTGTGCTCAGAGGTACAGTGTCCCCATATTTGCCAGATGAGACAGGCGTACAGATTGTGCTGCTTAGAGATACATGGGCAATTCAATCATCGATCGATTTTTCCCCAAATAGCGCAATGAATATGAAAGTCATGGTGTGGCCATTGAGGGGGGCCATTTATCCATTTCATTGCACAATGCTAATTTGCAATGTGATTGATTCCATTAACAGTGGGAATTGTCACAGATTTGCATATTGAAGGGGTGGATTTGTTGCTAGGGAAGGACTTAGCTGGGGATAAGGTATTGGCGTCTCCAGTAGTTGCGAAAAAGCCAGTTGAGGTTGCTGAAACTGAAGTTTTACAGGAGGAATTTCCTGGAATATTCCCAGATTGTGTTGCGACAAGATCCCAGGCTCATAAGAATAAAGAAGATTAGAAGAATTCAGTTATTGTGGAGTACAATTCTGGTGTTTGGTTGGCTGAGACTTTTTTCAAGGATTTGGATGGGATGTTGGTGGAAAAGACTCCAAGGCTAGCAACAGTGAATTGTTTAACAGATTATCTTTGATTGAGGTACAATAGACAGACCCTGATTTAAGAAGTTTGTCTCAAATGGCATGTTCAGAGGCAGAAGCTGAAAAGGTCCCCGAGTGCTATTATATTAAGAATGAGAAAGTGGAGACCTCCCCAGAGGCCCGCTGATGAGGACTGGGCTATCATTCATCAGGTTGTTGTTCCCCCAGAGTACCTCAGTGAGATTGTGGGATTTGCATATTAGATCCCAGTGGCAGATCATGTGGGTATTCGAAAGACTCAGGCCAGGATAAGACTGCATTTTTATTGGTCAGGCTTGCATAAGGATATAGTTGAATTTTGCAGAGCTTGCCATACATGTCAGGTAGTTGGGAAGCCACCACCTTCAATTAAGCCCACCCCATGGATATTGATACCTGCTTTTGACCGAAACATTTAGAAGGGTTCTTGTGGATTGTGTCGGACCCTTACCCACAACTCTATCAGGTCACAGGTTTCGCCTAACCATCATGATTTGTTTGCTAGGTTTCCAGAGGCAATTGCTTTGAGAAAGATCACAGCAAAAGTTGTGATTGAGAGGTGAATTCAGTTTTTCGCTAAATATGGATTGCCAAAAGAAATTCAATCGGACCAGGAGTCAAACTTCACGTCAGGGGTATTTCAAGACACCATGTAATTTGGGAGTGAGACAGCTCAAATCATCTGCTTATCACCCGCAGTCACAAGGTGCTTTGGAAAGGTATCACCAAACTCCAAAAAGTATGATAAAGGCCTATTGTTTTGATTATCTTATGATTGGGATAAGGTGATATTATTATTTGCCATCAGGGACACAGCAAATAAGTCCACTGGTTTCAGTCTATTTGAATAGGTCTATGGGCATGAGGTTAGGGGTCCCCTTAAACTCATTAAGGAGAGATTTTTTAGCACCGGAAGAAGAAACTACCCTCTAAGATTATGCATTTGAATTTGGAGACTCTCAAAAACTTGAGATAGCCAGAAAACATCTCAAAATTTCTCAACAAGTGATGAAAACCCAAGCGGATAGAACAGCTGAGACACACAGTTTACAGCCTGGGGACAAGGTGTTAGTTTTGTTGCCCTTACCTGGGGAACCACTGAAAGCTCAGTTCCGTGGACGTTGCTTCATTAAGAGGAAACTTAGTGAGGTGAACTATTTGGTTAGCACCCCAGTCAGACGAAAAAGTCAAAGGGTTGTGTCATCTGAATATGTTGAAAAGACACTATGACAGTGAACCTGGTCAGTCAGTAAATGTACGTCAAATGATGGAAGAGGAGGTTAGAGATAGAGATAGACAGTGTTACTTTTGAGAAACTGGAAGAAGGGACACAGACTAAGAACTCTCAGATTGAACCCCCTGCAGTGAAACTGGCAAACACAGAAGTGTTAGAAAATCTAGATACAGTCCTACATTATCTTTCTGAACAGCATAAAAGGAACATAGCTGATCTGCTGAAAGAGTTTAAAGCTATATGTGCAGATAAGCCAGGTCAAACTCCTCAGGCTGTTCATGGAGTTGATGTAGGGACAGCTACACCCCATGAAACGGAACCCTTATCAACTCAACCCTGATAAATTGGCTCAGGTCAGAGAGGTGGTTCAAAATATGCTAAACAATGATATAACTGAACTTAATCAAAGTAACTGGAGTTCACCAGTAGTGCTACAACCAAAACCAGATGGTTTGAAAAGATTTTGTATGTGATTATCAGCAAGTCAATGCAGTAACTAAAACAGACTCTTATCCAATCCCACGACTTGAGGATTGTATTGACAGAGTGGGAAATTCAGTCCTTTTAACAAAACTGACCTGCTGAAAGGTTATTGGCAAGTCCCCTTGACCGACCAAGCTGAAAGAAATTTCTGCCTTCGTGACACCAGATGGCCTATTTCAGTGCAAGGTCATACCCTTTGGTATGAAAAATACCCCAGCTACATTTCAAAGGTTGACCAAGCAGGTGATTGCTGGACTGAGCAATTGCGGTGTATACTTTATGTTCTGTTGGTATACACCTGGGAAGACCATGTTGAACAATTTGGTAGTCAACTTAGCGAACAGCGAGTTGCTAAGGCACTTTTGGCTGATGGTACACACAAACACTTCAGCGTCGTCTCTTTCAGTCATTTACTGAGCTCCACATGGTTGAAGACAAGAATGTTCCTGGAATCGCACCCTCCTATTAGCTTCCTGGTTGTCTACCACTATTCACAACTGTATGTGGTACAGTCACAGAGCTTTGCTTTGATGTGTTGCCTATGGTACTGTTGAGCTCTACCTATAGCATGCTGCTTTTGTTGCTTAGCCTGCTGTGTAGTAGCTTCACTAGGGCTGCAACTCATTCTGTGGATTATCTGGTACTATCTCTGGCACTTTATTGTACACCCCAGATTGAACCAGAGTTGGTCTTCTGAATTGATGGTGATCACAGAGTATGGGACATGCTTCGCCATGAAGTTACAGATTGTTGCAGTATACAATGCTGCTGCTGATGGCCCACAGCAACCTCAGGGATAATAAAAGCAAAATATTGCAGATGCTGGAAATCTAAAATAAAAACAAAAAGTGCTGAAATTACTCAGCAGGTCAGGCAGCATCTGTGGAGAGAGAAGCAAAGTTAATGTTTAAGGTGTGTGACCTTTTATCAGAACTTCAGGGATGCCTGATTTTGGGCTGCTAGATCTGTCTTTCAACTGTCCTGTTGAGCATGACGATCGTGTCACACTACACACTGGAGAATATCCTCAGTGAAGACAAGACTGTGCAGTGGACATTTCTGCCAACATAACCATAGACTGACATGTCTGAAACAGGTAAGTTGGTGAAAATGTTTTCAAGTAAGTTAATTCCTCGTGTTGCTTCTCTCACTACCTGACACAGGCCCAGGCTGGCAACTGTGTCATTCAAGACTCGGTCAATTTGGTCACTGAAGTCCCCCACTCAGAGTATATTCTGTGCCCTTGCTTCCAGAACTTGATATTCAACATGGCAAAATACTGATTTATCAGCTGAGGAATGGGATGATAGATGATGATTGACAAGAGATTTTCTTACCCATGCTTGACATGAAGCCTTGAGCCCTCTTGGAGTCTACGGTCAGTGTTGACAACAACCAGAGCCATTCCCACCTGAGTGTATATCACTGTGCCCTCACCTCTGATGGGTCTATCCCATTATATGGAGTTAGGTCAGAGATCAGCCATTATCTCACTGAATGACAGAACCAGCTCAACAGGCTAAATGGCATGTTCCTATCCTGCTGCCGCCACAGGAAGTACCCAGGGTGGCGAAAGAGTCTAAAATATTGGATGACAGATATGATTCTGTGCATGTGACTACATCAGGTTGTTGCTCAACAAGTCCATGAAAGGCCGTCATAAACTGGACACCGTGTTAATGAGGAGGACTTTGCAGTGTTGACTAGATTTAACTTAGTCTTATCCTGATATAATGTCTGGGTTATTGACGATACAGCAATCTAATTTTGTAGCTATTGTTCACAATTGGGTGGCTTGCTATGTCCCTTCAGAGGACATTAAAGAATCAACCACATAGTGCATGAGTCACATGTGGGCCAGACTGGGCAGGGCTAATAATACCACTTTCCTAAAGGACATTAGTCAACAATCTGCTAACTTTCATGGGGTTTTTTTTTGGTGCTAGCCCATAAATTACCAGATTTATTGACTACAATTTTACAACTTACCATGATGGAATTTGAGCTGACAACCACTGGGTTGCTAGCCCAAGACCAAAACTGAAGCAGTAATTCAAACTCTAATTTCCACTTAAGGAATGAACTTACAGTACCTTTTGAATAACAGAAAATAGCCTGTTTGATATTGTCTTGCTCAAGGGACATTTCAGCCAATTTCACCCACTCCTCTGGGTCACTGGGATTCAGATGAGCTGCAATTAGTCCAAACTGCAATGATTTCTCCATGTCTCCTTGATCTTCATAAATCATTGCAAGAGTGGAAAAAGGCTCAAAGGCAAGAGGAGCTAAAAAAAAAACAAAGTGATTAAATACGTATCAAAAGTGAGAATGTTTTGATAACAGTTATTTCACTGTGTGCTAATTGGCCTACCACAGCAAACTGTTTGCATCATCACAAAACTTTTTACATTCCAACTCTTTAAATACCAGAAAATTAATTTTAAGCAATCTCAATTCAAATTATATTTGGAAGAACTTGATGAAATAAACAGAATATGTAAGGGCCATATAAATTTCAATTGTGCATAATTCAATACCTGCATAAGTCATGACCAATTACAAGATCACAACCATACGCTGCAACAGACTTGCCACTGTAAACCCTAATTGTGAAGTAAAATGTATAATCTAAAACAAAATAATCATTTGGAATTCTTTTCAAATTTTGATTTTGAAACATCATCTTCGATTAACTATAATTCTTAAAGGTCTGACAATGGCTTGTCTTTGTCCTCAAATAAGCCCTGAATTTTTTAATGTAAAAAATCTCTCAATTTAAAAATAAAACACAAGATGGCTGGCTTCCACAATTCTAAGTCTAGCTGTTGGGACATTTCATCAATCAGCTACCTGTAACTTGTTAAAAGTAGTGAGAAGTGGGGAAGAGAGTAGAAGGTAAGGAAGCGGGAGGGTGCTCAGAGCAATGGCTAAGCAATTAAGCATGTTTTAGTACACGTCCTCAGAAATGTTAGCATAACAATGCAAGATTTTTTTCTGTTTTGTTTCCAATTTGCTATGCGCTTGCATTTTGCACATGAAACTCCAGAGTACATCCTTAAAATAATGAATTTCAAATTCTATTTATCTTCAAATAACTGATGCACCTTCTCCCATAACAACTCAGTGAGTTTTAAGCAGAATGTTGCAAAGGCATACCAGTGGGAAGGACTGCACAGTGTCTATTGATCTCACAAATAGGGCAGTGGCATGGGAACCAGAATTGGTCTCAGCACCCTGTTTCAGGTGGAGGAAAAGAAGGGTTGGCAATATAGCGATAACTGTTGAAAGTGTGCTTGTGAGATTCTTCCAAGGACAAGATCAGTTTAAGTTCTGACGCCCATCATTAACAAATGCATCCCCTCCCTCCCACTCCGCAGCTGAATCGCTTGCCGACATTCATTGCCAAGGCACACAAAAATACAACAAAAAATTTTGGCAAGAAAGTTTTTTTAAAAAATATTATCAATGAAACCCAATGCAAAGTGGTAGAATTTGCAGGTAATACTAAACTTGTGTGGTCAGTGGAGACAGCTCAGAAATTACAAAATGAGTTGGATAAAATTAGTAAGTGGGCAGCAAATGGGTAGATAAAATTTAATAAGTGTAAAGTACTGCAAATAGGAAGGAAAAGAAGGGACATACATGGTGTAGGAAACAGCTAAAGCCGAAGAAAAAAGGACCCAGCATTCTCAGCAGACAAGACATTCAACAGGTCCAACCAATCTAGAGTGACAATCAACAAAGGCAACTGGATGTTGAACTACAGACCCAAAACAGTAAGTCAGAGGAGCACAGGATCAAAATGTGCAGAGTGCTACCATACCTCAAGGACTGCACCCAGTTCTGAAGCTGTGACAAAAAGGAGGGATTCAAGCCCCGGAAGCAGTGCAGTGCAGAATTCCAGAGCTTAGGGCCTCAGCAGATGATTAGTGGAGTGATTAAAATCAGGGAGAGGCAAGAGGCCAGAATTGTACAGGCACAGAGATCTGGGGGGGGTTATAGAACTGGAGGAAGTTGGGAGAGGAAAGGCCATAAAGGGATTTGAAAGCAAGGATGAGAATTTTTAAATTGAGAAATTGCCAGACCGGGAGCCAACATAGATCAGAAGCAAAGGGGTGTTGGGTGAATGAGACTTGGTTCAAGTTAGGATACGGGCTGCAGAGTTTCGGGTGAGCTCAGTTTTATATAGGTTTGAAATTGGGAAGCTGGTAAGCAAAGCATTAGAATAGTTCTAAAGGTAACAAAGGCATGGATGAAAGTTTCACCAGTAGATGAGCTAAGGGAGAGGTGGAATCAGACAATGTTATGGAGGTGGAAGCAAGCAGGCTTAAAGATGAAGCAAATAGGTGGCCAGAAGCTTGCCTCAGTGTCAAATACAACAGCGAGGTTGCTAAAGGTCTGGTTCATCCTCAGTCAGTTGCCAAGGAGAGGGATAGAGAGGGTCTTAGGAATGATGTTTGTAGCTGGGACTGAAGACAATGGCTTTGTTCATCACAATACTTAGTTGGAGAAATTTCTGCTCAACCAGCATTGTCTGAGTGTGAAGCACAGTGATCGGAGAACAAAATGCTTCATAAACAGAGTGATAAAGTCAGGATTTTGGTGCAAGGGGGAAAAGGAGATGCTTTTTTTTTTCTTTTTATGTTACCTCCAGAAGCTGGTATTTTTCTTCTGCCTCTAAGCTAGGAGACTGTAACTTGCTATTGCTTTACTAAATTAGTGAACAATTAACTAATCAAATAAATTTTTAAAAAAGGTTAGACAGACACGGCAGGGCAGGAGGTGTGCTGTAACTGCAACATGTGGGAATTGTGGAAAGCACTGTGATCCCCGACAACCATACCAGCAGTAAGTGTCTGCAGCTCAAGCAACTTCAGCTCAGAGTTGTTGAGCTTGTCTCTGAGCTGCAGACATTGTTGGGCATCAGAGAAGGGAAAAAATACATGACACTGTTCACACCCCTTCGGTCAAGTAGAACTTTAGAGTTGGCCAATATTCAAGGACAGGAGGGTGGGACTGAGCGTCAGGCAGTTATGGGGATCTAGGATGTAGTGATGGAGGAGCCTTGGCCCTTGATTTTGACCAAAAGGTACGAGATGCTTGCTACCTGTGTGGATAAGAATAAGGACTGCAGGGTGGATGGACAAATAGACCACATGCTGCAGGAAGCCATTCAGGTGGGGGGGGAGAATGTGGTAGTGATAGGGGGCAGCATAGTCAGGGGATACTGTTCTCTGCAGCCATGACCAGGAGTTCCAAAGGTTGTGGTGCCCGCCTGGTGCCAGGGTTAAATACATCACCTCGTGGTTAGAGATGAACTTGGAGTGAGAGGGGGAAGATCCAGTTGCCATGGTCCATTTAGGAACAAATGACATAGGTAGAACAAGGAATGATATTCTGCTGAGAGAGCTTGAGGAGCTAGGGTCCAATCTCAATGGTAACGATTGTTAATTGAGCCATATGCCAAATGCTTATCACCCGCAGTCACAAAGTGCTTTGGATAGGGACCACTAAATCCTACAAAGTACGATAAAGGCTTATTGTTTTGATTATCCTTATGATTGGGATAAGGGGATATCATTTTTATTATTTTCTACCAGGGACACACTAAATATTTGAACTGGACTATGAGCGTGAGGTTAGGTAAGGGTCCCCGTAAACTCATTAGGGAGAGATTTTTTAGCACAGGATGGGGAAATTATACTTTTAGGTTATGTGTCAGAATTAAGAAAGACTTACAAAAGCTTGTGAGATAGCCAGAAAACATCGCAAGATTTCTCAGCAAGCGGATAGAACAGCTAAGGCACATAGCTTGCAGCTTGGACCACTGAAAGCTAGGTTCAGTGGACCTTACTTCATTAAGAGGAAACTTAGTGAGGTGAACTATTTGGTTAGCACCAAAGTCAAAGGGTATTTCACGTGAATATGTTGAAAAGATACAGTGAACCTTGTCAGCAGTAAATGTATGTCAAATGACAGAAAAGGAGGTTGAAGACAGTGTTACTTTTGAGGAACAAGAGGAAGGGGCAGAGACTGAGAACTCTCAGACTGAACGCCCTTCAGTGAAATTGGTGAACAAAGAAGCATTAGAAAATCTAGATACAGTTTTTTATTTTTTTAAATTTATTTAGAGATACAGCACTGAAACAGGCCCTTCGGCCCATCGTCTGTGCCGACCATCAACCACCCATTTATACTAATCCTACATTAATCCCATATTCCTACCACATCCCCACCTTCCCTCAATTCCCCTACCACCTACCTGTACTAGGGGCAATTTATAATGGTCAATTTACCTATCAACCTGCAAGTCTTTGGCTGTGGGAGGAAACCGGAGCACCCGGCGAAAACCCACGCGGTCACAGGGAGAACTTGCAAACTCCACACAGGCAGTACCCAGAATCGAACCCGGGTCGCTGGAGCTGTGAGGCTGCGGTGCTAACCACTGCGCCACTGTGCTGCCCAGTTCTACAATATATTTCTGCACAGCATAAAAGTGAGATAGCTGATCTGCTAAAAGTGTTTGAAGCCGTACGTGCAGATAAGCCAGGTTGAACTCCTCTGGCTATTCATGGGTCGATGCAAGAACAGTTACACCTAATAAACAGAACCTTTATCGACTCAATCCTGATAAATTGGCTCATGTCAGAAAGGAGGTTCAATATATGCTAAAGAATGATATAACTGAACTTAATCAAAATAGCTGAAGTTCACCAGTGGTGCTACAACCAAAACTGGATGGTTTGAAAAGATTTTGTATTGATTATCGGAAAGCCAATGCAGTAACTAAATCAGACTCTTATTCAATGCCATGACTTGAGGATTGTATTGACGGAGTGGGAAATTCAGTTAATATTAGCAAAACAGATTTGCTGAAAGGATCTTGATAAGTCCCCTTGACTGACCAAGCTAAACAAATTTCCGTCTTTGTGACCCCAGATGGCCTATTTCAGTGTAAGGTCATGCCTTTTTATATTAAAAATGTACCAGCCACATTTCAAAGGTTGACTAACCAGGTGATTACCGGACTGAGCAATTGCATTGTGCACCTTGATGATCTGTTGGTATTCAGAGGCACCTGGGAAGACCATGTTAAACACTTAAAGGCAGTATTCGATAGTTTAGAGACAGCCAATTTGATAGCAAACTTAGCGAAGAGTGAGTTTGCTAAGGCAAAGGTCACCTATTTAGGGCATGTAGTGGGTCAAGGACAAGTGTTGCCTAAGGAAGCTAAAGTTTAAGCAATAATACCTGCCAGTCCCCAAGACTAAAATAAAGATACTACAATTCCTAGGGATTTGTGGGTTCTGCACAAAGTTCATTCCTAACTTCAGTACAATAGTAACTTCACTGATGAATTTGTTAAAAAAAGGCATGAAGACCCAGTGGACAAAATCTGGTCAAATGGCGTTTGAAAAGTTAAAGACCATTTTAATAAATTAACACATTCTAGCAGCACTAAGTTTTGGTAAGCCCTTAAAAGTGGCTATTGATGCCAGTGAACTGACGAGAACAGCTGCCGATACTTTAATCTCCGATCCTGCTGTCTTCACAGTCCAGAGTGTCTGCAGCCACGGCGTGCGGTAAGTCCATTGAGGTGAAGAAGGAGCTGCGGGACCCGAGAGAAGTCCTGTGAAAAGGTGCCCCGAACACCCAAAACATCCACGAACGGCCCCCCCGGCCGCAACTTCAAAGCGCCCGCGGGAGATGGCTCGGAGAGCATCTGCAGCGCACTGTCGGCAATGCTGCATGCCTTTATTTAAACCATTGCAAAAAAAAAACCCTCAGCAAATGTAATCACCTCTAAGTCTGCCAAATGATGCTTCACCTCCCGAAGGACGTGGATGAGCTTTCCGGACGTCGATGGTGGGCACTGAGGAAATGGCTTATTACCTGCACCAGATTCCACCCCCCTCCCCCCCCCCCTTTACCCCCCTTCCACCCCCCCCACCCCCGTCCCCTTCCCTGCTCCACCCTCTCAGCTCACCCCCTCACAACCCCGTCCCAGCCCGCCCCCCCCTCGCACCATCTTCACCCCGCACCCCCTTCCCCTGCACCCCCCCCCCACCCCCTCCCTCTAACCCTCCACCTTGCATCCCCTCCTCCCACCGGCACCATCCTACACCTGTGTAGGGGCCCCAACAACCCCACTGCCTTGTGGGCGTCTCGGGAGAGACCAAGGCTAAGGGAGTAAACCCTAACAGAAAATCCGGAGCGGAATCCCGTAGGCGGTCATGTGTCACCTTTGGCATGTTTCCGGCAGTTCCTGCAGCCATACTGGTGCCAAACGTCGTGTCCTGCACTCCTTTGGACCCCACCAGAAAGGCCGAGAGGGGGGTTTTGACGACTGGGCAACTCTCAACCTCCATAAATTTGCCCAGGCATGCGCCATGGAGAGGTCACTCCATAGTTGCCTCACAGCGACTGAAACAACACGGAAGGCAGCAGTTACGGGTTATAAGTCCAGATAAATTGGCGTAGAAACTGGGCGCCACGGGTTGCCTTTGTCGGTGGGAGAGGTCATTGCACCTCACTGGACAGCTACCGCCCGCCTCAAACCGGGCAGCCCCCGGTCAATAAGGTTCTGTCCCGCCACAGTCTGCCTGCTTCAATGGGTGCTTGGAGCTCAGGGTCATTGCCCGAAAGGTGGACTGATACACCGCACCAAACAACATGAAAAAAGGAAAGAAGGTACCAGCCCTTCGCTTTGCAAGCTGGAACGTCAGAACTATGTGTCCTGGCCTGTCGGAAGACCTTACACAAATCAACGATTCTCGGAAGACCGCCATCATTAACAACGAGCTCAGTAGACTCAATGTGGACATTGCAGCACTTCAGGAGACTCGCCTCCCCGCGAGTGGCTCTCTAGCAGAGCAAGACTACACCTTCTTCTGGCAGGGCAGGGATCCTGAAGAACCAAGACAGCATGGAGTGGGCTTCGCCATCAGAAACTCCTTGCTCAGCATGATAGAGCCTCCCTCAAATGGCTCGGAACGCATACTGTCCATCCGACTGCTCACCACCTCTGGTCCAGTACACCTACTCAGCATCTATGCTCCAACACTCTGTTCCGCACCTGAAGCTAAAGACCAGTTCTATGAACAACTCCATAACATCATTAGCAGCATCCCCAACACCGAACACCTATTCCTGCTGGGGGACTTTAATGCCAGGGTTGGGGCCGACCATGACTCATGGCCCTCCTGCCTTGGGCGCTATGGCGTTGGAAGGATGAATGAGAACGGGCAGAGACTGCTTGAGTTGTGTACCTATCATAACCTCTGCATCACCAACTCGTTCTTTCACACTAAACCCTGTCACCAGGTTTCATGGAGGCACCCAAGATCACGTCGTTGGCACCAGCTAGACCTCATTGTCACAAGGCGAGCCGCCTTAAACAGTGTTCAAATCACACGCAGCTTCCACAGTGCGGACTGCGACACCGACCACTCCCTGGTGTGCAGCAAGGTTAGACTCAGACCAAAGAAGTTGCATCATTCCAAGCAGAAGGGCCACCCGCGCATCAACACGAGCAGAATTTCTCACCCACAGCTGTTACAAAAATTTCTAAATTCACTTGTAACAGCCCTTCAAAACACTCCCACAGGGGATGCTGAGACCAAGTGGGCCCACATCAGAGACGCCATCTATGAGTCAGCTTTGACCACCTACGGCAAAAGTGCGAAGAGAAATGCAGACTGGTTTCAATCTCATAATGAAGAGCTGGAACCTGTCATAGCCGCTAAGCGCATTGCACTTTTGAACTACAAGAAAGCCCCCAGCGATTTAACATCCGCAGCACTTAAAGCAGCCAGAAGTACTGCACAAAGAACAGCTAGGCGTTGCGCAAACGACTACTGGCAACACCTATGCAGTCATATTCAGCTGGCCTCAGACACCGGAAACATCAGAGGAATGTATGATGGCATGAAGAGAGCTCTTGGGCCAACCATCAAGAAGATCACCCCCCTCAAATCTAAATCGGGGGACATAATCACTGACCAACGCAAACAGATGGACCGCTGGGTTGAGCACTACCTAGAACTGTACTCCAGGGAGAATGCTGTCACTGAGACTGCCCTCAATGCAGCCCAGCCTCTACCAGTCATGGATGAGCTGGACATACAGCCAACCAAATCGGAACTCAGTGATGCCATTGATTCCCTAGCCAGCGGAAAAGCCCCTGGGAAGGACAGCATTACCCCTGAAATAATCAAGAGTGCCAAGCCTGCTATACTCTCAGCACTACATGAAATGCTATGCCTGTGCTGGGACGAGGGAGCAGTACCCCAGGACATGCGCGATGCCAACATCATCACCCTCTATAAAAACAAAGGTGACCGCGGTGACTGCAACAACTACCGTGGAATCTCCCTGCTCAGCATAGTGGGGAAAGTCTTTGCTCGAGTCGCTCTGAACAGGCTCCAGAAGCTGGCCGAGCGCGTCTACCCTGAGGCACAGTGTGGCTTTCGTGCAGAGAGATCGACTATTGACATGCTGTTCTCCCTTCGTCAGATACAGGAGAAATGCCGTGAACAACAGATGCCCCTCTACATTGCTTTCATTGATCTCACCAAAGCCTTTGACCTCGTCAGCAGACGTGGTCTCTTCAGACTACTAGAAAAGATCGGATGTCCACCAAAGCTACTAAGTATCATCACCTCATTCCATGACAATATGAAAGGCACAATTCAACATGGTGGCTCCTCATCAGAGCCCTTTCCTATCCTGAGTGGTGTGAAACAGGGCTGTGTTCTCGCACCCACACTTTTTGGGATTTTCTTCTCCCTGCTGCTTTCACATGCGTTCAAATCCTCTGAAGAAGGAATTTTCCTCCACACAAGATCAGGGGGCAGGTTGTTCAACCTTGCCCGTCTAAGAGCGAAGTCCAAAGTACGGAAAGTCCTCATCAGAGAACTCCTCTTTGCTGACGATGCTGCTTTAACATCTCACACTGAAGAATGCCTGCAGAGTCTCATCGACAGGTTTGCGTCTGCCTGCAATGAATTTGGCCTAACCATCAGCCTCAAGAAAACGAACATCATGGGGCAGGATGTCAGAAATGCTCCATCCATCAATATTGGCGACCACGCTCTGGAAGTGGTTCAAGAGTTCACCTACCTAGGCTCAACTATCACCAGTAACCTGTCTCTAGATGCAGAAATCAACAAGCGCATGGGTAAGGCTTCCACTGCTATGTTCAGACTGGCCAAGAGAGTGTGGGAAAATGGCGCACTGACACGGAACACAAAAGTCCGAGTGTATCAGGCCTGTGTCCTCAGTACCTTGCTCTACGGCAGCGAGGCCTGGACAACGTATGCCAGCCAAGAGCGACGTCTCAATTCATTCCATCTTCGCTGCCTTCGGAGAATACTTGGCATCAGGTGGCAGGACTATATCTCCAACACAGAAGTCCTTGAAGCGGCCAACATCCCCAGCTTATACACACTACTGAGTCAGCGGCGCTTGAGATGGCTTGGCCATGTGAGCCGCATGGAAGATGGCAGGATCCCCAAAGACACATTGTACAGCGAGCTCGCCACTGGTATCAGACCCACCGGCCGTCCATGTCTCCGTTATAAAGACGTCTGCAAACGCGACATGAAATCGTGTGACATTGATCACAAGTCGTGGGAGTCAGTTGCCAGCATTCGCCAGAGCTGGCGGGCAGCCATAAAGACAGGGCTAAATTGTGGCGAGTCGAAGAGACTTAGTAGTTGGCAGGAAAAAAGACAGAGGCGCAAGGGGAGAGCCAACTGTGCAACAGCCCCAACAAACAAATTTCTCTGCAGCACCTGTGGAAGAGCCTGTCACTCCAGAATTGGCCTTTATAGCCACTCCAGGCGCTGCTTCACAAACCACTGACCACCTCCAGGCGCGTATCCATTGTCTCTCGAGATAAGGAGGCCCAAAAGATGTAAAGTAGGAGCAGTATTACTCCAGGATAATGATACTAGTATCGAACGGCCAGTCAGTTATTTCTCTGGAAAACTCAATAAGTACAAAAAGTACTCAACTATTGAGAAGGAGGCTTTAGGTCTCGTATTGGCCCTTCAACATTTTGAAGTATACATCAATGATGGCTAAGGGGAAATAACAGTTTACACCAATCATAATCCATTAAGGTTCCTAGAAAAGTTCAAAACAAGAATGTCAGATTATTTCAGTGGAGTTTAGTGTTACAACCATTTACCCTGAAGATTGTGCACATTGCAGGAAAGAGCAATGTAATTGCCGATGCCTATTCAGAATTTAAAGAAGGGATATGATGGAGGAAAATAACTCAAAATTATAAAATATTGTTGTTACCTGTGTAAAGTGTAAAATGTTAGTAATGGAAATGTTTACAAGATTATGTGTGACTGTGCTGTAAAAAAAATCATTACCATGGTAATGACTTTACTATTTTGGCAGGGGGATGGGGAGAGGTTATGAATCGTTATTTTTAAAAGTTTAAGATGGAGTACAGAAGATTAAGTGACCTCACATCCACTCAAAGGATAAAACATAAATCTTTGTTATCAGGACAACAGAGAACACAGATCAAAGATTTTTTGGGGGGAAAAAAAAGAGACTGCAGGGGTACTACCTGAAAAACAATGGTTTTCACCCTCCCAGAATTTTGGTTCATAAAACAAGGAGTCAGTGATTCTGAAGATGCTAATGTACCAAGCAGCTGTTAACACCTGGGAACACTGGAAGCCCAGGTGGCTCAATGAAACCAGACTTCTAAACTTTGCATAATGCAGCAGAATAAAAAGCCATCGCTTTTTGAGTCCAGATAAATTTAACAGATTTTCTGAAGGCAGACAGACTGTAAGGGAGGAAACCAGCAATTGTTGCCTCAGGGTAGGCTGTAAGAAGGGAACCCAGTGGCTGCAACTGAGAGAAACAGGCTCATAACTCATATTTTAATGTCAACGGTCTCACTGAGGTCGTAACAAAAGCAGAATATTTTTAAAAGGCATGAAACTTTTAAATATTGATGTTCAGAGACACTTGGGTAAGGAACACAAAAATTTAGCATGCAGGTGCAGCAAGCAATTGGGAATGCAAATAGCATATTGGCCTTTATTGTGAAGGGATTGGAGTACAAGAAAAAGGAAGCCTTGCTACAACTGTATAGGACTTTTGGTGAGACCACACCTGGAGTACAGTGCACAGTTTTGGTATCCATATTTAGGAAAGATATACTTGCGTTGGAGGTAATACATCAAAGGTTCACTAGATTGGTTCTTGGGATGATAGGGTTGTCCTATGAGGAGAGGCTGAGTGAATTGGGCCTATACTCTCTGAAGTTTAGAAGAATGAGAGGTGATCTCAATGAAACATCCAAAATTCTGAAGGGGCTTGACAGAGTAGAAACCGAGAGGTTGCTTCCCCAGCTTGGGAATCTAGAATATGGGGGCACAGTATCAGGGTAAGTGGTCAAGCATTTAGGTCTGAAATGAGGAAAGATTCCTTTACTCAGAGGGTTGTGTATCTTTGGAATTCTCCATCTCTTCGGGGTTGTCAATGCTCCATCGCTGAGTACATTTAAGGCTGAATGGATAGACTTTTAGTCTCTCAGGGATATGGGAGGTGGGCGGGAAAGTGGAGTTACGGCAGATGATCAGTCATGATCGTACAGAATGGTGGAGCAGGCTTGAGGGGCTGTATGGTCTACTCCTGTTGCTATTTCTTATGTTCTTCTGTACTGGATTCAGACACATAATATTGATCGGTATATCAATTCTTAGGCACAGTATGACTGTGCAGTTTAATAACATGGCGAAGTATATAAATGTGTAGTGCCTATGAATTATAAATTGAGTCCAGAGACTGTAGAACAAAAATTTTCTGAATGTTGGAAAAAAACAAGTAAACTAAATGTATTCTGGAGAAAGTAAAACACAAGAACAGTTGTGGAAAATCTCTCAATTAATTCTAACAATTTCATTGATTGATGGCAACGTTTTGAATTCCTAACTAAAAACAGAAAATTCTGGTGTGGCAGCATCTGCAGTGAAAGGAACAGAGTTAACTTTTCAGTTCAATGACCTTTCAGCAGAAGGCAGCTCACCAACACCTTCTCAAGAGCAATTAAGCACGGGCAACAAATGCTAGCCTTGCTAGCGATGCTCAGATCCCATGAATGAATATGAAAAAAAATCTGAATTCATACTCGGGTTTATCTTTCACAGCAACTTCAATGGGTTTAAGAGATCTATAACTTTGCAGACTAAGGTTTGACCTTCAAACAGTGTATAAACCAAGCACTCCTGTACCTTGTCTAATGATTTCCATACACATCATCACAGCTTCTTCTCGGTCTCCTCGTGCAAACCTGATATTAGCTTCTCCCATGAGACCTCTTAAAGCTTTAGGGAGTTTACTCCGAGGGCGCCTCTCCTAAAGTTTTTTGAGGCGATGGGGAGGGAGAAAAGCAAAAAGATAAAAGTTAAATTCCCAATTTTTCATAGGCATACGTGGTCTATGTTGTATAAGATTGCAGCATTTTTTTCCATATTTTGAGTGCTTGAACATACATGAAGTCCAGAGTCCATATAAGCCATTTGGTCCATCAAGCTCACTCCATTGTTATTCTGGATCATGGACTTTAGGCATAGACACCTCTCCACCAACCATACTTTAAGGAAAATGAAGTTACTTTGCCTACCTCCCTCGAAAAAATCAATGTTGTTATTATGTCTGTAACCCTCAAGTCTCCTTCTCAACAGATGCTAATCCAATTCCCATTTAATTATCTCAACTGATCCCAAATCAACTGTCTTCTCTGCGAGTCAATTCCCCATTTCAACTAACTTATAAGGTTCCATTTTTAAAAATCTTTATCTTTTCTTAAGGCTTGGAAACTCTGTACTTAAGTCAACTTGGCCTACTCATATTGTTTAAGTTGAATAGCTGCTTACTTCAAGCATATCTACATCTTTCATTATTTTCAAACCTGTATCATGGCTTTTCTAAACCTTCTACTCTCCAGCAAAAATAAAGTTTCGTCACTTGAACCTTTCTTCAAAACTTGAGAAATCTGAAATCATCCTGGTACTCTTCTCCAAAGCCTTTGAGATGCACCTACATCCTTTTTGAAAGAGAATCAAAACTACACACCATAGTCTAGAACTGGCCTCACCATATTAATAATTTACCACAAATAATCTGGCATACAATAAAATATTTGCGATGACACCAAAAGGTGCAGCATTTCCTAATTTTGTTGGTTTTTAAGATTTACAAAATACAGGACAACTGTTATCTGGAAGAAATTCCTAAGCAGTAATTCAAGGAACAATTCCAAAATTTAAACTAAAGTCTCAAATCATACCACAGCATCTATTGTTGCTGATAATACAGTTTACATTTCTATATTCATTCACACTTAGTGTAGCCATTAGTTATCAGCGTGCTCTACGTCACAGTTAATTCTAAACCATAAAAGAAATACAATGTAATGCCAATATTACATTCAATTAAAGAAATCAGATACTAATCCTTGCCAAATAAGATTGTGTAATATCACTGCACTTTCTTGTCAGATCACATTAACCACACCATTAATTTATTTCCGATGGGATATTGTTGAAAAGCCATTCATGTTTTGCTGCCTACTTTAAATCATTTCACACCCACATGCAGACCAGCAGTCATTTTTCTAGAACTAAATTTAGAGCAATCAATAAACCTACAGTAATTACATCATAATTATTTCTTGAGACAAAGTGACATGTATCAACTGCATCAAATATCATCTCCAAAACAACGGAGATAAAAAATGCAATGAAATTAAATAAACAGATATATGTAGGTGGCTCTGAAGAAGTCATATCCAACTCGAAAAATCAACACTATTTCTTTCTCCACAGATGCCGCCAGACCTGCTGAGTATTTCCAGTACTTTCTGTTTTTATATGTAGGTGGTGTGAGTGTCATGTTATGGGCCTCTAACTGATGTCAGACTCTCCTTAATGTCACATACTGTTCTGTCAATAAATTACTGCTTATTTGAACATTCATTGCAATTCTGAATATTCACTACTACATGGCATTACACTGGTGCATTTGTACAGCACAGTGGACCGCTTAGTAAAGTTGAGTGAGTATTCTTTGCTTTGTCCAGGTCCTGCTGTCCATCATGCCTACAAAAATCATTTGTGAACCTTGCCCAACGATATCCCGACAGCCCCAAAAACCTTATCATATTTTTCCTGAAGCCCTTATGAACCTGAGCCCTGGAACGAACCTCGGCCCAACCACATTCAAGAGTATTGGGCCAACGGCATCGTTGCCTCTGCTACACTGCAAGCTGACAGATGTCAGAACCTAGGCTTGACACTCAACCATAGCCTCTGCCTGACAGCCGCTGCAAACCCCTTCATTTGGCTCTGCCGCTCCAGCCCAGAGCCTTTCCAAATTCCACCCAAATCAGCTGCCTCAGCATTTTGTAGTTGGCCCTGCTTATCTTTACACCTAGAATTTCTGTACTTTCTGATCACCAGTGGAATCTCAGGTTGAACTGGAGAATGAATAATAATAACATCTCTGTGCCCAAGAGAACAATATGCTCCAGACATCAGAGGTGTGAAATGTATAAATTAAGCTTGTTCCAGAGCAATGACATGTAGTTTACATTGGTAGATCATCTGGGTAGGGGTGGTGAAGCAATTTCTATAAAAAAAGATACATTTTATGTTTGTGTCTTTATACAACCAAAATACAGTAATAAATAGGTTCCTTCAGCTGGCTGTTCTATTGACAAGCATAGATACAAAGCTTCTACAGAAAGGGGCTTGGAAAATTAATATGCTTTTGTAAAATCCGTAATAAAGATTCACTGCCAACTCTATCTGTAAGCATGTGTTCCCAATATAACTTAGCAATAACATCTGATTGTAAGAAACAATTAATCCCACTCAGATGATGCATGAATAGGCCACCCTCTTTCACTACTTTCCCATCCCATACTTCCTGTGCCCCATTTGTTTTAATGGCAGTGATTCATGGTGGGGTACTGCTCCAAAGGTAGAGGCAGGAATCCCTCCTGCATCTTTCTCAAGTTAATGAGTCTGGTTAATGCTATCAGCAGGATATCCAACAGTGGAAGGCATCACAATTGAGCCAGACCTTGTCTGTGCCTACTATCCACACACAGACATGATCAGCAGAGGTTATCAGTAGGCAATTAGAGTGAGAATCTTAGAAGATTTTTTTTCTTCGATGAACCCCAGCCCAGGAAGCCAAGGCCAATTCTTGTGCCAAAATTAGCTAGTTCAGCATTGAACTGGGTAATGTCACAGGCTATTTCAATTTTTGCTTATTTGTACTGTTTTTATTGATCTTCATTGTACTTTGTCATTGACAGTACTTTGTCATTGACAGCAGAGAGGTAAGAAGTATATGACAGTTTTTGCTGAATCTCCTGCATAATGGTCATAGTACGCTCTCGACATGGCTCTGCCACCTTTCAGGCCAACTATGTTCCTGAACTCCAGCCCAATGACTTAGCCTGGCCCACTGATGGGACCCCCAAACTTGGGCTACATACCCCATCACCTGCAGTTGAACATTGTGGATTCCTTCACTGTTGCTGGGTCAAAATCCTGGAACTCCCTTCCTAACAGCACTGTGGGTGTACCTACCCCAAATGGACTGCAGCGGTTCATGAAAGCAGCTCACCACCACCTTCTCACGGGCAATTAGAGATGGGCAATAAATGCTGGCCTAGCCAGCGATGCCCACATCCCATGAACGAATAGAAAAAACACCCCCCATTTACCAATGGGTACTTGAAATGGACTCCCTCCCATTCAAATATATTTTGTGAATGGACTATCAATCATTGAACTATACTTTTTGTATTGACCAACCTTCCCTACACCACCCACTCCCCCCAACCCCCTGCCACTGAGTAGCATTATGGACCACTGATCTCTCCCTTTATAGGTGCATACTTGTATGGGTGCCACTACCCACTGAGTATTCTCTGCATCAGATGCAGACATTTCTCTACCTTCCCAACTGGGCAGCATTTGCACATCACAATCAGATTTATCCAATCTTTCCCTGCTCCCCACTGAAAATGTTTCCTGACCACCCTCCTCCTCTCACTCTTCATATCTCCCTCTCCAACCCCTTGTCTTGCTCTTCTTACACCATCCCTGCCCCCCGCCTGCATTCTCTCCCTTCTGTCCCCGCTCTTTCCTTCTCCTTCCTCGTCATCTCTCTCCTCCTCTTCCCTAACCCCGCTTGTCCTGCATACCGCACAGTCTTCACTCCCCATGTGCAAAAACACTGTAAATATACAATATGATTCCATCTGAGCATAAGGATGCTTGGGTTTTGTTCTTGTGGCTTATATCATCATTTGAAATCTCAATGAATTGCTTCTATTTAATCACTCCCGGGTATCCATTATTGTCCATATATTGGGCTGAAATATATATGGCGGCGGCCCGCGCGAGTCGCCGCGATGTTAAACATCGGAGGCTCATTTAAATGTCCGTGGCGGACCGCATCCCCCCACCCAATGACATGGAGGGGGCTGGCGGACCGTCCCCAGAAATGGTGTCAGCTGCCTTTGCGCAGGAACTGACGCCATTTTTAAAGGGATTCAAGCCATAACTTTCAATTTAAATATTTAAACTTAAGTTTAATGTAAAAATTGAAATCCATTTAAATTGCCCATCTTCCATCCCCCCCAATAACCATAAAATTCATTACTTGCCCTCTTCCTCCTCCAAAACATTTCCCCTGCCCACCAGACCTTCCCCACCCCCCAAAGTTCATAAACTGCGCACTGTAACCTTTCCCACCATCTCCTACACCAATCAGATGAGTTTAACCCTGCTCCCCACCAGTGTTCTGCCTCGGATCCCCAGATGGGATCCGAAGTCGCAGGAGTGCCACCCACCGGCACCAATATTGCAGCGGGATGGACGGCAGGAGCGCATCGGTCATTAATTCAGATGTTTAAATTAATTTACATATTGAAATTGGGCTCCCATCGCCAAGCAGCAGGTGGGGGGGGGGGCGCCGCCACAAGGCCTCGCCGCCACCGGTAATATCGGGCCGGGCCTTCCCAGCATCGAGGCCCATTGTGGGCCTCTGCCGGAGGCATTTTCCGCACCCCCCACCTCCCCCCCCCCCCCACCCCCACCTCCCAAACAACCCCCGCCATCGAGGGGGTCTGTTAAATTCGCCCCATTAGCACAGAATTTGTCAGATATCAACTGTAGATTGCTTAATGGTAACTTCAATGTCGGATTCAGTAATCCTCTTATCTGAACAATCTCTTGTACATAAAAAGTACAGAAAAACCAGTACTTAGCTCTACCTAAAGATATTATGTTTGCTTTGAATGAAGCAATACTTTACAGCATACTATCTTAAAACAACAAAAACTATTCTTGTTTAACTATATTTTGGAGGCCTGAGCCACTGCCTATGAAAATCTATAAAAGAATCTTAGTTCAAACAATGGTGTTGTGTCAATTTAATTTGGGTGCGATGCACAACCTTAAACTCTCATCTGTCGACAAACACTTCCTTCAGTTTCTACAAACCAAATAACTACCATTCAATATGACAATCAACAAGAGAACAAAGTCAGTTTCATTCTCATGCAAGAGCAAACTGAACTCAGCATCCTTTCATAGAAAGTTTCAGGCACAGAAAGAGGCCACTTGGCCCATTGTGGTGTCTGTGCCGGCCAAAAAACTATCCACCTATTCTAATCCCACCTTCCAGCATTTGGTACATAGCCCTACAAAATATGGCACTTGAAGTGCATATCCAGACCCCTTTTGAATGAGTTGTGGGTCTCTGCCTCAACTACCCTTTCAGGCAGTGAGTTCCAGACCCCCACCACCCTCTGAGTGAAAAAGTTTTTCCTCATCTCCCCTCTAATTTTTCTACCAATCACTTTAAATCTATGCCCTCTCATCACTGACCTCTCTGCTAAGGTTGTAGACCCAGTAAAAACACTTAAGAACTTAGCTGAGACACAGTGCTAGTCACACAATACACAGTGTGTTGAAACATAGGGGGGTCGGGTAGAAAGGGACCACAGCACACAGATGGCCAAGGAATTGCAGACAGTACATAAAAACATGCTAAAACAAGGGAGATGCTATCAGTATGCTTGCACGAACCAAATAAAGGAGTCAACATGGACACAATTAGACTCACAGTAGACAATGGGAAACAGTAAAGAAATGAAAAGTGCTGACCAGGTTCTCACTGAACCAAATAAGAAATTATCATTATGTCATTATACAAGACTCCTATTAGGGGAGGGTCTTGGAAACAAGATTTAACCCAACTGAAACTGGGGACAGCACGAGAACTCCAGGGAAGAACACCTGTCGTGCCTTGACGGGTAGTATACTATGCAAGTAGTGACAGCTTGTACGCGATGATTCTTGATATTGTGCAAGTAGCAAGAGCTTAATGATTTAGTGTGTGAATAAAACATTGATATACCTTTCACCAACCAGCTTTAGTGAATTCTTTAAAAGTAAATGCAGATTAGGCACAACAAGGTGACTAGACTCTTCACCTTCACTCTACCCAGGCCCCTCAAAATTTTGTACATGTCAGTCAGATCTCCCCTCAGCCTTCTCTGTTCCAAGGAGAACAACCCCAGCCCATCCAATCTTTCCTCATAGCTGCATTTTTCCAGTCTTGGCAACATCCTCGTACATCTCCTCTGTACCCTCTCTAGTGCAATTACATCCTTTCTGTAATGAGGTGACCAGAACTGCACACAGTACTGAAGTTGTGGCCTAACCAATGAGTTATACAGTTCTAGCATAACTGCTCTTGTATTCTATACCTCGGCTAATAAAGGAAAGGATTCCATATGCCTTCTTAACCACCTTATCAACCTGTCCTGCTACCTTCAGGGATCTGTGGACATTCACTCCAAGGTCCCTCACTTCCTCTACACTTTACAGAATCATCTTCCAACCTACAGCCATGTTCAAATTAATAAAAACAAAAAAATTTGAAAAACAATTAGACAAAATTTCATTGAATAGAGAAAATATTTCAGGAAAGAACTGGACCATTTTCTACAGAAAATATTTCTTGCATTCAACTACTCTCAATGTAGTATTTTCTGCGTGCAGAGCATTATGATGCTGCTCACCCTTTGCATTTTCTTATGCTCTCGGTGTAGCTCCATCTCCAAGGCAAAAACCTCTCCAGCAGAGAGCTGTCCACTTTGTTCCTGTTCCTCATCATCATCACTTACATGATCACCAAACATTGAAGCAAAAACTCGATGGACAGACTTGCTGACACCATCAGAGGTTTCCTCTGCAGAATAAAAAAATGATTATTTTTGTCTCCATGTTTAAACATTCATAACTTGAGTTAAAATAAAAGGACAGTTAATAATTATCAGTTATATAGCAGACTTTTAGCCTTTTACATGCTCTAGGAAATGCAGCTTCTTCGCTCATTTTCATTTCCCTATACACCAGAGTTATTCAGATGTGATAAAACCATCTGCCATTTTACAGTGCTGATACTATCCCAATTTACAAAATGACAGAGGCCTCCCTTACACCCAATACATGGCAGAGAAACTGTAGAAATTGGCCCAGGATAACTTTTTCCACCAGGCTGACACTTCATAACGACAGTGATTACATTTCAAAATAATTCATAGACTGTGATTCATAGACTCATAAATCTGGATGACCTGAGAATGTGAAAGGTGCTATATAAATACAAGTTCTTTTCTTAATTTAAATGGTCTTGTATTTAATCATAATATCAGTAATGATCAAATATTTTACAACCAGTGCACTATTACAGATGGCGTAAATTTGTAAATTATATACATTTGACACAAGTATGCTTTATGTAATTAGGATTTCCTATTTCTAGTAGTAATTTAGGGTTCTGCTACTAAATGTTCGTACCTTCCCTTCTCTGATAAAACAGCCTGCCAACGGTTACATTCCCAGACTCTCAGGGAAATGGATACGTTTAACATTCGGCCCATCATGTCCACACCTGCTCTCCAAATGAGCAATTCACTCAGTTCCATTCCCCTGCCTTCTTCCCGTAACTCTGCACATTCTTCCTTCTCACATAATAGTCGAATTCCCTTTTGAATGCTTCAACTGAATCTGCCTCCACCACACTCTCAGGCAGTGCATTCCAGACCTTAACCACTCACTACGTGAAAAAGTTTTGCCTCATGTCACTTTTGCTTCTTTTACCAATTAGTTTAAATCTGTGCCCTCTCATTCCTTTCAAGAGTGGGAACAGTTTCTCTCTATCTACTCTGTCCAGACCCCTCATGATTTTGAATACCTCTATCTAATCACCCTGTCAGCTTTCTGTTCGCCAATGAAAACAGTCCTAATTTCGACAATCTATCTTCATAACTGAAATTCCTCATCCCTGGAACCATTCTTGCGAATCTTTTCTGTACTCTCTCCAATGCCCTCATATCGTTCCTAATGTGTGGTGCCCAGAACTGGACGCAACACTCCAGCTGAGGCTGAACTTGTGTCTTATATAAGTTCAACATAACTTCCTTGTTCTTGTACTCTATGCCCCTATTAATAAATCCCAGGATACTGTATGCTTTATTAACTGCTCTCTCGACCTGTCCTGCCATCTTCAATTACTTATGCACACAAGCACCCAGGTCCCTCTGTTCCTGCACCCTCTTTAGAATTGTAGCCTTTACTTTATTTTGTCTCTGCATATGAATCACTTCACATTTCTCTGCATTGAACTTCATCTGCCATCTATCCACCCAGTCCACCAACTTGTCTATCTCCTTTTGGAGTTCTAACCTACCCTCCTCACAGTTCACACTGCTTCCAAATTTCGTATCATCTGCAAACTTTGAAATTGTGCCCAGTACACCAAGGTCTAAGTCATTAATATATATTAGAAAAAGCAATGGTCCCAACAGTGACCCCTGGGGAACTCCACTACAACCCTTCCTCCAGCCTGAAAAAAATCCATTAACCACTACTCTTTGTTTCCTGTCACTCAGCCAATTCCGTATCCATATTGCTACCGTCCCTTTTATTCCACGAGCTATAACTTTGCTCACAAGTCTGTTGTGTGGCACTGTATCAAAAGCCTTTTGAAAGTCCATGTACACCACATCAACTGCATTGCCCTCATCAACCCTCTCTGTTACCTCCTCAAAAAACTCCAGAAAGTTAGTTAAACATGATTTTCCCTAAAGAAATCCATGCTGGCTCTCTTTAATTAACCCACATTTGTCCATGTGACTACTCATTTTGTCCCGAATCATTCTTTCTAAAAGTTTCCCCACCACTGAAGTTAAACTGACTGGCCTGTAGTTGCTGGGTTTATTTTTACACCCTTTTTAGAACAAGGGTGTAACATTTGCAATTTTCCAGTCCTCTGGAAGCACCTCAAGTCTAAGGAAGACTGAAAAATTATGACCAGTGCCTCCATGATTTCCACCCTCACTTCCCTCAGTATCCTCGGATGCATCTCATCCGGTCCTGGTGCCCTAGCAACTTTAAGTACAGACAGCCTATCTAATATGTCCTCTTTATCAATTTTATACCCTTCTAGTGTCTGAATTACCTTCTCTTTCACCATTGCCTGGGCTGCATCTTCTTCTTTGATAAAGACAGATGCAAAGTATTCAGTTAATACCTCAGCTATGCCTTCTGCCTCCATGTGTAAATCCCCTTTATGGTCCCTAATTAGCCCTACTCCTCCTTTTACCACCTTTTTACTATTTATATATCTGTAGAAAATTTGGGAATTCCCTTTAATATTAGCTGCCAGTCTCTTTTCATGCTCTCTCTTTGCTTCTCTTATTTGCTTTCTCACTTCCTGTCTGGACCCTCTATATTCAGCCAATCACCCCCAGCAGTGACTACACCTTCACTTGTACCCAGTGTGGGAGAATCTGGTCACAGATAGGCCTGACTAGCCACCAGCGGGCCTGCAACCGATGAGTACAACCTTCCCAAAATCTTCATCCGCGAAGAAATGCCAAGAAGAGAAGAGACTTTATTACTTTCTCCCTTACTCTGACCCCACCTAATAACTTACTCTTCCCTACTCTAGTGCTATCTATCTCTCTCAGTATTTTATGCACCTCTCTGATATTTCCTCCTGGTTTCCACACCCCTGACAAGTTACCAGTTTTGCTTCCCTCCAATCTGAGCTCCCTCACAGATTCCCATCCCCTTGCCAATCTAGTTTAAATCCTCCCCAACAGCAGTAGCAAATCTCCCTGCAAGAATAGTAGTCCCAGTCCTGCTCAGATGCAACCCATCCATCTTGTACAGGTCCCACCTGCCCCAGAACTGGTCCCAATGCCTCAGAAATCTGATGCCCTCCCTCCCACACCAGTTGTCCAGTCACGTGTTCAATCGCTCAATTCTCCTAATCCTATGCTTATTAGCATGTGGGACTGGGAGCAATCCTGAGATTACTGCTTTTGAGGTCCTGCTTTTTAATCTCCTTCCTAGCTCCCTAAACTCTGCTTTCAGGACCTCATCTCCCTTCCTACCTACATCGTTGGTGCCAACGTGGATCACGACCTCTGGCTGTTCACCCTCCCCCAGAAGGATGGCCTATAGCTGCTCTGTGATATCCCTTATCCTGTCACAAGGGAGGCAACATACCATCCTGGAGTCACGTCCAAGGCCAGAAACACCTGTCAGTTCCCCTAACCAACGAATCCCCCATCACTACGGCTCTTCCACTCTTCTTCCTCCCCTCCTGTGCAGCTTTGGTGCCACAAACTTGACTCTGACTGCACTCCTCTGAGGAACCATCACACTCACGAATATCCAAAATGGAAAACCAATTAGTGAGTGAGATCATCTCAGGGGACTCTTGCACTACCTGCCTGGTTCTCTTAGACTGCCTGGTGGTCACCCATTCCATATCTATCTGCATGCTCCTAACCTGCAGTGTGACCACATCCCTACATGTGCTAGCCACATAGTTCTCTGTCTCATGGATGCAGCACAGTGACTCCTGCCGCTGCTCGAGTTCCGAAACCCAGAGCTCAAGCTTGTACAGCCGGTGACACGGCCTGCGGATGTTTGTCTAGGACACATGGTGTGTCCATGACGTCCCGCGTGCCACAGGCTGTACATTCCACTCGGTTGAGCTGCCCTGCTATACCTTAATTTATCGTAAGTGGAGTAGTTTACCAGTTACTCACCAACCAGCTCCTTCCACTGCACCGAAGCAAGAACCAAATACTGGAGGGTTAAAAAGGTAGAAAAAAAGAGCACCTCCTCCCACCTTCACTGAACTCCCCACTCACCAACCTCGTATCTCCACACTCTGCTTACAATCTGCACACCATTTGCAAGCTGCACCCAAACCTCTGTATTTATACGATATCTATACTGAAAAGAGAGATTTTCACTAAGAACTGAGGCATTGTAGCTGAGAAGCTAAAAGTGCCTTTAAGTGTTGTGTCTATTAAAACCAGTTTAAACCACTTCTGTTCAATTTTGAAGCTTCACCAGCATCTGAAGAACGAATAGCCTCCAACGATGAGCAATCAGGCAACAATGCAGCACAAACTAGTCCCAGAAAATGTCGACTGGCCTGGCAGATGGAGAACAGACCCTCAGCCCAAGCTGCTCTCAAGCTGATGTAGGTGAGCAAAAACTTCCTGATGTTATTTTTTCTCCCTGCCCAGATTTCTGTGGTATGCACCACTTCCCAGAAATGCCCCCTTAAGTGATCTGTTCATCTACTTCTGGCAGTCGTGCTCTCCAAACAGGTGCTAGTCTTTGTCTAAGAGTTGTGAAAGTGTTTGCACCTTCTTTCACTGGTTTCTTCTCTCGCTGGAAGTAAGTGTATGAAGACCTTGCCTCCAGCTGAGCTGAGATGGCAAGCCCTTTGTGGGGAATTGCAGACATCACCATGCATTCACAGCCAATCAGATGTTCTGCCAGACTGACCAATATATATCGTTTTCTGGGAGAAACTGGATTTTAATGCCACTGTACGTTCTCCCATGATTGCAGATGCCGATAACAACTTATCATGTAGAAACACTCTGAAACTCAGCTAGGTTATTAAGAAAGAAATTTGATAATTTACCAACTCAAGTTAAGGAGAATAATAATTCAAAAAGCTATCTCTGCTCAGAATGTTCAGTAACAGGAATGCATTTTCATGTTATTTACTTGTGGGAAACTAGACAGAATACAACACAACAAATGTGGAACTAGAGTTGGTTGATTTTAAAATGTTTTCAGAGACTTCAAAGTGTTTCCTCCTACTTACTGGGTTCAAATTCTATTGAAGGAAAAGATTGCTGTAATGAAAACTTAGGAGGAAATTATAAATATTCAGAATGACAGGGATTTAGTAAAGGAAAGATTCGCTGCTTCCAGTGGGGAGTGTACTTCATCTCATAAATTTGTACTGAATTCAGAGTAAAGTAGATAGAAAGGTGGTGCAGAATAGGTTGGCATCACTCAAAGTTAACAAGTCACTCAGTCCAGATGGGATGCATCCCTGGTTGCTGAGGGAAGTTAGGGTGGAAATAGCAGGGGCTCTGACCACAAACCTTCAATCCTCCTAGGATATGGGAGTGGTGCCAGAGGATTGGAGGATTGCAGCTGTTACACTCCTGTTTAAAAAAGGAGAGAAGGATAAACCTGGTGACTACAGGGTAATCAGTCTAAAGTCAGTCCATTGTCAAGGACAAAATTAATTCTCATTTGGAGAATCATGGGTTAATATGGGACAAGCAGTACAGATGATAAAAATCTGATTAAACTGATTGCATTCTTTGATGAAGTAAGAGAGAGAGTTGATGAAAGTGATGCAAAAGATGGACCTTCAAAAGGCATTTGGTAAAGTACCACATAACAGAATTCTTCAGAAAAATAGAAGCACGTGCTATTACAGTAACAGAGGTAACTTGGATATGCAACTGATTAAGGGTTAGGAGGCAGAAAGTAGTGGTGAATGGATGTTTTTCTGACTGGAGGAAAGTATGTAATGGAGATCCCAGGGGTCAGTATTAGGATCACTGCTCTTCTTGTTATATAGAAATGATTTGGACTTGGGTGTAGGGAATACAATTTCCCAATTTGCAAAGATTCAAAACTTGGCAATGCAGTAAATAGTTAGCAGGATAGTGGCAGACTTCAGGAACACAGGCAGAATCTTGAAATGGGCAGACACATGGCAGATGCAATTTAATACAGGTACCGCATGATCTTCAAAGTGTATGCCTTGGGAGAAACAAAATGGAGAAGCACTATAATCTAAACAAGAGCAGAGGGACCTGGGTGTGCATATTCACACATCTTTGAAGGTGGCAGGGCTAATTGATAAGGCAGTTAAGAAAGCATATAGGATACATGGCTTTGTAAATAGGGTCAATGAATACAACTATTTGGAAATCATGCAAATGGGGTAGCACAGTGGCGCAGTGGTTAGCACCTCAGCCTCACAGCTCCAGTGACCCGGGTTCAATTCTGGGTACTGCCTGTGTGGAGTTTGCAAGTTCTCCCTGTGTCTGCGTGGGTTTTCTCCGGGTGCTCCGGTTTCCTCCCACAAACCAAAAGACTTGCAGGTTGGTAGGTAAATTGGCCATTATAAATTCCCCCTAGTATAGGTAGGTGGTAGGAAAATATAGGGACAGGTGGGGATGAGGTAGGAATATGGGATTAGTGTAGGATTAGTATAAATGGGTGGTTGATGGTCGGCACAGACTCGGTGGGCCGAAGGGCCTGTTTCAGTGCTGTATCTCTAAACTAAACTAAAACATTTACAAATCACAGGTTAGACCTCAGCTTGAGTAGTGTGTATAATTCTGGGCACCAAATCAATGCCTTGGACAGGATACAGAGAAGGTTATTTAGGATGAGACTGGGGAAGAAGGATTTCAGTTATGTGGAGAGATTGGAAAAGCTGGGATTGTTCTCCTTAGAACAGAGAAGGTTAACGGAGGACCTAACACATTAAAATTATGAAGGGCTGTGATAGAGCAAGTAGGGAAAAGCTGTTTTCTCTGATAAGTAGGTCGATAACCAGATGTCATAGATTTAAAATAACTGGCAAAAGAGCTAGCGGGGAAATGAGGAAAAATTATTTCACACAGACAGTTGTTATGATCTGGAAAGTGCTACCTGAAAGAGTGGAAGAATCAAGTTCAATAGGAATTTTCAAAAGGCATGTATTTGAAAAGAACCAATCTGCAGGGTTATGGGGAAAAAGCTGGGATGTGGCACTAAACTGGATAGCTCTTTCAAACAGCTGGCATAGGCACGACTGAACAAATGGCCTCCTTTTATGCTGTAAGAATCAATGATTTTAACATACATGAAAGCATCCATCATCAAGGACAGCTGAAAAAATGGCATTATGTCTCAAGAAGTCAAAGGGTAACAAGTTAAAGAGGACACATTAAAATAGGGAAAGGTACATGCAATATAAACTTCTGACCCCATGCCATTTCAGAAGGAAAAATAAGTTATGAAATTCTTCTGCTACCCAGAAGGAGGAATCACCAATTTTTCTCTTATCTCCCGTTGTATACTGGAGATCATACACATGGTGTAATGCAGTTATATCATGTCATGCGTACAAATGCGATGATGAAAAATTACAGACGAAAACTGAATTATAAAAATTGACTTTGTCTTTTAAAAAAAATAGACCTTTCCTTTAAAAAGTCAACAATGTGCTCCAAAATGGCCACCAAAGGTAAAGAGCTTGGCCTTTGTATATTCAAACTGTCTGACAAGGACAAAGCAATACCTTCAAAGCTAAGAGGTATGAACTACACCCATCCTACACCCATCCTGAAATGTTCCCGGATTGAATGGGTTCTTCTGAAACAAAGAAGGAGTGAAGTGGAAGCAACATAACTAGATTATTCTCATCTTGTGTGATCACCATGGGGGAAGAGACCAAAGCTTCTCCTCCCAGATGATGATGTGATGAACTTTTTAAACTTAAAAGGACAGCCCTGGAAGAGAGAGAGAGAGAGAGACATCCAGAAAGAAGCTTCGAAGAAGCTTACTTCCAACCAGTCAGAAAGGACACACCCTGCTGTAGAATTCAACATCTATACTAACACAGCATTATAAGTGATCCATTGTCTTCAACTGAACTTTCAACCAAGAGAGAAACCTACAAACACCTCAGGCCTGCAACCAACAAGAGTTTGACTTCCAAGAGAATTCAACAGGTTTTTTTATTCTTTCATAGGATGTGTGTGTCGCTAGCTAGGACAGCATTTATTGCCCATTCCTAATTGCCCTTGAGATGGTGGAGGTGAGCCACCTTCTCGAACCACTGCAGTCCCTGTGGTGTAGGTACACCCACAGTGCTGTTAGGAAGGGAGTCACAGGACTTTGACCCAGCGACAATAGTATAGTTCCAAGTCAGGATGGTGTGTGACTTGGAGGGGAACTTGCAGATGGTGATGTTCCCATGCATCTACTGCCCTTGTCCTTCTAGCTAACAGAGGTCATGGGTTTGGAAGGTGCTGCTGAAGGAGCCTTGGTGAGTTGCTACAGTGCATCTTGTAGATGGTACACACTGCTACCACTGTGCGTCGGTGGTGGAAGGAGTGAACGCTGAATGTGGTGGATGGGGTGCCAATCAAGTGGGCTGCTTTGTCCTGGATGGTGTTGAGAAGGCCTGTTACAAGGGTTTGCCATGCCCCTGGCTGGAAAAACATTTTTGCATATTAACAGACAGTGCTTGTGGACAAAGGAGCTATTCTCTGCACCAATTCAATCCACAAACAGATGTGGTCAGACTAGTTAGTCACATGAGTAACTGGCTATTGTACAGTTTTGAACTGAGTGTTTGAACTGGCAGAAAGCTCTCTGCTCCTGGATTGAAAAGACCTCTCCTGGCTAGTTCACCCCAGCCTCTCCTGTCGGCTCCCATCTCTTTCTCATGGAACTCCAAAAACCCACTGAAGACACATGAACCCCAAGAAAGGAAAGGCTCCTACAGTGAACAAGATTTAAGAAGAATACTGGGCCCCAATGAAAAGCAAGATCCACCTACAAACAAGGACTCTACAAAGAGCTCGAAGAATCGTAACAACAACTCTTCAGATATTGCCTCAAACCTTTCCACTTTTATTTTTCTTCTGCTTTTTCTGTCCCTTTCTGCATGTGTGTATTGCATATGCAGGCCAGCGTGGGCATTTCATGTACCCATAGGCACTAACCGAATTAGTTTAAGTTTAATAAAATTTCATCTTTCTTCTTTAAACCTAAGAAAGCCTGTTTGTGCTCGTTTCTTTGCCTTATAATTGGAAAGCGGTAAACAAGATATCAGCAAGGGGGAGCTAAAAACAGTGTGTTTAAAAATAAAACGCTATTACAGTAAGACCAGGTGAAGGATGAAAGGGAACCCTAGACCTCTTTCTCACCTGGTCGTAACAGTATGTGCATGTTTGCGCAAGCGCGAGTGAATGTGTGAGTGCATGCGGATGCGACAATTTCAGATTAGGCACATTGATCAATAAATAATTGATTTTCTGTTTTAAACCTACAAGAAACCCTGTCGCTGTCTGTTTATTTGACAAATAAAACACAAAGGAGTAAAACCCTAATGACAAAAGTACACTTGCTGCAGTCAGGTGGGAGTTGAACAGTGGGAATCACCCAAACCCCTCACCACATGGCCGTAACAATCAGCGAGCAGCTCTCACTGCTTCAGCAAGGATCAGCCCCAGAAAAGTAACAATTAGCACTGGTCAAGTTCATAGAAATATCCAATCAGTACTGAATTTTCATGTTCCTGCTGCGTGTAGGTTTAGCACACAAAGTGGAAAGACCCTAACTATTGCAGAAGTAGCCACTTATCAACAGATCTGCGACATTATTATATTATATGCAGCCTCACAGCTCCAGCGACCCAGGTTCGGTTCTGGGTACTGCCTGTGCGGAGTTTGCAAGTTCTCCGTGTGAATGCGTGGGTTTCCGGGTTGTCAGGTTTCCTCCCACATGCCAAAGACTTGTGGGTTGATAGGTAAATTGGCCATTGTAAAAAAAATTGCTCCTAGTATAGGTAGGTGGTAGGAGAATTGAGGGAAGGTGGGATGTGAGAGGGAAAATGGAATTAATGTAGGATTAGTATAAATGGGTGGTTGATGGTCGGTGCGGACTCGGTGGGCCAAAGGGCCTGTTTCGGTGCTGTATCTCTCTATGACTCTATTAATCAGCTGAGGAGGTCTTTTCCTGCTCTTAAGATTCAACACCATATTCCTTCCAACCTGTCCTCTCAGGCCTTGCAGGAAATACATAGGCATCATTTTTCTAGTAAAGCAATAGTCAAAACAAACTGCCACTGCCTCAGCTCATCAGCTGCTGAAACCATCATTGATGCCTTCCTAACCTCTAGACTTGACTATTCCAATGCACCCCTACATGGCCTTCCACGTTCTACTCTTCATAAACCTGAGGTCATCTAAAACTCTGCTGCCTGTGTCCTTACTTGTGCCAAGTCCTGTTCGCCCATCACCCTTGTGCTCATTGACCTACACTGGCCTCCGGTCAAGCAACGTCTCAATTTTAAAATACCCATCCTTGTTTGCAAGTCCCTCCATGGCCTCGTTCCTCCTTATCTCTGAAATTTCCTCCAGCCCCACAACCCTGAGATATCTGCGCTAATATAATTCTAGCCTTTTGAGCATCCCTGATTTCAATCGCTCCAACATTGATGGCCGTACTTTCAGCTGTCTAGGCCCCAAGGTCTGAAATTCCCTCCCTAAACCTCTTCATGTCTCTTTCTGTTTTAAGACACTCCGTAAAACGTACCTCTCTGACCAATCTCTCAGCCATCTGCCCTAATATCATCTTATGTGGCTCGATGTCAAATTTTACTTTACAATGCTCCGTTAATTTTTTTAAATGCACAATGCAGTTTACGTCAGTCTGTTGAAAGTTAGACTACTTCAAGCAAAACAAACCAAAGAAAGGCGGGGGAGTGGGACACGCTGAGTTGCTTTTACAGAGAGCCGGCATGGCCACGATGGGCCAAATGGCCTCCTACCGTGCTGTAACCATTCTATGAAACTATGTGAAGCACCTTGGGACATTTTATTGCACTGAAGGAGCTATATAAATATAAGTTGTTGTGTTAACCTGTTGCAAGTGTTGCCTCAGTATACTGCACAGGAGAATGATACAACATGTAAAGATATGACTCAGCATTGACAGGAGATGTTAAAACTATCTTAAGGTTGTCCTTTCACATGGTTTATTCAAAAGGTCATAGACAAGTTGGTGGAATGGGCAGACAGGTGGCAGATGAAGTTCAATGTGGAAATTTGTGAAGTGATTCATTTTGGTAGGAAGAACATGGAGAGACAATATAAAATAAAGGGTACAATTCTAAAGGGGGTGCAGGAGCAGCGGGACCTGGGTGTGTATGTGCATAAGTCACTGAAGGTGCCAGGACAGGTTGACAGAGTGGTTAATAAAGCATACAGTATTCTGCGCTTTATTAGTAAGGGCACAGAGTACAAGAGCAAGGAGGTTATGTTGAACTTGTATAACATACGAACGTACGAATTAGGAGCAGGAGTAGGCCCCTCGAGCCTGCTCTGCCATTCAACAAGATCATGGTTGATCTGACTGTAACCTCAATTCCACATTCCCACCTACCACAACACTAGTTTGGCCTCAGCTGAAGTATTACATCCAGTTCTGGGCGCCACACTTTAGGAAGGATGTGAAGGCATTGGAGAGAGTGCAGAAAAGATTCACAAGAATGGTTCAAGGGAAGAAGAACTTCAGTTAATGAAGATAGATTGGTGAAGTTAGGACCGTTTTCCTTGGAGAAAAGGCGGCCGAGAGGAGATTTGATAGAGGTATTCAAAATCATGCGGGGTCTGGACAGAGTAGATAGGGAGAAACTGTTTCCCCTCATGAAAGGATCAAAAACGAGAGGACACAGATTTAAAGTAATTGATAAAAGAAGCAAAAGTGATACGAGGAAAACTTTTTCACCGTAGCGAGTGGTTAAGATCTGGAATGAACTGCCTGAGAGTGTGGTGGAGGCAGGTTCAGTTGAAGCATTCAAAAGGGGATGAGACTGTTATCTGAAAAGGAAGAATGTGCAGAGTTACAGGGAGAAGGCAGGGGAATGGCACTAAGTGAATTGTTCATCTGGAGAGCCGATGAAAACATGATGGGCCGAATGGCCTCCTACTGCGCTGTGACACTTCTGTGATTTATCAGAATATGATCTGATGCACTGGAATACAGAAGGTTAAGTGGTGATCTGATTGAGGTTTTTAAGGATATTGGAAAGAATTGATCGGGTAGATAGACAGAAACAGTTTCCACTGGACAGGGTACATAACCTCAAAATCAGTGCCAATCCATTCAGCGGAGAAGTTAGAAAACACTTCTTCATGCAAAGGGTGGTGGAAGTGTCGACCTCTCTCCCACAAAAAGCAGACGATGCTAGCTCAATTAATAATTTTAAATCTGAGACTGACAGATTTTTGCTAGCCAAGGGTATTAAGGGACATGGAACCAAGGCAGGTGACTAGAGTTTGGGTATAGATCAGCAATGACCTCATTGAATGGCGGCACAGGCTTGAGGGGCTGAATAGCCTACTCCTGTTCTTATGTTGGCCTACAACAGATAGCTTCATGGTTAAAAGATCCTGACCTCCTGAGCAACGCAAATGCTCCAAAGTCCTGTTGGTGGCATATGGAGTCCCCCAACAGCTTCTCATCAAAAAGTCCATTCAATCAAGTTGCACCTTTAATAGCTGCTACAATTCCCAAGGAAGCCGCAACAAACGTAATTAAGATGCACGTTCCTAAACATTGACATCAAGCACATCTACTCAGAATGATCAGTGCAGGCCTTGTCGATTGTATCAGGTGTCAAGCAACTCCAAGGTTATATCAGATAACATCAGCTGATGGCGACCAATGCCCCTCCAGATCCTTCTTCCCCTTCACTTCCCTCTGACCCCATCCCTTCTGATCTGACCCCTTGCCGTGTATTCACTATACCCTTTGACCTTCCCCTCTCTGACGCTGAACGTTCTGTACTCAGCAAAGGACTCAGTTTTATCCCCTTACGCCCCACCTCACTGAATTTCGCACACGGCATGATGTTGAGCTCTTCTTCTGTCGCCTTCGCCTCCAGACTCACTTCTTTGACCAGGAGTCCTCCACCCCGACCAGCAGACCCATTCACCAGCCTCCACCTGGACCCCTCCCTCTGGCCTCTTACCCGTTCTTGATCTTTTCATTGAAAACTGTCGGCGAGACATCAGCCATCTCAATCTCTCTGCCCCCCTCACTCACTCTAACCTGTCTCCCTCTGAACTTGCTGCACTCTGTTCTTGCAGGTCGAACCCAGACATTGTGATCAAACATGCAGATAAGGGTGGTGCTGTTGTTGTCTGGCGTACTGACCTCTACCTTGCAGAGGCTAAGCGCCAACTCTCAGACACTTCTTCCTACCTCCCCTGGACCATGATCCCACCACCGAACATCAAGCTACTGTGCACAGGACTTTCACTGACCTCATTTCCTCCGGAGATCTTCCCTCCGCAGCTTCCAACCTCACAGTCCCGCAACCCCGAACAGCCCGCTTCTACCTCCTTCCTAAAATCCACAAACAGGACTGTCCAGGCTGTCCATTGTGTCAGCCTGTTCCTGCCCCACTGAACTTATTTCTTCCTATCTTGACTCAATATTTTCTCCCCGGTCCAGTCTTTTCCCACCTACATCCTTGACTCTTCTGATGTGCTGCATCATTTTGACAATTTCCAGTTTCCTGGATCTAACCTACTCCTCTTCATTATGGACGTCCAATCTCTCTACACCTCTATCCCCCACCAGGACGGTTTGAGGGCTCTCTGCTTCTTCCTTGAACAGAGGCCCAATCAGTCCCCATCCACCACCACCCTCCTCCGCCTGGCTGAACATGTTCCCACATTGAACAACTTCTCCTTCAACTCCACTCACTTCCTTCAAGTAAAAGGTGTTGCTATGGGTACCCGCATGGGTCCTAGTTATACGTGTCTTTTTGTGAGATATGTCAAACATTCCTTGTTCCAGTCCTACTCAGGCCCCATCCCCCAACTCGTTTTCCGGTACATTGATGACTGTATCAGTGCCGTTTCCTGCTCCCGCCCTGAACTGGAAAACTTTGTCAACTTTGCTTCCAATTTCCACCCTTCTCTCACCTTTACATGGTCCATCTCCGACACTGCCCTTCCCTTCCTCCATCTCTGGGGATATGCTGTCTACTAATATTCATTATAAGCCCACCAACTCCCACAGCTACCTCGACTACACTTCTTCACACCCTGCCTCCTGTAATGATTCCATTCCATTCTCCCAGTTTCTCCTTCTCCGACGCATCCGCTCTGATGATGCAACCTTCCACAACAGCACTTCCGATATGTCTCCCTTTTTCCTCAACCGAGGATTCCCCCCCCCCCACTGTGGTTGACAGGGCCCTCAACTGTATCCGACCCATTTCCCGCACCTCTACCCTCACCCCTTCCCCTCCCTCCCAGAACTGCGACAGGGTTCCCCTTCTCCTCACTTTCCACCCCACCAGCCTCCACATCCAAAGGATCATCCTCCGCCATTTTCGCCACATTTAGCGTGATGTCACCACCAAACGCATCTTCCCCTCCCCTCCCGTCAGCATTCCGAAGGGATCGTTCCCTCTGCGACACCCTGGTCCACTCCTCCATTACCCCCGACACCTCGTCCCCTTTCCATGGCACCTTCCCAATGTAATCGCAGGAGGTGTAATACCTGCCCTTTTACTCCCTCTCTCCTCACTATCCAAGGCCTCAAACACTCCTTTCAGGTGAAGCAGCGATTTACTTGTACTTCTTTCAATGTCGTATACCATATTCACTGCTCACAATGCGGTCTCCTCTACATTGGGGAGACCAAACGCAGATTGGGTGACCGCTTTGCGGAACAGCTTCACTCAGTCCAAAACCATGACCCTGAGCTTCCTGTCGCTTGCCATTTCAACACTCCCCCCTGCTCACATCTCTGTCCTGGGCTTGCTGCAGTGTTCCAGTGAACATCAACACTAGCTCGAGGAACAGCATCTCATTTACCGATTAGGCACCCTACTGCCTGCCGGACTGAACATTGAGTTCAATAATTTCATAGCATGACTGGTCCCCCTTTTTTATTTTTAGCTTTTTTTTAAATTTTATTTTAGTTTGTTTCACCATTCATTTTTTTTTACCGTGTGCCTGCCCAGTTTTTTTTCATGTTTGTGCTTTTGGCCAGGGCTGTTCATCATTCTGTCATTTAACACCCTCTCTGCACTAACGCTTGGTCTTTCACCACACCATTAACACACCCTTTGCCTTTGCTCCATGACCTTCCTGTCAGTTATTCTCTATGACCCTCTGTCCTATCAACACCTTCCCTTTTGTTATCTTTTGCCCCAGCCCTGCTTTATTTGCTTAAAACCTATTACATTTCTAACATTTGCCAATTCTGATGAAAGGTCACTGACCTGAAACATTAACTCTCCTTCTCTCTCCATTGATGCTGCCAGACCTGAGTATTTTTTGTTTTCATTTCAGATTTCCAGCATCTGTAGTATTTTGCTTTTATATCAGAGAACGTTTATTGATATTAAAATATTATCTGACTTCAAGATGGACTAATCTCTAAAAACAGGAGTATTGATCAATTTCACAAGCTGCCAAAGTTGAAATGGCTTTAAAAGATTATCCCATAACAGCATTTCCACAAAATGGGATTCCAGACCAGTTCATCTCCATTTTTCACTATCCACCTTCCAAAATTGATGTAGCGTCAAGTAGAAGTATTGTTTTCTGCAACAAACCCCCACCCGGCCTTCCCAAAAAAACTCTGTTACTCTCACTCGCACCTCTTGTTCTTCCCTTCAGCTGCCTGGGCCCCACATTCCAAAATTCCTTTCCTAAACCGTGTCACTGCCTCCTTCTTCTTTAAAACTCTCATTAAAAAAAAACTTCTTTGACAAAGGTTTTAAGGTCACACTCCCCAACAGCTCCTTCTTAGGCTCGGCATCCATTTTTATCATCATGCCTCTGTTAAGTGCTTTCGGATGTTTCTCTGTGCTAAAGGCACTATATTAATGCAAGTTGCTGCTTTAAATGCAAGACGTCAAGACAAATATAAACCCACATCACAACAGAAGAAACTGCTAAATCTGCATTATTTGGTTTTAATTGAATAAGTTTTCATTCTGTTTATACACTGTAGCAGCATCTACAACTGCTTGCCTGAAACGTCATACTGACAAGAATAAACCTTTTCTAAAGTAGATTAATAATGTACCTGAATCGTCTGCCTGTTGCTTGGCTTGGCTGTGGGAGGCTCTAGAAGGGCCATCCTGATCTTCCGCTGCAGTGATTTCTCCTTCATCTTCAGTTACTCCATCACCGATGGCTTCCTAAAAAAAAAAACTCAAGTCTCATTACATGATACTCATGGCAAAAATAAATCATATATGAAAGGATGTTAAAAATCACACATGCATATTTCTGCCCATTTCTTTTCCTATCCCTGACTATAAAAAATTCACAGTGCAGTCGCTCACCAGCAAAGATACCCAATTCAGGCGACCCTGAGCAATTTATTAAATCATTTTCATTCAGTTACATTTCTCATTCAGCACTACACATTTATAATTCAAATAAAACACACTATACTCCTATTCTTAAATGCTTTACATTTCATATTGTCTGTTCATCGCCTACTTTCATCCAAGGGCAGAACTATGTATCAGAGATACATGGGCCCTTCTCATTACAAGATGATGTATCTGGAATAATAAATTAAAATATTGCATATAGAGAACATTTACTCCTTTTACAGAAGGCTAAACTATCACACATGCAAGTTCCATACCAAGTCAGACAACATACTGACTTGGAAATATATCACCGTTCCTTCACTGTCACTGGGTTCAAATCCTGTCACTCCCTCCCTAATAGCACTGTGGACGTACCTACACCACAAAGACTGCAGCAGTTCAAGAAAGTGGCTAACCATTACTTTCTCAAGGGCAATTAGGGATGGCCAATGAATGCTGTCCTTACTAGCAATGTCCACACCCCGAGAAAGAATAAAAACACTTCATTTCTCTCTAGAGGTGAATTGAAAACACTCTATTGTACACCACGTGAGTGTGCGCATCTGGCAAATCTAATTTACCTGTGTCTGACAGAATACACATAGTGAGATCTGAAGTCACATTGTTTGTAGGAATGTGTCTCTCCTTGTCTGACAGGTCCAGTCTGGATAAGAGTTCTGCTATCCAGCACCATATGAGAGACAGTATGTGTGCGCATGTGTATCAAGAGAAAGATGATTCGTTTGTGGTAGGACTGCAATGTGTGTGCACTTTGTGGGTGGGAGTAGGTGTATGTGTATCTGCTCCGGGGTGTGTATAATCGACATATACAAAGATGAGTGCGGTAAGCAGCAGTGTCTTGTGGCTGTAGTGTCTGACAGAGGTTACATGTTTGTCTGGTTGGTGGCTGGATGGGTCAGTGTCTATCTCCAGTGCCTTTCCCCTCCCTCCCCACTCACTAGTAACACGGTCACCTCTGCATCAGAGAATTGTGGGTTAGAATCAATGCACAGTGGTTCAGTTCTGGGTACTGCCTGTGTGGAGTTTGCAAGTTCTCCCTGTGACCAAGTGGGTTTCCGCTGGATGCTCCGATTTCCTCCCACAGCCAAAGACCTTCAGGTTGATAGGTAAATTGGCCATTGTAAATTGCCCCTAGTGTAGGTAGGTGGTAGGAGAATTAAGGGAAGTTGGGGATGTGGTCGGAAATATGGCATTAATGCAGGATTAGTATGAATGGGTGGCTGGTGGTCAGCACAGACTCAGTGGGCCGAAAGGCCAGTTTCAGTGCTGTATGACTCTATGAAGTTTAAGGCACAGAAAGAGGCCACTTGGCCCATCGTGTCTGTGCCAGCTGAAGGTTTAAGCCCCACTGCATTAATTTAAATACATAATAAAGGTTGACACTTTGGTGGAGTACTGAAGGACTGTTTGACTTTCGGGGGTGGGGGGTGCGATGAGACCTTCTACCAGAGGCCCAGCCGATCTTCTAGGGTGGGAGACAAAAGGTCCCATGACACTACTCAAAGAGGAGGGTTCTCGTATTGAGGAAGGCCAAAGTCTGAAACTTTAACTTGTCATTTCTCTGCACAAGTCTGGTGCCTGACTCGCTCTGTGTTTCCAGCATTTCCTGATCGTTTTTCTCACTGTTGTTTCTGCGATCTTGCTGTGCGCAGGCCGCAAAACCAGAAACTGCTTCACTAGCGCTGGCTCCGTCTCTCCCTCCCTCACCCGCTCTACGGCTTTCCTCTCCTCTCGAAGCCGCTCAAATTCCTCGAAAGAGATCTTTCCCTCCAAGTAGTCGATGAGCTCGGGACTGAAACCCGACATCCTGAATCCGGATGGGTTTCAGAGCAACACTCGCTCGGTCCATTCACTTAAACGGTCCGGTGGAAATTCGGCGCCGCAATTTCGTACCTTCAGGCTCTCATCTCTGATCCATCCAATCCTGCTTCGCTTCCACTCAATTTAATCGCTGTGTCACTTTGGAAGAAATTTGTAAATTAATTTATGATTTTTCCTTAACTTTCTGACAATCTACTGCGAGCAGAGCCCGGTTCAACTTGATATGATCTTCTTGCAATTCATTCTGCATTTTCTTCAAAACTAATAAACTTTAAAATGTCAAACTAAAATCCTCAGACTCTGTCTTTAATAAATAAAGTAGGCAAAATCATTCCTTTAACAGTCTGTGATTCGGGCAATGGAAAGTTCTAGATGCAATTGAAGAGATTGGTACAATCGATTTTTTTTCTATATTTGTTCTTGCAAGATGTGGGCGAAGAAAAAAGACCTGAATTTATATTGAGCCTTCCATGATCTCAGGACATTCAAAGTGCTTTACAGCCAATTAAGTACTTTGAAATGTTGTCACTGTTGTAGAAAATGTGTTACTTAATTTGCAAAAGCTGCCACAAATAACAATGAAATAAATTACCAAATCATGCTGGGATTTTACCGTGCCTGTAAAAGCAGGGAGGGCTTAAAATGCAGACGGGATGTGCTTGCATGGAGTCTGACATAATGGGCCGGATTTTACAGAACCCACGACGGCGGGTTTCGTGGCGGCAGGGCCGGAAACTGCCTCCGGGACAAGGCTGCCACGCACTCTGACACCAAAAAGTCCCGGCCCGATTATTGGCGGCAGCAGAAAGACCTTGTGGCAGCATCCCTCCTCCTCCCTCCCACCACCACCGCTCAGTGACGGGACCGTCATTTGCATATTCAACGAAATGTAAATGAATGCATTAATTATACTTATATAATAAAAGCAAAATACTGCAGATGCTGGAAATCTGAAATAAAAACAAGAAATGTTGGAACCACTCAGCAGGTCTGGCAGCATCTGTGGAAAGAGAAGCAGAGTTAACGTTTCGGGTCAGTGACCCGAAACGTTAACTCTGCTTCGCTTTCCAATTATACTTATGTCCCCGCTTGAGTTCCTGCTCCGATCTTCGGCTCGGTGGCCGGCACTCCCGTGCCTTCGGATCCCCATCCGGGGAAACAAGTGGGAGGAGGTAGGTTTCTCAGTATGGGAGGGGGTGAACAGGGTCAAAGTAACATCATTGGTGTAGGGGATGGTGGGAAGGGTTTGAGGTTAAAGTTTATGCACTTTGTGGGGTAAAGGTCAGGTGGGCAAGGTAAGTGTTTTGTGGGGGAGAGGGCAAGTAATTAATTTAATTGTTATTGGGGGGTGGGAGAGGGACAGAAGAAATGTCTACTTATTTTTATGTTCTTGCGCTTTAAATATTTAAATTTAACAGTCGGCCTCAAAACCCTTTAAAAACAGCGTCAGCGCCTGCGCACAGGCAGCTGACACCATTGCCGGGGGTGGACATCCCGCCCACTCCACGTGATCGGGGTGGGCGGCCTGCCCTGGCTATTTAAATGAGCCAACGCGCTTAGGATTGCCACAGCTCTGCAATGTACGGCCCGCTCAGGCGGACGCCATTGTTTTTGCCCACCACCAACTTCAGCGGCGGGCTTATAAAATTCAGCCCAGTGAGGGTGCTTCCAAATTTTACGAGCAGCAGGAAAGATGAAGGGCGGACTTCTCACAGAGACATGACAGGACATCAACTGGTCCTGTTTCGTAGGTAATTAACATTAATTTAAATGCAATTGACTGCAATTTTATGGTGCAGTTTGTATTTTATGAGCAGCATACGGGATTAGTGGGCTTTCAGAGCCCCGACCAGTTAAAGGTGGCAGCAACGAGGCAAGGCTTCAGTGTTGCCTCTGCCAGCCATTCAGAAAGGCAAGGTGCAGTGGAAGGGGAAGAGTGGGGAATGGAGGCCATTGCTGGCTAGTGGCGGAAGGCCTCTAAGTGTGCCATCACTGGTGGGTGGGGGTCATGTAAGTGTGCCATCACTAACGGTTGGGGGTCATGTATGTGTGCCATCACCAATGGGTGAGAGTCGTATAAGTGTGCCATCACCAATGGGTGGGGATTGTGTAAGTGTGGTCTCACAAGTTGGTGGGGGTCGTATAAGTGTGCCATCACCAATGTGTGGGGTTGGTGTAAGGCTGCCCTCACCAGTTGGTGGGGGTCATGTAAAGGTCCCAGTAACAACGGATGAGGAGCTGCTCAACAAGCGACACAAAGGGGCAGTGGCACTTGCTCCCAAGGGAGTAGCAAGGGAAAGGTCTTGGGAGAGATAGACTGCAAAGATAGCATGAGAGAGAGAGAGAGACCACCTGGCATGGGACTAATTCACCCAGTCCTCATGGCCCCCATCACCCCTGCGCCACCCCCCCCCAGCCCTGTGAGGAGAAGGAGTGGCACAGAGAAAGGGAGCACCAGGCACCAGCAGATCCAAACCTTCAGCCTGGACGTTTGTGATGAAGGCGATTTCTGGTGATCCTGCTGGTCTACTTCTCTGCAAGCTTCAACTTTCAAAACATGTTCAAGTCTTCGCAGCATTTTACGATATCCTACTTCCAAGAGCAGTTGTTCCCTCTCTCTCACCCCTGCTGGTTGTCTTCCTTACAGCTTGCTCTGAGGCTGCAACTCATTGAGTTCCCTTCTTACATCCTGCCTGAGGCCACAATCGCTGGTTTCTTCTCTTACAGCCTGTCTGCCTTCTGAAAATCTGTTACATTTATCTGGACTCAAAAGCTTTTTTGTCCTGTTCCAATATGCAAAGTCCAGAAGTCTGGTTTCACAGAGTCACTTGGGCCTTCCATTGTTCACAGGTGTTAACAGCTATCCAGTACATATGCATGTTCAAAATCACCAACTCCCTGTTTTACGACCTGAAAGTCTGGGAGGGAGAACCCCCTTGTTCTTGAGGTGTTACCCCTGCAGTCTCTGTTTTTCAAAAAAAGTCTTTGATCTATCATGTCCTTTAGCAGAGTCGATGTGAAGTCACCTGACCTTCCAGACCCCATCTTAAACTTTAAAAAAAATCATAATTTTAAAAACATAATCAAGTTACAAAGTCCAGCTTTCATAACAGTTATTGTGTGCCTGTTTCTCCTGCAAGCACAAAGAGGAACTCTGTTAGTTTTCCCATGAGGTCTATCACAACATTTATGCAGGTGGCGGCCCTTTGGCCCATGATGAAGGCTACTGAAAGCCTCCTCCATACATCCACTCTCAAGCGATGTGGTGCAGGTCAGCAAAAAGAGATGCTGGCTGTTCCCGAGATGCCGCCATGCATCTGAAAGGATATGCTGCTGCCACACCCCCTGGTGCCGCCTGGGTGCTCGCTTCCTCTCTATCTAGCATGCCATCCTACATTGTCACATGCAAGCCCCAAGGAGCAGAGTGGCATGGAGGAATCACCTTGGACGAAGGACGTCATTGACCCGTTAGCGGCACTGTACCCTTGTTCGAGGGGTTGACCCCACGGTTGTTGACATTCTCTGTAAACTCCATCCAGGCTTGCCATCCCTTGCAGCCATTGCAGCCTGGCGGAGAACCTACAGGAGGGCATCACTAGACTGTGGGGCCACCCAGTGTCGTCCCTCTGCATGGTGGCAGCAGCCGTCCAGTCCACTCACTGGTTCTTTACTTCAGGCACAAAGGTGCAGGGGTCCACACTTCAGGCACAGGGGTGCAGGGGTCCACACTTCAGGCACAGGAGTGCAGGGGTCCTCACTTCAGGCACAGGGGTGCAGGGGTCCACACTTCAGGCACAGGGGTGCAGGGGTCCACACCAGGCACAGGGGTGCAGCGGTCCACACTTCAGGCACAGGGGTGCAGGGGTCCTCACCTCAGGCACAGGGATGCAGGGGTCCACACCAGGCACAGGGGTGCAGGGGTCCTCACTTCAGGCACAGGGGTGCAGGGGTCCTCACTTCAGGCACAGGGGTCCAGGGGTCCTCACTTCAGGCACAGGAGTGCAGGGGTCCTCACTTCAGGCACAAGCGTGCAGGGGTCCACACTTCAGGCACAGGGGTGCAGGGGTCCACACCTCAGGCACAGGGGTGCAGGGGTCCACACTTCAGGCACAGGGGTGCAGGGGTCCACACCAGGCACAGGGGTGCAGGGGTCCACACTTCAGGCACAGGGGTGCAGGGGTCCACACTTCAGGCACAGGGGTGCAGGGGTCCTCACTTCAGGCACAGGGGTGCAGGGGTCCACACTTCGGTCACAAGGGTGCAGGGGTCCACACTTCAGGCACAGGGGTGCAGGGGTCCACACCAGGCACAGGGGTGCAGGGGTCCTCACTTCAGGCACAGGGGTGCAGGGGTCCACACTTCGGTCACCAAGGGTGCAGGGGTCCACACTTCAGGCACAGGGGTGCTGGGGTCCACACTTCGGTCACAAGGGTGCAGGGGTCCACACTTCAGGCACAGGGGTGCAGGGGTCCACACTTCGGTCACAGGGGTGCAGGGGTCCACACTTCAGGCACAGGGGTGCAGGGGTCCACACTTCGGTCAAAGGGTGCAGGGGTCCACACTTCAGGCACAGGGGTGCAGGGGTCCACACTTCGGTCACAGGGGTGCAGGGGTCCACACTTCAGGCACAGGGGTGCAGGGGTCCTCACTTCAGGCACAGGGGTGCAGGGGTCCTCACTTCAGGCACAGGGGTCCACACTTCGGTCACAAGGGTGCAGGGGTCCACACTTCAGGCACAGGGGTGCAGGGGTCCTCACTTCAGGCACAGGGGTGCAGGGGTCCACACTTCAGGCACAAGGGTGCAGGGGTCCACACCAGGCACAGGGGTGCAGGGGTCCACACTTCAGGCACAGGGGTCCAGGGGTCCACACTTCGGTCACAAGGGTGCAGGGGTCCTCACTTCAGGCTCAGGGGTGCAGGGGTCCACACTTCAGGCACAAGGGTGCAGGGGTCCACACCAGGCACAAGGGTGCAGGGGTCCACACCAGGCACAGGAGTGCAGGGGTCCTCACCTCAGGCACAGGGATGCAGGGGTCCACACTTCAGGCACAGGGGTGCAGGGGTCCACACCAGGCACAGGGGTGCAGGGGTCCACACTTCAGGCATAAGGGTGCAGGGGTCCACACCAGGCACAAGGGTGCAGGGGTCCACACCTCAGGCACAGGGGTGCAGGGGTCCTCACCTCAGGCACAGGGGTGCAGGGGTCCACACTTCAGGCACAAGGGTGCAGGGGTCCTCACTTCAGGCACAGGGGTGCAGGGGTCCACACTTCAGGCACAGGGGTGCAGGGGTCCTCACTTCAGGCACATGGGTCCAGGGGTCCTCACTTCAGGCACAGGGGTGCAGGGGTCCTCACTTCAGGCACAGGGGTGCAGGGGTCCACACCTCAGGCACAGGGGTCCAGGGGTCCTCACTTCAGGCACAGGGGTGCAGGGGTCCACACTTCAGGCACAGGGGTGCAGGGGTCCTCACTTCAGGCACAGGGTTGCAAGGGTCCACACTTCAGGCACAAGGGTGCAGGGGTCCACACCAGGCACAAAGGTGCAGGGGTCCACACCTCAGGCACAGGGGTGCAGGGGTCCTCACCTCAGGCACAGGGGTGCAGGGGTCCACACTTCAGGCACAGGGGTGCAGTGGTCCACACCAGGCACAGGGGTGCAGGGGTCCACTCCTCGGGTGCAGGGGTCCACACCTCAGGCACGGGGGTGCAGGGGTCCTCACCTCAGGCACAGGGGTGAGGGGTCCACACCAGGCACAGGGGTGCAGGGGTCCACACTTCAGGCATAAGGGTGCAGGGGTCCACACTTCAGGCACAGGGGTGCAGTGGTCCACACCAGGCACAGGGGTGCAGGGGTCCACACTTCAGGCACAGGGGTCCAGGGGTCCACACTTCGGTCACAAGGGTGCAGGGGTCCTCACTTCAGGCACAGGGGTGCAGGGGTCCACACTTCAGGCACAAGGGTGCAGGGGTCCACACCAGGCACAGGGGTGCAGGTGTCCTCACCTCAGGCACAGGGGTCCAGGGGTCCACACCAGGCACAGGGGTGCAGGGGTCCACACCTCAGGCACAGGGGTGCAGGGGTCCTCACTTCAGGCACAGGGGTGCAGGGGTCCACACCAGGCACAGGGGTGACGGGGTCCACACTTCAGGCATAAGGGTGCAGGGGTCCACACCAGGCACAAGGGTGCAGGGGTCCACACCTCAGGCACAGGGGTGCAGGGGTCCTCACCTCAGGCACAAGGGTGCAGGGGTCCACACTTCAGGCACAAGGGTGCAGGGGTCCTCACCTAAGGCACAGGAGTGCAGGGGTCCTCACCTCAGGCACAGGGGTGCAGGGGTCCACACTTCAGGCACAAGGGTGCAGGGGTCCTCACTTCAGGCACAGGGGTCCAGGGGTCCTCACTTCAGGCACAGGGGTGCAGGGGTCCACACCTCAGGCACAGGGGTCCAGGGGTCCTCACTTCAGGCACAGGGGTGCAGGGGTCCTCACTTCAGGCACAGGGGTCCAGGGGTCCTCACTTCAGGCACAGGGGTGCAGGGGTCCACACCTCAGGCACAGGGGTCCAGGGGTCCTCACTTCAGGCACAGGGGTGCAGGGGTCCACACTTCAGGCACAGGGGTGCAGGGGTCCACACTTCAGGCACAAGGGTGCAGGGGTCCACACCAGGCACAAAGGTGCAGGGGTCCACACCTCAGGCACAGGGGTGCAGGGGTCCTCACCTCAGGCACAGGGGTGCAGGGGTCCACACTTCAGGCACAGGGGTGCAGTGGTCCACACCAGGCACAGGGGTGCAGGGGTCCACACCTCGGGTGCAGGGGTCCTCACCTCAGGCACGGGGGTGCAGGGGTCCTCACCTCAGGCACAGGGGTGCAGGGGTCCACACCAGGCACAGGGGTGCAGGGGTCCACACTTCAGGCATAAGGGTGCAGGGGTCCACACCAGGCACAAGGGTGCAGGGGTCCACACCAGGCACAGGGGTGCACGGGTCCACACTTCAGGCACAGGGGTGCAGGGGTCCACATTCATTCACAGGGGTGCAGGGGTCCACACTTCAGGCACAGGGGTGCAGGGGTCCACACTTCAGGCACAGGGGTCCAGGGATCCTCACCTCAGGCACAGGGGTCCAGGGGTCCACACTTCAGGCACAGGGGTGCAGGGGTCCACACTTCAGGCACAGGGGTGCAGGGGTCCACACCAGGCACAAGGGTGCAGGGGTCCACACCAGGCACAGGGGTGCAGGGGTCCACACTTCAGGCACAGGGGTGCAGGGGTCCACACCAGGCACAAGGGTGCAGGGGTCCACACCAGGCACAGGGGTGCAGGGGTCCACACTTCAGGCACAGGGGTGCAGGGGTCCACACTCATTCACAGGGGTCCAGGGGTCCACACTTCAGGATCAGGGGTGCAGGGGTCCTCCATTCAGGCACAGGGGCCAGGTGTCCACACCAGGCACAGGGGTCTGCAGCACTGTTGCTGAGGCAATTCTCAGCAAGGAAGCAGAACTGCATAAAGGGCTGGCAGCCCTTTAAAGATGGCACCAACACCTGCCGTTCAGTCAGGCGACATTGTCATCGGCGCCCTGTTGCTCATCCCCGTTCATCATTTGGACGGGCCTGCGCTCCAAGCCATTAATTGGCCAGTTGCCTCATGATAGAGTTCAGATGGCCACATGTGGCTCATGTGGCAGCGACTCCCACTTCTGGTGCCACAGCCGTACCAGTACCATCTAGATAAAATTCAGCCCCATCTGTTTTAGGTGTCGGTTCAGGGTTAAGTGTTAGCCAGGACTCCAGGAGAACTCCCCTTCTCTTCTTTCTATAATGCTGGGCACTTTTTATGTTCACCTGAGAGAGCAGATGGGGCCTGGTTTAATGACTCATCCAAAAAGATAGTGGTGGACCTTCTTCTTGAATTGCTATAGTCCTAACAGTAATGATGCACCAGTTTAGGGTGGCACAGTGGCGCAGTGGTTCGCACCGCAGCCTCACAGCTCCAGCGACCCGGGTTCAATTCCGGGTACTCCCTGTGCCTGCGTGGGTTTTCTCCGGGTGCTCCGGTTTCCTCCCACATGCCAAAGACTTGCAGGTTGGTAGGTAAATTGGCCATTATAAATTGCCCCTAGTATAGGTCGGTGGTAGGGAAATATAGGGACAGGTGGGGATGTGATAGGAACATGGAATCAGTGTAGGATTAGTATAAATGGGTGGTTGATGGTCGGCACAGACTCGGTGGGCCGAAGGGCCTGTTTCAGTGCTGTATCTCTAAACTAAACTATACTAAACTAATGGTATTAGGTATCGAATTGCAGAATTTAACCCAATGACGATGAAGGAATGGCAATATGTGTCCAAGTTAGGGTGGTGTGTAACTTGGAAGGAAACATGGAGGTGATGGTGTTCCCGCAACATTGCTGCTCATGTCCTCCTCAGTGGTATTGGTCTCACAAAGGGAAGTGCTGGTGAAGTAATCTTGATGAGTTTCCGCAGTGCCTCCTGTTAATTGGAAATACTGTAGCCATAGTGCAATGGTTGTGCAGGGGTTGGATATCAAGTCCTGTCATAGAGCCACTAATCAAGCAGACTGCTATCCTGGTTAGTCTTCAACACTTTGGTTGTTGGTGCAGTTACACTGATTCAGGCAAGTGATGAGTATTCCAATTCCTGACTTGAAAGATGCTGGAGAAACATTCACAGGTCAGGAGGTGAGCTAATTGTTGCATGGCTTCTAGTCAATGGTGAACCCGCAGGATGTTGATGGTGGGGAAATTCTGCGACGGTGATACCATTGAAGGTCATGTGTAGAGATAACTGGGTATTTCTTTGTTCAAAATATTAATTACCTGGCACTTATGTGACACAAATGTTACCTGCCACTTATCAGCCTAAGTCTGGAGATTATCCTGGTCCTGTGGTAAGCTGGCATGTGGTGCTTCATTATTTGTGGAGGATTTGTGAATGGAGCTGAGTATTGTGGAAACATCAGTGAACAGCTTCAGTCACAGAATCACAGAATTGTTACAGCACAGAAGGAGGCCATTCAGCCCATCATGTCTGCACCAGCTCTCCGAATGAGCAATTCACCTAATGCCATTCCCCCACCTTCGCCCCGTAACCCTGCACATTCTTCCTTTTCATATAACAGTCTAATTCCCTTTTGAATGCTTCAATTGAATCTGCCTCCACCACACTCTCAGGTAGTGCATTCCAGACCTTAACCACTCGCTGTGTGAAATGTTTTTCCTCTTGTCGCTTTAGTTTCTTTTACCAATTACTTTAAATCAGTGCCCTTTCGTTCTCAAAAACACATACATACAGATCGTCAGAAAGAGAGACACACACAGACCAAGAGAACGAGACATACACAGAGCGATAGAGAGATGCACACACATACACACAGACCATCAGAGAGACACACATAGTCCTGACCTTATGACAGAGACATGGTCGAAAGTGGTGAGACTGAGGATGCTTCCCTGAGGACCTCCTGCAGTGAAGTCCTGGGGTTGTGATGACTGGCCTCTGACAACCACAGCTACCTTTTTTGTATCAGGTATGACTCCAGCCACTGGGAAGTTTTCCCCGTGACCCCCATTCACTTCAGTTTTGCTAGGGTTCCTTGGTGTCATACTCAGTTAAATGCTGCCTTGATGTTGAAGGCAGCCAATCCACCTCTCCACTGGTGTTCAACATTTGTGATGAGGTCTGGAGGTCAGTAGGACCTGAACTTAACATTGATTACTGGGGACTGTCTGCTGCCTGATGACACAATCGAAGACTGTTTCAGTGACTTTATGGATGACTTGGAGGAGACTGATAAGTTGGTAATTGGCCGATTGAATTTGTCTGTCAATCCTCCATATTGTTGAATAAATGTCAATGTCGTAGCTGCGTAGGAACAACTTAACTAGGGGAGGGGCTAGCTCTGGAGCACCAGTTTGCAGCATTATAGCTAAAATATTGTCAGGACTCATAACTTTGCTGCCTCGATTATACACAACCACTTATTAATATCATGTGGAGTGAAATGAGTTGGCTGGACATATGTGTTTCTGATAGTGGGGCCTTCAGGATGAGGCAATGTAGGAGCAGCCCTTTTGCCTGAAGATGCTTGCAAACACTTTAAAATACAACCAGGTATTTCTCTGAGATTAAGTGCAGACATCCAACCCTACTGCCACAGGATTAACTCTTCACATTCCAGGTGTTCCTGCCATACGTGTCCGCATCATTTTTTTGAAGCCTCTGTTTTCTGAACGACCTATACCGTTGAATGTTACATTTACTTTTATCTTCTATATTTAGCATTGTTTCTGATATTCTCACAACATGTATGTCCCTACTGCCATAACAGGCTCCAATTCTGGCATCTTATTCCCAATTATTTTATGAGTGTGTGTGTATATATATATACATATATATAATCAGCATCATTTGAGTTGGTGAGTATTAACACATGACCAGAAATTTACAGATTAAATTGACTCACGTATTTATTGACAATTAGATAGCAATATAAAATAAATATCTAGTAAATATTAAAAGTACAACCTCTATACACGTGCAGACAATGAGAAAGTCTGTAATGGTGAATTATACTTAATGAGAAATGCTTTGAATTAATATACCCATCTGAGTAGATTCCATAACCAAAGTTTAGGTTTTTCACTTGGTGACCTCAATTGGTTTTGACCATTTGTAAAATATTTGTTGCTGCCCTGTCATATGGTAATACACCGCATCCCACAAGCAGGGAAGAAATTGTTTTTTTTTACCCGATGAAGTACCAGAATTAAATAAACTTATACTTTATTTCAAATTCCAGAATTAGACCTTAGGCCCATAACCAACATTCCTATTGGTTTTCTTTAAAATATAGTGTGCAGATAAACCTGATAAATATTGTCGTGCGTGCTTCTATCTTCATATAAAAAAACTTACATTTGCACACAATTCTTTGTGTCATCTTTTTCTATTATGCACGATGGGCTTGAAATTGGATAGTGCCTTTTTTGGGAGCAGGGGTCACAATTTGTGTCCTGCCCACATCCATTCAGCTCAAGGTGGGCAACACACAAACACGGTGTACTCACTTCACCTGAATGAATGTATCATTGATCCGAGCAGATCCCACAGTGTTGTCTACTCTTGAACGCTGTCTGGAGTCGCTGCGCACAGGAGGGGTTGTTTGCAGACCAGGTACGACCATTCTGCTCTTTTCACAGGCTTTATGCCCCTTTTCAATTCCCAGCACACGTTCATTCTGCTTTCTGGCTTGATGAGCAAGGTGCAGATTATATGACAACGGACCTCTTGCTTCCCACCCAACTCTGCTGCTCTCAACAATATAGCTGCAATGTAAACTATTACAAAGTGAACACTAGGGCAGAGAGAGGGTTCCATAGTGGCGGATGTGATGCTAGAGGCATTAGTGGTGCAGGTGGGCAGGAGGAGAGACGCCATGGTCCTGAAGGGGGTCACCCTCAGAAGGGAATGGGAGCAGGTGGCCAGGAAGGTCGATTCCAGAGTCTGAACCCAAGGACATGGCAGGAGCGTCATTAGAGGTTTAATGACATCACACAGGTGGTCAATGTTAGTGAATGCATTTTCATGACATCCCCTACCCACCAGACCACCAACCTCATGCTGCTCAATGCATCACATGCTCATCAGACACCCAGCAGCACTCCCAGGCACTCAGGATGAATGTGTAACATCCAGATTCTCCACCTCACCCTCACACATGTATCAATGCTGCCAGTCTCACACCCACTTCACATTCCCGCCAGCTATTCAGCTATGGCAGACACATCATCCAAACACAGTGTTACACAACCAGTGACATTCTTCCCTCTCTCGCAGGACAAGGTGGAACACAACAAAAAGGATGCAGACCAAAACTGGTGGGGGACAAGGACAAGGAGATGGCTCTCCACATTAAAGGGCCAGCTACGACAAACACCATGGGATCTGAAATCGGTGAGAACACTGAGGATGATGGCATGTTCCTGTCTTATGCCCCTTCTCAACTCACAGCACATCCTGATCCTGCTATCTGGCATGATGAGCAAGGCAGGTGGTGTGACCATGGAACTCTTGCTTCCCACCCAAACCCCACTTCCCCCACACCAACCTTCCACTTCTGTTTTCAGACACCCAAAAACTGATGCCTGCCCAGCCACAGGAGCCCCAGGAGAGGAAAGAGAGCAACAGCACAGTACTAATGAAGAGGCCCCATCATTTGATTTGACACTTGTAACCACCAGCTCAGATACTGGCACTGCTCATACCTTGGAGGCTAGTATAGAATTGAAATCAGCACATGGTGAATCACTGGGTACGTGTGGGCTGTAGCCAGGCCAGGGTAGAGGATGGTTCATTTGTCAGCTCAGCAGGGGGCAAGGTGGCAGAGAACTCAGTTGAAGAACTCGATGGGGCATGCACACCAAGATGCTGGATAGTGATCATTCAATGTCTTCCATCACAAACAATGGAATACCCTAGCATGCTCCCTTTTTATCCAGCAATGCTGCATGGGTCAGGCAGGAAGCAGCTGGCAACGAAGGGAACACAGGTAGAGCAGCACAAGGCCTCAATAGCACCATTACAAACAGCGCTACATGAGGCAACTTCATGCCTGATGCATTTAATGGGAAGCTAGATAAACAAATGATTGAGAAAGGAATAGAAGGTTTTTTTAATTCATTCATGGATGTAAGCATTGCTAACTAGGTCAGCATTTATTGCCCATCCCTAATTGCCCTTGAGAAGGTGGTGGTGAGCTGCCTTCTTGAACCGCTGCAGTCCATTTGGGGTAGGTATACCCACAGTGCTGTTAGGAAGGGAGTTCCAGGATTTTGACCCAGCGACAGTGAAGGAACGGCGATATAGTTCCAAATCAGCATGATGTGTGACTTGGAGGGGAACTTGCAGGTGGTGATGTTCCCATGCATTTGCTGCCCTTGTCCTTCTAGTTGGTAGAGGTCGCGGGTTTGGAAGGTACTGTCTAAGGAGCCTTGGTGGATTGCTGCAGTGCATCTTGTAGATGGTACACACTGCTGCCACTGTGCGTCGGTGGTAGAGGGAGTGAATGTTTGTAGATGGGGTGCCAATCAAGCGGGCTGCTTTGTCCTGGATGGTGTCAAGCTTCTTGAGTGTTGTTGGAGCTGCACCCATCCAGGCACGTGGAGCGTATTCCATCACACTCCTGACTTGTGCCTTGTAGATGGTGGACAGGCTTTGAGGAGTCAGAATGTGAGTTACTCGCCTCAGGATTCCTAGCTTCTGACCTGCTCTTGTAGCCATGGTATTTATATGGCTACTCCAGTTCAGTTTCTGGTCAATGGTAGCCCCTAGGATGTTGATAGTGGGGGATTCAGCGACTGTAATGCCGTTGAATGTCAAGGGGAGATGGTTAGATTCTCTCTTGTTGGAGATGGTCATTGCCTGGCACTTGTGTGGTGTGAATGTTACTTGCCACTTATCAGCCCAAGCCTGGATATTGTTCAGGTCTTGTTGCATTTCTACATGGACTGCTTCAGTATCTGAGGAGTCACGAATGGTGCTGAACATTGTGCAATCATCAGCGAACATCCCCACTTCTGACCTTATGATTGAAGGAAGGTCATTGATGTAGCAGCTGAAGATGGTTGAGCATAGGACACTACACTGAGGAACTCCTGCAGTGTTGTCCTGGAGCTCAGATGATTGACCTCCAACAACCACAACCATCTTCCTTTGCACTAGGTATGACTCCAGCCAGCGGAGGTTTTTCCCCCTGATTCCCATTGACCTCAGTTTTGCTAGGGCTCCTTGATGCCATACTCGGTCAAATGCTGCCTTGATATCAAGAGCAGTCACTCTCACCTCACCTCACCTCAGCTAATAAAGTTAAATGGCAAGGGGTGGGAGATAGCTTGTGTGGAGCATACATTCCGGCATGCACCAGTTGGGTTGGATGGCCTGTTTCTGTGCTGTACATTTTATTTCATTGTATCATGTCCATTGTCCACTGGAAACTTCTCACATTGTAAATTTACCCACCCACCAGTGTTGGTACTGTACAATTCCCAGCTCCTCAGCCTTTACTTGAAGAAACTCACATGCTGCAACCAACTCTACTATGCTTACTAAACTTCTGTCAGTTTTGATATTTAATTACACATAATATCAAAGTATTAAATCCAAACAAGGACAACATTTATGACTTTGAAATAAAAACTGAATTACATTTGTGAATTCTGGTCCAATTATCCTCTCCCTCACATCCTGCTACACCTTAAGAAATCCTTGATCTTTACTTCCCAAATGCAATGCTAGGATAAATTGACTAGCAGATATTAAAACCCTTGAGTTTTTTTTCTGATTCTGGCACTCAATTAATTGTGAAATGAATAGATTATGCTGCAATACTCCAAGCCTCTGGATATCAATATATAAAACCGTAATGATCATGCTTATTTTTCTTATTTCCACCAGTGGCAGCTCCTTTATTTGTAAAAAAACACAATATTAAAAGAATTGTATTTCTTCTTGCCTGTTCCAGAGGTGATACTATAATTACTCTCATACTGGAACACACAGTTTTAAAAAACCTATAGTTTCCTCCAATTAACATTAACTACAACCTGAAAGGATGATAGAGCAGAAACCCTCATCACATTTAAAAAAATACTTGGATATGCGAGACGTGCAGTAACCTACAGGGTTTCGGGCCAAGAGCTGGAAAGTAGGTTAGGCTGGATAGTTCATTTTTGGCTGGAATAAACAATGTTGGGCCAAATGGCCTCCTTCTGTGCCATAAATTTTCTGTTAACAGTGCCATGGGAGATTGGCCAGCATTAATTAAAATCCTTATATTAACTCTGTCACATCTTCAACACATGTAAATCAATAGATAACATTATAATGGCTGTTATTTTTATTTGTTCCAGAGATGGAGCTGTAACCACCCACCCACACCCCCACTCCCCCCTTTAGCCTGTTACAACAAAAACAGCCAAAATTATTACCATTTCCTCAGACTAACCATGAGCAAGGCCATGGATAATCATTAGCATACGATTAAATGCATTGTGCAAGTGTGGAATTTGACACATTTGCATAATACAATTTAAGTTTACACAATCCATCTGCAAAGATTTAAGCACAATCATATTTCTCCAGAGAAACAGTTTGTTAGTTCAGCGCATCAAGTTCTTCACAAAAGAATACAATGCAGCAGATATACAAAAGATATTCCATGAAGTGTTTCACAAGAGGCTTGTTAAAAATTTCAGGCATATATTATAAAAAGAAATGTATCAGCAGGAAGAGAAAGTTTGTTGATGGACAGAATACAAAAAATTAGGGTAAAGAGGTCAATGTAGTTTGCACTGGAGAATATTTGGAAGTGGTGTACTTGAAGGGTCAGTGTTGGGGTCACTTTTATTCTTGATATATATGGACTGGATTTAGGCATAAGGACACAATCTCAAACTTTGGATATAACATGAGTAAGAGGGTTGGAAAAGAAGAGGACTGTAGAAGACTGCAGAAATACATGAGCAGATTAGTATAATGGACAGAGTGGTGACTGAAACAATGTGAATGGCTGCCTAATATGCTTTGGAAGGAAAGAAAAACTAGGAGTGGAAAGAAGCTGAAGGATATGGAAGAACAGAGATCTAGGGGTCAAATACAAAATTCCTTAGCAGTGCAAGTGCAGGTAAGGAAAACCACAATAAGACCAACAGCACATGGGTTTTATAAATGGGATAGAGTACAAGAGTAAAGAAGCAATGATAAATCTGCGCAAAACATTGGTTGGGCCACAAAGCAATGTGCATAGTTTTGGATGCTCCATTATTTTATTTAATAGGTTTAATAGTGGTGTTCAAAATTGTTAGGGATTTTGATAGAGTGAATAAGAAGAAACTGTTCCCACTGGCAGGAGAGATGCAGATTTAAGATAATTGGCAAAGGTGCTGGAGGGGAGATGAGAAGTTTTTTTTACAAAGCGAGTTATTACGATCTCAAACACACTGCCTGAAAGGGTGGTAGAACTGATTGAAAGGTAACTTGGATATATAATTAAGACCATGAAACCAACCACTTTTATCTTTGATAAAGGAAACTGTCTTAATCTTTTAGTTTTTAAGAATGCAATACTCATTTTGCAACACATTTACATGACCCCGTTTTAGTCCCAAATGACCGCAAGTAAGAATATCACCCTTATAATTCCCAACATTCCTTTTGATGCCAGCAAAGAAACATGGAGTTCATAACCATGATGCAATATGGTGATAAAGAAAGGTTTCTGATTCAAGTATTGTGATTCTGTTTCTGGGAGTATGAAATATTGAAACCTTAATATGCTATACTATGGTGAGGCACTAGTCTCAGCAATATCACTGTGGAAGTGCATCAAGTGGAGGCTGAATACATCCCCCCAATGAGGGAAGGAAAATTGGAGGGAAGCTCCTTCCTTCGGCCATTCTTTTGCATTTCCCAACAGTCAATTGCAGAGTAGCTTTAGTAGAGGCATAAAAATTGCCAATCTACATACACATGGCATGAAGTGAAGGAGGAAGTAGCTGAATGGAACAGGTAATGGGCAAGGACAAGCACAGATAACTTTGATACCAATTAGTGACATGGTAAGAATCAGTTTCATATATATCAGACATCATAAACCATTGCACTGCTACTCTAATCTAGAAAAGGCTGGCAATTTATGTTACTTGGATTTATTTAGAAATAAGTTAGGTAATTAAAGCACCCACTTTCCCATAAGAAATGTAAGTACTTCTTTCAATTGACATTGTTATCAATCACAGGATCATTAGATATTTATTGATATGGATGGCTATTTAGCCCATCTAAATACATCCATCCCTTTGAACATTCAGTTGGTTCTTAAATGATTCTGGAGTTTTCACCGCCATTACTCCATCCAGGAGGCCCTTCATTTTTTGTGTGAAGACTCTTTCTGATATCAGTCTTAACCCTTCCATTTAAAAGTTTGAACCTATTCTAAACCAACAATGTCTAATTTCTCAAAATTTATTGATTTCATCACTAACTTGTTGTTAATATTTTATCAGCTTGGGTTTGATGCCAACATCTTGTGCTCTTTCCTTCAAAAATCCAGCATGATGCAGTGCAAAGAAACTGGGGAAGATTTTAAAAAAACAAGGATGAACTTAATATGATTTACATGTTTATATACATTGCCCTGGCTTTGTTTAACATTTATTTATAGCCAGACAAAAATCTGGCCTTCATTGCATTGAAATGCCACATTGAAAGGATGAAAACTTTGTATCACATGGCTGAAGGAAAATAAAGGAGCACATATTCGAGCAAAATAGCATCCAAACATACAGAAAGTAACGTCTCTAATTAAACTCTTGGTAGGTAAAAACCATTAAGTACTACATGTAATACGTCTGGTAATTTAAAGAAATACGTTGGAACTAAAGGGAAAAAAATCGACTCAAACAGGAGACTGAACATAACATGAGGAGTTTGTGACTTTATTGAGTTGATTAGTAATGAATTCTAGGCTACTGCTGAAATAATCAGATGCTGTCATTATATGTCATTATAGTCATCCTTTCAAGAACGTTGCAAAGGAATCTTTCTGGCCTTCGTAGTCTGAAAAGGCAGAGGCGATGCGGTCCGGATAACGAGAGGCTGCTCCGAATGGTCTTCTGTTGTCTACTCTGAAAGATTTCGAGAATTTCCCAACATCAACACCTCTCCCAGAAAAATAAGCTTGAAGTGTTCGGAAAAACTAGAGAGAAAAAGAACCAAAGTTCTAGTTTAAGTTGCTTAACGTATCCATTTGTTTGCAAGCTGTTTTATCATTCACTGTCTGGCAGAACTTAAAAGCGGCACAGTGGCGCAGTGGTTAGCACCGTAGCCTCACAGCTCCAGGGACCCGGGTTCGATTCCGGGTACTGCCTGTGTGGAGTTTGCAAGTTCTCCCTGTGTCTGCGTGGGTTTTCTCCGGGTGCTCCGGTTTCCTCCCACAAGCCAAAAGACTTGCAGGTTGATAGGTAAATTGGCCATTATAAATTGTCACTAGTATAGGTAGGTGGTAGGGAAATATAGGGACAGGTGGGGATGTTTGGTAGGAATATGGGATTAGTGTAGGATTAGTATAAATGGGTGGTTGATGTTCGGCACAGACTCGGTGGGCCGAAGGGCCTGTTTCAGTGCTGTATCTCTAATCTAATCTAATCAAAATACTGCAGATGCTGAAATAAAAACAAGAAATGCTGGAACCACTCAGCAGGTCTGGCAGCATCTGTGGAAAGAGAAGCAGAGTTAACGTTTCGGGTCAGTGACCCTTCTTCGAAGTTCCGAAACTTTAACTTTGCTTCTCTTTCCACAGATGCAGCCAGACCTGCTGAGTATTTCCAGCATTTCTTGTTTTTATTTCAGATTTCCAGCATCTGCAGTATTTTGCTTTTATTTTAGTGCCTTTATGTGTGTGTTAGGTACTAAAACTGTAGCTGTTTCCTCGATAATACAGACAGGCACAACTTACTAAACACGCCAATTCAGCAAACAAAAAAAATCTTTAAAATAATTCGATAGTAAAATATTTCTGCCGGACAACATACCAATACATTCCCAGCCCTAATAGTTTAATCCAAAAAAAACCCCCATTGTGAATCAGACCAATGTTTGCAAGACAGTAAACTAACAGAGCTGGCACTTGGTCCGACGCTTGCACTTTACCGAGCAGATAAGCAGGTCTAGGTTGATGGAACTAATGCAAAACTGAACTCTTACCAGCTCCCTGTTTCTAGGGTTCTCCAAAGATTTCCAAGCATCCTTAGACTCCAGGGGAATGGTATGGACTAAAGTCACGAGGGAGACAGTTAGGCAGAAAGTAAAAACCTGCACTTTGAGCATGATAGAGTCTGGATGCTACTGGAAAGAAAATCAGAAGGGTTATCTCATACAAATTTCAAACAAAATATATGAATACGGGGCAGGAAGATCTTTATACTCACAGACTGTCTCCACACTCAAGAAGCAACTTCAGTTCGCGCTACCAATTGCTGTGCAGCTTGGAAATGCCGCTGACTGTACTGCAGCTAATTCTATTTTATAGCTGCGGTAGTTTGTGTGGGTGTCAGTGACGTTAGCAGAGTGTACCAGAGTAATGATATTTCAATAGGTCTGATAAGAAACTCCAGGGAATAAACTAACCATCATTTCATTCAAAACGGAAATTATTATGTATCTGCATTAGAAAATATGACCCTTGACCACATTCATCCAGATAGGAGATTCTGGAATCTGAAATTTAATACCTAATTTTAACAGTTATTTCCAAACCTTGGCAATTTTTAATAAAATCTACAGGCTACACCGGAGTCAGCTTGGCCCAGTGATAGCAGTCTCACCTGAGTTAGAATGGCTTGGGGCAAGTCCCGTAGCAAGATGTGATTACATAACTCAGACTGATTTAAATACAGCACAGCGGTCCTCTGAGTTGTGGAGGTGCTGCCTTTCAGATAAGACATTAAATGGAGACCTTGTCTAGATGAAATTTAACGATCCCGTGGCACTGTGTTTAAAAAAAGCATCATTTACCTCTCACTCAATATCTCGAAAACAGATGAATCCGCTCTTAAGAATAAACAGCAGTGGTTCCATTTCAAAAATAATTAATTAACTGTGAAACCCTGAAGATCCGAAACGCGCTTTGTAAATGCAAATTCTTAATTTTCGGTAACTTCAAACCTGAATTTTATAGCTATCAGCTTTTAAATCTGAAGAAAGCCGCAGTTAAAGGGTTAACCAGATCCCTTGTTGTTCACAGTCGCGAGGGATAGGTACTTTGCAGAAGTCATCGAGAAATTAAGGTACAGAAGGAGTCCATTCGGCCCATCGAGTCCTTGCTTGGGGGTGGGGGGTGGGGGGGTGGTGGTGGCGGATAAAGATGTTGATTTCGCTGCAGTCTAGGTTTGTCGCTTACACTTTGGGAATTCAAACGGTTGTGAGAGGGCTTCCGCGAAGGAAGGACTGCGCTTTGGTGGACTGGGCAGTTTTCTGAGTTGTCATGTCGCTTTGCCTAGTTGTACAACCAAACCGACTTCGCAACGACATTAAAGTAGAAATACAACTGTAGTCGTATTCTCAAATAAAACTGTTAGTAGTTTGCGCTTTGGAAACCGGAGAAAACGGTGTCATTGGGTTACTGATCGCATTTCCTGACTTTTTTTGTCTCCAAGTAGACACATTGTGAAAAGGCATCTCCCAAGGCTCTTAATGCAAGCTTGATTAGGAAGCTCTATCTCTTCAAATTGCTCTTTAAAAAGTTGATATTCTTCCCGAAACGACATTTACCTCATATTCTTCTCGGGTTACCATTTTCTCACACCTGGACTGAAAGTAAAGGAACCAAACTGCACCTGTATCGCTCTTTCTTTCGTAGTTGCAGTAATGATTGTCACTATATGGTAAAGCAGACTGAGCCATTCGCACTTACGGGAGAGAGTTCCCGTTTATTACTTCGTCAGCCCCGCAATCCTCCCCTCACCCCATTTTAATGCTCGAGAAAATTGTGGGTGGCCAGCGGCGCAGCCGAAATGCTCGGCCATATGTTGTATTTTGAAATGACTATCAGTTACTGGGGGTAGAATGATTCTATCTATTATTTCCTTAATGGCCGTGCTAAAATATAATGGCGCCTTCTATGGGCTCAAACAGGTTTCATTTTCTCATTTGAAACTTGTATTTTACTAATGAAATATTAAGTACCGGCGGTACACAGCATCAATTAGAATGTAGTGCCGCATAAGACGCGGAAATAACAGAATAATTTTGGTTTACAATGCGTTTGTTTGTGGTGAACCGAATTGAGACAAGACCCTCGAATAGTTGACAGTCGTGCTTGAGGGAGTTTGAGGAGCCAAATAAAAATGAGAGGAAGGGGAAATCTATGTGCACATAATCTATAAAAATGCCTTTAAGCAAAAAAAAAGCATGTTGCATTTCTAGAAGACCTAAACACTAAATTGATGGGATGAATCTTGCTTCATTTTTCAATTTTTCACGCTGATTAAGTTGTTCTGTATCAATATGATTGATTTTGCATCAATCATAGGGGTGAATATAGCTTCGGGAAATGTTAAAAGCTACAAATTGCGTGTTATGTCCTGGTTAATCTCCCAGGAATTCTAAGGGAAAGTTAACAGAATTTAGGCATTGCACTTGAGATAGCTTGGATCGGTGAGAGAAGCTGGCTGCCCGGTCTAACTTCTGTCCCTTGTATTTGGTGGATAAGCATTTCGATGATAATCCGCCATAACTATTACTTGTAAAAGATGTATTCGCGTTATTTTCTTTGAGGGACAGAACAATGACTTATTAAACGTATTCAGCGAGGTGACACCAAAGTTCCCTCTCTTTTTTAGATCTTCCAAATCTTCAATGAATTGTTCATTCTCTTTCTGTACTGATGTACAGAATTTATTCATGTGTGTGTTCTTTCCGACGGAACAGAATGTGCCTCGGATGATAAAAGTAAATTGATTTTCCTGTTTAAATAATCATTTGGAAACGGCGATTGGAGAAAGAAAAAGCTGGAATAGCTATCACTAATAAATGGGAGCATTGTTTCAGAAATCGTGTCTCAGGTCCTAATATGGAATAAGCGATTGGAATGTCAATAGAGATTCATCTAACCCTGACCGCTCCGACGGAACAGTCTTTTAACATTCGAAAGCACTAATTTCCTCAGGTAAGCCTAAAAGGTTCCATTCAGGACCACAGACAGCGCTAACCCTTGGCTCAACCAGGCGTCCAACGACGCTGCAAAACATTACAATTGAAATCGCACCAAAGCAAGTCTTCGAAAAAAACATATGGATGAGGAAATACATCGAGCTCGCATGCTTAAAATCCAAAACATGTAATTTCAAAAGAATATATTATTACAATGGATCAGCTCTCAAAAGATTAGACAATCAGAAATAGGCTTCCGATCGCAGTGCAACACGTATCTTCTCTGGTGGGATAGAAATGCAGTCACTCCTGTGTGAATAGATGTGGCAGCCAATTTGCACAATTCAAGGTCTTATCCTCCTTATACTGGGTAAAGTTTGAATTCGGCTGTTCGGAAGAAATTATTGCACCATGTAAACCCGGTGTCTTTTTTTATTGATTTAGTGGGCCACATAAATGCACACAATGGAGATTTGCGGCCACATAAACTTTAAAACCAAATTCCTCTCAATTTGCATAGAAGTAACGGAGAGGGCTGATGAGGGTAGTGTGGTTGATGTGTATATGGAATTTCAAAACGCATTGGACAAGGTATCACATAATAGACTTGTTTGTAAAATTAAAGAGCCCATGGAATTAAAGGGACAGGAGCAGTGTGGATACGAAATAGGCGAAGACATAGAAAGCAGAGGTGAACTCTTGTTTTTCAGACTGGAACTGTGGTGTTTTCCAGGGATCAGTATTAAGACAACTGCTCTTTTTAATATATATTAATACCTGGAGTTGGGTGAACAGGGCATAATTTCAGACTTCAGAAGGATATAGACAGACTGGCAAAATGGGCAGACTCATGGCAGTTGAAATTTAATACAGAGAAGTATGAAATGATACATTTTGGTAGGAAGAATGAGAAGAGGCACTATAAACTAAACAGTGCAATTTTAAAGGGAAAGCAGGGATAATGAAACCTAGGTGTATGTGTACACAAATCTTTGGACATCCAGAATAAGTTGAGAAGGCTGTTAAAAATATATGGAATCTTTGGCCTTATTAATAGAGGCATAGAGTACAAAAGCAAGGAAACTATGCTAAACATTTATAAAACCCTGGCTAGGGCTCAGCTTGAGTATAGGTGTCCAATTCTGGGCACCACACTTTAGGAAGGATGTCAAAGCCATAGAGAGGATGCAGAAGAAATTTACTAGAATGGCACCAGGTATGAGGCATTTGTGTTACCTCAACAAACTGGAGAAGCCAGGGTTGCTCTCCTCATATCAGAGAAGGTTAGGAGGAAATTTGATAGAGGTGTTCAAAATCATAAATGGTTTTAATTGAGCAAATAAAGTGAAATGGTTTCTAGTGACAGAAGGGCCATTGACCAGAGCTCACAGATTAAAGGTGATTGGCAAAAGAACCAGAGCTGATGAGAGGTGTCATGGTCCTGTAGTTTTTTTCCGGAAATATGCAGTTTGCCTTTAAGACTTGAAAAGGATTGCTTTAAGAAGCAGCAAGCCTCAGGAGTTATAGGAAGGTGCATTTTCATTGCCTAGAAACAGCCATTTGGAGACTACGATTCAAAGGGTGCATTCTCGTTACCACAGATACAGCCACTGGGAGTGAGTATCAAGTGATACATTTATTACAATTCAATTTTGAACTGGCTTTTTAGTTGAAGACAGTTTTTTCTAACAGAACACAGAAACAGAGGACAAATAGACACAGCTGTGGTGTTTAGCACCTGAAAAAAGAGCTCTCAACCATTTAAACTGAAGGAATAGGATTTTATTCTGTTTAATTATTATCTCTCAAAATTCTAAAAAAGTCAAGCCAAAACAGAGATCTCTGGTAATTTAAACTGAAGGAAGGGAAGTTAGACTGTGACAATCTTTTATCGCTCAAAAACTCTAAAGTCAAATTGATTCTAATGAAAGTGTTTGCAAGTCATTAATTGTTGAAATTCTCTGGAGAAGGAAAGAATCACCTACTGCTGGAGTTAGACTACGGACTGTTCTACTGTGGAAGAACCGTTTTTTCGCATCGGACAGCTGTGAGGACTTCAAGCAACATTGGACTGTAAATTTGAAAGGACTCTTTTTCTATTTTAAATGTTGTTTATATCTTCATAGTGTTTAAGAATTTAGTTTTTCTAATTAAAGAGTTAATTTATTGATTTAAAGACACCTGGTTTGGTTTGCCTCATTTGGGGGTTAATAGATCGTACAATTTGGCTGGGTCTTTAATTTGGAAAGTTTTAAATGATATGTTAGGCGATCTGTGGAGCAACGGGATTGAATTAACAGTGTGTTTCTCCCACCACAATCAGAATTGTATATTTTGATTGGGGGCTTTGACTGGAGCAGTCGGTTGTAACAGATGAAACATTTATTCTTACACAGTGAGTTGCTGTGATCTGGAAATCACTGCCTAAAAATGTAGCGGAAGTAGATTAAATAGTAAATTTCAAAATGGAATTGGGTAAATATCTGGAAGGGAAAAAGCTGCAGGACTTATGGGGAGTGGGACTAGTTGAATAGCTCTACCACAGAGCCAGCACAGGCACAATGTGCCAAATGGTCTCCTTTTGTTCTGGATCATGCTATGATTTTATGATCTTCAGTTGTGGATCCCAACAGATCTTGTTTTGATTTATAATTTATCAATCAATGAGGCAACAGCAGTATGAGCAGCCCTTTATAAATCACTAAGGTCACAAATTCAATCAGGGTAAACCAGCAAATAATTGCACAGATGCTGAGATGACTTTACAGCTTGAGATGTACCATTGGAATGGTTCAGCAGTGTAGAGAGCCAACTCTAAAAGTTAGCTTGAGTTAGATTTTACAGAGCATGGTGGTGTCCTGGCTGAAGTGATGAACATAAAGCTATTGGATGTAATCAGCCAGATGGCCCTGGGGTTGCAGTTTGCCCAACCTATGCCATGTCATGCTTTGAAGCCAGCACAAAGATGCTCAAGCAGATCATTGTTGCAACAAAGGGGGAAGACAGCTGACAAGCCCACGAACATCATTAGTGTGCTGTAGTCTTCCCTCCAGATTGCCAGGGTCAGGGATGGTATTTCTATGCATGCTTAGGTCTTTATGAAGAATTTGTGTGGGGGGGACTGATAGAATGGCATATAACCTCATCACAAACCAAAGGTTTTGGGGGAGGCCTTGTTCCCAGGAATGATGCCATAGATTTGGGCTTCCAAGTATTAGCACTTAAATTTGGGACATGCAGCCCACTCCTCTTCTGCAGAGTTGGGAACATCTGAGGTGTATTTTTGTTTGCCTTACTGCCCAGAGAAATTTGAAGATATGTTTGTTGAAGTCCCAGACCTGTGATCAACAATCGGATAACATCTCTCTTTCCAGACTTTATTAAGAATTATCTGTCAATGAGCAATGATATTAGTTTGCTTTATTCTTCAACTTGGCACATTCCTTACCCAAGCTACTATAAGAGTGCTAATTAACAACACATGGCTAAAGAAGAATGTGCATATGCTTTGTATGTTTCACAATCATATCCAGAATGTGTACGTGTCTTACAAGGATAATCCTTTAACTTGAGCATTTTATTACATCCAACTCCTTAGATAACTGAGTTTTCTCTCCAGATGCCGTTGGTATTAACCATACTTTGCACCTTACCACTTGACCAAGCTATTGAATACTTCATTACTTCAATGCACCCTTAGCTAACCCTTAATAGACACCTTGTGATGCGACATAATTGAGCAGAATTATTTCGAATGTTTTCATACAATTGACAGCATCTAGAACTCTAGGTTTGTTTTCATGAAACAGTAATTGTGCCTCTGCAGAATGACTCATGATTCAGAGACTCTAATTCTTTGAATCATGCCACTGAGCACCCATCTACTTTATTCAATAGAGTATGTTCATCTAAAAATTTGTTTAATCCACTAACAATTAATGCACACATAGCAATTTTGTCTAATGTGTATTATTAACTTATAATTCGGTAAATCAAATTGCAATCCTACATAAGTATCTCTGACATGAATGGTTGAAAAGGATAACTTTGTGCTGTATGGGATAGGCCATGTTACCTGAACAAGGAAAAAGAGTAGATCACTCATAGTTCAGTGCTAGTCAAAATTCTTAAAAGGGTTCAATACACATGCCATGGGAAAGGATAGCTAATAAAAATGGGGAAATTATTAGGACATCTATCTCTTTAAGTTTGTAATACGATCACTTCTGCATTGCTCTGAGGTATTCTCTACTTTGCACTGTTGTAAAAGTGGCAATATAACTCTAAACACCAATTTGAGTCCATGGCACACTATGGTAGGATTGAAATTCCTGGTAGTTGTAAGTTTGAAACATTAATTCAAATTCATAGTATTAACTCTGGTTTCCCAGAGGTCAGGCTTTCATGGCAGGCCATTGCTAACATCTGCAGCCTCCTGGAACAAGACTTCCCTCCCAGTGGATCAGGTGAGCATGCATTGCCAGTGGTTGTCAAGGTGACTATCACTAGAGGCCTACATACTGCTCCAACCACCGCACCTCCCCACCACCCCCCTCCCCCAGCTTTCTGTCTCTCCCAGGAATTCTGCGTGCTCTTCTCCTGCAAGGAGAGAAAGCAGAGATAAGATTGTGAGAAATGGATTGTGTGGAGAGAAGGGAAGGACAGTAAGTGTGGAGGGTGACTGTGAGGCATGAATGCGAGATGGCACAAAGATGAGGATGAGTGTGAGTGTTGGCTGTTCAGATGGGGATGTGAGGAGGTGCCTGAAAAGAGAGGAATGAGTGAAGGTGCAAGGTATGTTGTGCAGAAAATACTGGGAAAATCAGACTGTGGGACTTGGCACCTGAAAGTATTATGCCATTCATCCTTCCTGCCCTGCTGAGGTAATTGAACCTCGTCTCCAAGTTTGAGGGACCACACTCCTGCTGCTCACTTCCTTGGCCACTTCCATCCATGCCTCCCCTGCTTGGTTGGAGAGGTTAGTCTATTCCCCACATCTTTAGCAAACATCACCTCACTTCAGTCTCTCAGGTCCTGCAGGAGGACCTCCAGGTGAGAAGCAGAGACTCAGGAGGAAAGCATTCCTAGAGCTCTTTTTCTATTCCTGTGGCTGATGAAGTGGCAGGAATCAATGTACAGGTCAGCCATTCTAACCCCTGCCGGGGTTCCTTTAATTAGAAATCCTTCCTTAGACAAATTCGGTGCATTATACCACCTGCTCTCACTGGTTGGGAAACCCAGAAGCAGGATGCTAATGCCAGGCTGAGCAAAGAGCCAGAGCCAGAGCAAAGCCCACTTCAATTACAAATGAGTTCCCCATACACTACCACCTCCCTGCTGTGGATGGGTCTATTCAGTTGAAATTCCACCGTAAATCTTTGAGTCATTTGCTCTATTCAATAGAAAATTATCATCCCAATCCACTGATTTCCTTTCATTATTGTTTAATGTAATTTTAGTATATATGTCAATCAGTATGTAGATATTATCATAGATATTTGGAAAGAAGCTACCAATATTTCAATTTATTCTCCAGTTTTCAGTGCAATGCGGCTTTTATTTAATCACTTCCATTCGGAAAACCTTAATGAATGTACAGTTGTTTAATAATCAATGCCTGAGAAATGCTGCCTTTCAAACAGATTTCCAATTAACTGGTGTGCAGTACAGTGCAAACAACGAGGAAATTCAATGACTTTCCTTGTTATGTTATTTTTTTGGATGATGTCCAGAAGCAGATGCATAACCCGGAATCTATAAATAACAGACAATTGCATTTGGTCCTGTTTTGAAACTATGTACTTTTTTATAATCAACCTAGAAGAAATCAAGATGGAGCAGAATTTCAACAGTTGCATAAATCTAGCTCTAGTGATGGTACCTGTTTACACTATGCAAGTACTTCAAGCCAGATGTGCCAGGTTCTATTTGATAAAGCAGTGCATAATTTTACTCTGAAGAGAACTGTCTCCTTCCAGAAATATGAATCTGTGTGATGGCCGTAATGCACCATGCACAGAGGTAAAAATATCTTCTTCAGATTGTATTTTTATAACTGGCATGACTTTTGGAGGATGATCTTTTGAGGATGTTCAAATGCAAAGTTTGCATGTAGATGAGGCAATACTGCTGCCTTCTACATAGTATTCAAATAGCAAACCCAGAAACAAACCTGAATTAAAATCAAGCACCTATGCCAGTGCTTTTCTTCTTGTAAATGCTAATCACATTAGCTAGTTTCCTCTCACAGACCCCCTGATTGGTCAACTCCTAGAAATAATGAACTAATTTACTTCCTCAGTCCGCCAGCTTACATCAACTTTGAAAGAAAGACATGCTCTAACCTCAAAACTTGACTTTATTTTCTGAACACGGATGGTGCCCGCCACAAAGGAAATCAGTAGACTCTTATTAAAAGTGTAGGTGGATCAGGAGTTTCCTAAATTGGTGAATCCCTCAATTTCAAGAAAAATGAACTCCCTTCAATTTTGCTATCAAGAGCCAATTTCTACTTTATGTTTACATTATCCCAGTCTGATGCAGCCCAAGAACTCTTTCATCATTAGGTGTCAGCCGTGACCCAGTGTTAGCACTCTTGCCTGAGTTGAAATGTTATGGGGTCATATCCCACTCCTGGGACTTGAGCATAAAACCCGGACTGATATCCGAGTACAGGACTGTAGGACTACTGCACCGTTGGAGGTGCTGTCCTACGGATGAGACTTTAAGCCAAGGGCCCATCTTTCCTTTCAAGTGGAAGTAAAAGATCCCATGGCACTATTTCAAAGAGCAGGGAAGGTCTCCTGACCAATAATTAATCCCTCAACTAAGATCATTAAAGCACATTATCTGGTCATTATCACATTATTGTTTGTGTGGCCTTGTGTGTAAATTGGTTGCTGCATTTCCTACATTACAAAAATGGCTACGCTTCAAAAGAACTTTATTTGGCTGTAAAGTGCTTTGGGAAGTTCTGAGGTTGTGATATAACTGCAAGTATTTCTATACAACATATAGCTTTCTCTAACATTTGGAAAGTAGCTCCTAATTTTGACAATTTTTGATCTGCTGCCAATTACCTACAAAACTGCAAATCGAGGGAGATATTTGTAACCAAAAAGGACATTGCAACCTTAAGAGTAGAGATTGATGAGGCCATCATAGTCAATTTTCCTTAGCAGAGTTACTGACGAGTCTTCTCAGCATGAAAGGAAAGATATCGTCTCGGATCTTTTGGAGGTGGCAGGGTTCCCGGAAAGGCAAGGGGAACCTCGCCCCCATCTTTTTGTGCCCCCAGTGCCATCAGCCGTTGTAACGGAAGTAAAGTTTCTGGTGCTGGGATCGCCGTCCTTTTCCAGGCAGGGATCCCACCTGCAAGAACTGCTGGCCAATCACAGGGCCGGCAGCTCAGCAGTATCAGCACTGTCACTGGGAGGAGTGACCAGTGCTGCTATTACAACAGCCTTGGGCCCAGGCCCAGCACTGGAATCCCGGACCTCAGGTAAGTGAGGCAGGGTCGCTGGGGTCAGTCTGGAAGGCCCTGGCAAGGGAGGGTGAGCATGAGGTCCAGGGGGAGGGACTCCATGGAGGTGGAGATTTTGCCAGCGGCTGTCCTCCGTGGGCCACAGATTACCCATGGTGAGGGGAGGGGGGTGGGCCACCCCCAAGCTCGCAGTGAGTGCACCTAATTTTATAAGGTTGTGGAAGCACACCCCTGGTGCTGGTTAGATCCCAGCGGCGGTGAAATGAGACCCTTAAATGACCGTTAATAAGCCACTTTAGAGCCTTAATTGGCCTGTGGTCAGGAAGGCCAACAGCAGCCAATTTCATCCTCAGCAAAATCGCTTGGCGACAGGGCAACGACAGGCCCTCTGCTCCCGCCATCCGTTGCAATTCTATGGGCCCCCTTGCCTCCGCCTCAGGGGGGCCCATAAAATCCAGCCCGTGATTTGCTGTCCACTGACCAGTTCTATGTATCTTTGTCAGCAGGTCTGAAATTTGCAGTTGTAATGTACAGTTAAATGAAGAGGTCTGCATGTTGTTGTCAGAGATACCCTGCTCCTTCACAATGGGTATCGTGATGTTGCAGTCTTCATTGATGCAATCAACACAGAATCAGTGATTTGACATGAACTTTAACTTTTTACACACCAGGTTCACTCTTGAAAATGTTAAGTTTTGTTGAATAAGATGTAGCTAAGTTTATAATGGCATACTAAGTCATAATTACCACCTCTCTGGCCTGAAAAACTAGTTTTACAGGTTTGCATTGTCATTCCTTTCATCCCATGATAATGATTCCATGATTTGAAAAAATAAAACTTATTCTTTTAGATTTTAAATTTTTTTGCTTATATTACTTCAGTTTCTACCTTAAGACCATGTGTATAATCCCAATCTTTACTTCACTTTCTGTAAAATGATTAAAAACCCGTGTATTTTACTTCCTGGTTTGCTGTTAGAATTCATCAATCTAATTGCTTGATCAGTCTCCTTGATGACTTCACTGTTGCTGGATGCCAGATTCCCTATAGATGGCGCCAGACTGAAAATCACATTGAACTCAGTGAAATCGATGTCCCAGAACCCGCTAAATCTTTGTGGGCCGCTATTTCCATGTTAGTAGCGAGCGCCATCCCTTTGCTGCTGGCCGCAAAAGTTAGGCCATAATTTTTGATTACATTGAGGTGATCAATTAAAACAATGAGAAAAAGGATGGACCAAACATGCTTCCTTGTGTGCTCAAGTAGGTGTTGCAATAGAAAAATGACATTTATTCTATTCAGCGCTGGCACATGCTAAGTCACATATCAGCTCACCTGCTCAATGGATATGCCACAAACATCCAGCTTCTCAATGAGATCAGGAAACTGTACGACATTGAAGGTTTGAGGAATATTGATTGAGCATTGAGAATAAGCCGCTCTTCTGATTTGCCAGTCACTTGTAAAACGAAACAGTACAAAATATACAACAGCATTTAATGTTTTTGAATTAGGTTTAATTCTTAAAAATGGCATTACTGACTTTTGGTTAAGTACCACAACTGATTGTCCGCACACAACCATTTCAGAGTTAGAAATTGTACATCATTAGCTTGTATAAACCTTGTAAACATTACTGATACAACCTTGTTCCAAAATGAACACAGTTTACATCACTAAATAGATTACAAAAATGTTTACATCACACAAATTTCACAAATATCCTTTCAAAATGAATAAAGCACAGGTAACTGGTTCCATTGCAAAGTTTATATTTCAGTAAGTCACAACAGTGATATCATGGTCAAAGCACATGTAAACTTATTCACTGACTTTAAAACCTGCATATGTTTGGCCGTTTGATTGACTGATACTTTGGTGCACGTGTCAGCTACAGGTTGTGCCAACAGGTTCACTGTTTTTCCCAAGTTGCTTATTGGTTCAAAAATGGGTAGAAAATCATGTGACATTGGCTTTACCTCTCATCTAAACGTGAAGCTTCCATTTTCTAAATATAAGTTGTGCATTAAAAATTCAGAAGTTTTATATTGGGCTTATGCCAGTTACTCATGGTGGCTTTCTTTAATTAACCTGCATTTGTCCATGTGCCAATTAATTTTGTTCCAAATTATTGTTTCTCGAAGTTTCCCCACCACCGAAGTTAAACTGACTGGCCTGTAGTTGCTGGGCTTAACATTACAGCCTTCTTTGAACAAGGATGTAACATTTGTAATTCGCCAGTCCTCTGGTACCACCCGAGTCTAAAGACGACTGAAAATTATGGCCAGTCCTCCGCAATTTCCACTCTCACGTCCCTCAGTATCCTTGGATGCATCTCATCTGGTCCTGGTGCTATATCCACTTTAAAGTATAGTCGGCCTATCTAATACTTCCTCCTTATCAATTTTAAATCCTTCTAGCGTATTAATTACCTCCTCTTTCATCTTGGCCTGAGTAGAATCTTCTTCCTTGGTAAAGACAGATGCAATGTATTCAATTAGCACCTCAGCTATTCCCCTTGCCTCCATGTATAAATCTGTTTTTTGGTCCCTAATCTGTCCCACTCCTCCTTTCTCACCTTTTTACTATTTATATGCCAATTGAAGATTTTGGGATTTCTTTTTATTTTAGCTGCCAGTCTCTTTTCATACCTTCGTACACTTTTTTGTTCCTTAGCTCTAGCCAAATAGATTCTGTCCTTGACCCCTCTGGGATATCAAAGAACAAAGAAAATAACAGCACAGGAACAGGCCCTTCGGCCCTCCAAGCCCACGCCGATCCAAATCCTCTATCTAAACCTGTCGCCTATTTTCTAAGGGTCTGTTATCTCTTTACTTCCTGCCCATTCATGTATCTGTCCAGATACATCTTAAAAGACGCTATCGTGCCTGCGTCTACCACCTCCGCTGGTAATGCGTTCCATGCACCCACCACCCTCTGCGTAAAGAACTTTCCACGCATATCCCCCCTAAACTTTTCCCCTTTCACTTTGAACTCGTGTCCCCTTGTAATTGAATCCCCCACTCTGGGAAAAAGCTTCTTGCTATCCACCCTGTCTATACCTCTCATGATTTTGTACACCTCAATCAGGTCCCCCCTCAACCTCCGTCTTTCTAATGAAAATAATCCTAATCTACTCAACCTCTCTTCATAGCTAGCGCCCTCCATACCATATCCTCTCTCTCTCCAGCACTGTAATGCTGTCCTTAATCAATACTGCCACTCTTCCCCCTTTTCTTCCTTTCTTATTTTTCCTGAACACTTTGTATCCAGGAATATTTAAATCCCAGTCCTGCCCTTCTTCGAGCCAACTCGCTGTTATAGCCACATCATCACATTTCCTCAGATCAATCTCACCAATCTTATTAACCACACTACATTAACCCTGATTTAACTTTATTACTTCCTCCCTTACTCTGATCCCACCTAGTAACTTAGCATTCCCTACTCTAGAGCTGGCTATCTCTCCCAGTATTCTGTGCACCTTGGTATTCCTCTCTTATATTTTCTCCTGGTCCCCACACCCCTGCCAAGTCACTTTAAACCCTCCCCAATAGCACTAGCAAATCATCCCTCAAGAAACTCGTCCCAGCTCTATTTAGGTGCAACCCATCCGGCCTGGACAGGTCCCATCTCCCCCAGAGCCAGTCCCAACATCCCAAGAACCTAAAGCCCTCCCTCCTGCACCATCTTTCCATTCATCTGCTTTATCCTATTTTTATACTCACTTGCATGTGGTACTGGGAGTCATCCAGAGATTACTACTTTTGAGGTCCTGCTTGATAATTTCCTACATAGCTCCCCAAATTCTGATTGCAGTACCACATCCCTCTTTCTACCAATGTCATTTGTACCAATATGTACCATGACTGCTGGGTATTCACCCTCCCCCCTTATGCTGACCAAACTGAGATTCTCAGTAAATGAGTTCCCAAACTGAAGCAAACCTGTAAGTAAAGCACCATTGGATTTAACTTGATGAAACCATGAATTCAATGAAATTCCCCCTGTCCAATTTTCAGGAATCAGGAATTTCAATGGTGCAGTAATGAAGCGTTGTTTCTAGATGTCTTTAGCATTCTTTATAAATACCTGTAGTATTTATGAAATGTGTGTGATACTTAGTAGCGGAATGTTAATACTAATCCAATCTTGGTTTTTAGTCTTGAAATAGATGTATAGTTTTAATCTGTTTATTATTTTCCAAATGTCTCAATATTAGCTATCAATTGCATATATGAATATATAGTTAGAGATGATGCTGCAGAAGAGGGGAACAGGGAGTCATATTGTGTCTCTCATCTGTACCTTGAGTGCTTACTGAGAAGGACTGGTGGAACCTAAGTGTAGACTACTGCCCATCCTCTCCACCAGAGGTAACTAAAGAGCTCAAAAAAGGTAAATTAATTTTAAATAATGTTATGTAGGATATGATATCTAAACTTTAAAACATTTAGTTAATTTAAAAAACTTTCAAACATGTCATCATACACATTAGTCAAATTTTGATTTTGTTTGTGTACATGATCAATATTTTACTTTTTTTCATGTTCTGGAGGATAAGATTGCAAATATTACATTCTCAAAATCGATCTGGCATGCTTGCTTCCCAAGCACAGGGGATGCAAGAGCAAAGATAATTTGGCTTTATCCTGCACAAAGTATGCTGTAGTATTAGATTCAGGGGAGGGTCTTCCAATTTTGTGTTTCAACTGATGTCTAAAACTATCTAAAGGCACTTCAAGCAATACTCCCTTTTTTTAAAAATACCTCAGCCCTGGAATTATGTCACAGGATAGTAGCATACAAAAGCTGAATATGATTGTCTGAAATTCTTCTGTTATTTTAGGGGATGCATTGAAATGTTTAATGACTTACTCAACTAGTAGAATGAAGAATTTCTGAAGAACATTTTATGCTTTTGCATGCTACAATCTCATGGTATAATTTTAAAGCACTGTTTATCCCTTTGCATTATCACTCTTTGCAATTCCTGTACTGCTGTCTCACACTGCCATTTTCCTCTTCGAGCAAAGATAGTTTAGTTTACAGAATTCCCTGTAGCTAAAGTGATCCTACCATCATTCTTCCATCTAATATATGGTGCACCATTGAGAGGGTTAGCTAAAATCTGGAATAACTTGACTGTGAGGGGAGTTGTAGTTTGTTCTGGGCTTTCAGTCATACAAAGTATAGCTAAAACTGTAGTCCTGCGATCAAGATTCTCAAGCTATAAAAACATAAAATGCTGGATACACTCAGCAGGTCAGGCAGCAACTGTGGCGAGAGAAACAGAGTTAACATTTCAGGCCATTAGTTTTGCATCAGAACAGGCAAAGGTTAGCAATGTAACAGGTTTTATGCAAGTACTGAGGGAGGGAAAGTGGGTAGGGGAGACAAGAACCAAAAGGAACATCTGTGATAGAGTGGAAACGAGGAGAGATTAACTGACAAAAAGGATGATGGTGCAAGGCAAAAAACGATGGTACTGGGACAAATGAAGAAACAAAAGATCGATCTAGAGGAAGTGTAAATGGCAACAGCAGAACCAATACCAGCACTTGTTTTCCAAAAAAGATGAGAACAGTGATTATGATGTGAAATTGTTTAACTCACGTGTTGAGTCCGGAAGACTGCAAAGTGTCTAATAGAACGATGAGGTGCTGTTCTTCAAGCTTCCGTGGCAACACCCTTATCCACTCTTCAATCCCCCAACAACCCCACCCCTTCCCATGAAACCTTCCAATGCAAGCACAGGTGATGCAACCACTTGCCATTTTACCTCTTCCCTTCCCACTGTCAAGGGCCCCAAACACTCCTTCTGGGTGAAACATCAATTTACTTGTACTTCTTTCAATTTAGTATACTTAATTCATTGCTCACAATGTGGTCTCCTCTAGACTCACAGACCAAATGCTAATTGGACGATTGCTTTGTTGAATACCTCCACTCAGTCCGTAAGTGTGACCCGGAGCTTCCTATTGCTTTTCATCTTAACTTTCCATCCCACTCTGACCTCTCCACCTTCAGCCTCTTATAATGTTCTAATGAAGCTCAATGGAAGCTAAAGGAATGACACTTCATCTCTGGATTCGGCACTTTACAGCCTACTGCATCAACAGTTAATTTGATGATTTCAGATAATAACCACTGCTCCCACTTACTTTTGGACAGCAGCTGCTGGTAATGATTTGGTTGTTGCCATCTACAGCTTCCCCAGACCCATCTTTTGTTTCTTCACTTGTCCATTTACCACCCCATTTTGCTTTGCACCATCATCCCTTTTGTTGTATAATCTCTCCTGCCTTTCACAGACCTTTCCTTTTGTTCTTTTCCTCTCCTCCTCCCTGGCTCTATACTTTCTTAAAACCTGTTATACCCATAACCTTTGCCATTGACCTAAAACATTGGGCTGAATTTTACGCCACGCCAGCGGGTCAGTTGGTGGCGTGGGGGTGGCGTAAAATTGAGCGGAAGGCTTCGGGAGGCCTACCCGCCCCGCCCCCGCCTCCGGTCAACTTTACGGCGGTCGGGCGTGGGGTGGAAATGGCCCGCCCGTCCGAGGCCAATCAAGGCCTTTAAGTGGCCACAATGGCCCTCGCCCGCCTCCACGGGTATTTTACCTGTGGCAAACGGGTGTGCTGGGGACGTGAAAAGCTGCCCAGCGATAGCTGCCGGCCTTTCCGCGCCCCGGGGAGGTGGGGGGCATGGCAGTCAGGCACAGGGTGCCCAATTGAGGGCCGCCCCCGCCTCCCAACTCACCCCCGGGACCCAGGACGCCCGCCCTCCCCCCAAACTACTACTCCAGGGAAGGACTGATCCCCCTGGTGAGGCATGCCCAACTCACTCACTCTCCAGGGTCCATTGTGTCGGCTGGGCTGCAGTCCCAGCAGTGGCCACCACCCCCGGTGGTGCTGCTGGGGCTAAGAGCTGCCGGCCCGCTGATTGGCCGGCAGCTCACTGGCGCGGGACCTCCTCGCTCAAGTGGGTGGAAGTCCCACTTCGGGACAATTAAAGCATGGGGACTTGTAAAATATGGGACGGATCCCCAGGCTAGGCGGAAGCAGGTTCGTCACAGACTTTCACGTTGGTGGCGAATTCCCGTCCGCCCAAGGTAAAATTCAGCCCATTAACTCTGTTTCTTTCTACACAGATGCTGCCTGATCTGCTGCATATTTCCAGCATCTTCTGTCTGTATTTCAGATTTCCAGTATTTGCAGTATTTTGCTTTTGTTCTTATAATTTCTCTTTACTCAGGGTAGTTGTAGCCAGGATCCCAAAAATTCAAAACTACCTTTTGGATCTTTTATGCTGAAATTATTATTATAGGCAATCAAATCATATTCAAGTCTCTTTGGAGATGTCTGAATGTGGTCAAAGATGTTATGTATAAAAACCCTGAAATGATCAGTTTTAAAAAGGCTACCACACAAGGCAATTTGCAATGTGCCTAGAGAGTAATCTAATTCACAGTCACGTCTTGAAGAGGATTTAAAGATATAATACACTGGATTTTTCATTTATAGCAAGAAAATTTAAATTTTACAGAACTGTACACAAAGTATTATCTTTTAAAATTTTCCAAATACTGGGAACTTTTAATAAGTTACATCATGTAACAATTCAGCGAAGGCATGCCAATAAAGACTAAATACAATTATGTAGCACCATTACATTAAAAAAAAAACCAAAACATACATTTTGTGAGACATTGCATGTGTAATGAGTTAAATTGGCAAGCCATCACGGTACAAGATCATTTATACCAGGCAACCAAGTGCATGTAAAACTAATGAAACTGTAACAAAGTAAGGAACCCTGTACAAGTGCACTAATCCAAAGGCCGCCATGGCAATGACCAAGAGGAGCTGCAGTTTTGCTGTGTGTTTCAGTAGCTTGCTAACATGAAAAATAAAAACAATCGTTAGTTATCCAGAGAATTAAACATCAAGTTCTTGCATTTGAATTTAGGTTAAAGGTGCTTGCAATATGTAATGCCTTACCGTGTCAAAAAATCTCAAGTGTAAAAATGAGCAATAGGATTTGATTTTATTAAACTAACTCACAACAACCAAAGTGAGGAAACATGATGTAAAATGATTGGTAATGTTGCAAATAAAGTTGGGACATGACATTTCATTTTTTGGCTATGCCGACAGGTGCACAAGATGTAATGTTGATTGCAGTGGAAGTTGGCAATGTTCCAACCGAATTCAAATTCAAGGACCCCATGCTGCATAACTCAATGGCTAGAGCTGGGGCTATCTGCAAATAGCCCTTAACTAACATTTAAGCAGGAAGATAGAGAGAGGAGAAAATATCAACCAGGGAATTATTAGTGGAAAAACTCACCCAGGCATGGGTTCTTCCCAAGATTCTTTATACATTCCAAGCTGATTGAAGGCTTTGAGCAGAACTGACTGACTTTTCATGTGAGTGAACTGTTCACTGTGAGTCCAATTTGTCCCAATTTACACTGGCAGGGGTCTCTAAACAGCCAATGATGCACAGTGTGGTTGTATTACTAATGCAATGTGCATTTATAAAATGGAAAACTCAGAACCTTGAAAATGCATAGGGAGAATAACAAGTCTATTATTCCACAACTATAAAATGTGACTACTCCTCATCACTGCAATATATCAAGTCCACTGTTGGACTGAAACTGATGTTCTACTTAAGATCTGAATTATAGATAGGACTCTTACTAATAATTAAAGATTTTAGAAATAACTATTATCCTTTTGTTGGACAATGCACTGCCAATGATCTGTAACTGGTATGAAAAACTACTAAGAATAATACCAGACGAACCACCCCGCATTGAGCTAGACATGGACACGACAATGGCAAACCCAGCCCAGTGAAACCTACAAAGTCCTCCTCACTAACATCTGGAGACATGTGCCAAAATTGGGAGAGCTGTCCCACAGACTAGTCATACAACAGCCTGACATAGTCATACTGAATCATACCTTACAGTCAATGTCCCAGACTCCTTCATCACCTTCCCTGGGTATGTCCTGTCCCATGGGCAGGACAAACCCACCAGAGGTGGCGGCACAGTGGTATAAAGCCTGGCTACCCAACCCGAATTCGACTAGACCCAACTACATGTGTCGGGTTCGGGTCGGGTCTATATTCCGAGTCCAGTATTCGGGCTCGGGTCAGGCTGGATTGTACTGCCTCCAGTAATCGGAAGTAATCTTTCATTCAACATTAAGGTCAAGACAGGAAACGTTCAGTCTGCACTCTGCAGTGAGCGTCTCTACATCATCGTGTTCATTCTGTAGCTTCCATGCAGCCAAAAGTGATTCGACAGTACACTAAGTATGAACGTAAAACGAATGCTGTCTATGGAGAACGTTTAGCAGTGGAAAGTCCTGTAGCCGGAAAAGGTAACTCTTCTGTCTGGAAACATTTCAACGCTGTTGTTTCCTGCGATAGTAAAAGGTCAAGTGGATTTGTACAATGCAAATCTTGCAAACCTCTACTAAAATATGACAGCAAAAAGACAGGAAATTCATCTTTGCAGCAGCACATTGAAAAAGGTTTTACTCAACCCGCAGCAGGGCCAAGTCAGTCGTATCTAACTTCGTTTGTACAGATGAGCAAAAAAAACATACCCACTAGCAAGAAATCAGAAATTACAGACAAATGTGAGAGTCTCTGTTGGAAGGATATTTGTCCTTTCCAAACTGTCTCTGGTGAAGGGTTTATTGAGCTAGCACAAGAGTTTATCAACGTGGGTGCTACATATGGTCGAATATCAGCATCAAGTGTGTTACCAAATCCAAGTACAGCTTCAAGAAGGTGTCGTGATGTGAAGCAAAAACAAATAATTTCTCAGATTACTGACACACTGAAGGCTGTGAATGTGGGAATGACAACTGACATGTGGACGGACGACTACCACAAAATTGATTATATATCGATAACTTGTCATTACATCACAGCAGATTTGAAACTTAATGCCAAAGTTTTAACAACAGCAATCTTTCCATTGGAGCACGCCAAAACTGCCGAAAACATCAGGCATGAGATTTTAAAGTTGCTAGTGAATACTTTTGAATTCGACCCAGCAAATTTAAATAAATTAGTCTGGGTGACAGATCAGGGTGCTAACATAGTGCTTGCTCTTAGACCATATCGACGTCTGGATTGTCAGGACCGTGTATATAACACGGTCCTTTGACATTCACTTGATCCAACGGAATTAGCTTATGAAGCTCTGGATGTTGTAGAAACTATATGTCATGCCAAAGCCTTGGTACATTCATTAAACAGTCTGGTCTTGCTGCACAGTTGTCTAAAACTGTAAATCCAATTGGAGAAACGAGGTACAGTACTGCGTTCTGACACTGAATTCAATTCAAGATATTTATCATGAGCTGCATGAGAAACTGGAACAGTGTGGGGAAAACTACAATGTCATGCAGTTTTTGGTTGATTTCCTTCGACTATTTTATGAAGCTCAGAGGGAACTGGAGGCAGACCAGTATCCTACACTGAATCTGGTAATTCCATGGTTTGAGAAACTTAAACGACTCTGTATGCTACTTTCTTCAGATACTCCAATGCAAGTAGTCGAATGAATGACGAAAAAGATAGATATGTGCTCCAACCTTCACTAAGAATCACAGAATCATTACAGCACAGAAGGCGGCCATTCGACCCATCGTGCCCCTGCTAGTCCTGCTAAGGAGCAATTCACAAACTGCCACTCCCCTGTCCTCTCCCCACATCCCTGTTCATTCCTCCTCTTGTATGGCACAGAAGGAGGCTACTCGGTCCATCGTGTCTACTCCTACTGAAAAACAAACCACCTAGCCTAATCCCATTTTCCAGCACTTGGTCCGTATTCCTGGAGGTTACAGGACTTCAGGTGAATATCCAGACACCTTTTAAATGAGTTGAGAGTTTCTGCCTCTACTACCCTTTCAGGCAGTGAGTTCCAAACCCCTACTATTCTCTAGGTGAAAAAACTTTTCCTTATCTCCCCTCTAATCCTCTATCACTTTAAATTCCCTAGTGCTGAGAAAAGGCAGATTAACTATCTTGTAGGGTTTTCTTCATTCTTTGAATGATATTCTTTGTCCATATACTACAGAAATAAAGCTTAGCTTGATTAGTTAAACCTTTTACTGTGACATTGCAGATCAATTGTGATCTCCTACTTCTGTATTGTATAATCAGACCTGCTCCATGGTGCCAGCTGATTTTGACCAACTGATCTCCAACTTGCACCCTTCAAAGATCTATGTAATACTTATGGGGTGGGATTGTGGTATGTAGGAGATGCGTATCATTCAAAGACTGAAGATAATTTCATGAAGTGGCTAATTCACCTTTCTTCTCTGCTTAAGTATCATCCGCAAAGCACTGAAGCACACTAAAGTATCAACCAAGAGGGAGGGAGACTTCTACAGAGGTTCTGTAACTCCGGCTGTAAGGACCGATCTGCCAAAGGTTTGTTGTATGCTTAGTTAAATCTAGAAAGTAATGCTTAGCAAATGTGTAAGATCGGCTTCATGTGATGGCTTTGAAAAAGCTATCAATGGGAACTGATTGAGGGTTTGCCCAAAAAGTGGAATGACCTTTAGCCTGTCATCCCTTGAACTTTTCCCTGAAAGGTGATAGTCACTCAATGCACTCAGCCATCTATTTAGCTGTCTACTGTTTGATTCGATATAGGAAACCATTACCTGTCTATACTTTTCAAATGTATCATGAGAGAGAGATATTGCTTAGAGCTCTGCCAAAATCTACATGGTGGAAATCCAGCTTATGTAGCAGTGGAGCAAATAATGAGGTAAATTCTTTACCCAAATGAAACTGACAAATGACTTCAGGTAAAACTCCACAACAGTCTAAGAGCCATATGGTCAGCATTTCAATCAAATATAAGCTGATCTATGATAAGGACTTGCAGCTAATTAACTCAGAGAGCCAAAACAAATTCCAAGGTTGGAGAAAGAAAACGGAACAACGGAGGATGAAGGTGCATTAGCGTCAAGTACTGAAAGATGACTAAACAGAAGGAAAGAAAGATTGGAATTTGAGAGAGAAAAAAAAGAGACAAAGGAAAAGTAAGAAAACAAATTACATTTTTAAAATCTTTTACTATGACTACATCCAGATTGTAATTGAACAGTTTAAATTGCTCCCTTTCTGGCCAAGAGAGGTTGATTGGCATTGCAATAACAATCACATTGTTGAAAAGGGTGCTTATGCTCTTAATTACCAGATTTGACTTTCCATGATGAGTTTAACGTGCAAATCCAGCAAGTTCTTAAAAAGAACAGGGTGGACAAGGGCAAGATGCCGTTTGTACAAAGCAAATGGCAGAGTGATGTAAATCAACAGCCAGTCCTAAAGATTCACAACTCTCACATATCTCTTGAACTTGCTAGTTGATTTGTGCATTAGTAATAACGTGTATTGTTAACACGCCAATGCTTTTCCTCAAAATTGGGTCAATATGAAATGCGAGTAGAGAACAAAATACAGCGTTATTTAATTTACATTATGACAATGAAACCTTCATGTGCAAGGCTCATAGATTCCAAGAAACTGGTCAAGCTAAGTCTTACTCTTACAACATGGATAATCTAATATGTAAACAAGCCACTGTCTCAAAAAAATCAATAAAATACTTGGCTGAAATCGATACTGTTGGCTTATTTGCAAATGGCCTATAAATGTTCCCTGCTTTTGCAAAGAATCTTCATCTTCAGTCAGACAGTGATGGCAAAATGCAGATTAAAGTACTGAAAATAAGGTCATTTTAATTTGCTTCCAAATGTTCCTGGATCATCAAATATTTTATTTTACATCATTAAAAAGAGTTAAAATCATCATGGAGCAATCAAAGTTGAGAAGCAGTCTTTGAAAGGATTTTGTATAAACCACTACTTGCATAAGAGGTCCAGAATTACCCTACAACAGTGGTTGCCAAACAGGTCCGTAGACACCTGAGGGTCCGAAGAGACTTTCTAAGGCTGGCCTTATGGGCAGACAAAGTCCAGGGTGCTTTGGTCAAGAGCAAGCCAGTGAGCAGTGGCCAGAGGCATGCTCCGTTCCCTTCATGCTCCTTTAGTACTCTCACTGTGCTCTGTTCCCCGACTGTTTTCCCTGTGCTCTGCTATCTCCAGGCTCCTGTTACTGGAGTGAAGAAAGGACTTGATAAATAGATCAGCCGTGGTTGGAAAGGATATTTGCATATTAACAGACAGTGTTTGGAAGGACAGAGGACCATTCACTGACACATTCAACCCACAATGGACTTGATCACCAGGTATTGTGTGTAAGAGGAGCATTCCAGAGACAGCTAAGGTGATACAATCCAAGACGTGGTCAGACCAGCTAGTCGCATGACTAACCTGCTTGGCAACCTAGGTTTTTCTGAATTGTCCAAACAGTTTGAACTCGAGTGGTTTTTTTGCTCCTGGATTGAGAAGATCTCTCCTGTCTGCTCCCATCTCTTTCTCTCAAGCCTCTGAATCCACTGAAGACTCATGAACCCCAAGAGAGAAAAGTCTCCTACAGCGAACAAGGTTTAAGAAGAATACTGGGCTCCAATGAAAAGCAAGATCTACCTACAATCAAGGACTCTACAGTGAGCTCGAAGAACCATAACAAAAACTCTTCAGATATTACCTCAAACTTTTCCACTTTATTTTCCTTCTGCTCTTTTCTGTCTCTATTTGCATGTGCATATTGCGTTATCATGGCAGCATGGGCGCATCGTGTATCCATAGGCGTCAATCGAGTTAGAGTTTAAGTTTAATAAATTTCAACTTTTCTTTTTTAAACCTAAAAAAGCCTGTTTGTGCTGGTTTCTTTGCCTTATAATTGGAAAGTGGTGAATAAGGATTCACCAAGGGGGAGCTAAAAACATAGTATGTTTAAAATTAAACCTTGTTACAGTAAGACCAGGTGAAGGTTGGTCTTCTAGAAGGCCCTAGACCTCTTTCTCACCTGATCATAGCAATTCGTAAAAAACTCTTAATGGGCAGCACTTTCATACTCTAAGTATTATATAGTATTACAATTCAAATAAGGTGGTCTGTGATTACTAATCCATTTGAAAAGGGTTCCTTCAACCAAAAAAGTTTGAGAACCACTGCCCTACAATATTGCATAATTTGCTTAATTGAGAATTCTGCCTTGTGCTCGTGCATTATTATGTCTCTGATCAAAGCCTTTCTCAATATTCTCTAAATATGACGACTTAGTTTAAGTATTAAGGGCAGGAGGTTTAGAGGGGAATAGAGGAAAAATGTTTTCACCTAGAGGGTGGTTGGAATCTGGAACGCACTGCCTTAAGAGGTGGTAGAGGCAGGAACCCTCAACGTTTAAGAAGTAGTTAGATGAGCACTTAAAACGCCGTAGCATACAAGGCTACAGGCCAAGTGCTGGAAAATGGGATTAGAATAGTTAGGTGCTTGATGGCTGGCACAGACACAATGGGCCGAAGGGCCTGTTTCTGTGCTGTATAACTCTATGACTCTATTTTGCAGGATAAAAATGAAAAATGACCTTTTATGCTCATGACTGTATTTTTAGTGTGGAGCTAACAGATAATAATTACAACATCCACATCATTCAATATCCCATGACTTTACTGCTCTATTACATGGAGAAATTGGTTAATTGGTTCTGAAAGATGAGTTAGGTAAAGGGAATAACTACAATAGTGTGTTAGCAACAACTCCTGCTGGTAGGGCTGTTAGGTAGCTGTCTTTACACTCCCATGTCAACACCTAGCTGTCAAAATTTAACATGTTCACATTTTTTGAAGAATTACACAGGGGTTGCTAGCTCCATCAAAATATCCAATGAATGGCAGGAAACCACAAATAGATCAGCATGAAACGCACTATGTATTTTGCTGATAAGTTATAGAAATGCAAAAGCAAAATAAAACTACCTTCTCTTAACCGAAGTTGAATGTGAATTAATGAGAACTCCCATTGTCAACACAAGGGTAATTGCAACAAAACCACAAGGATCAGGATCAAGTCTTCTGGCATACCTGTTGAATGGAACAAAAATATTATACTACTAATACAATATTTGAGAACATGGACCAAAAAAACTGACAAATCAAAGTGATAAATCCACTGCACATTTAAAGAGTGGCTCAGCAATTAGATCTCATTTTCTATCTCAGCTGTGCAATTGCTCTTACATACATAAATGGAACTTCTGGCAAATAACGTTTAATCGTGGTTATTCGGAGGTAAAGACATACACATCAAGTTATAGTTGCATGAAGGAAGCAGTGTGGTTTTAGATCTATACAAGTCTTGTACTTCACAAATGTAGGTTGGCAGGATGTTTTTCCTTCTTCCATTATATTTTTTAACTCTTTGAAAAATGCCAAATTTGTTTCTAACTGTAAAATGAGTGAGTTTGCTAAATTAAGAAGAATTGCATTGCAAGGATCCCAATGGCTGTGTGTGTTTGTAGAGATGACAGAGCTATCACATCACACTACAGGAACAACAATTTGAATGAAATTCCCTTATATGGTGAAATCTTGACACATCAATGCCTAGCTGTCAAGTTTTAATAGCTAACTTCATACTTCAGTGTCAGATTGTGAGAGACTTGTCACTCACTTGTTGATTGATGAAAACCGTAGACTATAATTTCTCTCCTATACATAAAAACACTATCATATCCTAGTAAAACAGTGCACTTCTTTATACTTCCCTCTCCTCTGGTCAGTTGACCCTTTTAGAATTCAGGCTTAGTGCTTTAAAATTTTACAGTATCCATTCATCTTATCACACAACTTCAAGAATGGCTTTACTCACCTTACATAGAGGAGAATCCCAGTGCAGTTTTTAACTTGCATCACCCTCTTTCATTATGGAACACAGTGGGAGGCTGATTAAATAATACTAAATGTCTGCAGTGATATATTTATATACTGGACAACCCACTTGAGTGCAATGGTCATAGATGAGTATAACTATTTGACTGTGCAATGTGGATCCAATTGATGTAAACTATGCCCTCTTCATAGGCTTTATGCCTCAACTAGCTAGTAATGTGGGAAGTGTATAGGATGTAATTTTCTCCACATTCACCATCAGTGCTGTTCTGTGTCCAAGCATTAAGAATCGCAAAGCAGGCAACACGTGCAATGTCACAGTGCATGTTGCTTTCCCCAGAAATGAAATTCCCACTTAAAAACCAAACTCATTATTAGACTGCCTTCTCACATCAGCTTCAAAGTACCACTCACTTGTTTTGAATCCAACCAAGCAATTCAGTTCTGCTTAATAAAATATAATGGTAGTGATACGATAATTTTGACAGATTGCATGCATACACCTTTTCACCACTAATGCTAAATAATTTTGTAACATGTGTCATGCAGCACAGCTTGTGTTTTTTTTGAGACAGTCCCTGATTTGATATTGAAACTTAAGTTTTCTGATTCTGGGGAATCATACCTAGGTTAGAGAAACAAACAGTCCTGTAACTGAGAACATGCAGTTTTTTAACCAAGGACATGTGACTAGAAGTTTTAGTTTCAGTTTGTAAAAAAAAAGCTCTACAATGTGTTAAGCCAGCTAAATGGAAAGCTGGCTGTGTAGGCCAGAAATGTTTTGAAAAAGGTGGAAGATAGCTGCAAGGACGCTTTATGTTTTGTAAAAAGACTTTTGGGGAGTTGTGAAGGGTTCTGCAGTGGATGGAAAATCAGCCAGATTATTTTAAAGAGAAAACTGAAAGCTGCAAGTTTCTGGGCTTCAAGAGAATCAGACAATAAATCAGCTGCTTGAAATAGTTTGGCTGTCAGCAAAGAGGCCTGGACTTAGGGCTAACCATTGGTGAATGACTTACGGCAGTTGTCTTCGGTGACTGAGAAATTATCAGTGATACCATGCCATCTGGATGGCAGTGGCAAGGCTGAGGTGATTCAAGAGGTGACAAGACCAAACTGTTAAAGGGAAGATTGCATCGCTCGCTGTCAACGGGACGTCATTACTTCTGTATTTGCATCCAGGAGGACAGAACTTGAAAAACTACCTGAGGAAGATACTGATTTTGTTGTACTGTGAGACTGTTTGGTACCGCCTTTCTGATAAGTCTATTCTAATGACTCGTAAGGACTATCTTTGTTGCATCTGCTAACGTGTAACCTTTAAGATGTACAGATTGACTGGCATTTAACTGTTAGTTTGCGTTTAATTTATGTTTGTTTTGGTTTGAGTGTTACAGTAAAATTTATAAAAGTGAAATCTTGTCCATTTGATTTTTGGTTTCCTAAATTGAGGGCATTTGATGGATTCGATTCTTTTAGTTTGTTGGTGATCTCCACATGAAAGGTTAAGATTCTCAGTGGTTACTCAAATTGCTAACAAAAAGATCTTACCTGAGATTTTTTAACCAGTAAATAAATGAAGGTAGACTAAATAGAATAATCCAGTTCAATAAATGTAGGATTGTAATATGAATCCGTAGAGTATCCACAGCATCATCAACATCTGAAACTGAAAGCAGTTTATCGCTATCTAGGCTCAGCTGTTCTGGTTCTTTTGGGAGATACTCTGTGGTTCCAGAATTTCCTTTTTCTTCTTTTGCACTGGAAGCCATTGCACCTTTCTTCACAGCTACTGGTTTTGGTGCCTGCAAAATAGAATTTTTGCTTAAGAGTTTTTTTTTAATAACAAAGCCAGAAATATTATATAAGGAAATATAATAAAAATGGTCAGTTGCTGATAGAGGTTTGACTTAAATTTCAGTAATTCTGAATTAGTAGCATAATTAAAGATGAATTCCAAGCAGCAATCGAAACTAACAAAACCTTGAGTATTAATTTTCAGTATTGAAATGCAATGTTTCATTTTTGCTTATTAAAGCTAACAATATGCTGGAATTATGACATGGAGGTTAGCTGCGGGTCACAATCCAGTCTGTTCTGGGCATTTTCCATTCTGAGGGCTGGATTTTAACAGCTTGGCAGCAAGCTCAAAAAAAAAGAGCCACCGCAATTTCCTGCACAGCAGCTCATTTAAATAGCCAGGGCAGCCTGCCACCCCATCATGTGGAGGGTGCGGGCTGTCCATTGCCAGCAATGGCGTCAGCTGCCTGCGTGCAGGCGCTGGCGTCATTTTTAAAGGGCAGCCAGCCCTGCCGGTGCATTTAAATTTTTAAAGAAGTAACCCCCTGCAAAATTAAATAAATAAATTTATAACGTCCCTTTCCCAGCCAGGCCCTCACTGCGTAACAGTGTGAGACGACCCTCTCTCAGAGGCATTTACTGCCCACCAACCCCCCCGACCTTGGGGGGGTGTAAAATTCAGCCCATTATGTTAATTTGACCCCGTCTCCCCCCACCTTCCACACTGAAAATCTTACTTTCTGCCCCTTCCCCACCAGCATGTCACCGCGTTTCCCCAGACGGGGATTTGAAGGCACGGGAGTGCCGGCCACAGCGCCGAGGATTGCGGCGAGCCCTCATGATCGCAGGTAAGTCTATTTAAATGGATTCATTTTTTTAACATGAATATTTTAATTGATATCCCGTCACCCAGCGGCAGGGGGGCTGCCATGGAGCCTCGTCGCCGCCGGGAGGATGGGGCTGGGCCCTCACGGCGCCGAGCTCTGTGGCAGGCCTCATCTGGAGCCATTTTCAGGTCCCTCCCATCATGGAACCAGACGCCTGGGGGAGAACAAAATCCAGCCCTTAGTATTTAGCTTTGGAATCAATGCATTTGATGATTTCTCTCGTTGCATACTGCAATGAATGGAAATGTGTCTTTAAATCCCTTGCTTGCAAGTACAGTACATAAAGTCTAAGGGTGAAAAAAATAGCGGCCCGCACATGCCGCCACAATCTAGTGCATGGCAGTTCATAATACGCTGGTTGGGCCGCTCCCCCTCCAAATCACTTGGTGGGGGCGGGCTCTGCGACACTGGCAACAGTGACAGCTGCGTTTGCACAGGCACTGGCGCCATTTTTAAAGGGCTGCCAGATCTGCCGCTAAATTTGAGCATTTAACCCTGTATCCTGCCAGTACACCACAAATAAAATGTCGTCCCTTCCCTCCCCAAAAAAACCTTACATAAAATATTTGCCCTCTCCCGACCCCCCAAAACACTTACATTGATGATTTGACCTCACTGCCCGCCCCTAACTGTTTAATGTGCAGAGATCACCCCTTACCCCCCTCCCCTACACATGCTGATTGGACCCCATAACCACCCCCCGCGCCCCCCACTACACTAAAAATTCTAAGCTCCCCCCTTCCCCACCTCGGTGGCGCCAGCTTTCCCTGGATGGTAAAGTGAAGGCACAAGAGTGCCGGCCGCCCCATGCAAGATCGCAGACAGCCGGTAAGATACGAGGAATTGCATTTAAATGTATTCATGCTCTTTATTTAAATATTTAAAGTTGGGTCCCGTCGCTGAGTGGCGGGAGTCCACCTTGGAGCCTCGCCGGCGCTGGGAAGATCGGACCCAGCACTCTCGACGTTGGGGGGCTCCGTGGCGGGCTGCTGCCTGTACGATCTTACAGCGCTCCCACCCGCCACGGATCCCGACATTAGGAGCTCAGCAAAATTTAGCCCTAAGTGTGTGAAATATGGTGCAGTCTTTTAAATTGGAAGTATATTACAGGGGGGTGGGGGGGGGCAGAAAGGAGAACAAACGTTCTCCACAAATACTCTTCTTTTAAAGAAAGCTTGCAGTGAATATCTCCTCTTGTTATGGATGGGTGGAGATAGTTTGGATGACTTCCACTTTTCACCTCTCAACTGACAGTAGACAGTAAAAAAGAGATTGTTTTAGTCCCTGAGGGTTTCAGAGGTTAAATAAACAGACAAATGACAGGTTTTCTTGTAGCATTAAAAGATAAATTATTTATTAAACAATACCAGAAAAATATCTGCAGCTTCACCCACTCACACATGCGCACACACAACAGGAGATAGTGAATAGAGGATAGCATGCATTTAAGTCAAATTGTTGTAAAAAGGTTCACTTTGAAACTTTCTTGGTTTTTCAGGAGGCATTTTCTAAACAGCAGTGCAGGCCTGGTGTTCCTTTTCCTGGTCCACTGCAGACTCCTCTGGTTAAGATTCAGTCGAAGTCAGCAGTGAGAAATCCTATTACGATTTCTCAGGTGGAGGGATTTCAAAGTCACCTTGTAGTCTCTACCTCTGTGGATTAATGATGTTCAGGCCAGGTGGTCTTCTTGGCTGGAATCGATCTTCTGCTTCCTGGCTGGCTGGCTTTCTGTCTCTGACTTTCAGAGAGCTCTTTTTTAAGAAAAAACCTCATCACATTTGGTTTCGGTCAAGTGACCATAGATGATCTCCCCTGGTGTGTTCATACAATGTTTTTGAATGTGTGGCCATTGACACACAATGGGGTTTGAATGTGGCTTTTCTTGGTAAAGTGGTGTTATGTCCCACCTATTGGGCTGATATTAAGAACTCTGATCTCAGCGGTCTTCAGGCCCGGATGCGCTGTCGCCGAGCCCCCGCGATATTTCATCGGGGGCGGCCGCCCCGTCCCAGGCAACAGCGTCCGGCGCCACCGCACAGGTGCTGGCACCTTATTTAAAGGGCTTCAAGTCCTGCAGTTACATTTGAATTTTTAAAGAGACATTCATTGCTCATTTGTGTAAAAAACTAAGTAAAAGCTGGAATACCCTCTCCCACCTCCCCCACAATGTTTGGTTTTGGGCCTATCCCATCCAAAATAAACTTAATTCCCAACCCGAACATTCCCCCTGAACCTCGTTACCTTTGCCCTTCAACCCCTACCCACCATCCCCTCAGCCAATAGAAAGTGTTTTCCCCGCTCCCCCCTCCCCACCAGTGTCACACCTCTGATGTCTGTGCGGACATCCGAAGGCGTGGGACCTCCGGCCAGCAGCCGCAATATCAGCGTGGGACGGCTGTCGGGACCAGGTAAGTTAATTTAAATTTATTTTCATTGATTTCAATATGGAGATGAAGCTGAGCAGTGGGGGTCTGCACCAAGGCCTCGCCTCCACCAGTAAAATGTGGCGGGGCCTTCCCGATGTCGGGGGTCGTGGCAGGCCTCTCCCGGAAAAATTTTCCAGGCCACCCCACCAAGATCCCCGACGCCGGAGGGCTAGTAAAATTCAGCCCATTATCTTGGCTTTGAATCTGGAGTCTGCCTGTCTGCAAAGATCTTTGTCAACCCAATTCTTGAAGATAGGAGCCATTTAACATTGAATGGGCTGTTGTTATAAAAGTGCTTCGATTTTTAAAAATATTTTTTAAAGACTTGTGTTTGAGGATTGTGGATTCATTTGAGACTGAAGGGATTCCATGGATGTGTTTTTTTAAAGGCTCACTGGAAGAACTCTATTTAAAAACATTTACTGGACGTCATATGTCTTCAGCTAAGTAAACAACAGGTGCCTTCTGACTATGGGAGTTGTTTACAAGAGAAGTGACACATCAAGATTTATGGTGCTCAAGAGTGGGTTACACTTTTGAATACTGTTCTGAGACTGTTGGGTTTGTTGCCTGCTGAAACACCCAGCTCATCTTTTCTCCACCTCTATGAGAAACCTTGCAAAAAATCCAGCGTGTGATAGCTGTAATGCCTGGTGCTGCATTTCTCCTGAGAAGCTTTTGGAAGACTTCCTCTCGATATCTCCTGAATGAACTGCTTCTGAAAAGATCCCAGTGACCCATCTACGTGTACTCGAATGCCAGACTGTATGTCATCTGGAACATAACATATCTTATTCTTTTTCTTCAAGAATTAACAAGTACTTTTGCCAAAGTATCTTTATTTTATATATTTACTGTCATATTTCAAACTGTGTTTTGCATATTTATTGACTAAGTCTTGTTTTACAATAAATTAATACTTTTGTTGTTTATTAAAGAAACCTGGTTGGTGGATTTTATTCTGAAACTAAAATAGATAGAGTATATTATTGGCCGCATCAGTAACATTTAAATATATGTTATGACCTGTGGAGAAGTGGAACTAGAGAAAGACAGTGCACTCCTCCTGCCTTGGTTGTAACACAGTTTAGCATTTTAATGTGCCTTCTCCAGGACTAGTGCAGATGTGATGATGAGTTTGGTCTCCAACAGTCACAATTTATATTTGCAGTACAGGAGAGGTCACCTGGCCTCTTACTTCAGCTTGTCTGCAATAAAAGTGTGTCGATTCTTTGGAATTTAATTCATCAGTTCACTTTAGTTCATAACTGTTCCTTGCATCAGCGTGACATTCTCAAAAGAGATATTTTGAATTAATTTGGTGCAACTACAACTTCCTGAAGGCCCATCCTGTCAGTAACCACAGGAACAAACCGATCAGGCATCTTTTCTTATTACAATATCTAATTCAAAATTTAAAAAGTCAATGGCCATCTAAAACATTTCTACGTTTATTCATTTCTGAATTTTTACCCAATGAATATCCCTTGCATGCCATAAGCTTCCATAAATTCAGCTTTAACAAGAACAACAAGATAGAATGCAAACTTTGCTTCATGGCTGTCATCAAAACTGCCCTGTGAGCAGCTTACAACCTTGCACAATTCAATATAAATGAGTCAGATTCTCCCCAAGTTTACTGCAAGATGATTCTAGGTGAGAAATAAGAGGACTAAGGTAAATGAGTCTAAAGGTGCATTTACACTACAGCTACTGGTCTAATCCTAATCACATTGTTTGGTTCTGCTCCTGTTTTAGGGGAAAGATTTGCATATGTGTGGATACACACATTGCCAGAGAATCCATGCTTTCTAAACATTTAAAATAAGGTTAGACAAAGTGCACACTGTCTGATGGACATCTCCATAGCATTTTGGAAAGCACATTTGACACCACTCTCCATGTACACTTCATGTAGTATCCCCTCCAGGGAACCTCACTCACTTCATTCCAGAGGCAGGTTGTGCTCTAACAGAATCTTATAAAGGTAAACAAAAGTGATATTCACAGTAGTTAACAGGCAGTATTGTGCTAAAGCTATTCAATTAACACAATATGCCAAAGAATTTGGCCTTTTTTCCAAGCACGTAGGGTAGTAGACAATAACTTCTACTCAAACAACTGGCATTTAACAGTTACATTAAAGTTTTGTTAAACCAAGTTACTTGCCGCAGTTTCCACAAACATTTGTGTAAAATACTGCTAATATTTGTTGAAATATGATCTAGTAAACAACCGGACTCAGCAATGGAATAGTATTGTGTCCTTTCATTTTTGGAAGCTGAGTTTGAATCCAGCCTGACTGATGGGAAGCAAGCCTCCTTTTATCATGGGCTGGATTTTAAAGGCCCGCTGCCAATCTCAGCAGCGAGCTCAAAAAATGGCGGCCCGCACATGCGGGCCACACACCAAAGAGCTACTGCAATCTCCCACGTGGCAGCTCATTTAAATAGCCTGTGTGGCCCGCCTCCAAATCACGTTGAAGGGGTGGGCTGTCCATCCCTGGCAAGACGTCAGCCAGCCCTGCCAGAATATTTAAAATTTTAAAGCTGCGCCCACCCAAAAGTTATCAAATAAATTTCTAACGCCCTTTTCCCACCCTCCAATAACAAATACATTAACTATTTGCCCTTTCCCCCCTCAAAACACAACTTTTAAATCTGACCTCTCTCCCCCCGACTGCACAAAGTTTAAAGTTCGCCCCTTCCGACCATGCCCTACACCCATTATGTGTATTTGACCCCGTGTCCCCACCAATGCACTGAAAATCTTAGCTCCTCCCTCCTCCCCACCAGTGTCACGCTGGCTTTCCCCGGATGGGGAATTGAGGGCACAGGAGTGCCGGCCGCCGTGAAGAAGGTTGCGGCGGACCCGGAAGATATAAGATAAGTTGATTTAGATTTATGCATGTCAGTAATTTAAATATTTAAATCCAGGTCCCGTCATCCAGCGATGGGGGGAGGGGGGGGCCGCCATGAGGATCGGGCTGGACCCTCCCGGCATCGGCCTCCATGGCAGACCGCTGCTGAAACCATCTTCTGGCAACCCCCGCCACGGAGCCCGATGTCATGGGTTTGGTAAAATCCAGCCCCATATGTGAAATTAATTTGGGCAGTCTTGACCCAGGTTCCTGCAGGTATTAGCTGACAACACAAGTCAGCCGACATATTGGCACAAATTGGCGTTAAATTAGCAACACCACTCAGAATTATCATATATGGGAAAGAGAATGAGTGTAGGTGGGATGCTCTTCCGAGGCTGAATTTAAGGCCGCTCTGAATCTTTCTGTGCTTTATCTGAACTGTCAGTGGATACCAAAAGTGGAAAAATATTCCATTCTGAAGAAGTGACATTGCATATCTTGAACATAAAACTTTAAGAACTTCATATAGAAATTTTGAATGTTTAGCCTGCATTTACAAGCTTTAATTTTTAATATATTATTTTAAAAGCCATCTCCATAAATCTCAAAACCTGTTTTTGTTTTACTCCAGTGATACAGCTGAAGTACTATGAATCACAGAAGATATAAGTTGGCAAAGCATACTGATGTGTTCAAGTACTCTTACAAAATGAAGAGATGAAGTTTCTCTCTCATGTCCCCAGCAATTAATTCCTTGCATTTTTGAGTCTTTACTCTCAGCTGGAGTGTCCAGAAGAGAAGATAATACAAAATGGTGATATCAGAAGAAATAATTTTGAAAAGAACAATTTGAAATGAATAACTATAAAAGGCTGCAAAAATGGTAGAATGGATTACACTTGACAGAAACTAACAGGTTTAATGGGGGCAATTTTCACCGTTGCTCTTTGGTGGTAAACTGACAGAGTGGATCACCCAGCAATTGCAGAATTCACTTGATCTTCATCTCTGCTGAATAAAAATGAAAACTGGACAGATTCTGCAATGTTGGGTGATCTGCTCCACCACTGGATGCCCAAGTGGTGAAGGTGAAAGCTGTCGATCCTATTCCTAGGTACCAAGAACAAGATTTTCCCTAATCCCAGTTATGTGCAACATCCTCTCTCTTTCCTTAAGTGAGTGAGAATGAAACGGTATTTCATTTCCATACATAGATCAAAAGCTGTGTCTAATCAATGTTATTTCCAGTACAAATCTGTATAAAGGAATTAAAACTTTGGAATCATAAATGAAGAGAAAACAAATTCAGGTCAAAATGAACATTTTCAGCATTGAGGTGGAGAGCAAGATTAAACAAGTGCAAGGTTAAGGCAGTGATGTAAATTACTTAAAAGATATAGCATCTTCAGAACAAGGCCTGCTCTCTTAATTAACACGAGTGTGATCCAAATAATAGCGTAGAGCAATTTCAACAATTAGAATTATAGAAACCCACCAAAATCTGACTCAAGTTTGTTAATTTTTAAATGGTAAAAATATGAATTTTCATATACGTATTCTTCCCTGTTCCTTTTATGTGCTAGTATTTCAGAATATGTACATCTTAGTTGGTAACTGAAGATAATTCTTTTAAACGTAATACATTATCAAAATTCTTAAGCATTGTGGCAACATTAAAGTATGGCAATATTAATTATAATACTGAAAAAGAAAAGCATTTCTATACTCTGGATTTTTTATTTAATTATAAATAGAACAAGTGTACCAATAAATAAACTGGTGTTTTAACAAAAAGAGAACTAATTTATTCCCTCTAATTGCAGGATCAAACTTGCTGGGCCAAGGGTTGTTGCACACAGGTTTTTGTCAACGAGTTGATCTCAGTCAGGTTGTAAAAGAGCTATAATAAAAATCATTGAGGAAGCCCTCACCAGTTACTCTAGTACATTTGTAAGAATAGTGCAGAGAGAGGCCCTGAAAGCAGGAGACCGGACAATTGTTTTTGGTCAGGAAGTGGTTGGATCATCCAATAGAAGAACAGCGCTTACAAACTATACATTAACACAAGTAAAATACCAAAAATAAAAATCAGTCATACCAAATTAAGAATGCCTTTCATTGTTTTCACTGAAGTTTGCAGGCTTACGACCTAGAGGAAAACGCAAGTTAATTTAATAAGGTATTTACCTGTAATTAAAATTGAGATATCTACAAATATTTGATACAGTAATCAAATAAAATTGTTTCATTTCGAATTCTTACACATAAGAATCTTAAACATATGATTTAATTTAAATTTATGGCAATGGCTGAAACTAGTTACAATAAAATACAATTAATACGGTCATTTACATAGTGTATTAATATGTTGAAAGATTTCAAAGATTTTACCCAATTAATTATTTTTGGAATGCAATAACCATCACGTTTGCATAATAGGCAGCAATTCTGTAGTAATAATGGCTCGTGAACAATAATGAGATACGTGACCAATTAATCTGCATTTTGTGGTTTTGGTTGAGGGGAAAACGTTGGCTAGGGCACTGGGAGAACTGCATACTTTTCTTCAAATTACATCCTTTGCTGGTTAATTCTGTTCTCTTCCATTTGAGTGACACAGTTGCTTCTTGGAAGGGCTCCCACAATTGTCAAAGCAACGCAACAACCTAGTTGTAGACAGAAATCGAAGCGCACAGAAAAAGTCAAAAGAACAAAGGAAGACTACATTCTCTGCCGGAACCTCTGATATTTCAAAGGCATGATAACAAAAAATTTTTAAATAAAAAGTCGCAGCATTTCATCATTCATCAAACCTTCAAAATCCTCAAATAGGCATAAAGATGCAGCAGAGATCAGGTAACTTGAAGAGGGAAGTGGAGGATATAAAAAGGTGAGCACCTGGCTGAGGAAACGTAAAAGGCCATCACCAAGCAGAAGCAAATTACAAAGTGGGGGACTGTCAAAGGGGAACATTCAAGAGGAACATAATTAAAAGGCCAGCAATTGAGAGAAGCTATGTTAAAAGGAAGAGAACCCAAGTGAAATAAAATTAACAAGAGAACAAGAGAGAACTTAATTTTAAAGGGAACGCCTGAGGGAAACAAGTTAAAAGGGCACCCAAGAAAAGCATAAATTGAAAATAATGATGCTACCTTTATAATAACAGGGAGCACTTTTCAGACAAAAAGGAGCAATAGCTTGCATCTAAACAAAATGGAAGCAATAAGAAAAGCGAGTAATAGGAAGACAGTTTAAAAAACAATTTAAAATAGGTAGGTGGGAAAGGAGAATTGGATGAATTTGGAACCCAGACGAGAGTGATTGTAGAGCAGAATGAAAGTAGCCAAGAAAAAGGAAAATCTAAAATAAAATGCAGTTTCACGAATGCTTGAAGCATTAAAAATATAATGCTGAAACTAGCTGCTGTTCCGACAATCAGGAAGTAATAGGAATATCAGACTCAAAAAAAGGTATCAAGTTTAGATTGGAAAGGAGATGGTACAGTGCTATATATCAGGTACATATGGAAGGTTAATGAAGTTTATTCCTTTGGGGCTCGTGTAGTTGCAACACTAACTGCTTGGGTTAAAAAAAGATGCACGCGAACCCCTCCTTCCATTTACTCTCCAGCTGACATTCATTGCCACATCTCTACCTTTCTATATCTCATGACCTCTGAACACGTGGGGCTGAATTTTACCAGGCTTCCGTCGTCGGACTCCGTGGCGAGGGAGGGAGGGACAGAAGATCACAGCGGCCTGCCACGGAGCCCGACGCTGGACGTGCCAGGCCCAACCTTCCCGGCGGCGACGCGGCTCTACAGCGGGACCTGACTTGGCAACGGGACCTGATTTAAATATTTAAATAAACCTCGAATACATTTACCTACAATTCCCCGCGATCTTACAATCTGTCCGGGATCTTCCAAGCGATGGGTGGCACTTGCGCCTTCACTTGCCCGCCGAGGGAAAGCAGGTGCCACTGAGGTGGGAAACTTTGGATTTTTACTGTAGTTGGGGGGGGGGGGGGGGGAAGAGAAATGGGTGACCTCTGCACTTTATACAGTTGGGGGTGGTGGGGGGGGGGGGAATGGTGTCGGGGGAAGAGATCCAATGTTCAATGCGAGTGTTTTGGTCGTGGGGGAAACAAGGCAACCATTTATTTTCATTGTATTGTGAGGTGGGGGGGGGCAGAGATGGGTCAGAAGTTTATTTACAGTGTGGTGGGGGTGGGGTGGTGTACAAGGTTCAACTCTAGTTTCTGTGCAGGTCTGGCAGCCCTTTAAATATGGCGGCAGTGCCTGCACTGAGGCAGCTGACCCTGTTTACTGCGCTGCTGAGGTTGTCCCCGCCACGTGATTTGGGGGGGGCTTGGCCACCCTACGTATTTAAATGAGCCGCTGTGCGCTAGATCGTGGCAGGGTGGCGGCATGCGGCCCGTGCGTGTGGACCGCCATTCTTTCGCCCGCCACTGCTCCCGGTGGCGTGAAAATAAAACTCAGCCCATGGTCTTCACCAACAAGGCCAGCTTAAACCACTTCCTAGTATCCTTGATTACTACACCCTACCTTCTTTCAGCTTCATTTCCTGCTGCATCTACCTTGTAAAAGCTCTCCCTCCATTCATTTACAATTGCACATTAAAACTCCTAAGGAAACATAACTTCCTTCCATTTGTATTCCAATCTGCAGAGATAAAAGCCAATGTTCCATTAGGCATTTTGATTGCCTACCTACTAGTTTTTAATTATTTGACACCCAATCCTTTACAATTCCTAAATACTCGGATATTTTTTTTTGGGCCCCAAGTGGATACCTTCATATCTTCTATCTGCACTATTCACCATCCTTATTAACTGAGTGTCATATGAAAATGTATACAACTCTCTACTCCTTAAGCCAAGACATTAATAAATATGGCCTTATAACAGATCCCTGGGGAATGCCACTTGTCACATATCACCAATCAGAGCACATACCCTTTATCCCCACTCTACCTTCTAACTCCCAATCAATTTCCAAGCCATATCCAATTCCGTGTCCTCTATTTGCACTAATAATCTCGTCTGGAACACAAATAACATCCACAGACCTTATTGGTGATCTCAACAAAATCAGCTGAGTTAGTTAGACACAACTTACTCTGAACAACGCCATGCTGGCTCCCTCTGATCAGCTCAAATTTGTTCAAGTGCCCAGCCACTCTGTCCTTAATGACAGAGTTTAGCAGCTTCCCCACCACTGATATTAAACTAACAGACTTGAAGTTGTCTGGTTTCTCTCTCCCATCCTTCATAAATAATAGAGCAACATTTGCAAATTTTCAATCTAATAATTCCCAAATCAAGAGAGCTTTGAAAGATAACAACTAACGTTTCTACAAATTCCTCACGTACTTCTTTTAATATGATGGGGTAGAAACAATCAGGTTCCTGAAATTTTAATTCCTATTATTTTCTCCAATATCTTTTTTGTTTAGCTGTGAAAATGGATACAAAGTATTCACTTAAGAAATCTTCCATTATTGTGCTGTCTATTACAGTACCATCTGCTTCTGTCTTTAATGAGTCCAAATCTCCCTTAGCCAGTCTCTTATTAATATAGTTCTAAAAGCTTTTAATACCAGCCTTTACATTACATGAAGGTTCTATACATTCCTGTGTTACAGCTCCTGATATTTTCTTTGTGCCCTTTTGTTGCTTTGTATATTTATTCCAGTCTGCTGAATTACTACTTTTCTTGGCATAAGCCACTTCCATCAGCTTTATTTTCTTTTATTCATTCATGGGATGTGGGCATCGCTGGCTGGCCAGCATTTATTGCCCATCCCTAATTGCCCGTGAGAAGGTGGTGGTGAGCTGCCTTCTTGAACCACTGCAGTCCATGTGGGGTAGGTACACCTACAGTGCTGTTACGAAGGGAGTTCCAGGACTTTGACCCAGCAACAGTGAAGGAACGGTGATATATTTCCAAGTCAGGATGGTGTGTGGCTTGAAGGTGCTGTTCCCATACATCTGCTGCCCATGTCCTTCTAGGTGGCAGAGGTCGCGGGTTTGGAAGGTACTATCTAAGGAGCCTTGGTGCGTTGCTGCAGTGCATCTTGTAGATGGTACACACATGCTACCACTGTGCATCAGTGGTGGAGGGAGTGAATGTTTGTGGATGACGTACCAATCAAGCGGGCTGGTTGTCCTGGATGGTGTCGAGCTTCTTGAGTATTGTTGGAGCTGCACCCATCTATCACACTCCTGATTTGTGCCTTATAGATACTGGACAGACTTTGGGGAGTCAGGAGGTGAGTTACTCGCCGCAGGATTCCTAGCCTCTGTCCTGCTCTGGTAGCCACTGTATTTATATGGCTACTCCAGTTTCTGGTCAATGGTAACCCCTAGGATGTTGATAGTGGGGGATTCAGTGATTGTAATGCCATTGAATGTCAAAAGGAGATGATTTGATTCTCTCTTGTTGGAGATGGTCATTGCCTGGCACTTGGGTGGCATGAATGTTACTTGCCACTTATCAGCCCAAGCCTGGATATTGTCCAGGTCTTCCTGCATTTCTACAAGGACTGCTTCAGTATCTGAGGAGTCGCGAATGGTGCTGAACATTGTGCAATCATCAGCGAACACCCCCACTTCTCACCTTATGATTGAAGAAAGGTCATTGATGAAGCAGCTGAAGATGGTTGGGCATAGGACACTACCCTGAGGAACTCCTGCTGTGATGTCCTGGAGCTCAGATGATCGACCTCCACCAACCACAGCCATCTTCCTTTGCGCTAGGTATGACTCCAACCAGCGGAGAATTTTCCCCCTGATTCCCATTGACTTAAGTTTTGCTAGGGCTCCTTGATGCCATACCTGGTCAAATGCTGCCATGATGTCAAGGGCAGTCACTCTCATCTCACCTCGAGTCCAGCTCTTTTGTCCATGTTTGAACCAAGGCTGTAATGAGGTCAGGAGCTGAGTGGCCCTGGCCGAACCCAAACTGAGCGTCACTGAGCAGGTTATTGCTAAGCAAGTGCTGCTTGATAGCACTGTCGACGACACCTTCCATCACTTTACTGATGATTGAGAGCAGACTGATGGGGTGGTAATTGGCCGGGTTGGACTTATCCTGCTTTTTGTGTACAGGACAAACCTGAGCAATTTTCCCCATTGCCGGGTAGACGCCAGTGTTGTAGCTGTACTGAAACAGTTTGGATGGGGCGCAGCAAGTTCTGGGGCGCAGCAAGTTCTGGAGCACAGGTCTTCAGAACTATTGTTGGAATGTTGCCAGGGCCCATAGCCTTTGCAGTACCCAGTGCCTTCAGTCGGTTCTTGATATCACGCGGAGTGAATTGAATTGGCTGAAGACTGGCATCTGTGATGCTGGGGACTTCAGCAGGAGGCCGAGTTGGATCATCAACTTGGCACTTCTGGCTGAATACTGTTGCAAATGCTTCAGTCTTATCTTTTGCACTGATGTGCTGGGCTCCCCCATCATTGAGGATGGGGATATTTGTGGAGCCACTTCCTCCAGTTAGTTGTTTAATTGTCCACCATCATTCACGACTGCAGAAGTTTAGATCTGATCTGTTAGTTATGGGATCGCTTAGCTCTGTCTATCACATGCTGCTTAAGCTGTTTGGCATGCATGTAGTCCTGGGTTGTAGCTTCACCAGGTTGACACCTCAGTTTGAAGTATGCTTGGTGCTGCTCCTGGCATGCCCTCCTGCCCTCTTTATTGCACTAAGGTCAGTCCCGCGGCTTGATGGTAATGGTAGAGTGGGGGATATGCCGGGCCATGGGGTTACAGATTGTGGTTGAATACAATTCTGCTGCTGCTGATGGCCCACAGTGCCCAGTTTTGCATTGCTAGATCTGTTTGTCATCTATCCCATTTAGCAAGGTGTTAGTACTGCACAACATGATGAAGGGTATCCTCAATGTGAGACGGGACTTCATCCCCACAAGGACTGTGCAGTGGTCACTCCTACCAATACTGTCACGGGAAGATGCATCTGCAGCAGGCAGATTGGTGAGGACGAGGTCAGGTATATTTTTCCCTCTTGTTGGTTCCCTCACAACCTGCTGCATACCCAGCCTAGCAGCTATGTCCTTTAGGATTCGGCCAGTTCAGTCAGTAGTGGTGCTACCGAGCCACTCTTGGTGATGGACATTGAAGTCCCCCATCCAGAGTACATTCTGTGTCCTTGCCACCCTCAGTGCTTCCTCCAAGTGCTGTTCAACATGGAGGAGTACTGATTCAACAGCTGTGGGAGGTCAGTAGGTGGTAATCAGCAGGAGATTTCCTTGCCCATGTTTGCCCTGAGGCCATGAGATTTCATGGGGTTCGGAGTAGATGTTGAGGATTCCCAGGGCAACTCCCTCCTGACTGCATACCACTGTGCCGCCACCTCTGCTGGGTCTGTCCTGCCGGTGGGACAGGATATACTCAGGGATGGTGATGGCAGTGTCTGGGACATTGTAAGGTATGATTCGGTGAGTATGACTATGTCACGCAGTTGCTGTGTGTTACTAGTCTGTGGGACAGCTCTCCCAACTTTGGCACAAGCCCCCAGTTATAAGTAAGGAGGACTTCGCAGGGTCGAATTTGCTGTTGTCGTTTCCGGTGCCTAGGTCGATGGCAGGTGGTTCGTCCGGTTTCATTCCGTATTGACTTCGTATCGGTTAGATACAACTAAGTGGCTTGCGAGGCCATTTCTGTGGGTCTGGAGTCATATATAGGCCAGACCAGGTAAGCAGAGCAGATTTCCTTCCCTAAAGGACATCAGTGAACCAGATGGGTTTTTACAACAATCGACAATGGTTTCATGGCCATCATAAGATGGCCACCGCCTCCCCTATATACTGCATCTTACCTTGTATTCTGACCATGGTTGCTTGGCTGAACAATTTTAGGAGCATGCAATAGTCACAAATTGTACTAATACTTCTTTTAATACCTCCCACTGTTTTTCTGGAGGTTTATTTGTTAACAGCTCAGCCCAGTTTCACATGTTCAGCTTATATCTTATTCCTTCGAAGCCAGCCCCACAAGTTTCAAACCTCAATTTATCTGCGATCTTTCTCTTTCTCAAACTTAATGTAAAACTTTTGTTGTGGATGACTTTAATTAACCAAATATAAAATGAGGAATACCCAAATGGCAGGGCTATGGGGAAAAAGGGCAATGGGGACTAATAGGATAGCTGACACAGACACAAAAGGTTAAATGGCCTCCTTCTGTGCTGTACCATTGCTTGATTCTGTGATTCTAAATGGTTCAGAGTCCAAGTTAGTAAAGATAATGGGCTGGATTTTACCGGCATTGGGCTCCGTGGCAGGGAAGGGGTGGGCGGCTGGACGATCATCCCGGCAGAGCCACAGAGCCGCCATAGAGCCTGAGATTGGGAGGGTGGGGCCCGAACTTTCCGACGGCAGCGAAGCTCCGTGGCGGCACCTCCTCCACCACCCCCCGGTGACGAGATCCAGCTTTGCATATTAAAATGAGCACCGTGAATACATTTAAATAAACTTATCTCCCATCTGACGGGCCTGTCACAATCTTCAGTGCAGCGGCTGGCACTCCCGTGCCTTCACTTATCCGTCTGTGGAAAGCAGGCTTGAAACTGGTGGGGAGGGGGAAGGGAGTAAGATTTTTAGTGCGGGGTCAAATAATCATATGTAGGGAATGGTGGGAAGGGGTGAACTGTGAACTTTGTACAGTTTGGAGGGGGAAGGTCATATTTGTAAGTTAAGTGTTTTTTTTGGGGGGGGGGGGGGGAAGGGCAGATACTTAACTTTATTGCTATTGGGGGTTTGGGAAAGGGACATTAGAATTTTGTTTGCCACAGTAGGGGGAATCTCTTTAAAAATTTATATCGAGCAGCAGGGCTGGCTGCCCTTTAAAAAGGACGCCAGCGTCTGCGCACAGGCAGCTGATGCCATTGCCGGCGTCGACAGCCTGTCCCTGCCATGTGATTGGGGGGGGGGGGGGGGGGGCAGGCTGACCCGGGTATTTACACGAGCTGCCGCATGGTAGACCGTGGCAGCTCAGTGGCGTGTGGCACTCAGGTGTGGGCCGCTATTTTTTCGCCCACCATCGGGAGCGGTGGTGGGCTCTTAAAATGCAGCCCAATGTGTGACCCGTTGGAGGAAATGCAGTGCACATCTTGACTTCATAATGATAAGTGACCCAGACAACACACAGGAAATGGAAGTCATGGTGCATTAGGGGATAACAACTATAGAATAGCCGACTAACCAGGAGCCAGGTATATAATTTTTAAAAGGCTAGCTTCAAAGAAATAAAGGAACAGCTTAAGCAAGTTATTGTTGCTTAACAACAGCCCAGTAGAGAAGTAAAACACCTACCAAGACATAATGCAGAATAAATAGACTAAATAAGCATGACCCTAAACAAATGAACAAGAAATCAAAATTCAACGAGTAGAAAGAAAAGCTCCACAAATCATGCAAGGAGAATGGTGAAGGGACTCAGTGGAATTATCCAGAGCAAAAAGGATATCAAAAATAGGGCTGAAAGAGGATGAGCATTAGCTCACATTCTAAAAGCATATATCCTCCAAGTATTCACAAGTTAGAACAAGAACAACTTGCCCTCTACTGAAATAGCGATAACATAACCAGAATAAATGACAGACAGGGATGAAATGGAAGTCCAAAACAGGCTAATATGACTGAAAACAAATAAATCCCCAAGGAAGGACAGTATTTATCCTACTGAGAGAGACAGTAGAGAGTTGTGAGGCACCAGCAGTGATCTCGAAGGAGTCAATAAATATTCTGATGGTGCCAGTAGACTGGAAACAGAATAACATAGTGCCAATTTCAAAAAGGATGAGAAAGAAGATGCAGAAGGGCACTGCAAAGGTACCAGGAGATTGATAACAGGCTAACGTGATTCTCATGTTCAAAAGGGTGACATTAACAAAAACTTGTATTAATAAAGCGCCTAGTAAAAATGCCCAAGGCATTTCACAGGAGTGCTATTAGACAAAACCTGACACTGAGCCACATAAAGAGATATTAGGGCTGATGACCAAAAACTTAGTAAAAGAGTTAGGTTTTAAGGACCACCAAAGAGAGGTAGAGAGGTGGAGAACTTTAGAGAGGGAATTCCAGAGTTTAGGGCAGCTAAAGGCACGGCCTTCACTGGTGGAGATATAAAGGGATGCTCGAGAGGCCAGAATTGGAGGAGTGCAGGTATTGTAGAGGGTTGTAGGACTGGAGGGGATTAAAGAGATGAGATGGAGCAAGGTCAAGGAGGGATCTAAAAATAAGGATGAGAATTTTTAAACTGAGGCAATGCATAACCAGGAGCGAAAGTAGGTCAGCGAGCATAGGGGTGATGGATGAATATGACTTGGTGAGAGTTAGGGCATGGACAGCATCATTTTGGATGAGCTTAAGTTTACATACAAAATAGTCATAGCAACTTCTATTCCATCTAAAATAATGCATTCAATTAGCAGTAATAAACTTGAGGATTATTAGTACATTACCTAGTAAACTGCGGCCAAAGTGGATTCAGAAAAGGAACATCCTGCTTGACCAACCTTCTTGTCTTTTGAAGACCACTGCCCTACTGCACTGTTGAAAGTCCTAACACATGGTGTATCTAGACTTCCATGAAAACATTTTACAAAGTTCATACAAAAACTAATACTCTAACTCAAAGTTATAGATAGGGTAAATTTTGGGAATGGATAAAAAATGGGCTTAAATTTAGAAAATATTTGAGTACTCGTTAGAGGAGTTATGCCAGGTTGAGGGGCTTGTATGGAGTGGGGTGCCCAAGGGCTTGGTGTCAGGATTACTACTGCTTATAATTTGCATCAATGACTTGATCTCAAAGTGGTTACATTTGCAGATGATATCAAACTAAGGAGGGGCAGTAGAATTGGAAGAGGCAGCTTTGAAGTTACAGAAAGAGTTGGAGAAAATATGTAAGTGTGCAGAGCAATGTCAAATGAAATTTAATGCAGACATGTGTAAAATACTGCACTAAGGAAGGAAAACTAGGTGACATGACTTCCATAAATGGTGCTGAACAGCTACAGATAAAGCTGATAGAGATGTAGGATTGTTGACTCGATGCTCAACATATCCAGCCAAAGAAGAGCAATCAAAACAATAATGCTGAACTACAGAGGCGAAATAGTACAAAACGAGTCAAAAGAAGCAGTGATCAAACTGTACAGAGCTCTAGTTACACCACAATTTGAATACTGTATCCAGTTTTGGGTGTCGAGCGCTGAGAATATTTAAGCACTGGAAGCACTGCAGAGAAGAACCCCAAGGCTGATTAATAGTGCCAGTGGTCTAAGTTACAAAGACAGACTAGAGGAAGTTGGGTTTTTCAGCCTGGAAAGGAGGCATCTGAGAGGTGGTTCTCTAGAATTATACAAAATACTAAAGGGTATGGGAAAAGTAAATCTGGAGTGTTAGTATTAATTAAATTCTGAGATGACACAAGTTCAACCTAATAAAACTGAAACTCAGATATTATTTCAGCAAATAATTCTTCACACAAAGGGTGATCAAAGCATGAAATTGAATTCCAGATAATATGGTGGAGGTGAGAATCCTGGATACATTCAACTGGATTCTGTAATAGAAGGACTTTAAGACTTTTTTGAACAGATGCATAAAGATGGGCTGAATGGCCTTCTTCATCTGCAATTAACTGGACATCTTGCGATGTAGCAGACTGTCCAAAATTAAATTAAGTTCTTTGGAAAATGCTAGTTAACCTCAGATTGATAGTTTAATTCTTCCATTTAAGGTTCTTATGTAATGGATAAGTAACTGATTGAAGTATATTGGGACAATTGCAGTTTCTACCTGACATCAACTACTTGGATTCGGATCAATGCAAATTGGTCAAATTTATAGATAATAGTACATTGAGTGGGGAGGCAGCTGATTCTGAGGAGGCAACTCTCTCCATGAATGATGTATAAGTAACTAAAATTTAAATTAACGGATTGAGATATTCAACATGTCTAAACATTGCAGAACAGCAATTCAGAAAGAAAATAGAATGCTCGGACTATGTAGCTAAAACAGAATATATGTCAAAGGAAGTCATACTCAAATGCAGAGAGCATTGGTCAGACCAAACCTAGAGTATTGTGTCATCATGGCACAAAGCAGACATTCAGGGGCTCGAGGCAGCTCAGAGAAAAGTACTGAACTTTGTGTCATAGGTTTGAATTATGAGGAAAGTCTGAGAAACTTGGGCGTTTCGGTCTTGAAAGGAGGAGACTGAAAGGTTATCTTATAGAGTTGCAAAAGATGATAACCAGTATGGAAAAAGTTAATCCAGAATAATATTTCAAACTAAATTGCGAGAGTCTAGTAAAAGGTGAATTTAGCAATGTCAGGCAGATGTTAATACACAGAATGATCAATATTTCTAAGAGTAGTAGTACAGATGAAAAATTCTGGTATCATTTAAACAAAAAGATCAATACTGTAATGGAGGGATTGTAGTATCTTTCTGACTGGATGAACTGAGATGAGGAGAGCTGCTTTCTCTTTTACCTTATGATCTACTGTCGTGGAATCATGACCATCCCATGAAAAAACAGTTTCTCAGTTTAACATCTGGTGTATGGCAGTTAAGTGTCTGTCTAAATTGACGATTCAATTCATATAAATGATCACTTGTGTAAGATACCAAAAGGCTGCTGTACCCTATGAATTATTTATAGTGTGAGATACTGCCCTCAGGTGAACAGTGGCCAAGATTACATTTAAAAAAGCTTTATAAACAATATATACATATGTACAAAACAAAGACAGAAAAGCCTAGAAATCTGCTTGGGTAAAACACTGACAGGAAGGAGGAGACAGCAATATTTATGATCACCCAATATGAAGTGTACTGACAGGGACAATGGAAGGAGGTAGCTGGGGCAGTTAGTGTTCATACAACAAATCCATGCAAAGTACAGCAGTGCAGAAAAATGTTCAGTGACCTCATCGATCAGGCAAGTGAAGAGAAGTCGTACATACCTTCAGAGAATTCACAGTACTAAGCATAACTGTACTTTAAAATGACCTCTCGTCACACTGCATTGAAGTTCTTCCGTTGCTTCCCATCAATACCCAACAGGTAGTCCTTTGCACTTCCAGAATTTGGTTATGTTCATTCATGCAAAGTTTCAGATAGAATGTAATTGCTTAGTATATGCACCCATGATCACACCTATAGTTTATAAGTCGATTTCACCAGGTAGCATAAACTGCGTCCCAAGGTGAGGTATATTCACCTCTGTCTACAGATGCAGGTGCACAAGTATTGGCGGGTGGATATAAAGCAATTGTCGGGCAGCTTAGCCTGCCTGGAACCCCTTCATTGCTGCTACTCTCCTTCAAAATACCTCAGCTTATAATTGACACAAAGGCTCACAAGAGCCTAAGTGACAGCAGGCAAAAAACAAAAAATTGATGAACAGTTCATTAATGGGTGAGATTCCACCCATTGTGGCCTTTCCACAATATTACTGCCACCTAACAATCCTGGAAGCTTTCATTTCACATGGACATAATTTGCGTCTGACATTCTGCACACCACAAAGTGATGTGCAAGACAGCCCCACCTCTAATCGATATTTTAGATGGCGGCACTTCCATCGGTCTCCAGAAATCATGGTGGAAAAATGAGGCAGGCACTGAAGTGGGCAAAGATCTGGTGTAATGGCTCTTCATTCCCTTTTGCACTTCCAAAACTGATATAGCAACGCAAAACTAGGCAGAGGCCATGGAAAATCTACCGTACAATTTTATGAGTGAAAAGAAGCTGAAAAGTGCTACTCTTTTTACCTGAGGCCCCATTTGAACACCTGTGGATTGCAGCCCAAGCTATAGTCAATTTTGTGCATGAGAGTGTCACATGCAGATGCACGGCTATAAATTCCCATTTGCTCCAGTCTCAATTTTGTATGACCCATACATTGATGAGGCAACTCCCACCAACTCAAGATTGGAAGATGCCTGGAATTAGACCAACAGCCCAATCTCTGTTGAGGAATCATGCATTACATAGAGACCCTCAAAAAGGGGAAGAATTGCTAAAGAATGAAATATGGGGAAATAGTCACCTATCATTCTAAATCCTGCTTTTTGACTACATAAATAAAAATAAATTGATGCACCTCTTCAGTAATGCAATCTGAAATGTTTGATCAAGAAATATATTAATTTGGATTTTTCAGAAGTAGTTCAGAAGTATATACTTTTCACTGAATAAATGCCATGGTATGACAACAGATCAGTTTTCATTATAAAATGATGATGATTACTACCTTGGACATCAATTTGACCACAAATTACTTCATGAACATTAGATCATCTAAGACTAATGTATTGACACAGCTAATTAATAAACAAAGCTTACCTTAACAAGATAAAGAATGTACCCAAGTATGAGAGCCACAGCACCACAGGTTGTCCAGACGATAAAGAGCAGGAAAATCATAATACTGGAACTTTGAACATTTAATGGCTTATATTCCTTTTTAATAACACATGGCCTGCAAGATGGGAACAATGAAATGCACTACAGCAGTGTTCAACTTTACAACTGGAGTTTGAAATGAATCAATTCTCATTTAATCTACTAGGAACATTTACAATTTTTTTGTTTTCCGAAGAGCAAGTCTTGCCATTAATGCCCCTTTTTGAAACTCAAATGATTTCAACAAGTTATACCATGGCTTATTTTGTCCCAGTGCTGTTACACAAGAGAACATTTTGTTTTTCTTTGTACACCACATCATTAAATTGATAGAAATAATTAAATTCAGTTACAGAATAGAAATGTTCATAATTGTTCGATAAATTGGCCAACGAAATAAGCAAATCTTGGTCTTATGTTGCCTCACGGTATCTATGGAAAGTTAAATTTGAAATGTCACAATAAAAACTCTTGCCAAAGCAGTCTACTTCCCTATGCACATAAACAACATCATAAAAGTTCTAAATATTAAGCAGTGGAGAGGTATACTTCAACGTGAGGCTTCAGTAAAAAAAAAATGAAGAATTTTAATTGAAAAACAGTCTATGGTCTGTTCCTCATCTTCCTGTCAATTGACCTTATTTAAGGTTCGTTGAGTTTAAACATAAAGTACATTACCAACAGCTGATGGAAATCAACAACACACTGCAATTTCTTCAGCAACAGCTAAATGTCACTATCTGTCAGTCATCCCACAAGACTGATAGCTTTAATCAGAAAGGAAAACAAAGGCATGCTATGGGCACAGGAAGAATTCAAATCCTTTTGTTTATACCTAGGTAGTGAAAAATTCCAGCATGACGCATCAAGTCATCATATTGATGGCCAATGCCTTATCCTGTGAGATTCATTATTGCAGCAATCATGACAAAGTCATTCGCAAAGGTTTAAACCTCATTCACATGAGCTGAATGCAGCAGTTTTGACCTACTACTAGTTGATCTCCCATAGCACTGTTCACCAAAATACATCTTTCTCTCACTTCTTCCTCTGTAACTGTCTCCCTGCTGGTCTCCTTTCTTTTTGTTTTCCTCTTTCTCTCTCTATGATTCATACACTTTCTTTTGTTGGCTTCTCTGTCTCCAACAACTCTTGCACATACTCTCATTTTGCAAGTATCTCCTTCTCTGTCTCCTCTCCGATCTACATGTTTCCTGCATCACTCATGTTTTTCAATTCTTTCTGTATGTCTCTCACTCACTTAAAAAAACATTATTCAGACCCCCCAAGGAACCCTGGAGCGAGACTTTAAACCAGGATTGCAAGCTCAGGTCAGGAGCATGTCAGGGTACAGAAACCACACAGTTGAGATCTTGGGTCAGCAAGGGAGCACGGGAAGAGCAGAGAAGAGGGCACGCTAGCTCACGGAGGTAGCTAAAACCCCTCTGCCTCTGTTGAGTTGAGTTAAATTTGATAAAACATCTTGGAGATTCATCAGACCTTTGTGTTGTTGCAGTGCAGACACATTTTAATGCCACCAAGTGTGTGCTAGTGGCACTCAGCCAGCAGCCATAATTACAATTGCAAATTTAGATGAATGCACCTAAAAGGTTTTTAAAGACTTCATTTTTAATTGCAGCACTGGGAAAAATGAAATAATGTCTCATGGGTAAGGGTTAATTTTTATGCAGCAGCTCAGCTGTAGTGACCGCTAGAATGAAAGAACTTGCATTTATATGGCATCTTTCGTAACCTCATGATAGCCCAAATCACTTTCGAGCCAATTAAGCATTTTTGAAGCGTAGTTACTGTTGTAATGTAGGAAACTGAACAATTAACTTGTTCATAGCAACATCCCACAAACAGCAATGTGATCATGACCAGATTATCTGTTTTTAGGTGTTGTTTGAGGCTGATAGTTAAGTGTTATTGCAAGCCTTAAAGAGAGGAGCTCACATTTTGATTCCGCCCTTCCTCTCCATCACAAGAGCTTGTTCTGGCACTGCAACACTTCAACAGTGCATACAGCATGCACAATGAAGGTGGCAGCATTAAAGCTGAGATGTGATCAAGGAGAGCAGACAAGCCATTCTCCCGGAACATGATGCCCAACTAAGTTCTTATTCCCTCTCAACGTCAGAAAAGCACCGCACTGAATGCAGTATTAATATTAAATAATCTTGCGGTCTTGTAAAATCAGACTTACAAGAAAGTGCACAAATGACTGACAACAGGAGTTCCCTTTCCATCCCCACCTAGTGTACACATTCAGCTGACAGAATCCTCACCTGTGAAAGACTGACCACAAGAAGGAGAGCTGTTTAAGTAACAAATGCAAGAATATTCCACTCCAATAGGCAACAGCTGTCCCAAATAAGAAAAGGAGAATCGATATCATTGCATTGGAGATGCCTTGTGCATTTAAAATAAGGATGTCAATTTCAGGCAGCATAAGAACGGACCACATCTCCTTAAACCAGTCATATCTGTAAAAACAATACACCTTCATCTCAGTTAGGAAGTAGAAACAAAGCTAGAAGCAGAGGAAATTTAAAAAAAATTGAGGGAATAAAACAAAACTATAATATTTTTGATTAACTTAAAAACTGAATTTGAAATGTTTACCTTAAAAGAAACACAGCAAGATTGACAAATGGAATAACTTTGTATGGTTTTGCTGCCACATTTAAGGCAATGTTGAAATCCAAGCAACGGCCTAACAAACAGAACATGATCATATTAGAAACATAGAAAAGTTACAGCACAGACAGAGGACATTCAGACCATCATGTCTGCACCAGCCAAAAAACCCAACCGCCCAATCTAATCCCACCTTCCAGCACCTGGTCCGCAGCCTTGCAGGTTACAGCATTTTAAGTGCAGGCCCAGGTACCTTTTAAATGAATTGAGGGTTTCTGCCTCCACCACTGATCCAGGCAGTGAATTCCAGACACCCACCACCCTCTGGGTGCAAAAGTTTTTCCTCATGTCCCCTCTAATCCTTCTACCAATCACCTTGAATCTGTGCCCCCTGGTAATTGACCTCTCCGCTAGGGGAAACACATCCTTCCTGTCTACTCTATCTAGGCCCCTCATAATGTTGTACACCTCAGTTAAGTCACCCCGCAGCCTCCTCTGTTCCAAGAAAAACAACCCTAGCCTATCCAATCTTTCCTTATAGCTGCAACTTTCAAGCCCTGGCAACATTCTTGTAAATCTCCTCTGCACTCGCTTCAGAGCAATTATGTCCTTCCTGAAATGTGGTGAGCAGAACTGGATGCAATATTCCAGCTGTGGCCTAACCAGCATTTCATGAAGTTCCAGCAATACATCCCTGCTTTTGTATTTGATACCTCGGCCAATAAAGGTAGGCATTCCATATGCCTTCTTCACCACTATATCTACCTGTCCTGTCACATTCAGGGACCTGTGGACATACACTCCAAGGTCTCTCACTTCTTCTACCCTCTCAATATCCTCCTGTTTATTGTGTATTCCCTTTCTTTATTTGCGCTCCCCAATGCATTACCTCACACTTCTCCCAGACTGAATTCCAATTGCCACTTTTCCGCCCACTCAACCAAACCATTGATATAATTCTGGAGTCTACAGCTATCCTCTTCATTATCAATTACATGGCAATTTTTGTGTCATCTGCAAATTTCCCAATCATGTCTCCCACGTTTAAGTCCAAATCATTAATATATACCTTAAACAGCAAGGGACCCAACACTGAGCCCTGTGGAACGTCACTGGAAACCGCCTTCCATTCACAAGAACATCCAAAGAACAAAGAACAGTACAGCACAGGAACAGGCCATTCGGCCCTCCAAGCCTGCGCCGATCTTGATGCCTGCCTAAACTAAAACCTTCAGCACTTCCGGGACCGTATCCCTCTATTCACATCCAATTCATGTATTTGTCAAGATGCCTCTTAAATGTCGCATTCGTACCTGCTTCCACCACCTCCCCCGGCAGCAAGTTCCAGGCACTCACCACCCTCTGTGTAAAAAAAACTTGCCTTGCACATCCCCTCTAAACTTTGCCCCTCTCACCTTAAACCTATGTCCCCTAGTAACTGACTCTTCCACCCTGGGAAAAAGCTTCTGACTATCCACTCTGTCCATGCTGCTCATAACTTTGTAAACCTCTATCATGTCGCCCCTCCACCTCTGTCGTTCCAGTGAAAACAATCCGAATTCATCCAACCTTTCCTCATAGCTAATGCCCTCCAGACCAGGCAACATCCTGGTAAACCTCTTCTGTACCCTCTCCAAAGCCTCCACGTCCTTCTGGTAGTGTGGCGACCAGAATTGCACGCAATATTCTAAGTGTGGCCTAACTAAAGTTCTGTACAGCTGCAGCATGACTTGCCAATTTTTATACTCTATGCCCCGACCAATGAAGGCAAGTATGCCGTATGCCTTCTTGACTACCTTATCCACCTGCGTTGCCACTTTCAGTGACCTGTGGACCTGTACGTCCAGATCTCTCTGCCTGTCAATACTCCTAAGGGTTCTGCCATTTACTGTATACTTCCCACCTGCATTAGACCTTCCAAAATGCATTACCTCACATTTGTCCGGATTAAACTCCATCTGCCATTTCTCCGCCCAAGTCTCCAACCGATCTATATCCTGCTGTATCCTCTGACAATCCTCAACACTATCCGCAACTCCACCAACCTTTGTGTCGTCTGCAAACTTACTAATCAGACCAGCTACATTTTCCTCCAAATCATTTATATATATTACAAACAGCAAAGGTCCCAGCACTGATCCCTGCAGAACACCACTAGTCACATCCCTCCATTCAGAAAAGCACCCTTCCACTGCTACCCTCTGTCTTCTATAACTGAGCCAGTTCTGTATCCACCTTGCCAGCTTCCCTCTGATCCCATGTGACTTCACCTTTTGTACCAGTCTGCCATGAGGGACCTTATCAAAGGCTTTACTGAAGTCCATATAGATAACATCCACTGCCCTTCCTTCATCAATCATCTTTGTCACTTCCTCAAAAAACTCAATCAAATTAGTGAGACATGACCTCCCCTTCACAAAACCATGCTGCCTCTTGCTAATAAGTTCATTTGTTTCCAAATGGGAGTAAATCCTGTCCCGAAGAATCCTCTCTAATAATTTCCCTACCACTGACGTAAGGCTCACCGGCCTGTAATTTCCTGGATTATCCTTGCTACCCTTCTTAAACAAAGAAACAACATTGGCTGTTCTCCAGTCCACTGGGACCTCACCTGCAGCCAATGAGGATGCAAAGATTTCTGTCAAGGCCCCAGCAATTTCTTCCCTTGCCTCCCTCAGTATTCTGGGGTAGATCCCATCAGGCCCTGGGGACCTATCTACCTTAATGCTTTGCAAGACACCCAACACCTCCTCCTTTTTGATAATGAGATGACTGAGACTATCTACACTCCCTTCCCTAGGCTCATCATCCACCAAGTCCTTCTCTTTGGTAAATACTGATGCAAAGTACTCATTTAGTACCTCGCCCATTTCCACTGGCTCCACACATAGATTCCCTTCTCTGTCCTTGAGTGGGCCAACCCTTTCCCTAGTTACCCTCTTGCTCTTTATATATGTATAAAAAGCCTTGGGATTTTCCTTAATCCTGTTTGCCAATGACTTTTCATGACCCCTTTTAGCCCTCCTGACTCCTTGCTCAAGTTCCTTCCTACTGTCTTTATATTCCTCAAGGGATTCGTCTGTTCCTAGCCTTCCAGCCCTTACGAATGCTTCCTTTTTCTTTTTGACTAGGTTCACAATATCCCGTCGACCATTACCCTTTATTTCCTGTCATTGAACCAATTTTGGAACCAACTTGCCACATTCCCTGTATCCCATGAGCTTTTAATTTTCTGATCAGTCTGCTATGTGGGACCTTGACAAATGCTTTACTAAAATGCATGTAGACCACATCCACTGCACTACCCTCATCAATCCTCCTTGTTACTTCCTCAAAAAACTCAATCAAGTTAGTAAGACACAACCTTCCTTTAACAAATCCATGCCGACTATCCCTGATTAATCCGTGCTTTTCAAAGTGACAGTTTATCCTATTGCTCAGAATTGATTCTAATAATTTGCCGACCATCGAGGTCAGACTGACTGGCCTATAATTATTTGGCTGATTCCTCGCATCCTTTTTAAACAATGGTACAATGTTTGCAGATCTCCAATCCTCTGGTACCTCGCCTGTATTTAGTGAGTTTTTGAAGATGATCCTCAGAGCATCCGCTATTTCCTCTCTGGCTTCCTTTAACAGCCTGGGATGCAATCCAACCAGCCCCGGTGATTTATCCACTTTCAAGGATGTCAGACCCTCTAGTACTTCCTCTCTCATTATGCCTATTGTATCTAAGATTTCACACTCCTCTTTTACTACAATGTCGACATCAACCCTCTCCTTTGTGAAGACAGAGACAAAAAACTCATTAAGAACCCTGCCCATATCTTCTGCATCCATGCATAAGTTCCCTTGTACACCTCTGATAGGCCCTACCCTTTCCTTAGTTATCCTCTTGCTTTCAATATGCTGGTAAGACATCTTTGGATTTTCCTTGATTTTATCTGCCAATAATTTTTCATGTCTTCTCTTTGCTTTCCTAATTTCCTTTTTTACTTCACCCCTGCACTTTCTATACTCCTCTTGGTTTTCTAAAGTATTAAGTTTTTTGTGACCATCATAAGTTTTCTTTTTCTGCTTTATCTTGCCCTGTATGCTTCTAGATAACCAGGGGGCCCTAGATTTGGCAGTACCACCGTTTTTTTTGTGGTGACATGTCTACACTGTGCCCCGAGAATCTTGCTTTTGAATGCCCCCCACTGGTTTGCCACTGATTTTCCTTCAAGTAGCTGTATGCAGTCCACTTTTGCCAGATCACCTCTCAGCTTCGTAAAATTTGTCTTGCCCCAATTTAGAACTTTTACTGTTCTATCTTTGTCCTTTTCCATGATTATGCTAAATTTAACTGTATTATGGTCACATTTATTCTAAAATGCACAGAATAACATGGAAATCCATAAGTTGCTGTCAGTGATTCTACACCTCTCCAGTGAGTGCAGTGTTAAGAACAAAGAACAAAGAACAAAGATAATTACAGCACAGGAACAGGCCCTTCGGCCCTCCAAGCCTGCGCCGATCCAGATCCTCTCTCTAAACATGTCGCAAAGAACAAAGATAATTACAGCACAGGAACAGGCCCTTCGGCCTAAGGCCCCCCCCCCAGAGTGCAGATCATGAGCAATCTTCTAACTGACGAAAACCTCTACTTTTAGTCAAGCTGAAATAACCCTTGAAAAAGTTACACCTTGTTGACTGAAGTGGAACTGAGTTTTTAATGGTGTACTAAGTTCATAATTACTACTTAACACCCTCACCAGTCCGGAAAAAACAATTCTTTATTTGCAAAATATCAAATTTCTCCATGATAATAAAAAATTCCATATAACCTTGAAAATAATTTTTAAAAATTAAAGTTTGTTCATGATGTTTTAGCTTTTAATCTAATCATAATCATTTATTTGGCTATCTGAAAATGTAAAATTGAAGGATAATAAGTGTTTTTAACTTTCTGGTTTGCTGTCTGTGAAAATGCTTCAATGTGATTGGCTACTTATCTTGTTTGCAGATATCATTGCTGCTGGATGCCTGGAGATCCCCTTGCCTGGGCACCAGATACAAACTGCCTTTGGGAAAGAGGAAATCCATTCCAGAGATCGCTACAACTTTATGGGCAGCTTTCGTCGAGGTCAGCGGTGAGCACTGTGCTTCGCTGCTGACCGCAAAATCCAGCCCATTATTAAAAATAGAAGTGTAATTTCATATTGCCATATAATTATATTACACAGAATATACATTGAGGCAAATCAGTCCATGCTGGCGTGAATGCCCCAATTGAGCCTACATTGTTCACACAATCTTCCCATTTCTCCACCCTTATATTGGAACTCAGTGCCAACTCTCTCTCCCAGGACACTGGGAAACTATGGTCCATCTATGACTTATCTAATCATTATTACTGGACCTGTGGTAATCCACTAGGAGACACTATTCAGGTAGAATGCACTCAATTTCTCCTTACCTGAACTGGAATATCCTGCCTACCAATGGCATATTGATCTAACCTGTCAAGCAATAAGAAAAGCCACCTAGACTAGAAGCAACTAATAAAAACAGATATAGAAACTTTCAAATGTCCAGCTGAGGAGAATGAACTATACCTCGAGATGTAACTGCAGTTTGGATTTGAGAGTTCCTCACAACTGACAAAGTTAGCATCATGATTACACTTTTTAAATATGTACACTTTTCCTTTAAGCACTCCTCACTGCCTCCAGCTACCATTCCTTCCTCCGTCTGCTAAGGAGGGAGACTATTCAATCACTGTGCATTTGGATAGCAGGGCTGGTTAGTGCTCCAGTTTCTAGTCGGTTGAAAACTGCTGCAATAAATGCAGAGTTAGTTTAACATGAGCTTAAGTCCCAGCACTCTGCTTCAGAGTTAACTGCTCTATTGCGAAAGTGAATGGAACATCCCATCACTATCTTTTTCCAGCCCTCTTCGCCAAACATACTGCCCTCTCACATCCTTCCCAGGTCATATAGTTCCAATACTCACGACGGTGAAATGGGCAGGCTGATCCCAGACCATCCACTAATGCCACTGTCTTGTACTGCTTTGTGGTATGCCAAGGCAACACAATGGAGATCCCATCCATTTCTTCTTCCTCCCTCAAGAGGAAAATTACTGGTTACCTCGCTATGCATATGAACATATGAATTAGGAGCAGGAGTGGGCTACTCGGCCCCTCGAGCCTGCTCTGCCATTCAATAAGATCATGGCTGATCTGATTGTAACTTCAACTCCACATTCCTACCTTCCCCCAATAACCTTTCACCCCCTTGCTTATCAAGAATCTATCTACCTCTGCCTTAAAAATATTCAAAGACTCTTCTTCCACCGCCTTTTGAGGAAGAGAGTTCCAAAGACTCATGAACCTCAGTGAAAAAATTTCTCCTCATCTGTCTTAAATGGGCGACCCCTTATTTTTAAACAGTGACCCCTAGTTCTAGATTCTCCCACAGAGGAAACATCCTTTGCACATCCACTCTGTCAAGACCCCTCTGCATCTTATATGTTTCAATCAGTTGCCTCTTACTCTTCTAAACTCCAGCAGACACAAGCCTAGCCTGTCCAACCTTTCCTCATAAGACAACCCGCCAGTTCCAAGTATTAGTCTAGTAAACCTTCTCTGAACGCTTCCAACGCATTTACATACTTCCTGAAATAAGGAGACCAGTACTGTACACAGTACTCCAGATGTGGTCTCACCAATGCTCTGTATAACTGTAGCATAACCTTCCTACTGTAGTATTCAATTCCCCTCGCGATAAATGATAACATTCTATTCGCTTTCCTAATTACTTGCTGTACCTGCAGACTAACCTTTTGCGATTCATGCACTAGCAAACCCAGATCCCACTGCATCTCAGAGCTCTGCAATCTCTCACTATTTAGATAATATGCTTCTTTTTTATTCTTCCTGCCAAAATGGACAATTTCACATTTTCCCACATTATACTCCATTTGCCAGATCTTTGCCCACTCACTTAACCTATCTACATCCCTTTGTAGCCTCCTTATGTCCTCTTGATAACTTACTTTCCTACTTATCTTTGTATCGTCAGCAAATTTAGCAACAATACCTTCGGTCCCTTCATCCAAGTCATTTATATAAATTGTGAAAAGTTGAAGCCCCAACACTGATCCCTGTGGCACACCACTCATTACATCTTGCCAACCCAAAAATGTCCTATTTATGCCTACTCTCTGTTTCCTGTTAGCTAGCCAATCTTCTATCCATGCCAAAATGTTACCCCTATATCATAAGCTTTTATTTTCTGCAATAACCTTTGATGTGGCACCTTATCAAATGTCTTCTGGAAATCTAAGTACAGGACAGCCACCGGTTCCCCTTTATCCACACCACATGTTCCTTCTTCAAAGAATTCCAATAAATTGGTTAAACATGATTTCCCTTTCAAAAAATCAAGTTGACTCTGCCTGATTACCTTGAATTTTTCTAAGTGCCCTGCTATAACATCTTTAATAATAACCTCTAACATCTTCCTTATTACAGATGTTCAGCTAACTGGCCTGTAGTTTCCTGCTTTCTGTCTCCCTCCCTTTTTGAATAAAGGAGTTACATTCACTATTTTCCAATCTAATGGAACCTTCCCTGAATCCAGAGAATTTTGGAAAATCAAAACGAACGCATCAACTATCTCGCTAGCCACTTCTTTTAAGACCCTAAGATGAAGTCCATCAGGACTTGGGGACTTGTCTGCCCGCAGCTCCAACAATTTGCTCAGTACCACTTTCTTGGTGATTGTAATTTTCTTGAGTTCCTCCCTCCCTTCCATTTCCTGATTACAGCTATTTCTGGGATGTTACTTGTCTCAACTATAGTGAAGACCGATGCAAAAATACCTGTTTAATTCATCTGCCATCTCCTTATTTTCCCTTATTAATACCCCAGACTCACTTTCTATAGGACCAACGCTCACTTTATTAACTCTTTTCTTTTTTCAATATCTATAGAAACTCTTACTATCTGTCTTTACATTTCTCACCAGCTTTCTTTCATACTCTAATTTTTCCATCCTTATTAATCTTTTAGTCATTCTTTGCTGCTTTGATATTTTGTCCAGTCTTCTGACATGCCACCCATCTTTGCGCAATTATATGCTTTTTCTTTAATTTTGATACTATCTTTAACTTTTTTAGTTAACCACGGATGGTGGGTCCTCCCCTTGGAATTTTTCTTTCTCATTGGAATGTATTTATTCTGTGTATTCTGAAATATCCGCTTAAATGTCTGCCACTGCATCTCTATTGACCTATCCCTTAACCCAATTTGCCAGTTCACTTTAGCTGGCTCTGATTTCATGCCCTCATAATTGCCCTTAAAATACTACTCTTAGCCCCACTCTTCTCTCCCTCAAACAGAATGTAAAATTAAACCATATTATGATCGCTGTTGCCTAGGGACACCTTCACTATGAGGTCACTAATTAATCCTATCTCGTTGCCCAATACCAGTTCTAGTATAGCCTGCTCTCTGGTTGGCTCTAGAATGTGCTGTTCTGAGATACAATCCCGAAAACATTCTATGAACTCCTCATCTAGGCTACCTTTGCCCACCTGATTTTTCCAATCTATATGTAGATTAAAATCCCCCATGATTATGTGGTCAGAACACTGGACTAATTTAAGGAATAGCTTGAAACCATATTGAGAAGTTGAGATTCTGCAAAGCAAATGTGGTAAAGTGAACAGGGTAGGAGGGAGCTGAACCAGTTTTTTGTCCCGTGCTGCAGGACATTGGTGCTACATTGTATGATGTGGAGCACCAAGTGACTATTTTGTTTACATATAAATTGACTCGTTAAAAAAAAAAACTGTAGACATTTTCTTGTTTCTTACCTTCAGAATAAAGATGGATTAGTTGTCTTCCAAATGTTAATAAAATGTTTGCAACAATATACATAGGCAGGTGTACACCATGGAATCGGACCAGCTGGAAAAATGCAACAATTCACTTAGCAAGCATAGTTAACATAGGAAGATAGGAACAGGAGTAGGCCATTCAGCTCCTCAAGCCTGTCCCGCCATTCAATGAGATCACGGCTGATCCGCAGCCTAACTCCATATACCTGCCTTTGGCCCATATCCCTTAATATCTTTGCTTAACAAAAATCTATCTATCTCAGATTTAAAATTAACAACTATTCCAGCTTCAATTGCTGTTTGTGGGAGAGAGTTCGAAACCTCTACCACCCTTTGCGTGAAGAAGTGCTTCCTAACATCTCTTCTGAACTGTCTGGCCCTAATTGTTAGACTATGCCCCCTAGTTCTAGAATCTCCAACCAGTGGAACTAGTCTATCTTTATCTAGCCTGTCTTTTCCTGTTAATATCTGGAAGACTTCGATCAAATCACCCCTTAACCTTCTAAATTCCAGCGAAAACAGGCCTAATTTGTGTAATCTCTCCTCGTAACTTAACCTCTGTATTCCAGGTATCATTCTTGTAAACCTACATTGCACTCCCTCCAAGGCCAATATATCCTTCCTAAGGTCTGGTGCCCAGAACTGCTCACAGTACTCCAAGTGGGGTCTAACCAGGGTTTTGTACAGCTGCAGCATAACCTCTGTGTCTTTATACTCCAATCCTCTAGATATAAAGGCTAGCATTCCATTAGCCTTTTTGATTATTTTCTGCACTTGCTCATGGCATTTTAAAGATCTGTGCACCTGAGTATCTTTGGACATCCACTGTACTTAACCTCTTCCAATTTAGAAAGGACCCTGCTCTATCCTTTTTTGGTCCAAAATGGATAACCCCACACTTGTCCACATTGAAATCCATCTGCCACAGTTTTGCCCATTCACCTAGTCTGTCAATATCTCCTTGCAATTTTATGCTATCATCTAGACTGTCTACAATGCTGCCTAACTTTGTATCATCAGCAAATTTGGATATATGACTTACTGTGCCATCATCCAAGTCGTTAATGAATAATGTGAATAATTGAGGCCCTAACACAGACCCCTGTGGGACATCACTAGTTACATCCCGCCAATCGGAGTACTTACCCATTATCCCCACTCTCTGTTGCCTACCACTCAACCAATTTCCTAACCATGTCAATAATTTGCCCTCAACTCCATGGGCTTCTACTGTAGTTAACAGTCTCTTATGTGAGACTTTATCAAATGCCTTCTGGAAGTCCATATAAATAACATCCATAGACGTTCCCCTGTCCAATACCTTAGTCACCTCTTCAAAAAATTCAATGAGATTTGTCAGGCATGATCTTCCCATCATGAATCCATGCTGGCTGTCCCTGATTAACTGAAATTTTTCTAGGTGTTCAGTCACTCTATCCTTGATTATAGACTCCAGCAACTTCCCCACCACAGAGGTCAGGCTAACTGGTCTGTAATTTCCTTGGTTCCCCCTCTCACCCTTCTTAAAAAGTGGAGTGACATGTGCAGCTTTCCAATCCAGAGGGACCACTCCTGAATCTAGGGAACTCTGAAAGACTATAGTTAGGGCATCTACAAAGCGCTCCCCTACTTCCTTTAACACCCTCGGATGGAAACCGCCAGGTCCTGGGGATTTCTCACTCTTTAGTTCCATTAATTTCCTTGCTACTGATGTTTTACTTATGTTAATTGTATTAAGTCCCTGTCCCCTATCAGCTATTAATTTTTTTTGGGACTTCCAGCAAGTTATCCTCCTTTTCAACTGTAAATACTGAGGCAAAGTAATTGTTCAACATGTCTGCCATTTCCCCATTATCAATGACAATATCTCCATTTTCAGCTTTTAGTGGGCCTACATTGCTCTTGACCACCCGCTTTCCCTTTATGTAACTATAAAATTTCTTCTTATTGATTTTGATGTCCCTTGCAAGTTTCCTTTCATAAACCCTTTTAGTAGCTCTTACAAGCTGCTTTGTGACGCTTTGCTGGTCTTTGTATCTATCCCATTTGGCCGGATCTGTGCTGCATTTTGCATTTTTGTTTTATGCTATCCCTAATCTCTTTAGCTGTCCATGGCTGTTTTTTCTGTGAAGTGGAGCTTTTTCCTCTCGGGTATATACTTGCTCTGTATTTCGTTAAATGTTTCTTTAAATATTCTCCACTGTTCTTCAGTCGTTTGGCCCATTAACAGATCTTCCCAGTTTACCGTGGACAGTCTGTGTCTCATCCCGGTAAAGACAGCCTTACCCAAGTCTAAAATTTTAGTAGCTGATTCGTGCTTTTCACTTTCAAACGCTACCTTGAATTCGAACATGTTGTGATCACTATTTGATAAATGTTCACGCACAGTTAGGCTACTAATTAAATTTGGCTCATTACTCCACTAAATCTAATATTGCCCCTTGTTACATCTAGGACATATTGCTGTTAAGATTATATTTGAAGACAAAAGCCACCGCTATGCATTTAACAAGTACAACATGAACACATACAGTATTTGCTCCACTGCCCCCATATATATAGCTCTAATAAATGTCTAAATAGCCACAGCATCAGATAACCAGAACATGGTTGATGAGATACTTGTTTGGTCATGATTTGAAGCCCCCACCAATAACAACTTGTATTTATATAGTGATTTTAAATGTCATAGAACATCCCAAGGCGATTTTACAGGAGCATTAAAAAGCACAATTTGACACCGAGTCACATAAGACGATATTATGGCAGATGGTCAAAAGCTTGGACAAAGAGGTCGGTTTTAAGGTTTTTTTCTTATTCATTCTGGCCAGCATTTTCTGCCCATCCCTAATTGCCCTTGAGAAGGTAGAGAGCTGGAGAAGTTTAGGGAGCAAGTTCTATAGTTTAGGGCCCAGGCAGTTGAAGTCATGGCCACCAATGGTGGAGCAATTAAAATCAGCTCAAAAGGCCAGGATTAGATGAGCGCAGATATCTTGGATGGTTGTGGGGCTGGAGCAGATTACAAAGACAGGGCGGGGCAACGCCTTGGAGGGATTTAAAAACAAGGATGAGAATTTTTAAATCAAGGCATAGCTTAATCTGCAGCTAGTGTAGGTCAGCAAGCAGAAGGGTGATGCGGAATGGGACTTGATGTGAATAAGGACTTGGGCAGCAGAATTTTGGATCACCTCAAATTTAGCGAGGGTAAAATGTGGGAGGTCGCCCAGGAGTGCATTTGATTAGTAAAGTTTTGAGGTAACAAAGGCATGAATGGGGCTTTCAATAGCAGATGAGCTAAGGTAGGGGTGGATTCGCGCAATGTTACGGAGGTGGAAATAGGTAGTCTTAGCGATGACACAGATATGTAATTGGAAAATCATCTTGGGGTCAAATTTGACACCAAGGTTGCGAACAGTCTGGTTTAGCCTCAGACAGTTGCCAGAGAGGGATGGAATTGGTAGCTAGCGAATGGAGTTTGTAGTGGAGACTAAGATGAATGGATTCATTCCTCCCAATGTTTATTTGGAGGAAATTTCTGCTCAGCTAGTACTGGATATTGAATAAGCAGTCTGATAATTTTGTGATAGTGGAGGAGTCAAGAGAGGTGGTGGTGAGGCACAGCTGGCTGTTGTTCGCATATGTGTAAAAACTAACAATGTTTTGGGTGATGTCACTGAGTGACAGCAGGCAGATGAGAAATAGGAAGTGGTCAAGGCTAGATTCTTGGGGAACACTAGAGGTAATGGTGCGGGAGCGGAAAGAGAAGCCATCGCGGGTGATACTCTGGCTACGATTGAATAGATAGAGTGAAGTGCCCTCCAGCTAGAGGACGGTGGAGAAGCATTGGAGGAGGATGGTGCTATCAATTGTGACAGGTCGAGAAGGATGAGGAGGGATAGTTTACCGTTGTCACAGTCACAGAGGATGTCATTTGTGACTTTGACAAGAGCCATTTCAGTAAAATGGCAGGGGTGGAAACCTGATTGGAGGGATTCAAACATCAAGTTCCAGGAAAGATGGCATGGATTTGGGAAGCAGCAACACATTCAAGGACCATGGAGAGGAAAGGGAGGTTGGAGATGGGGTGGTAGTTTGCAAGGACAGTGGGGTCAAGGATTGGTTTTTTGAGAGGAGTGATGACAGCAGTTTTGAAGGAGAGAGGGACACAGAACCGTTAACAATATCACCTAGCATGGGGACCAGGAAGGGAAGTTGGGTGGTCAACAGTTTAGGAAATAAGGTTGAGTGTGCAGGAAATGGATCTCGTGGATAAGAGGAGTTCGGAGAGGGCATGAGGGGAGATGGGAGAGGAGTTAGAGGAAGGTACAAGTTCAGGGATAGGGCCCCGAAAGGGGGGGGGACTTTAAAGGAGGTTTGGCCTGATGGGCAGGGGAGGGTAGGCAAGGGAAGTGGTAGAGGCAGCCGATTGGATGGTCTCAATCTTAATGACAAAGAAATCCATGAGCTCCTTGCACTTATTGTTGGCGCTGAGGGTGGAGGAGACCGTTTAAGACAACGGTTAGCAGTAGAAAAAAAACGCGTTATTTTTGCATCCCAGGATGATCTTGGAATAGTCAGCAGTTTCAGCAGGCAAGAACAGGGCCCAATACCGCTTTTTGTGGCTCAGCCAGATCGGGCAGCTGAATGGTTAAACCAGTTGTCAGCCATATCTTTTCAAGTCTGCGTTGTCATGCACAGAAGGAGCCGTGGAAGTCAACTGTTAAACTAAACCACAAGAACATTCACACTTGTACCACAGTCAAAATGAAGTAGCGATCACGTGACCCCCTCATTGAGTAGAAATCAACACACCTGTCTGTGAAGAAACTCATTTACCTTGTCTGAATAGCTCTGGGGAGAACCTACTGAAATTGAAAGGAGCACCATTGCATATTGATGACTCTTATCTGTATGAACGAATGAACAAAGGGTTCTGGAGACAAGCTGACTCACAGTCCAAAACAAAATGAAAAGATTTAGAGTAGCACCATCAAAACAGAATGGTCCCCATTCAGTCATCAACAGATCGCCATGGTTTCCATATCCTAGGTCCATTGTGTGGTTACACCAGGGAAGAGAGCCATGTGTTACCTAACAGAAAATCAAAGGTGATGGAGTTTTACCTTAAAAAGTTGCCCTCTGAAGAGAGGGGAGATTGAGAAAAACTAACATATGCCAGTCCAGCCAAAGGCTGTGATGTTGGACCAGCACAAGGAAGAAGCCCTACTGCTAATTCTACACTTCAACTTGCTGCAGCAGAGAACTTAAAGTGACCACCGCCTCCACTTAAAAGTTTTAACCACCAGAGATCTTCAACACCTCAGCAAGTTCACGATGCTACGACCAGGTGAGAAAGGTGTCTAGGAGTCTTTTACTGTCTTCACCTGGTCTTATTGTGGTTTAATTTTAAACACACTGTGTTTTGAGCTCCCCCTTGGTGAATCCTTGTTCACCACTTTCCAATTATAAGGCAAAGAAATGAGCACACCAGGTTTTCTTAGGTTTAAGGAAGAAAAATGAACTTTATTAAACTTAAACTCTAATTCGGTTAACGCCTACGGATACACACCGTGCCCCACGTTAACATGCATACGCGATACGCACATGCAAATGGGGACAGAAAAGAGAAGAAAAATAAAGTAATAGTTTTTTCCAGGGGTGGACACACAAGGAAGTAAGGTTGGGATGTGGAAGGGGGATGTGAGTGGCAAGTGAGATAAGGAAGTGATCAGAGGTGGCCTTATCTGTGATTGATATGATGGAAGTAGCAAAGCCAGGTCAACGGGGTGGCTGTGAATATGGGTTAGGGTGTTTACATGGAGTCAGAGATTAGGGAGGATAAAAGAGCAGTGGACTCAGAGGAGAGAGACCATGAGTTGAGATAAAGGTTGAAATCACCGAGGATGAGAAATCGCTTGGTGCAAAGGCTGAGGGAGGGAAATGAAGTGAAGTACCAAATCTATCTATCAACAGGGTTTTGTTAGCTCGTAATCTGGTTATCGCAACAAACTGTTATTCGCCAAATAAAGCTCAGGAAACAAATAATCAAAACTAAACTTAGTTTTAACAATAAAACAATGTTCATAGCAGTCGGACACATACTTGGATGATAATTGTAACCTTTGTAAGACCATTTGTTCCCAGAAAAAATACATTTCTTTAAATGATATTGCATAACAAATCTTATGACAATGTTAGATTTAGCTTTATTACGACATTGCAAAATGTATCAAAAATAGACAACCCATGCATCCAGATATTTAAAAATGCTGTTATCTAATTCACATTCATTAGGGCATCACAGGGACTAAAGGCAAAAAATACTAATTGGCAAAATTAAAATAAGTTTGTTCAGTCAATAATCAAAAGATTGACTAAATATGATTAGGAATTTAAAGCACTTTGATTTTTAAGAAGAACCAATGAACAATGAGTAAGCAGCAGAAAACTGAGCAATCAAATCATGCCTTTTATTTGAAATATATCAATTCCCAACTGGTTAATAGGAAATACCTGTCCTGAACTGGCAAATAGCAAAATACAAGAGAATTGGTTTGAATCACCACCTTGAATTTTTCACTGTGCTGAAAATGTATCAGTAAATGTAATGGTAGCAACAAGCACAAAAGAAAACAGCAACTTCTGATGAGACAACCATAGGTGAAAGAAAAATAGGTAAAAGCCTTTTACAACCTCATGACATCCCAAAGCACTTTACAGCCAATTTAGTACTGAAGTATAGTCACTGTTGCAACATAGGAAACACGGCAGCTACTTTGTGCACAGAAAGCTCCCACCAACAGCAATGAAATGAATAACAGCTAATCGTTTTAGTAGTAATGGTTTGCGGTTAAATATTGGCCAGGACAACAGGGAGAACTCACCTATTCTTGTTGGAAATAGTACCATTGGATCTTTTACCTTTGCCTGAGGGGACAGGTTTGACATCTCGTTCAAAGAACACCACCTCCAACAGTGCAGCACTCCCTTAGTGCTGAACTGGAAGCATCTGCCTAGATTATATGCTCAAGTCTCTGGAGAAGGACGTCTGACTCAGATGTAAAAGTGCTATATTGAATCAAGGCTAACACTTGTCCTGCAGTTTCTTAGATCAAGGCTGGAATGAGGTTCTCCACTAGGTTTGAGAATAATTGATGAAAGGTAAAAAAAAAAAATTTGCCTGATACTTGCTTACTTCTCAAACTGTCAGCAGAATGTTGGGGGAGAGGGAACATCACTGCACAACCACAGCCTACTTTGTAATTTTGTGAATGATCTGTGTCCTCTGCTTATTTGTTTACAAACCCAGTAATGCGTCATACAATTGTAACAGCACAAGAGGCAGCCATTCGGCCTACTGGGTCCATGTCGGCCCTCTGCAGAGCAATCCAATCAGTCCCATTCCCTGCCTCTATCCCCCCTGTAAGCCTGTAAGTTTATTTCCCTCAAGTGCACATTCAATTTCCTTTAGAAATCATTTATCATCTCCACTTTCACCACCCTCATAGGCAGCAAGTTCCAGGTCATTACCATTCGTTGCGTAAAAAAGTTCTTCGTCACATTCCACCCCACACCCCCCCCCCACTCCCCTGCATCTCTTGCCCAAAACTTTAAATCTGTGTCTCTTAACCCATGTAAGATCAGCTAATGGGAATCGCTTTTCTTTGTCTACCTACCCAAACCTGTCAGAATCTTGCACATCTCTATCAAACCTCCGCTCAATTTCCTTTGCTCCAAGGAGAACAACCCCAGCTTCTCCAATCTAACCTTGTAGCTAAAACCTCTCATCCCTGGAACCATTGTGGTAAATCTCCTCTGCACCCTCTCAAGGACCCTCACATCCTTCCTACAGTGTGGTGACCAGACTGGACGCAATTACTCTGGTTGTGGCTGAACTAGAGCTTTATAAAGGTTCAGTGTAATTGCCTTGCTTTTGTACTCAATACCACTATTTATGAAGCCCAAGATCCTATATGCTTTGCTAACTACTCTCTCAATATGGCCTGCCACATTTAAAGATCTATGCACATGAACCCGCAGGTCCCTCTGTCCATGTGCAGGCTTTAGAACTGTACCATTTAGTCTATATCGCCTCTCCCTATCCCTTTTACTAAAATGCAGCACCTCACATTTCTCTGTATTAAATTCCATCTGCCACTTGGCTGCCCATTCAGGTAGCTTATCTACGACTGTCAATTGATATCATCCTCACTGTCTGCCACACCTGGTGCCAGCACTGACCCTTGAAGAACACCACTGTTTACTATCCTTCAGCCTGAAAAACAACCATTTACCACGACTCGCTGTTTTCTGTCCTTAAGCCAATTTTTATCCAAGCTGAGACTGACCTTCCTATTCTATGAGTCTCAATTTTGGTAACCAACCTTTTATGCGGTATTTTGTCAAACGTTTTCTTAAAATCCATATGGACAACATCCACCGCATTCCCATCATCAACCTTCTCTGTTACTTCATCAAAAAAATCAATTAGATAAGTCAAGCACGATCATCCTTTTACAAATCCATGCTGGCTCTCCCTAATCAACTCCAAGTGCTTGTTGATTTTTTCCTTGATTATTGTTCCGAAAACCTTACCCACCACAGATGTTAAAACTGACTGGCCAGTAGTTACTACGAACGTCCTTAGACTCTTTCTTGAATAATTTGCCACTCTCCAATCGTCTGGCATCTCCGCAGTATCTAGGAAAGATTGGAAGATTATGGCAAGCCCTTCCACTACCTCCACTCCCAGTTCCTTCAGCAACCTGCGAAGCAAGCCATCTGGACCAGGCAACTTATCCACTCTAAGCATAGCCAGCCTTTCCAGTACATCCCGCTGATTAATTTTCACCTCATCCATTACCTCTACCATCTCCGCTTTTATTGATATTTTGTCAGCATCCTCTTCCTTAGTAAACACACTACTCATGAAGTATTTTGTACTCATTAAGCCTCTCATGTATCACCCTCTTTGTCCTTAACGGGCCCCACCTCGCCTCTTACTACCTGATTACTATTTACATGCCTGTAGAAGATTTTTGGGTTCCCTTTTACGTTGACTGCCATTCTATTCTCATATTCACTCTTTGCCAGTCTTATTTTCCTCTTCATTTCCCCTCTCAACTTATTATATTTGGCCTGGTTCGCATTTCAAGAATTCACCTGAAATGTATCATACACCATCTTTTTTTGTTTCATCATATTCTTTATTTGCCCTCGTCATCCAAGGAGCCCTAGCTTTGCTTCCTTTACCCTTTGCCCTTGTTGGCATGTACCTAGCCTGTGCCTGAAACATCTCCTCCTTAAATATCACCCATTGCTCTGTTACAGATTTTTCTGTCAATCTTTGGTTCCATTTTACCCTGGCCAGATCCCCTCTCACTCCACTGAAGTTAGTCCTCTTCCAATTTAGAAGTTCTCCTTTACATTGTTCCTTGCTCTTCTCCATCATAAGATTTAGATCATCAATGGTCACTCTCACCCAAGGGTTCCCCCACAGACAGTTGGCCAGCATCATTCCCCAGCACCAGATCCAGCAATACCTCCTTCCCACTCCTTTCCCTTTACTCTAACAACACAGGTTTGTCCAACTTTTTCGCGTGGGGGGCCACATTACAATTTTTGTCTTACATGGGGGGCCTGTGAGACAATTTTGGTAAGATAAAGGCATAAAAAATTATCTTACTATTAATCAAAACAACAACAAACATGCATTTTTGTGAAGAAGCTTCAAATGAGAAGACTAATTTATTGATTTATTTTCTCATCACTATGTTGGACACTGATTTAATGAGATATCTGGCATTTTTTTGCTTGCATATGTAGTCAATATTTGCCTGCAGAACTCTTGTAGCAATGCGGAGTATTCCAGATTTGTTCCTCCAACTCTCTCACCATTAGCAGGCCTACAGAATACCCCCAGCAGCGTGATCCTCCTCTTTCTGCTTCTTAACTCTAACCAAATGGATTCAGACTTTGTGTACTCGAAGACATCCTCTTGCCAAAACTACAATGTCTTCCCTCATCAGTACCTGCCACCCCACCTCCTTTCCTTCTTCCCTATCTTTTAGAACACTTAGTATCCCTGAATATTAAACACCGGTCCTCACCATTTTAAGCCAGATCTCCGTTATTGCAACTATATCATATTCCCACATGGCTATTCGTGCTTGTAGCTCACCAATCCTATTCACCACACTCTGTGCGTTTACATACATGCATTGTAAACCTGTCTTTGTATTTCTCGTAGTTCTTCTTAGTCTGTTCCTATCTAATATGGTACTACTTCCTTCTCTAGTACTATCCAACATTCCTTTATGCACCTTATTCCTCTTTTCTACTTCCATATGCTGGTGCCCACCCCCCTGCCAATTTAGTTTAAGCCCTCTCCAACCACACTAGTGAACCTTCCTATGAGCACATTGGTCCCAGTCCTGTTGAGTTGCAACCTGCCTCTTTTGAACAGGTGTTGCCTGCCCCAGAACTGGCCCCAATGACCCAAGTATCTGAAGCCCTCTTTCTTGCACCATGCCTCAAGCATGCATTGATCCTCCCTCTCTTCCTATTTCTACTCTCTGGATGTGGCACTGGGAGTAATGCAGAGATCAGAACCTTTGAGGTCCTACTTTTTAACTCCCTCCCTAGCTCCTGAAATTCTGACTGTAGAACCTCAACTGGCTACCCGACCCAAACCCAATGGGACCCGACGACATGTGTCGGGTTCAAGTCGGGTCGGGTTGCACTCCCGGGTCCGGCATTCGGGTTCGGGTCAGGCTGGGTCGGATACGCTCTATCACAGGTTAATGTTAATTTAATTTTTGGATTAGAAAGGAGGTTTGGTAACAGTAATTTTAAGCTTGTGCAGATCAGCAACAAAGTGAAAAAAGGATGGTTGGGTTGGGTCGGGTCGGGCACGGGAAAAAAATGGAAGGGCTCGTACTGGGTTGGGCTTGGGTCAGATGTGGTTCTGTCAGGCTTGGGTCAGATTTTTTTTTTGCAGACACGAGCAGGCCTTTACTCAATACCTGCTCTCTCTCTGTCATTGGTACTGACCTGCACCACAACTTCTGGCTCACTCCGTTCCCCCTGCAGAATATTCTGCACCCTCTCTGTGACGTCGTTTACCCTAACACCAGGGAGGCAACACACCATGCAGGACTTACAATGATAGTTACAGAAATGCCTGTCTGTCCCTCTAACTATGGAATCTCCTATGACAACTACATTGCTACTCTTTGTTAAATTAAAAGCAAAATACGACAGATGCTGGAAATCTGAAATAAAAACAAGAAATGCTGGAAATGCTAAGCAGGTCTGGCAGCATCTGTGGAGAGAGAAGCAGAGTTAACGTTTCAGGTCAGTGACCCTTCTTCAGAACTGGCAAATATTAGAAATGTGAAAGGTTATAAGCAAGTAAAGCGGGGGTGGGGCAAGAGATAACAAAAGGAGGTGTAGATAGGACATGGTCACAGAATAGCTGACCAGAAGGTCATGGAGCAAAGGCAAATAACATGTTAATGGTGTGTTGAAAAACAAAGCATTAGTACAGATAGGGTGTTAACGGACTGAAATTGAACAGCCGCAAGTACAAACATGACAAAAAACAGTAGATGAGCAAACTGAACAAACTAAGATGAAATAAAATAAAACAAACACAAAAAAAATATAAGAAAAAAATAACTAAAAATAAAAGTAAAATGGGGGTGGGGGGGGGGCCGTTATGCTCTGAAATTATTGATCTCAATGTTCAGTCCGGCAGGCTGTAGTGTGCCTAATCGGTAAATGAGATGCTGTTCCTCAAACTTGCCTTGTTGTTCATTGGAACACTGCAGCAATCCCAGGACAGAGCTGTGAGCATGACAGCAGGGGGGAGTGTTGAAATGGCAAGCAACTGGAAGCTTGGGGTCATGCTTTCGGACTGAGCGGAGGTGTTTCGCAAAGCGGTCACCCAGTCTGCGTTTGGTCTCCTCAATGTAAAGGAGACCACATTGTGAGCAGCAAATACAGTATACTACATTGAAAGAAGTACAAGTAAATCGCTTCTTCACCTGAAAGGAGTGTTTGGGGCATGGGCCTGGCTACTCTTTGTTGATCCCTCCCATGCAGTTCCTTTCCCACTGATGCCATGGTCTGGATTGCACTCCTTCAAGGTACCACAACTGCCAGCAGTCTCCAAAGCTGCATACCAGTTTGACAGTGGCACACACTCCAAAGACTGCGGGGCACTTCCTGCCTCTTCCTACTCTTCCAGATGGGCACCCATTCGCTATCCTGAATTCTCACTGCCTGTGGGGTGACCACTTCCTAGAACGTACGATCTAGGAAACTCTCCTGCTCCCTGATGCTCTGCAATGACTGCAGCTGCTCCTCAAGCTCGTAAATCTTGAGCTCAAGCAGCTGGAGATGTTTCCTATACACATGGTCATCCAAGCCACATGAAGTGTCCTGAAGATCCCACACGGCACAGGATTGCAAGCAACAGGTCTCAGCTTCCCATCCATGATCTAAGAAAAATATTTCTCTTCCCTCTTTTATAATTTAGTTAGCACCTTGAATAAACTATTAATTTTAATTAAAATGTCTCTAGATCTGCTCTGTGCTAATACTATTATTAATTTAGTTAGTTATACTTACCCCAGAATTGGAATTCTGTTAATTAATCTAAACTATAAATTTAATACAGTACTTTATCGTTTCCCCAAGTGTTTTATTGGACTTGCAATGATGCACAGCTTTACACTGATGGGTCTTCTGCCAGGTGTCATTGTGACATAGTGGGAACTCAGATATCTCTACCTAAAACCTCTTTTCCCTTCCCCTCCCTTACTGGGATTATCATGGTTTACAGTTTACAGACAACGGTACATCTGCAGATGAAATCTCATGTTTTGTATTTCTCAAAATAAATTTATCCTTTATCCAAATCTATCCTATTTAGAGCCATGTCAAGGTCTTCAAACAGGCACATTTGAAAAAGAACTCCAATTACTATGCTTACAATGTCACAGGTTCCTTGGATCTGCTGTTTGTGATGAAGACGTGCTTTGCCGAAAGATGATTATTTTTAATTTATCGGTTGGAAACCTGAATTAAACTTTAATAAGCAAGCAGGAGACAAAGAACTGATAAAAGGATCCCCGGTAGCAGCTGAACTGGCCAATGCAATTTGCATCTAAATACCTCACATACCAAAGTTTCGAGGTGGAGATGACTGTCTGGTTAATCTCCCACCAGAACAATGGCTTGTGAATTTTGAATGAGCTACTCGCCTTACCCCCACTAACATGAGATTCAATGTCATCTTGGAACATTAATACTGGTGGAAACGGACCTCAAAGGGTAAATACTAAAACAATGGGACCCGAGAGAGATTGGAATTCTCAAGACTTGAACACATTAAGATGCAAAAGAGAGAATACATTGGGCCATCATGTGGCAAACTCTCCATCTGTGTGAAAAAATGCAGTTTCTTCTGTCAAGAAAACACGATATGCCAAATGAGAAATATTAATTCATCAGTTGGAAACTTAAACATTTAATGGAAAAAAACCTACTGTTAACTTTTTAAAAACCGACAACGAAGATGGCCTCCGCAATTGCATCTAAATACCTCACATTCCAGCACACCGAATTGGAGACACAAGTCAAACAAGAAGCCCAGCCAGGACAATGCTTTGGCTAACTGAGTAGATTATCCAGATCACCCTCGTTAGCGGGACATTCAAAGTCACCTTGAGGCAATCAGGCATTCATGAGTGGAGATGTCCCTCCAGGAGGTAAACGCCGGCAATACCACCTGAGACACATTTTGGATTTTAGACTTTGCACCTCATTAAAAACAAAAGGGATTGACAGAACCATATGACCATCTCCCCAGGCTGTGTAACACTGGGAGTTTTGTTACACAAAAAAAAGACCAGCAGTAACTGAGACTGCTGCAGTACAGAAGGCTGTGTGCCTTCCTTTCTCTCTCACCAGAAAACATCAAGTTTGAAAACCGTCTGTTGCTGTGGATCCAAGCCTACAGATTGCTTGAGACCAGGGGAAGAAAGCCACCTACAAGACTGTCTCCCAGAAAACCCTGAGCCAAGTGGGCCAGCCACAAAGTGCACTTTGACCAGCCAAAAGCTTCAAGAATACAACTTAAAGCCGGAAGACACCGAATCATCCAAGCTCACAGACTGTGTATTTAGGTTTCATTTATTCTGGACTTTAATCCAACCACAAAATCTACTTTCCATTCTGTAATCAATTTGTGTGTGTGTGTGTGTGATTCTCATGTGAATGTGTGCATGAATATGTGGCGTATTTTTATATATTTTTAAAAATTGGGTTTAAATTGTTAAGTGTAATAAATTTGCCTCTTTCTTGTTTAAACTCAAGAAAACCTGTCTGACTGGTTCTTTCAAAATCACATTAAAGGTAAAAGATAAAACACTCAGTGAGGTGGTAAGTACGACCACTGTTCAAAAAAACGAATAAACCCTGCTGCGGTCAAATAAGAGGAAGGGCAAGAGGGGCGACTGTGATCCCCTCCTCACCTGGTCTTAACACTTCTCTCTACAGTGGACATGCACCCGAGTTTGACCAGTTCAGGACCCAAGTGGGAGTCTGTCACTCTCCATGCAATCTTGTAAGTTCGAACCCGGCATGCTGGCTGCAAAACATCCCAGTCTATCATTGCTGCAGACAGAGACCCCAGGGAGAAAACTATTTACATCACTGTCTCCAAGAAAACCCTGAACCAGGTGACCACCTCTATCAGTCAGAAACTTCAGGACTATGTGTTTAGCCAGACGATAACGGAATTACCAGACTCCACAGACTGTATACACTTTTATTTGTTCTGGACTCTAACCCAACCAATCTATTCTTCACTCTGTGACTGATTTGTACATGTCTGATTCTCGTGTGTGTGCGTGTGAAAGTTGGAGCGTAGTTTATTATTTTACTTAGATTGGATTTTGGTTTTAAGTACAATAAAATAACTTCTTTCTTGTTTAAACTCAAGAAAACCTGTCCAATTGGTTCTTTTATGATCATAGCACATAAAAGGGTTAAACACTCACTAAATTGGTAAGCATATTTACTGTTTAAAAGAAATAAACCCTGTTGTGGTAAAACAAGGAGAAGGACAAGAGGGGAGCCTTTCAACCTCTCCTCACCTGACCGTAACATGAATACTCCACATAATGGGCAGCCCTGCCACAAGTATCAACCTGTAGTGTTCACAAATGATATATTGTCCCCTTGCCCAGGATATCTTACAGTTTATACCTAAGTGCTCGGACTATTTATCTATCAGCATAGCTTTTGGAAGCCTATATTAGAGCAATATATTTACTGTGGAACGAGCTAAGAGTTCATAAACTCTGCCAATATGCTGAACAAAAACACAATTAACTGAGGACAGAACAGTGTTATCATAAATTAATGAAGTTGTACCATACATGCTAAGCTGTCAGCATTATCAAATAATCTTTGTTTAATTGTTTTTCAGGGTTAGATTCAGAAATAAGTGATGTTGAATGAGGGCAGGGGGATGTTGGTGTTGAGTGATACAAGGAAGCAATCAGAGATGGCCTTGCCGCTGATCGGCACACAACAGTAGAGAGGCCATGGTAGTGGTGAGATTCAGGGGGTAGTTGTGATGTGCTTAAGAGGGCTTCTCTGTTTGGAGAGGTGCAGGGAAGGCAGGAGAGCATAAATTTACAGGAAAGAATGCAAAGGGAATTGAGATGAAGATTGAAATTGGCACGGTTGAGAAAGAAAATAAAATAAGGGAGGATAATTCTGTGAAGCTGGATGGGTTTGGGATGGTGGACAAGAAGGCCTTTTAAGGAGAGGCGATGTTCTAATAGGTTCCCAAAATCTTTCCTTGAGGTGCTTTTGAATTTCAAACATTACCTATAGTTTGTGAAGGGGAACATGGGAGATTGAGAATTAATATCTGCAAAAGAAATCTCATTTTAACAAACTCATGAATCAGACATTTGTAAATAATGCTTTGTTCAGAATACACTACCATGCTGGCTGAAGAAATATGGTCGTTGTGACTTATGTATACATATTCAGTCTCTGAAGAACCCTTGACCCCAAACAAATAAATGATCTATTATCACAAACAGCTAAACCTTTCAAGACTTTATCACCACTTAGATCTGTTTACAGTCTAAATATGAAGGTGGTTCCAATAATTAGTAACAACTTGAAGCACAGAATGTTCTGAACTGGCAAGTTTTAACTTTTTCCACACAAAGGGTTGTGGAAATCTGCTACTCTCGCCCCAAAAAGGATGTGGATGCTAGCTCAGTTAAAACTTACAAGTCTGAAATCAATAGATTTTTGTGAGGCAAGGGTAAATGAAGTTGAGGTACTGATGTCATGGATTGATTGTCAGAACAGGCACCAAGCTGTTACGACCTCAGTGAGACTGTTAACGTTAGAACTCCCCAGACCAATTTAAAGAACTACCCAACAAGATCTCACATTTTAAGACTTGTATTGTAACAACTAAACTAAAAATCACTATCAACTAAAACAAATTGGCGAAGTGGCAAGAGACAGAGTGTAGGGATAATAGGCAGGTACTCGAATTGGTAGGATGTGATAACGTGTATCCCGCAAGGATTTGGGACCTCAACTATTCACCGTGTTGGTTAAAGACTTAGATGATGGAACAGAAAGCCACATATCCAAATTTGTTGATGACACAATGATAGGAGGGATTGTGAGGAGTGTAGATGGAAGCCCCATAAAATTACAGAGATACAGATAGATTAAGTGAATGGGCAGAACTGTGGCAAATGGATTTCAACGTAGGCAAATGTGAGATCATTCACTTTGGACCTAAAAAGGATAGAACAAGGTACTTTCTACAAGGGGAAAGACTAGAAACAGTGGAGGTTCAAAGAGACTTGGGGATTCAGGTTCATACATCATTAAAATGTCACAATCAGGTTCAGAAAATAATCAAAAGGCTAATGGAATGCTGTCCTATATGTTTAGAGGACTAAAATCTTCTTTGGCCTCCTTGTCTCGGGAGACAATGGGTAAGCGCCTGGAGGTGGTCAGTGGTTTATGGCTGCCCGCCAGCTCTGGCGATCACTGGCAACTGACCCCCACGACTTGTGATCAATGTTACAGGACTTCATGTCGCGTTTACAGAAGTCTTTAAAGCGGAGACATGGACGGCCGGTAGGTCTGATACCAGTGGCGAGCTCGCTGTACAATGTGTCCTTGGGGATCCTGCCATCTTCCATGCGGCTCACATGGCCAAGCCATCTCAAGCGCCGCTGACTCAGTAGCGTGTATAAGCTGGGGGATGTTGGCCGCTTCAAGGACTACTGTGTTGGAGATGCGGTCCTGCCACCTGATGCCAAGGATTCTCCAGAGGCAGCGAAGATGGAATGAATTGAGATGTCGCTCTTGGCTGACATACGTTGTCCAGGCCTCGCTGCCGTAGAGCAAGGTACTGAGGACACAGGCTTGATACACTCGGACTTTTGTGTTCCGTGTCAGTGCGCCATTTTCCCACACTCTCTTGGCCTGTCTGGACATAACAGTGGAAGCCTTTCCCATGCGCTTGTTGATTTCTGCATCGAGAGACAGGTTACTGGTGATAGTTGAGCCTACCTAGGACTAAAATACATGGGAGCAAAAGCTATGCTTCAGCTATACAAAGCCCTGGTTAGACCACACCCGCAGTACTGTGAGCAGTTCTGGGCACCATGCCTGAGGAAGGAAGTATTGGCCTTGGACGGACAGCAACGGAGATTTACCAGAATTATACCTGAACTCCAAGGATTAAATTGCAAGGAGCAATTACAGAAACAAGGATTGACTTCCCTGGAATTTAGAAGGTTAGGGAGTGATTCGATTGAAGTTTTCAAGATATTAAGGGGAACAGATAGGCAGATGGAGAGAAACTAGTTCTGCTGGTTGGTGAGTGTAGGAATAGGGGGCATAGTCTAAGAATTGGAGCCTGACCTTTCGGGAATGACATTAGGAAACACTTCTACACACAAAGGGTGGTGAAGATTTCGGACTCTCTTCCGCAAACAGCAACTCATGCTAGATCAATTGTTTATTTTAAATCTGAGATTGATAGATTTTTGTTAACTAAAGGTATTATAAGATATAGGGGCAAAAGTGGGTATATGGAATTAGGTCACAGATCAGCCATGATCTCACTGATTGACAGAACATGCCTGAGTAGCCAAATCGCCTACTCCTGTTCTTGCACCCCAATGTGCTATACAGTAGCGGATTCATGCAGCTGAGCGGAAACATGGGCTACACCGGTATTAACCTGACTCTCAAGTTATTTTGGGATACAAGCAAGGAAGGTAGGGGGTGACATTCAGGATTTATGATACATTGAGTGACTTGGGTAATATATTTTCATGTCTTGGTGTATAGTGTCCTGGGCCTGTACATCAGTCGATGATCTGAACAATCTACCTTAAAAAAAAACTACAATGCCATGAATCTGCTAGTTGCCTGTAATACTATGGTAAATAATACTTTCTACCTGAGTGAACAAGGAAATGAGCCCCTTCAGATACTAATGTTCAAGATGGCTCCTGGGCTGGAAGCTCCCTAGGAAGCTCCCTTGCTGTTCAACTCTATCCATGGCCATCTGCTCCCATCCCTAACGTTTTCTCCCCCAATCTGCCCTCTTAAACTGTTTAAATTCCCCTGGCTCTTTAAATCAGTTCATTTTAGCCCTATCTAAAAGTTAACAGTTAGTTTAGTGTATGTTACCTGGGCCCACTGCCCTCCCCCAGCCACACCTGCTCTTTGTTTTCTCAATGAAATTGATCCGGATGAAACTGACGAGCACAGCTGCCGATACTTCAATCTCCGATCCTGCTGTCTTCACAGTCCAGAGTGTCTGCAGCCACGGAGTGCGGTGAGTCCGATCCTGCTGTCTTCACCGCCGAGAGTGTCTGCAGCCACGGAGTGCGGTGAGTCCGATCCTGCTGTCTTCACCGCCCAGAGTGTCTGCAGCCACGGAGTGCGGTGAGTCCGATCCTGCTGTCTTCACCGCCCAGAGTGTCTGCAGCCACGGCATGCGGTAAGTCCATTGAGGTGAAGAAGGAGCAGCGGGACCCGAGAGAAGTCCTGTGAAAAGGTGCCCCGAACACCCAAAACATCCACGAACGGCCCCCCCGGCCGCAACTTCAAAGCGCCCGCGGGAGATGGCTCGGAGAGCATCTGCAGCGCACTGTCGGCAATGCTGCATGCCTTTATTTAAACCACTGCAAAAAAAAAACCCTTAGCAAATGTAATCACCTCTAAGTCTGCCAAATGATGCTTCACCTCCCGAAGGACGTGGATGAGCTTTCCGGACGTCGATGGTGGGCACTGAGGAAATGGCTTATTACCTGCACCAGATTCCACCCCCCCCCCCACCCCCGTCCCCTTCCCTGCTCCACCCTCTCAGCTCACCCCCTCACAACCCCGTCCCAGCCCGCCCCCCCCTCGCACCATCTTCACCCCGCACCCCCTTCCCCTGCAACCCCCCCCCCCCCCACCCCCTCCCTCTACCCCTCCCCCTTGCATCCCCTCCTCCCACCGGCACCATCCTACACCTGTGTAGGGGCCCCAACAACCCCACTGCCTTGTGGGCGTCTCGGGAGAGACCAAGGCTAAGGGAGTAAACCCTAACAGAAAATCCGGAGCGGAACCCCGTAGGCGGTCATGTGTCACCTTTGGCATGTTTCCGGCAGTTCCTGCAGCCATACTGGTGCCAAACGTCGTGTCCTGCACTCCTTTGGACCCCACCAGAAAGGCCGAGAGGGGGGTTTTGACGACTGGGCAACTCTCAACCCCCATAAATTTGCCCAGGCATGCGCCATGGAGAGGTCACTCCATAGTTGCCTCACAGCGACTAAAACAACACGGAAGGCAGCAGTTACGGGTTATAAGTCCAGATAAATTGGCGTAGAAACTGGGCGCCACGGGTTGCCTTTGTCGGTGGGAGAGGTCATTGCACCTCACTGGACAGCTACCGCCCGCCTCAAACCGGGCAGCCCCCGGTCAATAAGGTTCTGTCCCGCCACAGTCTGCCTGCTTCAATGGGTGCTTGGAGCTCAGGGACATTGCCCGAAAGGTGGACTGATACACCGCACCAAACAACATGAAAAAAGGAAAGAAGGTACCAGCCCTTCGCTTTGCAAGCTGGAACGTCAGAACTATGTGTCCTGGCCTGTCGGAAGACCTTACACAAATCAACGATTCTCGGAAGACCGCCATCATTAACAACGAGCTCAGTAGATTCAATGTGGACATTGCAGCACTTCAGGAGACTCGCCTCCCCGCGAGTGGCTCTCTAGCAGAGCAAGACTACACCTTCTTCTGGCAGGGCAGGGATCCTGAAGAACCAAGACAGCATGGAGTGGGCTTCGCCATCAGAAACTCCTTGCTCAGCATGATAGAGCCTCCCTCAAATGGCTCGGAACGCATACTGTCCATCCGACTGCTCACCACCTCTGGTCCAGTACACCTACTCAGCATCTATGCTCCAACACTCTGCTCCGCACCTGAAGCTAAAGACCAGTTCTATGAACAACTCCATAACATCATTAGCAGCATCCCCAACACCGAACACCTATTCCTGCTGGGGGACTTTAATGCCAGGGTTGGGGCCGACCATGACTCATGGCCCTCCTGCCTTGGGCGCTATGGCGTTGGAAGGATGAATGAGAACGGGCAGAGACTGCTTGAGTTGTGTACCTATCATAACCTCTGCATCACCAACTCGTTCTTTCACACTAAACCCTGTCACCAGGTTTCATGGAGGCACCCAAGATCACGTCGTTGGCACCAGCTAGACCTCATTGTCACAAGGCGAGCCGCCTTAAACAGTGTTCAAATCACACGCAGCTTCCACAGTGCGGACTGCGACACCGACCACTCCCTGGTGTGCAGCAAGGTTAGACTCAGACCAAAGAAGTTGCATCATTCCAAGCAGAAGGGCCACCCGCGCATCAACACGAGCAGAATTTCTCACCCACAGCTGTTACAAAAATTTCTAAATTCACTTGTAACAGCCCTTCAAAACACTCCCACAGGGGATGCTGAGACCAAGTGGGCCCACATCAGAGACGCCATCTATGAGTCAGCTTTGACCACCTACGGCAAAAGTGCGAAGAGAAATGCAGACTGGTTTCAATCTCATAATGAAGAGCTGGAACCTGTCATAGCCGCTAAGCGCATTGCACTTTTGAACTACAAGAAAGCCCCCAGCGATTTAACATCCGCAGCACTTAAAGCAGCCAGAAGTACTGCACAAAGAACAGCTAGGCGTTGCGCAAACGACTACTGGCAACACCTATGCAGTCATATTCAGCTGGCCTCAGACACCGGAAACATCAGAGGAATGTATGATGGCATGAAGAGAGCTCTTGGGCCAACCATCAAGAAGATCACCCCCCTCAAATCTAAATCGGGGGACATAATCACTGACCAACGCAAACAGATGGACCGCTGGGTTGAGCACTACCTAGAACTGTACTCCAGGGAGAATGCTGTCACTGAGACTGCCCTCAATGCAGCCCAGCCTCTACCAGTCATGGATGAGCTGGACATACAGCCAACCAAATCGGAACTCAGTGATGCCATTGATTCCCTAGCCAGCGGAAAAGCCCCTGGGAAGGACAGCATTACCCCTGAAATAATCAAGAGTGCCAAGCCTGCTATACTCTCAGCACTACATGAACTGCTATGCCTGTGCTGGGACGAGGGAGCAGTACCCCAGGACATGCGCGATGCCAACATCATCACCCTCTATAAAAACAAAGGTGACCGCGGTGACTGCAACAACTACCGTGGAATCTCCCTGCTCAGCATAGTGGGGAAAGTCTTTGCTCGAGTCGCTCTGAACAGGCTCCAGAAGCTGGCCGAGCGCGTCTACCCTGAGGCACAGTGTGGCTTTCGTGCAGAGAGATCGACTATTGACATGCTGTTCTCCCTTCGTCAGATACAGGAGAAATGCCGTGAACAACAGATGCCCCTCTACATTGCTTTCATTGATCTCACCAAAGCCTTTGACCTCGTCAGCAGACGTGGTCTCTTCAGACTACTAGAAAAGATCGGATGTCCACCAAAGCTACTAAGTATCATCACCTCATTCCATGACAATATGAAAGGCACAATTCAACATGGTGGCTCCTCATCAGAGCCCTTTCCTATCCTGAGTGGTGTGAAACAGGGCTGTGTTCTCGCACCCACACTTTTTGGGATTTTCTTCTCCCTGCTGCTTTCACATGCGTTCAAATCCTCTGAAGAAGGAATTTTCCTCCACACAAGATCAGGGGGCAGGTTGTTCAACCTTGCCCGTCTAAGAGCGAAGTCCAAAGTACGGAAAGTCCTCATCAGAGAACTCCTCTTTGCTGACGATGCTGCTTTAACATCTCACACTGAAGAATGCCTGCAGAGTCTCATCGACAGGTTTGCGTCTGCCTGCAATGAATTTGGCCTAACCATCAGCCTCAAGAAAACGAACATCATGGGGCAGGATGTCAGAAATGCTCCATCCATCAATATTGGCGACCACGCTCTGGAAGTGGTTCAAGAATTCACCTACCTAGGCTCAACTATCACCAGTAACCTGTCTCTAGATGCAGAAATCAACAAGCGCATGGGTAAGGCTTCCACTGCTATGTTCAGACTGGCCAAGAGAGTGTGGGAAAATGGCGCACTGACACGGAACACAAAAGTCCGAGTGTATCAGGCCTGTGTCCTCAGTACCTTGCTCTACGGCAGCGAGGCCTGGACAACGTATGCCAGCCAAGAGCGACGTCTCAATTCATTCCATCTTCGCTGCCTTCGGAGAATACTTGGCATCAGGTGGCAGGACTATATCTCCAACACAGAAGTCCTTGAAGCGGCCAACACCCCCAGCTTATACACACTACTGAGTCAGCGGCGCTTGAGATGGCTTGGCCATGTGAGCCGCATGGAAGATGGCAGGATCCCCAAAGACACATTGTACAGCGAGCTCGCCACTGGTATCAGACCCACCGGCCGTCCATGTCTCCGTTATAAAGACGTCTGCAAACGCGACATGAAATCGTGTGACATTGATCACAAGTCGTGGGAGTCAGTTGCCAGCATTCGCCAGAGCTGGCGGGCAGCCATAAAGACAGGGCTAAATTGTGGCGAGTCGAAGAGACTTAGTAGTTGGCAGGAAAAAAGACAGAGGCGCAAGGGGAGAGCCAACTGTGCAACAGCCCCAACAAACAAATTTCTCTGCAGCACCTGTGGAAGAGCCTGTCACTCCAGAATTGGCCTTTATAGCCACTCCAGGCGCTGCTTCACAAACCACTGACCACCTCCAGGCGCGTATCCATTGTCTCTCGAGATAAGGAGGCCCAAAAGAAAAAAGAAGAAAAGAAAAAGAACTTTCTACCTGAGTGAACAAGGAAATGAGCCCCTTCAGTTACACCTGAAAACATGATCTTTTGGCAAAGGCTATTACTGTTGATTTTACAGAGTGCCAACATCTTCATAATCTTGCACATCAAGGTATCCAACAAGTGTTTGACATTTATAATGGAGCCCTTTTCCTCGAAGAACATGTTAACCTTTCAGCTGAGCTGCTGTCGTGTGTTATCATATGATCTCTGGTACTTCCTATGGGAGGTAAGTGCAAAAGAAGCTGATGACTGGAAAATAGAAAAATTAAGACGTCAAGCTCTTGAGTCGATTTATGATTTCTTTACTGCACTTAGCAACAGCAGTTTTATACAATTCAGTAAATGCAGCACACTATGTGGCTGAATGTGTGCAGAATCACCACTAGGTACGGAATCTAAATAGGTACTACTGTGCAAGTTACTGGGGTAAAAATTGGATAAGGCCTGAAAATGGGGGGAGGGATCGTAATGCGAGATTAACCTGTGCTGATTCCTATCAATGCAGGCAAGTGTACAAATTTTGAGATGCCTGCCAATTTAAAATGATAGTAGCGTGCAGCCCAGTGCTAAACGCGCTGTTGAATGGCTGCACGCCTCAGCGGTGGGCCTAGGTTTGTGCAAGGCTAACTCCACTTAAAGCTAGCCTGCACCACCTAAAAGGGAGGTGCATTCTGGTTGCAGCAGGTGACTAGTGGTGCAACAAGGCAGACAGCATGCTTCAAGTTTCTCAGATGCGACCTTGGTGCAGCAAACAGACAGAAGGAGGGAGAATTGTTTTTGATTTCACTTTGGACAGTGTTTTAAAAAAAAACAGTTGGAGAAAACTAGCCAAAGGAGCAAACCCCAACTCAGCTTGTTCCATCTCTTTGAAAAGCCTGCAAGCTTTTCAATCTCTTTAAGAAGCCCTGAGAAACAAGTGTAAGAAACAGACTGAAAAAGTTGCCACATTTCTTCTGAAAGGGCTGCCAAACTGATCCTTAACATCAGCTGAAAAGAACTGTTCGAGGAAGATCCCAGTGACAGCTGTCTATGTGTAACTGAGATACCAGACAAAAAAGGGACAACCGACATCTTTCCACATCTCTTTTTGTCTTCAATAATTAGCAATATTTGGCCAAAGTATTCTCTTTTTTTTTTGTAACAAACCTCTGTTGAGAGAAAATTTCTGTATTTTTTTCAGTGAATGTGTGTGAGGGGCTAATTTAAAAAGGGAACTTACATATTTCAATCTGTGTGTTAATGCTTTGCTTTGTTACTGGATAAGTCCTATTTTGATAATAAACGGATAATTTTGTTGTTTATTAAAGAAACCTGGTTGGTGTATTTTATTCTGGGCTAAAGAGTAGAGTCTATGATTGATTGCATCGGTATCTGGGTAAACATGTAAATATATGTTGTGACCTGTGGAGAAGTGGAACTAGAAATGAGTGTACTCCTCCCACCTTGGTCGTCACACATGCATAATGAACTGCTTACTGCATTGGCAGGACTGCCAGAAAGTCTGCTGACACTGTCAAGGAGCATGGAGGAATCCGGTACCAACTTAGCATAGGGTTTTGCGCAGTGCTTGGAATCCATCCTTTCCAGCGTGGAGGTGGTGGTCAACTCCAAGAGAACACCTAACCATGATGCAGCACCTGATGGCCGATGTCTCCGCTTCCATTGTGGTACTAACAGAAGCCACACAACATCTCAGTGCTGCAGTGGAAGCTCAGACTTAAGTCATGAAATCTCAGCTTGTTGCTATGCAAGCTCAGACTGCTGCCATCATGGCTACGGAAACTAGCATTCAAAGGGGCTTGCAGAGTCTCGCAGCACTCCAGCAATCTGTCCTCCAACAGAGGCATGGCCCTGGGAGAATGGCAGTGACTCCATGGTGCATGAACCTGCTATCCACCCTCAGGATGACAGCATTCATTCTCCCACCACTGCCCTTGCTGTTACCTGTCAGCAAGCCAGCCCAGACTGCTGCTGCCCATGTCAAGGTGTTGCAGTCTGAAGGCGGGCCTTCTAGGCTCAGAGCTGCTTGAGGGGTCTTACAAGGCCATCTGCAGTCTCCCCCACTGAATATCAGCAGCATTCTGCCAGCCATGCTGAAGCCACGGGGTAGCACTGCATATGAGCACTAAGACAGGCACTGGCACTCATAACATCCTATCTAACACTGTACAATGTACCAGGATAAAGAATATCAGAAGGACAGCCAGAATGCAGACCATGGCATCTTGGAGCAGAAGGCTGTCCAAAGGGGATAGGATGATGAGGGGAATGTGGTACTGTAGGGGATTCAATAATTAGGAGAACTGACAGCTTCCTTGGTAAGCATTATCAAAAGTCCCACATGGTTGGTTGCCTGCCTGGTGCCAGGGTGAGGGATATCTTGAACCGGATTGAAAGGATATTAGAGGAAGAATGGTAAAAAGACTTGCATTTATATCGCACTTTGCACAATCATTGGACGTGTCAAAACTCTTTACAGCCAATTAAGTACTTTTTGAAGTATAGTCACTGTTGTAATGTAGAAAATGCAGCAGCCAATTTGCGCACAGCAAACCGCCACAAATAGTAATGTGACAATGACCAGATAACCTATTTTTTGTGATGTTAATTAAGGGATAAATATTGGGCAGGTCCCCTGCTCTTCAAAATTATGCAATGGAATCTTTTACATCCACCCGAGCAAGCAGATGGGACGTCGGTTTAACGTCTCACCCAAAAGATGGCACCTTCAACAGTGCAGCACTCCCTCAGGACTGTACTGGAGTGTCAGCCTTGATTTTTGTGCTCAATTCCTGGAGGGGAAGGGTCCAGTCATTGTGGTCTATGTTGGGACTAACAACACATCAAAGAGTAGGCAATGTTCTGTTTGGAGAGTACCAGGAACTAGGAGTTAATTTACGGAACAGGACCTCAAACCCCAAGGGTTATAATCTTTGGATTATTACCCAAGTCACATGCAAATTGGTGTTGGGAAAAGCAGATTAGGGAGGTGAACAGATGGCTGAAAGATTCGTGAGGGAAAGAAGGGTGCCATTTCATGGGATACTGGCACCAGTATTGGGACAGGAAGGAACTGCATCATTGGGACAAACTCTACCATAATTGGGCTGGGGCCAGGGCCCGGGCCCTAGTGGAAATTATAAATAGGTCACAAGAACTTTAAACTCAGAAAGGGTGGGGGAGGAGAGGGCTCAAGTGGGAAAGGGAATATTAATAACAGTTCAAAAAAAACAAAAGGGAAGTCAGAAATTGTGCTTTAGGCAATACAGGTAAAGGGAAAACTAACATATGAAAAGTGATTAAACCAGGAGAGAGAAATAGGAAACGTGTGAATACATTAGAACTGAAGGACAGGATAGAGTCTGTGGTCCAAATAAGCATTCATTATACATATGCACAAAGTATAAGGGACAAATTTAATGAATTCCAGGCGCAAATTCAACTTGCAAGGTATAACAAGGTTGCCATTACTGAAACATGGTTGCAAGACGGTCAGGATTGGGAACTAAATATACCAGGTTATAAGGTCTACAAGCAAGATAAAATAACTTTAGAGATTAAGGACCGCTCTTCACGCTTCCGTCACAATGGGACCGGGTGGTGACGATTCACCTCTACAACCCCCATGTTCCGGTGGTGGATGTACTCACCTTTCTCGCCAGGTACGTCGAGGTGGCCGGCAGCAGCACTGATGTCAAGGACCCCTTTGGGATTTGGACCAGCAAGCGGCAGGTCAAGGTCACCTTGAAGGTCGATCCCAGTGCAGCCATCATCCACCCTCCCTCCAGCTTCGTTATCGGGGGAAGTCGAGGCTTCTTGGTCTACACTGGGAAGCCCAGAGTTTGCTGCACCTGTGGCAAATCTGGTCACGTGGCAGCCAACTGCAGCACGGTTGTTTGCAAGAACTGCAAGGAGGAAGGCCAAGGACTGTAAGCAGACTAAGTGTTGCAACTTGTGCGGTGCAGCAGGCCACCTCTACAAAACCTGCCCCAAACGCTGCCTCAGTTATGCTCAGGCGGCAAGGTCCAAGGAAAGGCCGGGAGAAGGTTGGACGAAGGCGTCCGGTGTTCGAAATGAGACAAGCAACCATCTCCGCAGTGAGGAACTTCAACCTGAGAAGGAAGGAAGGAAGGGGAGGCAGCTGAAACCAGCGACCCAGCACCTACCCTGCGCCCGGAAACCCCTCCTCCACAGACAGATTCAGTGGAGGAGGAGGCAGCAGATGGACAAACAGGTCAGTGGCAAGTGGTCCAGAGGAAAACCACGAAGAAAAAAAATCCAAAAGCGGAACAGGCCACCACCCAAACCAGTGGCAAGAGGAGTTTACCTTCTGAAACAGACTACAACAGCGCCTCTTCACTGGACGAGGAAATGCTGGAACGACTGCCCCTAAAAAAGAGGCGGCAGAACTCCAAGGAGCTGGAAGATAAAGCATCCCAGCCCCCGGGCACTGGAAGCTGTGATGGGCCCGGCATGCCCCAACCCCAAAGCGCCACACCTAACTACATGGCCAGCGCATCCCAGCTCCGGGACACCGAGAGTAAAGACACGTCTGGCGCACCTCAGCTCCGGGAAGCCGGGAGCAGTGATGTTTTCGAGGAGGAACAGAGGGAAGCAGCAGAGGACAACCCAATCCTTGCTGCCAACAAGACCCCCCCGATGTCACCCCAGTGGAACAAACCCTGCATGAAAAACCAAGAGGGGTTTCTGAGCCCAACCAACGTGAAACTGCTTGCGCACACGATGGGTATGCAGGAACATCCCGAAGGACGGGGACTAGCAAGGACAAATGCTATGGGAAGCAACAACTAACTTTAAAAAAAATGGGTGTAAGGATTGCTTCCATTAATGTGAGTAGCATTAAATCTACTACGCAATGTGTTTCAACCTTGGATTACCTCGCCAAGGTCAAAGCTGACCTACTGTTTCTGCAGGTGTGTGGAAGACCACACCTCAGCACCTACAGTCAGTGGTCGCGATGGTGGTCCCACGGGCCATCGATCTGGTCGGGGGGGGGGTAATGATTGCCGTTCCTCCGGCCTGGGTATTCTGCTGCGGGGAGGTAACTTCACCATCTCCGAAGTTAAGGAGGTGGTGGGCGGTCGCCTCCTCGTAGCAGACGTGATGTACAACAACGCTCCGCTCCGGTTGATCAACGTGTACGCCCCGGCACAACGCAGCAAGCGGCTGACTGTCTTCCAGCAGCTCCCACTGTTGCTGGCAACATCCAGGCCAGTCATCCTAGGCGGTGACTTCAACTGCATAATCGATACGGCTGGACGATCCGGCAGTGACGACAGCAAACTGGACGCTACGTCCAGATTCCTAATAGAAACAGTTAAAGATGCCAAACTGCACGATTTCTTCAACAAACCTGCAGACGGAGTGCAGCGCAGATACACATGGTCAAGATCGGACGGGTCTGCCCGTTCCAGGATTGACTTCCTGTTTGTGTCCCGTGCCGTCACGGTCGGATCCACCGACGTCAAGCCGGTGTTCTTCTCCGACCACTGCCTTTTACTGGCCGACTGTCACTTACAGGACGACCAGCGGGTTGGCAGAGGGACGTGGAAGCTCAATGCTACACTGCTGACCCGAGAGAATGTTGAGGAACTCAAAAGGGATTACAAAGGTTGGCGGACGGTGAAACCCCTCCGAGTCTCCAGTTCACTGGTGGGAAGCGATTAAGGAGAACATCAAGAGGTTCTTCATCCACAAAGGTGTTCAGAGGGCAAGAGAGAGACAGAGGGAAATGTCCCGACTCCAGAAAAGTGTGCAAAATATGCTCCGGTTGCAGTCAATGGGGGTCGAGGTCAAGGAGGACCTCCAAGAGGTGAAGAGCCAGCAGGCCTCGCTCTTTGCCAAGGAGGCCTCCAAGATCATCTTCCGGTCCAGAGTCCGCTCCATCGAGCAGGATGAGACGTGCTCGTGTTACTTCTTCCAAAAGGTACACAGAGAGAGCTCTGTTATCAGCAGCCTGAAGGAAGAAGATGGCTCGGTAACGTCTTCGCAGTCCGACATACTAAGGATCAGCAAATCCTTTTATGCTGGGCTGTATGACGCGAAGCCCACAGACAGCAGAGCCTCCCAGTCCTTCCTGTCATCTATCTCAGAGGTCTTAGATGACAGCAGGAGGGAGAGACTGGACAAGCCGCTAACTCTGGACGAGCTAACAAAGGCCGTCGAGTCCTTCGCGACGAGTAAAACTCCCAGAAGCGACGGCTTACCGGTCGAGTTGTACTCGGCCCTGTGGGACTGGGTCGGCCCGGACCTGCTGGAAGTGTACGAGAGTATGCTCCTGGCCAGCAGCATGTCAGAATCCATGAGGAAAGGCATCATCACCCTCATTTACAAGCGGAAGGAGAAGAAGGCAGAAATCAGAAATTGGCAGCCCATCTCACTGCTTAATGGTGACTACAAGATTCTGTCCAAAGTCATAGCCAGTCCAGTCAAGTCTGCTCTGGAGTTGGTGATCCACCCCGATCAGACCTGTACTGTACCAGGCAGGAAGATCTCTGATAGTCTCGCGCTACTCAGGGATACGATCACCTACGTGCGGGACAGGAGGGTGGACACCTGCCTTATCAGCCTGGACCAGGAGAAGGCTTTTGACAGGATATCGCACACCTGCATGATGGACGTGCTTTCCAAAATGGGGTTTGGGGAGGGAATCTGCAATTGGATCAAACTGCTCTACACAAACATCAGTAGCGCAGTCTCAATCAATGGGTGGGAATCGGAAAGTTTCCCGATCCAATCTGGAGTCAGACAGGGCTGTCCTCTCTCCCCGGTCTTGTTTGTTTGCTGTATTGAACCCTTTGCTGAGTCTATTAGGAAGGATGCGAGCATAAGAGGGGTGACAATCCCAGGCAGCGGAGGCACTCAGGTTAAAACCTCCCTGTACATGGATGACGTCGCCGTCTTCTGTTCGGATCCGCTGTCTGTGCGCAGACTGATGAACATCTGCGACCAGTTCGAACCGGCCTCGGGAGCCAACGTTAACCACAGCAAGAGCGAGGCCATGTTCTTTGGGAACTGGGCTGACCGATCCTTTGTCCCCTTCACCGTCAGGTCTGACTACCTGAAGGTGCTGGGGATATGGTTCGGAAGGGCTGGGGCGTGCACCAACACCTGGGAGGAGCGAGTAGCCAAGGTACAACAAAAGTTGAGCATGTGGGGGCAGCGATCTCCCTCCATTGTGGGTAAGAACCTGGTCATCAGGTGTGAGGCGTTCACGTTGTTGCTGTACGTGGCGCAGGTCTGGCCCATACCCCACTCCTGTGCTGTGGCGGTCACACAAGCCATTTTCTGCCTCATCTGGGGATCTAAAATGGACCGGGTCCGGACGGACACGATGTACAAATCTCTGGATAAGGGCGGGAAAAATGTACCCAACGTGGCCCTCATCCTGATGACCACCTTCGTGTGCGGCTGCGTCAAGCTGTGTGTAGACCTCCAGTACGCAAACTCCAAGTGTCACTACATGCTGAGGTTCTATCTGTCCCCGGTGTTGCGAAGGATGGGCCTGGTCACATTGCCGTGGAATGCTCCATGCAGTTGGACTGTGCCATACCACCTATCCTTCGTGGAGCAGTTTCTGCGGGAAAACGCCTTTGACCACCGGTCCATCAGGCAGTGGTCTGCACGGAATGTCCTCAAGGCCCTTCGGGAAAAGGAGACGGGGGATCCTGTCGGATGGTTCCCCGAACAGACCGCCAAAGTCATTTGGCGGAATGCCTCATCACCAGAACTTTCAAACAAGCACCAAGATGTAGCTTGGCTGGTGGTGAGAAGGGCCCTCCCCGCCAGATCCTTCCTGCACACCCGAAGTCTCGCCCCCTCCCCGCATAGCCTCCGCGGTGGCTGTGGTGGGGAAGAGACGGTTGCCCACCTCCTCCTGGAATGTGTCTTTGCAAAGCAGGTGTGGAAAGAGATGCAGTGGTTTTTGTCGAGGTTCATCCCAAGCAGCTCTGTAACACAGGAGTCTGTGCTCTACGGGCTGTTCCCAGGGACGCACACCGAGACAAATATCAACTGCTGCTGGAGGACTATCAATTCGGTGAAAGACGCCCTTTGGTCTGACCGAAATGTGCTGGTCTTCCAGCGCAAAGAGTTGTCCACGACTGAATGTTGCAGACTGGCACATTCCAAGGTCCAGGACTACGTGCTGAGGGACGCACTAAAGCTTGGAGCAGCCGCAGCAAAGGCTCAATGGGGAAAGACCACAGTGTAAGGTCCCCCCACCAAGCTGAACTGAGGGGCTGGATCCATGGGAAACCCCTCGAACTGTATCGGGAAAATTTCTGTCTCCTGTATAATGTAAAAATGTATATGGCACGACAAATGTGAAATGGAAGGGTTGTGAGGCAACTCATGATTGTATAGAAGGAAACTAATCACCTTTGCACTGCTTGTATTTTTTGACTTGATGCTGTTTTAAACTGTTTGGTAATGTATTTTTTTTTTTTACAGACTTTTATGAATAAAGTATATTTTGGAAATAAAAAAAAATTAAGGATGAAGTCACTTCAAGGATAAGAGGATATCAGAAAAGGTAAGCAGGCAGTGGATAGAAATAAGAAATAGAAAAGGATTTAAGACTGTATTGGGAGTTCTGTATCATCTCCCTGGTAGCAGCAGTGACGTGGGAGATTGCATAAATGCACAGATTAAACAAACATGTAGCAAAAGCAGAGTGGTTTTAATGGGGGATTTTAACTTCCATATAGATTGGGATAAACAAACTAGCACATGTTCGAAAGCTAGTGAATTGTTTGAGTGTGTCCAGGATTTTTTCTGTAGCAATATGTCTTACAGCCAACAAGGGAGCTTGCCATATCAGATTTAGCAATGAGCAAGATTTAGTTAACAGCCGAACAGTACATGAACATTTATCGAATAGCGATCATAATCTGATCGAGTTCAACATAGTGTTTGAAAGGGGGAAATGCAAAACAGTTACTAAGATTCTAGATTTAGGTAAGGCTGACTTTAATTTAACGAGACAGCGACAGTCCACAATAACACGGGCAAGCCGACGAATGGGTAAAATGACAGTGGTCAGTGGGAGAAGTTCAAAAAAGAATTCAATGTGATACATATTAAGGCATACTCCTAAGGGGCAAGAGCTTTACTTGCCAAAAAAGACAAACATGGATGACTAAATCGGTAAGAGACAACATAAAGCTAAACGAAAAAGCACACAAATATGCAAAAATGGCACAGATCCTGGTGAATGGGAAAGATACAAAGAACAGCAAAGGGTGACAAAATGGATAGTAAGACCTGCAAAAAGGGAGTATGAAAAGAAACTTGTAAGGAAAATCAAAATCAACACAAAATTTTTACAATTATATTCAGAACAAAAGGGTGGTCAGGAGCGATGTGGACCTCTTGAAAACTGCTAATAGTGATATTGTCAATGAAAATAAGCAAATGGCAGACATGCTAAATAACTGCTCAGTATTTACTGTAGAGGAAGTCATTAGCATGCCGGAAATACCAAGGAATTTACGACTGAATCATGGATGGGACTCACCAAAATTAACCTCAGCAAAATAATACTAATGAAGAAAATAATGGCACTACAGAGTGACAAATCTCCAGGACCAGATGGTTTCCATCCAGGGTTTAAAGGAAGTAGGTGAGAATTATCCTAACTATAACCTTCCAAAATTCGCTCGATTCAGGAATTGTGCCTTTAGATCGGAAAATTGTACGTCATTCTGCTATTTAAGAAGGTTGAGAGGGGAAAACCATGGAATTATAGACCAGCTAGCCTAACACCTGTTGTCAGGAAATTACGACAGAGGGGGGAAAAAAGCCCAGTCGCCTCCCCGGACCTTCAATGGCATCGCCATTGCTAAATGTCAAATCCTCCTCCATCAACATCAGGTTTGGGGGGGGGGGGGGGGGGGGGTCCAGTTTAACTGGATCAACCATATTAACACTGTGACTACAAAAGCAGGGCACAAGCTGGTACTCTGACAAGTGGCACATCTCTTGCCCCCTTAGAACTTCCCCATCATCTACAACACGCAGGTCAAGAGCATAATCTTAATGAATGCAGCCAAATACTCAGGAAACTTGCCACCATCCCGACAGAAGTCTGCTTGATCGATATCCCTGCCAAGGGAATCGATATTCTCCCCGTCCACCACCTTATACACTGATGCAATTTCATTTCACCTCATCAACATGTTAAATGAAAATGTTCCGGGAAAAAAACTACTTCCTTGACTGCTTAGCAAGTGACTGCACCATGTGGTATATTTTTGAGCTGTACATACTGAAAAGTTTAGACTAACTGGCAAAAAAAAGCCTGGAGAAATGAGGAGAATTTAATTACCCTGCGCGTTATGATGATCTGAAATGCATTGTCTGAAAGGGTGGTTGAAGCAGATTCAATTAACTTTCAAAAGGGAATTGGATATATATTTGAAAAGGAATAATTTTCAGAACTGTGGGGCAAGAGAGTGGACCTAATTGCATAGCTCTTCAAAGGGTTGGCACAGACATAATGGGCTGAATGGCTTCCTTCTGTATTGTATGATTCTATGAACCATACATAAATGCTTCATTTATCACAATTCTTTTACAAAAAACATACCTCTTCAAACTAATGGCTCCAAGAAAAAAAAACAGGACATAGTAGCATATTTTGAAGCCCATAAACAACTTAAATATGTTCCCATATTCATTGACATGGATGGGCTACATGTTTCTATTTCAAATTCTTCCCCTACAAAAAACATTGTTGTAGGATACATTTCTGGTTCTATGTCACAGAAGCTCACAAATCAAATATGTTTAAAAATAGAGCTGAACTTTAAGATGGAAGGATGGTGATCACTGCTCCTGACCTCTGCCTCAGTAGATCAATGAATGTTGTTATTCACACAGACAACTTTCATTATCAAAGCATAGACTTGGAGTAGTGCACAACACCAATAAGATCACTAACCTCAACCATATTTATGAAGTAAAATGGGGAGAATGAGTCTTGGAAGTAGATATTAAAACTGTTTTAATATCTGGTGAGCTGCCTTCTTGAACTGCTGCAGTCCATGTGAGGTAGGTACACCTACAGTGCTGTTAGAGTGTTCCAGGATTTTGACCCAACGACTGTGAAGGAATGTTGATATAGTTCCAAGTCAGGATGGTGCGTGACCTGGAGGGGAACTTGCAGGTGGTGGTGTTCCCATGCATCTGTTGCCCTTGTCCTTCTAGGTGGGAGAGGTCGTGGGTTTGAAAGGTGCTGTCTAAAGAACCTTGGTGAGTTGCTGCAGTGCAGCTTGTAGATGGTACACACTGATGCCACTGTGTGGCATTTGGGGAGGGAGTGAATGTTGACTGTGGTGCCAATCAAGCTGGCTACTTTGTCCTGGATGGTGTCAAGCATCTTGGGCTGCACTCCTCCAGGCAAGTGGAAATTATTTCATCACACTCCTGACTTGTGCCTTGTAGACAGTGGACAGGCTTTGGGAAGTCAGGAGCTAAGTTACTTGCCGCAGAATTGCCCTGCTCTTGTACCCACAGTATTTATATGGCTGGTCCAGTTAAATTTCTGGTCAATGGTTACCCTCAGGATGTTGATAGTTGGGAATTCAATGATGGCAATGCCATTGTCAAGGGGAGATGGTTGGATTCTCTCTTTTTTGGAGATGGTCATTGCCTGCTCCAGTACTTCTACTTCTCTTATCTGCTCTGGTTCATTCCTCATTAGTAGTATTGAATCCTCCCTTATTCAGTTTCGTACATACTAGGTTAAAAAGGGGTCCTGTACACATTGTAGGGATTCCCTTATTCCCTCTTCTGGCCAATTAATTTCAGGGTAGTTGAAAATCCCCCATAATTATTACTCTGTTTTTAAAAAATCATATTCCTAATTTCTTTGCATATTTCTTCCTCCACCTCCCTTCCACTATGAGGCAGTCAATAGACTATCTGCAGTAGTGTGATTGATCCTTAATTATCTTTTATCTCTAGCCACATGGATTCTATTTCTGTCTGGCTGATAGTCACTTTTTTCTACTGCTATCTCTAATAATTAAGGCTACTCTGTCTCCCTTTTTTCCCTCTCTAATTATGTTATACCCTGAAATACTTAATTCCCAGTCCTGATTTTTCTGGGCCATGTCTCAGTAATACCTATTACATCTGGTTCCTTACAGCATATTACTGTCTCCAGTTCCCCTGTTTTATTTCAGACTCTGTGTGCATTGCTGTACAGATAGTTTTAAGCCATTTTTAAGAGCAGTTTCTCACAGTTTATTTTTACCCATCTTTTTATACAACTGCTCTATAACTCTATTTATTCCCTGGTCATTTACTTCTTTCATTTCAGTCTGACCCATGCTCTCCTTACCGGTCTTGTTCATAGTTCGGCTTGTTTCATTTCTTGTAGATCCCTCTGCGCCCATCCCTGTCTTATCAGTTTAAAGTCTTTGCCACCTGCATAATGCCCTTTCCGCTAGGACACCGGTCTTATGCCCATTCAGGGTGAAGCCTGTCCCAACAGAATGGCTCCTTCCTGTCCCATTACTGGTGCCAGTGTCCCATGAAACAGAATCCCTCTTTCTCACATCAGCCCTTCAGCCACGTTAATTCTCCTGAATTGTCTGTCTCTATGCCAATTTACACGTGGCTCGGGCAACAATCCTAAGATTATTGCCTTTTTAATTTAGCTCCTAACTCCTGATACTCCCTTGACAGGACTTCCTCCCTGTTCTGACCTATGCCGTTTGTTCCAATATGAACCAGGACAACTGGAAAACCCCCCACCTTTTCCAAATGCCTCTCCAGCCACCTCGAGATATCCGTTACTCTGACAATGCAATAAGACAATGCAACCTTCAGCACTCTCCTCCCGTCTGCAGAGGATGCTATCTAGCTCCCTACTTATAGAATTCCCAATCACTACCACATTTCTAATCTGCTCTTCTCCCCTTGGGCAACCTTCTAAGCCACAGAGCTTTGTGCCGCATTGTGGTTGTTTCCCTGCAGTCTTTCCCCTTGTTCTCACAGGTCATGGGTACATTTTGCCAGTTGGACAGGATCAGTGTCTGCTGGATCTCCTTTGCAACCTCTCCGAAGTTCTCACTATCCAACTCTCTGACAATCATACTCTCCCCTTCCTCAAGCTATGCTTTCCTCTGGGTTATGTTGGGAGTTGTAGATAAATTTAGAAACTTCTCCCCCGTCCTTATGTTTGAGTGTCTCTAACTCACACTCCAGCTCAATGACTCCAAGCCAAAGTGACTGAAGGCAGAGACATTTGTTCAGATGTGGGAATCCAGGACAGCCTCAGTGTTGGCGAGCTCCCACTTATGACACTCCCGAAACATAGCCTGCCCGGTCATCTCTAGTCTTTTTTATTTATTTAAAAGCAAAATACTGCAGATGCTGGAAATCTGAAATAAAACAAGAAATGCTGGAAATACTCAGCAGGTCTGGCAGCATCTGTGCAGAGAGAAGCAGAGTTAGCATTTCAGGTCTGTGACCCTTCTTCAGAACTGACCAATATTAGAAATGTGAAGGTTTTAAGCAAGTTTTATCGCTTGCCCCACCCCCGCTTAACTTGTTTAAAACCTTTCACATTTCTAATATTTGTCAGTTCTGAAGGGTCACTGACCGGAAACATTAACTCTGCTTCCCTCTGCACAGATGCTGCTAGAACTGCTGAGTATTTCCAGTATTTCTTGTTTTTATTTTTTATTTGTTTATTCATAGCCTGAATTAAAATTAGGTAAGCAGCTTTAGTTTAAAAAAAAAATTACTTACTGTTTGCTCTCCAAACAATATGTATTACTTATTGGCCAATAAACAACCTGCTGTCCTGTGACATCTCCAGATCCGGGAGTTGTTTAGCTCAGCTGAATGGAAGCTATTGGAAAATTCCATGCTTATTGAAACCTCATTCTTAGTTCTTTATCTCTGGTCTTTACCTCATCTTAGTCTATATTTATTTATAGGTATTACCTTTTAGTCTGTATACTAACTTACAGGGCTAAATTGTGGCAATTCGAAGAGACTTAGTCGTTGGCAGGAAAAAAGACAGAGGCGCAAGGGGAGAGCCAACTGTGCAACAGCCCCGACAAACAAATTTCTCTGCAGCACCTGTGGAAGAGCCTGTCACTCCAGAATTGGCCTTTATAGCCACTCCAGGCGCTGCTTCACAAACCACTGACCACCTCCAGGCGCGTATCCATTGTCTCTCGAGATAAGGAGGCCCAAAAGAAAGAAAGAACTAACTTACACTAAATGCTAAAATATTGAACAAAATTTTAACTACTTACTGCCGCAAGCTTACACAAATTATTACAAGTTTTAAAGGCAAAAAGAACTCCTCCTACCCCCTCTGCACCGAATTCATACTCTTACCAAGTTCTAAACTTCCCACTCTGTTGACAATTCACTCAGTTAACATTACGATCTGGGGTTACGCTCTACGCTGTGTAGGATTTTAAGTAACCTTTGCTCTTGGGTGCATGATGGGAAAATATGTAAGTAACAAAAAAGTGCTTGAGCAAGCTGAAATGGTACAATTGCAAGTAACCACCTGGTGTTGCGATGTGATTGACAAGGTTAAAGGAATGCATGAAGATGTGTAGCGATCAGCGATTGACGAGGTTGGAATAGAACGATTGTGGAGGTATAGGATAGATTGAGGTTGAAGAGGAGGTGTGAATGGAAAAGTATAAAAGTGATGCATCATCGACAAAAAGTGCATTGAAGACGGCCCAACAGGAAGAAAGAGAAGATGAAGAAAAGGACTTCAAGAATCATGGTCAAACGCTTCTCCATCCAACATCGAAATGGGAAGTATATGATCCTGATGATGCTACGTATCGCTGCCTAAACATTGATATACGTTAATCTCTGCTTCACACCAATAAAATATTACTGTCACAAGCTTTGGCTGTCACGATCAATCCCTTGCCAAGATCAAAAAGTGTGAAATCTTATAGCTGTGATACTGCATAAACATGATGGCCTCAGACTTATGCTCTACTGATCTGCCAATAGAGCTCAGCAATGTTGCTTTGGTGTTTATTGGTCTGCTATAACTGTACTTGCTGATTATTAGTATCAACAAATTATACAAGTATAACTATAACATACAGTCACACTGTGCCTGTGATTTACTTAGATATTTTCAGAGTTAGCACTTCGTGTTTTTTTTTTAATTGTAAAATTGCCCCACATTCACATTTTAAGAACGCATTAAATGAATTCATTAAGTGAAAACCCACCACTTAGAATGTCCACGATTACAACGGGCTGTCACTTATATCGCTCAAAAAGTGATAATTCTTACGTATTTGCTTTAACGTCAAATTCAAAGTTGCTGGTTATGGTGTATTAAGTGCTGTTTATTTCAGGCATAAAAAGCCGTATCAAGGGTCCCTGACAATTTAATGAATTGGTATCTTTCCTTTCCATGCTGATCATTGTGGAACTCAGATTATGTTGAATTAAATTAGGTGAATTCTGTGAATTACATGATTTAACCAGTCTCCTGGTTCGTTCAATTGTTTCTTTGTTGAGGCATCTCTGGCACTCAATGCAAACCCACAAGCAGTATATATATATATATATATATTAGCCTTGTTCCAATTCACATTTAGGACAATACTAAAGCAGCAGAATATCCCTTTAACAGAGTGACATTACTACAGCCCATCTGTGTTTAGTGAGACGTGACCTGGGCCAGGCTGTGAGCAATCAACAGCACAGAAAAGAAAAGGAAGCAGCGTCACTGTGCAACAAGTGGTTCCAAACATCTGTAATAGGATCGCGTCCGCCAACCCAGTCACCGGTCATTCCATATTACAGTCCTCAAACTGTAGCTTGCAGACAATCTACACCTTGGCATCTAGAGAGAAAATTTAAGTTGTTCTTGTGTATGGCGTTGCTCAGATCCCCATCTGGAAAATTTTTACACCCATGATAAAGCTCTGCCTCATTATTCCAGCCATCACATACAGTGGCCAAATCTCACTTGCATGATCATGCCCGCTATAAGCGGTGGATATTTAAAAGTTTTTTCTACAAACTTGAGAAAGACATGGTAAAGTTGTGAAATATCGACAGGTTTAATTTTGGCTTAAACAAAAGGAACAAATGTACTTGTGAACTATCATGTTCAAAACTCATGGAATTCGAATCCCTGAATAATGAAGTTTATTGCAGCAATATAGGCAAGTCAAATTCTATGCCACTGCTCGTTCTCAGCTAAAGTGATTCAGATTTGACAAATCATTGAATGGGGTATACGGTAATTTTGTTTTTGTTTTCTGATGTTTGCTACATTCTCAGAGGCCAAATCAAACTGTAAAAAATATATACATTACAAAAACACAATATTAAGCTGCATCGGTAAAAATATTAGCAAATCCAGGTATGCAATACAGAAAAAATTCCAGAAAAGTGTTAGCAAAGGTATGTTGAAAAGGTTTGTCCAGTCAAAACCACTGCAATATCCAGCTACATTTGAAACCCCTGGTTATAGGAAGCCACTGTCCCTCATATACGTAAAACGGCAATCAGGAGAATTGTTTCACATATGAACAATGTTGCTTTCTTCAACTACATACACAGTTAATATTGTAAAGAAAACATTTTTAAAAACTGCAGTTGTATTATATTGTTTAAAATAACTTCCTCTGTATCACTGAATCTTGAAAGCTGATTTTCAAAATATTTAGAACGCACTGTTCAACGTATAAACCTGCATTTAGGAGTTACTAGAAATTCTGTTACAGGCGCTTTCTTTGAAAAAGCAGCCTGAAGCATTCTTGTGTGTCTGGGTAATTCAGGCAGAGGCACCAGTTTTTACTGGAGTGCACAAAGGTTTTCGAATGAAAGAGCTGCAAGTGCCGACTTTATAAAAGCGATTTTCTAATGAGGTCTGGCTTATGGACGAAGAAACAGCGTATCTCTTGCTCAGGTACAAGAATGGAAACTTTGGTAATTGTAGTGGCAACCCGGATGCACTAAAAGAGGTTTTAAATTGCTTAGAGTTATCTCTATGTAACCCAGCACTTTTGTTCTCTTGAAACATGATACTCAGATTCCTTTCACCTGACCATGCATGCAGAGGATAGATATAAAATTCAGAGGCCTCTGTCGGTATCAGCTCTCTTGCCATTTTGTATTTTGGGACTTTTGTTCTCTTCAGTGTCACTTCATTCTCTGCTATTACAGTCAGTCTCCACTTTTCTATTTCCAGCAATTTCAATGGTGTAAGATACCTACAGCATTCTTCCCTTGACAATATGTTTTCTTTGATAAGCCGGTTGTGTTTGCAGTCTTGTTCCTGGAACAACGCTGTATGCTTCTTTATGTTTTCTTCACAGAAAGTGTGTGCCACTTCAAGAAAAGCCATTTCTTCCACAAAGTATTAGAATTCATTCACTGCGGAAGGGACATTTTCACATTTCAAAATCCCAGCCAGTAACCAAGTTTCACATATGTCAGAATGAATCAGCTGCAGTCTTCTTGGTTACACTGTTCACTAATGTTGACAAATACCCTTTTAAATCATTAGCCCAACATAATAGATTTACAAACGGAAAACCCACCAATCTGGAAAAGCCACTGCAAGCCTCTAACACACTCCCACAACTTAAACAGGAACTAATCACTATTGCTTACTCCTCTAAAAACTGCACCAAATATTACTATTTTGTTCTCTTTGAAAAGTATTGTGGGGCTAAGACTGTATTTCAAACATTTCCTTCTTTAAATCAATTGATTACATTTAAGTGTCTTAAGTTATTGCCAACAAGTATGTGTAAGAATGATTTTACTGTGAAGCGTTGACACAGTACTATTGTCTAAAAGTGATTTACAAATTCAAAACTGAAAGAGTAAATGTAAATCTACATGACTGTATAACGTCTACAAAGTCACAGCACTAAACACAGAATGCGAGTTTACTGCATAAACAACCAACACTCTTATCTGGTGCTATATAGTAACATGCTACTAACTGCATTTTATGCAACAATAATATTAAATACAACTAACTACTTCAAATGGATAGTAGCCCAATTTGGACCGGATTTAGGTTTTAATGAAAAGGTAATCAAAACATTTTGCCTATAGATCTGCTTTCATTTCCAGCTTCTAAATCCAATTGCGTCTCACTATTCCAGAACTACACTGTGTTATTTACAACCAGCTTGTCTTGGTTGGTGCAAATATTTACTACTGTTAGGAATAATGCAAACTTCTGGTGAATTTTTGGCTGCTTGAGAAAACAAATATAAAAGCATATGAAGGAAAATTAATTGGAAGCTTATTACAAGTTGTATTCTGCTTGAGAACAAGTTTCAAAAGGCCTGTGACGTTACACAGTCATTCATTATGCAGTACTTCAGCTTTTTTAAACAGTAGTTAAAATGAACCCCTTCAGAACACGACACTTAATTGGCTCTACTTATATTCCTTGCTTTCATACACACAAATGAGGAAGATTAGAATTCAGTGGAAACCAAACTTAAGCACCTACGATAAAAATTTAACAATTAATTAGTTTATTTTATCAAAGAATAGGACCACTGTTTTATGTAACAGTAATCAAAACGAGATGATACATGCTGGAAAATGTAGCTTTAAAAGATAAATGCCCCTTCACATTGCTTATCTTTGACTGAATAATGACTTGGTGTGGGCAACATCGATGCACTGCTTAACTGCTGCTCTGTTGACTCAGATTCTGAAATGATGCTTGCCAAATAAGGTAGTAAAAGATTCAACAGCTAGTTGTACTGTCTTTTGATTTTGTGTGCAGGCTCATACCTCACTTTAATTCTTTTAATTCTTTCATGGGATGTGAGCATCGCTGGTAAGGCCAGCATTTGTTGCCCATCCCTAATTGCCCTTGAGAAAGTGGTGGTGAGCCGCCTTCTTGAACCAATACAGTACACCCACAGAGCTGTTATGGACGGATTTCCAGGATTTTGACCCAGTGACAGTGAAGGAACGTTCATATAGTTGCAAGTCAGGATGGTGTGTGGCTTGGAGGGGAACTTGCAGGTGGTGGTGTTCCCATGCATCTGCTGTCCTTGTTCTTCTAGGTGGTAGAGGCCACAGATTTGGAAGGTGCTGTCAAAGCAGCCTTGGCGAACTGCTGCAGTGCATCTTGTATACAGTACACACTGCTGCCACTGTGCATCGGTGGTGGAGGGAGTGAATGTTTAAATTGGTGGATGGGGTGCCAACCAAGTGGCTGCTTTGTCCTGGATGGCATCGAGAGTCTGAAGTGCTGTTGGAGCTGCATTCATTCAGGCAAGTGGAGAGTATAACATCACACAACTGACTTGTGCCTTGTAGATGTTGGACAGGCTTTGGGGAGTCAGGAAGTGATTTACTTGCCGCAGAATTCCCAGCCTCTGACCTGCTCTTGTACCCACATATTTATATGGCTGGTCCAGTTAAATTTCTGGTCAAACCTCCAGGATGTTGAATGTCAAGGGGAGATGGTTAGAATTTCTCTTATTGGAGATGGTCACTGCCTGGCTTGTGTGGCACAAATGTTACTTTCCACTTACCAGCACAAGCCTCAACGTTGTCCAGGTCTTGCTGCATGTAGACATGGACTGCTTCAGTATCTGATGGAAGGAAGGTCATTGATGAAGCTGCTGAAGATGGTTGGGCCTCAGACACTACCCTGAGGAACTCCTGCTGCAATGTCCTGGGGCTCAGATGTTTGGCCTCCTTTGTGCTAGGTATGACTCCAACCAGTGGACAGTTACCCCTGAATCCCATTGACTTCAATTTTGCTAGGGCTCCTTGATGCCACATTCGGTCAAATGCTACTCTGATGTCAACAGCAGTCACTCTCACCTCACCTCCCGAATTCAACTCTTTTGTCCATGTTGGAACCGAGGCTGTAATGAGGTCTGGAGCTGAGTGGCCCTGGCAAACCTAAACTGAGCAAGTTATTGCTGTCTAAGTGCCACTTGATAGCACTGTCGACGACACCTTCCATCACATCGCTGATGATCGAGAATAGACTGATGGGACAGTAATTGTCCAAATTGGATTTGTCCTGCTTTTTGTGGATAGGACATATATGGGCAATTTTCCACATTATTGGGTAGATGCCAGTGTTGCAGCTGCACTGGAACAGTTTGGCTAGGGGCGTGACTGGTTCTGGAGCACATCTTCAGTACTATTGCCAGGATGGTGTCAAGGCCCACAGCCTTTCTGTATCCAGCGTCTTTAGCCATTTCTTGATATCACGTGGAGAGAACTGAATTAGCTGAAGACTGGCATCAGTGATACTGGGGACCTGAGGAGGAGGCAAAGAAGGATCATCCACTCGGCACTTCCAGCTGAAGATGGTTACAAATGCTGCAGCCTTATCTTTTGCACTGACGTGCTAGGCTCCCTCATCATTGAGGATGGGGATGTTTGTGGAGCCACCTCCTCCGGTTCATTGTTTAATTGTCCACTACTATTCACAGTTGGGGGTGGCAGTTCTGCAGAGGGTTGATCTGATCGGTTGGTTGTAGAGCTTTGATTTGATCCCCCATCTAATCCCCGATATATATTGACTGTAAATCAGAATTCTCAAAAGAAAGCATATTAGCTGGTGCAAAAACCGTATTAGCTTCTTCATACTTAGTTGAGGTATAGTTGAGAGATGACATGTTTTTGTAGGAAGGACTTAAGTAAATTAGTGCTTGTAACCGACATCAATGCAAAAGCTGGATCACAGAGGGTTTACAGCAAAATCAGGATGATGAGCAGAAACCACCATACCCTGTTACATATACTGGGATTAGCACCAGTGTTGTAACAAAATAGCCCCTGAAACATCTAAAACGCTCAGAATATTAGAACAAAAATTTAGATTAAGTTTAAATGCCACTTATTTATTTCCTTATTGCTGCCAAGAAGCAAATTTGACAATTTTCACAGAAAATGTCAAACTGTTGTAGAATATGGTGAGACGCATGCGTACAGTCGCATTCCTTTGTTTCCCTCAAACTCAAAATCCGTATTTTTTTTTAAAGAAAAGATGATAGGGCTCTACAGTGGGTGTTAAAGATCAAGACAATCAATTCCTTGTCTGTGTCAATTATCAACCAAGAAACTAATGTAACTGGCCTCAGACCCTGCCTTCTGAGAGTAGAAAAATAGTCAGAGATGCCATTACCTCAACAGTTAATGACCTCTGCTGGAAAGTACATATACTTGAATGTAAAGGGAGGACAGGATGAGGCTCAACTGCGATGTTCCCATTAACAAATAGCCTGCTGACACTCACCATTTGAGCACATGTTTGAAGTATGGTCAATTCAATAAGGTAAAGGAAAACTACCAGAGCCCAGCATGAATCAGCACCAACAAGGAAAATTAATAACAAAAATCATACAAGAGTACATTAACACTATTTCATTCACTCAAAGTTTTAGACTAAGTGGTTCAACAACAACCGCATCTTGCATTTATATAGTGGCTTTAACATAATAAAATGTCCCTTTACAGGAGCATTATGGAACAAAATGTGACATCAAGCCAATTAAGGAGATTATTTTTTGTTATTCATTCATGGGATGTGGGCGTTCTGGCTAGGCCAGCACTTATTGCCCATCCCTAAATGCCCTCGAGAAGGTGGAGTTCAGCTGCCTTCTTGAACCGTTGCAGTCCATGTGAGGTAGGTGCAGTCCATGTGAGGTAGGTACACCCAAAGTGCTGTTAGGAAGGGAATTCCAGGAGTTTGACCCAGTGACAGTGAAGGAACGGCGATATAATTCCAAGTCAGGATGGTGTGTGACTTGGAGGGGAACGCAGGTGGTGATGTTCCCATGCATTTGCTGCCCTTGTCCTTCTAGGTGGTAGAGGTCACGGGTTTGGAAGGTGCTAAGGAGCCTTGGTGCGTTGCTGCAGTGCATCTTGTAGATGGTACACACTGCTGCCAATGTGCGTCGGTGGTGGAGGGAGTGAATGTTTGAGGATGGGGTGCCAATCAAGAGGGCTGCTTTATCCTGGATGGTGTCGAGCTTCCTGAGTGTTGTTGGAGCTGCACTCATCTAGGCAAATGGAGAGTATTCCATCACACTCCTGACTTATGCCTTGTAGATGGTGGACAGGCTTTGGGGAGTCAGGACATGAATTACTCGCCGCAGGATTCCTAGCCTCTGACATGCTCTTGCAGCCACGGTATTTATGTGGCTACTCCAGTTCAGTTCCTGGTCAATGGTAATGCCTAGGATGTTGATAGTGGGGGATTCAGCAATCGTAATGCCATTGAATGTCATGGGGAGATGGTTAGATTCTCTCTTGTGGGAGATGGTCATTGCCTGCCATTTGTGTGGCGCAAATGTTACTTGCCACTTATCAGCCCAAGCCTGGATACTGTCCAGGTCTTGTCGTATTTCTACACGGATTGCTTCAGTATCTGAGGAGTCGCGAATGGTGCTGAACATTGTGCAATTATCAGCGAACATCCCCACTTCGCACCTTATGATTGAAAGAAGGTCATTGATGAAGCAGCTGAAGATGGTTGGGCCGAGGACACTACCTTGAGGAACTCCTGCAGTTATGTTCTGGAGCTCAGATGATTGACCTTCAACAACCAGAACCATCTTCCTTTGTGTTAGGTATGACTCCAACTAGCGGAGAGTTTTCCCCGATTCCCATTGACTTCAGTTTTGCTAAGGCTCCGTGATGCCATACTCCGTCAAATGCTGCCTTGATGTCAAGGGCAGTCACTCTCACCTCACCTCTTGAGTTCAGCTCTTTTGTCCATGTTTGAACCAAGGCTGTAAAGAGGTCAGGAGCTGAGTGGCCTTGCAGAACCCAAATTGAGCATCACTGAGCAGGTTATTGCTAAGTGCCGCTTGAAAGCACTGTCGATGACACCTCCCATCACTTTATTGATGATTGAGAGTAGACTGATGGGGCGGTTATTGGCCTGGTTGGACTTATCCTGCCTTTTGTGTGCAGGATATACCTGGGCAATTAGGCCAGATAACCGAAAGTTTAGTTAAAGAGGTCGGTTTTAAGGAGCATCTTAAAGGAGGAAAGAAAGGGAGAGAGGCAGGGTGCTATCAGGAGCAAATGCCAGAGCTCCAGGGCCTAGGTAGTTGAGTGCGCAGCTGCCAATGGTGGAGTAATTAAAATTGGGGACGCTCAAGAGGCCAGAAGTGGTGGAGTGCAGTGATCTAGGGCTGGAATACCAATCAGCTGTGGGGGCAAGGTCAGGTATGGGCGCGTTTTGAATATGGAGCTCTCGAATGGTGTGTCAGTCTTCCTGCAGCTCCGTGACATGCTGCAATTTTCAAAGGAAGGGCGGAGAGTGGGGGAATCTGGCAACCCACATACCTCCAAGTAACTGGCTGCAAATCTCGTTGAAAAGCTTGTTAACAGGCTGGACAGGGGCGGAATGTAATTTTCAAAGGTAAGAAAGGGTCTGAGGTACGTTGCTGCACAGCTGTCGGGAGCACAGTGGAAGCCACTACTTATTGTTGCTGCTGATATAAAGTCTTGAAACAAAAGTGAAAGTCAAACTGAGTTGCTAATGCAGTGGCACAAAGTTGCCATCGCTAGAAAAGAACAGATTAATTATCTGATCAGTAAGCACTTGGGCACTTATTTGGGCCATGAGGCTGGTGACCCTCTGCTCTCTTACCTGCTCCATTCCGCTTGGAAATGGCAAGCCCAGTTTTGGCTGCCATCTGCCTTTGAGAATCACCCTCCAGAGCCAGTTTTCAATGCCAGACAGCACGTCGCGCCACTTAGTGAGTGTCAAATTCACCTCCAGCCCAATTAAGGCCTTTGCATATCAAAATAGCATCATGGCAATGACGCCGACACGATGCGGACCCGGGACCCGGAAATGATCTGGGCGTCGGGCTCCCGACCCCAGACTGAAAATTGTAGTGCTGAAATAGATTACAGAGATAGGGAGGGGCAAGGCCAAGAAGTGATTTGAAAACAAGTGTCATAGAGTCCCTTTGAGTCAAACGCAGTCTTCCAGATGGCACCTAAACTTGCGTGTTCCCACTCAGACAGTACAAACGGAACAAAAGCATCCAACTGTAGCCACACTTGGAAATCTTGTCTCCGCTCTTATGAATGTTCCACTGAATGAACTGGATCCGCAATAGAAAATAAAACAGACCAAAATCAACAGATGGAACTTCACGTCGTCACGGGACTGTATTTATTTTCTCCTCGGATTAAAACAGTGTGCCTTAAAGACTGTTTAAAAACAGTGTGCCTTTAAAAACTAAGAGGGACAGTGTGCCAGCTGCACCTGTTACCTAAGCAACAGCTGGACTGAGGAGGTCACATGGTATAATGTTTCAATTTAACTGTGTGGAAAAACCAGCCAAAACAAGTTTAAAGAGACACCACCTGCTTACTGGAGAAAAGAGCTGTCTATTTGTCTCAGCAGAAATTCTACAACGAGCTACAGGCCATGTTAATTGCCTAAGGAGGAAAAACCCCTCTGAAGAGACTATTTGTATTGCTGGAGGTAGCAAAATTCCTTTTCTTTACTTCCCACCTAAGAGTCTTTGCTTCAAGATTGACGCTCTCTTGACTGATTGTGTTTTCTGGAATTCGCAGTAAAGTTTTTACCAAAAGACTGTCGATTTTGCTACCTCCAGCAATACAAATAGTCTCTTCAGAGGGGGTTTTCCTCCTTAGGCATCATTGGAAGAACTGTGTGATGCCTGCTGCAGCCGAAGTGCTTTGAATGCCTATCTACTAAGAGACTGTTTCATAAAATCCACGTGGAGACTTCGAGTGGCATTTGATCATTTTTACATTACGATATCTCACCCATCAGGAACATAACCCACAAAGACTAACAACCCAGTTATTTATTTATTCTTAAGAAACAGCTATTTTTAAAACATAATTTTTCTTAAGAAACGGGTTAACCGTGATTTTTGGGTGTATGTGTGTGAATGGGGAAAGTTAGGTGAAAATAAGAAGTTATAAGGTCATAAGTTATAGGGTTATCTTAATAGTGCTTAAGATTTAGTTTTAATAAATAGTTAATGTGTTGTTGTCTAAAGATACCTGGTTTGGTCTGTTTTATTCTGGGAGTTACTGAGTGTTTAATTTGGCTGTTTTCCAGTTGGGTGGGAAACTTTAATAATAAGCTGCGATCTGTGGAGTGATGGGACTGAGTTGACAGTGCATTGCTTCCGCTTCGGTCGTAACAACTGGATACAGGAATCATGAATTGCAACACAGAAGTCCCACATCATTAGCTTTTGCAGGACAACAGTTGCTCAACTGGACAAGCATCATTATGAAGGTTTAATGTGCTTCACTGTGGTAAATCCGTGGTATCAGCTAAAATTTCAACTTGCACACACTATTATCCTGCTAAAACAAAACACTGGGCGTGTTTAACTGGTAGTTTCACTGGTCTGAATTTTACTGACCTGACGTTGGGGGTTGTGATGGGCGGGGGGGCGGAAAATACTTCCGGGAGAGAGTTGTCATGCTCCCCGACACTGGAAAGGCCCCGCCTCATTTTATGGGCAGTGGCGGGACCTCAGAGTGGCCCCAGCGCTGCTTGGCGGCGGCACCCCAATTACCATATATAAAGCACTACTTATCTTGCCTGATTATGCATCCTGTTGCCCGTTGCTCCACACTTCTGCATTTTTCGCTGAACAGGTGGCTGTCACGTGCCGTCCCGTTCACAAATGAGGAAAGCCAACGGGGACCGCAGAAGTAGGAGTACTCGCTAACAGAGCCAGGCCCAGAGGGCCATCGGTTTCGGTTCGATTGCAGGATTCCCACAGGTGCAAGGGATCATAGACTGCGCCCATGTGGCCATCAAGGCTCCTGCCGGGTGACCAGCTGCATAAGTAAACTGTAAGGGCTTCCACTCGCTCAACGTATAGTTAGTATGTGATCAACATAACCCCTTTATGCAAATCTGTGCCCACTTTCCAGGCAGCTGCCATGATGCCTTCATCCTGTGCCAGTCACAGCTGGCACTGCTGCACACTGAACTGGCTCAGATGAAGGGGTGGCTTCTTGGAGACAAGGGCTACCCCTTGCAGACATGGCTCCTGACACCAGTGAGACACCCCACCACTGTTGCAGAGGAGAGATACAACGCTAGCCATTGAGCTACAGGAGCCATCGTTGAGCAGGCGATCGGCATGCTGAAAATGTGCTTCCGCTGCCTGCATAGATCAGGTGGTGTCCTGCACTACGAGCAGGAAAGGGTAGCTTGTATCATTACTGTTTGCTGTGCTCTGCACAATTACGCACTCAATAGGGGAAAGGCCTTGTAGGATTAGGACAGATGTGAGCAGGAATCCTTCTCGGACGATGAGGACGCTGAGGACTTACAGCAGGAAAGGCGCACGGGAGAACAGTGCATCCAGGCACTGCATGCAGGGTGAGCAGCAAGCAAGAGATGTACGGCAACGCCTTATTGATCACAGGTTTTCCACACTATAGGAACCAACATGGGCTCTACAAGCCACATAGCACCCTCGTTCACCTGTTGCGCAGCTATCCGCATCTGCAACATCTTTGCGTCCATTACTGGTAGCAGCAGACTGAGCCATTGTCCATGTTACTGCATCCGTGGAGACACACATGAGTAATACTGGCATGGCAATGATGTTATTCCATATATTGGCAGTTCTGAAAGGACAATGATGTAATGGGAGGAGACACAATCAATACATGCTGGCACACTTCATTCACACAGTAAAATCAACACACAATACTGAAAAAGATTTAGAGATTGAACTTTTTACAGTGCTGTGTCACCCGCGTAGACCCACTTGTGTCACGGTGGTTTTTGGAAACGCTTGTGGGTGCTCCTTCGCAATGCCACTTCTGTGCTCACAAACTGACTGGAGGAAGGCTGCTGATCAGATTGCCCTTTGGCTGTGGATGTCTCTGGCAGTCGTACTCTGTGCGCACGAGGCCTGGAGGGCCCCAGCTGGCTGGGGGAATGACTGTTCATCCTCTTCCGGCATTGGACTCTTTGATGCCGGATGGCCCCAAGGCTACTTACTTCTTCTGCCACCTCCAGCCAGGCTGCCTTGGTCAGGCAGGAGGGCCTCTTCTTACCATCGCTGGGGAAAAGGACCTCCCGCCTTGCCCGCATAGCCTGGAAGTGAGTGAGCAGGGAGGCACTGCTGAAACGTGGGCCACCCTGGAGCACCCCTCTGCCATCTTCGGTTTTTGGTCTGGTACATACGAATTAGGAGGAGTAGGCCACTCGGCCCCTCGAGCCTGCTCCGCCATTCAATAAGTTCATTCTCTACATTATCACCTACCCCGATAACCTTCCACCCCCTTGCTTATCAAGAATCTACCTACCTCTGCCTTAAACATATTCAAAGATTCTGCATCCACCGCCTTTTGAGGAAGAGAGTTCCAAAGACTCATGACCCTCTGAGAAAAATAATTTCTCCTCATCTCTGTCTTAAGTGGGCGACCCCTTATTTTTAAACAGTGACCCCTGGTTCTAGGTTCTCCCACAAGGGGAAACATCCTTTCGACATCCACCCTGTCAAGATCTCTCAGGATCTTATATGTTTCAATCAAGTCATCTCTTATTCTTCTAAATTCCAGCGATACAAGCCCAGCCTGTCCAATCTTTCCTCCTAAGACAACACACCCATTCCAGCTATCAGTCAAGTAAAGCTTCTTTGAACTGCTTCCAATGCATTTACATCCTTCCTTAAATAAGGAGACCAATACTCCATTCAGTACTCCAGATGTGGTCTCACCAATGCCCTTTATAGCTGAAGCATAACCTCCCTACATTTGTATTCAAGTCCCATCGCGATAAACAATAACATTCTATTAGCTTTCCTAATTACGTGCTGTACCTGCATACTAACCTTTTGCGATTCATGCATTAGGACACCCAGATCCCTCTGCATCTCACGTACTGTATGTGTGTAGACTAGAGTCCTGACAGTGATCATTTCATATTATTTATATAAATACTGTATATTTTATAATTAATCACTCGGGACCTTCCTGGTCTCTGTATCTCAGCTGCTCACTGGATAAACTTGTATTTCAACCTGTAAAGCAGGAGTCTAGGTAATGTATAATGATATTTTCTGAGCCTTCGGGCAATTGCTGCATTTATTTTAAGCAATACAGATACTGGTACAGTGTGGCACAAGCTGTCTGGGTGCAACTCCATGGGTTTCTGTTTAACTCGTGACCAAACAATCACTGACATCATGGCTCCAACCTTCATCTTTTTAAACAACCTTTCAAGTCCAATTAATACTGTGTGTGTCCGACCTGGACCCGGCCCAACCCGGACCCAAAAGCGCGACCAGACCCGAACCGACACACGTCATCGGGTCCTGTCAGGTTCAGGTTGGGTAGCAGGCCCTTAGCCTACAAACAACTCTTAGAACGCTAACCATCTGACGTTTCTGTCCATTGATGAGTCAGCTTTATGATTTTAAATGATTCACTGTAATCAGATACAGACTAAAGTAAACACTGTCAGCATTTTACGGATCTTATAAGAATCATGGAATGGTTACAGCACAGAAGGCGGCCATTAGGCCCATCATGTCCATGCTGGCTCTCTGCAAGAACAACTTAACTAGTCACCACTCCCCCACCCTTTTCCCCACAGCCCTGCAAATTTTTTCGCTTCAGCTCATTATCCAATTTTCCTTCGAAGGCCTCGATTGAATCTGCCTCCACACCACTCTCAGGCAGTGTGTTCCGATCCTAACCACTGGCTGTTTTTTACCTCATGTCGCTGTTGCTTCTTTTGCCAAACACCTTAAATCGGCATCCTCTGGTTCTGGATCCTTCTGCCAATGGGAAGTGTCTCCCTCTCTACTCTGTCCAGACCTCTCACGATTTTGAATACCTCTATCAAATCTCCTCTTCTCCAAGGAGAACAGAACCAGCTTCTCCAACTGAAGTTTTTCATCTCTGGAACCATTCTTGTGAACCTTTTCTGCACCCTCACTAATGCCTTAGCATCCTTCTTAAGGTGTGGTGCCCACTACTAGAGACAATACTCCATTTGAGACCGAACCAATGTTTTATACACGTTTATCATAACATTTTTGTCCTTTACTCTACACCCATATTTAGAAAACCCAGGATCCCGTATGCTTTATTAACTGCTTTCTCACCCTGCCCTGCAACCTTCAATGATTTGTGTACGTATACCCAGATCCCTCTGCTCCTGCACCTTTTAGAATTAGAATCACAGAGTCAGAGAGTTGGACAGCATAGAAACAGGCCCTTCGGTCCACCGCGTCCATGCCGACCATAATGCCTATCTATACTAATCCCACCTGCCTGCATTAATTCCATATTCCTCTATGCCTTGCTCATTCAAGTACCTGTCCAGATGCCTCTTAAATGTTGCTACTGTTCCTGCCTCCACCACCTCCTCAGGCAGCTCATTCCAGATATCCACTGATCTTTGTGTGAAAAATGTACCCCTTTGATCCCCTTTAAACCTCTTCCCTCTCACCTTAAATCTATGCCCTCTAGTTTTAGTCACCCCTACCATGGGAAACAGACTCTGGCTATCTACTCTATCTGTGCCTCTCATAATTTTATATACCTCTATCATGTCCCCTCTCAGCCTCCTGCGCTCCAGGGAAAACAGACCCAGTCTATCCAATCTCTCTTTATAACTCAAGCCCTCCAAACCAGGCAACATCCTTGTGAATCTTTTCTGCACCCTCTCTAGCTTAATCACATCTTTCCTGTAGTGCGGCGACCAGAACTGCACACAGTACTCCAAATGTGGCCTAACCGAAGTTAGGTACAACTGTAACATGACGCCCCAACTCTTGTACTCAATGCCTCGGCACTTGTCTGCGTTAAATTCCATTTGTCAATCCCTTGCCCACTTTCCCAGTTTATCTATATCCTGTTGTAACCTTAGACAACCTTCTTCACTGTCCACTATACCACCAATTTTAGTATCATCTGCAAACTTACTAATCATGCCCCCTACATTCACATCCAAGTCATTAATATATATGACAAACAACAGAGGGCCCAGCACCGATCCCTGCGGCACACCACTGGTCACCGGCCTCCATTCTGAAAAACAGCCCTCCACTACCACCCTCTGCCTCCCATCACCAAGCCAATATTGTATCCAATTGGCTAGCTCACCCTGGACCCCATGTGCTCAAACCTTCTGGACCAGCCTACCATGCGGGACCTTGTCAAAGGCCTTGCTAAAGTCCATGTAGACAATGTCCATCGCCCTGCCCTCGTCAATCCTCTTGGTCACTTCCTCGTAAAACTCAGTCAAATTCGTGAGACATTGCACCCTTTAATTTATATTGCCTCTCCTCATTCTTCCTACCAAAATGAATCACTTCACACTTTTCTGCATTAAATTTCATCCGCCAGTTGTCCGCTCATTCCACCAGCTTATGTTCTCTTGAAGTTTATCACTATCCTCCTCACAGTTCACAATACTTCCAAGTTTTGTGTCTTCTGCAAATCCGCAAGTCTAGGTCATTATTATATATCAACAAAAGCAGGTCATCGTACCAATACCTAGGGAACCCCACTGTTTACCTACCTCCAGTCCAAAACAAACGCTCATAAATACTCTGTTTCCTGTCACTCAGCCAATTTCATATCCATGTTGTGACTGTCCCGTTTATTCCACGGGCTCTAACTTTGCTGACAAGCCTGTTATGTGGCACTTTATCAAGTGCCTTTTGGAAGTCCATGTACACCACATCGACCACATTACTCTTATCAACCCTCTCTGTTAGCTCATCAAAAACCTCAAGCAATTTAATTAAACACGATTTGCCCTGAACAAATCTGTGCTGGCTTTCCTTAATTAATCCTCATTTGTTCAAATTAATGTTAATTTTGTCTTGAATTTTCATTTCTAAAAGCTTTCGCACCACCCAGGTTAAACTGACTGGCCTCTAGTTGCTGGGCTTGTCCTTACACCCTTTTTTTGACCAAGGGTGTATCATTTTTGCAATTCTCTAGTCCGCTGGCACCACCCCTGTATCTAAGGAGGACTGGAGGAGTATGGCCTTTCCATAGCTAACCTAAACCTTATGATGCTATGGTCACTATCGCCGACATGTTCTCCTATTGACTCTTGATTCACTTGACCCACCTCATTCCCCAGAACCATACCCAGCAATGCCTCTGTCCTCACTGGACTGGAAACATAACACTCTAGAAATTCTTGCCTCTCTCTGCCCCTCTGCAATTTCCACCCTTAGCTCTTTCAGTATCCTTGGATGCATCTCATCCAGTCCTGGTGACTTATCAACTTTACGTAGACAGCCTATCCAATATCTTCACTTTTTCAATTTGTAGCTCATCCAGTGTCTCAACTACCTCTTCTTTCACCATGCCTTGCGCAGCATCTTCTTCCTTGGTAAAGACTGATGCAAAGTACTCATTTAGTACCTCAGCCGTGCCCCCTGCCTCTATGTGTAAATCCCCTTCTGGATCCCCAATCACCCCTTTTACCACTATTTCATTATTTATATGCCTAGAGAAGACTTTTAGATTCTCTTTTACTTTAGATTCCAGTCTCTTCTCAAACTCTCTCTTTGCTTCTCATTTGTTTTTTCACTTCCTCTCAGAACCGTCTATATTCAGCCTGGTTCTCAATTGTACTATCCAGCTGACATTTATCATACACAACCTTTTGCTGTTTCATCCTAGTCGCAATCTCTTTCACCAGCCAGGGAGCTCTGGATCTGTTTGCCCTACTGCTCCCTACCTTGGAAATGTACCTTGACTGTACCCGAAACATCTCCTCTTTAAAGGCAGCCCATTGTTCAGTTATAGTTTTGTCTGCCAATCTTTGATTTCAATTTACTTGGGCCAGATCTGTTCTCACTCCATTGAAGTTGGCCCTCCCCCAATTAATTATCTTTACTCTAGATTGTTCCTTGTCCTTTTCCATAGCTAACCTAAACCTATGATGCTATGGTCACTATCCCCTAAATGTTCCCCTACTGACAGTTGATCCACTTGACCCACCTCATACTCCAGAAGCATATCCAGCAATGCTTCTGTCCTCATTGGACTGGAAACATATGATTTAGAAAATTCTCCTAAATACACTCGAGGAACTCTTGCTCTCTGCCCTTTACAGTATTACTATCTCAGTCTAGATTAGGATAATTGAAGTCCCCCATTATAACGCCTCTAATTCTTGCACCTCTCTTTAATTTCCTTGCAAATTTGTTCCTCTATATCTTTCCCACTAGTTGGTGGCCTACAGAATACACCCAGCAATGTAATGGTACCTCTATTTTTTCAAAAACTAGCATTTAACCTAGCAAAATAGCCCCCCTCCCTTCCACCCAATGGAAACTTGACATCAAAGCAAGAGTAAGGAGAGTGAAGACATATTGTGATGCATTTAAAGAATGTCTTTCATTTATTACTTTTGAAGTGTACTCACTATTATTTTGCAGGCAAACATGGCAACCAATTTGCGCATACCAACAGCCCACAAGCAATAAATTGGCTGCCACGTTTGCCTCTACAACACCAACTCAACTGATGTTGGATGCTGGCCAGGATACTGGAAGAAATCCAATGTTTTTCCTCCACTACTACCATGTCCACCTGAACACGTGATTCGGGCCTGGATTTAACGTTTCACCTGAAAGATGGTATCTCTAACAATGTGACACATTCTCAGTCGTAGTAGATTACGTACTCAAGTTCAAGTGAGGACTTGAACCCATAATCTTCTGTCTCAGTTACTAACCCTAAATGCCGATCTGCCACAAGGATTAGGGAACTTTATTTAGTGCTGAAAAGATAGAAGTTGGCACATGAATGCAAGATTCCTGCAATTTAAACTAAAACATCAATTATTAGAGGAGAACTGGTGAAAGGAACAGGTTTTGAGAAGGTTTTGGAAAATGGAGAACAATGTGACAAGGAGCTTCACAGAGGTTTACGAAGCAAATTCCAGCATGCAGGTAAAGGCTCTGGAACCGGTGGTGAAGTGGAGGGTGAAAGCAGATGGTGCAACAGGATGAAGCAAGCAGAGCATGCATACAAGCACGGTGCTGGAGATAAGTTCTGAAGGTAGGTTGAATCGAGGTCGAGGCCTGCCAGGATTATTTATCAGGAGGAGGATTTTGATGACAATGCACTGGGACATAGGAACCCATTGCAGTTGGTGAGGAAAGGGATGGTGAGTCAGCTGAAATTGATGTGGGTTAGAATACAGGTGATGCAACTCTGCTGAGTTGAAGTTCGTGCAGACTGGAACTCAGAGAGGTAGACGAAGGTTTCAGAAGTAATGGGACCAAGTTAAGGACTAAAGAAGGCGACTAGAGTGGAAATGGGAGCTCTTGATGATGGACGCAGGATTTCAGGCTTAGATTGAGATTAAACTGAATACCAAGTTTTCAGACTATCAGGTTTAGCTTGAGCAAACTGCCAGGAAAGGCCGTCAAGGGGAATGTGGGGTTAAGGTGGAAGGTTCCTGACTGGAATCAAACCAATGGCTTCAGTTCGGTCAACAGAAACATAGAAAATAGGAGCAGGAGTAGGCCATTCTACCCTTTGAGCCTGCTCCGCCATTCATTATGATCATGGCTGATCATCCAACCCAGTAGCCTGTTCCCACTTTCACCCCAGACCCTTTGATCCCTTTAGACCCAAGAGCTGTATCTAACTCCTTCTTGAAAACATACAATGTTTTGGCCTCAACTGCTTTCTGTGGTAGCAAATTCCACAGGCTCACCACTTTCTGGGTGAAGAAATTTCTCCTCATCTCAGTCCTGAAAGGTTTACCCCGTATCCTTAGACTATGACCCCTGGTTCTGGACTCCCCCACCATCGGGAACATCATTTCTGCATCTACCCTGTCAAGTCCTGTTAGAATTATATAGGTTTCTATGAGATCCCCCCTCACTCTTCTGAACTCCAGCGAATATAATCCTAACCGACTCAATCTCTCCTCTTACGTCAATCCCACCATCCCAGGAATCAGTCTGATAAACCTTCACTCCCTCTATAGCAAGAACATCCTTCCTCAGATAAGGAGACCAAAACTGCACACAATATTCCAGGTGTGGCCTCACCAAGGCCCTGTATAAATGCAGCAAGACAGCCCTGCTCCTGTACCCTAATCCTCTCGCTATGAAGGCCAACATACCATTTGCCTTTTTTACCGCCTGTTGCACCTGCATGCTTACCTTCAGCAACTGGTGTACGAGAACACCCAGGTCTCACTGCATATTCCCCTCTCTGTTTATAGCCGTTCAGATAATAATCTGCCTTCCTGTTTTTGCTACCAAAGTGGATAACCTCATATTTATCCACATTATACTGCATCTGCCATGCATTAGCCCATTCACTAAACTTGTTCAAATCACCCTGAAGCCTCTCTGCATCCTCCTCACAACTCACCCTCCCACCCAGTTTTGTGTCATCTGCAAATTTGGAGATATTACATTTAGTTCCCTCATCTAAATCATGAATGTATATTGTGAATAGCTGGGGTCCTAGCACCGATCCCCACTAGCCACTGCCTGCCATTCGGAAAAAGAACCATTTATCCCAACTCTTTGTTTCCTGTCCACCAACCAATTTTCTATGTTGAGCTTTGGAAAATTATATCTTGATTCAGTCAAGGAACAGTTGAATGTGATGGCAAAAACAAAGAGATGCTGAAAATATACACACCAATTGGAATATTGTGTGTTGTTTTGTATAAGTAAGGGAGCACCGAGATTTCCTGATGGTCCTCACTACAAGTAGGGAATGTAGACTTTGAGCACTGCTAGATGACAGCTAGACCAGCAGCAATTTCGGCCTGGACCTTAAAGATTGCAGCACTACAAAAGGGGCTGGTATGGTAAACGGCCCCATAAGAGACTCAGAAGAACTTTGTGTCTTCAAAGGAACAGGATTTTCATAGTGCTGGTGACTTATGGTACATTTTTAATTTAATATAGGTGAGACAAGAAGTGCAATTTGTATGTTGATGGTCTTCATGTCAATTTAAAGGTTCCATCTTGTGAATGATAGCACCTCTGACTTGGAGGAAGTTGGCAAGAGGTTGGCACCATTGTGCCAAGCAGCATATGGAGGAACAAAGGAAAACAAGTGGAGTATGGAGAACGATGGTGCTAGGATCAGGAGGATATTGCTGGATTGACTGTGAGGTTTCTTGTTTTATTCTAGATGGCACGGAGCATGTGTACTGTTGGGAGGGGGACTCCTACACTGTGGCAGGGAAGCAGCTGTTTGTGGTTCTAAAGAGACCCAGGCAAATGACTTCAGGAGCTGCCAAGTTTGATTTCCCTTCCCTGCCTTTAAATAAGCTATTTCTTCATATCTCAAAAGGGGGGAGGAATAGCAATTTTAAATTAAGCCTCCATCATTAAATGTAAAGAACTAATATTCTGCAACAAGTACAGATGCAGAAAGTCCATTTTTTTTTTTAAAATGCCACAAATAAACATATTTCTTGATTATAGTATCAAACAAATAGCACTAAAACTGCAGCTGTAAAAGCTGTAGCGCAAGGTTTCCCTGGGAGGAGTTTGCCCAAACTGTAAATGACACTTGAAATCTATGTGCACAAGTCAATACCATTTTATTTGCATAAAATTGGAAAGTGATACAGCAAACTCTGTGGCAATGTTATTCAGGCACATAAAGGTGGAAAAGGACAGATGCCTATTTTCCCTCTGTATTGCATGGTTTTTCAGATGCTGTTTGGGCAATAAACCAGGGAATACTCCTCCATTAACAGAAAGCCCGAGATTTTTAAGCAAAATGATTTCTTCACAAATGTTGAACAGTAAATACTCTTAATTGCATATACAATTGCAGAAGGTATTCACAACACCCTAATGAAATGCAAACTAAAACATAATCACCTTACCTGCCCAAGTACTTCAAAGAAAGATGTCCTGATGGTTATCTAAAACAGAACAAGCAAAATTCTAATTTGAGATGTAGAAATAAAGAATAATCTCTGACAAAGCAAGTAAAGATGTAAATGAATGTCACAATTTTTAAAGTTTTAAAATAATTTAGGGTGCATAGAAATGATTTTTATTCAAAATGCTTGAGATATACTTCATACTGCAGCGACCCAGTGGGTCCCTGTGTTGTTCTTTAAATATTACTATTTAATGGGTTTCAGCTCTTATTCACTGAGCATTCATTGTGAAATAATTTTATGCAGCTCACATTTTTAATATTTATAATTTGACAGCACCTTAGGACCACAAACTGTAGTGGGAACTGTGGAAAACTAGATCTATAAATACGGTATCTTACTAATCAGGATTCTTCTTAAAATTCAGTTACAAAGAAGAATAGCTAACTTTAAAAGAATTTTTGTTGTTTATCTCTGAAATATTTAATATTTATATCGATGTTTTAGGCTAATTCTTTACCTGAATGCAAGCAGCATTCGTAACAAGATGGATGAATTGATAGCACAAATAGATATGTTTGATATGTGTGACTCAAAGATTGTGTGGGAGAAATGGGTTTTGATTCATGGGGCAATGGCACCAGTACTGGGGAAAGAGGAAGCTGCACTGTTGAGACAGCCTTCATCAGAATTGCGCTTGGATTAGCATCCTGGCAAATTGTATAACTAGAGGTGTAGAGAGGGCTTTGGCTTTAAACTAAATAATGGGGGGGGGGGCGGGGGGAAGGGTTCAGATGAGGAGTAAGTTAACGAGAAAGAGTAAGGCAATAGTGCAGGGTAGCGATACGGGTAATGATAACCAGCATGTGGCAGGAAGGGACAGAGCATACAAACATAAGAGCGTTGCAGCAGCAAATAAGGTCAGAGTAGGGGAAAATGGTAAAAAGACAGAATTAAAGGGTCTATATCTGAAAGCACACAGCATTCATAACATGATGGATGAATCAGTAGCACAAATAGAATTAAATGGGTAGGATATGATAGCAAGATGACCAAGGCTGGGAACTAAATATTCAAGGGTATTTGACATTTTGGAAGGATAAGAAGGAAAAGGAGGTGGGGTAGCTCTGTTAATAAAGGATGAGATCAGTACAGTAGTGAAAAATGATCTTGGCTCGAAAGATCAAGATGTAGAATCTGTTTGGGTTAAGGTAATAAATAGCACAGGAAAGTCACTTGTGGAAGTAGTTTATAGGCCCCCTAACAGTAGCTACACTGCAGGACAACGTATAAATCAAAAAATAAGGGGGGCTTGTAGAAAAGGCAGTGCAATAATCGTGGGTGATTTTAATCTTCATGTAGATTGGACTAAACAATTGGCAAAGTTAGCCTGGAGGGTGAGTTCATAGAATCTATTAGGGACAGTTTTTTTTTCGAACAATAGGTTCCGAAATCAACCCGGGAGCAGGCCATTTTAGACCTGGTAATGTGTAATGAGACAGGATTAATAAATGATCTCTTAATAAAAGATCCTCTAGGCAAGAGTGATCATAACATGATAAGATGAATGTGAAATTCTGAGGGTGAGAAATTTGGGTCTGAAACTAGTGTCTTGAACTTAAATAAAGACAATTACAAGGGTATGAAGGCAGAGTTGGAAAAAGTGGACTGGGAAAATAAGTTAAACGGTAAGACAGTAGAGAAGCAGTGGCAGACATTTAAGGAGATATTTTATAACTCTCCACAAGGATATATTCTATTCAGAAAGAAAGACTTTAAGAAGGATGCACCATCAGTGGCTAACTAAGGAAGTTAAGGATGTTATCAAATTGAAAGAAAAGGCGTACAATACTGCAAAGATTAGTGGTAGCCCAGTAGATGGGGAAAATTTTAGGAACCAGCAGAGGACAGAGGATAACTAAAAAATAATAAAGAGGGAGAAATTAGAGTGTGACGGTAAACTAGCAAGAAATATAAAAAGACAGTAAAACCTTCTACAAATATATCAAAAAAGTAGCTAAAATAAGTATTGGTCCCTTGGAGGATAAGACTGGGGAACTAATAATAGGAAACAAGGAAATGGCAGAGACGTTGAACAATATTGTGTATCTGTCTCCATGGTAGCAGACACAAAAAGCATACCAAGAATAGTAGAAAATCAAGAGACAAAAGGGACGGAGGAACTTAAAACAATCACTATCACCAGAGAAAAAGTATTAGGAAAATTAATGGGACTAAAGGCTGACAAGTTCCCTGGACCTAATGGCCTGCATCCTGGGGTCGTAAAAGAAGTGGTTACAGAGATAGTGGATGCATTGGTTGCAATCTTACAAAATTCCATAGATTCTGGAACAGTCTGAGCGGATTGGAAAGCCACAAATGTAACAGCTCTATTCAAGAAAGGAGACAGACAGAAAACAGGAAACTATAGGGCAGTTAGTCTAACATCTGTCATTAAGAAAATGCTGGAATCCATTATTAAGGAAGTAGTAACAGGACATTTAGAAAACCATAATGCAATCAGGCAGAGTCAACATGGTTTTATGAAAGGAAAATCATGTTTGACATATTTATTAGGCCACTTTGAGGATGTAACAAACAGGGTGTATAAAGGGGAACCAATAGATGCAGTGTATGTGAATTTCCAAAAGGCATCGACAAGATATCTTATTACTTAAGATAAGAGCTTATGGTGTTCACGGTAATATATAGAGGACTGGCTAACTAACAGGAATCAAAGTCGGGATAAATGGGGTATTTTCAGGTTGGCAACTGTAAATAGTGAATTATCACAGGTAAGAGTGCTGGGGCCTCAACTACTTACAATCTATATCAATGACTTGGATGAAGGGACAGAGTGTATTGTAGCCAAATGTGCAGACAATACAAAGATAGGTAGGAAAGCATGTTGTGAGAATGGCACAAAATATCTGCAAAGAGATACAAATAGGTTAAGTGAGTGGGCAAAAATTTGGCAGATGGAGTATAATGTGGGAAAATGTGAGGTTATCAACTTTGACGGGAATAGAAAAGCTGAACATTATCTACATGGAGAAAGACTACAGAATGCTGCAGTACAGAGGGATCTGGGTGTCTTTGTACATAAATCACAAAAAGTTAGCATGCAGGTACAGCATGTAATTAGGAAGGCAAATGCAATGTTGGCCTTTATTGCATGGGGGATGCAGTATAAAAGTAGGGAAGCTTTTCTATAACTGTACAGGGCATTTGAGAGACTGTACCTTGCTGTGTACAATTTTGCTCTCCTTACTTAAGGAGGGATATACTTGCATTGGAAGTAGTTCAGAGAAGGTTCATCAGACTGATTTCTGGGATGAAGGGGTTGTCTTAATGGGAAAGGTAAAGTAGGTTGGGCCTATCTTCCTTGGTAGAAGAATGAGAGTTGATCTTATTGAAACTTATAAAACTCTGAGGGGGCTTGACAGGGTAGATGCTGAGAGGATGTTTCCCCTTGTTGGGGTGGATCTAGCACTAGGGGGCACAGTTTCAAAATAAGGGGTTTCCCTTTTAAGATGGAGGAGGAGGAGGAAATTCTTCTCTCAAAGGGTCGCTAATGGAATCCTCTTCCCCAGAGAGCAGTGGAGGCTGGGTCATTGAATATATTCAAGGTTGCGTTAGACAGATTTTTGATCTACAAGGGAGCCAAGGGTATGGGGAGCACGCAGGAAAGTGGAGTTAAGGCCACAATAAGATCAGCCATGATCTTATTGAATGGCAGAGCAGACTCGAGGGGCCAAATGGCCTACTCCTGCTCCTGTTTGTTATGATCTGATAGGTGGTGATAGCACTATCCAGTATACTGGCTTGAAAGAATTTTACAGACGAAGGAAATTGAATTTTTGAGAAAAAGAAAAATCTATATTTTGTATTATATTTAAAAATCAGATTACTGTAGATTAACTTTATAAAGTGCTTTATATTTCTGTTAACAATGAGCATAATTGAACAGTCCTTCAAGATGATTCCTCAGGTCATTTAATTATGCTGCAATTATTTCATTAAAACACACAAGGGCTTTATCCTATTTCCATGAGACCTTTTTTTTAAAATTTTATTTAGTTGGAACTAATATCCTGTATAAACAGCAATTATGTTGTGCTCTTCTTTACAATGTACAAGTTGATGACCAGTAAAATCATTATGTTTTCTTCAATGAGGATTTTAACAAGAAAATGAGAAACACCATTGCTTAGAAAAGTCTTAATGGATAACAGCAATGCTTATTTCAACACAAATATTCAGCAACATACAATGAAGACAACTGCACACAGCAAAGGTTTCACCATCTGTGAACATAATCTTGAGTTGCCCAATTACAACCTAATGCTGTAATAGCTCTCATTAAACCATTAACTAATTGTAGCAGAGTTAAATGAATTGAAATATCAACTCCTATCCTTCCCCTTTCAATTCCTTTGTGTTTGATATAAATAGAAAGATGCAGTATTTACTGAAGCCCATATTCACTAATTTATTTAATTGTTAAATGCATTAGCTTTTCTCTTCCTCAAAACTCTATCTTAATAGATTTTTTGATTTTATCAGCAAATTGTATAAGGAAAGGCTGACCTGGAACCTATTTGTCAAAATGGGTATACAAAAACATTTTCTTGTTTCTCATTGAATAGATTTTTCTCACTAAGAAAATTAAGAATAATTACTTTAATATCCAGCACATCCATTCCCTTTCAAAGTAGCCTGATGACCTGCAAACCCAGATGAGGTCGTCGAAATGGGAGTATCCTTTGCAAACATTCAGCTTATCGCCAAACGTAATTGTAAGAATTAAACTAAGAGGAGGCAACCAATTTCAGATAGAGCAGACTGTAGATTTCATGTACCTTAATTTCTCCAGTGACCATTACCAGCAGTTATATCCCATCTCAAGCTGCAACTCTGGTTTTCACAAGGATTGCTGAAGCTATAACTTATCCATCACTACTGAGTAGGCTTAAGGCTACCATAGCAACAAGGGCCAGTGTGATTATTTTACCTCTGTAAAATATATTCACACAAAAAGACTTGCAGGTTGATAGGTAAATTGGCCATTATAAAATTGTCACTAGTATAGGTAGGTGGTAGGGAAATATATAGGGACAGGTGGGGATGTTTGGTAGGAATATGGGATTAGTGTAGGATTAGTATAAATGGGTGGTTGATGGTCGGCACAGTCTCGGTGGGCCGAAGGGCCTGTTTCAGTGCTGTATCTCTAATCTAATCTAAAAACTGCTTTCCTGGATGTTTTGTTGTGGGCCACCTTTTCTATATAACCAATGCTTCTTTGTGTTTTTCCTAAGGTGTGAGGCAGAATGGGGAGAGAAAGGCTTAGTGAAGTTGCATGCCTTCTCTTTAGAATTATTTTATTTATTTCTTGCCCTTCAGATCATCCAAAGCCAGAACTGCAGCAAGCAATCTGTTCCAAGATGCCTGCCAATACCATTATGAAACTGGCCATCAAGATGTACATAAGAATACCTCAGGATGATTCTTGCTCCATTCCAGTATCGCTTCAGCTCAAAACACCCCAAGGCAATACTACTGAGAATGACAACTCACTTTATGAAGGACCATGGCACAAGCCTGCATCTCACTACTCAATGGTGTGGTGCACTGGACAACATGCACCTTACCACCCATAGCATGGGCTGGTTTCTCCTCTTCTTGGCCAGCCAACAGGAAGGTGGGACCTCAGCTTTCATTGTGACTGTCACCCTGCAACTCCCACCTGTTTTCCTGAGTCGGATCTCATTACTGATGCAGGGCAGGCTCTGCCACAAAGAAGAACACTGCCAAAGAGGGGCATTTTTTTTTTTTTTTAAAAGAGATACAGCACTGAAACAGGCCCTTCAGCCCACCGAGTCTGTGCCGACCATCAACCACCCATTTATACTAATCCTATACTAATTCCATATTCCTACCACATCCCCACCAGTCCCTATATTTCCCTACCACCTACCTAACCTAGGGGTAATTTATAATGGCCAATTTACCCATCAACCTGCAAGTCTTTGGCATGTGGGAGGAAACCGGAGCATCCAGAGGAAACCCACGCAGACACAGGGAGAACTTGCAAACTCCACACAGGCAGTACCCGGAATTGAACCCGGGTCGCTGGAGCTGTGAGGCTGCGGTGCTAACCACTGCGCCACCCCATTCTGCCAGTGTTGCAGCATGGTCACTGCTGCAACATCTGAAGAGAGCCATAAATTGAAATGAGACAAAAAAGCCCCAAAGAGGACAGCAACACTTTTTCCTAGCCTCAGCCCAAAAGGAAGGATTTGTGTACTGCCCGTTCCCGCCATGCACCCACTTGCCATCACTCCCCAAATTCCCTCACTGATAGTTATGTGGCAGATGGGCAAGGAACAACAGGCAACTATTTCAGCGGATGTGAGGAATAAAAACCTAGCTTAGACCAGGAGCTTAATGGTAGGCCTCAGCGCTTGGTTTTTGCCCATTTTCTGCCCATGTTCTGGCTTCTCCTACTAAATAGATGAATCTTTCCTTTGCTTCCCAATAAATTCCTTTTATCATTTTAAAACACCTCATTCAGATCATCTCAACCTCCTGATCTATTCACTTATTTATTTCACAAGGTCTAACGTTAGTTTTTCTAAGACTGTACAAACTTCAAGCGTCAGCAGTGTAGATTTTCTACATAGAATGCTGGAAACGCCATAGAAGGTGCTACATATGAGGTAGGTGGAAGATTCACACCAACTCCGAATTCATTACAATATTCTGCTGCTCTTTCTTCTCATTCGATTCTCTCTTTCATTTTCTGGCAATAAAGTATACACCAAAGTACTTTACCTTGACACTCATTCTATTGAAAGTTATATGTGAAAGCTGCTCATATCACCATTGTAATCTATCTTCCTCTTGTTTTTTCTTAGCCCTGCTGGAGGAAGCCAAGATTGGCCTCACTGAGCCTGCATACACCACAACTCACTTTATCCCTTCGAATTACCAGCTCAAACACATCCTGTTGGATTAAGACACAGAGCTAGCAGGAATGTATCAGGTGAAACACAAAGCATGATTCTAGGGATCTGGACTTCATGCTTAAATTGCTGTCCAAGAAGTCTGGGGTTCCATCGTGGAATGGACAATCTCTTTTTGCTTCAACAGGCTTGAGGATCACCTAGAGAACACCATGAAGCAAGAATTCATTTATCTAATTGGTGTCATTCGATCTGTTGACATGCAGGTTAGTGTCCATATCAGCTGATGGCCAGTAGCAGAGTCATGGCAGGAATTTGGAATGATAAAACATCAGATACTCCTGCCAGCCCTTGACAATAACTGCAGGTGACAGAAAGCATCCAAGCCACACTATCCACACAGTTGCGGAATTAGTGCAGTCTGTATTTTAGGAGTCAGGTGCAGAGAGATGGGGGGGGGGGGCACCACTTACGCACACAAAACACACAGCCACCTTGCACTTTCTGAGCTTATGGATAAAACACCAGGTTTAAGAGCGCATGCATGACACTCTGCCACTAAAGGGAATCATCATGGAAGTAAACCAACTCAAACACGACATATTTGGTTATTAGAAATCTGGCTGACCTAAAGTTGCTGTGCATGCAGAATGTGTTTGCAGGAATGTTTCATTTGGAGGCAGGAATTAGAAAATTTGTGATTGATGAGGCAGATTTAACACAATGCAAGTGAAGGCATATTAGTGAAGTCCATAGGGAAGTGATAATGTAGTGGATAAATAGTCAAGATCTCCCATGTGAGCGCTTACTTAATAACCCTCACAATCAGTATCAAGTTCTCTTCCACAACTTCTTCAGGTTGCTCCTGCTCCTCTGAGTAGTACCCTTGCTGCTCTGTGAGGCTGCAGCGATGCCTCTTTGCAAGACAAAGTTGTGCAGTATGCAGAAGACCCTGGCATTATTATAATGTTCTGCCTTGTCCAAAATACAGTCTTATATGGGCAAAATTATTCATTGACAAGGTAAAAGTAGAAGACCAAAGGAAGCTTGTGATCTACCTCATATCGACAACTTCTAGCTGTGTGAAGTTGCAACTCTGGTACAGAGCTATCATTCTCAGGTCTTGCTCTGTGCAGTTTGGCAAAGATCACAATAGAAGACGGTACACTGAAATGAAAATAGTCTTATATTACAATGCAATACAGAAAACCAACTTACCAATGGATAAAGTTGTTGCAGGTTTTTTTTGATAAGAAGCAATACTTTGTCATTTTTTAAGGAGCTTTATAAGTCTCTCTGTCCCATCAGACACCATTCCCATTTATGAATTGGTTAGACAGGTCATGTTGGCTCCAGTTATTTGGAAAGAAATTCTGTCGTTTAAAAATGGCAAAATAAACTTCAGAAAATGGTTAAACCTTCACTAGAAATTGAAAAATCCATTAACTTTCAAATCACTGGAGCCAATATTGCATATAATAAATGTTACCAGTTTCCTGTGTGTTCTTTCAAACAGAAATGGAATCTGATGAGGGGTAAGGATTCTAAAAAAGCAAAATACTGTAGATGCTGGAAATCTGAAATAAAAACAAAAATTGCTGGAAATACTCAGCAGCTCTGGCAGCATCTGTGGAGAGCGAAAAAGAGTTAAGGGAGTGAATTTGGATTGAGAGCAAAATTGGAAAAGAGCATGTCGGGCAGGTTACCTGAAGCATTCCCGCCTCCGAGCAATCTTGCTGGAAGCAGGGTGAGAGCGGCAGAGGCGACCTACCAGGCAACAGAGGGTAGCCTATTAGGCCTATTATTGGGCCAATTGATTGAGATGCCACTGCCGCTGGGATCTTCCTGATGGCAGCCAGGCCCCCTGCTGAGGCCGGAGCCCAGAACTGCACTGGAGGCGGCTTCCCGGCAGCAGGCCGTTGACGCCTCCTCTCCGTCACCCCAGCATGGACCCACTGGGATCTGAGAGAGGGGGCCCCCCTCTACACCGATGGCTTGACAGCTGTGGCCACGAGGAATATTTTACCTTTTATAAGGTGGTAGAGCACGCCTCCATTTTGGACATTGTAACCAGCCCTCTGATTGGGCCCCACACAGTCCTCAACCAGATGGGGCTCCTGGAGGCGGCCTCTTAAACTGGCCACATCCGGGAAGATCACGAGCGATGTCTCGCCACGGCCACTTCCACTTTCCCAACCAGGAATTGAGGCCGACTTCAGGATCACAATCCAACTAGGAAAATCTAGCCCAAGGTTTCAGGTTGATCCCCTTTCATCAAAATTATAAAGCTCATTTAAAAGTGATGAAGCATTGGTTCTTGTATACAGGTGAAAGAACATCTTTTAAACATGCTCCACATGAATGTCAGTACTAATATTTAGCAAAGCAACATAACCAATCATGGGAAATATCTATTAATTTAAAAATCTTAGCAGAACATTTCAGATGAAAGTACCATTGTTTCATCAACCCCTCTCACACTTAAACATAAGCAGAACTCAGGGAATTATTGGCAGGCTAACAAACTCCCACTTCCCACACTTATAATCCCAATTACGTCCAAATGATTCGCCCATACTTTCCATTTTACAGGCTGATCAGGTTAATAAATGACAAATTCCTGCTGCATCAGTCATCACCATTAACTCAAAACAACTCCTTTCCACCCTCTTAATTGGCAACAAAGTCTATAGCTACACCATGTAAAGTGCTTTATCCCCTTCATTCTGTAACATTGTCTATAAAATCAAGTTAAAATGGTTTGAAGGTCAGCGACAGGAAATCTTACACTAATTGTGTGCTTTTGTTCCACTGTACTAAATAATGGTTTCTTGAGTATTTTTAGAAAGAGATCAAATGCAATTGCAATGATACATACACATTGCTTTAATATTTTAAAACCTGCAACAGGCAAAAATTCATATTGCCAGACAGAAGGTATAAAATTTAGCTTTGTATCTTATCCGACAAATTTCTTTTCAAAACTTGAAATGGTTTATATATATAAGATTTTCCAACAATCTACTTATGTTATTATTCATGTACATAAAAAAATCTGGCATTGATTGTTAGTTATATATTTTCAGAGAACTGCTTCAATAGTGAAAACCAAACTTTACCTATGATTGGTAAATACTGAGCTTGAGACTGTTAATGTACTGTCATTCATATTGTTACCTGACACCAATTATGACCCATCCAACCCAGCATTTACACTCTATCTCTTCACCACCCCAACACCCCCGCAGACTCCAGCCCCGGATGTCACTGCTTCCTCTCAGCCTTACCAAGGGCTTGGTATTCCCTATTCCCTTCCAGCGTAGGCCCCCAGATTCTCTCTCTCGCTTACATTTGTAAGTCAACTCTGGAAACCAGGCTTGGCTATAGATTCGGAAACAGTCCAGCCAAGCCTAGGGTAAAGATGTACCCAAACTCAGACCCTAACCCCTTGGTCTTTTGCAGCAACTCTGCTCTTTACCTCGACCCAGGCCTCAGATTCCTGCCCCTTTTTATTCTGGTACCTCGGCACTTCCCAATTCCTCCCAGTATGAGCCCCCGCTCCAACCTTCCTTGCTTCCCAGCCCTGCACCCTATTCCTTCTTTTCTATACAGGCAGAAGTAACTAGATAATTTCTGCAGCAGTCAGAAGGTCACAGCCCCATGACTGACTCCAAGTCTACTTGGGAATTGAGGAGACAAAAAGAATACGGAAATAAGAGCTACAAAAGGAGAGAGAAAGACAGGAAAACCATACTTTTGTAAACTTTACACATGATAACCTTAAGATTATGCTTTAAAATAGTCTTAAGTCTAGCTGTTTATAATGTAAGACTGGCCTTGTTGTCACAACAGAATCTTCATGCGACCACGGAACATGGAACCTGTACACGTCTGCTGTCTTCCCTGTCAGATTAGAAAGGGCTTTATGTAACAAACATCTAAAAAAGTACAACCATCTTCATCAATCTCGAACATATAATAACAATATCCAATTTGAAGATGTCACATGATAAAATATCTTAAAAATGGTGGAAACTATTCGGAGCTGAAAGTGTCAGACCTCTTCAGGATCTGTTGATGGTCTGTTCCTCAAGTCATTATTAAAATCTTTACAGTTGGGGTGGTGGTGTCAGCATTTCAGATCCAATGTATTCTTAGTGAGTTTGTGAATGAAAATCAGTCAGCGGTCAAAGGTCCAATGATTCTCTGCGTTCCCCTCATGAATAGTCTTGTTTCCTTCCCAGTTTCAGCAGACCCACCTTATATTTTTGCCATTTTGCTCAGAGGTCAAACTTTGCTGCACAATGAGGATAATAGGTATGGTAACCACAGATAATGCTGAAAGTGGCCTATTTTCCTTGTATTAAATTATAAAATAAGTTTTATTGACACCTAAGCACGAGTGTAGGTGGGAAGACAAAGGAATCCTGATCTTGGAAGATCATGTATTCTCAACAACATTCAGTCAATAAGCAGCAAGCAGCAGCTGAACACCTTGCTCCAGGGAGAAGGGAAAAAAATCAACCTGGTGACACACACACATCTAGTTTGCAAGCTCTGTAGTTAGAAGCCGAGGAGATCGTCTCTTGCTCAATCTCTTGGCTAAAGTTTGGTGTGGAAGTTGGGAGACCAAGTTGGAACAAAGGCAAGATAATACACATAATCTGAACAAAGATAGAAAGGGAGGAACTGTTATAATTAAAAGCCACAATAAAAACAAGCTTTACAGCGAAGATAAATAACATGCACAAATGAAGTCTGATTTGCCTCTATCACTCTAATTTACACTAAACTTCACATTTTCTTATTTTAGGATTGATAAAACCCTTATGTTGAATATTGTGCTATACGTTTGTGAAGCTAAAATATGTATTCTTGTCTTAGTCTTCATTGGTGCACCCTAGATAGAGCAAAATCACAATACACATCTCATCCATGCTTTTGTTGCTCTAGACTTGACTATTCCAATGCTCTCCTGATCGGCCTCCCAACTTCCACCCTCCATAAACATGAGCTCATCCAAAACTCTGATGCCCATATCCTTACTCACACCAAGTTCACCCATCGCCCCTGTACTCACTCCCAGACCAGCAACCTAACCTTTCAATTAAAAAAAATTTCAGGCTTGTTTTCAAATCCCTCCATAGCCTCACCCCTCCCTATCTCTGTAGCGTCTTCCAGCTTTTTGACCCTCTGAGATCTCTGCACCCTTAACTCTTCCAATTCTGGCTTCGCACATTCCCCGATTTTAATAGCTCCACCATTGGCGACCATACCTACAGCTGCTGAGGTCCCAAACTCTGGAATTCACATCCTCCACCTCTTTTTCCTCCTTTAAAATGCTCCTTAAAACCCACCTCTTTGACAATCTTTAGTCATCTGTCCTAATATCTCCACATAAATTATGTTTGATAATACTCCTGTGAATCAGTTTGTGATGTGTTACTAGATAAAGACACCACATAAATGCACGTTGTTGTTGTAAACCACCAAACTGTTTCAGATAGCAGGCAAGTTACCTGTGCCGTTCTTAACAACAAAGTGCAAAAAACCCGAATACTCTAAAATAGCAAAAACAATGCTTATTTTGTGGATGAATTACTACGCACTGCTATTGATAAAACAGAAACCCAAAAAATTATTTCAGTCATGCAAATTGCAGCACAGAAAATAGGTCATTTAACCCAACAGGCCTTTGTTAGCACTTTAACTAAAGCTAAAATCTCATTTCCCTGTCCATTCCCCATATCATTTTATATTTTTCCACTTCAAATGATGCTATAATCCCTGCCTGAATAGCCACTTGTGGTAAAGCGTTCCATATTATAAAAGCCCTCTATATGAAAATATTCCTTCTACATTATAACCCTTAGTTAATACCTCCTCCTCACCAATTTGCTCACCAAAAGAAGCAATTTTTCACTACTTACCATCCCAAAATCTTTCATAATTTTGACCATTAGGTTCCGTTTAACCATCTGTGCTCCAATCAAAAAGCCTCAATTTTTCAACCATTTCTTCATAACTGTAACTTCTCTCTCCTGGCATTAATACTGGTGGACCTTCGTTGTACCTCTGCCATGGATTCAATATTTTTTATGTACCCTGCAGGATGCTTAGAACTGGATGCAACCCTCCAACACTGACCAAAGTCTTATACATTTTCACATCACAGTGCCTCTGTGCATGAAACCCCAAATCTCATTTGCCTTTTTTTTTTTAACCTGCACATCTACCTTTAAAGATCTATGTAGCTGAACGCCTAGATCTCTCTGTTTTCCACTCCATTAAGAATTCTGACATTTAGGGTATACTTCCTTTCACTCTTTTCCCCCCCCCCAAAGCATACTACTACACATTTCTCTCCAATGAAGTGCATCTATCTGAACATTTAGCTGATCTGTCATCGTTTTACTACAATCTTCCTCACATTTCACCATGCCCCTTTGTTTGAAATCAATGTTAAAAACACATAAGCAGCAGTAAAAAGGAAAACTTTGCACGTTGGTCCAGTGTCAAGTTAACTACATTTTATAATGGCATGTTACACAAAATGCCTCTGCATTTACAGTAACATTCAAGAGCTCCCTTAGAAAAGAAACATCCTTTTCGCAGTACCTTATGTTCTACACTATATTCCAAACCATGCAGAAGCTTTTTGGAAAACAGATAATTTCTCAAGCGCTGCAATTTAGTGAAAGCTGCCATAAAGACGAAGAATTCTTGGTGGATACACATCTGTGCATTTAGAATGCCTCCTGAGGTGAAATGATGCCCGAGTGCATAGGTGCAGTTCAATGATTTACAATAAGAAACTTGGGCACACATTGATACAATTAATTTCAGAATGATAACTTACCATCGGTGAACTGGCATTGGCTCCTTACATGGATTTCAAAAGCCTGATATATCTAAATGGGAGAGATATAAATATTAGCACTGTGAAAGTTATTAGATCACTCTTTGAAATAAGTCTTCACGCTGCACAATAATCACTCTAATACAGTACAATACCTGGTTAAAGTTCTGAAGCTGTACATTGTGCATTAGACCTGTAGAGTTTATAACGACTCTATTGGTAGAAGCACCTACATGGAAGAAATGCATTTAGTTTCTCAAAGCAATTTCTGAACACAGTTAATTAAGTTTTCTGCAACAAATGTAATAGAGGAAGAAAAAGAAAATCATGTACCGAAAGACAGGATATTTGTCACTGGGGTGGACGTCATTCTGGACGTTGCAGTCAAGAATTCACACTCTATACTGAACTGTGAAAGAATTTGCAACAGGAAAGTTATAGAATTTATAAACATAAATTATGTTTAGAAATTGCATTCTCTTCACAATTTTCCCTCTCTGCATCCAACACAAAAACATTCTCAAATGATTCTCAAAGGACAAATGTGTGTCTCAGTATCACCAGCAAAAAAAAGCTGAAGACCCTGTAAAAATCAGAGCCTCAAATGGTATTCCAAATTTGACTCTTTTTGGGTGCATGTTAAGGTTATTGGCCAAGATATGCTACGCGGCAAGCAGCACTAGGATAATTAAGTTTCACACACACCTCCTGTTGGATGATTACAGATCAAAATTGGTGGCAGTCCTGGGGAAACCCATGGCGAATAATGTCCTACTCGCCCAAAGAAAGCTACAGCAGGGGAAGAGGTGGTAGTTGATTGCCTACGGGTTGCAGAATGATGGATGTCGAAATTAACTATTTTCTTTGAACTTAAAAATATTATTCCCTTGCTCCTCGTACTCATGGGAACTTAACCCTTCAGCTTTGATGTGAAGCAGTTTTCCTGTTTATATACTAATACAATATGTACAATACCTTTGCAATATGATTTTTAAAAACTTCTCAAAAGATGAATATCTGGAAATCTGACAAACAGACATCAAAGGCTATTTTTGGATTTGGCAGATGCACGATTGTTATTGGAAACAGCTGTAAAATTTACTGAACAATTAGGGTGTTTGTTCTACAACTTTTGTTTTTGAAACAAAATACAAAAAACAAATACAAAAGATCAAAGTAAGGATAAGTGAACTGAAACATCTATAAAGCACAGTGCATGGAAGCATCCAATCGTTCCATCAGTCAACCTGCTGTCCTCAAGCAGCATAAAGGCAACTGCCAGTCGGGGCAAATTTCATTACCTTTTTTTTTAAATAATGGCTGACAACTCCAACTTGATCCAATACATGCCTCAATAATGTGAAGTCTCATGAATTAAGTACACACACACATACATTCAGCAAAATTCCACATCAAAACTTTACACTGTACTGCATCTGTCAATTTTTGGAAGCAATATTGTTCCATAGAGGAGCTATGCAACACAAATAATTCATGAAGTATCTGACAATTCTATTGCTGAATTATTACAGGTTTATTGTTTTCTCTTCAGAACTCATGAACTGTAGACTCTGGAAAGTATGTTTTACATAGATAGCTTGTGACCCCAGTTACTTCTCTTTCTGCTCAACGAAACAGATAAAATTGTTTGTCAAAAGATATCATGACACATTATACATCACACCATGTTTACAAAATAACTATTCAAATTTCATTTTTAGTTAAGTTGAAAGAGTAAGGCCATGAACTTCCCCCAATGGCTCAGAAAATTTATCCAGTCAGTAGTTGATACATACAGACCAGAAATTCTTGGAAAAGTCTGTGGTAAGGCAATGGTAGCAGCACTACAACTGACCCTATTACACAAGTGCAGCAAGGATATGAAGGGCTATGGAACCAAGGTGGATAGATGGAGTTAAGATCTAGCTGAACGGTAGAACTGGCTCAAGGCCTGCATGGTCTACTGCTATTCCTGTGAAAACTTGTCAGACTTCCTGCTTCAGTACCTGTTGCTGGAAGTGTGCACAAGCTGGCACTAGGCAAGGACAGAAGTAAACCTGACTATGATGCTCCACACAACTTAATAGCCCGCTGACATTCACTGCCAAGGCTCACACATGAATAATGGTCACTTAGGTGAGTTAGCAAAAGATAATCAGTGCTAACAGAACTACACCTTATGAAGTGACAAAAAATAAGGTACAGTTATACAAAAGACATCAATTTGAGTTCAGCATCTGCTGAGACTAACAGATGCCAGTAGTCCAAGATATATAGCTAGCCCCACAGCACACTCCAAACTAGAGTACAGCAGTGTTCAAATGTTTGTTAGATTTTAAAGTAATCCATGACTCAACAGGATAGATGATGCTCTTCTAGCAATGAAAAGGTTAAAAATTAAGTTTAAAAGTCCTAGTTGGTCCAGCAGTTATACTGCAGTCAGTGGAAAGTCGATGCAATGTGTGATGACTTTACATCCGAGTTATACTAGAGAGACGACATTCAATGAGGAGACTTCATCTGATATACAAGTATTAAATGCTTTAGATGAGGTAAAAGCAGAATATTACTTCAATGTAGGACAAGTTAGCAGGACCAGAGGACAAAAAATTGAAATATTAAAACAAAATTTTCAAAAAGATATTGGAAAGAACTTCTTTATGTAAAGGTGAGAAATGTCTGGAATAATCTTCCAGGCACAATAATAGAAGCAAAATATTAGGAGCTTTCAAAATGCAGTTGGTATATTTCATAGGTTTCTTATAATCTGCCAAGAATCTTGTTTCAAGCGAGTGGGAAGCAATCGTTCCTAACTATTTTCCCTCCCCCAGATAATTTGGATAAGACTACAAGCAGAGGCGGGATCTGAACTCTGATCTATTAATTTAGTTTTCAACTCTCCAGTGTGTTGCTGCTTTTATATAAGCATATACATTTAGCACTAGTTATAAATAAAAAGAAAAGCAATAAAAATTGTCATAATTTCAGCAGTGAAGGGAGTAAAATAGAAATTTTTGTTATTAATGGAAGTAGCATGACTGTGTCTATGTCATTTTGTTTTCACTTACCCGTTTATTAACACTAGTCTTGGATATATGAATGACAAAATGAGAGAAAGAACGGTACATGTCCAGATTGAAATTCACTATCTGAAGAACAAACAGATTAGGATTTAGAAGATATGCTTTGCTCTGCATTGTAATTAAACTAGCAATCTAAGAAAATCAAGGCTAATAATCCTAGTTGAAGGTACTGCCAATTGGTTAAACTGTTAGTCCAGATTTATTGATCAGATAATTAATTTAAATAAACTGATGCTGGATATCAATGTGTTCCAATAGTCGATAGAATAATCCAGTTAAAATCATCTTCCAATTGACACTTTTGACAAATAGAATTCACACATAGTAAACTGACATTAAAAGTCTTCAAACCCAATGCGGGAGCATTTTGAAGCTTAAAATTTGATCATATATTATATGAAAGATACATCAAAGTTGGAAGGACAAAACAATGGGAAGGATTTAGTGAACCCGTCGCAGGTCCCGGAAGTGGGCGCTGCTGCCACTCGTCATGCGGCAGGTGGCCAATTATGATAAGGAAGGCATGAGGTCCGACTAATCATGTGCCGGGGACAAGCAGTGAGGCACCAATGGTGTTGTCAGTGGAGACAACACAGGTATTGGCGCCATATATAAAGGGCTGCTAGCCCTGCATAAACTGCTGCTTCACTTATTGACTTTGCAACTGCTTTTCCTTTGATGAAATATTGCCATTGCTGCTGCTGTGCTGATGACACCTCCCCCCCAACTTTCCTGGAGTTCCTCTGCTGCTATACTGCTGACCACCACCACCTGCCCCCCCCCCCCCCACCCATCACCTGGAGTCCTGCTGGTGCTGAACTGCCATGCTGCTGATCCCCAGTGCGTGGAGTCCCTCTGCTGCTGACCAAGGACTCAGAAATCAAGGAGCTCCTCAGAAGCCATGAGGGGCCATGTCAGGTGCAAGACACCGGGCCCCAATGTTCAGCGATGCCTCCCTGGAGATTCTCCTCCAGGATGCAAGGGAAAGGCGGAAGGTCCTCTTCCCCAGCGATGGCAAAAAGAGGTCTTCCCACCTGACCAAGAAAGCCTGGACAGAGATAGCTGAGGAGTTTAGTCGCCATGGGGTCAGCCAACGCAACTGGGTCCAGTTCAGCAAGAGGGTCAACCACCTCCTTCATTCTGCCGAGGTGACTGCTCCATAACTCTCTCCTTTTTAGGGTAGCAAGTGGCTGCAAAGTACGAAGCGAACGTGGGGAGGGAGGCATTACAACTGCGCGGCAGAGGGGTCAAGCTTCACCTCATCCAGTCAGCTGCATGGCTGCATCTCAGCCACACACTACCTTCTTTCACAGCTCACCCTTGTCACAACCAGGTGAGGCAGGGGTCTAGGACTCCCCTCTCAACTTTTTCCTGATTTGGCCGTAGCAGGGTTTAATTTTTAAAACATCGTGGTTTTTAGCTTCCCCTCAGTGAGTCCCTGCTCACTGCTCTCTAATTGTGATTGCAAAGAAATCAACCAGACATGGTTTCTCAGATTTAAACAAGAAAGGTGTAAGTTTATTAACCTTAAAACTGTAACTCAGTTAAAACTACTAAAAATACGCGACGCAACTACGCTAGTATGCATTCAGAGGAGGAGAAAGAAGCGGAAAGGTTTGAAGTAATAGCTGAAGTTCAGTTACTGGTTTTGGATTGGATGTAAAGTCTTCGATTGCAGCTCTCGTCGGGGCCCAGTCCACACTTTCAAACTTGTGTCGCTGGTCTTCTGTATTGAAGCTTGAGTTACTTCTGTGGGTCCCTGGAACTTTGCGTGAGAGAGCGAGAGAGAGATGCTCTCTTGAAGTTCAGTTGCAGTCTCTATCCAAACTGTTCTGGGTCAGGCATAATTCAAAAAAACTCCAGGTTGACCAGCAGGTTCATCATGTAACTAGCTCCTTGTTTAGAGCAGCCTCGCCTGCGAGTTTTGTGGATTCCTTCAAGCTTACCAGACACACTCAGTGCGTGGGGGAGGGGTGGTGGTGGTGGTGGAAGTGGAATGCGGCATCAATGACTCTCGATGTCTCCTGATCATCACTATTGACCAAATCCATCTGGTTAATTGAATAAGGGAGTACTCCCAATTTCTTCTTCACGCAACTGTCTTTTAGAATGCAAATATGCAGCCATTGTTTCAGCCACTGTTGTAGTCTTTTTAAACAAGTTATTTTAAGTCCAGTAACAGTTCAAAAATAATGTTCCATATGACAAAATTAATATATCTAATTTTAGCAGGTGTGGTTTCTGTCACACCCTCATCAACTCCCCTGAGAGTGGGTAGAAGCATGAGCTGGATGTGATACCCCACTAGGGGGATGAGGGGCTGACACTAGCAGAACTGTCAGGTTTGATTATCTCTGTCTTTCCACTTGCAGGACAAACGGGCCCACAACAGGAGGGAGGCAAGCGGAAGGGGGAGAGGGCAGAAATCAGAAATTGGCGGCCCATCTCACTGCTCAATGTTGACTACAAGATTCTGTCCAAAGTCATAGCCAGTCGAGTCAAGTCTGCTCTGGAGTCGGTGATCCACTCCGATCAGACCTGTACTGTACCCGGCAGGAAGATCTCTGATAGTCTCCCACTACTCAGGGATACAATCGCCTATGTGCGGGACAGGAGGGTGGACACCTGCCTCATCAGCCTGGACCAGGAGAAGGCTTTTGACAGGATATCGCACACCTACATGATGGACGTGTTTTCCAAAATGGGGTTTGGGGAGAGAATCTGCAATTGGATCAAACTGCTCTACACAAACATCAGTAGCGCAGTCTCAATCAATGGGTGGGAATCGGAAAGTTTCCTGATCCAATCTGGAGTCAGACAGGGCTGTCCTCTCTCCCTGGTCTTGTTTGTTTGCTGTATTGAACCCTTTGCTGAGTCTATTAGGAAGGATGCGAGCATAAGAGGGGTGACAATCCCAGGCAGCGGAGGCACTCAGGTTAAAACCTCCCTGTACATGGATGACGTTGCCATCTTCTGCTCGGATCCGCTGTCTGTGCGCAGACTGATGAGCATCTGCGACCAGTTCAAACTGGCCTCGGGAGCCAAAGTTAACCACGGCAAGAGCGAGGCCATGTTCTTTGGGAACTGGGCTGACCGATCCTTTGTCCCCTTCACCGTCAGGTCTGACTACCTGAAGGTGCTAGGGATATGTTCGGAAGGGCCGGGGCGTGTACCAAAACCTGGGAGGAGCGAGTAGCCAAGGTACAGCACAAGCTGAGAATGTGGGGGCAGCAATCTCACTCCATTGTGGGTAAGAACCTGGTCATCAGGTGCGAGGCGCTCACGTTGTTGCTGTATGTGACGCAGGTCTGGCCCATACCCCACTCCTGTGCTGTGGCGGTCACCGGAGTCATTTTCCGCTTCATCTGGGGATCCAAAATGGACCGGGTCCGGAAGGACACGATGTTCAAACCTCTGGATAAGGGCGGGAAAAATGTACCCAACGTGGCCCTTATCCTGATGACCACCTTCGGGTGCAGCTGTATCAAGCTGTGTGTAGACCTCCAGCATGCAAACTCCAAGTGTAACTACGTGCTGAGGTTCTATCTGTCCCCGGTGTTGCGAAGGATGGGCCTGGTCACATTGCTGCGGAACGCTCCACGCATTTGGACCATGCCGTACCACCTATCCTTCGTGGAGCAGTTTCTGCGGGAAAACACCTTTGACCCCATCAGGCAGTGGTCTGCACAGAATGTCCTCAAGGCCCTACGGGAAAAAGAGACGGTGGATCCTGTCGGATGGTTCCCCGAGCAGACCGCCAAAGTCATTTGACGGAATGCCTCATCACCAAAACTTTCAAACAAGCACCAAGACGTAGCTTGGCTGGTGGTGAGAAGAGCCCTCCCCGTCAGATCCTTCCTGCACGCCTGAAGTCTCGCCCCCTCCGCACAATGCCCCCACGGTGGCTGTGGTGGGGAAGAGACGGTTACCCACCTCCTCCTGGAATGAGTCTTTGCAAAGCAAGTGTGGAAAGAAATGCAGTGGTTTTTGTCGAGGTTCATCCCAAGCAGCTCGGTAACACAGGAGTCTGTGCTCTACGGGCTGTTCCCAGGGACGCACACCGAGACAAACATCAACTGCTGCTGGAGGACTATCAATTCGGTGAAAGACGCCCTTTGGTCTGCCCAAAACTTGCTGGTCTTCCAGCGCAAAGAGTTGTCCACCACCGAATGTTGCAGACTGGCACATTCCAAGGTCCAGGACTACGTGCTGAGGGACGCACTAAAGCTTGGAGCAGCCGCAGCAAAGGCTCAATGGGGAAAGACCACAGTGTAAGGTCCCCCCACCAAGCTGAACTGAGGGGCTGGATCCATGGGAATCCCCTCGAACTGTATCGGGAAAATTTTCATTTACTGTAAAATGTTAAAATGCAATTGGCATGACAAATGTGAAATGGAAGGGTTGTGAGGCAACTCATGATTGTAATGAAGCAAACGGACCTCCTTTGCACGGTTTGTATTTTTTGATTTGGTGCTGTTTGAAACTGGGAATGTAATTTTTACAGATTTTTATGAATAAAGTATATTTTGGAAATAACAAAAAACAGGAGGGAGGCAGCCCAAACTGGCTTAGGAATCCCAGATCTTTAGCCTCTCTCCACAGCTGAGGAAGAGGCGTTAGAATTGGCAGAGACCAAGGGGAGCTGCGCCATATCCAATGGAAAGACTGGAATCTGCGCGCAAGAGAGCGAGGATTGGCTTTCATTGACATACAGTTCACTTCTGGAGACCCACAACACATATGGTTGGCAAGATGAAATCTGCACAGCCCAACCCACACATATTTGCGTTCTCTCATGCAGGTCTCATGACTCAGCCAGAAGAGGGCCAGATGTCCACCTCTGAGGAGGAGGACGAGCACTCAGAGGATGCACCGTTCCATGACTCTCTTGCACCTTCCACCAGCGCAGATACTTTCACCTTGATGGGTTTCTGCGCTGCTGTAGAACAAAGGTCACAAGCTGGTAAGAGCACCGCAAACATGCGCGACCAGCTGGCTGAGGCTGAGACAGATGAGGCCTCTGACAGTTGGAGGACCCCAGCTGATGATGAGCTCGAATGTCAACAGCACAGGGCATGCTGGAGTTGCACAGAGGGGTAAGGCAACATCTGGCAGAAATGCCAGAGGCAATGTGCAGCCATGAGCAGACGATGGAGGAGTCCATCCATGCCATGAGTGCTGCCCTGTCTCAGGCATGTGAGCGCATGGCTTCCTCCAGCAAGAGGTTGGCAACCCTCGTGGAGAGCCAGATCCCACAGATGCGTGCAGCCCTGTACACCATCGCCTTGGTCTTGAGCTCAACGCAGCACCGGCAAGGCAAGAGAAGGACAAGGCACCTGGAGTCTTTTCCAGCTCCTCGTCCTTCTCTGGTGAACCAGGAGGTTCAAGTGAGCCTTGAAAGGGAGGAGGAGAGGCTGACCTCGACAGCTGGGGGCTCCCCTCAGGGTGCTCCGAGTGCGGGCACCAGCTCCTCAGCCACTCCACCACTAAGCCCAGCTCCAGCAGCTGCAACGCCCGAGAAGAGCCCTGCACCAGGGTAGGAAACCCTCATGCAGCCGGGGCCTTCCAGGTCTCAACATCACGACAACAGATTTCCAGACGGACGCTTCCGAAGCAATTCTCCATGCTCCCACACCACCATCCCCACTTCAAACTTCTATAGAAAATTCTGCCCAATATGTGCAGAGAATCAAAAGCACATTCTTACAAACTCCCAGCTGGTTCTTTGGTCAGAACCTGTACTGTACAAATATTCCTGTTGTCTCCTTCAGTGCTCAACTAAGGATATATTTAGACTGAACATGGTATTTGCATTGCATGCTTGAATTGCCGCTTTCACTTTATGTTCTAGAATCATAATCTTTCACCAAGAGGAATTTAATTTTATAGAATAAAATGGCCATTAGTGATGCGTGAATGAGACATTGTAAAAACAATGGGAACTGATAAAGTTGTACAGGCAACATAATGGGCGGCACAGTGGCGCAGTGGTTAGCACCGTAGCCTCACAGCTCCAGGGACCCGGGTTCGATTCCGGGTACTGCCTGTGTGGAGTTTGCAAGTTCGCCCTGTGTCTGCGTGGGTTTTCTCCGGGTGCTCCGGTTTCCTCCCACAAGCCAAAAGACTTGCAGGTTAATAGGTAAATTGGCCATTATAAATTGTCACTAGTATAGGTAGGTGGTAGGGAAATATAGGGATAGGTGGGGATGTTTGTTGGGAATATGGGATTAGTGTAGGATTAGTATAAAAAATGGGTGGTTGATGTTCAGCACAGACTCGGTGGGCAGAAGGGCCTGTTTCAGTGCTGGATCTCTAAATGAAGGATAACAGTTAGGGCAGACTACCTTAACAGGAAAGCCAAAAAAAATAGATTTTTACTCAGCGAAAAAAAAACTAGCGTCAGAACTGTGCACAGTATCACATTAAATTATTGATAGAAGTAAGATCTATCTAGGTCAAGTAAAAATATAATTCTAAGCTTACCTTGTACATTTTCAACAATTCTGCCTCCCCAGTCAAGTCAATGCCTTCTTGGCTGCATGGGAAATTTAATTGTAGGACAGAGTGTTTATGGTAAAACAAAAATAGAACAAAGGTTGACATTCACTGCAGTGGATCAGAGAACTCGTGCAACATTCCCAAGCAAACAGTAAAAAGTAAAGTAATTCAAAAATAATGTACAAATCGCAAAGAAGTGAGTAGCCACAGCAAATCACTAATCATGCACATTCGATAACTCTCCGCATTCCCTTCAGGATTAAATGTCAAACATGAAAAGGAAACAGAGTGCACTAGATAAGGATTAAGAATTTACATGGAATACATAAGACCTTCGAACTTAATTCTACTTGGTTACTGTTAAATCAACATTAATTCCTGAAATAAATATTTCTTGGTACCTATGCTGCTTTTTATGTCATCCTATTTCTGTATCTGTTGAAAGTGAAATGAATTGTTAACTAATAATGGTGATTAAGTTTTTAATCTAGTCACAGACAATAATAAACCATATTAAGCTAACCTGATCAGTCTGAAAAATATGTAACTTTTCCAATCTTCAGAGTATCTAACAAACTTCCCCTTTTTCAGCTTTTGAACCTCATCAAATTCTTTATTTAACTAGACTATGAAGGAAATTTTTAAGTATGCACTGGCTGTGAGCAACTTTCACTGCCAACACATAAGGAAATCACCTACACATTGCTCACAATTCCTGTCCATTGGAAGGAAAATTAAAGGAAGGGTGCCATGGTTTTCTGATATGCACTAGGGGTGGGCAAGATTCCTCACAGGTGCATGCTCAGCAAAACGAGGCTTATTGCCCATCTGTAGAAATAATGAAGATACAACTGCATACAGCATTTACAACCTGAAACACCCTACACAAACAACAGCACTGATGCAACATATCTCCACTGCATCCAGCTGACAGACTATAAACATGGGACCAAAATGACAATAGGTTTGCAAAGAAAGAGCTAAACCTAGTTGAGAAATTATTTATGATATTACAATGGTATTGCTTGATCTCATATATAAATATGCCACACCAAATTAATCGGGATCAGTTCTAATTCAAGCAAACAGGGACTGAATCAGTGAATTAATTACACTGATCCTACAATTTAAAATGTTAATTCCTTGAATTTATTATATTTCTCATATTGGTATTGCCTCTCAAATGATGAGCTTCAGTTATGATAGAGGTGGAACTTGCTTCCCTAAATTCTGTACTTTGAACTTAAATCTTCCCATTCTCAGTCTATTCATATATTCCTACATCTCCACTTCTAACATATTTGGGGGTCATAGTGAGAAGTTTTTTTTTAAGTTTCTACATGATATTCCGATTTCAAATTAGGATAGTCTCCATCCCAATCCATATTATTCTTGTTGGGAGGAACAGTGGAATCGCTCCATCCACAGCTCTTTCCCAGACTTTACTGAGACTACTTCAGCAATGCAGGCCCTACTTAGTCCTCTCTTCTCTCAGGCAGCCTTACTGCAACTAACTTTTAATGGAATGCAACTGTGAATGTCAATCAAAGTAGCATTTGAATTTGGCATGTTCATAAGAGCTAAATGCTTTAATCAAAAAGTTTTAGCTAAATGCTTTAATCAAAAAGTTTTAGCTTCACCACTTCGAGGACTGTCTTTTCAGCTTTCAAAATATGGAACATTTGTTCAAATGAATTGCTGAAATTTCTCCACCTCAATTTTGGAGGTTTCTTTCTGTTTCTCTAGGTCTCAGCATATCTTGGGCTCTGCACCAAAGAACCACTTGCATTGTAGGCAAGTGACTTGCTTCCAGGCTACTGACATTACCTTTTTTAGGCTGTTCACAAGATGTGTAAAATCATCCCAGGGTGAATCACTTCTGCTACTTGCCACATGGCCCAGCTGGCACAGCCAAGAAGAAGAAATAATGAGTCACTATCAATGACTCCATATCAAACTCAATCAAACACTCCATAGCCCAAACTGTTGGACTGTCAATGAGGCAACAAATTACTACATTGATAGTGATTCGTAACTGCTGTGAGACATGTAAGGAACACTCATTAAACTTTCAGTAATCTTTTCATAAACTAAAATATCTCAACATAAATTAAAACATGCCGTCACCTTGCAGATCTATTTTTCTAACAGATCTACTACTGTAGCCCTGAAAAGAGTTATCCCTGTGGTCTAAATGTGATCAGGCTTTTTTTTAAGTTTAAGAGTATCAGAATTAAGCAGCAGTGAAACAGTATATATGAAACTTAAATAATGCAGGTTTAACAATTATTTACATTTGTTGACAGCTATTTAAAATTATAGTCCTGAAAAACACAGCGCAGACCACAGTCATTACAAACTGCATCAAGAAGGGGAAGCATCATCACATCTACAAGTGCAAAACGACATGCTTAGAAATCTTCCAATGATGCATTACTGCAAATTTCTGATTTAAGTCACATGAAAAACTGGGGCGGGGGGGGGGAGGGGGGGAGAAATGGAAAGAGGAAAGAAAGGAGTGTACACTGTCTTGGAACATGCACTGGTGCAAGTAGGGGTGCCTTTCTGGCATCGGGATTCAGCTGCATAAGCAATGCAGGCACTAGACCTGCAATGCAACCAGTCCATGTCATACCTAACAGAGAAGTACTTCAAGTGGTCATTGAGAGCATAAAAAGGGAAAGGGTTCCATTTGCCAGCACTATCATAAAAAACAAAACAAAACATAAGTCAGAAAATAACAAGGATTATGTTGAATGTTAGCTCTACTGACAGGTACCAACTGTGATGGAGGCATCTTAAATCCCATAATAACTATATCAAAAGGTCATACAATACAGATATATTCCCTCTTCTTGGTACCTGCTCTTGCCAAGTATAAATGAAACAGCAGCTCACTGGATCCCCATGAAAAATACGGAAATAAAATTTCACTCATCAATAGATCACAATCATCCTTGGTGCACCAAGATTCCATTCACCAAATCCACCACTAACTGTTAGTAATATTGGTGTGCTGTTTGCAAACTTCTCTATAACAATTAAACATTAGTACTTTTCTTCCTGTCTTCCTTTCTTGCCCTCATTTGGCAAGTTATATGTTCTTCTCACATCCTGCCACTTCTGTAACTGAAGGTATAAAAATCAGCTAAAGGCAAAAGTTCAATTTCTGCCATCCAGCTACACTTGGGAATATCGAAACCTACCTATGGTTTCAGCCATGGTTCAATGGCAGCATTATTGCTTCTGAACCAGAAAGTTATGGGTTCAAGTCCCATTCCAGAAACTTGAGTACAAAATCCTAGCTGTATCCAGTTGCAGATTGAGTCTTTTGGATGTGATATTCAACCGAGACCCTGTCTGCCCTCTCAGGTGGACAAAAGATCCTATGGCACTATTTGAATTAGAGCAGTGGCTTACTCTCTATATTTGCTCTATATTTATCCCTTAACCACCATCATTAAAACAAATTATCTGGTCATTATTGTGGTTTGTGGGCAAATTGATGATATGTTCTCTACATTGCAATTGTGATTATACTTCAAAATGGTTGAAAAGTGCTTTGAAATGTACGGAGGTCTTGAAACGTGTTATATAAATACAAGTCTTTTCTTTCTTTCTGGGGACAGAAGAGACACACTTTCTTCTGTGGGTATTCCAATCTACAGAACAACCACCTCCCCTACTGACCTGCTAAGTGCATATAGCCATTCAGCCCTACAGGTTTACATTGCAACACAGAATTGGGTCAAGATGTGAACACGCTGACAGTTGGGATTGGCTCTCGGTGGGCCTACCACCACAAAAAAAAGATGAACATGCCCAACTTACGGGCTGTGATCCTGCCTTCCATGCTAAATGAATTTCGCATACAGGATGCTTCATATACTACTTCACGATAAGACATATATAACTGATTGTTTCTGTATTAGATAAACAGCTGCTGTAGAAGAATAAAATGGTTGCAGACACCCGATGGAGCGGCACTGATTCAGAGTACAATGAAATTCACCAGATTCATGACCAGGATATTCAATGTATACTTTTTGACTCTTTAGCATATCCAGAAATAGCAAATAATGTATTCTCAGGCCCATACCTGAACAGCCTGGAACAAAATTGTACCAAATAAAGGGTAGAGAAGCACCTGGGGGTCATTTTCCTCAGACCAGAGCAACAAAAATGTATTATTAAAATCACCTGAAATGGCAAACTTGATCACTAAGCTCTACCCAGGTCACTCTTTCACCCAGTGCTAGAAGCACCACCAGTCTATTGAGAGTTGACTCATCCTTGTGTCTTCAGGGGAAGCAGCCCTTAAAACAAATCAGCTGAAACCGAAAACACTCTGTCCAGGAAAATCAATGGTATGAACAATCCTCTCAGCATACTGCAGTCCAGTATAGTCAGGCACCATTATACATTGCCCTCTGGAGGCCTTTTGCTACATTTTCTTATCTGTACTTATACAGTTGACGCCCAAAAGAAATGCTTGTACATTTGCCACTGACCAAAATTAGTCAAATGCATTACAAACCAACACACCAAAGTCTGGTCTTTAATTCCATAAATCTAATCCAAGATTTCCAAACGAGAAAAGTAGATTTTCCGTTTTCATCTACTAAGACAGCCCCCCCCACAGGCTACCAAATCTAAAATGTTAAAAGCCTGGCTGGTTCGCTTGAAATTTCACTGCACTGTTTATGCAATTATATTTGATGAAAAGGTAAGCCATATTAACACAGGAAAAAAGGAAACCGGAGCAGGAGTAGGCCATTTGGCCCTTCAAGCCTGTTCTGCTATTCAACTAGATCATGGTTGATCTTCTACCTCAATGTCATTTTCCCACACTATCCCTATTATCCTTGACATATCTTTAATATCGAGAAATCCATCAATCTCAACATACTCAATGACTGAGCCTCCACAGCCCTACAAATATTTGTACTTTTCAATTCTGAAAATTTTGTCACACATCGGATATGCATCAGTATTGAAATTGAACAGTAAATACATTATGAGGAAGGAGTAAGTGGGTAGCCTAAAAATAATTTGCACTTTATTTTTCCTTCAGACAAAAGGGCAGGACAGTCTGTACTGAAGATTTTAATCTGATTTGCATCAATGCTACCTCAGCGAAAAGCTCAAAGGAGATACAATTTAACATACAGCATGCCATGGGCCAGATGGCATCCGTCCATCTCAGGAGACGATGGACTATGCCTGGGGTGTATATCACTTCTGGATTGAACATCGTCTGTTGTGGCTGAAGAGGCCGACTCATGATTGGCAATCCCTTCCACAGCTGGCACAGATGAATAACGTTGGCCCAAGGACGACTGATGTTTTTTCCTTCCGCCAGGCTCTCTTTTCCACCATCTGGTCATTTCTTCTGTCCTCTGCTTTTTCCCACACCCTTCCCGACTGCTTGTCTCCAGGCACTCCAGTCAGCAGCAAGAACTTCCAATGCATAAACTCCGATCCCGGTTAACTTGAGGTCTCGCGTGCAGACATCTTTCTGTCACAGACATGGGCAACCTGTTGGTCTCGTGCCAATAGCAAGCTCGCCATAGAGCATGTCTTTGGGTTGCGACCATCATCCATTCGGCTCACATGACCCAACCAACAGAGTCATCACTGACTCGAGGACAAACATGCTGGGGATCCCTGTACGCTGGTGCACTTCCGTATTTGGCACTCTGTCCTGCCAGGAGAGGCAGTGGAGCTGGAAGCTGTTCAGCTGCTTTTCTTGGCTTGCATAAGTAGTTCATGCTTCACTACTATTACAGAGGGTTACTATAACAGAGAACACAAGCCTGGTACATGCGGAGCTTTGTATTTTCGGTTACTTTGCTGTTGGCCCACACCTGCCTTCTTAACTTTGACATGACAGCTGCGGTCTTTGCAATCCTGGTGCTGATTTCGACATCCAGGAACAGGTTGCTGGTGATTGTTGATCCAAGGTATGTGAAGCTGTTGACGACCTCCAGAGTGAGGTTGTTGATGTTGTTGGAAGGTGGAGTCTCTACTTCCTGGTCCATGACTTTAGTCTTCATGACACTGATTGTCAGTCCAAACTCACTGCAGGCCCGGGTGAACCAATCTTCAAGCTGCTGCAAGTGAACTTCATTATGGGATGTTCGAGCAGCGTCACCAGCAAATAGAAACTCACGGACTAGGATTTTATGCACTTTGGTCTTGGTGCGCAGTCTCGCCAAGTTGAACAGCTTGACATCAGCTCTGGTATGCAGGTGGACATCCCCATTTGATTCACCGAAAGCGTACAATATCAGCATGGAGAAGAATATGCCAAAGAGAGTTGGCGCCTGGACACAGCCCTGCTTTACCCCACTACTGATCTTGAAAGAGTCTGATGTAGCTCCATTGTAACTGATGGAACTGTGCATGTTCTTGTGGAAGGAACAGATGACGCTCAGGAGGGCAGCCTATTTACCACAGCAGATTGAAGAGTCCGTCTCTGCTGAGGAGATCAAAGGCCTTGGTGAGGTCTATGAAGGCAATGTAGAGTGGTTTGCACTGTTTGCAGCACTTCTCCTATAACTGAAGTGAGAAAATCATGTTGACTATTGATCTGTCAGCTCTGAAGCTGCAATGAAACTCAGAATAGATGCGTGACGCCAGGGTCTGCAATCTGGTCAGAGCAACATGAGCAAAGAGTTTCCCCACAATACTTAGCAAGGAGATGCCTCGGTAATTGTTGCAGTCACTACGATTTCCTCTTGCTTTTGTACAAGGTGACTATGTTTGTATCACACTTGTCTGGAGGCACAGATCTTTCCTTCCAACAGAGACACAGAAGTTTGTGGAGATGCTGCAGCAGTGCCAGTTTTCCACTTTTGGTGATTTCAGGTGGGATGCCATCATTTTCCGGGGCTTTACCACTGGCGACATGGTCAATGGCCTTGTTGAGCTCTACTATGGTGGGCTCACTGAGCAGGTCTTCCATGACAGGAAAGTCTGGAATGGCGCTGAGAGCTTCTTCAGTGACAACATTCTCCGTTGCATAAAATTCGAGGTAATGCTTGACCCACCTTTCCATCTGCTTGCTAGATTCAGTGATGATCACCCCTGTCTTTGTTTCCAAGGGAGCTGATTTAGTTACTACTTGGCCTGTTGCTTTCTTAATTCCTTCATACATCCCTCCAGCATCCCCAAATTCAGCAGTAGATTGTACGCTGTCGCAGAGTTTCAACCAATATTGATTGGCGCAGTGCCGAGCAGTCTTGAGAATTGTTTCTGGCAGCTCTGAGAGCATTCAGGTTTTGTTTGCTGGGAACTTGCTTATAGTTCAAGAGGTCTCTCCTCTTGGTTGCAGTAACTGTCTCCATTTCAGTTCAATAATCCTCAAACCAGTCAGCATTCCTCTGATCTCATTCCCTGTACACAGTGCCTAACCATCAGCCTCAAGAAAGCAAACATCACGGGACAGGACGTCAGAAATGCTCCATCCATCAATATCAGCAACCACGCTCTGGAAGTGGTTCAAGAGTTCACCTACCTAGGCTCAACTATCACCAGTAACCTGTCTCTCGATGCAGAAATCAACAAGCACATGGGAAAGGCGTCCGCTGCTATGTCCACGCCAAGAGGGCGTGGGAAAATGGCGCACTGACACGGAACACAAAAGTCTGAGTGTTTCAAGCCTGTGTCCTCAGTACCTTGCTCTAAGGCAGCGAGGACTGGACAACGTATTTCAGCCAAGAGCGACGTCTCAACACATTCCATCTTCGCTGCCTCCGGAGAATCCTTGGCATCAGGTGGCAGGACTGTATCTCCAACGCAGAAGTCCTCGAGGCGGCCAACATCCCCAGAATATACACCCTATTGAGCCAGCGGCACTTGAGATGGCTTCACCATGTGAGCCGCATGGAAGATGGCAGGATCCCCAAGGACGCATTGTACAGCGAGCTTGTTACTGGTATCAGACCCACCGGCCGTCCATGTCTCCACTTTAAAGACGTCTGCAAACGTGACATGAAGTCCTGTGACATTGACCACAAGCCGTGGGAGTCAGTTGCCAGTGATCGCTAGAGTTGGCGGACAGTTTTAAATGCAGGGCTAAAGAGTGGCGAGTTGAAGACACTTAGCAGCTGGCAGGAAAAAAGTCAGAAGTGCAAGGAGAGAGCCAACTGTGTACCAGCCCCTACAACCAATTTTATTTGCAGCGCCTGTGGAAGAGTCTGTCACTCTAGAATTGGCCTTTATAACCACTCCAGGTGCTGCTCGACAAACCACTGACCTCCTCTAGGCGCTTACCCATTGTCTCTCTAGACAAGGAGGCCAAAGAAGAAGAGTGAGTATAGCATTATAGATGATGACGCACAGATGATCCCATATTGACACCGCACTCTGGCCTTGGGAATTGTTGTCTGAAAGAGCCTGATCGATGATGTTGAGGAACTCTTAGGTGCTTTCTGGGTCAGTGGTACAGCAATTTTTGATCTGAGGACGATCTTTCTTGGAATGGTATAGCTTCCTTGGCTGAAGCTTGCCCTTGCTACACACCAGGGGGTGGTCAGTGTCACAGCCAGCACTGTGATAGCTGCAAGCGATGGACACTGTTGAAGGTGGTACATCTGGTGATGATGAGGTCTAGCTGGTGCCAATGGCGTGATCTCGTATGTTTGCAGGACACCGTGTGGCACAGTTTGGTTTGGAAGTAGTTGTTCCTCACATGTCCATGGTAACAGCATAGCTCCAGCAACCTCTGTCCATTTTCATTCATCTTGCCGATTCCCTGCTTAACTGTGTGGTCGGTACACACATTGTGTTGAATTCTTGTAGTAGGTACAGTCCCTCGGTGCTGGGAATTCTGCTGATGGCAGCATCAATGATCCTTGACATCAAGGGTGGAGGTGAGTGTCGGGGCATAGATGCACATGAGGTTAACTGGGCCCATACCTGTTGACAAGCCAAGAGTAAGAAGTCTCTCTGAGCCTTCTGTGGGGGTTCAATCATCACAAGTAGCATGTTTTTTTTTTACTGCAAAACCCACTCCATGCTTACATGTTGCCTCTTGGGCTTTCCCCTGCCACAAGAACGTGCAGTGTTTCTCTTTAAGGGATCCACTTTGAGCGAGCCTCGTTTCTTGCAACGCAACAATGTCCACATTGAGCCTTGTAAGTTCTTCGTCGATCACAGTTATCTTGTGTGCATCATTGACCTGCATAAGGTTGTCAGCATGGTCCTTACATTCCAGCTTGCAATGCAAAAGTCTGGTGTCTGAACTGAAGATTTTAATCTGATTTGCATCAATGCTACCTCAGCGAAAAGTTCAAAGGAGATACAATTTAACATGCAGCATGCCATGGATGCATTTACTTATCCATCTACAATCTTTTTCTGGGGGCCAATAGGGAGAAAACAGGGAAGAAGTGAGATTTGAGGGTAAGAAAGGGGATGACCAAGCTTGACAAAGTAGCGTTTTTTTCTATTACTGGTATTTGTCAGTATCTTACATGTATGTTTGGTAGCTGCATTCATGTAGGCAAACATTAATCTGAACCCCATGAATAGCTAACCATCAAATGTACTGAAGTGAAATACAGTTTTTAATGTCCTTCTGCTGTGGGACATCTTCAAGAAAATAGAGCTATATTTTTGGCTGCAACACAAACAGACAGCACACAAACTGGAAGAATTTGAGATAGAGGGATCGTTAGAAGACTCCATGGTAGTGGACCATCACATAAAAAGAAATTGCCTAGTGTTTCAGGAATTAGGTTTCAGTTCAGAGTTAGCACTGGGAAAGCACATTTGTTGTTTTAATTCTGAAGTAAATAGTCAAGTCTCTATTTACTGTAAATCTATTGTTTGGGTTGCATACTGTTCATCTAGCCATTATTATTTCCAATAATTTGTTGAGTGGTTTATAGTTTAAGTCTCAGCTTTTCTGCTTATTGAAGACCAGGAGATATTATAGGTGCATGTATTCCAGTAAGAGGCGCAGTGACAAAAGTTCTATGTTTGAACCTTGGGTCTTGCTATATTTACCTAGCTAGGCAGGTAAAGAAAGACACAGTCTGATTTGTAGGGTGACACAAGGGTCATATACAACAGCGGCCAGTCACACGGACTCCAAAGCAAAATCTTGCACAATAGTTCAAAAATGTAACAAAATGGTGAGCACAGCTTTTAAATAGTTTTTTTCATTCAAAATGTGCTTTCAGAATATATATTTCAGGTTTGAATTAATGTTGCAGTGTTTGGGTAGCTTCATTATTGCAATATTAGTCTTTCTTCAACTTTATCATGCATGAGCTTAAAAATTACAAAACTATCAGTTCAGGGGTTTCTCAGGCCTTGCTGTTAGTGCCAAACAGTGTCCAGATCCCAATTTTTCCACTCAGATGCAATTTGTCAATCGCACACGAACTTCACGCCCAGTTAAATTTATTCTTATACAGCTAATGATACACTAAATGGGTGACAACTTCCAGCATCAAGTTTTGGTTGTGAATTTTTATATTCCCATAATATAAGCAATAAGTTTTTCCAACAGGAAACTGTAGAAAGTGACAACATGGGGTCAATCTCACCCCTCGTTTTTGAACACCAATCTATCAAATAAGTACTTGATATGTTAACATATTTGTGCACACAAGCAGTTTCACAAGGAAAAATCTGTTGTCAAAAGTACTTACCAAACAGACTGGTTAGTCTTCATACATCCATAGATCCAGTTACTGGGTTCCTGTCAATTCAAAAATCCAGATGCATTCAAGGTTGTATCAAAGTAATTTAAAATGCAACAGAGTTGTATGAGTCAGTGAACTGAGGCACAAAACAATGGTCTAGGGTAGTCATAAAAGCATACTTTTGTGTCCAACGTAAAGGATCTTTAACAATGCTTTGTAAATAATTGATGAGAAATAGTTTCTCAAAGCTGCAAATTTTTCCTATTTGTGATGTCTAGCCACCTCGTTTTTTTCCAGCAATATATTGAGAAAATGTTGTCAATATTTTGATCATAAAAGGCACATTTCCTTACCAAATTGGTAGTTCGACAATATAAATTACTGTAGGGTTCCCTCTCACTTGGAAGCGGTAAAATAAAATATGTTGCCTTGGGTTCCCGTGCAGAAAACTGAAACATATTTTGGCACATATATAATTTCAAAATAGAAAACTTGTTCAGAATATGTCAAAATAGTTTTACAAATGCAGCATCCAGTACCTCTGGACTGTTATAAGTCCATTTGTATGTTTTAATTTCACTCCATATAGATGAACCTAAAATAAATACACATATTAAACATATTTTATATATTTGGCCAAATCACTAATTTTAAACAATGCACTGCTTCAAACCTGAGAATGAGGCAGAAGACTCAAGATTATCCTCAGAGTCTTTTCCTGAATACTTGACAAAATGATGGTGAAGAACAGACATCCTCCTCTCTAGATCTGTTGTTAGCTTAAAAACAAACCATCAGTAAGTCACAACTAAGCTTTTGAAAAATACAGATCAAGAAATTATTAGTAATTTTATGACTGCACAGTCTACAATAATGTAGCATAATCTTATAACTGTCAAATCTATAGCCATGAATCGTCCAATTAAAATGCATCAGTTACTTAAGTAATAAAACCCTGGTAAAGCCACAGTTTGCATTATTTCCATCACTTCAGATCCTTTTGATTATTCGGTCATCGGATGGGACGTTGCTGGCTAGGCTAGCATTTATTGCCCATCCCTAATTGCTCGAGAAGGTAGTGGTGAGTTGCCTTCTTGAGCCACTGTGGTCCTTGGGGTCTCGGTACACCAACAGCGCTGTTCGGAAGAGTCACAAATGGTGCTGAACATTGTGCAACCATCAGCAAACATCTCCACTTCTGACCATATGATATAGGCAAGGTCATTGATGAAGCAGCTAAAGATGGTTGGGCCCAGGACACTACCCTGAGGAACTCCTGCAGTGATGTCCCGGGGCTGAGGTGATTGACTTCCAACAACCACAACCATCTTCCTTTGTGCTAGGTATGACTCCAGCAGTGGAGAGTTTTCCCCGATTTCCACTGACTTCAGTTTTGCTCGGGCTCCTTGATGCCGTACTCGGTCAAATGCTGCCTTGATGTCAAGGTCAGTCACTCTCACCTCACTTCTGGAGTTTAGCTCTTTTGTCTATGTTTGGACCAAGGCTGTCATGAGGTCAGGAAATGAGTAGCCCTGGCGGAACCCAGACTCAGCATCAGTGAGCAGGTTATTACTGAGCAAGTGCTGCTTGATAGCACTGTCGATGACCCCTTCCATCACTTTGCTGATAATGGAGAGTAGACTGATGGGGTGGTAATTGACCGGGTTGGATTTGTCCTGCCTTTTGTGCACAGGACATACCTGGGCAATTTTCCACATTGCGGGGTAGATGCCAGTGTTGTAGCTGTACTGGAACAGCTTGACTCGGGGCATGGCTAGATCTGCAGCACAGGTCTTCAGTACTGTTGCTGGAATGTTATCAGGGCCCATAGCCTTTACAGTATCCAGTTTCTTCAGCTGATTCTTGATATCACGTGGAGTGAACTGGATTGGCTGAATACTGGCATCTGTGATGCTGGAGATCTCAGGAGGAGGCAGAGATGGATTGTCCACTCAGCACTTTTAGCTGAAGATGGATGCAAAGGCTTCAGCCTTGTCTTTTGCACTGATATGCTGGGCTCCCCCATCGTTGAGGATGGGGATATTTTTGGAGCCTCCTCCTCCTGTTAGTTGTTTAATTGTCCACCAGTATGCACGACTGGATGTGGTAGGACTGCAGAGCTTAGATCTGATCCGCTGGTTATGGAATCACTTAGCCCTGTCTATTGTATGTTGCTTCCACTATTTGGCATGCAAGTAGTCCTGTGTTGTAGCTTCACCAGGCTGACACTTCATTTTCAAGTATGCCTGGTGCTGCTCCTGGCATGCCCTCCTGCACTCTTCACTGAACCAGGGTTGGTCGCCCGGCTTGATGGTAATGGTAGAGTGGGGGATATGCCGGGCCATGAGGTTACAGATTGTGGTTAAATACAATTCTGCTGCTGCTGATGGCCCACAGTGCCTCATGGATGCCCAGTCTTTCATTGCTAGATCTGTTTGAAATCGATCCCATTTAGCACGGTGGTAGTGCCACACAACACGATGGACGGTACCCTCAATGAGAAGACGGGACTTCGTCTCCACAAGGACTGTGCGGTGGTCACTCCTACCAATACTGTCATGGACAGATGCATCTGCGACAGGTAGATTGGTGAGGACGAGGTCAAGTAGGTTTGCCCCTCTTGTTGGTTCCCTCACCACCTGCCGCAGACTCAGTCTAGCAGCTATGTCCTTTAGGACTCGGCCAGATCAGTCAGTAGTGGTGCTATCAAGCCACTCTTGGCAGGGATCTCTTTTATGATGCAAATATTCTATCCAAGACTAGACAAGTGACCGCAGCTAACACTCTCAAGAAAAGATTACTGGAGATGTCTAGTTTGGCTATCCATTCAGTGGCCTCCTAAGATGTCAAGTGGAGAAATGAAGTGCCTCCTACAACAGATCTTAGTGGGTAAATTGTTGTGATTTGTTCTATGGTCTGGGACTCATGACCACAACTGCACTTCGGGTTGTTCCTCATCTTCCACTTATGGAGCAGGGAGCTGCATCATCCATGCCCTGTGTAGATTTGTCTGAACCCTGTCGACTGTCTTCGAGGGAGGTCGAAGCCAGAGACCTCTGCTTATTGGGTCAGTGATGAGGTGCTGGTTCTTTAAGCTGCATGCATCCCACAATTCTGTCCATTTGGATAGTATTTGATACCAACTGTTTCCCAGAATGGTCGGCATGAATTTAAGCACTTTCTTGGTGGGTTTTTCAAGACCTCATGAATGGGAAGGTTGGTGATGCTCATGACTTTTGTCCATCTTACGGAGCACAAAGGCGTCGCGGCAAATGGCAAGCAGGGCAATGTGGCACACCACTGTGAAACACTCAGTGTGAGTGGACTTAAGTAAACACAACACCGTCCTCATGACAGCATTTAGCTGCATGTCCACGATCTTTACATGGTGGTTGCAGGATCATGTAGTATTCTGCAATCTCATCTCATCAGCACCAGCCAAAAAGGGTGAACCTGGTCTGGAAACTCACTGGAACATCATGGGAGAAGCACAGCCAGAGCACTGTGCACAGCAACAGTGGCCCTCGTCTACTCAAGACCCTACACACAGCCCTGACAAAGTTTCCAGTTCATATGACCTGTACAGGAAGTCTAACTGTTGGTGGGCAGGCAGAGAGAGCAAAAGGTATTTTTAACAAAAGGGAATTGCATCATGCGGAGCTTATTCTGCCATCTCTTCCACGAGACTAATGACATTTTTTTAAAACTTGTAGCCATCTTGAATTTCCACTAACAATATTATCACAATTACATCCATCTATAAAAAGACTTTGATACTACAAACCAGATCTTTCTCTCCCATCTAACAGTATTAGAGATCACAAAATAAGTACAAAGACATAATGAGCTAAATTTTGTTCCAGGTTCCCGGTCCTGCCGTTGGAAGCAAATGCAGGTCCGGAACCCACCTATGCCGGCAGCAGGATCCCAAGTGAGATTTTGCAGGCAGCGGCCAATAAAGTGGCCGCCTCCGGGAGCCCCATCCTCAATTATGGATGTGGGCGGGATCCTCAGTCTGGAGGGCCAATAGCAGGCCTTCCAGTAGTCAACGGTTGGCAACTGCACCGTCAGAGGTGGGTGCTGCTTAAGTATGCAGGGAGGCGTAAAGGCGCCTCCATTCCTGGTTGCCGGCCACATATCAGGTAATTTACAAGGCCAGAAGGGTTAAGGCCTTCAGAGATCAGGGGGAAAGCCACACCCACAATAACAGGTACAGTCCAAATAGATGGAGCTTCTGGCGTCAATGTCTGCTCACCGTGCAACTGGGAGGCCGCCACAGTTTCATGGACAGGGTGCAATAGGCACCCTGTGTGCCGGATCGAAAATGCCGTCGGTGTCCGAAGAGTGGCCTTAATTAAGCCCTTAACCCGCCATGGCCAGGCGGGTAACCATTCCTGCCATCAATCTTTCTCCTTAAAAATCCCATGGAGATGGGAATCTGTCATGGAGCTTTCCTGACGGAATTTCCTCCCGTTTTCCAGACCCGTCGCCATGGGCCACTGAAAATTCGACCCCATCTCTTTTCTTAGGTCTACTACCTAATTGCAAAACTATGGAAATTCAAAGTACACTATTTTGTCTGTTGCAAAGGCTTGTGTTAGTTTTATTCATTTTTCTTACTTGTAGTAAATTATTGTAAATTTAATGTCATCTTTTTGATGCAACATTAAACCAAGATCTTGTCTGCCATGGGATCTATTAAACCAAAGCCTCGCCATCCTGTTACAATGGGATTTGACAATCCCATGACAGAATTCAAAAAACAGGAAATTCTCCTTGTGTCACATCCAACATTTCTCCCTCAAATAACACGATAAAAAACTGGTCACTTATCCAACTGCTGCTGGAACATACTATGGGGAAGCTCTATGTGAAGGCCAAGCACTCCCCCAGCAAAAGATGGAAAAAATACAATAACAAGTAAAAAAGGAAATGGATAGTTATGTCATGCTAAGACCCAAGAAAAGAGAAGGATAGACACTGCCTTTTAATAAAACACACAGTGATCAGATAGATGCCTTGAACATACCTTTACATAGTGTTCAATGGATTCATTCTGGAATTTATCATATAGTTTGGAGCATTAAATAATTAGTTTCAAATGGCTCTATTTATCTCACTACAGTTAATTATGCAAGGTTTTGACATTTATCACTAAAACTCGGATAACAAATATTAATAGTGAATAAAACTACTCACATAAATTTAATCTACCTGATTAGTGTGACGATCAACAAGATCAAAAAAAGCTCTAACAGTGGCTAGGACCAGCTCTTTGCACCTGAGAATATAAAGAAAAAGCAGTCATATCATGTATCTTGCTATAATTAGAATTCTAATTAGGTTACAGCTTATATTTGAAGAATAAAGTTTGAAAAGCAGAAGACTCACAATGCATTTACATTAGAATAATCTAAAATAAAATTAAACTTTTTTAATGGATTCAAACATTCACAAATCCAGTTTTTTCTATAATTTACTTAATGTGAAAAGTAAAAGAGAAAAAAAAACATTTAAAATTTGACAGACAAATGCAACAACATAAAAATTAGTTGTCAATCTTGATTGGACCATCAGGAATTGCAACATTATAGAGTTTTGTCATTTCCCCCACATCATGGGGAAATACAGAAGTCCAGTGCCTTCAAATCAAGCCTCTGCACTTACTAGCAGCTTCTACATCATTACCTTAGCGAGTTGGTGAGGAATTTCCCATAGCTTTTCCAAACATTAATGTGTTTTTTTTCTTTTGTTACTATTACTAACAACTGGCTGGAGTAGTGCACTTAGGTTTTTTTTAACATTGCTTTCTATAGTGAGGGCCTTGCTTGTAGCTGGTCCTTCCTTATACTTACCAGACTATGCAAAGGTGATCAGTTGACAGCCAGGCCCTTGGAACTGCTGATGTCTAAGAAATAAAAAGAACTATCAAGTTAATCTGTGTACCTCTGAAGGTTTTATCAAATGCCTATCTAAAGCTGCAGCATTACACACTATTCCACTATCAAGAAATACCTAATGTTTGTTTGTTACAGTCTCCTGATTGCACATCCGAGCTCAAGAAATTTTCTTGTGGGAAACGTCAAAGCAATATCCTACCACACCCTGGCCTTCTAATAATAGTGAACAACAGGTTCAAGGTAATATGGGGTCTAAGAGCAGCTTAGTTACTCTCGAGCAAAACTAACAGTAAACCATTCTCAGACAATATGACTGAGATACAGTCATAGAGTCATTAAGGCATAGAAGGAGGCCATGCACATTATTTTTCTATTGTTGCACAGAGTCAATGATAAGAGTACAAAAAAGATATTTTATTTAGATTGTAAAGTAACGAGTAAAACTATTGCCAGGGAAATAAATTGAAATGGGAAGAAATAAAGTGAAGCCACTGCTGTGGGCTCCCTTCAATCTCCAATTACAAACAATATTTTTATGGAAGTCTGAGAAAGTACTGTTGACCAAAAATTTGCTTTAACTATAGACCCACAGCAAGAACAGCTTCAAAGATTTTCAGATTTCCAGCATCCTTCCATAAAACACACTTTGATACTGAAAGATTATTCCATGTTTCAAATGGAAAATTGTTTTGCAGAACCCCTCCCCAAAAAACAAACTGCTATTTGTATTTCCAGTCCAGATAGTTTAGCATTATAAAACAGTCGCACCATTAGCAGACCAATAGCTCTCCATGAGCAAAAACAATCCTGGTATGGGGAAAGAGCTGCAACATGTCCAAGAGGCTTCAAAGAAAGCTGTATATCCCTGTTAGTCCAATTAACAGAACTCCTGACTTGTGTTAAAATACCAAGCATGCCATTTAGAATGTGCAGGCCTTTATATACTTTCTCAGCCTCCAGATTTCAAAATGCATTATCTCCAGTCAGATAACCAACTCTCCACTTGATCTCTGTTGAAATATTTAAACTATCAAATCAAGTTACAGCACAGAAGGCCATGCAACCCATCATGCCTGTGCTAGCTCCCATCTTACCCTGCCCTTTCCTTATATTCTTCTATATTCTTCTTCAATTCCATTTCTATTGATGCCTTAATTTCTGTCTCAATATCCATCTACAACACTCCACGTCCTAGTGACCATCTGTATGAAAAAAATTCTGACTTCTCTCCATCAACAACAAATGAAGCATAAGATCAGGACAAGACTCAACAATCTTAGACCAGTCAACCTAGAAATGTTCTTCTCACCAATATCTGGAGACTGGTGCACAATTTAGGAAAGTTGTTCCATAAACGATGCAAACAATAAACTGATAAAGTCATAGTCAAAGTGATAGCTTTGAGTCAAAATCCCAGACTCCTCCATCAACATCCCTGGGTAATTCCTGTTCAATAGGCAGGACAGATATAGCATAAGTCATGGGTGGGAATAATCGACCTTGACTCTGGACCCTATGAAATATAATGACTTTTAGGTCTGAACAGACCAAAGAAACATCCTGCTGGTTATTATCCACCTTCACCCCAACTGATGACTTAGTGCTTCTCCATGTTGACCACCAGTTGAAGGAAGCCAAACCATAAAAAGGTATTCATCGCCAAGTATTGCCTGGTAGTGCCACTACTGACTGAGTTGGCCGAGTCCAGAAGGACACGGCTGCCAGATTGGTCCTGTGTCAGGTGGCGAGAGAAGCAACAAGAGAGAATAATCCGCTTGAATTCACTTCACTAACTTGTCTGCCACCAACAGATCTGTCCACAATAAAATTGGTAGGAATGACTGGCACACAGATCTTGTAAAGACAAAGTCTCATCTTCGCAATGAAGACACTGTCCACTGCGTGTAACAGAACTGCTATGCTATGTGGGCAGGATAAGGTCAGACCTAAGAAGCCCAAAACCGGGCACTAATGAGTCACCATGAACCATCAACAGCAGCAGAATTCATAGAATTTAAAGACCCACACTGCACAGGAGGTGGTCATTCAGCCAATTGTGCCATGTTTGAAAGACTTAACCAATTAGTCCCACTTTCCTTCTCTTTTGCCATAACACTGCAAATCTTTCCTTTTCAAGTATTTAGCGAATTCCTTTTCGAAAGTTACTCCTGAATCTTCTTTCTCCATCCTTTCAGGCAGTGCATTCCAGATCATAACAAATTACTTCATTAAAAATGTCCATCTCCTCCTTTATTCTTTTGATAATTATCTTAAATCGGTGTCCTTTGGTTACTGACACCCCTGCCAGAAACAGTTTCTCCTTACCTTCCCTACCCCTCACAATTTTGAACATCTTAATTAAATCTCCCCTTAACCTTTTCTGCCCAAAGGAGAATTTCTCTAGTCTCTCCACATAATCTAAGTCCCTTATCTCTGGTACCATTCTGGTAAATCTCTTCTTAATCCTATCCATGTCCTTGACATCCTTTCTAAAGTGTGGTTTCCAGAATTGGACAATACTACAGTTGAGGCCTAACCAGGGATTTATAAATGTTTAGTATGACTTCCTTGCACCACCACAATCTGTAGTCTCATGGCCCAGCAGTTCCCCTATGCCTCCGTTGTTAAGCTAGCAGATGAACTCTGGTTCTATGCAGAGTGTATAAAAGCATGCCAGGCACACTTTAGAATGAGGCATCTTCCTTCTTCTGTGCTTAATTTTAAAATAATTAACCTAACTATTATAAAATTAGGTTACTATTAACTGTTAGGTTACTATTACAATTAGGTTACTACTCTTAGTCTGCTAGGTATATTAGTTAAACTCTGTAGGTCAAACCTAGAGAACAAAATAAAACTACTCCCAACATGTATTTTGGAATCCCATGCACTTTAAAAAGTGAGTCTAACAAGTTACTACTATAATAGCATGAGCTAACTCTCGGGGGAGATGGTGGCAAAGTGGTAATGTCGCTGGACTAGTAATCCAGAGGCCCAGGCTAATGCCCTGGGGAGAGGAGTTCAAATCCCACCATGGCAGCTGGTGGAATTTAAATGCAATTAATTAATTTTTAAAAATCTGGAACTGAAAACTAGTTTCAGTAATGGTGCCACGAAACTACCCTCGATTGTCATATAAACCCATTGGTTCACTAATGTCCTTCAGGGATAGAAATCTGTCTTTACCTGGTCTGGTCTACCATGCGACTCCAGACCCACAGCAAAGTGGTTGACTCTTAACTGCCCTCTGAAATGGCCTTGACTCAGTTGTCAAGGGCAATTAGGGATGGGCAGCAAATGCTGGCCTTGCCAGCGACACCCTCATCCCATGAAAGAATTTTTAAAAACTACCACAGAGCCTGAAAAGTACAATTACCTCACAGTGGGACAAAGTGCATAAGATACTTTTGTATTTCACTTGCCTCAAAATTTCCTTATAATGAAGTAAAAGTTTCTGCTCTTTGATAAATGATTCGCAGGCCTGAAAGTTAGATCAGAACTTCCAGAAGGTGCACCAAGAGGTTAATCATGACAATATACAGTAAAAGCTTTGTTATGCAGTACTTCACCAAATACAAGCTCTATTATCCGGAATTTCCAAAATCTCCCAAAGCTCTCCCGGGCCGAGTTTCCCAAGTGTAGTCGATTGTTCTCGGCATTAGCAAGTGATGCTCGTTGCAAAGGGCTGACTCTCAAGTGTACTACAAATAGATTGGCGCACCGACCCCAAAGGAGTATGGGAAAATTAAAAATGGGCTTTCCCAATACTGGCCCCTGGGCATCCTTTAGTCTTCTAGCAATAGCTTTGGAGTGGAAGGTCCGATCTCCACCCACCTTGGTAAGTATAACTCTTGATTAACCGGAATTTTTGATTATCCGACACCTCTCAGGTCTGGCATATGCTGGCTAACAAAGCTTTTACTATACAGCAAAACTATTAGACCAATAGAAACAAAGTTGGATAAATATGCTGAATTGGTAAAATAAAAACCAATAAGATAAATCTTCTCCAACTGAACGAATGTACTAAACCAGTAGACTCCAGTTTGGAACTGTACCAAAGGAACACAGTATAGAATTAAAAGTATTAAGGAAATCCATTTTAACAAATGTAAGAAAAACATCTAACCAGGGAAACTGATAAAAGCTAGTTAAGTCATGCATAAAAAACATTACTAGAAACATGCAGAATTTGCCAATAACTTATTCTCAGCACAATACAGGTGCTTGTTCTCAAATTGCCATTTCTTTCAAGACACTCCCTGACCAGACATATTAATGAACTCCACAGCGTACTTATTTTTCCACAAAGCAGCATTCTTTGAAGTGCTAGGGGGAAAAAGCATAAACTAACTCTTCCTAATTTTCTTCAGTAACTTCTAAAGTACTATTGGCTGACTGTATTCAAATATTTTATGTCGACATGAAGCTCTTGCATTACCTGACAAGCACTGCTGTTGCTCAGTACTATTAGAAAAATATGGTCAGAAAAGCCAAAAGTAGTACAAATCCAACTTTATTGTAATGTTTGATTAACTTAACTTTTATACAACATGTTGCTGTGTTTGAAGTTTCAGACACATACATAAACATAGATTCTTAGCAAGGTAGTGCCAGGCAAACCCCCCACCTGCCAAGACTGAGGCACACATGATTTCGCCACATGAACATTAAAACTTAAAATTGCCAGCCCCTGACTGGAAAGACATTTGCATAGTAACAGAGAGTGTTGGAGCAGTGGGGACCCAGTCGTTGCTTCCCCAATACACAGAAGTGGTCAGACCAGTTTTGGTCACATAACTGACTGTTGGAGGTTTTGAATTTGAACTTCCAACAGAGGATTTGAACTGAGAAAGCCACATGCCCGGCTCCTAGCAGTCCTGCCTGCCATCATCTCTTTCCCACGGAACTGAATCTTGTGAAAACACATGAACCTCAAAGACAGAAAAGTCTCCTACGTGAACAAGGTTTAAGAAGAACACTGGGCCCCAAAGAACAGCAAGACTACTGATAATCAAATGAGCTCGAAGCACAGTAAACAAGAAACTGTTCTGATATTGCCTCAAACCCCTCTCTACTATATTTTCCTCTCCTCTTTTCTGTCCCTATTTGCATGTGTATCACATGTGCATGCTAGTGTGGGCGCGCGTATATCCGTAGGCATTAACCGTATTAGAGTTTAAGTCTAAGTTTTAATAAATTTCACTTTTCTCCTTTAACCCCAAGAAAAACCTGGTGTGTTGGTTTCTTAGCCTTATAATTGGAAAGCTGTGAACAAGGATTCACAAAAGGGGGAGCTCAAACAGTGTGTTTAAAAATAAAACCTGGTTAGAATAAGACCAGGTCAAAGCACAGTAAAAGACCCCTAGACACCTTTCTCACCTGGTCATAACAATAGCATTAAGGCAATAAAATTGGAACTAAGGCACCCTCAAGTGACTGAAGAACTGCAGTATACATCCATATAAAATAACAGCAAGAACACTGAACTCCTGCTCAAGATGTGCATCTTCCCTAAGCCTTTGTAGCATTGCTAATGTAAACTAGATTGTCTGAACATGCAGTCCTCTTTCAACAAAGGTGCAAATAGCACCAATATGAACACATTTCTGTTACCACCAACAGGAACCAATATTTAAAAGAATCTTTTAAAAAAATTTTTACATTACCACAACATTTAGAGTATTATTGTAAAGGCCCAGGCTTGGCACAATGGTTAGACCAGACCGGACTTGGTAATCACGGAAACCACCACCCATCGAGAGAATGGTGATGTTTCTTAAGTCTTTTTCCTTGAGAATCCAGTAGTTGTTCACAGTGGTGTAAAAGTCTACAAGAATGAATGTTTTAGTTAATTAAATGTCCACACATGATGCTACATTTTTCCTTAATCAGGTAACATGATACTGTATTCTAGACTTCTAGAAGAATAGTATAACCTCTGAAAAAGGCAGCAAGTTATAGTCAGTGACATGCAACATCCATGGCTCCATTAATTAGCACTTCTCTGGATCTCTCACAGCAAATGCCATAAACACAAATGCAACTCTACAAACTCCAATATTGGTCCGATAGTCATTATTTTATTTTTAAATTTATGTAAATATTAAAATACATGACACACAAAATTAGCAAATTCTACAAACCAGTTAGTGTTTTACTCTATATCTACAAGGAAAGAAAGACTTCCATTTACCTAGCTCCTTTCACAACATCAGGACATATGATGGGCGGCACAGTGGCGCAGTGGTTAGCACTGCAGCCTCACAGCTCCAGGGACCCGGGTTCGATTCCGGGTACTGCCTGTGTGGAGTTTGCAAGTTCTCCCTGTGTCTGCGTGGGTTTTCTCCGGGTGCTCCGGTTTCCTCCCACAAGCCAAAAGACTTGCAGGTTGATAGGTAAATTGGCCGGTATAAATTGTCACTAGTATAGGTAGGTGGTAGGGAAATATAGGGACAGGTGGGGATGTTTGGTAGGAATGTGGGATTAGTGTAGGATTAGTATAAATGGGTGGTTGATGTTCGGCACAGACTCGGTGGGCCGAAGGGCCTGTTTCAGTGCTGTATCTCTAATCTAATCTAATCTCACAGTGCGTTATAGCCAATGAACTACTTGTGAAGTGTAGTCACTGTCATAATGTAGGAAACGATGCAGCCAATATGTGCACAGCAAGCTCCCACAAACAACAATGAGATAATGACCAGGTCATCAGTTTTAGGTGTTGGTGGAGGCATAAATATAGGCCTGCATACCAACAGAACACCCCTGGCTCCTCTTCGAATAGTGGCCTGAGATCTTCTACTGGAGAGGGCAAACTGAGCTTCGGTTCAATGTCTCATTCCAAAGATGGCACCTCCAACAGTGCAGCACTCCCATGGTACTGCACTGAAGTGTCAGCCTAGATTATGTGCTCAATTTTCAGGAATGTGGATTGAACCCACAACCATCAGTCTCAGAGGTGACAGTGTCACCACTGAGCTACATTTCGAAGATAATTAATTGGCTGTGAAGCAATTTGGTCCATCCTGCGGACATGAAAGGTTCTATGTCAATGCAAGTCCTTTCTTATTACTCAATATCGTTTCACTACTCAATACTATACCCGATCTATTCTTGACCATGTCAAAATCTGCAATTCTTCCCTTTCTCTCTCACTCACTACCCAGCATTACAATACCCATCTAATGTGGTTTCTCTCTGCATTCTACAGCAATGTTATTTAAAACAATAACCACACTAAATTTATTAACATAAAGACAATTTATTGTTTTACAGGATCAAGATCACAGGATATATACAATTGGGTTTGCCAAGAACAGTAGCTCCTGTACTATGATAATATTTCTCTTCTATTTTTCCCTATTTGGTTTTCCTGCATATCTAGGAAAAGCACACCAAAAGAATTGGCTGAAAACAATGTAATCGTTTTTTTTTACACGTTTTTCCAAATTCTCACATTTCTATCTCACTTTGCATCTACTTTCTTTTTTTTTTACTTTATTCTCTTACTATTCGTCATGCTGTCTCCCTTTAATGTCACTGCCATATGAATAAAAAATATATGGCCCGAAACACAAAGCAATTTATTTCAGAAAGTACACATTACTCACTTGGCCTCTTTTCTTTCTAATGGATTTGGTGCACTACTGCTTGGGCATTCCTGTTGTGATACCTCTGAAGTTTAACATGGGAAAGCTTGCAGTTTTTCCCAGATCACAGCCTACTGGTACATCCCACGAAAGTGATGGCAGGACAATCCCTTCCAGCAGTCAATGGAAACTGAGGTAGTATGGAAGATCGTCCAGTCAAAGGAATTAACTTACTGTCTCAAGTTAATACAGGAAAGATTCCTCAAAATCTACTCTTAGAAACATAGAAACATAGAAAATAGGAGCAGGAGTAGGCCATTCGGCCCTTCGAGCCTGCACCGCCATTCAATACGATCATGGCTGATCATCCAAACTCAGTACTCTGTTCCCGCTTTCTCCCCATATCCCTTGATTCCTTTAGCCCCAAGAACTTTTTCTAACTCTTGCTTGAATATATTTAATGATTTGGCCTCAACTGCTTTCTGTGGTAGAAAATTCCACAGGTTCACCACTCTCTGGGTGAAGAAATCCCTCCTCATCTCAGTCCTAAATGGCTTACCCCTTGTCCTGGACTCCCCCGCCATCGGGAACATTCTTCCTGCATCTAGTCTGTCCAGTCCTGTTAGAATTTAGTAGATTTCTATGAGATCCCCTCTATGAGATGCTGGCCATCAAGCCTATCTATTCTAATCTCATTTTCCAGCACTTAGCCCGTAGCCTTGTATGCCATGGCGTTTCAAGTGCTCATCTAAATACTTCTTAAATGTTGTGAGGGTTCCTGCCTCTACCATCCCTTCAGGCAGTTTTCCAGATTCCAACCACCCTCTGGGTGAAAATTTTTTCCTCAAATCCTCTCGCCCCTTACCTTACATCTATGCCCGCTAGTTATTGACACCTCGGCTAAGGGAAAACCTTTCTTCCTATCTACCCTATCTATGCCCCCCATAATTTTGTATACCTCAATCAGGTCCCCCCTCAGCCTTCTCTGCTCTAAGGAAAACAACCCTAGACTATCCAATCTCTCTTCATAGCTGAAATGCTCCAGCTCAGGCAACATCCTGGTTAATCTCCTCTGCACCCTCTCCAGTGCAATCACATCCTTTCTATAGTGTGGCGACCAGAACTGTAGACAGTACTCCAACTGTGGCCTAACTAACATTTTGTACAGCTCCATCATAACCTGCCTGCTCTTATATGCTATGCCTTGGCTAATAAAGGTATCCCATATGCCTTCCTAACCATCTTACCTACCTGTGCTGCTGCCTTCAGTGACCTATGGACAAGTACACCAAGGTCCCTCTGACACACTGTACTTCCTATGGTCCTACCATCCATTGTATATGGGAACTCCGCTCAAAGCACACCCACTCTTTCCCACCCCTCCCCTCTTACCCGCGTCCTTCAGTCAGAGTCCCACATACCACTTCCTGTCCCGATGGTAGAGTCAGCCCCTATATAGGTGCAGGCAGGGCAGTCTTTGTGAGGCCCTCAGGGGCCCCTAAACCCAGAGGACGTTGGCCACGAGCAACTGAGCAGTCACAACAGGGGTAAGAGCAGTGTTCCTCTAGCTCTGCTGAAGCTAAAGGGGTAGCGCCATATAGGAGTAATAGGAACAAGAGGAGAAAGCCTTGCGCAAAATGGGGTATGAAGACGAGCAATGGGTGTCAGAGAGGGATGGATTGTTGACTGTGGAGCTACTTTGTGCTGGGGCTTGGCACAGTAGGGTTCAGAACTGGTGTACCAGATGGCTACACTGCCTCTGTTCAGCTGAAGCATACCTTAAATGAGTCTGTCTTGTGCATCCCTAGCAGCTAAGTTTACTGCTGCACATCAGGCTACTCCCATTGCTCCTCCTCTGAAGATGCAGATCAGTTCTCACCTTCCTTCTCCTATAGCTCTAGTCCTTTCTGTTGCGCTACGTTGTGCAAGGCACAGCAGACCACTATCATTCTGAACACCCTTGCTGAGGCATACTGAACAATGCTCCCAGATCTGTCCAGGCACCTGAATCGCATCTTCAACAACCCAATGGTTTGCTCCATGACTGCTCATGGCTCCAGCTATACCCTTTCTCTGTAACAGCAGGAGGGCTCCTCACAGGTGCTATCAGCCACATCCACAGAGGGTAGCCCTCATCTCCAAGGAATGATCCACTGTGGCGGCCTGCCAACAGCTAGATGAGACATCCAAAGCTGATTTCACATGCGATGCATGCCAAGCATCTGTAGCATGTCTGCTCCACCCCACCTAAAACAGCTGTCAAATGCTTGGTAATTGACTTAAAACTTGTCACACACTGACAGAATGTGTGGAATTTAATGGACGCCAGGAGATGGGCTAGGAGACGGGGGATGCCCATAGAATCACAAGGGAAGGCAGAGGAGCGAAGAACCCGTCACCTTCCCATTGCACTGCAATTAAGTCAGGGGCAGGAAAGGCCGAAGACAACCTTCCCACTGTCACGAAAACCCTATATGCCAAATGGGAAATATTAATTTCATCGGTTGGAACCTTACATTAGACTTTTAATGGAAAAATCCAACAAGTTAACGTTTAAAAAAATGGCAGCCAAGATGGCTACTGCAATTTACATTTGAAACACCAGACGACTAAACTGGAGACGAAAAGTCTAACCAAGCCCAGCCAGAACAATGGCTTGCTCTCAGTGATTGAATTAACTAGAACTGCTTTACGAACACAGTCGTTAAGGCCATCTACACCCATTGACATTGGAAGAGCCAACCCCCTCTAAGTGTGACTGGACATCTTGAGACCTTGAATCACAGAAGATTCCAGAAAAAACCTCATTAAAAACAAAGGGATTTGACAAAGCCTTGTGACTGCCTGTGCAGCTCTGAAGAAACTGTAAGTTTTGTCACACAGACAGCAGACAGGCAGTAACTGAAAAGCCAATGAAGCAGGCTCTCTCTCTCCCCCCAGAAAATATCGAGAAGATCCAGCTGCAACTGGAAACCACCCCACCCCCCAAGCCTAAAGACGACTACAGCCAGCAATCAGGGGACAAGAATCAACCACCACCCTTCTGCCTTCAGGAGCCCTGAGCAAAGCAAGCCAACCACTATGCATGCTGCCCAACGAGGACTTCAAGACTACAATTGTAGCTGAGGACTATTGGACTCACATACGGCAATTAAATTCCATTTATTCTAGACTTTCATCCAACCACCAAGTCTGTTTCCCTCTGTAATCTATTTGTGTGTACATGTGACTCGGTGTGAATGCATACGTGAATGTGAAGCGTATTTTTAATATTTTAAATTGGGTTAGAGTGTTATGTGTAATAAACTTACCTCTTTCTTGTTTAAACTCGAAAACCTGTCTGATTGGTTCTTTTGAAATCACGTTAGAGGAACAGGGGCAACCGCTCACTGAGGTGGTAAGCTCCGCCACTGTTTTAATGAAGGATAAACCCCTGTTGCGGTCAAACAAGAGAAGGGGCAAAAGGGGGAGCCCGAGACCCCCCTCTCACTTGGACATAACACCACCTAGAGGCCAATTGAGGCCTTTAAGTGGCCAGTTAATAGCCACTTATGGACCTCTTCCCACCACTGCTGGAATTAAATTAGAGGCAGGGGAGCCTCCACCACAGGGGCAGGTCGCCCAGTTAAAAAAGGCAGCCTCTGTGCAGGCTTGGGGGCGGGGCCTTTTCCATGGGCAATCTGTGGCCTCTGGAGGGCCCCCGGCAGCAAAGACCAACCCTCTGATAAAGCCCCCGCCCTTAAAAACCACCTCTCCACCAACTCCGCCTCATTTGCCTTGGATCCGGGAATCCAGCAATGGGCCTGGTCCCAGGCCTGGTGCAGCACTGGCAGTGGCCACTTCTCCCAGTGGTGCTGCTGTTACCACTGAGCTGCCGGCCCTCTGATTGGCTGGCAGCTCTGGGAGGCGGGATCCCGTCCTTAAAGTGACATGGACCCCTGCACCAGGCGGTTAATTGCCCGAGCGCCATGGAATTGCGCTGGGGGGAAGGAGGGGGGGGGGTGCTCCGAGGGGCCAAGGCGGGGTTCCCCTAGCCTTAAATTCAGCCCACTGAGTGAGCACAGCAGTGTTCTGCACAACTCCAATCATTCAGCAAAACTCACTAAAATTCATTACTTTTATTATAGCTTGCATACCATGAATGTAACGTACATCATGCTGTAACCAGAAAAAAAGCAATTAAAGGGAAACTGATTTCAATAAATCTTTTCTATATCCACATTTGTTGAGGGAACCCCTGCAGAAATGAAAGAGCTAAATTTGGACCAGCAAAAGTTTTATGAATGAGATCACTTCAGATTTCCAGACTTACCTATGAGATAGCTGTCCAGTAGTAGAACTGGTGCAACATGAGGCGTGGCTTGAGTTATAATAAGACTTATCAGTGTAGGTTTGAAGTTGGGTAAAGTAAATAGTGCTCTTGCAACGATGCCACCCATTGAATGGCCCACAATAGCAACACTGCTGGGCGCAGCTTTTTTATCCTAGGACATAAACAGACCAAAATTAACTTCTTAGTAAATATTTTGGGTAAACGATTTTGGGAAATTGGAAGAGATGACATTAAATTGCTTATGCACATTTTCGTGTGATGATGGATAGGAATTTTCAGTTTTACGATTAGTGTCAGGATACAAGTTAATAATTGAGAGCTATCCTTTGTAACCCAACTTTCTAGAAAGCTTTCAGTGCAAGGTTACAAAAATAATAAAAGGACAAAACTAAAGGCTCTGTATCTGAATGCACGCAGCATTCGAAACAAAACAGATGAACTGAGAGTGCAAATAGAAATAAATAAGTACAATCTGATAGCCACTACTAAGACAACATAGATTGGGACCTGAATATCAAAGGGTACATGGCACTTAGGAAGGACAGGATGCTCGGAAAAGGTGGAGGAGTAACCCTGTTAATTAATGATGGCATTAGCGCAATAGAGAGGGATGGCCTAAGTTCAGGAGACCAGGATGTAGAAGCAGTTTGGGTAGAGATGAGAAATCATAAAGACAAGAAGTCACTTGTGGAAGTGGTGTACAGGCCATCTAACATTGGCCACACTGTAGGACGGGGTATAAAGGAAGAAATAATGGCAGCTTGTCAGAGAGGTACAGCGATATGGGGGATTTTAACCTACATATAGACTGTAAAAATCAGATGGGCAGAAGTAACCTAGATGAGTACACAGAATGTTTTCAGGATAATTTCTTAGAACAATACGTTCTGGACCAACCAGAGAGCAGGCTATACTAGACCTGGTATTGTGCAACGAGACAGAATTAATGAATGATGTCACAGTTAAGGCACCCCTAGGTAGCAGCGATCATAATATGATTAAATTTTACATTCAGTTTGAGGGAGAGAAGATTGGGTCCAAGACTTGTATTTTAAACTTAAATAAGGGCAATTATGAGGGCATGAAATCAGAGCTAGCTAAAATGAACTAGCAAATCAGGTTAAGGGATAGGTCAACAGAGATGCAGTGGCAGACATTTAAGGGGATATTTCAGAACACACAGGATAGATATATTTCAACGAGAAAGAAAAATTCCAAGGGGAGGACCCGCCATCCATGGTTAACTAAAACAGTTAACGATAGTATCAAACTTAAAGAAAAAGCCTATAATTGCACACAGATGGGAGGCAGGTCAGAAGATTAGACAGAATATAAAAAACAGCAAAGATTGACTAAAAGATTGATAAGGAAGGTAAAATTAGAGTACAAGAGAAAGCTAGGTAGAAATATAAAGACAGATAGTAAGAGTTTATATAGATATTGAAAAAAAGAGTTAACAAAGTGAACATTGGTCTGATAGAAAGTGAATCTGGGGAATTAATAATGGATTATAAGGAGATGGCAGATGAATTTAACAGATATTTTGCATCAGTCTTTACTATTGAGGATACACGTAACATCTCAGTATTAGCTGTAAATCAGGAAATGGAAGGGAGGGAGGAACTCAAAAAAATTGCAACCACAAAGGAAGTGGTACTGAACAAATTGTTGGAGCTGCAGGCTGACAAGACAGATAGTAAGAGTTTCTATAGATATTTTAAAAAGTTAACAAAGTGAGTGTTGGTCCTATAAAAAGTGAGTCTGGGGAATTAATAATAGATAATAAGGAGATGGCAGATGAATTGAACAGTTATTTGGCACCGGTCTTCACTATTGAGGATACAAGTAACATCTCAGTATTAGCTGTAAGTCAGGAAATGGAAGGGAGGGAGGAACTCAAGAAAATTACAATCACCAGGGAAGTGGTACTGAACAAATTGTTGGAGCTGTGGGCTGGCAAGTCCCCAGGTCCTGATGGACTTCATCCTAGGGTGTTAAAAGAAGTGGCTAGTGAGATAGTTGATGCGTTAGTTTTAATTTTCCAAAATTCCCTAGATTCGGGGAAGATTCCATTCAATTGGAAAATAGCGAATGTAACTCCTTTATTCAAAAAGGGGAGACAGAAAGCAGGAAACTACAGGCCAGTTAGCTTAACATCTGTCTTAGGGAAAATGTTAGAAGCTATTATTAAAGACATTATACCAGGGCACTTAGAAAAATTCAAGGTAATCAGGCAGAGTTAACATGGTTTTGTGAAAGGGAAATCATGCTGAACCAATTTATTGGAATTCTTTGAGGGAGTTACATGTGGATAATGGGGAACCGGTGGATGTATTGTATTTAGATTTCCAGAAGGCATTTGATAAGGTGCCACATCAAAGGTTATTGCAGAAAATAAAAGCACATGGTGTAGGGGGGGGTAACATATTGACATGGATAGAAGATTGGCTCGCTAACAGGAAACAGAGTGTAGGCATAAATGGGTAATTTTCTGGTTGGTAAGATGTAACGAGTGATGTACCACAGGGATGTGTTGGGGCCTCAACTTTTTACAATTTATATAAATGACTTGGATGAAGGGACCGAAGGTATGGTTGCTATATTTGCTGATGATGCAAAGATAGGTAGGAAAGTAACTTGTGAAGAGGACATAAGGGGGCTACAAAGGGATATAGATAGGTTAGGTGAGTGGGCCAGGACCTGGCAAATGGAGTATGGGAAAGTGTGAAATTGTCCACTTTGGCAGGAAGAATAAAAAAGCATATTATCTAAATGGTGAGAGATTGCAGAGCTCTGAGATGCAGAGGGATCGGAGTGTCCGAGTGCATGAATCGCAAAAGGTCAGTATGCACCTACAGCACGTAATTAGCAAAGCTAATGGAATGTTATCATTTATCACGAGGGAAATTGAATACAAAAGTAGGGAAGTTAAGCTTCAGCTATACAGGGCATTGGCGAGACCACATCTGGATTGCTGCGTACAGTACAGGTCTCCTTATTTAAGAAAGGATGTAAATGCGTTGGAGGCAGTACTAGACTAAAACCTGGAATGGACGGACTGCCTTACAAGAAACGATTGGACAGGCTCGGCTTGTATCCGCTGGAATTCAGAAGAGTAAGAGGTAACTTGATTGAAACATACAAGATCCTGAGGGATCTTGACAGGGTGGATGTGGAAAGGATGTTTCCCCTTGTGGGAGAATCTAGAACTAGGGGTCACTGTTTAAAAATAAGGGGTCGCCCGTTTAAGACAGAGATAAGGAGAATTTTTTTCTCTCAGAGGGTAGTGAGTCTTTGGAATTCTCTTCCTCAAAAGGCGATTGAAGCAGAGTCTTTGAATATTTTAAGGCAGAGGGAGATAGATTCTTGATAAGCAAGGGGGTGGAAGGTTATCGGGAGTAGGTGGAAATGTGGAGTAATCAGTTCAGCCATGAACTTATTGAATGGCGGAGTAGGCTCGAAGGGCCAAGTGGCCTACTCCTGCTCCGAATTCGTATGTTCATAAGTAACTGCAGCCATAAAAGGAATTGACACCTATGTCTCGCAAAGAACATATAAATTTGCCTGAACAGCACCGACAATTAAGTTCGTAGTACAACTCTGCCAACTTAAATTCAAAGAGTGGGAAGGAGGGGGATTGCTCAGCCATTACCTGCAATTGCTGGTCATACCTATTTTGTTAGGGGCCTATTGATCCTTGAAATTTTTAACAAGACTGAAACTGGAGAAATGCAAAATAGAAAGTTAACTACTTCTCTATCCAGATGACAGGAAAACAGAAGCACACATTTTGGTCTATAAAGATTGCTCTTTGCAAGCACAGGTCAGATTACTCGCATCCTTTCCATTCTATACTCTGGGTATACATTTGTATAGGAATAGGTGAATCTCCTTTAGCTATGCTAATAATGAGGCCCAGAATATGACAAAGGTTTGTGAGCCATGTGGCAAAAGGTAATGAAGTAAGCGGCAAGTCATAATGTAAATATAGCTAAAGTGTTTTTTGATTGGCACGTAGGAAATTTGGGCCAATAAGTAAAGTGTGCCATTATTTGCGCTAGACACATTTAAAACATGAAGTACGATATACAAGATTTTTAAAAATATATATATTATATATACACTAGCAGCCTTCTGTGGCACTGTTCATGGTAAATCAGACGACATGCTCTTTTATAATGTATTAACACAACATAAAGTACAATTTATTATTCTGCTGTAAGGTGAAATTGGTTTAAGCTGGCCTCTCCATTCTAAAGCTAGAAAGTTTGCAGTACAAGTTAAACAGAGATACTCGTTTTAATTGTTGTTAGGAAAACCTTGTAAATTGCGTGTGTAATGGAGTGGAATATCTGTATATGCTAACACGTGCTTTTAGTAAACTGACTGTTACTAGCTGATCTATTGCTCCTGGGTAGTGTGGAGTTTGCAGCACTGCTATCATTTTTAGCTGCGAAATTAACCTGACCCGTTGAGAACACTGCTCGGGTATCCCCTGTTGGGAAGTGATCTAAATGGGTCCCCTGACATTTACAGGCTAATTGTTGTTGTTGTAGAAGTTTTTCTAAATTGGATATGCATGGTTCTTTTCCTTGTTATCTCAACAACCTTTTCAGAGTATCTGAAAGTAAGAAAAAGTGTGAGAAAATAACTGGTTTCTTTCTGGTTGAGAGTAGTTTTCCTAAAATTGTTCAGTATTGATTTTTTTGTTGTTTGTAAGGAATGTGGTGGACAGTTTAAAAACAGACAGACATCTGACTTCAACCTGTTAATGTGGAGTAAAATTAATGATTGAGAACTGTTGTGAAAGTTCCTTGCAACTTGGTTTGGAACTTCATTGTTTTAAAGTTCACCCGTACCATAATTTGAACATTAACCACCAAAAAATTTACATCAGGAATTATATATGCATCACATTTGGAATAAGCTATAATGAACTACAATAGGCAATGGAGAGCTTGATAAGACGACACTCGAAAAACATAATGAGAGTGAAAATTGACAGTCAAATTCACTGGCATTGTAGGTTGGGAAGTTGATTTGTTTGGCCAACTTATCTAAACTAGATAGCAATGTTCTCTGGACTAGATGGTGAGTGGAACTTTCCAGACCCAGTAAAACAATTACAACATCTGAAACCTGGATATGTGCTGGAAGGTGTCCTTTCAATGCCATGTATATATATTACAAATTGAAGAAATTCACCTCTGTCAAGCTACTTAAATGACTAACTGAGAGGCCCACTGTAAACCATTTTATTGTGCAACAAAAAAAACACGAGACTTTGAAGTCAATTCCCCACAACTACAACAAACAAAACAGATGTCATGAGCATAGCAAAGTCCATTTTTTTGGTTTGGTAAATTTGTGATCAAGTGAGTAAAAGTTGCTCTTGTGCAGTGTGGAAAGATACAAAAGCAACTACTTTGATCAAACAACTGTAAAAAAAAATGAGCTAATACTTGGGGTATGCTACAAATCACCAGGTCAGCATAAAGAAGTTTATTCTATGAAGAAATAGGAAATATATATGAGAACAAGAAAGTTATTTTAATGAGACATCTCAATCAGCCTAAGACAAACTGAGAAAACCCAAAGAAGTAGAATTTCTGCTTTGGGCACAATCAGGAAATTGTGCTCAAAACTGTGGTGGTTAGATTAGGCTTCAAGTTTCTGCTAAGGTTAATTTGCATGGTCACAAACATAAAATCTTCCATGAACCAGTGCAATCAGGCAGCATAGTAAATCATAATTGCTTTTTTTCCATTCCATTAAAAAGTATTCCTTGATGTATTAAAGAGTGGTAACAGTCAAAAATGAGATTTTTCACAAAAAAAATAAGCATTTCTAATAAAGGTGTCCAGTCCTCCACTCGTGAGTAACTTGAATTACAATCAGTGAAAATTACTTCTAAAAAAGACTGAACCATTTCACAGTTTCATTGATGTGCACAGTTTCTTAGTAAATTAAATATTATTTGATATTAAAAAAAACTTTTAAAATGTGCCTACTAGTGCCTTTGTATCTAAGAAAGTGAGCGCAATTTGGGCATACCTTATGTTTAAAATTCCAGAATTTGTGGCACTGATGTGGCCAATTGCAGTGGAATCTGGGCGCAAAAGTAGCATAAATAAGTGGAAACACTACCCCAAAGAGTTTAGAGCTAGTGTTAGCAAATGTAATGCATGACTGCTTCACAATCCTTCTTCTTCTTAGGCAGTCCCTCGAGAACAAAGATAACTTTCTTCCACTCCAGGGTTGTGGGTCCTTCGGCGACCGAGTAGTCCAATTCTGGATCCGCACACTCTGCCACAGGTGGGGCAGGTGGTGTGTGGCGAGAGGAGTGAACGGGATCCTCGGATTTCCGAATGCTTCTTCCGCTGTTTGCACTTGGTCGCTGCCTGTGCATGTCGACGTTGTTTGAACTGGTTGGCACCTTCGCGGATGCTTCTTCTCCATTTTGGGCAGTCTCGGGCAAGTGATTCCCACGATTCAGTAGCAATGTCACATTTTTTCAGGGAGGCTTTCAGGACACCCTTATACCATTTCCTCTGCCCTCCTGGTAACCTCTTGCCGTGACAGAACTCAGAGTAGAAAGCTTGTTTTGGGAGTCTTGTGTCAGGCTTGCGGACAATGTGGAGCGCCCAACGTAACTGACTAACCATGACCAGTGTCTCGATATTGGGGATGTTGGCCTAAGAGGACACTGCTATTGGAGCCGTGTCCTGCCGCTGAATTTGCAGGATCTTGAGGAGGCACCGCTGGTGATATCTCTCCAGGGCTTTGAGATGTCTGCTGTACAGGGTCCATGTTTCCAACGCATATAGGAGGGCAGGTAACACTGCAGCCCTGTAGAACATGAGTTTGGTGCCAGGTTGTCATCAAACTCTCTTTTCCTCAGATGACCCAAGGCTGCGTTGGCACACTGGAGGCGATGCTAAGTTTCATCGCGATTGTTGCCTTTGCTGACAGGAGGCTCCCAAGGTGTGACAATCACAATCCACTGCATCAAGGAAACCATGAGCTGAATTTTCCTGGTTGGGTCGCAATCCTGACATCGGCCTCAATTCCGGGTCTGGAACCTGGAAGTGGATGTGGTGGAATGTCAGTTGTGTACTTCCCATGGGTAGCCAATTAAGAAGCCGCTCCTGAAGCCCCATCCAATTAAGGACGGCAGGCAGACCAGGGAAGTCAGAAGTCCAACAGGATGGTCTGCAATGATGTCCAGCTGGCAACCCCACTGGGAGAGGTGGGCACTGCTGAGGCAGGCAGGAGACCGTGAGGGTGCCTCAAAATGGAGGCGTTCTCTGCAGCCCTTCACAGGATGGCTTGCGGCTGCGACCATGCTGGGGTGACTGACAGGGGACGTTGATAGCCACCCACCAACACCCCCCCTCCCCCCACCCTGCCACCAGGAGGCTCCTCCAGTTACCTGCTGGGCTCCGCACCCATTGAGGGGCTTGTCCGCCAACAAGAGGACCCTAGTGGCACTATCACCTTTCCCCCAATTGGCCGAAATGGTCCATTTGGATACTCGCTGCTGCCATGCAAGAAGCCTCTGCCGTATTGACCCTGCCTCCGGTAAGATTGCTCAGAGGTGGGAATGCGCCAAGCAGTCAACCCAAAATGCTGTTCCCCAACTTGGTACCCGATCACGTCTCCTAACCCACATCCACAGGCACGGAAAATTCAGCCCCATGAGTCAGTGCTCACCTTGAGCTGGTACTCGTTCATGACCCAGACAGTATAAAGGAAATGGAAGGCACAGAACTCTGGGGGACAACATTCATAGAATAATTTGGGAGTTGGAAAGACTAAAAGCCAGATATAAAACTTTAAAAGGGCTAAATATAAAGAAATGAGGGAACAACTAATGCAAATGGATTGAAGGAGGTTGTTCAACAACATTTGGGACAAGAGCAAACTCCAGCCTGTATCCTAGCTCTAACCACGAAAAATGCCTCTTACTGTACCAGCATGGCATTAATTTACATTTCACACTAAATATTGTAAGAGCTGAATGCTAATGAATGTCAAATTAGAAGAGTTTTGTATTAACTTGCATCAAGTTCTGTTCCCCTATCACCCCTGTACTCGCTGACCTACACTGGTTCCCATTCAAGAAACATCTTGGTTTTAAAATTCTCATTCTTGTTTTCAAATCGCTCCACGGCCTCGCCCTTCCCTATCTCTGTTATCTCCTCCAGCCCCACAACCCTCCAAGATATCTGTGCTCATCTAATTCTAGCCTCTTGAGCGTCCCTGATTTTAATTGCTCCACCATCGGTGTCCACATCTTCAGTTGCCTAGGACCTAAGCTCTGGAATTTCCTCCCTACACCTCTTCGCCGCTCTACCTCACTTTCCTCCTTTAAGACATTCCTTAAAACCTACCTCTTTTTTGTCATCTGCTAATACTGCCTTTTGTGGCTTGGTGTCTTTGTTCTATAATGCTCCCGTGAAGTGCCTTAGGACTTTTCATTACATTAAAGACATTATGTAAAGATAAATTGTTATTGAAATATCCCGACTAGGAACTGGATTAAACATAGGACAGATCTTTACAGCCAGCAGCAATTTAGGATGGATTCTTATCTAGATCCCAGAATGTCTCTCTCACTGCAGCACCCAGGTTAGAAGAACTCCGAAATTTAATGAGTCATACAAATTTGTCACAAGATGAAGAATCTTGTAAAGTTTTTTGTACATCCAAATAACTATAAAAAGTATCTCAGGTTTTTTATTTTGGGATTTCATTTTTAAGTGGGTAATATCCAAAGTTTTCTCTTTGTTCTGAGTATTCCTCTTTACAATGCCCCAATGGGCTACTCCTTTCTTCAACTTGGAAGACTCTGAACGCTCCATGGCCAGAACACCTACTCTTTGTGAAAAAAAAACAAGTGGGGTGCTTCCTCAGGGCAGACTACTTCTGCTAGATTTTCCCTTTACTACATGAGACAAACATGAGAACTGTTCCAGCGCAAAAGTCTGCTGCAGACTGCAAAAACTCACCAAGTGAGCTTGATTGAGAGATGTGGGAGTCAAAAACCAACACCTTCTTTCTAGCAGGTTTGGGGCTGATGTCCATAATTGAAGTAATCATGCATGGCCTGGTGCCGGGGCCAGTGAGGGGGGGGGAAAGAGGGGAGGCCAGGCACGCTTGATGAGTCAAGCGTGCTTCATCTGTCCCAGCTTTCTTAAATTCTTATTGTTAGGAGTCCAATGTTCTGCCAGTAGTTATACAAAGCCTCGTTAGTGCTCTAATGCCCTAAACCATGTTAATTCTCTTGCTGTGTCCAGCATTCTATTTGCTGAGCAAAAGAACTTCTTGCTGAGTCCAGAAATTCAGAATGTTGGATCTCCATAGAAAGAGAAAATGCCTTCAGTTTAAAAGACTTAACTACAACTCAAGACCTTTTTAGCACTTTTTTGAGAAGAAAACTGAAAGTAGTTTTCACTTCAGTGCTCACTTTACATTTATTTTCACCCTTAACATAACTTAGGATGTAATGGCAAGTAACAGGATATGAGAATAAATATTTATAATATATATATTGGATGCTAAATTGCTCTATCATTAAAAGTGATGTGCCTTAGCATTCAAAGTACACAGTACAGCAGAGAGAGAATTGCTCAGACATTTTTTGTGAACACAGAAGGAGATATGGAAGACCATCATCTCAAGCAGGGAAAGGTGTCTGGCCCAGAGCACCTTAGGAACTGGAAGCTATTATTTTAAAATTCAAATGTATTTCTTCTAATTTATGAAAACATAATTAGGAAGCAATTGTGATGATTATAAACTATCTACACTCTTACTACTCCCTCCCTCAATTTCACATCCTCTGAACCTTCTACCTTATAGATCACCCACAATATTTCCAGTGCCTTTCTTTGATCAATTTATCTAAATAAATTGCTGAGACTCCCTTCCTTTTCAGCTTTTCATCCTTTTTCTCTCTGTCCCTAGGAAATTCAAAAGGAAGCATCAGTCAAGGAACACATTCAAACTTGTTCTCCAAATAAAAAGTCTATGCTCTCCAACTGACATTTGTTGTACATCTACACAGACGTGGTGTATTTTTGAGATATATATACTAAGCTTTAAGATTCTATGCATTCTTTTGAAAGTTAGTCTTCGGATATTGAATTGGGGAAATGCCCATTCCTACATGCCAATTGGTAATTTTTACACGTCAATAGAATCAGTGTTGGATAAATCACTCCCATAACAATGCAGTACAACTGTAAAAATATCAGAAATTTGGCATAAAGTATCAAATATGGAAGACTAGGTTTCCATGTTATATATCACAATGCCACCCTAAATTTTACTGCAAAAGATTAACAGATGTAATTTAATACAACTGGATAATAAATTTACTTTGACATTTTGTGGGATCCTGACGTGTATAAGGATTCCAAGTTGTTACTCAAATTTCTAAGACTGAGATTGATCGCTATTTTGTTGAGTAAGTGTATCAAGGGATATGGATCCAAGGCATGAGTTGAGGTCCAGATCAACCATATTTTAGTTAAATGATGGAACTGTGTTGAGGGGTTTAAAGGTCTACTCTCGTTCTTGTGTTCCTATGCCTCATTCAGACACTCCCTAAAGTTTTACAGCAAGGGGAGGTTAATCTCAGCTTCATTAGGGGGAGGGAGACAAAAGGAAAACGAAAGAACAATTCCTGTCCACATCATTCAAACATGCCTCCTGCACTTCTATGAAGGTTGGATCTTCCCAACCAGGAAACATCATATGGATTGGATGCTTGAGAATGGACATGAAAAACAAAAATATATTTTTTTAAATAGGAAAAGAATGGCCAACATTACTTTTTAAATGTGGGATTGAAATTTACATAGGGAATGGCTGGCAAGGTAGATTGATAACCTATTGCAAAAATCAAATATGGTGTAATGAAGGGTTCCTGCAGAAGAAGCAATTGTTGTCTTGCTACACCTTTAGACTTTTATCACAAACTGCAGCACATCTTCATGCAGATTTTAATGACCAGTAAATCGTGTGGCAGGGTCAGGGGAAGAGGGGATTAATCTTATCCACCAGTAGAGTTATAATTCTACTTGCTGGTTATGATCAATACACAGCATGTTGTGTGAACTGAAAATTAAGAATTCAAAGCAAAAACTGAAAAACAATTTTCCAATTAAATAACATGCATGTGAGGATTTTTTTATTAATTGAACTTTATTTGAGCTTTATATTGCTTAAAATAACAGATATTTTTAGTAGAACCTTTTACAGAAAATGACAGGTAATGGAAATACAATTAATTTTTCAAAAAGCATTTGATAACGAAGAACATAGGAGATATACGGCATTATGTGGAATGTGACCACACACAGAGAGATAGTTGGAGGGCAGAAAACAAAGGATTGAAATAAAAATAAACTTCTCAAACCAATAAAATGTAGTTTGATATTCCACTGAGTCACTCCTTTTTTTACTTTATAATAAATCATCCAGACATAGGAATTGAGGGAACAATAATGAAATTGGCTGGTTCCAGCAAATTTAAAATTGTAACAAGGACTCTCAAGGGCTGCAGTACATAGGTTAACAGATGGACAGATAGATGGCAAATGAAGTCTAATGCAGCAAAAGATAAAGTAATAAATTTTAGAAAAATAGGAAAAGGAAATGTATTTTAAATGGTAAATTTTCAAGTAGAGATAAAGGGACATTGGTGTAAAAATAAGTAAGTTATTAACAGTTGGAGCACAAGTAAATAAGGCCATTAAAAAAACAAACAAACAGAATCCTTAGTTTTGTATCTAGAAACACAGAATACAAAAGCAAGGAGGTAATGTTGAACTAGTACGAGACAGATTGCAGTTGGAGCATTATGTATAATTTTGGGAACCACATTTTAGAAAGAATACAAAAGCAATGGAAAAGGTAGATTGTAGATCCACATGGATGATACCTAGGAAGAGCACAGTGGCGCAGTGGTTAGCAGCGAAACCTCACAGCTCCAGCGACCCGGGTTCGGTTCTGGGTACTGCCTGTGCGGAGTTTGCAAGTTCTCCCTGTGACTGCGTGGGTTTTCGCCGGGTGCTCCGGTTTCCTCCCACAGCCGAAGACTTGCAGGTTGATAGGTAAATTGGCCATTGTAAATTGCCCCTAGTGTAGGTAGGTGGTAGGAGAATGGTAGGGATATGGTAGGGAATATGGGATTGATGTAGGATTAGTATAAACGGGTGGTTGTTGGTCGGCACAGACCCGTTGGGCTGAAGGGCCTGTTTCAGTGCTGTATCGCTCTATATCTATATATCTAAGAGAGATAATGGGCTGGATTTTACCGGGCTCCCGACGTCTTGGGTTCCGTGATCTTTAAAAATTTAAATTTGCGGGCAGGACTGGTTGCTCCTTAAAAATGGTGCCAGCGCACAGGCAGGAAACACCATTGCCGAGAACAGATAGTCCGCCCCCTCCACATGATTTGTGGGGGGGTGGCTGCCCCGGCTATTTAGATGAGCCACCACATGGGAGATCGCGGTGGCTCTGCAGATGCGAGCCGCCATTTTTTTCAGCAATGGGCTCTTAAAATCCAGCCCAATAGAAATGAGAGAAACTCAAGATGTTAGGGCATTTTTTTTGGTTGTCAGTTCAAATCCCGTCATAGGAAGTTGTGAACTTCAATTCAATAAATCTAGTCATCTGAATGCCAAACCATTGTAAAAACGCAAATGTTTCACTAATGTCCTTCAGGGGAGGAAACCTGCCACCCGACTCCGTCCCATTGACGTGGATTCCAGCTCCACAGTACATGGCTGATTTTTAATGCCTTCAGGATAACTGGGAATGGGTAATAAATGCTGCCTTGCAGTACTGCCCATGTCCCATGAACAAATAAAGAAAAAGCTGACCTGATAGTGATTGATTTTTTCCAATAGTCAATAAGAAAACAAAAAATTACAAATTTAAGATAATCACAAAAAGAACTAAAGAAAAATTTTGAAAATAATTTGGGGGGGGGGGAGAAATTAGGTCAATGGCTGCATCTCAAAACAGGTTTATAGAAAGTTAGCAGCCCGCTTTACACTGTACCTGATTTTCTTTACAATGGAAGTCAACATTGGTTCACTGTCAGCCTGTTTTGCATTACTATCATTGATCAGTTTGACCCCCTCATAGTTTAGAGCGTGTGATTTGGATGTGAATTCTCTGCCATAAACCACTGTTGAAGCAGAGTCTATGAACCATTTTAAAAGGGAATTAGATAGTTCCTTGAAAGTGACAAATATTCAATAGTATGGAAAGTATACAGGAGAGCAGGACTAGTCCAGGTGGTTCAGATTGAGAAAAACCCACCTGAACTTGATAGTCTAAACGGCCTGTTTCTGTGCTGTGCAATTTTATGATCGACTGGAGTTTGAGTAAAAACAGAGTTCGAAATAAGTTCCAGGGCGAGTAATGCTGAAACAGTTTAGTTTTTCATCAATAAAGTATTTTGAAAGGAAAAATCTTGTTCCAATCTTACCTTGTAAAGCTTAAGAATGACCTTTATACATGCATGTACAAACGTGGTTTGTTTTTCAAGGCTTCCACCGTAAAGTGCAACAAGCTCCTCATTAAAATCAATGCTAAAAAAATTGAAGTGGAATTTGTTATGTATGTTCTCAGCTTTTCTTAGTGCAACAGAGCCCAGGGAACGAACTGAAACACAAGACCAAAATAAAAAGGATTTGTTAAAATGCAGATAAAAAAACATAAATAAAACTGAGTTTCTAACTAGATTATTCTGACCAATTTAAGAGTGTCTTTAATGTACACATATTAAAAGTTGTGTTTACTCTGTGCCATTCAACTAATTTGTCAACCTTTCTTGAGACCAGACTGTACAATCATTTTATGGACAGGAACTGTTAAAAAATGATTAACAAATTTAATAATGTACCTTGTCTGTAACTCCCGGCATTTCCAGGAAGAAACAAAACAGGGATTCCTGTGACTTTTAGATCCTTCCGTGTTTCAGCAGAGTCTCCCTCTCCATAGAGATAAAGGCCGTAACTTGGGTACTTACTGGAAAGTTTTCTCGGAAGCTTGATTTTCTGCTCACAGAGAATAAAGAAAAATTAATTGGGGTTATATCTCCTGCCTTTATAACAAGTTTTATGTTTCATAAAAATACAATGATTTCAAAATGAAGTGCTCACATTTTTGCCTTGCCCATATAAACATATACAACACAGAGAAAAGCTAATATCACAATGATACAAATAACCAACAATTTAAGGATTTATTGATATAATAACTAGGGTACACAAAAAATGGCCAGGTCAGATACTGAATAGAAAATGTTTCCTGCAAACTAGAAAACTGCATGGTGTCAAAAAGTTAGACCATAAATAGGAAATTTTAAACTGAATTTAGTTCATAAATGGGTAGGCTGATGACAGTAAGCAGATGTGAGGATTGCTTCTACCCACACCCATCCTCTGTTGAACACAATTACTCATGCAGAGCAGCAAAAGGCACCCAAGTACTAGCCATTTTTAAGTGCTCGAATGAATAGTGTCAGTGAATTAGGGCACATTCATAGGCAAGCCTGATTGCATCTTCATCAGATATCCACATAGACTGCACTTTCAGGAATGAATAACAATTAGAACCTGAAACTCTGACCAGTGTTCTTGGGGATAGTAGGCCAACTGTAGAAACAAAAATATAGTTTTAAACACAACACTAAAGGTGAACTTTAATACAAAGTTTTCTTGATCAGCATATGAGATAAATCAAAGCAGGTAAGAGATTAGGAATGCAAATGTTTATCAGATTCCTGGGTATAATATTTCATTGTTTGAAAAAACACATCAGAAAGACTATTTACTGTATGGTAGAGTTGAAAGAAGTCTGTAGCTTTTTTTTTAAGTGAACTGAATCCTGACAGATACAGAGAATATTTAAACATATCCTTTACATTATTAGACAATGTTGAATCAGCCTCATTGACCACAGAAGGTCAGTCATAGTGATGGGACTTTACAGCAAGTCCATAATTCATACCTGCAGTAAACAATGCTAACTGTTCTATTTTCTGTATTTTGCTGAGTAGAAAATGAACAAAATGTCTAACCGTTATAGTAAGATGAACGTCAAACAAACTGATACAACAAATTCCGCATTTCACCACTAACCAAGAACCTTTCACCGGTTCTACAATTTATTGAAATAATATAGACAGTGTATCTAGCTTTAATCAGTAAGTAAACAATAAAGCACTCCTGCTAATTCAGTCATTTTTACAAAAAATTTTGAATTATCCAGTAATTTGAAAAAAGTAAATTAGAAATTTAGCACGCAAACATCAGAATATTTGAATTAAGCAAATATAAATTAAGCATATCACAGAATTGTTACAGCACAGGAGGCGGCCATTTGGCATGTCGTGTCTGTGCCAGCTCTCCGAAAGAGCAGTTTACCAGCCTTCTCCCCATAGCCCTGCACATTCTTCCTTTTCAGTTATCAATGCAATTCCCTCCTGAATGCCTCGATTGAACCTGCCTCCACCACACTCTCAGGTAGTGCATTCCAGATCCTAACCACTTTCTGCATGAAAAAGTTTTTCCTCATGTTGCTTTTGTGTCTTTTGACAATTATCTCAAATCTGTGCCCTCTTGTTCTCGGTCCCTCCACCAATGGGAACAGTTTTTTCCCCATCTACTCTGTCCAGACCCCTCATGATTTTGAATACCTCTATCAAATCTCCCCTCAACCTGCTCTTCTCGAAGGAAAAGAGTCACAACTTCTCCAATCTATCCACTTAACTGAAGTTCCTCATCACTGGAACCATTCTCATGAATCTTTTCTGCACTCCCTCCTTCACATTTTCCTAAACTGTGGCACCCAGAACTGGATAAAATACACCAGTTGAGGGTCAGCCAGTGTTCTATACAAGTTTAACATAACTTCTTTGCTTTTGTACTCTATGCCCCTATTAAAGAAGCCTAGGATGCTGTATGCTCTATGAACTGCACTCTCAACCTGTCCTGCCACCTTCAATGATTTATACACCCAGGTCCCTCTGCTCCTGCACCCCCTTTAAAATTGCACCCTTTATTTTATATAGTCTCTCCTTGTTCTTCCTACCAAAGTGAATCACTTCACACTCCTCTGCATTAAATTTCATCTGCCACTTGTCTGCCCATTTCACCAACCTGTCTATGTCCTTTCAAAGTTCTACACTATCCTCCTTACAGTTCACAATGTTTTCAAGTTTTGTACTATCCACAAATTTTGTAATTGTGCCCTGTGCACCAAGGTTTAGGTCATTAATATATATCAGGAACTGACCCTCGGGCAACTCAACTACAAACCTTCCTCCAGTAATCTTTACTTTATTTGGTATGGATGAATCATGGACAAGTCTCATTCACCCATCATCACTGTGCCTACTGACCTACATTGGCTCCCGGTTAGGCAACAACTCAGTTTTAAAATTCTCATCCTTGTTTTCAAATCCCTCAATGGTCTTGCACCTCCCTGCCTCCAACTTCCTTCAGCCTTATAACCGCGCCAGATATCTGTGGTCCTCCAATTCTGGCATCTTGTGCATCCCCAATTTTAATCACTCCACCATTTGTGGTCATGCCTTCCGCTGCTTAGGCCCTAAGCTCTGGAATTCCTCCCCTCTCTGTCTTGCTACTTCTTTTTCGTCCTTTAATACATTGCTTAAAACCTACCTCTTTGACCAAACTTTTGGTCATTCCACCTAATATCTTCTTTATGTAGCTCAGTGTCATATTTTGCTTGATAACGCTCTTCTGGGATAAACATTACATTAACAATGCTATGCAAATGCAAGTTGTTGTTGTTGTACAACAGCACAGGTTATTTGGTCCATTGTGCCCGTGCCAATTGCTATCTGCACATCAGATTTGCTAACCCTAATTCCCTTTCCCTCATCCTTCAAGTATTTATTAATTGCCAGTCAAAAATGGTGATTCACTTGGTTTCAATACATACCACTGCAAAAATTCTTCTAAACGCCCCCTTTTTGGTGCTAGTCCTAAATTTATGCCTCATTATTTGCCACTCAATGGAAATAATCAATTTTCCCATCTCAAACCTTGTCAATATTTTGAACACGTATGTTCCCATTACCCTTCTCAACTCCACTGAACACAGAAATAGTTTTTCCAAGTGCCTCATCGTAACTGTATCATCTAATCCCCACCTATACTACAGCATTTAATGTCTTCAATATCCTTTATATAGTGGATACTCACAACTGTACATTGCACTCCAACTGTGATAATACTAATGCCTTATGTAGATTCATAATCACCTCCTTATTTTTATATCCAATGTCACTATATGTAAATCCAGAATCTCACCTGCCTGCTTTTAAAGAGCTGCACCCCTAGAGCTCTCTCCACTCTGCGGCGAAATTTATTATTCAGCATTAACTTTCATTTTGTCTTTATTTTCCCCAGAATGCATTATTCCACGTGTTTGTGTCGAACTGCACTTGATACAAATCCTACAATTCCCTTTAAGTCTATCCTGTCACAATCTATTTAACAATTTACCATGACCCTAAACTTGGTACTGTAAGAAAACTGCAATGAGATTCCTGACTAAATCATTGAGAACAAGAGATGGCCCAACACAGACTATTAGGTAAACCATCAGTTACATTTTTTTCCAATCTGTTCACTCCGACTCTTTATATTCTTGAACTAACCCCTCTGTCTTTGCTTCACTCTTATCTTCAATACCACAGTCCTTAATTTTTACAATCAAATCTTCGAAAATAACAGTTGAATTACAGCTATCTTGGGAGTGTTGGAAAGTTACAACACAACTGTGGGGCTCAGCTGAATCAAAAGCCATATAAGCAGAACCCCCAGACAATTTTTTAAGTTATGAACATCATTTGAAAAAAAAACTACATAAGGGTGTATTTGCATCAATTGCGTTATGTTGAGTCATTTCAGATCCTGCTTCCACTACCAAGTTTTGCCCTTCGAGTTCAAATGAACTGAGTGCACTATCATTAGAATAAAGAAGGAACACAACCACTAAAATTATGAACACCAACATTTTCTTGTGCTATACACATGGATAAATAGTCTTGCATAAAAAAGTATCAAAAATGCATTTGCTGCACTGGAGAAACCGGGGTCTGGCAAGTTGACTCAAAGACCATTTTTGGCTGTGGTGGGGGATATAGTTAAAATAGGGTTTAATTTAGGACTGGAATTGCAACTCTTGTTTTGACCAAACAATCTTATTTTTGAGTGGACACTTGAAAATGAAAATATATCAAAAATTTGGTTTATAAGATAGGTTATTTTCTTCTGTGTCTTACAATTTGGCAGTTAATTGATAACATTCATCAGCAGCAAGCATCAAAACTCTAGTTTTGGGCTTAACAAAAGCAGGAAACTCCAATAAAGATTTATTCGTTCAGGTACAGAATCTTTAAAATGGGCATAAAAGATCCCATGACACTATTTGGAAGTGCAGCTGGGAAATTATCCCTGGTGTCGTGGCCAATATTTATCCCTCAATCAAAATTGTAAAAACAGATTATCTGATCATTATCACATTGCAGTTTGTGGGAGCTTACTGTGCAAAAATGGGCTGTCACATTTCCTACAAGTAACTAGTTTAAAAGTGCTTAATTGGCTGTGAAGCACTTTGGGCATCCGGAGATTGTGAAAGGCACTATAGAGTCTTTCTTAAATGTGGGCGAGCTGCTCAATTCGGTACAAGAATTATATAGGATCCTAGGTTTAAAAAAAATACAAATGCAAAAATCTACAGAAATAATTGGCTAGACCAGAAGAAGTAGGTGCAGTTATAGGCACATCACTTTAGGAAGGATGTGACACTTGAGGTCATGACATGGTACAGGTTCACTTAGATATTAGGAATAAGAGACTTTCATTGTAGGCAAAAAGAAAAAATAGGGCTCATTTCATTGGAACAAAATATTAAGATGATACCTGATGGAAGTGTGGTGACTGTGTACCTAAAGAGCACAAATGTATCAAAAGATGAAATTATGGAACTTTTTTTGCTATAAATGGAGGACTGTTGGGGCAAGGGAAGCCCGACAATAAAGCAGTAGCGAAAGTAGAAACCACAACAGCTTTCAGAAGATACATTTAAACGGATATGGGAAAGAACAGGGAGTGGAAGCCAGAGCAGCATGATGGGCCAAATGGCCGCCTTCTTTGTTATAAATGTCAATGATTTTAATAGTGCAGAGCATGGCACAATGGTAGTGTGGAAGAGACACTACTCGAATAGTGCAAGGAAAGGTGGTCAGGTGCCAACCAGAACCTGGGCAAAGTTAACACTGAATTTTATGTATTGGCTTAAAAAAAACTATTAAAATAGAAAGTTTATTGGATTCCGGTCTCTTAAAATCCTAGCAAAATAATAAAACACTTGGTACAGAGCAAACTTGTAAAGGCAGCACCCCAGTGGCCTGTTGCACTGTGAGGCGGGGAACTACTTGCAAGTTCATCCACTGCAGAGACTGGGAGTCTCCATTCGGCTGCCGAGGCTGAAGCAACTTACAAGATATTCTGGGTACTCGAACATGTAAGTCATGCTGCACTTGTTCTCTTCATACACGAACAACACGTCCCATATTCCGAGACCCACAAAAGCCACTAGAAAGCCCTGCAATATTGGAGGTAAACACCTCATCCTCTCGCCAGCCATCACCGCGCTGCCGACTCGGCCGCAGCCACCTAACGTGCTGCCACTCGACTCTGGAGAGCCGGCCCCTGATTGGAGAAGGAAGCTGTCAATCAAGCGAGGAGCACACAAACTCCTCTAATCCCAACTGGAGAAGGGAACACGGCGTCTGGGTCGTCACTAAAATAAAAGCAAAACAGTGCGGACGCTGCAAATCTCACTTATCACGTTTGACAGACTTCAGCAGATGGCGTAGAGACGTCATCCGACGTAATGTCGCCAGAGACCTGCCCTTTAGTCCCTGATCACAGAATCGTTAAAACACGAAAGGAAGCCATTCGGCCCATCGTGTCTGCACTGGCTCTCTGAAAGAGCAACTCCCTCACTTGCATTCCCTACCTTCTCCCCGTAACCCTGCACATTCTGCCTTTTCAGATAACTAATTTTGTTTTGAATGTTTCAATTGAACCTGCTTGCACCACGTTCTCAGGCAGTGCATTCCAGACCTTAACCACTCGCAGCCTGAAAAAGTTTTTCCTCATGTCACTTTTGCTTCTCTGACCAATTACTTTAAATCTGTGCCCTCTCGTTCTCAATCCTTTCATGAGTGAGAACAGTTTCTCCCTATCCACTCTCTCCAGACCCCGCATGATTTTGAACAGCTCTATCAATTCACCTCTCCACCTTCTCCAAGGAACAGTCCTAACCTCCAATCTAAGTTCATAGATGTAGTCCCTCATCCTAGGCACTATTCTCATGAATCTTTTCTGTACTCTCTCCAATGCCCTCACGCCTTTCTGAAATTGTGACGCCCAGAAGTGGAGGCAATTCTTCAGCTGAGGCTGAACTAGTGTCTTACATAAGTTCAACATAACCTCCTTGCTCTTGTACTCTGTGTCGCTATTAATAAAGCCCAGGATACTGTATGCGTTATTAACTGCTCTCTTAACCTGTCCTGCCACCTTCAATTGCTTATGCACACACACACCCAGGTCCCTCTGCTCGTGCACTCCCTTTAGAATTGTAGCCTTTATTTTATATTGTCTCTCCATGTTCTTACCTACCAAAATGAACCAGTTCACATTTCTCCGCATTGAACTGCGTCTGTCACTATCCATTCCACCAACTTGTCTATATCCTTTTGCAGTTCTACACCATCCTCCTCACTTCCAAGTTTTGTACCATCTGCAAACTTTGAAATTGTGCCCTGTACACCAAGGTCTAGGTCATTAATACATATCAGGAAAAGCAAGGGTCCCTGCACTGACCCCTGGGAAACCCCACGACAAACTTTCCTCCAGCATGAAAAACATCCATAACCACTACTCTTTGCTTCCCATCACTCAGCCAATTCCGTATCCATGTTACTACCGTCCCTTTTATTCCATGAGCTATAACTTTGCTCACAAGTCTGTTGTGTGGCACTGTATCAAACGCCTTTTGAAAGTCCATGTACACCACATCAACTGCATTGCCCTCATCAACCCTCTATGTTACCTCCTCAAAAAAACTACAGCAAGTTAGTCAAACATGATTTTCCCTTAAGAAATCCATGCTGGCTTTCTTCAATTAACCCACATTTATCCATGTGGCTATTAACTTTGTCCCGAATTATTCTTTCGAGAAGTTTCCCCACTGCTGAAGTTAAACTGACTGGCTTGTAGTTGCTGGGCTTATTTTTACACCCCTTTTTGAACAAGGGTGTAACATTTGCAATTCTCCAGAATTCTGGCATTGCCCCCGAGACTAAGGAAGACTGAAAAATTATGACCAATACCTCTGCGATTTTCACCTTCACTTCCCTCTGTATCCTTGGATGCATCTCATCCGGTCCTAGTGCTTTATTTACTTTAAGTACTGACAGCCTCTCTCACATGTCCTCCTTATCAATTTTAAACCCCTCTAGTGTCTGAATTACCTCCTCTATCACCATTGCCTGGGTTGCATTTTCTTCCTTGGTAAAGATAGATGCAAAGTATTCATTTAATACCTCAACTATGCCCTCTGCTTCCATGTGTAAATCCCCTTTATGGTCCTTAATTGGCCCAACTTTTCCCTTTACCACCCTTTTACTATTTATATGTCTATAGAAAACTTTGGGATTCCCTCAATGTTAAATCCTGAGGGGCCTTAACAAGGTGGGTGAAAGGATGTTTCCCCTTGTGGGAGAATCTAGAACTAGGGGTCACTATTTGAAAATAAGGGGTCACCCATTTAAGACAGAGATGAGGAGAAATTATTTCTCTTAGAGGGTCGTGAGTCTTTGGAGTTCTCTTCTTCAAAGGGCAGTGGAAGCAGAGTCTTTAAATATTTTTAAGGCAAAGGTAGATAGATTCTTGATAAGCAAGGGGGTGAAAGGTTATCAGGGGTAGGCAGGTATATGAAATCAAGGTTACAATCAGATCAGCCATGATTTTACTGAATGGTGGAGCAGGCTCAAGGGGCTGTATGGCCTACTCCTGCTACTAATTCGTATGTCCTAATGTTTGTATGTTAGCTGCCAGTCTGTTTTCATGCTCTCTCTTTGCTTCTCTTATTTGCTTTTTTGCTTCCCCTCTGGACCTTCTATATTCTGCCTGGTTCTCAATAGTATTTTCTACCTGGCATCTGTCACAAGCACACTTTTTCTTCTTTATCTTAATCTCTACCTCTTTTGTCATCTAGGGAGCTCTAGATTTGTTCAGCCTACCTTTCCCCTTCAAGGGAACATACCTTGACTATGCCCGAACTATCTCTTCTTTGAAGGTAGCCCATTGCTCAGCTACCATTTTTCCTGCCGACCTTCAACTTCAATTTATTTGCCCCAGCTCCGTTCTTAACCCATTGAAGTTGGCTTTACCCCGGTTTATTATTCTTACTCTGGATTGTTCTTTGTCCTTTTCCATAGTCAACCTAAACCTTATGATACAATGATCACTGTTCCCTAAATGATCTCCTACTGATACTTGATCTGCTTGGCCCACCTCATACCCAAGAACCAGGTCTAGCAGTGCCTTCTTTCTCATTAGACTAGCAACATATTGCAAGTCCACTGCTGCCGCCACCACTCCCGACTGCCTCCAGCTAAGTGGAAGGCCTCGAGCCTAGGTCTGGATTTATTCCTCGCAGGTCCGCTGCTGCCGCCGCTTCCGACTCTCTCCAGGTAAGTGATAAGGTCTCCACTGGTTAAAACAATCAACAACTCAATGGAAATAACATGAACAGTAATTCCTGACTTATACACGGCTGAAACATTGTACTGATTCAAAGTAACGGATCAGGTAATTTAGGATTGCCAACTCTGGTTTCATGTATGCTTGGAGATTTGAGCACGCACCTCAATCACTTGACACAATCACATAAAATAAAGATTTGCGTTTATATGGCGCCTTTCATGATCACTGGACATCCCAAATCTCTTTACAGCCAATAAAGTGTAGTCACTGTTGTAATGTAGGAAATGCGCAGTCAACCTGCTCACAGCAAACTCCCACAAGCAGCAATGTGATAATGAACAGATAATCTGTTTTCGTGATGTTGACTGAGAGATAAATATTGGTCAGGACACGAGGAAGAACTCGCGGTTTTTCTTCGAAATAGTGTCATGGGTTCCTTTATGTCCATCTGAGAGGGCAGACAGGGACTTTAACATTTCATCCGAAAAATGGCACTCCAACAGTACAGCACTCCTTCAGTACTACACTGGAGTATTAGCCTTGATTTTTGCGCTCAAGTCCTGAAGCAGGACTTGAACAAAAATCTTCTGACTCAGAGGTGATAGTGCTACCACTGAGCCATGGCTGACATTTAATCACCTGACATTTGCCCACTTCGTGTCTCAGACTCACCGAGCACCGGTTAAATTATCTGACTTTTTGTTTTAATGAGATGACTAATAATTTATATCAAAATACTCAAAAGATAAAGGTATTTTTAAATAAAAATACATCTGTGATGTTCCTACAATATCAACCACAATGCGAAACACCAAGCAAATACCACTGATTCAACAAAATATAAATATAAATGTAACACCTAACTAAAGTCATTGTAAAGATTTAACAATACACAGCAAGTTATAAATAACTACAACTTGTATTTCAGAGGTTTGTGGGACTGGAGGAGATTACAGAGATAGGGAGGGATGAGGCCATGGAGAGATTTGAAAATCATGAGGAGAATTTTAAACTTGAAACCTTACTTAACTGGGAGCCAATGTAAGTTAGCAGGCACAGGAGAGGTCAGTGAACAGGACTTGGTGCAAGTTAGGACACTGGAAGCAAAGTTTTGAATGACATCAAGTTTACGGAGAGTAGAATGTGGGAGGTCAGCCAGGACTCCAATGGAATTGTCAACTCTAGGGCTAACAAAGACTTGGATGAGGGTTTCAGCAGAAAATGAGCTGAGGCAGGGGTGACGTCAGGCAATGTTAGAGAGGTGAAACCATACGGCCTTGGTGACAGCATGGATATGTGGTTGGAAACTGATCTCAGGTTCAAATATGATACCAAGATTGCAGATAGTCAGGCAACATCTGTGGAGAGAGAAACAGAGCTAACGTTTCAGGTTGATGACCTTTGACCTTAAACATTAACTCTGTTGCTCTCTCCACAGATGCTGCCTGACCTGCTGAGCATTTCCAGCATTTTCTGTTTTTATTTCAGATTACCAGCATCTGCAGTATTTTGCTTTTGCAGATAGCTTGGTTCAGCCTCAGACAATTGCCAGACAGAAAGATGGAGTTGGTGGCTAGGGTTGCAGGGTTTGTGGCGGGGACCAAAAGAACTTAGTTAGAGGAAATTTCTGTTCATCCAGTACCGGAAATTGGACAAGCAATCTGACAATTTAAGGACTGTGCAGGGGTCGAGAGAGGTGGTGGTGAGGGTGTCATAAGTGTACTTGTGGAAACTGTTTTCCAATGATGTTGCCAAGGGGCAGCCTGTAGATGAGAAATCGGTGGGGACCGATGATAGATACTTGGAGGGTACCAGGGATAATGATGCAGGAGCAGGAGGGGAAACCATTGCAGGTGAATATCCTGCTATGATTAGTTAGATAACAATGAAACCAATAAAAACAATAAATAAAATCAAAACCAAACCTAATTCAATTCACCGACTCCTACACCCCACTGCTGAAGCCCAGCTTCAGGGAGATGAGGCTCAATCCTCAGGGAGAAGCACCAAAGCTGCCTGCCTCCTATAATAAAACACATTATATAATAGCACACATCATAGGCTGACATGAACTCTTACGCAATAAAAAAAAGCAAAATACTGTGGAAATCTGAAATAGAAACAGAAAATTGTGGAAATTTTCGGCAGGAACGTGCTGCCAGGGGAGGTGGTGGAAGAAGATACGATAGCGACGTTTAAGAGACATCTTGACAAATATATGAATAGGAAGGGAATAGAGGGATATGGGCCCCGGAAGTGCAGAAGGTGTTAGTTTCGGCAGGCATCAAGGTTGGCGCAGGCTTGGAGAGCCGAATGGCTTGTTCCTGTGCTGTACTGTTCTTTGTTCTTTTTGTCAGGCAGCATCGTGGAGAATGTTACGATCAGGTGAGGAGGAGTCACAAGGCTCCCCTTTCGTCCTTTCTCTTATTTGACCACAACAGGGTTTATTCCTAAACAGTGGATGTGCTTACCATTTCAGTGCGTGTTTTACCTTTTACCTTTGTTGTGATCGTAAAAGAACCAATTGGATAGGTTTTCTTGAATTTAAACAAGACAGAGGTGAGTTTATTATACTTAACAATCTAAACCCGATCTAAATAAAATAATAAAATTATGCTACACATTCACACTCACACGAGAATCACACTCACACACAAATAGATTAGAGTGATGAGGAGTAGATTTGTGATTGGATTAGAGTCCAGAACAAATTGAAATTAATACACAGTCTGTGGGGTTGGATGCTTCCATTGTCTTCCGGCGGAGGTCATGTTTCTGAAGTCTTTGGCTGGTAAACGTGCAGTTTTTGGCTGGCACATCTGGTTCAGGCTTTTCTTGTAGGCAAAATTGCAGGTGGCTTTCTTCCCCTGGTGTCTTTGTCTTGGATTCAGCAACCAGCAGCTAGGCTTCACATGCCCCCACCAGGCCTTCTGGAGACAGAAAGCGAGAGAGAGGGAAAGAGACAGCCCTTCTGGCTTCTGCACAGAATGAGTCACTGGCTTGTCTCCTTTGTCCAAGGGAAGCTCCCAGCTTTCACAGAGATGGGCAAATGGTCACATGACTGCCTCATTGCCTGGAACCTTCTAATGAGATTCAAGTTTAGCAATTTCAGTCCCTCAGGCCTCAGGATGTTAATATTTACAATTGGAAGGGTTGGCCCTTTTAAGGTTAATGTTCCAGGATGGCTTTGAATATCCTGCTAATGAAAGCAATCTCCTGTGGTTCACTCAATAGAGCTAGGCATTGTTTTGGGTACAGGCTCATCAGCTCTGTATCTCCTCTTTGAAGCCTTGGAATGTGCAAGGTATTCAAATGCAAATTACAGTGGCCATCTTGGCTGCCAGCTTTGTTTTTCTAAAAAGTTAACTGAAGATTTCCAGTTCTTTCTGTTTCATTAAAAGTTCAATACAGGTTTCCAATCAATTAATTAAAACAATCCTCCTTTGGCATAGCAGGTTTAATTCACACCTCCACACCACACAAAATGAAATGTGACCATGGGAACATTTCATTTCAAGGTTGTAGAAAAAAAACCACACACATTCATTCTCAAACACTCACTTCTCAAGTTTATACATCAATCTTAGAATTGCTGCAGCTGGCATTGTCTACAGCGCTATTCTGGTTTAATTTTTTGTAGTTTTGTCTGGGATGGTTCTGTGTTGGGTTAGACCCTGGACAATGCATCAGTGATTATATATTTTTTTTCCTGCAATGTGGGTAATTTTTAAATGGGCTCCATCGAATTGGTCTTGCATTTTTGATTTTTGAATTTCTCCATAAAATTTAGAGGATTATGGTCTGTATAAACCACCGTCTCAAAGTGCTGGAGAGCTAGCAACGTTCTCAGCGTTTCCTTTTCCACAGTGGAATATCTCTTATGGTGTCAGTTTAACTTTTTGGAGAAGTACTCTACTGATTTCTCAATGTCTGTCTCATCATCTGGAAGCAGGACAGCACCTACTCCTGGGTAATAAGCATCAACTGCCAGTTTAAATGGTTTATTAAAGTTGGGAGCTGCCAGAACCGGTACATTTGTTACTGTGGCTTTTAACGTCTCAAAGGCTCTTTTCTGTAGTAAGTCTGTCAGTGGAGCGCTATAGTGCTGAAGTTTGAAACAAACATGCATTAAAACCCGCACATGCCCAGTAAGCACATTATTTCCATTTTTGTCATGAGGACAGGAAAATCTAACAGCGCTTGTACTTTTGCTGCCCTGGACAGCACTCGCCCCTGACCTACAACATGCCCAGTTGAGCTTGAGCTTCAGCAAACTCAATTTTTGCAAGGTTTACTAGGTTAGCTGACTGTAACCTTTGGAAGAGGGTATCTAACTGGGCTAGTTGGTCCCCCCAGGTCTCACTGTGTACCAGCAAATCATTGAGGTATACTACACAGTTGGGTAGGCCACCCACTACCCAGTTCATCAGTCTTTGGAAGGTGGCTGGGGCATTCCTTAAACCAAAGGGCATCACTCAGCACTGTAATAGGCCATCTAGAGTGGAAAAAGTGGATCTCTTTGGCTCGGGGTGTTAAGGGAACCTGCCAATATCATTTTAGCAGGTCTATTTTGGTTATAGGTGGCATTTCTTACTCTATCAATACAGTCTTCCAGGCAGGGAATTGGGTAGCAATCAGCTCTGGTCACTGCATTAACCTTCCTGCAATCAATGCAGAGCCTTGTGGAGCCATCAGGCTTGGGCCAGAGCACAACTAGGGAACTCGCACAATTGGGGAACTCCAGCTGCTCTGGCTGGGCTCAATCAGGTTGTTTTCTAGCATATACTGTACTTCCTCCTGAACCTGGGCCAGTTACCTGGGACCTATGCGAAAAGGGTTCTGTTTTATGGGAGGGATCTCTACTACCTCCACATCATGTAGGGTTAAGGTTGTGCACCCTGGTTTATCCTTGCAGACTTCTTTAAATGCTGTGAGCAGCCTTGCTAGGGCTTCTCTTTGTTCTGCATTTAAATAGGAGAGTGTGGTGTCTAAGTTACCCAAGACTTCTGTGTTGGCAAAAAGGGTAGTAGGGGGTTCAATTTGGGAATTCCCAAAACCTTCCTCTAACTCGTCCTCATTGTCCCTTTCGTCTGCTTCCTTCTTGACTGTTTGACAGATCTGTGCTTGTCTGTCCCCTTCCCGGCTGTGATACTGTTTTAACATGTTAACATGGCACAGCCTTCGGGTCTGGGGTATCAATCAAATAATTTACCTGGCTAATCCTTTTTACCACTCAGTATGGGCCTCTGAACCAGGCTTTCAGGGTTTCACCCTGAATTGGGAGTAGTACCAATACATGGTCTCTGGGCTGAAATTTTCTGGCTTTGGTATGTTTATCCGCCTGCCTTTTCATAGCTGTCCGGGAGGTTTTAGATGCTCCTGAGCCACTGCACAGGGTTTTGTGAGTCACTCCCAGAATATGGAAATGTAGTCTAACAGGACAGACGCATCCCTGTGTCCCAAAAACCTCACCTTGATTAGTTTAAGTGCACCTCTCACCTCTTGTCTATAAACTAATTCAAAGGGACTAAAACCAGTGGACTCATTGGGTGAGTCCCTGGTGGCAAACAGAAGAATTCCCAGCCCTTTCTCCCAGTCATGGGGGTACTCATAGCAGTATGCCCTGATCATTGTCTTTAGGGTCTGGTGGTACTGCTCCAAAACACCTTGTGACTGTGGGTGGTAGGCTGAGGACTTTAGCTGGGTTATGCCCAGGTTATCCATGACCCTTTGAAAAATACTGGACGTAAAATTTGTGCCCTGATGAAACTGGATCTCAGCAGGCAGCCCATACCAGGTAAAGAATCGGGTTAGCCCCTCCACCACCTGACCTCTTTTGGTCTCTCTAAAACCACTGGGGAAGCTACCACCTTTGCTCCTGCCAGATCATTACCCAGGATAGTTCTTAGAGGGATAGCCTCTGGAAATCGAGTAGCTACATCCATAATGGTGAGAAGATACTGGTAGCCTCCTTTTGTTATCGGCAGGGGCTCCACACAATCTACCAGCACTCTGCTGAACGGTTCCCGAAAAGCCGGTATGGGAATTAGGGGTGCAGGCTTTATTGCAGTTTGAGGCTTCCCCACAACCTTGCATGTGTGGCAAGTCTTACAGAACTCCACCACATCCTTGTGGAGTTGTGGCCAGTGAAAATGCTGTCTGATGTGGGCTTGGGTTTTTCTGATATCGACATGTCCAGCCATTGGAATCTCATAGGCTATTCTCAATATTGCCCAATGGCACCTCGGAGGCACGACTACCTGGTGAACCACTGTCCACTCTTTGTCTGCAGATCTGTGAGGAGGTCTCCACTTCCTCAGCAGCACCTCATCCTTTAATTAGTAGCACTCTGGAACCCCCTCTGCTTCAGCTTCAGTTTGGGCAATCTGCACTAACTTTTTTAACCTTGGGTCGGCTTGCTGAGCCTCAACCATGGAAAACCTGTTTAACTCATCCTCTGGTTCCTCTAACTTCCCAAAGAAGGTTTCAGATAACCAGACAGTAGGGCCATCTGTCTGCAGTGCCAGTTCAGCCTCCTCTGACGGAGCTGGTTTAGCCATGGACCACGTCACCACACAGTCAGGGAAAATGTCAGGGACCTTTTCCTGTAACTGCTCTGTCTCCCTGACCTCTTTCAATCTCTCTAAAACCACTGGGGAAGCTACCACCTTTGTCCCCACCATTTCATTACCCAGGGGCAGGTGGACTCTGTCCACAGGTAAACTAGGGACAATCCCCATGGTTACCGGTCCTGAAACAAGGCTGCACTCCAGGTGCAACCAGTATAAAGGTATGGGCATATACTTTCGCCCGATACTGTTTACTAGCACTCTAGCATTCACTGCACTCTCTGGGGGAAAAGGTCATGCCTTTTCCCAGCAGGAGGGATTGGGTGGCCCCGTATCCCTAAGGATAACTATGGGCTTACTCGCCTCACTCGAGGGGTATGGAATCTCTTTTCCTCTGGTTACAAAATCCTGGTGACTCTTAGGGATTTTATTAAGTTCTCCTGCACTCTCAGCTGTAGGTTTACGGGGTTTTACTACTGCAGTTAAAGTCACAGCCTGGTCTGCTGTGCTTTCCATCAGGATCCCTTTATCTGCACTGGTCTGGTGTACCCTGACTAAACCTATGGGTTTTCCCCGTAACTTCCAGCAGTTAGCTTCTGGGCCTGAGGGAGGCCCACTGTGTTTCCAGCTCTCCCTTTCCACCCACAGATGTTCATCCTCCTATCACCCTCCCACCTTCTATCCTTTTCAGGTTTTTAGAAGTGACTAGGGGAGGGTTTCCCTTAGGGCAAGGGCTTGTGAATAAGTGTATAATCAGCAGCCAGGATTGCTGCCTGCCTGGCTCTTGGAACCTTTTGCTCCCACACGTGGTTTCTTATGGAAAGGGGAAGCGAGTTTTTGAAGTCCTCGAGGAGGATCACCTCTCTAAGATTTTCATAGGTGGACTCTATCTTAAGTGCTCATATCCATCGGTCAAAAGCAAGCTGCTTAACTCTTTCAAATGCGAGTTAAGTTTGTTCAGGCTGCTTTCGGAGTTTTCAGAGTTTTTGGTGGTAAACCTCCGGTACTAGCTTACATGCACTCAGGATAGCATTTTCAGTTATCTCATCATCTGATGAACTCTCATCAGGTAACAGTGAATAAACCTCATGCTTTGCAATAACAGTGTCCAGCTGTCTACTGGCCACTTCAACTGTTTTGCAAGCTTTTCAAAACAGATGAAAAATGCTTCCACATCCCCCTCATTGAACTTTAGTATCAACTAGAGAACTTTAAGAGCTCAGCACCTGGTCCTGAGCTAGGGGTAACTCCCTCACTAGCGGTACCATCACTGGTTGTATTGGGTCGCCCCCTAGTTAGTTTGAGCCGCCTTAACTCCCTTTCCTCCTTCTCCTTCTGAAAAGCTCTTCCTTTTTCCCTTTCCTGGAATTCTCTTTCTATCTCCCTTTCCCAAAACTCTCTCTGCTCTTTCCCCTTCTGGAATTCTAATCTCCTCTGTTCTACTTGTACCTTAGCTAAGGTTACTTTGTTTCAAATTCTATGCCTGTCTCTGGTTCTTCAGTGTCAATTTTAAAATGGTTGGCCACAAGTTTTAGGATTTCAGGCTTCCTAGCTTTTGGATGGATAGTAATCTCTAACTGCCCAGCTACATTCCTCAACTCTTGAACAGATAGGGCTTTTAACCTGGCCCAAGTTACTTCACTCTGTTCTAGGAAGGTACTGACCTCGAATGTGGACATTTTAGTATTCCAGCAGCGAAACCACAAGAAAACCTGTATTGAAGTTCTGAAATTATTGCGAAGGATCAATTTAGTTTCCCGCTTCCAATTTCCCATTTGTCTTTGGGTTTGAACCCAGACGTGGGCTCCCAAATTTCTGTTGCAGTCAAAGTGAGGAAGGATCAAAGGGCTTCCCTCTTTTCCCTCTCCTTGTTTGACCACAGCAGGTTTAATTCTTTCTTAAAGTGAATGCACTGACTAATTCAGTAGGTGTTTGTTTACTTATGTGCTATGATCATACGAGCCAATCAGACAGGATTTTTTGAGTTAACAAAGAAAGAAGTTAACTTTATTGTACCTAAATTGAATTAATAAAATAATAAACAATGTGCCAACTTTCACTCACACACACACACATACACACGAGAAATTCACACACGCACATCGGTTATAGAGTGGGGAAAGGTAAATTGGTTGAGTTAGAGTCCATAGAAAAAAGGGGTATACAGTTTATGGCATTTGGTGATTCAGCTGGTTTCTAGCTGAATTCAGTGGTCCTGAGGCTTTTAGTTTGAAGAGATAGATGACTGGTTCGGTGGGTCTCTTGGAGACTGCAAAGCGGATGATTTCCTCCAATGGGATATCTGATTGTAGCCAGAGTATGCAAAGGTGGTCAGTCAACAAGCAGGATTTGAAAGCTTTCAAGCTAGAATGGAGAGACAGAGAGAGAGAGAGGGGGGAGGAACCCCACGTAGGGTCTGCTCATGTCAGAGTTCAATTGCTTCTCCTCTGCTGCAGAGGAAACACCAGCTTAAAAACTACAGATGGTGAGGGGCTTGTCACATGACAGTCACTCAGTCAGTCAAACATAGCTCTTACAAAAAGAACAAGAACAAGCAGTTTCTTTAAACTTCCTGGGTCTTGGTTCTTGCTGGGAACTGAGCAGACATTTCATCTCTCTCCTCACAGTTCTTTGCAATGTAGTATACAGTCTAGCAAACTAGATGATCATCTTAAGCTGAAAGGATGACTTTGCAAGCAGCTTGTCTTTTAAAAGAGTCTTTAAAAAAAATATAAATTCAGATCTCCAGTCAGTGTTTAAAGAAAATTATCATTCAACAAAACACATTGGTATAACAAGAAACTAAACAATGGTTTGCTCAAAACCAAGCAAATCAGGATCAAAGAATTCAACAAATAATTTAGGATACGGCACAAGCAGTCACACAACACTGTCAGCGAAAGGCCACTGTCTAAGGTCTTCCCACCATAGTACACCGAGGGGCTGGAACCCATGTCCCATAAATAGCAATGTGATGCGTGACCAAATAAATTCTTTGTTTTTTTTTTAAAAGGTGATGTTGGTTGAAAGATAAATATTTGCTAGGACACCAGGAGAACACCCTTGCCCTTCTTTAAATAATGCCATAGAATCTTTTACATCCACTTGAGAGGGAAGATGGGGCTTTGGTCAAACATCTCATTCACAGTTAACACGGGCAAACCTGATGGGAGGACTGCAATCACTTCCAGGAGAGAGGGGTTAACTCCGATTGGGCCCACTGTGGCCTTCGCATCCCCCATTGTGGGGGTGTCTTCTACATTCTCTGCAGGCTATATTACCCAGCCTGGGGCAGGGAGTTTCATCAGTGGACTGCCAACCCAGCAGGATCCCTCCTAGACATGGCACCTGTAGTGACAGTCAGATCATCTTTCACAATACAAGAGCAAAAGACTCCAGATATTGAAAATCTGAAACAAAAAACATTCAATATTTCAGGTAAATGACCTTTCATCAGAACTTTTGATGAAAGGTAATTGATCTGAAAAGTTAACTCTTGTTTCTCTCTCCACAGATCCTGCCAGGCCTGCTGAGTATTTCCAGCATTTTCTGTTTCTATTTCATCTTTCACAATTCTTGGCAGCTATGTGCAGCATAAAGTTGTGGCAAATTAAATGTGAAACTGCATAGAAAGAGCAGCACGAGTAACGTTGTGCTCTACTGAGAAGCAACAAAGTGCTACAAGCAAACATAACTCTTGTCTCTTGTAAGTTTGACTTGAAGAGATCAGGGTATTCCACTTCTGAACATGAAACAGTGATTAACTCTCAACTGGAACAGATAGGGATCACAATAGATCACAAAAGGTGGCACAGTGGCGTAGTGGTTAGCACCGCAGCCTCACAGCTCCAGCGACCTGGGTTCGGTTCTGGGTACTGCCAGTGCGGAGTTTGCAAGTTCGCCCTGTGACCGTGTGGGTTTCTGCCGGGTGCTCTGGTTTCCTCCCACGGCCAAAGACTTGCAGGTTGATAGGTAAATTGGCCATTATAAATTGCCCCTAGTGTAGGTAGGAGAATGATGGGGATGTGGTAGGGAATATGGGATTAATGTAGGATTAGTATAAAATGAGTGATTGTTGGTCGGCACAGACTCGATGGGCTGAAGGGCCTGTTTCAGTGCTGCATCTCTCTATGACGCTAATAGATGGTGAATGTACGAACATTTCACTTCTCACAATTGCCTTTGATGTTTAGTTGGGAATACAACTGTGGTAGCTGGCAGACTTAACAGGAGCTGTATGAGTTAATGAAGCAAAACTATAGTCCATTCTTTGGCCTCCATATCTCGAGAGACAATGGGTAAGCGCCTGGAGGTGGTCAGTGGTGTGTGGAGCAGCGCCTGGAGTGGCTATAAAGGCCAATTCTAGAGTGACAGGCTCTTCCACAGGTGCAGCAGAAAAATTTGATTGTCGGGGCTGTTACACAGTTGGCTCTTCCCTTGCGCCTCTCTTTTTTCCTGCCAACTGCTAAGTCTCTTCGACTTGCCACACTTTAACCCCGCCTTTATGGCTGTCCGCCAGCTCTGGCGAACGCTGGCAACTGACTCCCACGACTTGTGATCAATGTCACAGGATTTCATGTCGCGTTTGCAGACGTCTTTAAAGTGGAGACATGGACGGCCGATGGGTCTGATACCAGTGGCGAGCTCGCTGTACAATGTGTCTTTGGGGATCTTGCCATCTTCCATGCGGCTCACATGGCCAAGACATCTCAAGCGCCGCTGACTCAGTAGTGTGTTTAAGCTGGGGATGTTGGCCGCCTCGAGGACCTCTGTGTTGGAGATACGGTCCTGCCACCTGATGCCAAGTATTCTCCGGAGGCAGCGAAGATGGAATGAATTGAGACGTCGCTCTTGGCTGACATACGTTGTCCAGGCCTCGCTGCCATAGAGCAAGGTACTGAGGACACAGGCTTGATACACTCGGACTTCTGTGTTCCGTGTCAGTGCGCCATTTTCCCACACTCTCTTGTCCAGTCTGGACATAGCAGTGGAAGCCTTTCCCATGCGCTTGTTGATTTCTGCATCGAGAGACAGGTTACTGGTGATAGTTGAGCCTAGGTAGGTGAACTCTTGAACCACTTCCAGAGAGTGGTCGCCAATATTGATGGATGGAGCATTTCTGACGTCCTGCCCCATGATGTTCGTTTTCTTGAGGCTGATGGTTAGGCCAAATTCATTGCAGGTAGCCGCAAACCTGTCGATGAGACTCTGCAGGCACTCTTCAGTGTGAGATGTTAAAGCAGCATCATCAGCAAAGAGGAGTTCCCTGATGAGGACTTTCCGTACTTTGGACTTCGCTCTTAGACGGGCAAGGTTGAACAACCTGTCCCCTGATCTTGTTTGGAGGAAAATTCCTTCTTCCGAGGACTTGAACGCATGTGAAAGCAGTAGGGAGAAGAAAATCCCAAAAAGTGTGGGTGCGAAAACACAGCCCTGTTTCATGCCACTCAGGATAGGAAAGGGGTCTGATGAGGAGCCACCATGTTGAATTGTGCCTTTCATATCGTCATGGAATGAGGTGATGATACTTAGCAGCTTTGGTGGGCATCCAATCTTTTCTAGTAGTCTGAAGAGACCACGTCTGCTGACGAGGTCAAAGGCTTTGGTGAGATCAATGAAAGCAATGTAGAGGGGCATCTGTTGTTCGCGGCATTTCTCCTGTATCTGACGAAGGGAGAACAGCATGTCAACGGTCGATCTCTCTGCACGAAAGCCACACTGTGCCTCAGGGTAGACGTGCTCGGCCAGCTTCTGGAGCCTGTTTAGAGCGACTCGAGCAAAGACTTTCCCCACTATGCTGAGCAGGGAGATTCCACGGTAGTTGTTGCAGTCACCTCGGTCACCTTTGTTTTTATAGAGGGTGATGATATTGGCATCGCGCATGTCCTGAGGGACTGCTCCCTCGTCCCAGCACAGGCATAGCAGTTCATGTAGTGCTGAGAGTATAGCAGGCTTGGCACTCTTGATTATTTCAGGGGTAATGCTGTCCTTCCCAGGGGCTTTTCCGCTGGCTAGAGAATCAATGGCATCACTGAGTTCCGAGTTCCTATGCAGTCATTTTCAGCTGGCCTCAGACACCGGAAACATCGGAGGAATGTATGATGGCATTAAGAGAGCTCTTGGACCAACCATCAAGAAGATCGCCCCCCCCTCAAATCTAAATCAGGGGACATAATCACTGACCAACACAAACAAATAGACCGCTGGGTTGAGCACTACCTAGAACTGTACTCCAGGGAGAATGTTGTCACTGAGACTGCCCTCAAGGCAGCCCAGCCTCTACCAGTCATGGATGAGCTGGACAGACAGCCAACCAAAACTATAGTAATGACATAGATAATACAATCATAACTTTATACCCAGCCAAGCAACCAAAAGGGGAGGACACTGCTGCATATGTGTTTCACATGAGCGAGTCAATACAACCAGGGGACAATATAAAGTTTTCAAAAATGACTTGCAATGACACAGAAAAATATCCTCTTCCATATAGGGAAGGTCACATCCAGTTATATAATCGTGGAAAAGCTCCAAAATTTTTATGCAACCCCAGCTTCTCTGGTCTATCCACATAATTATAATCCTTGCAACCATTCTGGTACATTTCTTCTGTACCCTCTCCAAAGCCTTCACCTCCTTTCTAAAGTGTGGTGCGCAGAATTGCTGGGGCTGAACTAGTGTATTACATAGGTTTAACATAACTTCCTGGCTTTTGTACTCTGTGCTTCTATTTAGAAAGCCCAGGATCCCATATGCTTTATTAACTGCTTGGTTGACCTGTCCTCCTACCTTCAAATATTTGTGTACCAACAGCCGCAAGGTCTCTCTCCTCTTGCACTCCCTTTAAAATTGTATCATTTAGCATATATTGTCTCTCCTCATTCTTCCTAACAAAATGTATCAGCACACCTCTCAATTTTCTGCATTGAATTTCATCAACCATGTATCCGCCCATTCCAACAGCCTGTCTATGACTACTTGAGGTTTATTAGCTTCCTCACATTTTACTGCACTTCCAATTTTTGTGTTAATTGCAAATTTTGTCCTGTACTACCAAATCCAAATCATTAATGTACATAATCCTATGTGAATGTGACAAATTATCTTTCCTCATCCTTCTCAACCTGTCTGCAGTCTTTGATACAGTTGGCCACACCATTCTCCTCCAACATCTCTCCATTATCGCCCAGTTAGCTGGAACTTTTCTTGCATTGTACCATTCTTATCTATCCAATTGTGACCAGAGAATCACATGCAATGGCTTCTCTTCCTGCTCCCACACCGCTAGCTCTGGTGTCCCCCAAGCATCTATCCTTGTCCCCCTCCTATTTCTCATCGACATGCTGCCCCTTTAGTTTTCATATGTAGGCTGATGACACCCAGCTCTACCTCACCACCATCTCTCTTGATTCCTCCACTGTTACTAAATTATCACACTGATTATCTGACATCCAGTACTGGATGAGCAGAAATGTCCTCCATTTAAATATTGGGAAGACTAAAGCAATTGTTTTTGGCTCCCACTCCAAACTCCATTCCCTAGCTACTGACTCCATCCCTTGCCCCGACAACTGTTTGAGACTAAACCAGATTCTTCACAAACTTGGTATTATATTTGACCCTGAAATGAGCCTCCAAGCACATAATCATGCTATTAAAACCGCCTATTACCACCTCTGTAACATCACCCGACTTCGCCCCATCTCAGCTCATCTACTGCTGAAACCCTCATTCATGTCTTCGTTACCTCTAGACTTGACTATTCCAACACATTCCTGGCTGGTCTTCCACATTCTTCTCTCCAGAAACGTGAGGTCATCCAAAACTCTGCTGCCCATATCCTAACTCGCATCAAGTCCAGTTCACTGACCTATATTGGCTCCCAGTCAAGCAACATTTTGATTTTAAAACTCCCATTCTTGTTTTCAAATACCTGCATGGCCTCTCCCCTCCCTATCTCTGTAATCTCCTCCAGCCCCAAAACCCTCCAAGATATCTGCACCTATCTAATTCTGGCCTCTTGAGCATCCCCAATTTTAATTGCTCCACCATTGATGGTTGTGCCTTCAGCCGAAGCCGTAAGCTCTGGAATTCCATCCCTACACCTCTCTGCCTCTCAACCTCGTTTTCCTCCTTTAAGACACTCCTTAAAACTTAACTCTTTGACCAAGCTTTTGGTCATCTGACCTAATATCTCCTTATGTGGTTTGGTGTCATATTTTGCTTTATAATGCTCCTGGGATGTTTTATTACATTAAAGATGCGATATAAATATAAGTTGTAATTGTTATTAAAAACAGCAGGGTCCTAGCACTAAATCTTGGGTAACTCAACAACTTCTTGGATTTATATAATGCCTTTAAAACACTAAAATATCCCAAGCCATTTCACAGGAGCATTATCAAACAAAATTTGACATCAAGCCACATAAGGAGATTTTAGGACAGATGACCAAAAGCATTCTAAGGAGTATCTTAAAGGAGGAAAGGTAGCAAGGCACAGAAGTTTAGGAAGAGAATTCCGGAGTTTAGGGCCCAGGCAGCTTAAAGAAAGACTTTCAACAATGGAGCAATTAAAATAGGGGATGGGGAATGGCCAGAATTGGAGGAGTGCAGCGATCTCGCAGGGCTGTAAGACATATGAACATATGAAATAGGAGCAGGAGTAGGCCACTTGGTCCCTCGAGCCTGCTCCGCCATTCAATAAGATCATGGCTGATTTAATCGTAACCTTGACTCCACATTCCTGCCTATCCGATAATCTTTCACCGCCTTGCTTAGCGAGAATCTATCTAACTCTGCCTTAAAAATATTTAAAGACTCTGCTTCCACTGCCTTTTGAGGAAGAGAGTTCCAAAGACTCACGACGCGGAGAAAAAATTTCTCCTCATCTCTGTCTTAAATGGGCAACCCCTTATTTTTAAATAGTGACCTCTAGTTCTAGATTCTCCCACAAGGGGAAACATCCTTTCCACATCCACCCTATCACAACCCCTCAGGATCTTATATGTTACAACCAAATTGCCTCTTACTCTTCTAAACTCCAGCAGATACAAGCCTAGTCTGTCCAATCTTTCCTCATAAGACAACCCGCCCATCCCTGATATTAGTTTAGTAAGACAAGAGGACATTACAGAAGTAACATCTTGCATTTATATAGCAGTTTTATCACAAAACATTCCAAGGCACAAGGAGGGTTATCAAACAAAATTAAACACTGTGCCATATAAGGAGCTATTAGGACTGATAACCAAAAGATTGGTCAAAGGGGTAGGTTTTAAGGAGTACCTTAAAGAAACAGAGGTAAAGAGAGAGATGGGTTCAGGGAGGAAATTCCAGAGCTTAGGCTTAGGCAACTGAAGGCAAAGCAATTAAAATCAGGGTTGTGCAAGAGGCTAGTATTAGAGGAGCACAGATCTCAAAGGGTTACAGATAGAGAGGGGTGATACCATGGAGGGACTTGAAACCAAGGATGAGAACTTTAAAACTGATGCATTACTTAACTGTGTTACATTCACTAGGTGACGAATCTTTATACCTAGATCTTCTATCTTGTGTTTTTCCTGTGGTGTCTGCCAGCACCATTTCTCTTCCTGGCACATATTTCAGAGTGAAATCGTAACTCTGAAGCCTCAAGAGTAACCTCTGCAGTCTTGCTGGTGCTTTACATAGATTTTTCTCGTAGATCTGCTCCAGTGGACGATGATCACTCTCCACTATGAACCTTCTCCCATAGAGATATGTGTGGGAACTGTTCACATCCATACACGACTGCCAAAAGCTCTCTTGTCTCTTGGCATATCTTGTCTCAGCTGATGTTAGAGCTTTGGATGCAAAGGGCTGCTCCCAATCCTTTTGTGGAAGCATCAACTTGCAGAGTGACAGGTTTCTTTCTGTCATAGTATAACAGATTTTTCTCCTTGCATTCTACCTTTTTGAGTTTGTTGAAACTCCTGTCACGTGACTCTGACCACTGGTACTCTACATCTTCTTTCATCAGCTCCCACAGGTTTGCTGTGTGTTCTGACATGCAGAATAAAGGAGCTCATGTTTTGCATCAAACCAAGGAAACTTCTCAACTCTCTCTTATCCCAAAAATGGCTGAGATTCTTTCAGGACTTGGTTTGACTCCCATTTGCATACACCATTTTGAAGAACTTGCATTCTGTCACTTTCACAATGCATTTGTCTGTGGTTAGCTTAATCCCAGCTTTCCTGGTTCTCTCCATGGCTTCAGGTAGATGGTTGTCATGATCTTTTCCATCTATACCATATATCTGGATATCATCTGCTACGTTGACTGCTCCTTTGTTGCCCCTGTATGTCTCGTCTATTTTCTGTTGGAACACACCCTGACTCAGAGTTTGAGGCCAAAAGGTAGACGCAGGAATTTGTACCGTCCAAAGGTCCAATGTTGTCAACAGTGAAGATTCTGCATCTAGCTTCACATTCTGGTAGCCATTTCTGGCAGCAAGGTTGCTGAAAACTTTTGCCCCTGCCAGTGTTGGTGTGATTTCTTCCAGTGTGGGAATAGGGTAGTGATTCCTCTTTATTGCTTGGTTAAGATCTTTGGGATTTAGGCAAATTCATGGCTGTCCATTTGGCTTCTCTCTCACCACGATAGGATTTACCCAATCTGTAGGCTCTGTGACTCTGGTAATCACCTTCTTTTCTTCTATTTCTTGGAGCTCTCTTTCAAGCTTTCCTTTTAGTTCTACTGGTACTTTACGTGGGGGATGAATCACTGGTTTCATCACTGGATCAATAGTGATGTGATACCCAAAATCTTCAAAGCATCCAACCATCTCATCAAAACACTTTGGGTACATTCGTACCAGATCTTCTTTCCTTCTGATCAGAGGTCGCTTTTCAATGTTTGTACCGTCTTCAACCTTCTGTGTTGCCTCCTTCAACTTACTGAGATAAACCGCTCAACCCCAGGATAGCTGGACCATCTGTTTCATTACGTAGAACATACAGTTAATTTCTTTTCCTTTGTGTGTCCCTCTGATTTGCATTGTTCCTAGCTGTCGAATCTCAGTTCTCCTGTATGCTGTTAGCACGACATTGTTTGGTTTCAGAGAACCTTTCCTTGGACAACCATTTTCTTCCAAATTTTCAGGAACGATCTTTTAGTATAGTCTGAGCAGGATAATGTTACTCCGTGCTCCAGTATCAATCTTCAGCTTCAGATTTATCATTGTGGGCTTGTTTCTCACCCTCTTCCTGATCTGAATGGTTGTGTGAATTTCTTTTCTCTGGGAACTGTCACATCCAGACATTTCATGCAATTGTATGGTTCCTACGTCTATCATGTTCTCAAACCCATTGTCGTCTTCCAGGGTATGGATGTTTTGGTTTCTTTCACTACTCATTCGCCCTGTTACTCTGGCCATGGTGACTCGTCTACTACCTTCTTGCCTTGTTCTGCACATCTTTTCCCTGTGTTTGGTGTTTCCGCAAGCTCTGCAGATCGATCCATATGCGGGACATTTCCTTCTGTTTGTCAATTCGTGCGGTTGTCCACAGCTCCTGCACATCTTTGTCTCTGTCTGGAGTACATTTTTTCATTGTTGCTTCACTGCACCAACCCTGCTGCTTTCCTCTTGGCTCAACTGAAGGCTAGCCGTTTGGTTAGTCAGTGTCTTCATCTGTCTGCTCGTGGCTTCATATGCTCTGGCAGTGTCTACAGCCTGCGATATTGTGAGCTTGTCCTTTCTGATTGGAGCTTTCTGTACTTCAGGAGGTGCAGAACCCCAAACGGAGCTGATCTATCAGCCTTTCATCTGTGTCCTTAAATTTGCATTTTCTGGCTGCATTTTTCAATCTTGTTACAAAATTGTCAACAGGCTCACCTAGTTCCTGTCTGAGGCCTTGAAATTTATATCGGTATATCCGATGATTTGATTTTGGCTGGGGATAGGTGCTGAATCTTTCAAAAATTTTGTCTGGGTTTCTGCTGTCCTCTTCACTTAGGTCCCAGCTGTTAAATAAATTTAATCTTTTATCTCCAGCCCACAGAAGGAGATAGCTGACCCACCCCTCTTCACTAGTGCCTTTTAGGAAACTACTGAATGTCAATCTGCACTTTTGTTTAAACTTCTCAAATGCCTCTACACCTTCAGCTTCCCACTTCACTATGGGCTATAGCGATGCATTCATTTTGGTCCTGACTGACATCTTGTTTTTCGTTTTTGCACAAGTCACGCAGTTTTTTTTTCTCTCTCTCTGGCACTAATTTAGGTCAATTTTCCCAATCTAATTCTTTTAAAATGTTCTAGGTTTACTCACAGACACTTGCAGCCACCATGTTACAACTTCTTCTTGTTTTCTGGTTCCCAGATGTTGGAAATAATCACACTTTAAACTTAGAAAGGCTTAAGCTTTTCATTTATTTGTTCAGCCAGCATGCTGCCTGCTGTCGGACTGGTGAAACGGGTTATGTGTTACATATCCCATGACTCTCCAGTGTAGCCGTGAATGTGGCCCCACTGGAACACTTACACATAACAACTAGTTCCTAACTAATTAGTTCCTAGCACTTAACAGATAGTACAACAATATATAACAGGGAAGAACTTTGATTTCACCAGTAATGAATAGTAACTCACTGAATTTCCACCAATAATTATTAATATTGCTAACAATGATATTCTCCTCATAACCAATAAAAAAAATTACCAATAGTCTATAGGTAATAATAGGTGTAATGTCACAATATCCTACCTGTAACTAGTAATAATCTTATAATTCGTTTATAATCACCTTGCAACACTAGCTGAAAGCCTTTGCATTGCAGAGTGTGGAATCAGGCTACCCAGTCTATGCCACTTTTAACAGGGCTGACCTCTCTCTCCCTATATCCTTGGATTCTGGTTTAGACTCCAGTTCCATGTGAAGGTGACAACTCTGAACTGGGAACCTTGGGCGAAGCTGATCTGTACTTGGACTTTACACATCAAAGCTGGCTGGTACAGATCAACCTGAGTGATCGCACAAGGCTGAGTGTTTTTGACACTTCTCACAGGGCACATAGTCCTATACTTGGCTCAGCACCAACATTTTGAATCCATTCTCTGGGCTCAGGCTCAATAAAGGAGAATTTTCACAAAATTATAGAAACTACAGCACAGGAGTCCATTTGGACCTCAGTCCTGATGCTCAATCGTGAAACCCCATTCCTCCTCCAGATCGTTTTATATTCCTCCTCTTCAAATATTTATTCCCTTTCATTCTAACTTAGGTTTCAGGGGGGTATTTTGGTGGAAGGGTAAAACTGGGTGGTTTGCTAATAAGACAGGCCTGTTTGAACGTCTGGTTTTAGTACAAAATTTTGATCCTAATTGATCATAATTTGAACTTACCTGGAGGCGCTAAATAAAGATACCTGCAGATTTAGCGTACATGTGATCAAGTGCAATTTTCATGGAGCAGTGTATGTGGGCTCCATGCAACCACTTCTAAAGATGTTGAGTGGGCTGGATGACACACAGCAGTAGGTTTTAGGATTGCTCAGGGACTGAGTGAGAGGGTGTACAAATTGTCTGACAAGGCACTAAAAGGTTCTGCTGGAGGAGATCCAGAGAAGCAGGGGGAAAGCAGTAAACCTTGTCCTTCCTGTCCCTCTCTCCTGCAGCAGCTGGTGCTGCACTTCCTGAACACATCCTCTCCTGCAGACCAAGGGGGACTCAGAGCAAGATTTTTTTTTTCCAAAATATACTTTATACATAAAAATCTGTAAAAAATACATTACAAAACAGTTCCAAACTGTCAAAAAATACTAACAGAGCAAAGGAGGTCAGTTTCCTTCAATACAGGAGTGAGTTGCCTCACAACCCTTCCATTTCATTTTTCATGCTATATACATTTTACAGCAAACAAAAATTTTCCTGATACAGTTCGAAGGGTTTCCATGGATCCAGCCCCTCAGTTCAGCTTGGTGGGGGGACCTTACACAGTGGTCTTTCCCCATTGAGCCTTTGCTGCGGCTGCTCCAAGCTTTAGTGCGTCCCTCAGCACGTAGTCCTGGACCTTGGAATGTGCCAGTCTGCAACATTCGGTCGTGGACAACTCTTTGCGCTGGAAGACCAGCAAGTTTCGGGCAGACCAAAGAGCGTCTTTCACCGAATTGATAGTCCTCCAGCAGCAGTTGATATTTGTCTCAGTGTGCGTCCCCGGGAACAGCCCGTAGAGCACAGACTCCTGTGTTACCGAGCTGCTTGGGATGAACCTCGACAAAAACCACTGCATCTCTTTCCACACCTGTTTTGCAAAGACACATTCCAGAAGGAGGTGGGCAACCGTCTCTTCCCCACCACAGCCACCTCGAGGGCATTGTGCGGAGGGGGTGAGACTTCGGGCATGCAGGAAGGATCTGACAGGGAGGGCTCTTCTCACCACCAGCCAAGCTACATCTTGGTGCTTGTTTGAAAGTTCTGGTGATGAGGCATTCCGCCAAATGACTTTGGCGGTCTGCTCGGGGAACCATCCGACAGTATCCACCATCTCCTTTTCCCATAGGGCCTTGGGGACATTCCGTGCAGACCACTGCCTGATGGTCAAAGGTGTTTTTCCGCAGAAACTGTTCCACGAAGGATAGGTGGTACGGCACAGTCCAACTGGATGGAGCGTTCCGCGGCAATGTGACCAGACACATCCTTCGCAACACCGGGGACAGATAGAACCTCAGCACGTAGTGACACTTGGAGTTTGCGCACTGGAGGTCTACGCACAGCTTGATGCAGCCGCACACGAAGGTAGTCATCAGGATGAGGGCGGTGTTGGGCACATTTTTCCCGCCCTTATCCAGAGGCTTGAACATCGTGCCCCTCTGGACCCGGTCCATTTTGGATCCCCAGATGAAGCGGAAAATGGCTCGGGCGACCGCCACAGCGCAGGAGTGGGCTATGGGCCAGACCTATTGCCACGTACAGCAATGTGAGCGCCTCACACCTGATGACCAGGTTCTTACCCATAATGGAGAGAGATCGCTGCTCCCACATGCTCAGCTTGTGTTGTGTCCTGGCTACTCACTCCTTCCAGGTTTTGGTGCATGCCCCGGCCCTTCCGAACCATATCCCCAGCACCTTCAGGTAGGCTGACCTGACGGTGAAGGGGACAAAGGATCGGTCAGCCCTGTTCCCAAAGACATCGCTCTTGCCGTGGTTAACTTTGGCTCCCGAGGCCAGTTCGAACTGGTCGCAGATGCTCATCAGTCTGTGCACAGACAGCGGGTCCAAGCAGAAGACGACGAAGTCATCCATGTACAGGATGTTTTAATCTGAATGCCTCCACTGCCTGGAATTCTCACCCCTCCTATGCTCGCATCCTTCCCAATAGACTCAGCAAACGGTTCAATACAGCAAACAAACAAGACAGGGGAGGGAGGACAGCCCTGTCTGACTCCAGATTGGATTGAGAAACTTTCTGATTCCCAACCATTGATTGAGACTGCGCTACTGATGTTTGTGTAGAGCAGTTTGATCCAATTGCAGATTTCCTCCCCAAACCCCATTTTGGAAAGCATGTCCATCATGTAGGTGTGCGATATCCTGTCAAAAGCCTTCTCCTGATGAGGCAGGTGTCCACCCTCCTGTGCCGTACAAAGGCGATCGTATCCCTGAGTAGCGCGAGACTATCAGAGATCTTCCTGCCGGGTACAGTACAGGTCTGATCAGGGTGGATCACCAACTCCAGAGCAGACCTGACTCGACTGGCTATGACTTTTGACAGAATCTTGTAGTTAGCATTAATCAGTGAGATGGGCCGCCAATTTCTGATTTCTGACCTCTCCCCCTTCCGCTTGTAGATGAGGGTGATGATGCCTTTCCTCGTGGATTCTGACGTGCTGCCGGCCAGGAGCATACTCTCGTATATTTCCAGCAGGTCCGGGCTGACCCAGTCCCACAGGGCCGAATACAACTCAACAGGTAAGCCATCGCTTCCGGGAGTTTTACTCGTCTCGAAGGACTTGACGGCCTTTGTCAGCTCGTCCAGAGTTAGCGGCTTGTCCAGTGTCTCCCTCATGCTGTCATCTAAGACCTCTGTGATAGATGACAGGAAGGACTGGGAGGCTCTGCTGTCTGTGGACTTCGCGTCATACAGTCCAGCTTAAAAGGATTTGCTGATCCTTGGTATGTCGGACTGCGAAGACGTTACCGAGCCATCCTCTTCCTTCAGGCTGCTGATAACAGAGCGCTCTGTGTACCTTTCGGAAGAAGTAACGCGAGCACGTCTCATCCTGCTCAATGGAGCGGTGGACTGGAAGATGATCTTGGAGGCCTCCGTGGCAAAGAGCGAGGCCTGCTGGCTCTTCACCTCATGGAGGTCCTCGACCTCGACCCCCATCGTCTGCAGCCGGAGCAGATCTTGCATACTTCTGTGGGGTCGGGACATTTCTCTCTGTCTCTCTCTTGCCCTCTGAACACCTTTGGAGATAAAGAACCTCTTGATGTTCTCCTTGATTGCCTTCCACCAGTGAACTGGAGACTCAAAGAGGGGTTTCACGGTTCTCCAACCTTTGTAATCCTTTTTGAGTTCCTCAACATTCTCTGGGGTTAGCAGTGTAGCATTGAGCTTCCATATCCTCCTGCCAACCCACTGGTCGTCCTGTAAGTGACAGTCAGCCAGTAAGAGGCAATGGTCGGAGAAGAACACCGGCTTGACGTTGGTGGATCTGACCGTGACAGCCAGGGACACAAACAGGAAGTCAATCCTGGAACGGGCAGACCCGTCCAATCTTGACCATGTGTATTTATGCTGCGCTCCGTCTGCAGGTTTGCTGAAGGCGTCGTGCAGTTTGGCATCTTTTACTGTTTCTATTAGGAATCTGGACGTAGCGTTCAGTTTGCTGTCGTCTCCACCGGATCGTCCAGCTGCATCGATGATGCAGTTGAAGTCACCGCCTAGGATGACTTAGAGCAAGATGCCAGTGACCAAGCACTCCCTTTGTCCTGGTGACTCCAATAATATATCCAATAAGGTGGAGTAGCATAGGACTCACCCTTTTTAGGTCAAGTCCTCAGAGAACCTTCAGAATAAACGTTGATAAGCTTATTGAAGTCTTGACAAAATGTCCCAGAAAGTCACCTGATGTATTTCAAAAGTCCTCTTCAAACCTCCAACAGCAAGTGAACAATAAAAGGCGATATACCTTTATGTAGCACTCGAAATTGTCAGCAATGAACATGTTTACTCCTGTTCAGCTAGTTGCTGTAAGGAGGTTTTTAAATGAAGCATTATCCACCCCTCTGGTCGCTATCTCAGCTGACATGTGGGAGAGTTCTTAGGGTAGTCGGAAGCACACCTTTGAAAGATTACAAGTCTGATCAGCTTACATGAGACTTTATGGAAGCATAAACAGATTGGATTAGCCACTCGCAATTTACTGCAATACTGTTATTAGTCAATATTTCTTAAAGCTTGTTGTTTAAAACCACTTGGGTCTGAATCTGAATGGAGGTTATTGTTGCTGGATGAACAACCCTTTGTTGTGACCATAAGAGCTTACCAACAACTCACTGCCCAGGCTAACAAGTGAAGAATGACAAATTAAGCAAAATACCTGAGGACTGGTGGCTTTCATGATACCTGACTCTAACACAAAAATCATTGCCTTCGGGAGAGAAAAAATGTTTACTTTCGCGCAACCAAGCTTTTGTTTGGGTGCAAAGTTACAGACCAATCATCAGACCTTGGCGCACTCCAAGGGCTGGATTTTACGTCGGGTGGATGGGAGCTGGCCACCGACATAAAAGTCGGTGGCGCACCCGCTTCCCATTTTATGGGTCCACAGGCTTTAATTGTTCCAAGGCTGGACTTCCACCAGTTTAAGGGAGGTAGCCTCGCCTCATTGAGCTACCAGCCAATCATTGGGCCAGCAGCTCTTAGTCCTACCAGCGCCACCGGGAGCGGTGGCCACTGCTGGGACTGCAGCCCAGCCGAGGACATGGAGCCAGGAGTACAGATAAGTTTTGGTTGCCTCGCCGGGGTTAATCGGTTGGGCCCTGGCGAGGCAAGGCTGGTTTGGGGGGAGGGAAGGGGAGCGTCTTGGGTCCTGGGGGTGGTTGGGGAAGCGGGGGCGGCCCTCAATTGGGCATCCTGTGCCCATTTGTCTCGGCCCACCCCCAGGGCGCTGAGAGGCCGCCAGCTTTCTTTCCCAGCTCCAGGATGCCCGCTTGCTACGGGTAAAATCCCCGTGAAGGTGGGCAAAGGCCCTTAAGTGGCCGTTAATTGGCAACTTAAGGGTCTTGATTGGCTTGGGGCAGGTGGCCCATTTTTTGTCCCACCCACCCTACATAAAGTGCAGCGGAGGCGGGAGCAGGTCGGGAAGGCCTCCTGGAGCCTCCCGCTCCATTTAATGCCACCTCACACCACCATCCGGCTCGCTGGGGTGACGTAAAACTCCGGGCCAAGATACTTAATGTCAAGACACAAAGATGTAGCTTTTGACTTTTGGGCAGTTGACCGGTGATGCACTCCGAGTGGCCACCCATTTCTGAGACTCTGTCCTCATTTAAATTCGCCAGGCAAGCTGCAGTTGCCAGACAGGCATCATGACGCAGCTTACCAGCAAGGTTAAGTTGTGAGGGGAGTTCACAATCGTGGAGAGTGCAGGCCCCCCACGATAGTGGCCCAGATTACTCTTGTGGGCCCTGGAGGAGCACTCTTTCTCTTCTGGGGCCCACAAAAATAATGCAAGGTTTACTTTTAGAAAGTTTCTTTCTCTGTCTTAATCCATGGATTTGATTGGAAGTGGGAATCAGGGTCTTTATTATGCCTGTGAACCCCAATTGCCATATTAATAGGGGACTAACCTGAAATACCAAGGCACTTCTGATAACTGGTGATGGGTCCCTTTTAAAATGGAGTTGGATGCATTGCCGTCATAAACTGGGTGCCGTCAGGGCTATCAAGCCCATTTAAGACCATTACCACCTTGTTAATGCCAGGCAAGAGCACTCAAAATCGACTCCAAGTAGTTTTTCAAATTACTAAGCAACTAGCAGACACCTGCAAAACATTTGTGGTAAAATTAGTATCTTTATTGCAACAGTCCTTCTTTAAATTCCCATCGCCATTCCACATCTCCCAGGCCGTCCCACCTCCGCCCTCTGCTCCCTTGTAGTCTTCACCACCTCCCCCCCCGACCCCCCGCCACTCTCCCATGCCATTTCCCCTTCACCTCCTTCCAGAGTTAGGGGCAAGTAACTAAGTCCGGGAGCCAGCAACTAGTGCCAAGGAGTAACTGGGCTGGGCAGCAGTGAAAGCTGGAGCCCAGTAGTCGAGGCCAGGGAGCAGCAAGAGTCAGGGGCCAGGAGCGGAGGTACGTGCGTCAGACTCCACCCACCAAATCAAACCACTGGCCAATCAGAAAATGTGGACAGATAAAAACTATTATTATAGGTAATTAGCAATTAATGGCTATAAACAGCCTCAGCATGCTTCTCAACAAAAGGGAGAAGGGATCAATTATTAAACATTTTGTGCTGCAGTTGTGCAGGAAGTTCAGGAAGCAGTTCAAGAAAGACTACATAAATGAATTTGCTGCATCAGCGTCTGTACACTTTATTTTCATAAAAATATACAGCATCTGAATACTTTTTTAAAAAAAAGTTTACAATTAGGTACTCCAAACATCACTGAAGCATTCAGTAGTTCACAAAAGTCTAAGAGCAAAGTGTGCTTGAGGTCCAGGCTGGATTTAGATTGATTTGGATTTACTTCTTATACTTTGACAGTCTTGAATTACATCAAAAAGGTCTTAAGGTTTATAACTCCGACTTAACTGTAGAAATATGACCAAATACATAAAATTTCCATTTACTACTGCTTCCACCATACATGTTCATTTACACTAGATTGTTACACATTCACTGCATAAAACAAAATATAACACTGTCACTGGATCATGATACCGTACTATATCATAACAAGACATATTGCACATGCTAAAGCATATAAGTAGATCAGATTACCAAATGGAAGAGATAGGCTTTTTAAATGGATAGACCACTGCATATGCTTCCACAAATAATTGTTTTTATGGTTTTAAAATACACACTGTCAGATTGTCTAATTTGTAAATGCCCTTTTCCAAATATTACCAATTTATGATCAGCTAAGTCTTTTAAGCAAGACATCACTTTTAAAATATTCTAAACACTGCAAAAACAATCCATGATGGTTTTATGAACAAACCACTCTTCATTCAGATGTTTGTGGACCTTTAAAAAGAAAATGTTACATTCACTGTAAGGTTAAAATTTAAATTAACATTATTGCTTGGATATTACTAAATTAGCAAAATTCTACAAGGTATTTGGAAATCATCTGGAAAATATTCATGGGCAGAAAGGCACTCTAACTATTTCATAACGCAACAAAACCAAAATAGTATTTGAACTCAACCCAAGTGAAACCATTTGCTGCAAAGATTGCCAATCACAATATAATGGTCATAAAGTTCCAGTATTTTTTTCAGGCTTTTTTCTATGCTTATATTAAAAGCTATAAAAAGTTTAAAAGTACATCAAAACCTGCTCAAATTTATGCACTCAAAAATGTATTAATTTTGTATTCCACTGATTCATCAAATAAGTCAACTTTCAATACACAAACAAAAATGTATTTATAAAACAGCCACAGTACAGAGAAATCACTAGCTAATTCCATTTCAGTGAATAAAATGGAGAAGCAGATAGGTCCAAAATAATACTGCAGCTTTAAGCTCTTAACAAAATTGATAAACAAAACACTTTTTTTATCTATGTACAGCTATTACTTTTGGCATTTTTCCTTCAATTTCAGTGCTTTAATACGATATGGTATTTATTGCGTGAAAGCAATTTCATATCAGAGGTCTCTATTCTGGAATTTATCTGCTTGGAACGGTTATATACAGTACTACTGTAACAAGATAATTAAGGTTTCATGAAAGTTTTTCAGTGCTTTCAGTCAAAATAGCGAGGTTGAGTAATTGCTCAGCCACTGCACAGAGCAATGTAATAGTTCCCAAGTGAGGTTTTGTAAATTATTCTGAAGCTTTATCTTGTTGATTTCTAATCTAACAATATCTGAACTCACTTATGTGAATCGCATTTTATTTGCATTTCAAATACTGCATTGTTTACTGAAACAGGCTACTTTAGTGTAGCTGTAAAAAAAATTATGACCAAAAAAGACTTTAATTTTATGAGAACAAAAACAGCAACAGTCCCAATCTGTAGCGTGTTTGGTCCATTTGGCATAGCTGGTCAGACATAAAAAGAACTTGTCATTCCACCTGCTGTGTTCCTGTCACAGGTGAGAGAATGGGTCCATTTAACACATAGGCTTTGGCAGATGAAGCAGACTTTATCAGAACTGTTCTTTGTGGCAGTTACTCTCTTCATCCTACAGGTGGGTAGATTTCAACAAAATTGCTATGCATTGTTTAAAGGCTGCCAATGAGGCTGTATAAAAAGGTATGAAATACCACACTCTGCTAACAGAACACTAGCCTAAATTTGCTGGTACATTTAAAACAAAAGGGTGCCATCAAGTTTTCTTGGAACCTATGAATATTGTACACTGCAATCTGGAACAGTTTATTCACTGTTTATCAGTAGTTAACGGCTCAGGTGTATAGTTAGTCCCTAGCAACTCGAAAACCGCAAGTTTTTACTGAAGTGCAAATGCATGTTTGTGCTGATTTATTAAGGTTCTAATATCTTATTTGTGGGGCAAGCAATTTGGCATGGAACAGAATGGCATCCCATGACAAATTCCATGAATTTCCACAGTTACTGCATGTTGAAAGATTTGCAGCCCAAGTACCACAAATTTGCATAAAATGTCCCAGAGACAATGAAAATGCCAATTTCTGGCAGATTTGAACAATAGCAAATCACTTGCCCTCCTCAATAGTCCTCTTTATGAATCAATACCCCAAGTTCTGCTTTCCTCGTAATTCCTGTAACAAAAGTGCCTTTTAAATAAGTGCTTTTTAATACGCAGTGATTGATTGATCAATCTATAATCCTTCTGTTGAGCGACAAATCAAGAGTTAGGCTTTTCCCATGCATGTCAAGCGTCCTAAAACCAATCAGAATGTCTCAGAGTCTGAATCATTTTCATCGTCATCTTCCCGACACACATCCATTTTTCCTACACTGTTATACAATTGTTTGTCGAAAGAACTAATATTGCTACCCGTATTAGGGGAATCATAGGATAGAGATGTGTTCAAACTGTCATTTTTTATTAAACTGATGCTGTAGGACGTCATTGTGCTGCGAGGACAGAAAGGCATCATGGTAGCCAAAATGAGTGCCAGACAGTCAGCCACATCTTTGTTAGGAGCACAAGCCAGGGCTGGGGTGTGACCTGGGCACAAAAGCAGACAAGGGAACGGTTAGTATATAAGTCTTATGCAAAAACAAAAAGGGAGGTAAGACAGCAACTCAAATGTTGCTTTCATTAAGTCTGCTTTTATTATTTAAGTCATGCCAAAGTTAGGAGTGCTTTCAGTTAGACTTAAGAAGTGTCGTAGTATTAAATTGTTATTTCTGGTAGGGTATTGAATTAAATTGAGAGCAGCAACATTATAAGTTAATCCTTACTCACCATTTTCGTCCACAGCAAGAACACTTGCTCCTTTGCTTAGTAAATCATGCACCACATTTTTAAGCCCATTCCGTGCAGCTATGTGAAGAGGTCTGAAAATATACATTTAAAATACAAGTTACCATAAAATCAAGAGTTAACATTGAGTTACCAACAAGGATTTGTCATGCAAGGTGATACTTATAGTCATCCATCTGTTAAATAAAACTAATGACTTAAAAAAAAATTGTGTCAGATCAACACCACCCAAGTATGAGGACAAGTAAACAACGTACATCCAAACAAACTGGATGAGCAAAGCACATGACAAAGTAAGATAGTAATTGTGTAAGAGAATACATGGGGCAGCAACTAGATTTATACCCTCTCCTCTAAAGGCCTCCTCAAAACCTCTCGCTCCTAATCCTTCGATTACAGCTCAGTGTCAAGTTCTCCTGTCAAGCATATTGGGATTTTACTTTATTAAAGACTGTATTACTGAAGATTGTTGTTGATTTACCAAAACAGTAGCGCAGAGGTTATGCACGAGTAACCCAGAGACCTGAACTAAAAATCCAGAGAGCATTCGTTCAAATCTCACCATTTGAATTACAACATATGGCGGTACAGTGGCGCAGTGGTTAGCACTGCAGCCTCACAGCTCCCGGGACCCGGGTTCAATTCTGGGTTCATCCTGTGACCGCGTGGGTTTTCGCCCGGTGCTGCGGTTTCCTCCCACAGCCAAAGACTTGCAGGTGATAGGTAAATTGGCCATTGTAAATTGCCCCTAGTGCAGGTAGGTGGTAGGGAATATGGGATTACTGAAGGGCTAGTATAAATGGGTGGTTGTTGGTCGGCACAGACTCGGTGGGCCGAAGGGCCAGTTTCAGTGCTGTATCTCTAAATAAATAAAATTTTAAAAAAAAATTCAGTTTAAAGAAAACTGGAACCAGTAAGTGATCACCAAACTTTTGGATTATCGTAAAAATCCAACTGGTTCACTAATTTCTTCGGGGAAGGAAACCTGCCATCCTTACTCAGCTTGGCCAACATGCAGTTTCAGTCCCGCATCAATGTAGCTGACTCTGAACTGGCCTCTGAAGTGATCTAGCAAGCCAGTTATATTAAACTGCTAAGAAAGAGAAGGAATCAATCTGGATGAATCACTCAGCTGCAACCTAAGTATTAAATCGGGACACGACAAAGGCACATCCAACACAGTCAACCTTACAAAGTTCGCCTCACCAAATTTGTTTTAATATTCGTTCTTGGGATGTGGCATTGCTGGCAAGGCCAGGATTTATTGCCCATCTCGAGAAGGTGGTAGTATTATGACCAAGGCAGGAGGGAGGCACTGTTAATTCAGTCCCACTTCTCCACAGGTCACAGCATATCAATAAATTTTCACTTAACTAAACAGCCCATTAGACACTCTATCAGTCCCCAGAATAAAGCACACCAACCAGGTTTCTTACATCAACAACAAAATTAACCCTTTAATATAAAACCAAGTCTTCACCAGTAATGAAGTAAATATATATATATATATATATATATATATAATGAATTGAGATATTAAAGCTCCTTATTTATTCCCTAGCCCTCATGCACACGCACATACATCCAAAAACCGGTTAACCAGAAGAAAAGGGATTTTGGTTTACAGCTGTTTCATAGAAATAAAAGGAATTTTTAAAAAACTTAAACTGTAATGATCTGGAAAGAAGGTCTTTAGTTTGGTGAGATGTCCCAAAGTTGAATAGTTGGATGCCACTAGAAGTCTTTCCAGGCGAGGTTGATGAACAGGCTGTGATGGGTAGGCATTCGAAGAACTTCAACGGTAGAAGGCTTCACATAGGTCTTCCATCAGGGGTGCAGCAACAGGTGTCAGTTCTCACATTCAATGCAAAAGTCCTTTTTTAAAGATGCAAGATTTCTGCAAATTCAGGGTTTCTTCAAAAATGCAGGAGGCAACAGTACCACTTCATACAAACTTTTGCTTTTCCAGAACAAGGATTCTTTACGGAGAGGTAATACTTTTCTGGTTCTTTTTCTGATCTCCAGGCAGGTCAAAATCAAATTCCAATTGCTTGCTTTTGTCCAAATCCACTGGCTTTTAAAATTCAAAAATGAAACAAAAACCTTCCAGAAACAAGTCACATGCCAAGTCATAAATTCTCTCTTGTCACAAGAGAGGACAGTTCTTAGGTCAAACCCTCTGCTGGTTTCCTTGAAATTACCTGTTTTCCAATTCAACTTTTGAACTTCCTTTCAAAAACAACTATAAGGTTCAGCTATCTCCAGATGTCTCAATGTCCACTGAAATCCTTTCCAGTTTTTAAAAATATAGAATCTCAAGTTTTAACACAAAAAAATGGAAATCTTCGTAACAGTAGTGAGCCGCCTTCTTGAACTGCTGCAGTCCATGTGATGGAGGTACATCCACAGTGCTGTTAGGGAGGGAGTTCCAGGATTTTGACCCAGTGACGATGAAGGAATCATGCTTTAGTTCCAAGTCAGCATGATGTGTGATTTGAAGGGGAACTTGCAGGTGGTGGCATTACCATGCATCTACTGCCCTTGTCCTTCTAGGTGATGGAGGTCGCAGATTTGCAAAGTGCTGCTGAAGGAGCAGTTGCCAAGGTTCCTTCAACAGCATCTTCCAAACCCACGATTGCTACCACCTGGGACCAGTACCAAAATGAGAGAGGTGTCCCACAAACTAATCAAGCAACAGACTGACAAAAGCATGCTAATGGAATCATGCTGGTGTCTGAACTCCTAGGTCACCATCCCTGGGTATCTCCTGTCCCATCAGCAGCAAATACCCACTGGAGGTGGGGCAGAGTTTCCTCAATATTGACTCTAAACCAAAAAAGACTCATGATTTCAGGTCAAACAAGCACAAGGTAACTTGTACTGATTACCACCTACCAACCTCCCTCAGCTGATGAGTCAGTCCTCCTCCATGATCACCATCACTTGAAGGAAGCATTGAGAGCAACAAGGACACAGAATATACTCTGGGTGGGGAATATCAATATCCATCACCAACAGTGGCTCGCTAGTATCACCACTGACGTAGTTAGCCAAGTCTTGAAAAACATAGCTGCCAGACTGCACTTGTGGCAATGAGTGAGGGAACCAACATAAGGAAATAATCTACTTAACCTACTCTTAGTAAATCTACTAGTCACAGAGGCCACTCCCCAAAACAGCATTGGTAGATGTGACCACTGCACAATCCTTGTGGAAGCCAAGCCATTTCTTCACATTGAAAACTCCCTCCATCATGTCATGTGGCACTACTACTATGCTAAATGGGATAGAACAATCTAATAGCTCAAAAATGGACATTCATGAAGCTAGGTAGGGCATCATCAGCAACAGAATTGTATACCACAATCGGTAACCTCATGGCCAGACGTATCCTTTGCATCTCCATCACCATCAAACCGGATGAACAAAGTTGGTTCAATGAGAAATGTGGACCTGCCAGCCAGGAGAAGCATCAGGTGAACCTGAAAATGAGGTGCCAACCCAGGGAAGCTACAACACAGATGACATGCATGTTAATCAACAGAAGCTAATACCACAACCAATGGATCAGGTCAAAGCTCTGTAATCATGTCATATCCAATCATGAATGGCAATGGACAATTAAAGAACAAACAGGAAGAGAAGATGATATGCCCATCCTCACCCTCAAAGATGCCCAGCACACGGGTGCACAAAATGAGGCTCCAACATTTGCAATCATCTTCAGCGAGAAGCGAATGATCCTTCATGGATGTCAGTCTTCAGCAAATTTAATTCACTTCATGTGACATAAAGAAAAGGTTGAATGCACAGACACAGCAAAGGCTATGACTCCCGACAACATCCTGACTGTAATGCTGAAGACCGATGCTCCAGAATGTGTTGTGTGTCTAGCTAAGCTGTTCCAATACAATGACAATACTGGCATTTACTAGACAATGTGGAAAATTGCCCAGATATGCTATGTTCACAGAAAGCAGTACAGATCCAACACAGCTTACTTCTAAACAAGAAACTGATGGAAGGAGTTGTCATCAGCCCCATCACGAGCATTTAAACACCAATAATCTGATTACCTTATCATAACCTTGTTCAAACATGCATAAACACACTTAAGGCGAGAGGACTACCCTGGACATCAAGATAGCACGAGTTTCTCTGGCAGCATCCTAGGCCCAACTATCTTCAGCAGCTTCATCAATGACCTATCCGCCATCATAAAGTCAGAAATTGGGCTGTTCACTGATGATCGTGTAGTGTTCAGTTTCATTCACAACTTCTCAAGACAATGAAGCAGTCCATTCCCACTGGTAGTAAGACCTGGACAACAGTCAGGTTTGGATAGATAAATGGTATGTAACATTCATGCCATAGGTGTGCAAGGCAGTGAGACAGCCAAATCATCTTACTTGATGCTGAATGGCGCTTTCACCGCCGAGTTCCCCATCATTAATATCCTGGGGATCACCACTGACCAGAAACTCAACTGAATCAGCCACTTAAATGTCACAACCACTAAATATTCTACAATCGGTGGCTCACTGACGTCCCAAAGCCTCTCTACAGCCTACAAGGCACAAGCCAGGAGCATTATGGGATACTCTCCACTTGCCTGGATGGGTAAAGCTGCAATAACACAGGCTCAACACTAACCAGGTCAAAGCAGTCTGCTTGATCAGCACTTCATCCAGTAGCCTAAATATCAACCACTTTCACTACCAGCATATAGTGGTTGCATTGGAAAATATCTTCAGGATTCCTCACAGCAACTTCAAATCCTGCAAACTCCACCACTTAGAAGGACAAGGGCAGCAGTTGCATGGTAACACCAGCACAATCCAAGGTCCCCCTTCAAGTCACCCACCGTTCTGATTTGGACGTATATCACCGTTCCTTCATCATCAATGTGTCAACGTCCTGGAACTCCCCACCCAACAGCATGTGGGTGCATCTTCACCATACAGACTGCAGCAGTTCAACAAGGTGGCCCATCACCACTTTCTCAGGGCAACTATGGATGGACAATAAATGCTAGCCTAGTCATCAACGCCATATCCTGAGAATCAATTTTAAAAATTGCAACATTCAGATGCCATTGTATAATTTTTTGGCTTTCTCCCCCACCTTCAACACCGATATTCACAATGGACCTGATGAAAACTAAAAAACTACAAATAGCAATAATGCTCTGTAAGTAAAGAGTTCATTTATCAGACAATGACAACAGCAACTTACATTTATATAGCGCCTTTAATGTAGGCGCTTCACAGGAATGTTATCAAGCAAAATCTGACACTGAGCCTGAGAATGGGATATTAGGGCAGATGATCAAAAGTTTGGTGAAAGACGTAGATTTTAAGGAGTGTCTCAAATGAGATAAGAGAAGTAGAGAGGCAGAGAAGTTCAGGGAGGGAATTCAAGAGCCGAGTGCCTAGCTAGCTAACGGCTACCAATGGTGGAATGATTAAAATCTGGGATATGCAAGAGGCCAGAATTGGAAGAACGCAGCGATCTCAGAGGTTTGTAGGCCTTGTTACGACCAAGGTGGGAGTAATGTACTGTCTTTTCTAGTCCCACTTCTCCACAGGTCACAACATATATTTTAAAAATGTTTACCCAGTTATCAATTCGGTTAATCATATACTCTACTCTTTATCCCAGAATAAAAAATACACCAACCATGTTTCTTTAATAAACAAAATTATCAGTTTATTATAAAAACAAGGCTTATCCAGTAATGAAGCAAAGCATTAACACACAGATTGAAATATGAAATTTCCTTTTTTAAATCCACCCACACACAAACTGAAAAAAATGAAGAAATTCTCTCTGCAGAGCTCCATGACAAAAACAAAGACAAAAAAAAATACTTTGGCCAAATACGTGCTAATTCTTGAAGAGAAAGAAAAAAAGGATATGGAAAGATGTCAGTTGTTTCTTTTGGTCTGGCGTCCGAGTACATGTCGACGGGTCACTGGGATATTTTCAGGTGGCATCGAGAATTAATCTGGCAGCTTTTTCTCCAGCTTCTCCGGAGAAATGTAGCATCAAGGGTTTCGGTTATCACACTGAATATGCAGGGATTTTTCAAAGACAGGAGGAAAGAGGAGCTGATACACTGGAACTCTCAGGGTCTCTTAGAGATGTACAGGAAAGATGAGCTGGGGTTTTTTTCCTTATTAGCAGGCTGATCTTCAACTGCTTTTCAAACACTGTCCACACCCAACTGAACCAAAACAATACCTTAGAAGTGAAATCCCAAACAGCAGGTCAGAACCTCCTGACCACTACAAGTCTTAATATGTCACTTCTCTGTAAACATTTCCCCAGGTCACCAAGGTTTCTGTTGTTTATTTATCGTAAGGCATGTGGCATCCAGTAAAGGTGGTTTTCAAACACAACATCTGTGTCCTTTCAGTGAACTGTCAACAAATAAGACATGTCCAGCATCTATCAAATCTACAGCCTTTCAAAATCGAACCCATTTCCAAAATTTAAATACGAGTCCTCAAAAGATTTAACATAAAAATGGAAGCACTTTCGTAACAGCCTGGAGGTGGTTACAGGGATAAGGAGGGGCAAGGCCATGGAGGTACTTGAAAACAAGAATGATAATTTTAAAATTGATGCATTGCCAGACCAGGAGCCAAGGTAGGTCAGTGAAGACATGGGTGATGGGCGAACAAAACTTGGTGCAAGTTAGGATATGAGCAGCAGAGTTTTGGATGAGCTCAAGTTTATGCAGGGTGAAAGAGGGGAGGCCAGCAAGGAGAGCATTAGGATCATCAAATTTAGAGGCAATGAAGGCATGGATAAGAGTTTCAACAGCAGCTGAGGCAGGGGAGGAGTCGGGCAGGTTGCACAACTTCAAATTAAGTCAAAACATGTCTACAGGTCACCACTTAGAAGTGTTAACTTCTGCCCAACTAAAAAGATTTCTGATACGCATTTGGGTTTGTTTGCATTCTAAAAATCGCCCTCCTCTCCACAGAATACTACTTTCTCTAAAATAGCTACAAGCATTTTGAACTTTTAGAAAAAAGTAAATTTACTGAGCATCAATTACTACTTACGTTTGCAGAGCATTGTTTGTTGCATTAATAAGGCTTGAACCATCCATCTTCTCAAGGACGAACAAGGCACATTTTTCATGACCCTGCCAGAAAGGGGCACAATTCATAACATTAAGCTGTGTGCATACTTCACATCATGCTTTGAAGCTTTATTCATTGAATATTTTTTCTTGTTCATATGTTGGTTTTGAACTGTGACAGCTTCAATTCCTGTTCTGCATCCCAAACAAATTTCTACTTCCTGCAGTTCGATTCATACTCTGCAGTTCTAACATCAGTTGAAGCAAAAGCTTTGAAGACCCTCTACCAACTCCCCAAAACAAAATCTGATTTATTGCAGCCCTACTAACTTAATTTTTATTTTCTACATGTATGGCATTTAATAATTTATTCAACATCTTCCCAAAAGTTGTGACATCTAACACCAGAAAGCCCCAGGTTCAATTGCTATACGTGGTAAATTAGCTGATATTTGACAGCACAGTACTTGGGGGCACTGCATCAGCACTCCTGGTCTAGAAAAACAAAAATTCATAGTTTCCACTTTTAATTGCTATCCAATGTCCTCTGCCGAAAAATTCCCATGTTTGGAAATTGGAGAGAAAAGGATGAGGCTTGACTGTGATTCAGCCATGGTCCAATTGGCTCCCAGCATACTCGGTCTAAATTCACATTTGGGTGAGAAACTTCAGGATACAATTACCCCTAAAATCTTCCCCCAACGTGCATTAACACATTTAGAAGAAATATGCAAGGATAAGAATACTGAAGGGGTGAGGAGAAGCTATAATATCCCACAGTAGCAAAATAAAAATATACTGCTGGGTATTTTTACAAACTACTAAAAATTATTTTTGTACTGTCATGTGCAGTTTAAAGATATTTTGGTTAATTGTAGCTGTGTACAGTTTGCCTAGAAGATGATGTGTTACATTTCCATTTACAAATGTCTATAATTCTTCATAAGCACAAAATTAGGATTCTTCAGAGAATGCAAAACAATCCACTGCTCCTGGTACTGTCACCGTAGGTAGTCTCAGTCGAGCTAGCATTTCACAGACACAACTTTGTACCTCATTGGCAATAAGGTTTGAGCTCTGATAAAATTAGTTCACTTACAGTCGCATACAAGCATACAGAAGGTCAGAAGTGAGGATGTTCGCTGATGATTGCGCAATGTTCAGCACCATTCGCAACTCCTCAGATACTGAAGCAGTCCATGTAGAAATGCAGCAACACCTGGACAATATCCAGGCTTGGGCTGATAGGTGCAAGTAACAATCACACCAGGCAATGACTATCTCAAACAAGAGAGAATCTAACCGTCTCCCCTTGACATTCAATGGCATTACCATCGCTGAATTCCCCAATATCAACATCCTGGGGTTTACCATTGACCAGAAACTGAACTGGAATAGCCATATAAATACTGTGGCTACAAGAGCAGATCAGAGGCTAGGAATCCTGTGGCAAGTAACTCATCTCCTGACTCCCCAAAGCCTGTCCACCATCTACAAAGCACAAGTCAGGAGTGTGATGGAATACTCTCCACTTGCCTGGATAGGTGCAGCTCCAACAACACTCAAGAAGCTTGATACCATCCAGGACAAAGCAGCCCGCTTGATTGGCACACCATTCACAAACATTCACTCCCTTCACCACCGACGCACAGTGGCAGCTGTGTGTACCATCCACAAGATGCACTGCAGCAACGCACCAAGACTCCTAAGACAGCACCTTCCAAACCCATGACCTCGACTACCTAGAAGGGCAAAGGCAGCAGGCGGGTGGGGAACACCACCATCTGCAAGTTCCCCTCCAAGTCATGCACCATCTTGACTTTGAAATATAATTGCCATTCCTTCATTGTCGCTGGGTCAAAATCTTGGAACTCGCCACCTTACAGCACTGCGGGAGCATCTGCATCACACGGACTACAGCGGTTTAAGGCAGCGGCACACCACCACCTTCTCAAGGGCAATTAGGGATGGGCAATAAATGTTGGCCTTGCCAGCCATGCCCATATCCCATGAACGAAGAACAAATTCTGCAAGAAATATCTTCTAGACTTTAGCTGTTAACCTTTGTACATGTTACTCTCAACACACTATGGAAGACAGTAATAGAATGCAGTCCAAAAGCTGGATGTGATTTAAATAATTTTAAACCCAGGGGGAGTTTAACCAAGTTTCCACCTTGGGCCTGCTGGACAGATTCATCCCACCAGCTGCATTCACATAATGGTTCGAACAAGCACCTCTCTTCGTAAAACAATCTGACAACTGATGACTTGCGTCAACCCATTTTATTTTGGAAATTTATTTTCTTTCCAACATTTCTTTTATATTCACGAGATCACTCCTCAACCTCTTTTCTGACACTTTTTGTCGAATGGACATTGTCCCAGACAGAATGGTTATCTATGTAGCATTCTGTAGGAAAACTTTTCTCAGATTGCCCCTTATATAATAATTCCTTTAAAATACTCGATAAATATATACCCATATCTAGCACTTCGATCAGTGCATGTGTCTCAGCAGCTAAGGTGCTCTTACCTATTCTCTTTATTTTCTTTGATTCCCAGGCTAACAGTCAACGTTTATCATTTCTTCCCACCAAAAATATAATGAACTCTGCTGTGCTCGAATATCCATCGGGAAGATTAGCGTGTGAGGTGTCACTAAAAATGACTAATTTTATTTCTTCTGGGTCACCCAGTGCTGGAAACTCGAGTGTACATTTGTCAAAACTCAATCTCTTCAATGTCTTATTTGCTTTCAGCACTTCCCCAACAGGAACATATTTCAGCATGGTGCTCAATTCTAATACATCATAGCAAGCATCCGGCCTTGTTGGTGTGCACAACCAGTTATACTGCCTGATTAAGCTCATTAACTGGTCTACTTCTTCCTTGGTTGCAGAGTCTTCCTTTCGTGAGGATCTGGCCCGATTTATTGGGATCCTATTAACATTCTCTAGGTAAGACTGATAATTTAGGGTTACCCCCAACTTAGTCTGCCTACTATTCAACCCTATATATTTAAAAACTCTGGAAGCCGGACTTCCAATTTTAAATTCCTGCAGAACTTTATCTACCACAAACGTCTCAACTGCCTCAGATCTTCCCCACAGAAAATCGTCCATGTGCATCAAGAAAATGCCTGCTAGTCTTTCTTCATAGTACCAATAAAACATTGCCGGATCCACTTTTACTTGAATACAACCAGCTTTTAGTAGGACGGACCTAACTGAAAAATACCACACCCTGGATGCATCATTTAGCCCTTAAACACACTTGTTTAGCTTCCATAATTTCCCTTCTATATCTACAGCTTCTTTTGGTGGCTTTAAAAATACTTCCCATTGAAATTTTTCCCCTTGCAAAAATGCTGCTTTGAGGTCAACGGACTTACATTCCCATGAATGTGTCGCTAAAAGGGCTAGGAAAATCCTCAAATTTGCTTTTCCTGCTGTTGGGGAGTCCACTCTAACTTCTTGGTCGCCTAGTCGTTTCTCAAATCCCCGAGCTACAAGTCTGGCCTTCGCTTTATAAGTACCATCGGGAAGTATTTTCTCTGTACAGATCCATCTATGGGACAATGCTGGTTGTCCTCTATCTGGCACCTCCGTGTATATGCCAAACTCTCTCCAACTGTCAAGCTCTTTTTGCTTTGCATCCTTTATCAATTTACCATCTAACTTGTTAGTAGCCACTAGAGCTTCTCTATTGTAAGGGTTCCTATTTATTGTGGCACTCCTTGCCTGCTCTCCGGTCCTTGCTCTTGTGAAACCACATCCCCTACTCGATTTCCTATCCCTTTCTGGACTGCTACTACTCAACCTGTCCCTCCTACAGACTTCCTTTCATAAGTCCGTGACCTGTTCCTTGGGCTATGATTATCTTCAGGCCCACTGTCTGAACTTACACTACATTTTCTGGCCTTCCACATTTTCACTTCCTTCTGCCAGTCTATAAGTCTGATATCCTGTCGCTGGTCTTGCACATTCAGCCAATGTCTGTATTTCCCTGAGGCCTTTCCTGCCCTCCATATAATGGTGAATTCCCTCCATTCACTAGCCCCTTTTGGCATATTTTTATTTATTTATTTTATTTAGAGATACAGCACTGAAACAGGCCCTTCGGCCCACCGAGTCTGTGCCGACCAACAACCACCCATTTATACTAACCCTACAGTAATCCCATATTCCCTATCACCTCCCTACACTAGGGGCAATTTACAACGACCAATTTACCTATCACCTGCAAGTCTTTGGATGTGGGAGGAAATCAGAGTACCCGGTGAAAACCCACGCAGACACAGGGAGAACTTGCAAACTCCGCACAGGCAGTACCCAGAATCGAACCCGGGTCTCTGGAGCTGTGAGGCTGCGGTGCTAACCACTGCGCCACCCTGTGTCACTCTAGTCCCAACTTTCAGTAGTTGGCCTTTGAGAAAAATGGCCTTATCTGGATCTTCACTATCACTTGGTCCACTCTCAGTTAGCCCATTATCTGCCACAATCTGTTGCTCGCAAAGGTCCAGTGTATGTGTATGCAAAGTACACGGTGCATCATCAGTGTCCATCCACCATTCGTTCAGATTCTGTCAATGTATAATCAGTGCCAATAAGTCTTGAGGAATGTTATCTAACAGTTTGGTTGCCATGTTGCAAAATCACCATTTTGCCATCAGTGCCTGTAACTTTTCCTGGGCCTCTCCATTCTTCTTGCCCTTCTCTTTTGTAATACACCGTAACCCCAGTATCAAAATTATTTTCTGATGGCCTGATCCGAGACCTCAAAGCTCACCTGATTTTTTCTGAAACCTCCGCCTTAATTAATGCTCGTCTCCCTGCATGCATGGCATTCAAATGTTCCGCAAAAATTGAATGAATTGTAGACCCCCTAAAGCCAGGGGATGATCCCACATTACCGAAGGTATTTTCGGATTCCTGCCATAAACTAATTGACAGGGGCTGTAGCCCCCAACCATTTGAAGTGTGCTTTTCACACGTTCTGCCCACGCCACAGCAGTAGTCAATTTACAATTTGGCTGGTCTGCTAAAATGTTTTGAAGCATTTTGTCAATCACAGCATGATTTCTCTTACAAATCCCAATACTAAAAGGACTTTCAGCTGCAATATTCATATGTTCACACCTATGCCTGAGCTCATCATTAGCAAATTCTCCTCCATGGTCAGTTAGCAACCTAGTCCGTGCTCCCAGTCCCATTCCTATCCACCTTTCTATTATCTTGTTCACTATTACTTTTTTGTCATCACTATAAATTACCGTCGACTGACTGAATCTAGTCGCTACGTCTACAAGTGTAGAAGAAACATGTTTCTGTCTTTATCCCATATCTTCAAGTCCCTTGCTAATGGGAAACTCACTATGGGTCGCGGTGGCGTCCTCCTGTATTTTATTTTACAGATGTCACATTTTTCACTGATATCTTTGATAAGTTTAGTGTAGTCATGATCTATTATCCCTGCATCTTTTAACAGAATCTTCAACCTACGACAAGATGGATGTGCAAACTGTCGATGTAGTTTTGAAATAATTTGCCTTTTCTCCTTTAAATCCCAGTCTCCGGATGTCATTAATAATTGTTTAACATCCAGCTTAGAGAGGTTAGGTTTCGCTGAAGGAATACAATAACGTCCCGGCTGCGTAAACCACAAAGCTACAGATTTCCCAAAGGCAATCGCCTTATCATGTTCCATATCCAAATTCATCAGAGCCTTTTTCATAGACAGTTTACTTAACGGCAAAGGTAATTCACTGGATACTACATCCATACTAATAAAATGGTTTACCCCTGCTATTTTGCACGGAATTACCACTCTTTTTAGTGATTTCAATGTGTTATCATCCCCAAACCTGAAACAGGTAGAACGGTTATATTCTTTGACCTTATTTCAGTCTCCTCCTTACTCAAAGAACCCATGTAACACCTTAATCAGTCCATTCCACACACTGTGGACGTACACCCACTGTCTAGTACCGCGCAACTGAACGAATCTGCGACTAGGACACTCGTTACCAGACTGAAGCTTCTCGTGACCAGTACAATTCCTTTTGATTAGTCAGTAGCGTCATCCTCGCCTTCTGAACCTTCCACGTCATGTGTCATCTCAAAAACCCTGTTATTCCTTTTTGGACAGTACAACGCATAGTGATACTTTGAGTCACATCGGAAACACCTGTGACCACCCCTTGGTTATTCCTGGGGTGCATCCTTCTGCCACAATTATCTAATTCCAGCCGTCTGTGATAGCTGCCAAAAGGGTCTCTATCCTCATTCGTTTTGTGTGTGTTTCTCCTTTCGTACTGACGTTTGGGCCCCATACTTGAACAGTCTTGGAAAGCTGCTTGCATTGTATCCTCCATCTTTGGTGTCACCGCTGAAGAGCCCATCTGTGCCATGTATGCGGCTGAAAAGGAATTTCTTCTCCAAATTTTTTTGGGGGCGTCAGACATCTGATCAAAAAGCGTATCTCTTTCTTTGAATCTAACTCCGGTTAATACCAAGAGCCTATCCATGTTTGATATCCTAGCAGAGTCCAACAATTTGAAGGCAAGTACTGATCTAGGAATGTCCAAGCAGAATCGCTGCAACCTTGCATTTTTCTAAATTTATCAAAGTCCGACCACACCTCATAGGGACTCAATAAGTCATCTTTCATATAAATTTTATCCATAAATTTCAAGAGTTTGTCCAAACCTTCCTCATTGTCCAAATGATGAGCCTCTAGCTCTGAGAACACTTTGCCCCTAATCTTGCTTCTGGTGGGAAGTGAAAGTACAAGGGCTATTCCTTGCTTCCTTTTTAGTAAAGACGCTGGTCCAGTTAAGTTTCTGGTGAATCGTAACCACCAGCATGTTGATGGTGGAGAATTCAGCAAAGGTAATGTTGTTGAATGTTGAGGGTAGTTGGTTAGATTCTCTCTTGTTGGAGACGGTCATTGCCTGGCACTTATGTGGTGCAAATGTTATTTGCTACTCATCAGTCCAAGCCTGAAAGTTGTTCAGGTCTTGTTGCATGCAGGCATGGATTGTTTCAATATCTGAGGAGTTGCGAATGGCACTGAACACTGTGCAATGATCAGTGAAAGCCCTCATTTTCGATACTCTGATGGGGGAAAGGTCATTGATGATGCAGCTGAAGATAGTCAGGCCTAGGACAATAATTTGAAGAACTCCTGCAGTGATGTCCTGGGACTGAGATAATCAGCCTCCAAGAACCACAACCAACTTCCTTTGTGTTCGGTATGACTCCAAGCACTGGAGAGTTTTCCCCTTGATTCTACTGACTTTATTTTTTCTAGGGCTCCTTGATGCCGTACTTAAATGCCTTGATGTCGAAGGCAGTCACACTCACCTCACCTCTGGAATTCAGCTCTATAGTCCATATTCGGACCAAGGCTGTAATGAAGTCTGAAGTTAAGAGGCCCTGGAAAAACCCATACTGAACATTGGTGAGCAGGTTATTGATGACCAATTGCCACTTGATAGCACTGCCAATGACACCTTCCATTACTTTGCTGATGACAGCAAGTAGACTGATGGGGTGGCAATCGGCTGGATTGGATTTGTCCTGCTTTTTGTGGACAAAGACATATCTGAGAAATTTTCCACATTGTTGGGTAGATGCCAGTGTTTTAGCTGCACTGGGAAAGCTTGCCTAGGGGTGCAGCTATTCTGGACCACAAGTCTTCAGTACTACAGCTGGGATGTTGTCGGGGCCCATCGCCTTTGTTGTATCCATTGCCTTCAGCTGCTTTTTGATATCATGTCAGTGAATTGAACTGGCTGAAGACTGGCATCTGCGATGTTGGGGGCCTCAAGAGGAGGCAGATTGATCATCCGCTCAACATTCCTGGCTGAAGATGGTTACAAATGCTTCAGCCTTGTCTTTTGTACTGATGTTCTGGGCTCCCTCATCATGGAGTAAGAGAATGTTTGTGGAATCTGATTAGTTGTTTAATTGCCCACCACCATTCACAACTGGATGTGGCTGGACTGCAGAGCTTTAATTTGATCGTTGGTTGTGGGATCGCTTAGATCTGTCGATAACATGTTGCTTCCGCTGTTTAGTATGCATGTAAGTCCTGTGTTGCAGTTTCACCAGGTTGGAACCTCATTTTTAGGCATGCCGAATGCTGCTCCCAAGCATGTTCTCCTACAATCGTCATCAAACCAAGGTTGTTCCCCTGGCTTGATGGTAATGGTAAAGTGAGGAATATGCCAGGCCATGAGGTTACAGTTTGTGGTTGAAGGTGATTCTGCTGCTGCTGGTCCACAGTGCCTCATAGATGCCCAATTTTGAGCTGCTAGATCTGTTCTGAATCTATCCCATTTAGTGCCACACAACACAATGGAGGATGTCCTCAGTGTGAAGACAGGCATTCGTCTCCTCAAGGACTGTGCTGTGTCATGAACAGATGCATCTGTGCCAGGTAGATTGGTGAGGACGAGGTCAAGTGGATTTTTCCCTCTTGTTGGTTCTCTCACTACCTGATGAGCATAATCATGAAAAAGGACAAAGATAAAACAGGAGTAAAAGTTCTAAATTGGGGGAAGGTAAATTTTAAGAATCTGAGAGGTGACCTGGCGAAAGTGGACTGGATACAGCTACTTGAAGGAAGATCAGTGGCAAACCAGTGGGACGCATTCAAAAGCGAGATACTATAGGCACAACGTAGGCATATCCCCACAAAGATAAAGGGTGGTACTGCCAAATCTAGAACCCCCTGGTTATCTAGAAACTGATAGGGTAAGATAAAGCAGAAAAAGAAAGCTTATGACGATCACAAAAATCTTCATACTTTAGAAAGCCTAGAGCAGTATAGAAAGTGCAGGGGTGAAGTAAGAAAGGAAATTAGAAAAGCAAAGAAAGGACATGAAAAATTATTGGCAGGTAAAATCAAGGAAAACCCGAAGATGCTTTATCAGTACATTAAGAGCAAGAGGATAACTAAGGAAAGGGTAGGGCCTATCAGAGATGTACAAGGCAGCTTATGCGTGGATGAAGAAGATGTGGGCAGGATTCTTAATGAGTTTTTTGTCTCTGTCTTCACAAAGGAGAGGGTTGATGTGGAATGTAGACATTGTAGTTAAAGAGGAGCATGAAATATTAGATATAATAAGCATAATGAAAGAGGAAGTACAAGAGGGTCTGAGATCCTTGAAAGTGGATAAATCGCCAGGGCCGGATGGATTGCATCTTAGGTTGTCAAGGAAGCCAGGGAGGAATTAGCAGATGCGCTAAGGATCATCTTCAAATCCTCACTAGATACAGGAGAGGTACCAGACAATTGGCGGTCTGCGAACGTTGTACCATTGTTTAAAAAGGGTACAAGGGATAGGCCAAACAGTTACAGGCTGGTCAGTCTGACCTCGGTGATGGGTAAATTGTTAAAATCTATTCTGAGGGACAGGATAAACTGCCATTTAGAAAGGCATGGATTAAACAGGAACAAAAACAAGAAATGCTGGATTCACTCAGCAGGTCTGGCAGCATCTGTGGAAAGAGAAGCAGAGTTAACGTTTCGGGTCAGTGACCCTTCTTCGGAACTGACAAATATTAGAAAAGTCACAGATTATAAACAAGTGAGGTGGGGGTTGGGCAAGAGATAACAAAGGAGAAGGTGCAGATTGGACCAGGCCACATAGCTGAACAAAAGGTCACGGAGCAAAGGCAAACAATATGTTAATGGTGTGTTGAAAGACAAAGCATTAGTACAGATTAGGTGTGAATATACTGAATATTGAACAGCAGCAAGTGCAAACCTGAAGAAAAACAACCTGAAAAAAACAGTGGGTAAGCAAACTGAACAAACTAAGATGAAATGAAATAAATGCAAAAAAAGATTGTAAAAAATGTAAAAAGGAATGTAAAAAAAAAGGAAGACAAAATATCTAAAAATGACTAAAAATGAAAGTAAAGTGGGGGGCTGTCATGCTCTGAAATTATTGAACTCAATGTTCAGTCCGGCAGGCTGTAGTGTGCCTAATCGGTAGATGAGATGCTGTTCCTCGAGCTTGCGTTGATGTTCACTGGAACACTGCAGCAATCCCAGGACAGAGATGTGAGCATGAGAGCAGGGGGGAGTGTTGAAATGGCAAGCAACCGGAAGCTCAGGGTCCTGCTTGCGGACTGAGCGGAGATGTTCCGCAAAGCGGTCACCCAGTCTGCGCTTGGTCTCCCCAATGTAGAGGAGACCACACTGTGAGCAGCGAATACAGTAAACTACATTGAAAGAAGTACAAGTAAATCGCTGCTTCACCTGAAAGGAGTGTTTGGGGCCTGGGATAGTGAGGAGAGAGGAGGTAAATGGGCAGGTATTACACCTCCTGCGATTGCAAGGGAAGGTGCCCTGGGAAGGGGACGAGGTGGTGGGGGTAATGGAGGAGTGGACCAGGGTGTCGCGGAGGGAACGATCCCTTCGGAATGCTGACAGGGGAAGGGAGGGGAAGATGTGACTGGTAGTGGCATCACGCTGGAGGTGGCGAAAATGGCGGAGGATGATCCTTTGGATATGGAGGCTGGTGGGATGAAAAGTGAGGACAAGGTGAACCCTGTCACGGTTCTGGGAGGGAGGGGAAGGGGTGAGGGTAGAGGTGCGGGGAATGGGTCGGACACGGTTGAGGGCCCTGTCAACCACAGTGGGGGGAAATCCTCGGTTGAGGAAAAAGGAGGTCATATCAGAAGCACCGTCATGGAAGGTAGCATCATCAGAGCAGATGCGTCGGAGACGGAGAAACTGGGAGAATGGAATGGAGTCCTTACAGGAGGTAGGGTGTGAAGAAGTGTAGTCGAGGTAGCTGTGGGAGTCAGTGGGCTTATAATGGATATTGGTAGACAACCTATCCCCAGAGATGGAGACAGAGAAGTCGAGGAAGGGAAGGGAAGTGTCAGAGATGGACCATGTAAAGGTGAGAGAAGGGTGGAAATTGGACATCAACGCAAGCTCGAGGAACAGCATCTCATCTACCGATTAGGCACACTACAGCCTGCCGGACTGAACATTGAGTTCAATAATTTCAGAGCATGACAGCCCCCCACTTTACTTTCATTTTTAGTCATTTTTAGATATTTTGTCTTCCTTTTTTTTTTACATTCCTTTTTACATTTTTTACAATCTTTTTTTGCATTTATTTCATTTCATCTTAGTTTGTTCAGTTTGCTTACCCACTGTTTTTTTCAGGTTGTTTTTCTTCAGGTTTGCACTTGCTGCTGTTCAATATTCAGTATATTCACACCTAATCTGTACTAATGCTTTGTCTTTCAACACACCATTAACATATTGTTTGCCTTTGCTCCGTGACCTTTTGGTCAGCTATGTGGCCTGGTCCAATCTGCACCTTCTCCTTTGTTATCTCTTGCCCAACCCCCACCTCACTTGTTTATAATCTGTGACTTTTCTAATATTTGTCAGTTCCGAAGAAGGGTCACTGACCCGAAACGTTAACTCTGCTTCTCTTTCCACAGATGCTGCCAGACCTGCTGAGTGAATCCAGCATTTCTTGTTTTTGTTTCAGATTTCCAGCATCCGCAGTATTTTGCTTTTATTTTATGGATTAAACAGGGATAGTCAATGTGGATTTGTTAAGGGAAGGTCATGTCTTACTAACTTAACTGAGTTTTCTGAGGAAATAACAAGTAGGATTGATGAGGGTAGTGCAGTGGATGTGGTCTACATGGATTTCAGTAAGGCATTTGACAAGGTCCCACATGGTAGACTGGTCAGAAAAATGAAAGCCTATGGGATACAGGGGAGTGTAGCAGGTTGGATCCAGAATTGGCTCAGGGCCAGGAAACAAAGGGTAGTAGTCAACGGATGTTATTGTGAATGGAAAGCTGTTTCCAGTGGCGTTCCACAGGGCTCAGTGTTGGGTCCCTTGTTGTTTTTGGTATTTATTAATGATTTGGACTTAAATGTGCGAGGCACGATTGGGAAATTTGCCGATGACACAAAAATTGGCTGTGTAGTTGACAGTAAAGAGGATAGCCGTGGTCTCCATAAAGATATCGATGGTTTGGTTGAGTGGGCGGAAAAGTAGCAAATGGAATTCAATTCAGAAAAGTGTAAGATAATGCATTTGGGGAGGGCAAATAAAGCGAGGGAATACACAATAAACAGGAGAATATTGAAAGGGCTGGAAGAAGTGAGAGACCTTGGAGTGCATGTCCACAGGTCCCTGAAGGTGGCAGGACAGGTAGAGTGGTGAAGAAAGCATATGGAATGCTTTCCTTTATTAGCCGAGATATAGAATTCAAAAGCAGGGATGTAATGCTGGAACTGTATAAAACGCTAGTTCGGCCGCAGTTGGAGTATTGCCTACAGTTCTGGTCACCACAATACAGAAAGGACATAATTGCTCTGGAGAGAGTACAGAGGAGATTTACAAGAATGTTGCCAGGACTCGAAAGTTGCAGCTATGAGGAAAGATTGGATAGGCTAGGGTTGTTTTCCTTACAACAGAGGAGGCTGAGGGGTGACTTAATAGAGGTGTACAAAATTATGAGGGGCCTAGATAGAGTAGACAGGAAGGACCCGTTTCCCTTAGTGGAGAGGTCAATTACCAGGGGGCACAGATTTAAGGTGATAGGTAGAAGGATTAGAGGAGACGTGAGGAAAAATCTTTTCACCCAAGAGGGTGGTGGGTGTCTGGAATTCACTGCCAGGAATGGTGGTGGAGACAGAAACCCTCAATTCTTTCAAAAAGGTACCTGGACATGCACCTGAAGTGCCGTGACTGGCAAGGCTATAGACCAGGTGCTGTAAGGTGGGATTAGATAGGACATGACGGGTTGAATGGCCTCCTTCTGTGCCGTAATTTTTCTATGGTTCAGCAAGGCTATGGTTACCCTCATCAACCCTCGGTTACCTCATCAAAAAACTCAATCAAGTTAGTTAATCACAACTTGCCTTTAACAAATCCATGTTGGCTTTCCTTAATTAAGCTTTACTTGTCTAAGTAAGTGTTAATTTTATCCTGGATTAGCGTTTCTAAAAGCTTTCCTCCCACCGAGGTTAAACTGAGTGGCCTGTAGGTGCTGGGTTTATCCTTATACCCTTTTTTAAACATGGGTGTAACATTTGCAATTCTCCAGTGCTCTGGCACCACCACTGTATCTAAGGAGGATCGGAAGATTATGGCCAGTGTTTCTGCAATTTCCACCCTTACTTTCTTCAGCATCCTTGGATGCATCCCATCAGGTCCTGGTGATTTATCAACTTTCAGTATATCCAGCCTTTCTAATACCTCCTCTATCAATTTTTAGCCCATGCAGTTTCTCAACTATCGCCCCTTTCACCATGACTTGAGCAGCATCTTCCTCCTTGGTAAAGACAGATGCAAAGTACTCATTTAGTACCTCAGCCATACCCGCTGTCTCCATGCATAGATCCCCTTTTTGGTCCCTAAATGGCCCTACCCATCCTCTTACTATTTACATGCATATAGAAGACTTTTGGATTCCCTTTTATATGTTAGCTGCTAGCCTCTTCTCCTACTCTCTTTGCCTTTCTGATTTCCTTTTTCACTTTCCCTCTCAACTTTTCATATTTTATAAATTAGATCATATGCCTCAACGTGTGTATGAATAACTTCTAAAAAGTCATGTTAAATGAATTTACAACAACCTATGCAGTGGAACAGCAATACTAATATACTATGGAATACAATAATACAGATTTAAACCAATAATTGGCAGCCTTTGCTGGGCTATTTTTTCCACAAGGACAGTGAAGGTGAAGAAAAATATCACAACACATCATCTGGGTCCCTAATGCATCCTCCAAATTACCAGTTATAGAGCCACAATGACAATTGGGAGCAGTTTTTCCGGTTTTCAGAGGATGGTACATGGGCAGCAGGAAAAGTAAATACAGAGTGGAAAATGCTCAAAATAGTTAGTACATAGTGTCATAGAGTTATACAGCACAGAAACAGGCCCTTCAGCCCACTGTGTCTGTGCCGGCTATCAAGCCGATCTATCCTAATCCCATTTTCCAGCACCTGGCCCGTAGCCTTGTATGCTATGGCGTTTAAATGCTCATCTAAATACTTCTTCAATGTTGTGAGGGGGTTCCTTCAGGCAGTGTGTTCCAGATTCCAACCACCCTCTGGGTGAAAGAATTTTTCCTCAAATCCCCTCTAAACCTCCTGCTCCTTACCTTAAATCTATGCCCCCTGGTTATTGACACCAGGGAAAACCTTTCTTCCTATCTACCCTATCTATGCCCCTCATAATTTTCTATACCTCAATCAGGTCCCCCCTCAGCCTTCTCTGCTCTAAGGAAAACAACCCAAGCTTATCCAGTCTTCTTCATAGCTGAAACGCTCCAGCCCAGGCAACATCCTGGTTAATCTCCTCTGCACCCTCTCCAGTGCAATCACATCCTTCCTATAGTGTGGCGACCAGAACTGTCCAGTTGTGGCCTAACTAGCGTTTTATACAGCTCCATCATAACCTCCCTGCTCTTATATTCTATGCCTCGGCTAATAAAGGCAAGTATCCCATATGCCTTCCTAACCATCTTACCTACCTGTGCTGCTGCCTTCAGTGATCTATGGACAAGTACACCAAGGTCCCTCTGACACTCTGTACTTCCTATGGTCCTACCATCCATTCGATATTCCCTTGCCTGGTTAGTCCTCCCAAAATGCATCACCTCACACTTATCAGGATTAAATTCCATTTGCCACTGCTCTGCCCATCTTACCAGCCCATCTAGATCATCCTGTAATCTAAGGCTTTCCTCCTCACTACTTACGACGTCACCAAATTTTGTGTCATCTGCGAGCTTACTGATCATATGTCCTATATTCACGTTTAAATCATTAATGTACACTACAAGCAGCAAGGGTCCCAGCACCGATCCCTGCGGTACACCACTGGTCACAGGCGTCCAATCACAAAAACAACCCTCAACCGTCACTCTCTGCCTCCTGCCACTAATCCTATTTTGGTTCCAATTTGCCAAATTGCCCTGGGTTCCATGGGCTTCTACCTTCTTGACCAATCTCCCATGCAGGACTTTATCAAAAACCTTAACGAAGTCCATGTAGACTACATCAACTGCTTTACCCTCATCTACACACCTAGTCACCTCCTCGAAAAATTCAATCAAATTTGTTAGACATGATCTCCCCCTGACAAAGCCATGCTTACTATCCTTGATTAATCCCAGCCTCTCCAAGTGGAGATTAATACTGTCCCTCAGAATTTTTTTGAATAATTTCCCTACCACTGATGTAGGACTCACTGGCCTGTAATTACCTGGTTTATCCCTACTACCCATCTTGTATAATGGTACCACATTCGCTGTCGTCCAGTCCTCTGGGACTTCTCCTGTGGCCAGAGAGGTTTTGAAAATTTGTGTTCGAAACCCCTGCAATCCCCTCCCTTGTATCACATAGCAGCCTGGTGTACATCTTATCTGGGCCTGGGGAATTATCCACTTTTAAGCCTGCTAAAACCACTAATACCTGCTCCCTTTCAATGCTAATTTGTTCAAGTATATCACAATCCCCCTCCCTGATCTCTACACCTACATCGTCCTTCTCCATAGTGAACACAAATGAAAAGTAATCATTTAAAACCTCACCTGCGTCCTCCGGCTCCACACGCAGATTGCCACTTTGGGCCTTAGTGGGCCCTATTCTTTCCCTGGTCATCCTCTTGCCTTTAATATACTTATAAGACACCTTGGAAATTTCCTTCATCTTGCCCACCAGTGTTTTTTCATGCCCCCTCTTTCCTCTCCTAATTTCTTTTTTTTTTTAACTACCCCCCTACACTTTCTATACTCCTCTACGGCCTCCTTTTTATCCTTATCCAATCCTCTATGTCCCTTGACACCCAGGGTTCCCTGGACTTATTAGTCCTACCCTTCACCTTTACGGGAACATGATGGCCCTGAACTCTCACTATTTCATTTTTGAATGACTCCCCTGGTCTGATGTAGACTTTCCTACAAGTAGCTGCTCCCAGTCCAATTTGGCCAGATCCTGTTCTATCTTAGTGAAATCTGCCACCCTCCAATTCAGTACCTTTATTTCCAGTCCACCTTTGTCCTTTTCCATTACCATCTTAAATCTTACAGAGTTATGGTCACTATCCCCAAAATGCTCCCCCACTGACACTTCTAGCACTTGTCTGGCTTCATTCCCTGAGATTAGGTCCAGTACCGCCCCTTCTCTTGTAGGACTTTCTACGTGCTGGCTCAAAAAGCTCTCCTGGATGCACTTTAAGAATTCCACCCCCTTTGAGCCTTTTGCACTAAGACTATCGCAGTTAATATTGGGGAAGTTGAAATCCCCTACTATTGTTACCCTATTATTTTTACACCTCTCTGAGATTTGCCTACATATCTGCTCCTCTATCTCTCCCCGATTGTTTGGAGGCCTGTAGTACACTCCCAGCAAAGCGATTGCCCCCTTTTTGTTTTTAATTTCTACCCATATGGCCTCATTTGAGGAACCTAAGATATCATCCCTCCTTACTCCAGTAATTGACTACTTGATCAATAATGCAATGCCACCTCCTCTTTCACACACACCCCCTGTCACGCCTGAACATTCTATACCCAGGAATATTAAGCTGCCAGTCCTGCCCTTCTCTCAACCATGTCTGTGATAGCAATAATATCATATTCCCAAGTGTTAATCAATGTGCTCAATCACCTGCCTTACTTTCAAGACTCCATGCGTTAAAATAGATGCAATCTCGCCTTGCATTATTTGCTTGTGCCTTAACAGGTCTATATTTGCTCTGCCTTCCAGACTGACTTAGTTTCTCTTCTATATTTGGCTGTGCATCACCCCCTACTGTACCTCCACTCTGTATCCCATCCCCCTGCCAAATTAGCTTAAACCTCCCGCAACAGCACTAGCAAACCTCCCTGCAAGGATGTTGGTTCCGTTCCGGTTCAGGTGCAACCTGTCTGACTTGTACAGGTCCCACCTTTAACAGAAACAGACCCAGTGATCCAGGAAACTAAAGCCCTCCCTCCTGCACCATCTCTTCAGCCACGCATTCCTCTGCTCTATCCTCCTATTTCTATACTCACTAGCACGTGGCACCAGGAGTAATCCAGAGATTATAACCTTTGAGGTCCTGCTTTTTAAATCTGCTACCTAGCTCCCAAAATTCTTGTTGCAGGACCTCATCCCTCCTTCTAACTATGTCGTTGGTACGAATGTGAACCACGACCTCCGACTGTTCACCCTCCCCCTTCAGAATGTCCTGCAGCCGCTCCATGACATCCTTGACCCTGGAACCAGGGAGGCCACATACCATCCTGGGAGTTATGTTTGCAGCCATAGAAGTGCCTATCTGTACCCCTTACGATAGAATCCCGTATCACGATAGCTGTCCTACTCTTTTTCCTCCCCTTCTGTGCAGCTGAGCCACTGGTGGTGGTGACACAGACTTGGCTCTTGCCAACAAAGTTCTGCAAGATCACAATATCAATTTGGAAAAGCAAACCTATTTCCCTTATTTTAACTCTTACCTGGGAAACATAGGCTGGAATTTTACGCCACCCTAAGAAGCGGGATGGTGGCGGGGGATAATATAAAACGGAGCGAGAGGCTCCGGGAGGCTTTCCCGACCCGCTCCTGCCTCTGCTGCCCTTTACGTAGGGCGGGATGGGGGGGTTGGGGTGGGTGCGAAAAATGGCCTGCCTGCCCCAGGCCAATCAAGGTCCTTAAGTGGCCACTTAATGGCCTTCGCCCGCTTCCATGCAGATTTTACATGTGGCAAGCGGGCGTCCTGGAGCTGGGAAAAGCCGCCTGGGAAAACCAAGTGGCTGATGACTGTCCTGGGGGGGGGGCCTTGCTCATCGGGCACCTGATGGAGGGTTCAACCCCACTAGCCTAACCACCCCCAGCACCCAACATGCCTCCCTTCCCCCCAACCAACCATCCTTGCCTTGCTGGGGCCCGACCGATTAACCTCAACGAGGCAACCAAACCTTACCTCTCCTCCCGGCTCCCAGACATCATCTCTGCATGCTGGACTGCAGTCTATGCAGTGGCCTCTACTCCCAGTGGCGCTGCTGGGACTAAGAGACGCTGGCCCGCTGATTGCCCAGCAGCTCAATGAGGTGGACTTTCTCCCTCAAGTGGGTGGAAGGTCCGCCTTGGAACAATTAAAGCCTGGGGACTCGTAAAATACGGAAAGGATCCCCAGGGGAGGCGGAAGCGGGTTCACCACCGACTTTTACATCAGAGGCCAGCTCCCATCCACCCACTGTAAAATTCCAGCCATAGAATCTAATTCTCAACAATAATCAAATGTTTTTGCCTCCACTACTTCAAAGTCCATTCCAAGCAACAAATCACTACATTGGCTTTGCACCATATATATATTAAAAGAACACTCATATCCTGGAGGGCAAAAGCAAGTTTAGCTCCTCCTTAAAGACAGAAAATCGGAAAGTCAGTTCTTGCAAAAAGCAAAATTAAAAGCCACAATGACTGACTGACCAACAGGATTGGCACAAATAGAAGTAGCGATCATAGAAAAGGATCAATCTGAACACAAACTGGCTCTTGGAAGTGACTTTGATAGAAGACCATATTAACGAATTGTACCATAATGTTCTTTTATAAGCAATGCTTAAGTATCTGTTTAAGAACAGGTTTGAAAGGTGCAACAATAAGGATAAATACAGAGAGTCAAATAATCTGGAATACAATGAATCCTATTACACTGGGGCCACAGAAATGTAATTTGTGGAATGTGAAGTGATCAGTTTTGAATAACATGGATTATATTGTCAGACTGAAATTCTAGAGTTTTGCTAGTTAACGCACGGAGCTAGGGAAGAAAATAATTCACTTGGAAGTTTTATCACAGTCAGTCCCCTCTTAAGATTAAATGTTCTGGATAGAATTCACTATGAAGACTGTATAAGGTACCAAATGGCCTTTTCTAGTTCTTACTTTGCTACATGCCAAGTGAAGAGCTGTATTCTTGTTGGTGTCTTTTAAAGTTAAGTCAGCCTTTGCACTGTTTACCAAGATCTCTGAAATGGAAAAATGGTGAAAAAAACACTGGTTATAAAAGTATGGATAAAACTCCAATTGCAGCACAGACATCACATTAAAAATTCAAGCTATCAAAATTCAGTGGAACTGGTGATTTGAGAGATGGATAGAAACCTGCATGCCCTTTACTTTTTTGGTTTCAGTGTCCACCAAGCATTTGTCACATTATTAACAATAATAGGGACCAATGTTAACAACATGTTTTGTTTGGTAGGTGCCCCTCTAATTCTTTGGTCCACTTTAACTGAACAGTACAAGACTCTCAATATGGATATTTTCTGTGCGTGTTTTTTTTAAAGTAAATTTAAAGAGGCATACTTACCACACATAGCATTTGCAATGGCATTTTCCGTCAACAGAAATTGCTAGATTTCCTGTTTATAAATAACATTTCTAAAATGTCTGGTTCTCTTTTTTATGTTTTAGTTTTCAGTTTTTTTCAAATATCTACAAATTTGGTTCTTCCTTCATCTTATAATAACTATCGTTTTGTTCTGCTATTCCAATTTGCCAGCAAGTCCACAGGATGCTTGGAGTTGATATTAGATGTTTAACAGCAAGTTTAGCTGATCAAGAGTGGAGTTGACTGAACATAGGGATTTAACATGGTATTTGACTTTCACCAATAAGAATCTAGCCACACTAGAATTCTGATTGCAAGTGTCAAATTTAAAATTAAATAGTTTGAATTTATAAAATATAATTTAAAAATTTTGCAGATAAGCCACTTGCCTCGAGTTTTCATATTGTGTTCCCTCCTCAATTATCAATGTATTTTGTGCAGCAATGAGAATTTTCAAGTACCTTGCAATGCAATTACTTAAAAAAAAAATTATATTCATTGTATTGCTTCTCTTTTGGAATAGACAGTCTAAATGCAAGAAAATCAAAAATTTAAGACACTGTTATATATGAGCTAACACTTCACAGCAATCTGCTGCGACTTAAAGCTCTCAAATAGTACATCAGATCACCATCACTGGAAATTTACGATGGAAGATCAGCAACCTGAAATGTTGGGCTGAATTTTAACTCTTGGACCTGCTTGCAGTGGGGACGTCAGCAGAAGGTCAGGAATCCGAATGCTGGTGGAGTGGCTCTTTCCATGGCTCTTTAACTGAGCCATGGTATTACCATCTCACTTCCAGAGATCCTGACCAATCAGAATGTGTGGGTGTGATCAAGATCTGCACTTGACTGTTCAAGCTTCAGTATTTAAGGGGATCCTGGCAAGGGACAGAATGGAAGCATTCTACAACTGGCAACTGAGAGACAACATCTGGAGTGATGGAGTCTCAGGATGGAAGGCTGCACCCCCGTTCTCTGAAACATCCCCGGAGATCATGCTGTGGCCTATAAGGGTATGCAGAGAAATTTTGTTCCAGCAGACTGAAAGAGGAAGCTTGGCTCTGAAAGCAATTAGGTGTGGCTCAGGTGGTGGGCAGCAGCAGTGTGGTCCCTCACTCATGAATAAAGTGCTGCAACAGTTTAATGACCTCAAAAGGGAAGGAAAGGTGAGTGGCATGCCACATTCAAGTGTTCACTCTGACTTCCCCAGCCTTATTCTGCACATCACTCCTCAGACCAACACACCTTGCATTCCTCTCTCTCAGGCACATCCTCACCTCCTTTTCTCATCAGCCACTGACAGCCACCTTCATCTTGACACTTTCTCACATCCAGCCCTCACAGTCACCCTCCACAAATGTTGTCATTCCATTCTCTCAACACATTTCATTTCTCACACCCATAACTCTTTTCTTTATCTACTTGCAGAAAAGATGCAGAACACCAGGGAGAGGCAGAGAATTGGGGTTGCCCTCCAGTCATAGCCACCGTGACAGCAGTGGAGGACATAACACTGGAGATAAGCAAAGTCTTGGAATGCATGGCCATTTGCGATGGACAGATGAGGGACATCACAGCCACACGGCGTACCAGAGTCACTCGCTTTGACTTGATGCCAGCCGCCCACTGAAATACACTTTTATCTTGTCAGTTCGAATTCATGTATTTCTTCTCCCCAAACACCTGCAAGCATTCCTCTGGAGCTGGTGTTGGAGGAGGAAGACGCCTTAAAGGAGGTTGTGTACTCTGTGGAAGCACCGTCACATGACTGATGCGTACCCTCCACCAACTCAAATACACACACCTTGGTAGGACCTCCAAGACAAGTAGTAGGGTTGTCACATGGTAAGCCACACATCAGAAGTGAGCAGGAGCAGCAGGGGAGAGTCCCCATCGGAGGGCGCAGGGCACGACAAGCACTGCTCAGCAGGACACAGATGCTCATCCTTGGTGGTCATCAACAAAGAGGACTATTCTGGAGCAACAGCAGACACTATATGAGGTTCTGTTAGCATTTCCAGAGAGAGAGATTGCAGGAGTCCATCTCCACCATGAATACCACGATGTCTAAAGTATTTGTGCTGAAGTGATGACCTGCATGGAGCATCAGACGTGGTAGGTAACCGGGTGCATGCTAGCCCTGACCAATGGCCTGCACACACTGTCTGCCACTTTAAATATCATGCAGCAAAGCCTCACCTTGGCCATTAAGCGCCTGACTGAAGTGCTCTTCAGCTCTTGGCTGGCAGGAAAATGCAGGTGGTCAGTGAGAGGGAAGATGGAGAAATGGCACATGGAAGAGTCAAAGTCATACAGCACAGAAACAGGCCCTTCAGCCCACAGTGTCATAGAAACATAGAAAAGAGGAGCAGGAGTAGGCCATTCGGCCCTTCGAGCCTGCACCGCCATTCAATACGATCATGGCTGATCATCCAAACTCAGTACTCTGTTCCCGCTTTCTCCCCATATCCCTTGATTCCTTTAGCCCCAAGAACTTTTTCTAACTCTTGCTTGAATATATTTAATGATTTGGCCTCAACTGCTTTCTGTGGTAGAAAATTCCACAGGTTCACCACTCTCTGGGTGAAGAAATCCCTCCTCATCTCAGTCCTAAATGGCTTACCCCTTATCCTTAGATTGTGACCCCTTGTCCTGGACTGCCCCGCCATCGGGAACATTCTTCCTGCATCTAGTCTGTCCAGTCCTGTTAGAATTTAGTAGGTTTCTATGAGATCCCCTCTATGAGATGCTGGCCATCAAGCCTATCTATTCTAATCTCATTTTCCAGCACTTAGCCCGTAGCCTTATATGCCATGGCGTTTCAAGTGCTCATCTAAATACTTCTTAAATGTTGTGAGGGTTCCTGCCTCTACCATCCCTTCAGGCAGTTTTCCAGATTCCAACCACCCTCTGGGTGAAAATTTTTTCCTCAAATCCTCTCTAAACCTCTCGCCCCTTACCTTACATCTATGTCCGCTAGTTATTGACACCTCGGCTAAGGGAAAACCTTTCTTCCTATCTACCCTATCTATGCCCCCCATAATTTTGTATACCTCAATCAGGTCCCCCCTCAGCCTTCTCTGCTCTAAGGAAAACAACCCTAGACTATCCAATCTCTCTTCATAGCTGAAATGCTCCAGCTCAGGCAACATCCTGGTTAATCTCCTCTGCACCCTCTCCAGTGCAATCACATCCTTTCTATAGTGTGGCGACCAGAACTGTAGACAGTACTCCAACTGTGGCCTAACTAGCATTTTGTACAGCTCCATCATAACCTGCCTGCTCTTATATGCTATGCCTTGGCTAATAAAGGTATCCCATATGCCTTCCTAACCATCTTACCTACCTGTGCTGCTGCCTTCAGTGACCTATGGACAAGTACACCAAGGTCCCTCTGACACACTGTACTTCCTATTGTCCTACCATCCATTGTATATGGGAACTCCGCTCAAAGCACACCCACTCTTTCCCACCCCTCCCCTCTTACCCGCGTCCTTCAGTCAGAGTTCCACATACCACTTCCTGTCCCGATGGTAGAGTCAGCCCCTATATAGGTGCAGGCAGGGCAGTCTTTGTGAGGCCCTCAGGGGCCCCTAAACCCAGAGGACGTTGGCCACGAGCAACTGAGCAGTCACAACAGGGGTAAGAGCAGTGTTCCTCTAGCTCTGCTGAAGCTAAAGGGGTAGCGCCATATAGGAGTAATAGGAACAAGAGGAGAAAGCCTTGCGCAAAATGGGGTATGAAGACGAGCAATGGGCGTCAGAGAGGGATGGATTGTTGACTGTGGAGCTGCTTTGTGCTGGGGCTTGGCACAGTAGGGTTCAGAACTGGTGTACCAGATGGCTACACTGCCTCTGTTCAGCTGAAGCATACCTTAAATGAGTCTGTCTTGTGCATCCCTAGCAGCTAAGTTTACTGCTGCACATCAGGCTACTCCCATTGCTCCTCCTCTGAAGATGCAGATCAGTTCTCACCTTCCTTCTCCTGTAGCTCTAGTCCTTTCTGTTGCGCTACGTTGTGCAAGGCACAGCAGACCACTATCATTCTGAACACCCTTGCTGAGGCATACTGAACAATGCTCCCAGATCTGTCCAGGCACCTGAATCGCATCTTCAACAACCCAATGGTTTGCTCCATGACCGCTCATGGCTCCAGCTATACCCTTTCTCTGTAACAGCAGGAGGGCTCCTCACAGGTGCTATCAGCCACATCCACAGAGGGTAGCCCTCATCTCCAAGGAGTGATCCACTGACTCTGCTTGGAGGTGCCAAGATCTATGGCAGATTTGACCGGTGCACAATGAAGGCATAATGGCAGCCTCCTGGGTATCATGTGCAGACATGCATAATAATCTTGGAGTGGTTACATACCAGCTTAACATTAATGGAGTGGAATTCCTCTCGATTGATGAATACTGCTGGTTGATCTGAGGGTGCCTTGATGGTCACATTTGTGCAGTCTATGACTCCCTATACCTGTGTGAATCCAGCCAGAGCAGCAAATCAGAGGGTCCACTCATTCTAACTGACCTCACAGGAGCGAAGCGGACGCAAGTGGCAGCGTCAGCAAATATGGCATTGGTCACCTGGGAGATGCACTTGTATGCAGCAGATTGAGAGATTCTGCAGATGTTACCAGCAGATCCCTGGAAAGAGCCAGAAGCAAAGAAATTCAGGGCTGCGGTGACCTTGACCAGTATGAGCAATGTGTGCCCAGATAGTCTACTTGAAAGGAGGTCTTGTTCCAGAAGGTTGCAAATGTTACCAACGTCCTGCCATTGTCTGTTACCAATGTCTGAGCCTCCTGAAGCACTGATGCTTAGCTATGTCCAGGAAGCTCATCCTCTGCCTCTATAACCTTGTGTGTTGGGTGTATTGCTGCCTGCAAGCTGGAGCACTGTGTTCATCCCCACTGTACTATGAAATGGCAGGTGGCTGTGGAGAAGGCTGCTTCTGATGGTGTTGCTGGAGTTGCAGAAGTGGCTTCCATGCTGTTGAGAAGGCTGACAGGTGGGAAGTGCAGATCAAAATCAAAAAAATCCAAGATAGCAGAAATGACATCCAAAATCTAGGAAATCCCCTCCAAAGCAGTGAAAGCACACTCTCAGAAGCAGTTTTGTGAGCAAAAGCCTTTCACTTAAGCAAAGAAGCAACTAATTCCAATCCCCGTTGTCCTCTCACATTTGTTCAACCTGGTGAGTTTCAGACAGCCTGGGAAATCCGTGCACTGGCAGTTAAAGCCAGAAATCAAAGTTAAAGACGTGGTCAATTGACTTTATCATATGTTAACTGCAGACCCGCCTGTCCCATCAGGGTTTCCTGCACACTAACATACGTGCACGAGATTATACGAGTCAATTGCAGAAGTCAGTGGGTTCCTGCTGGCTTCTTGACACGTCGTCATTTTTTGCTTCTTTAACCTCCCACACTCACTGACACCAGCTCAAGGTGGCAAGTTAAAATTCAGCCCATTAACTCTCTTTAGATGCTGCCTGGCCTGCTGAGTGTCGAGAATTTTCTACTTTTATTACTATAAATTTATTCTATGTTCTTTACATTTTTGCCCGCTCTGCAAGCTACACAGCGTTTCATATCCTCATTCAATGTCACTCCTCTAATCACTTCTCAATGTTCCATTTTTTTTCATTTTGGGAAACATTTTGCCTCCAATTTACAGCCCAGCTGAATTTGAGATCAAGTTCACAAATCTCCACTTAACCAACTTCAATGCAAATGGAATAATTAATCATTGAAGTAGTATCAATAGGGTAATAACAAGTAGCATTTTGAAAATGACAACACACCAGCATACTGGGAGCTACAACATACTTGTGTGAAATAAAGTCAGGAGTATCTTGAATAAATATTATACATTTTCCTAGAAATTCTGTCTTACCTATGGAGGGAGGGGAAAAGGTTAATACTAAACGAGAACAACTGACATTGAAAACAGAGTTCACTCCCACATCACGTGGGTTCTGACCCCACATGTAATGGCTTGGACAATGCGACATATTTATAGTCTTGACAATTCAAGGGCACTTTTGGGCAGAAATGCTTTTACAGAGGTAAACAATTTTATTTTCTGCTTTACCACTAAAACTGTTTTGGAAAGCAGAAAAAAGTCAAGATTACATACCTACAGCTCCACACTGTCCATTTTCGGCTGCCATCATTAATGGAGTTTTCCCTGACTTATCAACGGGATTCACTTGTGCGTTATGACTTAACAGTAACTGCAGACACTCCACATGGTCTGTAAAAGCAGCTGCATGAAGTGGGGTTCTAAAAATACAATCCCAGACCAAGTTATTTTCAACATGTATTGTCTTTTGTAATTTAATCACAAAAGTTCCAATGAACAAAATCAGTCAGAGCAACAGTGCCATTTAGACCATGTCTTGTCCAATCATATGTGCTAACCAGTTAATGTTTTGGACGCTGTCCATTTGCCTGGACTTGCGATTGAGAAATCAGCGCCATTTGTGGTTCACCCCTTAGCCTCTAATCAGTCTCCCACTCACAACTGTTCATTCCCCTTAAAGCTGGAGGAAGTTAGTACAGGGACTGGAATTCTTCTAATTTAAAGGCACACAATGTCAGGATCAACGACTCCATCTCAGCCAGATGCTATATAAAAATCCTTCCACTCTGTACCAACAAGATGCCTCAGCTCCAACCTTATTCAGAAGTAACCCTTACTGCATCAGTGTGATATTTTTTCTCACTTCCACCAACAGCCATCCTATGGCCTCTCTTAAGAGATCAATTTGTGCTAGTTTTATGTTGTGGGCCAATGTCCACAAGGAACTTGATTGAGACTCAAACTCATTCCACAAACAGCTCTTACAGCTTGCAGACAGAACAGATTTTTGTCTCATTAGACTGGACTGCATTTGAACCCAGGTCCAGAGGTATAAAACTAATGCCGCCATCCAGTTTCCCTCAACTCAAATACTTTTAAGCCATTTTCAGAGCTTTGGATATATGATTGGAAGCACCAGGGCACAGTTACAGTACAAATTAGAATTTGAAAAGCAACATTCAAAAAACATTCAATATCCTAAAACAAAAACATAACAGTTGAACAGCAACGCCATCCTTATTGCCAAGAATCAACACCATTCTTCTTGCCTTCCCTAATGTCCTTTAGGGAAGGAAATCTGCTGTCCTTACCTGGTCTGGCCGACATGTGACTCCAGACCCACAGCAATGTGGTTGACTCTTACATGCCCTCTGAAATAGCCCAGCAAGCCACTCAGTTGTATCTAACTGCTATGAAGTCAATAAAAAGGAATGAAACCAGACGGACCACCCGGCATCGACCTAGGCACCGGAAACGACAAGGGCAAACCCAGCCTCGTCGACCCTGCAAAGTCCTAACATCTGGGTGCTTGTGCCAACGTTGGGAGAGCTGTCCCACAGACTAGTCAAGCAACAGCCTGACCTAGTCATACTCACAGAATCATAACTTACAGACAATGTCCTAGACACCACCATCACCATCCCCGGGTATGTCCTGTCCCACCGGCAGGACAGACCCAACAGAGGTGGCAGCACAGTGGCATACAGTAGGGAGAGTGTTGGCCTGGGAGTCCTCAACATTGACTCCAGACCCCATGAAGTCTCATGGCATCAGGTCAAACATAGGCAAGGAAACCTTCAGCTGATTACCACCTACTGCCCTCCCTCAGCTGAGGAGTCAGTACTCCTCCATGTTGAACACCACTTGGAGGAAGCACTGAGGGTGGGGGACTTCAATGTCCATTACTAAGAGTGGCTCGGTAGCACCACTACTGACTGAGCTGGCCGAGTCCTAAAGGACATAACTGCTAGACTGGGTCTGCAGCAGGTGGTCAGGGAACCAACAAGAGGGAAAAACATACTTGACCTCGTCCTCACCAATCTGCCTGCTGCAGATGCATCTGTCCAAGACAGTATTGGTAGGAGTGACCACTGCACAGTCCTTGTGGAGACGAAGTCCCGCCTTCACATTGAGGATACTGTCCATTGTGTTGTGTGGCATTATCACCATGCTAAATGGGATAGATTTCGAACAGATCTAGCAATGCAAAACTGGGCATCCACGAGGCGCTGTGGGCCATCAGCAGCAGCAGAATTGTACTCAACCACAATCTGTAACGTCATGGCCCGGCATATCCCCCACTCTACCATGAGTCCAGGAGATCAACCCTGGTTCAATGAAGAGTGCAGGAGGGCATGCCAGGAACAGCACCAGGCATACCTCAAAATGAGGTGTCAACCTGGTGAAGCGACAACACAGGACTACTTGTGTGCCAAACTGCGTAAGCAGCATGCAATAGAAAGAGCTAAGCGATCCCATAACCAATGGATCAGATCTAAGCTCTGCAGTCCTGCCACATCCAGCCGTGAATGGTGGTGGACAATTAAACAACTAACTGGAGAAGGTGGTTCCACAAATATCCCCATCCTCAATGATGGGGGAGCCCAGCACATTAGTGTGAAAGACAAGGCTGAAGCATTTGCAACAATCTTCAGCCGGAAGTGCCGAGTTGATGATCCATCTTGGCCTCCTCCTGAAGTCTCCAGCAACACAGATGCCAGATTTCAGCCAATTCGATTCACCCCGTGTGATATCAAGAAACGACTGAAGGCACTGGATACTGCAAAGGCGATGGGCCCTGAAAATATTTCAGCAATAGTACTGAAGACCTGTGCTCCAGACTTGCCGCGCCCCTAGCCAAGCTGTTCCAGTGCAGCTATAACACTGGCATCTAACCAGTAATGTGGAAAATTGCCCGGGTATGTCCTGTACACAAAAAGCAGGACCAGTCCAACCAGGCCAATTACCGCCCCATCAGTCTACTCTCAACCATCAGTAAAGTGATGGAAGGTGTCATCAACAGTGCCATCAAGCAGCACTTGCTTAGCAATAACCTGCTCAGTGAAGCTCAGTTTGGGTTCCGCCAGGGCCACTCAGCTCCTGACCTCATCACAGCCTTGGTTCAAACATGGACAAAAGATCTGAACTCAAGAGGTGAGGTAAGAGTGACTGCACTTGATATCAAGTCAGCACTTGACCGAGTATGGCATCAAGCAGCCCTAGCAAAACTAGAGTCAATGGGATTCAGGGGGAAAGCTCTCTGCTGGTTAGAGTCCTACCTGACACAAACAAAGATGGTTCTGGTTGTTGGAGGTCAATCATCTGAGCTCCAGGACATCACTGCAGGAATTCCTCAGGGTAGTGTCCTCGGCCCAACCATCTTCAGCTGCTTCATCAATGACCTTCCTTCAATCATAAGGTCAGAAGTGGGGATGTTCGCTGATGATTGCACAATGTTCAGCACCATTCGTGACCCCTCAGATAATGAAGCAGTCAGTGTAGAAATGCAGCAAGACTTGGACAATATTCAGGCTTGGGTTGATAAGTGGCAAGTAACATTTGTGCCATACAAGTGCCAGGCAATGACCATCTCCAACAAGAGAGAAACTAACCATCTCCCCATGACATTCAATGGCATTACCATCGCTGAATCCCCCACTATCAATATCAATTGACCAGAAATTGAACTGGAGTAGCCATATAAATACCATGGCTACAAGAGCAGGTCAGAGGCTAGGAATCCGGCAGTGAGTAACTCATCTCCTGACTCCCCAAAGCCTGTCCACCATCTACAAGGCACAAGTCAGGAGTGTGATGGAATACTCTCCACTTGCCTGGATGGGTGCAGCTCCAACAACACTCAAGAAGCTCAACACCATCCAGGACAAAGCAGCCTGCTTGATTGGTACCCCATCTACCAACATTCACTTCCTCCACCACCGACGCACAGTGGCAGCAGTGTGTACCATCTACAAGATGCACTGCAGCAACGCACCAAGGCTCCTTGGACAGCACCTTCCAAACCCGCGACCTCTACCAACTAGAAGGACAAGCGCAGCAAATGCATGGGAACACAACCACCTGCAAGTTCCCCTCCAAGCCACACACCATCCTGACTTGGAACTATATTGCTGTTCCTTCACTGTCGCTGGATCAAAATCCTGGAACTCCCTTCCTAACAGCACTGTGGGTGTACCTACCCAACATGGACTGCAGCGGTTCAAGAAGGCAGCTCACCACCACCTTCTCAGGGGCAATTAGGGATGGGCAATAAATGCTGCCTAGCCAGCGACGCCCACGTCCCATGAATGAATAAAAAAAATATTCAAAACGGCACTTAAGCAATCTTAATTGTGAAGAGGCAAAAGTTGCAAGAGGTTTGGAAAATCCACAAAGTGAAGTTCCCTCTCTTTCCCACCAGTCCATAGTCTTTCTAACCCCAACTATTGAGATCATAAAAATATTCCAGAATAACTAAGGGGGATTAAGGTTCCAATTTGTGCAATGCAATATTTTAAGTCACATTTTTTGCACATCACAATAAATTTCAGTTTGATTTTAACGTCTCACAAAGAAAAATCAGTTTCATGTTTAATTTATGAATAGAACAAATGATTTTGAATGCTCAATTTAAAAAAAAATTTAGGATTGTTCAACTATAAATTCCATTTCTTATACCTACCTTCCTTTGGCATCTCTGGAATCAACAATCGTAGCACCTAAAGCTTCTATTAACATTTCTGCACAATTTTCATGGTCATTTATTCTGTAAACGAAGGGAAAATGTGTGGTTATGCTGATACAGCAAAAGCATATCGGAACAATTGGGGTCTGGAATGTAATGTATCTTGTACTCTACTTACTCAGTGACCTTGTACACCTTTGTGCCAACTTTATCGTAGTGAAAATTTATGTACAGAAGAAGCCAAGAATGATTAAACACAAGTCTGCCTATCAAAGCTCAGCTCACTTGTACTGTAATGTTCCATCACAACACCCAACTATATTTTGAACGTCCTTAACATTTAAATCTCCACTGCACTTAGCAAGTTATTCCAAACATCACTGAGTAAAAAGTTGTTTCTGACATGAGATTCAAATATATTTTCAATAACTTATGTCCTCTGGTCCAACTTTGAACAGTTCCAAAGTCCAATAGCACTGTAAAGGAAAACATAAATGCAAACTCTTTTGTTCTTCCCAAAGTAAGATTGGAATTAAATATGGCAATGTTAGCTTAGCAAATTAGCAATCCAGGACAAGAGTACCTGCAATTATATACAAGAATAACCCAGCAAATATCATTTGCCAGTCAATCTCCTGTAATGTTGCACACAGGCAGTCAAGACTAAATGCAGCCTTCAGTACATACAAACATACGAATTAGGAGCAGGAACAGGAGCAGGCCACTCGGTCCTTCGAGTCTGCTCCGCCATTCAATAAGTTCATGGCTGAACTGATTACTCCACATTTCCACCCACCCCTGATAACCTTTCACCCCCTTGCTTATCAAGAATCTATCTACCTCTGCCTTAAAAATATTCAAAGACTCTGCTTCCACTGCCTTTTGAGGAAGAGAATTCCAAAGACTCATGACGCTCAGAGAAACAATTTCTCCTCATCTCTGTCTTAAATGGGCAACCCCTTATTTTTAAACAGTGACCCCTAGTTCTAGATTCTCCCACAAGGGGAAACATCCTTTCTATATCCGCCCTGTCAAGACCCTTCAGGATCCTAAATGTTTCAATCAAGTCGCCTCTTACTCTTCAAAATTCCAGCGGATACAAGCCTAGCCTTTCCAATCCTTCCTCATAAGACAGCCCGCCCATTCCAGCTATTAGTCTAGTAAACCTTCTCTGTACTGCCTCCAACGCATTTACATCCTTCCTTAACTAAGGAGACCAGTACTGTACACAGTACTCCAGGATGTGGTCTCACCAACGCCTTGTATAGCTGAGGCATAACCTCCTTACTTTTGTATTCAATTTCCCTCGTGATAAACAATAACATTCTATTAGTTTTCCTAATTACATGCTGTAACTGTACAGGACCAAAACTTGAAGGGGAAGGGACAAAGCATAGGCATGGAATGAAGAGAAGCTGTTGAAAGGGGTCTGAGGGAGGGGGCGCAGAATAGCCCTTTGAAGAAGAAAGTTTGTGGAAACTGCGGGAGATGGAATGGATAAAGTTTATTGGCAAGTTTTGAAATTTTGTACAAAACTATTGAATTAATTTATTTTATTTTAGGACATATAGGAGAGGGGATCAGAATCGAGAGGTCCATTGAAAGGACTTAGTAATTTTGTATTTTAGTGTTCAAAAAGGAACCATATGGATGTTGGAGACAGTAAAGTGTACAGTGGCCTCAATGTTAATTTTCTCCGCCCACCATGATGGGTGCGAGAGGATCTGGGGGATTAAAAAAAAAATTTAAACGGGGAACGCATTCCTAACACAGCATGTACATGCCTGCTATCGCTTTTATTGGGGGGCGGGGGGGGGTTTGTGGCATGCAAGGGCCCCACAGTGGCGCAGTCAGACACTTGAGTAACGTATTTAAATTAGGCTCCCAAAGTGCAATTTGGAGCCTGATTTAAATTGAAAAATTGCCATGTGGGTTTCCCAGGGCTTGGGAAACCCAGCAGTAAAGGGAGAGAGCTGCCAGCTCTAGAAGCTTAGTGACTTTTACAGCACTTCATGTGGGCCACGAGGAGCAGGAATGCTCCCCCAGCCCCTCGAATAAGTCTTTGGCATTCTTTCGCCTGATTGAAGCCTGTTTCTTTGCCCCAGCCGTGATCGCAGACCTCCCTCCCATGCAACCCCACACACCCATGTTTGCTACATGCCACGACTGCAGCGGACACCCCCCCTCCTAAGTCCCCCTCGCTACCCCCTCCCCTCGAGCACTGATCTTCAGCTTTCCCCTCCTGGTTGCCGGGGATGTCCTCAATTTGGCACTGCTAGGTAATAAACAATAGATAAAAATTGTAATGTTAAATTCACCAAGACCTCTATGTCCCCAGTCTCAACACAATTTCTGGCCATTTTCGGCTTCACTGCACCGTTCCCACCTACCCATAAATATTGGGGCCAGTATCTCAGCGTACTTTTGATCAATAGCTTTTTAGGTAAGTGTGAAATCTGAGCTGAATCAGAAAAGCTCTATACTTTTCTGTGTGCTACTGGCGTGTGACAGTTGCAAAAGTTAGACTTATATATATATTTATGGATCAGTCCTGTCATAGGTTTATTTTTTAAGAAGGTGCACACTATTTTTGAATCACCACTAGAGGGCATTCTATAACACAGCAATAAGCGTAAAATAAAATTATATATTTATATATATATTATACACAGAAAAAAAACACTTAAAATGTAAAGATTCAATTGTTTGAACAGTTTGTGCAGATTTGTAATGTTTAGACCACTGGAAAACAGCAATGAATTTATGAATTTAATGTCACTGCGAGTATAGCTAAAATATAACTGGGGTCATGGGGAAAACAATTCATTTATGCAACCATGTAATCACTTTCTAAATTCACATGGTGTGTATTTTAACCACAAACCACAAAATTCAGATGCCTATCAACAACTTTAGTCAGTGTTTTATGCTTCTATCCTGAACAGGATTTAGCTGACCAACTTTACAGCTGAATATTTTTTAACTCATGTGCGGAAGAAGAAACTTCAATTTTACAGTTCCTAAAGATCAGCATCATCCATAAATTATCAAAAGATGCGGCAGGGTAGACAGAAGCAGACTGTATGCAGTAGTTGTGGGTTCAAGAACAAGGGGCCAGAGATTTAAAATTAAAAGTGCAAGAGATTTAGAATAGAGAGAACTAGCTTCACACAGAAATGATTGAAAAGCTGCGGAATTAATTTTCAGGGCTAGTTGTTAAGAGAGAAACTATTTGCTTACATAGAGGGTAAACATTGATACAGACTTGATTGGGCCAAATGTCGGATTTCTGTCTTGTAACTTTTATATATTTCTATGTATCTGTAACTCCATCCATATTAAATAGTTCTAATTTCCTCTATGCATGGAGCAGTTGTCTTATAAGTTTTTAAGAAATATATATTGTGTGCTCAAAGTATGGAATGTGATTGCTAGGAAATAGTTTCTCCAGTTTTAAACCTAATGTCAGAAACAGATATTCATAAGTCAGATTAAAGGGTAAACTGTCTTCAACTCTGGCCTAAATGTGCACCAGGTAAAAGCTCAAAAGCACACCCTACAATCTAACTTGTGCATTTCCTACAACTGTTTCAGTGAATGTGACTAGTGAATTTAAGGCAGTTTTGTGCTGTGGTATTTTATCCAAATTTACTTCACGACCCATCCTTACAAGCAATATAGACAGAAAGGACTTCCACACCATCAGGCTGATACTCATTCAAAACAAGATTACGAAAGTAATATTCTACTATGTGGCCTAATCCAAAACAGTTCATTAGAAGTACAAGACACTTCGACATTCAGCAATAGAGCCCTTTGAACCTCAAACACAGAGAAAAGCTAAAAAAAAAGTTTATTTAAACAAGAAAGCAAATCAAACAGAAAAATGTATAGAAAAGTCAGAATGTGAAGATCTAATTTAACATTGTACTTTACGATCTTAAAATGCTCCAGTATTCACAATTTACAGGTGGGGAGAAAATATTAAAGTCAAACTACTGGTTTTTACTACACCTTAAAAATGTTTAAAAGATGCCTATTTTAGACTATTCCCTTCTGAAAATGAATACATAATTGAAAACAAAAGTTTTTGCACAAGCAGCACGAAAAAGTACACTTCTGAATAATCACAACATTCAAAAAAAGTACTGAATTGCACAATAACTTCAAACGTTAATGGAGACACAATGAATGGCAACACAATCTAACTAATCGGCCACTAGAGAGTTCCACCCAACAGAAAAGCTATAAGTGTAAAAATTGTCACTTAGGCATTCATGTGGATAAATGTTGACTACAGAAGCAGCATTTACATTTAACTAATAAATCTTAACAATGTGTATTTTCCAATGCCATGTCTTCACCCTAAGGTTGGAACATGACATTTAAAATCAATAAAGATAGTGAAGAGGTTTTCTTCTAGTCCGAATACTGTACAAATAATTTCCTTAAATAAATTTATTTAACAGAGAATTAATTGAGGTAAGCTTGAATCCGAAGTTCACGATTTTTAAAATCATGAATTCTGTATCTGCTTTTAATTCATTAAAAACAATTAAATTTGTCCCAGTTAGGTGAAATGAATGGAAATACGAAATTGACAGTAAAAAAATAATTCCACAATGCACACAACCAACTGCCTTAATGTATTTTTCAATATAAATTTCTGATCATATCCTTGCACTATTTAAAAAAAAAGTTCAAGACTGGTTGGGCAACATACAAACATGGGAAAAAAAGGAAATGATTCACTGGCCCATCTAGCTTGTACCACATAATTGTGCTGCCTAGTGCTGTTGAAACCAAACTGTGGAGTGGTGGTTCAAATCCACGATCCTTCAACTCATTCTAAACTCTTTGACTGTTATGTTCTGTTTCAGTAAAGTCACTAAGACAATGAATACTGTGGAAGAGTGTGCTGAATATAACATACCAAACTTAGACTATGGGCCTGGTTAAAGATTTGACAATGGGTGATTATTCAAACATGTGAGAATGTTATAGGATGCCAGTCATAAAATTAGTTTTGATATATTCCAAATCTAAGTAAATAATGTAATTTCATCTCCCCCAAGATTAATATTCACCTTACTTAGAAGCATTACATCATAATTGACTTACATAGCACAGTGCAAAGGAGTAAAAGGAGTACCCTCAAATTTGATAAATCCTTTTTGTTCCAGTAGGACCTCCAAACAACTTTCATGACCTAACAAAACAAACATTTTTGAATTGTAAAATCTGTATGACAAATAAATAGCTATACAAGAGTAAAATACAGTATTTACCGTGGAGATTCTCTGTGAATTAATGCAAATTATTTTCAGATAAACATGCTGCAGTTGAATCCTTTTTCATCAGTATCCTAGGAATTTGACACTTTCTCCTAAAAATGTTGCAAAGACTCTTCATAAAATCAGTTTTAAACCACACATTTTTTGATACCCCCCACATAATTTGTATTACTTTGACACATGGGGCTGGATTTTATGTTGGGCAGACGGGAGCTGGCCACAGACGTAAAAGTCTGTGGCGAACCCGCTTCCGCTCCACCTGGGGATCTGTCCCCGCATTTTACGGCTCCCCAGGCTTTAATTGTTCTGAGGCGGGACTTCCACCTGCTTGAGGGAGGAAGCCCCGCCTCATTGAGCTGCTGGCCAATCATTGGGCCGGCAGCTCTTAGTTCCAGCAGCGCCACAGGGAGCAGTGGCCACTGCTGGGACTGCAGCCCAGCTGAGGACATGCAGCCAGGACTGCAGCTAAGTTAGGGTTGCCTCACCAGGGTAATCGGTCGCGTCCTGGCGAGGCAAGGGTGGTCGTATGGGGGTAAAGGGGGGGCGTGGTGGGGTTGGTTGGGGAAGTGGGGGCAGCCCTCAATCGGGCACCCTACTTGCCATGGGTAAAATCCCCGTGGAGGTGGGCAAAGGCCCTTAAGTGGCAACTTAAGGGCCTTGATTGGCATGGGTGGGCAGCCTGTTTCTCACCACCACCCCCCCCCCCCCACCCCATGTAAAGTGGGGCAGAGGTGGGAGCGGGTTGTGAAGGCCTCCCAGAGCCTCCGGCTCAATTTTATGTCAGGCGATCTGAACCACAAGATTAGCTAACAACCTTATAGCTTATTCCCAGGATTATTCAATATTCTATGAATATGTTTGTGAACATTATTCCTATTAATAAATAGGTAATCAGTAGTAAGAATTTCTCTTTAAAAAAACACTTCGATTAGTTTACACTCCGGGTCTCTACTATTCTAATTTTATTTTTTTGTCAATTTATTTTCTCTCCTTGGACTTTCCTCATGTTGCCTGGCATTTCTAGCTGGGAGAGAAAGAGCTCAAGTGCTCCTAGGCCTTAGCTAGTGCCTTGGCATTGACTACCACTAGGAAATATGCAAAAACGGCTGGGGATCACTGTTCCTCCAATGTCTTCCTCCTTCCCACTACTGAAGTCCTGAACCATTCCTTGCTGACTTCATATGATGGCACAGCCAAAAAACAGAAATCACTTTTTGGCAGGGAAAAAAGGGGATACAATCTGTCCCCTACTCCTCCATGGCAAATGCTTCACCATTAAGTTTAATTTAACAGTCTTTATTTCAGATAAAGTGTATTGTGTATTATTACATGGTTTCCAAAGTTAAGGTGTATGTAAAAATCTGTTGAAGCTTATATTTACTATTTTTAAGGTTTGAAATTATTTACCATTGTAGCAAGCCCAGTGCAAAGGTGTATAGCCACAATTATCTATTAGATTTGTTAAGGAACTTATAGAAAGTGCTGCCTGCAATAAATTGCACAATAAAGTTGCATGACCACAAGCTGCTGCAAAATGCAACGGGGTCCTTCCTTTGCAGTCACGACATAGAATAGATGCATCATGTTCCAATAATGTTTCCACACATTCTTCATGGCCGGTAATGACCTATAAAAACAAAATCAACGTTTTAATAATGTACTCCCATGGTGGTTTAAAGCCAAGCCAACACATGTTCTCAGTATGACTACAATAGACTCAGTCCAGGTACTGGTCCAGCACCTACAACATTTAGACAAACTACACACCTGAGGTTTTAAAACCAGCTTCAAAAATCTAAAGTAACAGTAATATCAAGTCACTACACAGACAGCCCATTCTGCTGCAAGATAAATGGAACTGACTGAAGGCAGACTCTGGGGTGGAATCTCAGGACCTAGTCCCTAGCGCAACAACAGGACCATTTCCTGGACGGGAACTCAACCCTCTGAGTAACGGGCCTTCCGGCTGCTCTATGCAGGGGCCAACCAATTAAGTGAGCCCCTCCAGGATTGCCGTCCAATTGGGGAGAGCGAGTGGAATGAAGCATCAAAAGCACAAATAAAAGGATCAGTATTTAAAAGGACACCGCTACAATTACAGTGTCAGCATTGTGCAGTGTAGTTTGCTCAGTGAGAGGCACAAACGAGCATAACAGATGGGAAACAGGGAAGGCTGCCCCCACGCTTCACAGACACATCCCTGGAGGTGATATTGGAAGCAGTCGGGGAATAAAGGCAGGTGCTTTTTCCAGAAGATGGCAGGAGAAGGCCAGTCAGCTTCACCAAAGAGGCTTGGCTGGAGGTTACAGAGGAGGTTAGCAGTCAAAATGTGGTGCAGAGAATGTGGATCCAGTGCAGGTTCAATGATCTCGAGATCTGGCAAGGTGACTGCCATGCAACTCTCAGCTGGCAGCCATCACTCTCTATTTTATTAACAGTCTCCAGCACAGATATCCTCTGAGGCACACAATCTGCAGCCACACAGAATGTCTCCCTAAACTCTACCTTAACTCTCCATCTACCCGGACAGCACTGACACTCAACCTCAATATACTGACCTAGTGCTCCCCATCTCACAGTGATCCCCCTCAAATGTCATGCCTATTTCCTGAGCAAAGACTGTATTCCTAATAGTCCTAACACTCTGCCTTTTCTCACTGCAGAAGAAGGGAGCCGACAACCAGGAGAGGTGGAGAAATGGGGTGGAGTTACATTCTTGGGTCATCCTGATGGCAATGGAGGAGGATGCCCTGTAAATCAGCAGAGCTGCACCATGCAGGCTGTTGTTAATGGAAAGATGGGGATGCACAGAGACTGGGTGAAAGCATTATATATCACACTGCCACTTGGCACTGACCTTTGTTGCCAATTTATTAAACATGATGTTCTGCAAAATGCTAGGGATTGATCTCTCTGTCAATTAAGTACAGCACTAATGAAAGTCTTTCATCTGCTGCAGGAGCATTGCTGGAGGGGCACCAAGAGATGAAGGAGGAGGCAGTGCAGTCTTCAGAGGAGGAGCATCACTCTGAAGAAGCACGATCACATGACTCAAGCGCACCCTACACCAGCACAAATACATTCACTTCAATGTGTCCAGCATCATAGATAGAACAAGTGGCACAAGATGAGGAGCATTTCATATGTGAGCAGGAGCAGGTGCTTGAGGGTCCCAATCAGGGGCCTGAGGACATCTCCTGCCATGCTCAAATAGACACAGATGCTGAGCCTCGGGGGTCATACACAAAATGGGTACTTCTGGAGCAGCAAAGAGAAGTGTGGGGGCATCTGCCAGAATTTCCAGAGGCTATGAGCACCCTTGCACTGAAGATGGAGGAGTCTATCTGCATCCTGTCACCATGACCGTGGCTGCTCCTGCACAGATGTGGGTGGGGCAATCTTTAGCAGGATCCTCATGGACTCCACAACCCAAAGAACGTCCGCCATGGGCATCTAATATATTGGAGTGTGGAAATGAGCTGACTGCCTCTAGTTCTGTTCCAGCCACAGGGTAGCACCACATAGGAGAGAGAGAAATAGCTTGCAGAAATGGTGTTAGTGCACACAGGGAATCATATGGGTACATATTCCAATGTTAGTGTCACATGAGGTATGTGTTGTTGTTCCCTGATGAATGTCATGGTGTTGTTTCTGTTCCATTCCACATTGACCATGGATAGGTGAAAGTAGCGTTGTGGTATGAGACTCTTGGATGGCAATGTAAGGCTGAAAATGGAATGTTTTTTGCAACGATTAGATTTATATGTTGGAAGTGGGTGTTGGGTGTGGCTATACTGTTTGCCATAGAGCTATGGATCGTACAAGAGCAATGCTACGTGCACTGTACTCAGCTAATGCATGCCTGGATGAAGGCCTTTTGGGCCTCTCTGGCATGTAAGTCAACAGCAGCAGGCATCAGCAGCACCTCTGGATGGTCATGCTCCGCTGGGCCCTCCTCCTCAGTCATCCTCCTCCAAGGAAGCCAGGCTCTCCCCACCTTTGTCTGCTGCCACTTCCATTCCTCATTGAAGTGCCAAGCTGTGCAGGGCACAGCGCACCACCACCATCCAGGCGACTCTTGCCAGCCCACATTGAAGGACAACCCCACATTGGTCAAGGCATTATAACTGCATTTTTAGCAAGTCAATGTCACCCAAGAGCTAACCACTGTGGATGACTGGTGGTGTGAAGAGTTGGGGCACCCGAGACTGACGAAGGATAAGAAGTCATGGAAGCTCCCTGGAAACTTCATACACACCTTTTTTTTTTAAAGGGATGGGACAGTTGCTGGCAAGGCCACTATTTATTGGCCATCTCTCATTGCCCTTGAGAAGGTGGTGGTGAGCTGCAATTCATGTGGTACAAGTACACCCTCAGTGCTGTTATGTAGGGAGTTTCAGGAATTTGACCCAGTGACAGTGAAGTAACGGCAATACAGTTTCAAGTCAGGACGGTGCGTGACATGGGGGGAACTGTGGGTGGTGGTGTTCCCATGCGTCTGCTGCCCCTCTTCTACATGGTAGAGGTTGTGGGTTTGGAAGGTGCTGTTGAAGGAGCCTTGGCGAGTTGCTGCAGTGCATCTAGTAGATGATGCCCAGTGCTGCCACTGTGCAACAGTGGTGGAGGGAGTGAATGTATAAAGGTGGTGGATGGGATGCCGATCAAGCGGGCTGCTTTGCCCTCGATGGTGTCAAGCATCTTGAGTGTTGTTGGAGCTGCACTCATTCAGGCAGGTGGAGAATGTTCCATCACACTCCTAACTTGTGCCTTGTAGATGGTGGACAGGCTTTGAGGAGTCAGGAGGCGAGTTATTCACTGCGGAATTCCAAGGCTCTGACCTGCTCTTGTAGCCATATGGCTGGCCTAGTTAAGTTTCTGGTCAATGGTAACCCCCAGGATGTTGATGGTGGGGGATTCAGCAGCAGTAATGTCATTGAACATCAAGGTGGCCATTGCCTAGCACTTGTGTGGCACGAATGTTGCTTGCCACTTACCAGCCCAAGCCTGAATGCTGTCCAGGTTTTGCTGCATGCAGGCACGGATTGCTTCAGTCTCTAAGGAGTTGCGAATCATACAGAATACTGCAATCATCACTGGACATATCCATTTCAAATCTTAAATTGGAGGGAAGAAAATTGATGAAACAACTGAAGATGGTTGGGCCTAGAACACTACCATGGGAACTTCTGCAGCAATGTCCTAGGGCTGAAATGATTGGCCTATAACAACCATAACCATCTTTCTTTGTGCTAGCTATGACTCCAACCAGTGAAGAGTTTCCCCCTAATTTCAATCAACTTTAATTTTGCTAGGGCTCCTTGAGGTCACACTCAGACAAATGCTGCCTTGATGTCAAGGGCAGTCACTCTCACCTCATGTCTAAAATTCAGCTCTTTTGTCCATATTTGGAACAAAAATGCCATGAGGTTTGGCCGAGTGGCCCTGGTGGAACAAATTGAGCATTGGTCAGCAAGTTATTGCTGAGCAAGTGCCGCTTGATACAGCTGTCGATGACACCTTCCATCACTTTGCTGATGACTGAGAGTAGACTGATGGGGCGGAAATCGGCCAGATTCGATTTGTCCTGCTTTCTGTGGACAGGAAATACCTGGGCAATTTTCCACATTACCTGGTAGATGCCAGTGTTGTAGCTGTACAGGACAGCTTGGCTAGGGGTGCAGCTAGTTTCTGCAGTATCCTCTTGCGGTGGTGGTATACTAGTTGCACATTGAAAGAGTGGAACCCCTTCCATTTCACAAATGCATCTGGCTGTTCCAATGGAGCCTTAATCACCACATGGATGCAGTCCATTAAACCCTTGACCTGAGGAAATCCTGCCAGGGAGACAACAGCCCTCTGTGCTTGACTGGATGCATCAGTTTCAAACTAATGTACTGCTATGCCCTCCCAAACAAGGCATCCGTCACCTGGCTGATGCAGTGTGAACTGCAGATTGAGAGATCGGCAGACGTCAGCAGCTGAGTCAGACGCAAAAGAATTGAAAGCTACAGTCACCTTGACTGTCACGGATGGTGGGTGGCCATCTGCTCCTATTGGCCTGAGGTCTTCCTCCAAGAGGGCTCGGAGATCTGCAATTACCTGACACGAATGCCACAGCCTTAAGAGGCACTGCTACTCTGAGAGGTCCAGGAAGCTGACCCTTGGCCTATCGACACTGTGCAGAGGATAGTGCCTGCTTCTAGGCACTGTGCTGTGGCCATCCTCTCTGTTGTGTCCAGATGCCTCTGGCTGTGTTGTCTGCTGCAGGTACTGTTCCTCTTGCAGTTGCTGTCCCTGCTGCTGAGCTGAAGGGTGCTGCAACAAATATTCAGTGGCCCACTCTACTTCAGAATAAGTGGATCCCAAGTCACTGTGTAAGTTTCCAGGCGCATTAGTAAAAAGCCCCATTTAGGTATCCAAGTCTCCTCAATGAAATGGCACCAAGTTGCTTTTTCCAAACAGAATCTATTATATTTGCCTGAAGAACTTGCTCCTGTCAGCACAAGCCTTTGACAATGGCTGGCCTAAGGCTTGCTGCTTTCCCCCTTTATACTGGTCATTTAACGTAGGTTTCAGCCCTCAATGACTTTCCGCTGTGCACTCGCCTTCTCTAACTTGCCAAGTTGCCGACACAGCGTGTGACCTGTGTGCCGCCAGGAAAGAAGCATTGCAAGCGTAAAAAGGCTCTTGATTGCCACTTTAATTGCCTCAATTGGCTCAGCCATGGGGGTTTCCAACTTCACTCCCCGGCACCCCCTGGGAAAGGAAGGAAGGAGGCAGGAAGATGTTGGGATACTATCCCAATGGCAATTTCTGCTGTTTCCCCCACCCCCCAAATCAATCCCACCTCCACTGGCCTGGGAAAATTCCACTCCAGATCCACATGGGCACACTTTAAAATACGTTGCAGTAGAGGGAGAGTTCTACTATGGAATTTGTTCTGAAGTAGAATCCATATCAGAGTTACCCCAGCACAGCAGAAATATTTCACATTTCAAATGTTAATTATTTTACATATGACATAAATAAATTTTCAATTCAAGAATTCAAATAATCAGTAGAATTATATTTGTTTTCAGTGATTTTGAAAATATCACCAAACAAAATAAATATTCAAACCAATGACAACAATCTATTACTAAAAATAACAAAAATGAGACAATGTAGGAGTCTCAATTAGTCTTAAAATTGCAATTAGCTCTTCAGAATCTGAGTTGGTTTAAATTTTAAAAGACTTCAAATGCATGTGCATTTTCTTTTGAATAGTTAAGTCTGCACTTATGTTTCAAATGCATTCCTCACCCCACGATGCAAGGCTGTGCAGCCTTGTTTATCTGCTGCATCTATATTTGCACCTTTTTCAAGTAACAGAATGACAGCATCGATGTGTCCATTAGCAACTGCAAGCATCAGTGGTGTCCTAGTTAAGATTGTTTTTAAAAAGAAAGAATAGTTAACCTGTTATCTCATAACATTTAAATCAGGAGTATTTTAAAATAATCAGAACACAGAATGAAAGAGTTAGCAATTGAATTATGGTAAAAAAAAAGGAGGTTGCTGGGATACTAGATGAGATAAAAATAGATAGAGGTACTAGAAAGGCTGGAAATACTGAAAGTGGTTCAGTCACCTAATCTGGATAGAATGTATCCTAGGTTGCTGAGGGAAGTAAAGGTAGGAATTGCAGGGGTGCTGATCATAATCTTCCAATCCTCCTTAGATACAGGGATGGTGCCAAAAGACTGGAGGATTGCAAATATTACACCTTTGTTTGAAAAAGGGGAGAAGGATAAATCTGGCATTACAGGTCAGTTTAATGCCAGTGGTAGGAGGCTTTTAGAAAAATCTGAGAAAATTAACAGCCACTTGGACATGTACGGACTAATAAAGGAGAGCCAGCACAGATTTGTTAAAGACAAATCATGTTTGACTAACTTGATTTGAGTTTTTTTTGATGAGGGTAACAGAGAGGGTGGATGAGGGCAGTAAAGTTGATGCTATGGATATGGACTTCGACTTTGATAAAGTACTACATATTAGGCTTGTTAGCAAAATTGTAGCCTGTAGGATAAAGGGGCAGTAGAAGCATGGAAACAAAACTGGCTAAAGGTTAAACAGAAAGTTGTGGTGAATTGCTGTTTTTCCAGACTTGAGGGTGGTGGAACGGATTTACCCAAGATTCAATACTATGACCACTGCTACTTTTGATATACATTAATGATTTGGACTTGGAAGTACAGGCCACAATTTCAGAATATGCAAATGGCATGAAACTTGGAAGTGTAGTAAACAGTAAGGAAGATTGTAATAGATTTTAAGAGGACAAAGGCTGGTGGCAATGGCAGATGAAATACAATACAGAAAAGTGTGAGGTGATACATTTTGGCAGAAATGCTAAATGGTACCATTTTTAAGAGGGTGCAAGAAGAGAGAGACTTGGGGTGTTTGTGCACAAATCTTTAAAGGCAGCAGGATTAACAAAGCAGCTAATAAAGCATATTGGATCCTGAGCTTTTCAAATAATGGCAGAGTGTAAAAAAGCCAGGAAGTTATGCTAAACACGTTTGACCCCAGATGGAGTATTGTGTCCAATTCTGAGCACCACACTTTAGGAAGGACGTGAAGGCTTTGGACAGGGTACATAAGAGATTTACTAGAATGGTTCCAGGGATGAGGGATTACAATTACGTGGATAGACTGGAGAAGCTGAGGTTATTTCCTGAGAGCAGAGAAGGTCAAGAGGAGATTTGTTAGAGCTATTTAAAATCATGAAGGGTTTAGATAGAGTAAGCAATGAGAAACTGTTTCCAATGGTGGAAGGGTCAGTAACCAGAGAGCACAGATGTAAGGTGATTGACAAAAGAACCAGAAGCAAGATGAGGAAATCATTTTTATGTAATGAGTGGTTAGGATTTTGAATGCACTTCCTGATAGGGTGGTGAATACAGATTCAATAGTAGCCTGAAAAGGGAATTTGATAACTACTTGAGGGGGAAAAAAATTACATGGACATGAGTTAAGTGCGGGGAAGTGGAACTAACCTGAGTGCTCTTCGAAAGAGCTGGCACAGACTTGATGGGCTGAATGACCTCCTTCTGTGCTTTAATATACTATGACAAATATAACTGATCTTTTGGAGGCAGAGTAGAGAAATCCCAGTTATGCTGAGCATTATTAAAAATCACTTCCAGAAAAAAGGCTCTAAATATTACCAGGGTAAAAGTAGTTTTTAAAAATAAAATCATTATATCTACTTACTGTCCTTTGCCATCTGTCACATCAACCGCATCCAAGTCACCTGCACCCTCTATTAACATGCGCAGGCATGTTGTATGACCATTGGACACTATACAACAGAAAATAGACTGACATTTACTCCCCTTTGCGACGCCACTCTGTTCACACAAAGAATAAGACTGCATCATGAGTTTGAGAAAATAATGACAACAAAGGAATATTACGATTTTGTACACTTAGGTTGTGTTTTACAAGTACTTATTACACGGACAGCAGTCCATTCCCTCCTCCCTCCATTGAGCAAACAGTCTGATTACTTAGTCATAGAATTTGATAGCCTCAGCCTATTCACCATTATTTTCCTGTTTAACTTTTAATGCCTGCATCAATCCTCATGGTAAAGATGGAGTATATTTCAGCACTTGTAAAAAAAAAAAGTAAAATTTAAGATCAGGAGAAACATTGAATGTTTCAGTCATGATATACACATGCTAAATATAATGAGACTACCATTTAAATATATGCAGCTTGACTGATGCTTTGGTAATCTGAAGCTGCCAATGTAGTGTGAATTCTAGCCTCTGAATGTGGATTATGAAGAGATGAAAAATAAATGTAAACCAATCGTCAAAGGTTTACTGTACGTGCTAAGTATTTGATATGTAATATATTTGCATGTGGACAATTTGATCAGTTATTCAAAATCACATCTGTGGCTGAATCAGTCTATAGAATCAAATTTTAAAAAAAACAATTATATACAAATTAAGAACTTATTTAATATTGAATGTTACTGTGGAAATGTCTAATGGAAAATGTGTGACTCAATGCAAATGCCATTACTGAAGTGTCTGAACAGTGCCAAGACGAGAGGTTTTTACTAGTATGAAAAATTTGATAAAGGACCTGGTGTTCATTTCCTGCTTACCCCTCTCAAATACACAAAGTTAGATGATTGGTTTCAAGACCACATTTCTGGCATAACCTTTGCACATAGTAAAATGCCAGAATTAATCCAGAATAGCTAAGAAATTTAAAGAACCTCAAAGGCATCTAATGAATAATGCTCACAAATATCAAGCCCTTCCCCTGCATACTTGGCAATCTTTTTCACTAAAGCTCTTAGAGACAAACTTGAAAACAGGCACATAGAACTCCACATCCAATCCCGAAGAAGTAGAAGGAAGCTAGGTTGCATCATAGATTCTCCAAACAGGGAAAAACTAATATCAGTTGTACCACTGGATTTAGAGAAAAAGCCAGATGATTTCCCCTTGGGGAGGAAGGAATAGAAGGAGAAATTGGACAAGACACCTGCTTACTCTTGCCTCAGAACCAATCACAGATTGCCACTGGCAAAGACCTTAGAGAAGTTCACCTGCATTCCCTTCAACAAAATGGATATATAACCCAGAAGAATGTAAACAGATATTGCACAACATTAATAAAAGTTGAATTGGGTCACAGCAGATGAGTAGACTGTCCTTTCAATTCTGGGATCCATGCTACCGTCCAATGATATGAAGAGATGAGATGCAAATCTCATGTTAAATATCAGGTCCAAAGTGAGTTTCAGCTAGGTCTCATTGGGCATGAGTCAATTGCATAAAACTGCCATTAAATTGCCATCTTCACTCAAAAAGGACAAAAGGATGATGTCTGTGTTTTAGAAATGGCATAATTATGTAGGTTAGAGGCTGCCGAAACTTAGAACATAGCACATGGGAAAAAAAGGCTGTAGATTCTATATTCACCCAACCACGGACTTCATAAAATGTATTTATATTCCGAGAAAGGGTTCTACAAAATTTCTCACTACCGCTCAAAGATGACAAAGCAAAACTCCAAAATATCTGTCTGAACTTTCAAGTTGCACTACTGTTCTGCAATTTTCTTTCTCTAGCAGAGTTACATGATCCCACCAACTAAGGAAACATTAATTTCAACAATAATATTAATTTCTATAAAGTAACTGATCACCTCGCTCTATACTACACCTAAAATTCACTGGTGATATGTTATAATTCAACCATAAGTTAACTGAAAAATAAAAGATATGTAGAAGTACCTGCTGCATGAAGTGGGGTTCTCTTAGCCACACTGTCTTTTACTAGGATGGAAGCACCTTGATTAATGAGGGCTTCGACACATTCAGAGTGACCTCTAAAGGATGATAAATCTAAGGCTGTACGTCCATTCATGTCTTTCACATCAAGGTCAATAATGGAATGAATAAGTACTTCAAGTGCTTGGTGATGACCATTATAGGCCTAAGAAAGAAGATAAATCAGAGCAGAGAAGAAAAATTTAGTGAAGAGTTTTGAAGTGGAGTAATATTGTGCTGAATGTTTCTTATTACATTGTCCAACAGAATCAAAGTAAACCACATCACCTTGTATTTATATAGCACCATTAATGTAATAAAAAGTCCCCAGGCGCTTCACAGGAGCATTATAAAGCAAAGTATGACACCGAACCCCAAAAGGAGATATTAGGTCAGCTGACCAAAAGCTTAGTCAAAGAGGTAGGTTTTAAGGAGTGTCTTAAAGGAGGAAGTGAGCTAGGGAGGCAGAGAGGTGTAGGGAAGTTTTCCACAGCTTGGGGCCTAGGCAACTGAAGTCACAGCCACCAATGGTGCAGGGAGTAAAATCAGGGATGCTCAAGAGACCAGAATATGAGAAGAACAGATATCTTGGAGAGTTGTGGGCTGGAGGAGATTACAGAGATAGGGAATCGCAGAGGCAGTGATTGGATGGTTTCAATCTTGGTGACAAAGAATAATAATCAACTTACAGCCAAATGCAAAGGGCTCTTTGGAGCTGCTGAATCAGAGTCATCAAAACTGTGCCCAGTAGCCTCCATAAGCTATAAAAGAAAAATTACTCGTGTTAAAAAAAATTACCATAGAAACAATACCTAAACACTTAAAAACAAATTTAATGTGGCAAATAAAGGTGTTGTACAAAAATATACAGCTGACATTCCTGAACAATAATACAGCTTGCAGAACTGAACTCAACTAAAATTGGTATTAAAAATTACAATTGTTCATAGACTTGTAGAATTGCTCATGAAAATTGTTTGTTTGCTCACATAACTAATATTTCACATTGTGTTATACCTAGAGAAAATTTATTGAAATAAATTTAAACCCATAAACATATCTTCATGCAAAAGATTGGAAATTTGAAAGCTCAGTTTTAATTAGGCAACCAAAAACAAGCAGAAAGTTGTCAATATAGCCATGTAAAATCTCTATGTGCTGAAATTGCAGGTTACTTTATTGCTGTCATATTATCAAAAAGTTCAGAAATTTAGTCACATGCCCTAACCAAGCATTAAAGATGATGCTTCTACTGTTCAAACAAAAACTATGGATATCTGAACATGTTATGGAAACAAATGAGAATGAACTGCATTTCAGCAAAAATAGGCACCTGAATGAAACAAAAACGCAACAATTAAAAGAAAAATGATGTGCCATAACATCAACACATATTGCTCATGTGAAGATGGGGAAAATAATACTAGGAATAGGGTCACATCTTTGATAAATTCTTTTGGGAACATTAAAAAAACACAGCTGTATATTCAGGTATTATAAACAAGTGTCCAGGACTTGAAAGCCACACAATTTTTTAAAATAAGGTTTTTAAATTCCAAATACTTATTTATAAGGTCTGAGTGCGTGGGTGTGCTTTTTATAGCTAATTTATCAAAAATAAATTGCGATATCAATATTTGTGCAGAATATATTTTGCTTCAAAGGTACAATAGACCCAATGGTATGTTTTAAAGAAGCACGTTCAAATTCTTATGGAACTACTATTCTCATCTGGTCACAAAAAAGAGACCATGAGTTGCAGTTACAGTGCTGTAGCCCATCTCCGACTCATGCTCTTTTTCATCATAGCACCTTGTGGGAAGTGAAGCACTGTTGAATCTAGCCTCTATAGCGCACATCTATCTCTCTTGCATTTAATTATAATAATTCTGTACACAATAGTGTCTTGGTGCCAGAGATATGTACAGCAGAAACATGACCTCAGGGAACACTGAAACCCCATTGCAACAAATCTGCACCATTTAAAAAAAAAAGCCTTGAAGTTTCACATTTAGAAAATATTTAGGAAATTTGAAGTCTTGTAGCTTACTGCAGCAGAAAATCACAGCATGCATTGTACAGAATAATTAAATGAGAACTGCACAGAAGGATGTTCCATGTATGATCAAATTCATTCCAATGAAAAAGAGTAAAAGTATCATGCAGTCACTTTACAATTACTTACAAACTCCAAGGAGTTTTTGCTGGCAATCTAATTAAAAAAGTAGATGTTAAAATAATGGCAATATACATAGAAATAAAAATGACAATATGGAAATGAACTTCAGTTCTTCAGTTTGAACAATAAAAATTACTTCTGATAGTCATTGATTTTAATTAACACATTTAATTAGGAGAATGTCCATTCAGATAGACACATTAAAAAAAAATCATTTCCAGGATGGTCCTGTTTTTGGCATTTAAGGTAAATTGTGTTTACTTTGATTGCACTCAATTGTTGCTGGAAAATAAATAATCAAGGCTAAACAACATTTGCTTACATTATGTGCTAACTGTGCTCTTCATAAATTTAATAATGATTTTGAGATTGCAACTACATCAACATTTGCTCTAATACTGAATAGCAACAAGAGCCTCCTGTGCAATTTACCCAATCAATGCACATGAACAATACGAGCATGTTTATTTAGTGGTATGATTGGTTGTTAATCGACAAATTATTTAAAAAAGTAATATTTAAAAATAATAAGGCAACAATTCTTACTGCTATTGATTTCTACAGCTTTATTTATTCAAGTGGTTGTTGTGTTTATGAAAACTGTCCGCACATAGCAACCTCCATTGAATCAGAACAGGACCAATCAGCAAGAATGATGATCGTGGCTTTCACATTTTAGACATGTTCATAACTTAGCTCTTAAAAATCAGTGCCATTTTTTTTTCAAATGTGGCCAATAAATAAAACTATTCCAAATTGATATTTGGAGCACTAAATTCCCATTTTCAGTTAAGAAGATTTTCAAGGTCATCCAGGCACCACAGGAAAAGGCCATGCCACAATTCAAGTCTCTTTTGCCATTTAATTAGATCATGGCTGATCTGTACCTCAACTCCATTTATGTGCTATAGTCCCATATTCCACAATATACTGAACCAATCAAAAAACTACTGATCTCAGTCTTGAAAATTTCAAGTTTCAGTTTCTCTGGATTTACCTGATTGAATCCCTTTATCATTTAAACACCTTGATTAAATCAGTTCTCAATGTTCTAAACTCAAGGAAATACAAACCAATTTATGCAGCTTGTCATAATTTAACCCTTAAAGCGCTGGTATTTTGCTGAATCTGCACTTATAGCCCTTTCAAAGTCAATACATTGCCCCGAGCCTCGGTGCCCAAAACTGAATGCAGTCTTTCAGATCGGGTCTAACTTAGGTTCCGTACAACTGAAGCATCAGCAGTGAATTCCAAACCCCCTGAAATAAAAGCCAACATTTCATTAGCTTTTCTGAATCCTTTTTGTAGCATGCATTAGCTTAGAGTCATTTGTGTTCATAGACAGCTAAATCCCTTTGCCCCATCACAGTACCTCGTCTCTCTAAGTATGAATGGAGGAATGTGACTAGTGATGTTCCGCAGGGATCAGCGCTGGGACCTTTGCTGTTTGTAGTATATATAAATGATTTGGAGGAAAACGTAGCTGGTCTGATTAATAAGTTTGCAGACGACACAAAGGTTGGTGGAGTTGCGGATAGTGATGAGGATTGTCAGAGGATGCAGCAGTATATAGATCGGTTGGAGACTTGGGCGGAGAAATGGCAGATGGAGTTTAATCCGGACAAATGTGAGGTAATGCATTTTGGAAGATCTAATACAGGTGAGATGTACACAGTAAATGGCAGAACCCTTACGAGTATTGACAGGCAGAGAGATCTGGGCGTACAGGTCGACAGATCACTGAAAGTGGCAACGCAGGTGATTAAGGTAGTCATGAAGGCATACGGCATGCTTGCCTTCATCGGTCGGGGTATAGAGTATAAAAATTGGCAAGTCATGCTGCAGCTGTACAGAACCTTAGTTAGGCCACACTTGGAATGTTGCGTACAATTCTGGTCACCACACTACCAGAAGGATGTGGAGGCTTTGGAGAGGGCACAGAAGAGGTTTACCAGGATGTTGCCTGGTCTGGAGGGTATTAGCTATGAGGAGTGGATGGATAAACTTGGATTGTTTTCACTGGAACGACGGAGGTGGAGGGGCGACATGATAGAGGTTTACAAAATTATGAGTGGCATGGACAGAGTGGATAGTCAGAAGCTTTTACCCAGGGTGGAAGAGTCAGTTACTAGAGGACATAGGTTTAAGGTGCGAGGGGCAAAGTTTAGAGGGGATGTGCAGGGCAAGTTTGTTTTTTTTACATAGGGTGGTGAGTGCCTGGAATTTGCTGCCGGGGGAGGTGGTGGAAGCAGGTACGACAGAAGGTTTTAGTTTAGACAGGCATCAAGATTGGCGCAGGCTTGGAGTGCCGAATGGCCTGTTCCTGTGCTGTTCTTTGTTCTTTATTCTGATTTACCTTTCTCAGATCCAAAGTCAAAAACCTCACACTTCATCACATTGCAATCCATCTGCCATAGTTTTGCTTTTAATTTGTCTATGCCCCTTTGTAACTGCCACTTCCCATCCACACAACTCCTAACCATACCACCTACAAACTTGGATATACAACTTCAAGTCATTAAAATGTGTGTGTACTGATGAGGCCGCAGTACAGATCTCTCAGAAACACCATTCGTCACTTCCTGACAATCAGAGAACAAACTATCGCTACTCTTTATCTCCTACCTCCTAAGTAATTACCAACCCACATCACAAGGTTACCTCCAATTCTGTGCACTCACATTTTTCCTAATAATCTCTTGGGCTGAACTTTATCAAATACCATTTGGATGTGCATACAAACAACATCCATGAATACGGGGCTACCACAATACGAGTGACCTCCTCAAAAAATTCAACTGGATCAGTCATGCGTGATCTGTCCTCCCCAAATCCACACTGACAATATACAGTTGGGAGGGAGTGCCCTGGGAGTCCCCAGCATTGACTCCAGACCACATGAAGTCTCAGGGCATCAAATCAAACATTGGCCAGGAAATATCCTGATTACCACCTATCGTACTCCCTCAGCTAACGAGTCAGTACTCCTCCATGTTGAACACCACCAGGAAGAAGCACTGAGAGTAGCAAAGACAATGTACTTTGGGTAGGAGACTTTCACATTCATGACTAAGAGTGGCTCGGTAACACCACAGAAACACAGATTGGTTACAGCACAGAAGGAGGCCATTTGGCCCATCGTGCCCATGCCGGCTCTCCAACAACAACTCAGCTAGTTCCACACTCCCACCCTTTCTCCCGTAGTCCTGTAAATATTCTCCCTTCAGGTGCTAATCCACTTCTCTTTTGAAAGCCATGATTGAATCTCACCACACTCTCAGGCAGTGCATTCCAGATCCTAACCATTCACTGAGTTAAAAAACTTTTCCTCATGTTGCCGTTGCTTCTTTTGCCATTCATCTTAAACTGATGTCCTCTGGTTCTCAACACCCCCCATCGATGGGAACGGTTTTTCTCTATCTACTTTGTCTGGACCCCTCATCTCTATCAAATCTGCTCTCAACCCTCTCTTCTCTAAGGAGAACAACCTCAGCTTCTCCAATCTATCCACATAACTGAAGTTCCTCATCCCCATTCTCGTAAAATCTTTTCTGCAGCCTCTCTGAAGCCTTCACATCCTTCTGAAAACGTGCTGCCCAGAAATGAACACATACTCCAGTTGAGGCTGAACCAGTGTTCTACAAAGGTTCATCATAACTTCCTTGCTTTTGTTCTCAATGCATCTATTTATAAAGCCCAGGATCCCATATGCCCTTTTAACCACTTTTTCAACCTGCCCTGGCACCTGCAACGATGTGTACTTTTACCCTTTATTTTGTATTGCCTCTCCTTGTTTTTCTGACAAAAATGAATCACTTCACACTTCTCTGCATTAAATTTCATCGACCACATGTCCCCCCCCCACCCCGCCCCCCAATTCCACCAGCCTGTCTGCATCCTCTTGAAGTCTACCACTATCCTCCTCAAAGTTCACAATACTTCCAGGTTTTGTGTCATCGGCCAATTTTGAAATTGCGCCTTGTTCACCAAAGTAGAGATCATTAATATATATCAAAAAAAACAGCGGTCACAGTACTAACCCCTGGGGAACCCCAGTATATAGGTTCCTCCAGTCCAAAAAACAACAGTTCACCACCACATCCGTTCTGATGAAAGGTCACAGACCTGCTTCTGTCTCCACAGATGCTGCCTGACCTGCTGAGTATTTCCAGCACTCTGTTTTTATTTCAGATTTCCAGCATCTGCACTATTTTACTTTTATTTTAGTTCACCACTACTCTGTTTCCAGTCACTCAGCCAACTTCGTACCAATGATGCCACTGTCTTTTTTATTCCACAGGCTTCAAAACTGCTGGCAAGCCTATTATGTGACACTTCATCAAATGCTTTTTAGAAGTCAGTGTACACCACATCACCCAATACCCTCATCAATCCTCTCTGTTACTTCATCAAAAAACTCAATCAAGTTAGTTCAACACAATTTGCCTTTAACAAATCTTAATTAATTCTCACTTATCCAAGTGACTGTTAATTTCATCCAGGATATTGTTCCTAAAAGCAAGCTAACCACCAACGAGGTTAACCTGACAGCTTGTAGTTGCTGGGTTTATCCTAATACACCTTTTTGAACAAGGGTGTAACATATGCAATTCTCTAGTCGTTTGGCACCATTCCTGTAGCTAAGGTGGATTGGAAGATTATGGTCACTGACTTTCCACCTTTATTTCCCTCAATATCCTCAGATGCATACCATCCAGTCCTTTAAGTACAGCTAGCCTTTCTAATACCTCGTCTTTAACACATTTTAGCCCATACAGCATCTCAACTCCCTCCTTTTTCACTATGACTTTGGCAGCATCTTCTTCCTCGGTAAAGACTGAAGCAAAGCAATCATCTAGTGCCACAGTCATGCCCTCTGTCTCCATGCATGGATCCCCTTTATGGTCCCTAATCAGCCCCATCCCTCCTATGACCTTTTTACGACTGATATGCATATGGAAGACTTTTTAATTCCCTTTTATAGTAGCTGCCATTGTCTTCACAAACTCTCTGTCTCTTATTTCCTTTTTCACTTCCCCCGAACTTTCTATACTGAGTTTGGTTTTCAATTGTACGATCAACCTGACATCTGTCATTACGCACACTTTTTCTGCTTCATCTTACTCTCCATCTCTTTTGTCATCCAGACAACTCTGACTTTGGTTGTCCTATCTTTCTGATTGATCTTATGGCTTGGTGGAGCAGGCTCGAGGGGCCGTATGGCCTACTCATGCTCCTATTTCTTATGTTCCATCACCCTCTTGGGAATGTGCCTCAACTGTACCCAAATATCTTTTCTTCAAAGACAGCCCATTGTCTCGTTACAGTTCGGCCTGCCAATCTTAGATTCCAATTTACCTGGGACACCCGTTCTCACCCCACTGAAATTGGCCCTCTTGCAATCAAATATTTTTCCTCTGGATTGTTACTTGTCCTTTTCCATAGCTAACCTAAACCTTATGATCATATCATGATCACTGTTCCCGAAATGTTACTCGACTGACACTTGATCCACCTCATTAAAGGGGAGATGGTGGCATGGTTGTAATGTCAGTGGAACTAGTGATCCAGAGGGCCAGGCTAGTGTCCTGGGGACACAGGTTCAAATTCCACCATGGCAGCTGGTGGAATTTAAATACAATTAATAAATAAAAAATCCAGAACTGAAAGCTAGTTTCATGGCACCATTACTGAAACTATCATTGATTGTCACAAAAAAACATCACTAACGTCCTTAAGGGAAGGAAATCCTCTGTCCTTACCTGGGCTGGCCTACATGTGACTCCAGACCCACAGCAATGTGGTTGACTCAGTTGTCAAGGGCAATTAGGGATGGGTAACAAATGCTGGCCTTGCCAGCGACACCCACATCCCATGAATGAATAAAAAATTCTCCAAAACCAAATCCAGCAATGCCTCCTTCCTAGTTGGAAACACACTGATCAAGAATATTCTCCTGAACACACTTTTCCCCCTCTGTGCCCTTTACACCATTACTATCCTAGTCTATATTAGGATAATTAAAGTCTCCCATTATTACTACTCTATCGTTTTTGCACCTCTAATTTCCTTGCAAATTCGTTCCTCTATATCTTTCTCACTAGCTAGCAAACTATAGAAGACACCCAGTTGTGTAATGGCACCTGTACTGTTTCTTAGCTCTAACCAATTATATTCTGTCCTTGACCCCTCTAGGACATGCTCTCTCTCTCTACCACTATAATATTTCTCCTTAATCAATAACGCCACCCCCCTACTTATTTTCCTTCCCTATCTTTTCTGAACATCTTGTATCTAGTAATATTTAATATCCAGTCCTGTCCTTTTTTGAGCCATGTCTCTGATTTCACCAGGATATCATATTCCCATATGGTTATGAGCTTGCAGCTCACCAACCTTATTTGTCATGCTTCATACATTTATATAAATACACTGTAAACTTAATTGAGACCCAACTTCATTACCTCATACTCTGACCCCCTTAATACCATATTATTTCTTACTATAGCATTGTCTCTCCCAATCTGTTATGCAGAGTTTAAACCCTCCCCAACAGCATAGAAAACCACCCCACAAGGACACTAGTTCCAGTTCTGTTGAGGTGCAATCGGATCGGCCTGCATAGGCCCCACCTCCCCAGAATCAGACCCAATCTCCCAGGAATCTAAAGGTCTCCCTCCTGTACCATCTCTCCAGCCACACATTCATCTGCTTTATCCTCCTTAATTCTATATTCACTAGTGCGTTGCACTGGGAATAATCTGGAGATTGCTACCTTTCAGGTCCTGCTTGCTATTCTTCTTCTTGGTTCCCTAAAAGTTACCTGCCGGACCTCATTCCTCTTTCTACCTATGTTATTGGTACCTCGACAACCTGCAACCTCTGGCTGTTCACCCTTCCCCCTCAGGGTATTCTGCAACCGCTCAGTAATATCTTGACTCTGGCACCAGGGAAGCAATATACCATTCTGGAATCACGATTGCTGCCACGGAAACACCCAGTCTGTTCCCCCAACTATAGAATACCCTTTCCCAATCTTTCTCCTGCTCCACGCAACCTCCCCCACCACCCTCCCCCCCAACCCACAGTGAAGGTTATGGGCCCCAACAACAACCTGGCTGCAGTGCTGAAGACTTGTACTCCAGAATTAGCTGCTTCTCAAGCCAAGATGTTCTAGTACAGTTAGAACACTGGCAAAGTGGAAAATTGCTCAGGTATGCTCTGTCCACAAAAAGCAGGATGAATAAAAATATCTATCTGGCCAATTACTGTCCCATGAGCTTTCTCTCAACCATCAGTAATTGATGGAAGGTGTCACTGACAGCTATCAAGCGACACTTACTCACCAATAACCTGCTCATGAATATTTAGTTTGGGTTCTGCTAAGACTACTTGGCTCCAGACATAGTTATCGATTTGATCCAAACATGGAATTCCAGAATTCCAGAGATGAGATAACATTAAGACAGGGTGTACGAATAAGCCTATCAGCTACAGGCCAGTCAGTTTAACCTTGGTGGTGGGTAAGCTTTTAGAAATGATAATTCGGGAAAAAATTGTCACTTGGGCAGATGTGGATTAAGGAAAGCCAGCACAGATTTGTTCAGAGTAAATCATGTTTAACTAACTGATGGAGTTTTTTTGATCAGATAACAGAGAGGGCTGATAAAGGTCATGTGGTTGATGTGGTGTACATGGACTTCCAAAAGGAAATCAAAAAAGTGCCACATAACTCGAGGGGCTAAATTGCCTACTCCTGCTCCTAGTTCTTATGTATAACAGACTTGACATTAAAGTTAAAGCCCACAGAATAAAAAAGACAGTAGCAGAATGGATATGAAGTTGGCTGAGTGACAGAGCAGTGGTGAACGGTTGTTTTTTTGGACTGGAGGAAGATCTCTAGTGGGGTTCCCCAGGGGTAATTGTTAGGGCCACTGCTTTTCTTAATCTTTATAAAAGACCTAGGCTGGAATTTTACAGTGGGCGGACGGGAGCCAGCCACCGACATAAAAGTCGGTGGCGAATGCGCTTCCGCCTGGCCTGGGGACCCATTCCGTATTTTACCCTGTGCCCGATGATCAGGCCCTCCTCCACTGCCACCCCCCCCCCCAAACCCCCCGGACGATTGGCAGCCGTCTGGTTATTGTGAACTGTGAAGAGGATCGTGATGAGCTTAAAGAGGACTTAGACAGGTTGGTGGAATAGGTGGACAAGTGGCAGATGAAATTTTATGCAGAGAAGTGTGAAGTGATTCATTTTGGTAGGAAAAACAAGGAAAAGCAATATAAAATAAAGGGTACAATTCTAAAGGGGGTGCAGGAGCAGAGGGACCTGAGGGTATATGTGCTCAAATCAGTGAAGGTGACAGGGCAGATTGAGAAAGTGGTTAATAAGGCATAAGGGACCTGGGCCTTATAAACGGAGTACAAAAGCAAGGAAGTTATGATGAAACAGAAACAAGAAATGCTGGAATCACTCAGCAGGTCTGGCAGCATCTGTGGAAAGAGAAGCAGAGTTAACGTTTCGCGTCAGTGACTCTTCTTCGGAACTGACAAATATTAGAAAAGTCACAGATTATAAACAAGTGAGGTGGGGGTGGGGCAAGAGATAACAAAGGAGAAGGTGCAGATTGGACCAGGCCACATAGCTGACCCCTCCCCCTGGCCTCTAACCCGCTCTTGATCTCTTCATTGAAAACTGTCGGCAAGACATTGGTCGTCTCAATTTCTCTGCCCCCCTCACTCACTCTAACCTGTCCCCCTCTGAACTTGAGGCACTCCGTTCTCTCAGGTCTAACCCCGACATGGTCATCAAACCTGCCTTTTGGTCAGCTATGTGGCCTGGTCCAATCTGCACCTTCTCCTTTGTTATCTCTTGCCCCACCCCCACCTCACTTGGCCCAACCATTTTCAACTACTTTTTGAATGACTTTCCCTCCATCATAAAGTCGGAAGTGGGGATATTCACTGATGACTGCACAGTGTTAAGTTCCATTCACAACTCCTCAAATAATGAAGCAATCCATGCCCACATGCAAGATCTGGTCAACATTCAAGCTTGGGCTGATAAGTGACAAGTAACAGTCACACTACACAAGTGCCAGGCAATGACCATCTCCAAAAGGTCTAACCACATTTGCTCGACATTCAACAGCATTTCCATTGCCAAATCCCGCACCATCAACATCCCGGGGGTTACCATTGATCAGAAACCTATCTGGACAAGCCACATATATATTATGGCTACAAGGGTAGGCCAGAGGCTGGGTATTTTGTGGCAAGTGACTCGCCTCCTGACTCCCCAAAGCCTTTCCATCATCTACGAGGCACAAATCAGGATGAGTACAGCTCCAACATTCAAGGAGCTTGACACTATCCAGGAAAACAGCCACGCTCTGACCAATCTTACAGCGCGTGGAGCTGTAGGATTCCCAACGCGTATATTGACTAGTAAATGTTTGCAAATAAATGAATACAAAGCAAACTGCTCGAGTCATATTTCTTTGCCTTCTATCCTCCCCTTTCCAAATTTATTCCTAGAAGTTGGTGTTAAACTTGATGAATTTTTGGTAATGATGAAGTTTAAGATTTTGCAGGGGCTTGACAGGGTAGACACAAAGGTTGTTTCCCCTGACTGAGGAATCTAGAATACAGGGGCACAGCCTCAGGTTAAGGGGTCTATCATTTAGGACTGAAATGAGGAGAAATGTCTTCACTTAGGGGGTTGCGAATCTTTGGAATTCCCTACCCGAGGGGGTTTTGGATGCTCCATTGTTGAATATATTCAAGGCTGAGATAGACAGACTTTTAATGTCTCAGGGAATCAAAGGAAGTCAAGGGTGGGCAGGAAATTGGAGTTGAGGCAGAAGAACAGCCATCAATTTCAAGGGGCCAAATGGTGTACTCCGGCTCCTATTTTTTATGTTAAGTTCAGTCAGAGGGATGGATGTTTTGGAAGAACATGGATTCCACAGAATCAAATCTACTCGGGATTTACAAGGAAAAAAAGTAAAGGATTGCTAGAAAAAGGGAGAAATTACAGGTTTTTTTTAATTCATTCATGGGATGTGGGCATCGCTGGCTAGGCAAGGATTTATTGCCCATCCCTAATTGCCCTGGAGGTGGTGGTGGTGAGCTGCATTCTTGAACCGCTGCAGTCCATGTGGTATAGGTACACCCAAAGTGCTGTTAGGAAGGGAGTTCCAGGATTTTGACCCAGCGACAGTGAAGGAACGGCGATATAGTTCCAAGTCAGGATGGTGTGTGACTTGGAGGGGAACTTGCAGGTGATGGTGTTCCCATGCATTTGCTGCGCTTGTCCTTCTGGTTGGTAGAGGTCGCGGGTTTGGAAGGTGCTGTCTAAGGAGCCTTGGTGCATTGCTGCAGTGCATCTTGTAGATGGTACACACTGCTGCCACTGTGCGTCGGTGGAGGAGGGAGTGAATGTTTGTGGATGGGGAGCCAATCAAGTGGGCTGCTTTGTCCTGGATGGTGTCGAGCTTCTTGAGTGTTGTTGGAGCTGCACCCATCCAGGCAAGTGGAGAGTATTCCATCACACTCCTGACTTGTGCCTTGTAGATGGTGGACAGGCTTTGGGGAGTCAGGAGGTGAGTTACTCGCCGCAGGATTCCTAGCCTCTGACCTGCTCTTGTAGCCACGGTATTTATATGGCTACTCCAGTTCAGTTTTTGGTTAATGGTAGTCCCTAGGATGTTGATAGTGGGGGATTCAGCGATGGTAATGCCATTGAATGTCAAGGGCAGATGGTTAGATTCTCTCTTGTTGGAGATGGTCATTGCCTGGCACTTGTGTGGCGCGAATGTTACTTGCCACTTATCAGCCCAAGCCTGGATATTGTACAGCTCTTGCTGCATTTCTACACGGACTGATCCAGTATCTGAGGAGTCACGAATGGTGCTGAACATTGTGCAATCATCAGCGAACATCCCCACTTCTGACCTTATGATTGAAGGAAGGTCATTGATGAAGCAGCTGAAGATGGTTGGGCCGAGGACACTACCCTGAGGAACTCCTGCAATGATGTCCTGGAGCTCAGATGATTGACCTCCAACAACCACAACCATCTTCCTTTGTGCTAGGTATGACTCCAACCAGCGGAGAGTTTTGCTAGGGCTGCTTGATGCCATACTCAGTCAAATGCTGACTTGATCTCAAGGGCAGTCACTCTCACCTCACCTCTTGAGTTCAGCACTTTTGTTCACGTTTGGACCAAGGCTGTAATGAGGTCAGGAGCTGAGTGGCCCTGGCGGAACCCAAACTGAGCTTCACTGAGCAGGTTATTGCTAAGCAAGTGCTGCTTGATAGCACTGTCGATGACACCTTCCATCACTTTACTGATGGTTGAGAGTAGACTGATGGGGCGGTAATTGGCCTGGTTGGACTTGTCCTGCTTTTTGTGTATAGGACATACCTGGGCAATTTTCCACATTGCAGGGTGGATGCCAGTGTTGTAGCTGTACTGGAACAGCTTGGCTAGGGGCGCGGCAAGTTCTGGAGCACAGGTCTTCAGTACTATTGCCGGAATATTGTCAGGGCCCATAGCCTTTGCAGTATCCAGTGCCTTCAGTCGTTTCTTCATATCACGCGGAGAGAATCCAATTGGCTGATGTCTGGCATCTGTGATGCTGGGAACTTCAGGAGGAGGCCGAGATGGATCATCAATTCGGCACTTCTGGCTGAAGATTGTTGCAAATGCTTCTGCCTTATCTTTCGCACTGATGTGCTGGGCTCCCCCATCATTCAGGATGGGGATATTTGTGGAGCCACCTCCTCCAGTTAGTTGTTTAATTGTCCACCACCATTCACGGCTGGATGTGGCAGGACTGCAGAGCTTAGATCTGATCCGTTGGTTGTGGGATTGCTTAGCTCTGTCTATTGCATGCTGCTAATGTAGTTTGGCACGCAGATTGTAGCTTCACCAGGTGGACACCTCATTTTGAGGTATGCCTGGTGCTGCTCCTGGCATGCCCTCCTGCACTCTTCATTGACCCAGGGTTGGTCACCTGGCTTGATGGTAATCGTAGAGTGGGGGATATGCCGGGCCATGGGCTTACAGATTGTGGTTGAGTACAATTCTGCTGCTGCTGATGGTCCACAGCGCCTCATGGATGCCCAGTTTTGCATTGCTAGATCTGTTCGAAATCTATCCCATTTAGCATGGTGGTAGTGCCACACAACACGATGGAGGGTATTCTCAATGTGAAGGCGGGACTTCTTCTCCACAAGGATTGTGCGGTGGTCACTCCTACCAATACTGTCATGGACAGATGCACCTGCGGCAGGCAGATTGGTGAGGACGAGGTCAAGTATGCTTTCCCCTTGTGTTGGTTCCCTTACCACCTGCCGCAGACCCAGTCTAGCAGCTATGTCCTTTAGGACTCGGCCAGCTCGGTCAGTAGTGGTGCTACCGAGCCAGTCTTGGTGATGGACATTGAAGTCCCCCATCCAGAATACATTCTGTGCCCTCGCCACCCTCAGTGCTTCCTCCAAGTGGTGTTCAACATGGAGGAGTACTGATTCATCAGCTGAGGGAGGGCAGTAGGTGGTAATCAGCAGAAGGTTTCCTTGTCCATGTTTGACCTGATGCCATGAGACTTCATGGGCTCAAGAGTCGATGTTGAGAACTCCCAGGACAACTCCCTCCCTACTGTATGCCACTGTCCCGCCACCTCTGGTGGGTCTGTCCTGCCGGTGGGACAGGACATACCCGGGGATGGTGATGGCAGTGTCTGGGACATTGTCTGTCAGGTATGATTCCGTGAGTATGACTATGTCAGGCTGTTGCTTGACTAGTCTGTGGGACAGCTCTCCCAATTTTAGCACAAGCCCCCAGATGTTAGTAAGGAGGACTTTGCAGGGTCGACAGGACTGGGTTTGTCGTTTTCGTTGCCTAGGTCGATGCCGGCTGGTCCGTCCGGTTTCTTTCCAGTATGAGTATGAGAGTAAACTAGCAAGGAATATAAAAATAGACAGTAAAAGCTTCTGCAAGTATATAAAAAGAAAAGGAGCAGCTAAAGTAAGTATTGGTTCCTTATAGGATGAGACTGGGAATTAATATTGGGAAACATGGAAATAGTAGAGACTTTGAACAAATATTTTGTATCTGTCTTCACAGCAGAAGACACAAAAAGCATCCCAAGAATCATTGAAAATAAAGAGGCAAAAGGGAGGGAGGAACTTAAAACAATCACTATACCTGGAGGAAAATACTAGGAAAACTAATGGGGCTAAAGGCTGACAAGTCCCATGGACCTGATAGCCTGCATTCTGGGGTCTGAAAAGAGGTGGTGCAGAGATCGTGAATGCATTGGTCGTAATCTTCCAAAACCCCCTAGATTCCAGAAAGCTCCCAGCAAATTGGAAAACTGCAAATGTAACACCTATATTCAAGAAAGGAGGGAGACAGAAAACAGAAAACTATGGCTGGGATATTACCCTTGGCAGCTGGGAGGCGGCCACCGACTGAGAAGTTGGAGGCAATCCCGCTTTCGCCTCGCATGGGGAGCCAACCCGTATTATGCGGGCCGCCGAGCTTTGGGCCGGCTGCTCTTAGTCCCAGCAGCACCACCAGGAGTGGTGGCCACTGATGGGACTGCAGCCCAGCGTGAAGAAAAGAAAAGTTATCGGGGAGCCTGGAGCAAAGGTATGTTTTGGTTGCCTTGCCAGGGGTAATCGGTTGGACCCCGGTGAGGCAAGGGCGCTCGATTGATGAGGGGGGGGGGGGGGGGGGTGTGTTGGGGGAAGCTGGTGATTGGGGTAGCGGGTGCGGCCCTTCATCAGGCACAGGGTGCCCGAGCAGGAGGGACTCCCCCCCACCCCCCGGTCGTTCAAGAGCTGCCTGATTTTGTCAGGTGGCTTCTCTCGGGTCTAGGACGCCCGCTTGCCACGCATAAAATCCATGTGGAGGTAGGTGAAGGCCCTTAAGTGGCCGTTAAGTGGTCACTTAAGGGCTTGATTGGCCTGGGGCGGGCGAACTGCATTAAGTGGCAGCAGAGGTGGGAGTGGGTTGGAAAGAGCTCCTGGAGCCTCCCGCTCCATTTTACGCTACCACCGCCACCCCCCCCTCCCCCCGCTCTTTGGGGTGGCGTAAAATTCAGCCCTATAGGTCAAGTCTTCAGAAGAAGGAATTTTCCTCCACACCAGATCAGGTGGCAGGTTGTTCAACGTTGCCCTTCTGTTGCCAGATGAGAGTTCATCAAACTATGAACTGACCAAAAATGCTATCCTCGGGGCATATGTATTAGTACCTGAAGCCTACCGCCAAAAGTTTAGAACCCTCAATAAGTTTGAAAGTAGTAAGCAGCTAGCTTTTGACCAGTGGCTGAGGGCTCTTAAAAATCAGCTCAGCTATGAGACTCTCAGAGAAGTAATTCTGTTAGAGGAATTTAAAAACTCTCTCCCACTCTCAATAAAGACCTATGTAGAGGAGCAGCGGGTTCAGGGAGCATGGCAAGTGGCAGTTCTGGCTGATGAGTTTGCTTTAATTTATGGGGAGAACCTTTCCTAATCACCCCCACAAATCTGAAAAGGTCAAAGGGTGGGAAGGGGATCTCTGCCCAGGCAGTCCTGGAGAGAAAAGAAAGCAGGAGACACAGGGGACCCTCCTTCAGCCAAAAAGGAAATTGCTGTGAGCAAGAGTGAAACCTGGAGACCTGTGTGCTTCCATTATAATAAGACAGGGCATTTAAAAGCTATGGCTGGAAATAAAGGGAAAACTGGTAGGGTTAATCAGGGCACACCCGCTCAGTGAAGACGGGACCCTGATGGAATCTGTGGCTTTAAGTGCAGTAAGAGTACAACCCAGGAAGCTTACTACAGCCAGTGCAGAAAAACTTAATAGGATTCCTGAAGGTTGTCAGGGTTTTGTGTCCGAAGGGAAAGTAACCCCATACCCCTCAAATGGGGCAAGCAAGCCCATAGCGATTCTCATGGACACAAGGGCCACTAGATACCTTTTACAGGGAAAAGACCTGATTTTTCCCCCAAGAGAGTGCAGTGAACACCAAAATGGTGCTGAATGGTATTGGAGGTCAGTGTATACCTGTACCTGTACACTGAGTGCACCTGGAGCGCGACCTAGTTTCAGGACCGGTGACCGCAGGGATTGTCCCTAGTTTGCCTGTGGATGGGGTTGACCTGCTCTAAGGTAATGATCTGGCGGTGGTGAAGGTAGTAGCACTCCCAGTAGTGAAAGAAAGACCGCAGGAGGTCAGAGAGACAGGGCAGTGGCAGGAGACAGCCCCCTGCAGTGGCCCGGAATGTGTAGTGGGTCAGACCATGATCAAACCAGCGCCCCCAGAGGAGACTGCATTGGCACTGCAGGCAGATGACCATGAGAGCTGCCTGTCCGAGACTTTCTTTGGAAAGTTAGGAGGCCCAGGCAATGAATTCAATGGATTTTCCCTATGTGAGGCTCAGTGAGCTGACCCAGTATTGCAAGAGTTAGCACAGGCTGCCCAGTCTGAAAGTGAAGCAGAGGGAATCCCTGATTGCTACTATTTAAAGAATGAGGTACTGATGAGGAAATGGAGTTCTCCTCATAGATCTGAGGACAAGGAGTGGACAGTAGTTCATCAGTTAGTGGTGCCACAGAGGTACCCGGGAGAAGTATTAAGAAGGGCCCACGAGACTACAGTGGCTGTACATGCCAGTATACGAAAGACCAAAGCCCACATAAGACAGTAGCTTGACTGGCCAAAACTCCACAAAGATGTGGTGGAGTCCTGCAGGAGTTGCCACATGTGCCGGGTTGAGGGGAAACCCCAACCTACAGTGAAACCTGCACCCCTAAGCCCAGTACCACTGTTAGGAGGACCCTCCAGGAGAGCGCTGGTGAACTGTAAAGGACCCCCGCTGAGAACAAAAGGGAATAGGCAGGCACATGGCTGGCAAAACTTTGGAAAGAGAAGGGAAAAAAGTGACCAAGAAGGCAGGTTAAAGGAAGTCCAGGAGGAATCCCAGATGAAAACCCCTATTGTCTGGTCAGTCAACCCCGAAAAATATGAAATGTTCAACCCCACATCCTCCTATGCAAATGCAGATTCTAGAAGCACCCCACCAGAGTTGCTAACAGCATTTACAAGAACTTTCAGAGACGAAGAGACATCTCTAGGGGGCACAGAAACCGTGAGGGTGATGCCTCACCTAGTCGAAGTGCCACAGGAGAGTGCAGTCAAGTCTGCACAAACAAGTGCAGGTAGCAGTGTCCCAGAGAACAAAGGGGAGATTAACAAAGAATCTTCCCCCACGCTCAGAGGGAAAGGGAACCACCCTGAAGTCAAAAGTCTTTGCATGACTCAGCAAAGCACAGAAAGAGTGTTCAGGATAGAACCGCCCACTACTAACGCTCCTGAAAAAAAACATTACCTCAACAGAAACAAAACCCTAGGCAGTCATGGCAATGGGAAAACTGAAGAAAAGCTTCCCCAAAGAACCACATGGTTACTGGGATGCCAAAAAGGGGAAATTAAAGCAGCACTGACACTGCACAGTGGCGCAGTGGTTAGCCTCACAGCTCCAGCGACCCGGGTTCAATTCTGGGTACTGCCTGCGTGGAGTTTGCAAGTTCTCCCTGTGTCTGCGTGGGTTTTCTCCGGGTGCTCCAGTTTCCTCCCACAAGCCAAAGGACTTGCAGGTTGGTAGGTAAATTGGCCAGTATAAATTGCCCCTAGTATAGGTAGGTGGTAGGGAAATATAGGGACAGGTGGGGATGTGGTAGGAATATGGGATTAGTGTAGGATTAGTATAAATGGGTGGTTGATGGTCGGCACAGACTCGGTGGGCCGAAGGACCTGTTTCAGTGCTGTATCTCTAAACTAAACTAAAAGACAATTTTAAAATGCTTGAAGATTGATGAATGAATGGAAATGAATGAGAGAAATGCATGGTTTTTCTTTCTGTATCTTATATTTCTCTCAAACCTTTTTAATGAAATGTGCCTTATTTTCCCAAATCGCATTTCATTCCCCTGTGGAGGTGTCATGCATGCCCCCCCACCTGCCAAGAATGAGGCACATATAATTTGCCACATGGACATTAAATTTTAAAATTGTTGCTAGGAAGAAAAGAAGGTCTATTATAAGGGATTGCCAAGCCCCTGATTGGAGAGACATTTTTTGCCTTCTGGCAGACAGCGTTGGAACAAAGGAACCAGTCCCTGCTCCCCAATACACAAGAGAGACCTGGTCAAACCAGTCAGTCATGACTGTTGGCCAACTAGGGGAGTTTTAAATTGGAGAAACAGTGTTTGCTGTTTGCTCCTGGACTGGAAAAGACCTCTCTCCTGCTCTCATCTCGTTCTCACCAGCTTCGTTTTCCATTGAAGACATATGAACCCCGAGAGAGAAAAGTCTCCTACAGTGAACAAGGTTTAAGAAGAATACTGGGCCTTAACGAAAAGCAAGAACTACCACAAGCAAGGACTACAGCGAGCTTGAAGCACAGTAAAAAAAAAAACAACCCTCTTCAAAGATTGCCTCAAACCTCTCCACTATTTTTCTTCTGCTTTCTTCAGTCTCTATTTGCATGTGCATATTGCGTATGCGTGCTAGCGTGGGGCGTGGCGTGTCGCCGTAGGTGTTAACTGAATTAGAATTTACGTTTGCTTTCATGAATTTCACTTTTTTTCTTGAAACCTAAGAAAGCCTGTTTGTGCTCATTTCTTTGCCTTATAATTGGAAAGCAATGAACAAGGATTCACCAAGGAGGGAAGCTCAAAACACTGTTTAAAAACATAAACCCTGTTACAATAAGAGCAGATTAAGGCCAAAAGGGACCCCTAGACATCTTTCTCATCTGGTAGTAATAAAGTAGAAAATCAGCCATGATCTCATTGAATGGTGGAGCGGGCTCGAAGGGCTAAATGGCCTACTCCTGTTCCTATTTCTTGTGTTCAGGTTGGCAAACTGTAACTAGGGGGATCCCACAGGGATTAATGCTGGGGCCTCAACTATTTACGATCTATATGCATGAGTTGGATGAAGGGCCCAAGTGTATTATAGCCAAATTTGCTGACAATACAAAGATGGGTCGGAAAGCAAGTTGTGAGGAGGACGTAAAGTGTCTGCAAAAGGATATAGATAGGTTAAGTGAGTGTGCAAAAATTTGGCAGGTGGAATATAATGTGGGAAAGTGTGAGGTTGTCCACTTTGGCAGTAAAAATAGAAAAGCAGAATATTATTTATATGGAGAGAAACTGCAGAATGCTGCAGTACATGAATCACAAAAAGTTAGCAAGCAGGTACAGCAAATAATTAGGAAGGCAACTGGAATGTTGGCCTTTATTGCAAGGGGGATGGAGTATAAAAGTAGGGAAGTTTTTTTTACAACAATACAGGACATTGATGAGTACTGCGTACAATTTTGATCTCCTTACTTAAGGAAGGATATACTTGCATTGGAAGCAGTTCAGGGAAGCTTCACTAGACTGATTCCTGGGATGAAGGGATTGTCTTATGAGGAAAGGTTGAGCAAGTTGGACCTACACTCATTGGCGTTTTGAAGAATGAGAGGTGATCTTATTGAAACATATAAGATTCTGTGGGGGCTTAACAGGGTAGATGAGAGGATATTTTCCCTCACAAGGGAATCTAGAACTTGGGGGGGGGGCGGGGGGCACAGTTTAAAAATAAGAGGTCTCCCATTTAAGACAGAAATGAGGAGGAATTTCTTCTTTCAGAGGGTCATTAATCTTTGGAGTTCTTTTCCCCAGAGAGCAGTGGAGGCTGGATCATTGAATATATTCAAGGCCAATTTAGACAGATTTTTGATCTGCAAGGGAGTCAAGGGTTATGGGGGAGGGGTGGGGGGGGGTGGCAGGAAAGTGACGTTAAGGCCACAATCAGATTAGCAATGTCTTATTGAATGGCGGAGCAGGCTCAAGGGCCTAGATGGCCAACTTATGATCTTATATTTCTTATGATCTTATTCAACAAATACAAAATCTGCATGCGATACATCCTTACAGTAAAGTTGATACAATGTAACTTCATAAAAAATTGCAATACATAAAAAGATGTATTTTAATAGTGCAAATGTTAACCACTTCTTTGGGACAGTTCAAACGAGTGCACAGACATTTCACATTGATATTCAAGCATTGTTGCCAACTGTGTAACAGCCCCGACAAACAAATTTTTCTGCAGCAACTGTGGAAGAGCCTGTCACTCTAGAATTGGCCTTTATAGCCACTCCAGGCGCTGCTCCACACACCACTGACCACCTCCAGGCGCTTACCCATTGTCTCTCGAGATAAGGAGGCCAAAGAAGTTGGCAAAAAATGCTGTACATTGACACAGAGTTGTTTATAATTCCCAATATATTCCTGCTATTAACACCTGTTTTTCAGCTGTCAGCAGTGCAAGAATTCCATCAGAAGAATGACATTTACATGCATTCCATACATACTTGCACATTTGGGTTTCTCAATCACAGGGCGTCAAAGGTCTTTGTATACTTAAATTGTATTGAATTACTTCCTTTACTTCCTTTTTAAATTCAAGTGCATCGAGCTCGAAATCACAAAACTGTACTCACAAATAGGAAATCTTCAACTATTGTTGCTCTCTGAATATTTTTCAATAGTTAAGAGTTTTCTATCAGTCTCCTCACTGGGCCTCAATTAAGTTGCAGTGCTGTAGTTTTGTAACTGCACCATGTGGTAAGAATGCATGAAGATCAATATGAAATGGCTGTAATTTCAAAACTTTCAACTGAAAGAGCTGAGTTTTTCAATGCAACATCTTTCAGAAAATCTGTATATCCTTGATTTGTCCAATTTTGTCAGTCTGTGGTCATTATTTCTCTAAAGAGGGCAAGGCAGGAGATCACAAGAGTCCACAAAAATAGTTAAGTTTACTAATCCATTTTAGTGGTGCAAGTTGAAGGTGCCTAACTCAAGAGACTATAATGAGCATAAAATATGTAACATGGTTTCTAAATTTGAGGTTCCCCTCATAAGCTTAGTTCTGTGGCATGCAGGAAGATCAAGAGAAGGCACTCCCAATGTGATTTAAAACATTTTGAAAATGCTACTCGAGCGCATTTGTTCTGATGCTCTATTCAATTTCGAGAATTCAAAAAATATTCCTGGAACACTTGTTAAAAGGAAGACAGTACACACCATAAGGCATGTTTTGCAAGTTTATTGCCAGCATGTGAAAAATATAACCCAGCAGATTTATTCCAGTGTACTGGGCAAACTATTAACACACATGAAAGTCTGTCTATGATGGGCAACTCTGAATTTATATGATATTAATAGACCAGTAGTTCAAGTCTAAATTATTAATATTGGAATTGGGGTAACTGAGGCCAGTTCAAGGATAATGAAGTTGGTTCAAAAAAAAAGTAAGTTACATTAGAAAGTCTCAACCCAAAGAAATCAAGTATTATCAAGTATATAATTTGTATGAATGGTTCATTTTTTGAAAACAGCAGCTTTAAGAACATTATGATGCAGTTTGTGTTACTACAACTTATTGCAGAAGTTTTTTTTGTAAATATACCCTCAAACACCATAAAGTTACTAGTTGCCATCATAAATGCATTGTATTCATCTCAGCCTAGTCAAGCAATCAACACTAACTGTAGCTAAATGACATTTACAGGTTTCAATCAACATTAATAGAAAAAAAAGCTTTCAAAAGAAGTGTCTACATTGAATATAAATAAAATCGCTTACCAGTTCCAGACACTGTTTATGCCCGTATGCAGCAGCATAGTGAACTGCATTATAACCCTGCTTGTCTCTTATTGCTGGATTGGCATCATTGTGAAGTAAATACTGCAAACAGCTGTAACACATTTGACAAAAGATAAAGAATTAAGCAGTGTTGTATTCTTCTAATTTCCTCCCCTCCTTCCTCTCTTTTCCCAACCCCCACCCCACAGCCTTCCAATTGGCAGGCACGTTCAGCTCATCCAGCAGCCTCCAAATTAAATACATTTTGAGGACCTGGCCACATTACAAAACAGAGCCAATCCACCTGGATCTGTACTTTGACCCACTGATGGACCCTCTCAACAAGTCGCACAGGGCAGTGCTGCTGTAGTCTGGTTTATCAAGCAGGACCTTGGATCGCCTGGGCCCAGCAAAACCCTTGGGAGTCACAAACTGCAGTAGCAACACCAAATGTGTCAATATACTTTCCTGTAGGCACTGGAACACAAAATGGTATAGCAACTGTGTAAAATATATGTTTTCTAATCTTTTTTAAAGTATGATAATTTAAAGCTGTGCATAACTAATCGACAATAAAGGTTTTTGCTGTTGTCAGGTAATGCTAACCTGTGGAGTATTTTCATTCAAAAGGAATATTTCTTTAATCTGCTAAGTGATTATTTTATAAACTGAATATTTATGATGAAAGGGCAGCAAGGAAAAAGCTGCAGGACAATGATGAATTCAGCCTTCTCTTAATAGATATTACAAATTTGGCCACCATATATAAATCAATTTAGTTCTTATCGATTTCTCCTTCCCCTACTCCAGAAAAGCATTGCAATTTTCAACCAAGAGGGCAGTAAACCCATAAGCTTATACCAGCCACCAGGATGTGTGGAAGCATAGTATCTATTGACTTGGCCTTGGTGGTCTTCTCCTTTCTTCCTGTGCAGAAAGCACTGTACCTCGAAAAGCTTATACCAGCATTATGTCTTCAAACTGTATCAACAGTAAAGAACATATTAGGTGGAGAATCACCACCCGCCAATATTCGGTAGCACAGCACTTTAATACTAAAATATTTTGCACCATCCACCACTATAGGCAATTTCAATTTCAGAATTTCTAAGAAAATGTTAAACACCCTTGATACTGTTGCTCAAATCAGTTGTTCCAACAAAATGAATGTCATACATATGACAATTCATTGTATATGCACTAAAATGATGACAAGCTACAAGTTGAATAACATTTTACAAACTGCATCAACATTAACAGTTCATACAAACCCAACAGCAACAGTTTGTACTAATAGACCCTAATAAACTGTATTAAGCTAATATTTGTCAAGAATATGGGCTTTCAGAAACACATACTGAAAGCAATTGGAAGAGGCAGATTAGACAGGCATATTATGTGGATTATGTTAGTGAAGGTGCCATGAAAAACAAGTATTAGATCATAAGCAGATCCTTACTGTGCTTGATAATATTTGCCCAAACAGCAAGCTGCCAATAATTATTCAAAGCCTTTGTGATGCATGTACCCAAGAAATTCAAAGTAGTGCCTTGAGTTTGGTCTGGATGTTACCTTAGCCAAGAAAAGGGGGCAGAGGAAGGGGGAAAAAAATCACCCAAGAATCAATTAGGATGGCTTGCTGGAAAATGGGTCAAGATAGGTTGGTATTTTGCCAGTTCAGATGCATCTCATTTAATACTTGCTCAGATTGTAAAATGCTGTACAGGTTCTTTGACCACATTTGATTGTAATGGTAAGGAATGTCAGTGCTGGGAAGGTCAACAATTACCCATTTAGTAATCAATGCCATCATCGTGCATTTCCATGCAAATACAAATAACAAGGAACGCTCTATGAACGCTATTCTCTCTCACATCTTAAGCTCCAATATCAGAAGGCTACCTCTTACACCAATGCAATTTCCCCATTTCCGACAAGAACCATCCTTGTGGCCTCCTTTAATTTAAAATGCTATTTTATTAGTTAGATACAGTGGACTCATCCCAAGCAGAATTTAGTTTGCAAACTGTTTGTTTTAATTAATACCTCACATGCACGTGAGAGAGGAGACTATTTTAGCAGATGGAGCTACAATTTAATCTCGTTCCCATAATAGAAAAGACAGTTTCTAAGTCCAGTGCACCAGTCAATATTCATCCAAAAGCATCAATATTTCTTGAGGTGCCAGCCCTGGTTTACTGTTAGCATTCTTGCCTAAAGGTCATGGGTTCTAGCCCTACTGCAGTACTTCAACTCAATCTAGATTACATTCAGTGCAATCCTGAGGAATTATCACATTGCCTTTCGTGAGACGTTAAACCAAGGTTCCATCTGCCCCCTCAGCTGGACATAAAAAAATCCTATAGTACTATTCAAAGAGCAGGGCACTGCGCGAAATCCCCAGCCAACATTCATCTCTCAACTAACACTATCTTCTTTGGCCTCCTTGTCTCGGAAGACAATGGGTGGTCAGTCATTTGTGGAGCAGCGCCTGGAGTGGCTATGAAGGCCAATACTAGAGTGACAGACTCTTCCACAGGTGCTGCAGATAAAATTGGTTGTCAGGGCTGTTTCGCAGTTGGCTCTTCCCTTGCACTTCTGTCTTTTTTCCTGCCAACTGCTAAGTCTCTTCGACACGCCACACTTTAGCCCCGCCTTTATGGCTGCCCGCCAGCTCTGGCGATCGCTGGCAACCGACTCCCACGACTTGTGATCAATGTCACAGGACTTCATGTCGCGTTTGCAGACGTCTTTAAAGTGGAGACATGGATGGCTGATGGGTCTGATACCAGTGGCGAGCTCGCTGTACAATGTGTCCTTGGGGATCCTGCCATCTTCCATGCGGCTCACATGGCCAAGCCATCTCAAGCGCCACTGACTCAGTAGGGTGTATAAGCTGGGGATGTTGGCTGCCTCGAGGACTTCTGTGTTGGAGATACGGTCCTGCCACCTGATGCCAAGGATTCTCTGGAGGCAGCGAAGATGGAATGAATTGAGACGTCGCTCTTGGCTGACATACGTTGTCCAGGCCTCGCTGCCGTAGAGCAAGGTACTGAGGACACAGGCTTGATACACGCGGACGTTTGTGTTCCGTGTCAGTGCGCCATTTTCCCACACTCTCTTGGCCAGTCTGGACATAGCAGAGGAAGCCTTTCCCATGCGCTTGTTGATTTCTGCACCGAGACACAGGTTACTGGTGATAGTTGAGCCCAGGTAGGTGAACTCTTGAACCACTTCCAGAGCGTGGTCGCCGATATTGATGGATGGAGCATTACTGACATCCTGTCCCATGATGTTCGTTTTCTTGAGGCTGATGGTTAGGCCAAATTCGTATCATAAATTCCTATCATAAACAGACTAACTGGTCACTTACCTCATTGAGTAAATTGGTTGCTATATTTACCGAAAAAAAACAGTGACTACAGTACCAAAGTAGCTCACTGGTTGTAAAGCACTTTAGGATAGCCCAAAGATTTGAAATGTGCTGTCTTACTCCATCAGAGATCTCAATTTCTGCTGGAAAGTTTCAGATTAAATTGTGTTTCATTTGTAATTAAGAATTCCATATTGAGCTTAGTTTCAGACTCCGCCTCCTTTCCATCACAAAGCCAAACTTCTAATTCCAAAACATTGCCCAATTCAAGACTTTTGTTGAAATTGTCATCACAATATTTGTTACCTCCACGTCCAATTACTCCAATGAAGTCCTTAGCGGCCTCTCTTCCCCCATCCTCTACAAACACAATGTCCAAAAATCTGTGACACAAATACTATTCCATATTACCCCTGCTCTTCCATCACTCTGTCCTTGCTGGCTCCCATCTCCAAAGGTATGACATTTTAAATCCTCACATTTGTCTTTTAATCTCATTACCTTGACTTATCCCATTTCTCAAACCTCCTCTAACTAGACATGCTCCCCCCACCCCCCAAAAAAGTTTCTTCTTCTGATTCTGGTCTGATACTCATTTCCCTGAACCCTGCCCTTTTTCCCATTCATAGCAGGATGTTTAACAATCTAGCTTCTCATCTTAGTTAGTTAGTTAGTTAGTTAGTTAGTTAGTTAGAGATACAGCACTGAAACAGGCCCTTCGGCCCACTAAGTCTGTGCCGACCATCAACCACCCATTTATACTAATCCTACACTAATTCCATATTCCTACCACATCCCCACCTGTCCCTATATTTCCCTACCACCTACCTATACTAGGGGCAATTTATAATGGCCAATTTACCGATCAACCTGCAAGTCTTTTGACATGTGGGAGGAAACCGGAGCACCCGGAGGAAACCCACGCAGACACAGGGAGAACTTGCAAACTCCACACATGCAGTACCCAGAATTGAACCCGGGTCGCTGGAGCTGTGAGGCTGCAGTGCTAACCACTGCGTCGCCCTAATCTTTTCCACTTTTCTTTTCTTTAAAAATTGTCTCAAACTCCAACCTTCAACCATGATTTCATCATTCTTTCTAAACTTTTCGATTCTGGCTTGGCAGATGCTTCATCTCTGAAGTGCCTCGAGACCCCTTTTCATTTAAAGTGCCATATTAATACAAGTTATGTCCCTTTACTCTGAACTGATTTAAAACCCTCTCCATTGGTTTATATTATAAATGTGCTGGAGAAAAGAAATCTAACACAACAACTTGCATATTATATAGCGCCTATAACGTGGGACAGACGGGTAGAGAGACGGAGAGGTCTTGGGAGGGAATTCCAGAGCTTCGGGCCTAGGCAGTTGAAGGTATGGCCACCAATGGTGGAGCAATTAAAATCAGGGATTTTCAAGGGGCTGGAATTAGAGGAACATAAGAAACAGGAGCAGGAGTAGGCCATTTGGCCCCTCCTGCCTGCTGTGTCATTCAGCTAGATCATGGCTGATCTTCAACCTTAACGCCATGTTCCTGCACTATCCCCACAGCTTCAACATAAAGAAATCTATCAATCTGTGTCCTGAATATACTCAATGACTGAGCCTCCACAGCACTCTGAGGCAGAGAATTCCAAAAAATTCACCATCCTCTGCGTGAAGAAATTCCTCCTCATCTCAGTCCTATATGGCTCTTATTCTGAGGCTATGTCTCCTGGTTCTCAACCCCCCAGCCAGGGTAAACATCCTTTCTGCATCTACCCAATTGAGCCCTGTAAAAATTTTGTATGCTCCAATGAGATCACCTCTCATTCTTCTAAACTCCAGAGAATATAGGCAAAGTCTTCCCAATTTCTCCATATAGGATAATCCCACTATCCCAGGGTTCAGTCTGATGAACCTTCGTTGCACTCCCTCTATGGCAAGTATATCCTGCCTTAGGTAAGGAGACCAAAAATGTACACAATACTCCAGGTACAGTCTCATCAAGGCTATATAGAATTGCAGCAAGATTGCTTTACTCCTGTATTCAAATCCTTTTTGCACTAAAAGCCAACATACCATTTGACTTACTAACTGCTTGCTGCACCTGCATGTTAGCTTTCAGTGACTTAACAATGACATCCAGGTCCCTTTGGACATGAATAATTTCCAATATCTCACCATTTAAGAAATACTCTGCATTTCTTACCAAAGTGGATAACCTCACATTTTTCCACATTATATTCCAACTGCCATGTTCTTGCCCACTCACTTAGCCTGTCTGAATCCCATCGAAGCCTCTTTGCAACCTCCTCACAACTCACATTTCCATCTAGTTTTGTGTCATCAACAAACTTGGAAACATTTGGTCCTCAAATCCAAATCACTGAAATAGATTGTGAATAGCTGGGGCCCCAGCATTGAACTCTGCCATACCCCGCCATACCCCACTAGTCACAGCCTGCCAACCTGAGAATGACCTGCTTATTCCTACTCTGTTTTCTGTCCATTAACCAATTCTCAATCTATGCCAGTATATTATGCCCAATCCCATGTGTCCTAATTTTGCTTACTAGCCTCCTGTGTGGGACCTTATCGAAAGCCTTCCGAAAATCCAAATACACCACATCCACTGGTTCCCCCTTATCTATTCTACTAGTTACATCCTCAAAAAAGGTTTCAGAACCCAAGCCATTTACTCACCATGCAAGCTTGATGCTGAAATAGGGCGAATCAAAGACATCCTGCGTGACAATGGCTACCCTGATCAGATAATTTCTCGCTGTATAACGCGCAAACTTATGAACGGGCTTCAAGCCTTCATTTTCGACCCTGAAAAGTGCCCAGTCTACCTCAAATTACCCACGTGTGCTGTTTGCCACTAACAGGATGCTGCCGTCGAGCCAAAAAGATGTCCTGCCTATCACACAAATGGGTAATATGATATATGAATTTCCATGCCAATGTGATGCTCGGTATATAGGCTGTACGTCCCAAAGATTGGCAGATCGTATCAAACAATATGTCCCTTCTATTGTTCGCAATGGGCAAGGTACAGGCTGTACCCAACCAGCCTACGCTTGCAAAACTCAAAACACAGTGTCCAACATTAGATGTGATTCCATGATTGGACAACATTTGCTAAATAATCCGCAGTGTGCTAAGAATTACGCTAACAACCAATTTAAGATTGTCAATAGGGCTCACAGTGTGGCGCATTTGCGCGTACTGGAAGCTACATATATTAATACAAAGGGCCCTGTTCTTTGTAGACAGAAAGAACATGTACAAACATTGCGCCTGTTTCAGCTAAACAAAATAGGTGACAGACATTCGCTGGTTCATTCCTCAGGGCAATGCCTTGACCAGAGTCAAGCTGCCTGGCTTAAATTTCAAACAAAGCTTGGCATTTAACTGTCAGTCACAGTAAACTGGTGCATTCTCTATGGCAACGTGTCTCCCAAACATAGTTCACTTGCCAACCAATCAGCACTCTCTTCTCACACAGTATAAAGTCGTTGTTTTCCCTTACATTGGTATTCTTTATGAGTATCCTGATGAGTGCAAGACAAAAAGCTTCGACAAACTGTCTCTATTTTCAGCAATTCTCAAGTTCTGCACGACCAAACGACAATTTATAGAATTTTGGAAGATGACCACCAATGCATCTGCTATCTCTACAGCCACCTCTTTCAACACTCTGGGATGTCAATCATCAGGTCTAGAGGATTTATCAACTTTCAGTCCCATTAGTTTCTCCAATACTTTTTTTTTTTACTAATACTAATTTCTTTCAGTTCCTCATTCTCGCTAGTCCCTTGGTTCTCTAGTATAGCTGGTCACTGCTTTGTATTTTCCTCTGTGAAGACAGACACCAAGTATTTTAGTTTCTCTGCCATTTCCTTATTCCCCATTATAAATTCTCCTGGCTCTACCTGTAGTGGGCCTACATTTCTCTTTGCTAACCTTTTTTACATACCTATAGGAGCTTTTACAGTCCATTTTTATGTTTCTCGATAGTTTACTTTCAAATTCTATTTTCTCTTTATCAGTTTCTTGGTCCTCCTTTGTTCAATTTTAAAATGCTCCAATCCTCAGGCTTACTAGTTTTTTGGCAACTTTATGAGCCTCTTCCTTTGATCTTATACAATCTTTAACTTCTCTTGTTAGCCATGGTTGGATCATCTTTCCTGCTGGGTTTTTGTGCCTCAAAGGAATGTAAATTTGTTGTAAACTATGTATTAATTCTTTAAATGCTAACTATTGCCTGTCTACTGTCATATCTTTTCATACAGTGTTCCAATTTACCACAGCAAATTTGCCCCTCATACCTTCGTAGTTTCCTTTGTTTAAATTTAAAAGGCCTAGTTTTGGATTGAACTGGATCACTTTCAAACTTAACATAAAATTCTATCATATTATGGTCACTCTTCGCTAGAGGCTCCTTTACAACAAGATCAAGTAGCCCTTCCTCGTTGCACAATACTAGATCTAAAATAGCCCTTTCTCTAGTTGGTTCCTCAACATAATGTTCTGGAAAACCATTTCATGTACATTCCAGGAATTCGTCCTCCACAGCATTAGTGCTAATTAGATTTACCCAGTCTGTATGTAAATTCAAATCCCCCATGATTACTGTATTACCCTTATTACATGCACCTCTAATTTCCTGATTTATACCATGTCCTACATTACCACTCCTGTTTGGTGGTCTATAAAAAACTCCTACCAATGTTTACTGCCCCTTGCTGTTCCTTAGCTCTACCCAAACTGATTCTACATCTTGATTTTCCGATCTAATGCACTGATCCCATCCTTTATTAACTGCGCTACCCCACCTTCTTTTCCTTTTTGCTTATCCTTCCCAAATCTTGAATACCCTTGGATATGCAGTTCCCAGCTTGATCACCCTGCAGCCAGTCTCCATAATGGCAATTAGATCATACCTGTTTACTTCCATTTGTGCCATCAATCCAACTTCCTTGCTGCGAACGCTATGTGCATTCAGATAGAGTGCCTTTAATTTGGTCTTTTTATTAGTTTTGTAACCTCTCGCCTTATTCTGCTGGTGCATGCTAAAGTTTGTACGCTCTGTCCCTTCTTGCCACATTCAGATTATCAATTCCCTTATTGCTACCTTGCTCTCTTGCTTTGTCCTTTTTCTTTAATTCATCACATTTTCCCTCACTTGATCCCTCGTCCCCACTATTTAGTTTAAAGCCCTCTCTACCACCCCAGTTATACGACTCGCCAGAACACTGGTCCCAACATGGTTCAGGTGAAGACTGCCCCAACGGTATACCTCCCACTTTCGCCAATACTGGTGCCAATACCCCATACATCAAAACCCTTTTCTCCAATACTACTCTTTGAGCCACACATTTAACTCTCTAATCTTATCTACCCTACACCAGTTTGCTCATGGCTCAGGTAATAATCCGGAGATACTACCTTTGAAGTTCTGCTTTTTAAATTTAGCCCCTAGCTGCTCATACTGTCTAAGCAGAACCTCTTTCCTAGTCCTACCTATGTCGTTGGTACCTACGTGAACCACGGCAACTGGATCCTCCCCCTCTCACTGCAAGTTCTTCTCCATCCCAGAGCAGATGTCCAGAACCCGGGCACAGGGTAGGCAACACAGCCTTATGGACACTCACTCTCAGCTGTACAGAACAGTGTCTATCCCCCACTAACACTACATTTCTATTAACTCACCCCACTTGAATGGCTTCCTGTACCACAGTGCTATGTTCAATTCACTCATCTACCCTGCAGCCCTCCCTCTCAACCATACTACTTGAAAGAACCTCAAAACTATTGCAAGGGCTGAGGCTCTTCCACTTCTACCTTCTCAATCCTCATACCTGCCTCACTCGCAGTCACACTTCTGTCCCTGACCATGGACCAAATCAGACGACCCTATCCTAAGAGGTGTGACCACCTCCTGTAACAAAGTGTCCAGGTAACTTTCCCCCTCCCCGATGTGTCGCAGGGTCTGCAGCTCGGCCTCCAGCTCAAAGACTCTGAGCCGAAGTTTCTCCAACCGCAAACACTCACTGCACGTGTTCGCCTTGGATCATGAGCACCCGCATTCTGCAGCCACCACACACCACCTGCCCTGCCATCTTTGTAGCGTTCAATTCATTAATTATTTTACTGATTAAGTTTTAATTGAGGTTTCCAGTTCTGCCTGTGCTTATATTCATATTTCAATAAATGTTCTACTTAACCCGATTGAAATTCCCGAGTTAAGATAAATAGGAAATACTCACCAGCCAATCTAATAAGCTTTATCGCTATGAGTAAACCTGACTACTATGAATAAAAACTTACAATTACTAAAATTACACAGATATATCAGAGGGTTGTAGGGCCGGAGGAGATTAGAGAGATAGGGAAGGGCCAGGCCATGGAGGGATTTGAAAACAAGGATGAGAATTTAAAAATTGAGGTGCTGCTTAACTGGGTGCCAGTTTAAGTCAGTGAGCACAGGGGTGATGAGTAAATGGGACTTGCTGCGAGTTAGGACATGGGCAGCAGAGATTTGGATGATGTCAAGTTTACATAGGGTAGAATGTGGGTGGCCAGCCAGGAGTGTGTTAGAATAGTCAAGTAGGAGTTAACAAAGGCCTGGGTGAGGGTTTCAGAAGCAGATGAACTGAGGCAGGGGTAAAGTCGAGCAATGTTACGAAAGTGGAAATAGGTGGTCTTAGTGATGGTGCGGGGTGGGGGTGGAGGGTTGGCGGGTGAATGTGGTCAAAAGCACATCTCAGGGTCAAATATGACACCGAGGTTGCACCGAGATGGATGAAGTCGGTGGCAAGGGAGCGGAGTTCATGGCGGCGACCAAAGGCAATGGCTTCAGTCACGTTTCAAAGCAAGCAAAAACTATCAGGGAAGAATTAAATTGCTGTTTAGCAGTTTATACACAAGCACAGGTTGCAACAGTCAACAGGAAAATATAAACAGCAGGTTTAGTACAATGCAGACAAAGCATGCGAAAGAAGCTGCTCAGAACATAGAGACAGTTTCAGTGCATAAAATTGTATTTCCCATATTTTCTGCCATCAAATACACCAATTATTAAATATTTTGAGGGGAAAGGTTTGTTGAAGACTTAAAATATCCTTAAGATCACATAAAAAAAACTTATACTTCTTGCCTCATAGGCAATTTACGTCTATAGATTTAACCACGACAAAGATTTATGAGCAGCACTGAAATAAAAGTCAGTGAAGAGCAGCTTTACATAAACAATTTATTAACGATAAGGCCTAATTTTGAAGTTGCATCGCCCTCCGTACTTATCGGTAACCAGGTGCAGGAAGAGCCCATACCTTCACTGAATTCAGTTTTCATAAAAGAATGGGAAAATTAAGTTTTATGGTATCATTGGGTGAGGGTAGGGGTGTGTGTGTGTGCATGTTCATGTATGCTTGTGTATAAGGTAAACCTACAGAAAATGTTTAAAGATAAAGGTGTAAAAGGAGGCAATTTAAGACATTGGGCTGGATTTTACAGTGGGCAGACAGGAGCAGGCAGCAAACACGCTTCTGCCTTGCCGTTTCGTGTTTTATGAGTCCCCAGTCTTTAATTGATGAGAGGCAGGACTTGCACCCGCTTGAGGTAGGAAGTCCCGCCTAATACAGCTGCCAGCCAAAGGACCGGCAGCTCTTAGTCCAAGCAGCGCCTCTGGAAGCGGTGGCCACTGCTGGGACTACAGCCCAGCAAGGCAACAGGATGCCTGGGAGCCGGGAAATAAGGTATGTTTTGGTTGCCTCGCCGGGGGTAATCAGTTGGGCCCCGGTGAGGCAAAAGTGCTCGTTTGTTTTTGGGGTGGGGGGGGGGGGGGGGGAGGAGGAAGGGGGGTGTGTTGGGTCTTTGGGGTGGTTGGGGAAGCGGGGGTGGCCCTCCATCGGGTACCCTGTACCCGATGAGCAGGGCCTCCCCCCAGGATGCTGCTTTTCCTGGCTCCAGGATGCCTGCTTGTCACATGTAAAATCCGTGTGCAGGCAGGCGAAGGCCCTTAAGTGGCCACTTAATGGCCTTGATTGGCCTGGGGTGGGCGGGTCATTGTTCACCCCCTCAGTCCCACGTAAAGGGAGGCAGAAGCGGGTTGGGAAGGCCTCCCGGAGCCTCCCTCTCCATTTTACGCAACCATCTAGCTCGTCTGGCCAGTAACTTTCTTATAAACTTGCTCAGTGCAGCAGTGCACCCATTTCAGCCAAAAAGTGAGAAACTGGCAGAATACACATGATATAGAACACTCCAAAAATGAAGAAAATCCTTCAATGTTGAAGCTTAAAGAAAACTATTTAGTCCCAACTTACAGCAAATCACACTCAAAAGTTAACAAAAATCGTAAAGTTGAAGCCCAAAAAGAAGAAAGAACCACCACAGATGTTTTAATTCAACCATTATGTCTGGAAAATTTCAACTTACAACGAGGCCTCTTTCTCTTTCGTCTCATTTGTGTTATCAAGCTCTTCGACATTTGCATCTGAATTTCCCAAGATATTTTTTTTCCTTGGTGAAAGAATCAAAACATTCAGGAGGTTTAGGGCGTTTAATTTAATTAACTATGATTTCAAAATAAAGCCATTGTTACCCTATTCTTTTCATCATTAGAAAAACATTTGGGAGGATTTCCAAGCTGTTTTTAAATTGTAGTTCCTTCCCCTTTAGTCATACTTCTTCGTTTTTAACAAACCAATTGCATCATTATCACAAAATACCCAAAATCCAATATTATCAAATTAAATTCTAAGTAATTTTGTGGTTTGAAAGTATTGAATTTGTTCTTATATTGAAAATGTACAAGAAGGGCTTTTCTGGCCCCCACGAACTGTGAAAAATTCAAGTAGGCTTACTTCAAAGTGAATTCATGTCCAGTGTGTGTTAAATAAGCACTGAAAACTTATTTGGTCAAAGCGTTACAGCACAGGAGTCATCAGCTGCAGGACAGTGCTGCAGCTCATAACTCTAGACCACATATAAACAGCTGCCCTTACTTTCTGTCCATATCAGATGCTGCCGCATAGTGCAAAGCAGTGCAACCTCGTTCATCTGTTTCATTAATATTGGCCCCTGTTGACACCAATGTCATGATAGATTGGTAATTACAATTCGCAGCTGCATAGTGCAATGGAGTCCTGCAAAACAACAATACATAGAAATGGATTTTTAAAACTATTTTCAGTCATATCCAAACCTTAAGAAAGAATTAGCTTTTTTAAAAACTGTGACTTGAATGTACCAGTTAACTGTTTAAGGAGTTTTGGGGAAAAAAATCAAACACTTTCATGATGTCAGTCTCAACAGCGTTTGCTGAATGCTAGGGCTCAGTGGTGATATTCACTTCTTTAATATTTTACTTGCAGCCTTGGTAGTTTTCACAGAAGATTCCTTCTTAGAAACTGACTTGATCACACCTACAGCCACAGTTTGTCTCATGTCACGGACAGCAAAACGTCCAAGAGGTGGGTATTCTGAAAAGCTCTCCACAAACATCCAGACTTAACTATCATTTAATTAAAAATAAAATACTGCAGATGCTGGAAATCTGAAATAAAACTAAAAAATGCTGGAAATGCTCAGCAGGTCTGGCAGCATCTGTGGAGAGAGAAGCAGAGCTAACGTTTCAGGTCAGTGACCTTTTTAATGAAAGGTCACTGACCTGAAACGTTACCTCTGCTTCTCTCTCCACAAATGCTGCCAGACCTGCTGAGTATTTTCAGCATTTTTTGGTTTTATTAACTATCATTTAACTTGTGCCAACAAATCATCAATACACGTTTGTACATTATACTCTCTACTTTAAATTCAATTCTTCAAATCATCTCGATACAAAAGCAAAAATAAGTATAAATTTATGCTGCAAGCCATATGCTGTTGGCTGTTGTTAGATTGTGGTTTTGCTGATTGGATTTATTATGAAAATTGAGAGTAAGCCACACACCTCCCACATTTGTCCTTGTTATTGAAAGCTGCTCCACTACTCAGTAGTAGTTTTATACAATCAACATTGCTGTGTGATGAAACATATGGTATGTTAGAGTGAAATAGTGTACGACCAATCTAATAACAAATATGCCCTCTCATTGAGGTCAAACACCCAAACTAAATTACAAACAAAACATTAACATTATGAGAACAAAACATTACATGGAGCAACGAGAAGTTTTCCTAAAACATTGATAAAAAGTAAAATGATCCTTTCTAAAGTGCTGATTTTCAAGTCAGAGAACTCAGGACTTAAATGAATAATGAAAAAAGAATTTAATAGAGAAAAGCAATATAAATTGCATTTGAGAAATGCATGATTATTCAGAAATGAACTCACCCTCCTGCAGCAGCAGCATGAAGACAAGTCCTTCCAAAATTATCAGGCGTGTCTATCTCAAAGCCTGCAGACAGCACGTGTTCATTACTAAATGATGACACTATGCTATATTTTTGTCCTAGTAGACCACAAGAAATGTTGTAAAGACAGAAATCAAATTAGCATAGGAAAAGGTTCACAAACTGCCCAATCAACTGGTTTCCTTTGAAACTGATTAAAAAGTCACTAAATCTTATAAAATTAAGGTGGCACTTCAGGAAACAAGAGTTAAATTTCAAATATTAGGTAATTTTAGATACATACAATTACATTCTATTAGTTTTTAACTCAATTTCTACTACGTTACATCTACTGAAAAGACAAACTTTTTTTTAAAGCAGAGTACATTATCGGTTTTTCTGCTTCTCTGTAAACAAGGTGCCAAAAATCTTTTCATACCAAATTTCGAGCTAGATTTGCTGCCTATTGCTTACAGTTAGGCAGAAAAGCAGTATAACTTCTGAAATGTACACAAGATTAGCGAAATAGTTATAGTGCACTTGAGACAGTAAAATTAACAGGATTATTCATTGACACAAAAGCTGCTTTTTAAGAATCGTGTGGAAACTGGCAATTGCCAACAATCAGTAGTCAGCACTGTCTCAACTTGTGCCAAGATAAACAAATCAGCCCATTGATTTCTAAAATAATACAGGATGCTGCAACTATTGACACACAGCCATTCAGGAAAGCCATGTGTTGTGCAGAATTACCATCATAATGAGACACACATTAGAGAACAGAACAGCACAGGAAATCATTCAGCAATAAGTCAACAAAAATATAGCTGTCCATGGAATTAAAGTGGTCCAATACTGTTTTTAAAACACTTGCCTGATGACAATAACTTCCTGCAGCAGTCTGCATGTGCGTTTAATGCTGCCAAATGCAAAGGAAACATACCATGGATGCCACACCTAAGAAAGAAACATTACAATTACGCCATATAATCTAACAAGTTTTCAGATCAGATTTGTTTGTATATTTCTGGACAAATACATTCCTGTTAAATGCACAAGACCTCATACATCCACATTTCAAAGACAGACTGCCCAGCCACAAGGACATATTTGAACTAATCATGTTTCTTTTAAGAAACAGCTAATGTACTGCAATTTTTAAAATCTTATTTACTCGAACTACTGTAAAATGGAAATCTCCCTATCTTTCCACATATGCTTCAACAAAAATAGTTTACACTTAGTTGAAAAACTGGAAATAGCAAACAAGGGCGGGGAGGGTGGGGGGTGCGTGGTGTTGGCTAGGGATGAAAAATTACATTGAACCGTTCGATGGAGAAGCTCACGTGAAACCTCTTTAAGCAACTAACTAATGTGCGACCAGTGAAGTGAACTTGCTTTCTGTGGAGAACACAATTGGGCAGAATGAAACAATATTAACTTCATAAGTCCTATAATTCAAACAAATGTGACTTATTTGGAATTGCTCTGGGGGGAAAATGCATGGCAGTCTTTTCTGCAGTTTGAAACTACAGCAAACCTACATGCCAAGTTAACAACTGGAAAAATAAACACGAGCAGTTTGTATTGAAATGTTAAAAGCAGTTTAAGATGACATGCAGAGTCATTCAGAACAGCGTTCCTTTGGAAACTTACTTTGCTGTTTCAGCTCCGCTGGTTATCAAGGTATTAATCAGAAGCTCATGTCCATATCTGGCTGCCACATGCAATGGTGTATTGCCATCTTTATCAACACAGTCTATCTCACCACCTTCAAGAAAAAAAAAAAATTTTTTTTAAACAAATTGCAGATAATACAGATTACCTACACAAAATATTTCAGTATTGTACCATTCTTCTTCTTTGGCCTCCTTATCTCGAGAGACAATGGGTAAGCGCAAGGGGACAGCCAACTGTGTAACAGCCCCGAAAACAAATTTTTCTGCAGCGGCTATAAAGGCCAATTCTAGAGTAACAGGCTCTTCCACAGGTGCTGCAGAAAAATTTGTTTTCGGGGCTGTTACACAGTTGGCTGTCCCCTTGCGCTTTTGTCTTTTTTCCTGCCAACTGCTAAGTCTCTTCGACTCGCCTTTATGACTGCCCGCCAGCTCTGGCGAACGCTGGCAACTGACTCCCACGACTTGTGATCAATATCACAGGACTTCATGTCGCGTTTGCAGACATCTTTAAAGTGGAGGCATGGACGGCCAGTGGTTCTGATACCAGTGGCGAGCTCACTGTACAATGTGTCTTTAGGGATCCTGCCATATTCCATGCGGCTCACATGGCCAAGCCATCTCAAGCGCCGCTGACTCAGTAGTGTGTATAAGCTGGGGATGTTGGCCACCACAAGGACTTCTGTGATGGAGATACGGTCCTGCCACCTGATGCCAAGTATTCTCCGGAGGCAGCGAAGATGGAATGAATTGAGACGTCGCTCTTGGCTGACATACGTTGTCCAGGCCTCGCTGCCGTAGAGCAAGGTACTGAGGACACAGGCTTGATGCACTCGGACTTTTGTGTTCCGTGTCAGTGCGCCATTTTCCCACACTCTCTTGGCCAATCTGGACATAGCAGTGGAAGCCTTTCCCATGCACTTGTTGATATCTGCATCTAGAGACAGGTTACTGGTGATAGTTGAGCCTAGGTAGGTGAACTCTTGAACCACTTCCAGAGCGTGGTCGCCGATATTGATGGATGGAGTATTTCTGATGTCCTGCCCCATGATGTGCGTTTTCTTGAGGCTGATGGTTAGGCCAAATTCATTGCAGGCAGCCGCAAACCTGTCCATGAGACTCTGCAGGCACTCTTCAGTGTGAGATGTTAAAGCAGCAGCGTCAGCAAAGAGGAGTTCCCTGATGAGGACTTTCCGTACTTAGGACTTCGCTCTTAGACGGGCAAGGTTGAACAACCTGCCCCCTGATCTTCTGTGGAGGAAAATTCCTTCTTCAGAAGACTTGAACACATGTGAAAGCAGCAGGGAGAAGAAAAACCCAAGAAGTGTGGGTGCGAGAACACCCGAGTGGCTGTTTCACGCCACTCAGGATAGGAAATTATACCATTATACAGGCTATATTGGTGTGAAAGTCTTCCATGTTCCAAAGATCACCTGCCCACATTCCCACACCACCTGATGTACAGCTTGGCCATCTCCAGGCTCAATTTTCCCAATATAATTCTTAGTGACCTCTCAAGTTCTACCTTACTTAAAGTCCAACTCAATCAGAACTCATATCCTGTTCTGTACCAAATCCTACACCCCTAAAGCCTGGCTCGGCTATAAAATTAAAACCCGACCCGGGCCCGACCCAACCACAGCCAACCCGAACCTGACCCGAGCCCGAGAATTTTGTTTTGCGCCTGACCCGATCCGAAGCTCCTTCGTCTATTCAAGCAGCAGGCGATTCCTGCAGCTGGAGTTGTGGGGAATCATGGGTAAGCCTGATCCAATGACTTCCCGGAAGCAGTGTCCAGCCCCACCCGAGCCAAGGCCAAATGCTGGACTCGGAATTTCAACCCGACCAGACCCTGATACATGAAGTCGGGTTCGGGTCGGGTAGCCAGGCTTTATATACCCATAGTCATGCCAAAATCTATTGGTTTCCTTTCCACAAGTGTGTCAATTTAGAAACACTTGTCCTCATTTTCAAATTCCTCCATGGCCTCCCTCCCTTCTACCTCAGTAATCTTCTCCAAGTTTTACATCGCAGTGCACGCCTCCAATCTTCCAATTCTAGCTTACTATGCATTCCCCTCCTTTCACTATTGGTAGTGAAGACTTCAGCCAACATACCCTGCAATCAGGAATTTTCTTCCAAACCTCACTACCTCTCCCCTCATCTTCAAATGCACTTTTACGATTTCTACTATTAGCCTTCTCTTCATCCCCTGCTTGCAACTCTTAACTTCACCCAAACCCCAACACCACCCATCCCAAGAATATTTGCCCATTTCGTCTGACCGTGCACAAAATTGGACAAGTGATTTGCTTCCAGGCCTCTACCCTGGGTCATTGTCATGTTGCTCTGGGCTACAAAGTGGTGGCCAATGTGGTCCTCCAACATTCAACCTCCCGCTTCTTTTACAAGGGAATATTTGCCTAATTTATCGCTATTCCTCAGCATACCACTAACAGGAGCGACAAATCATATCATGCCATTGCACTTAATTTGTGACCTAATTCAGCACTAAAATGAAACCAGTACCTAAATTCTGTTTGTCAAACAATTTGACGCAAATTTGTTCTGAAATATGCATTTTTGAACACTTTATTTCATGCTTAAGGAAGAGAGAAGGAGAATCAATCAAATTGCATGGCACCCACAAGATTTCTTGATGATCCCCTTGTACAAAGACTACCTTAAAAGTCCCACCATACAATCAACAATTGTTATGATGGTCCTACTATATTTTTTGTTAAGTATTTCTTTTGAGGACTCATGTATTTTAGAATTATGGACAGTGTTTTATTTGGGAAAACTGAAAGGGATTCCATGGATGTTTTTTTCACTGGGGTCATTGAAGAGACACTGAGAGGTCTTGTTTGAAAACAACATTTTCTGGAAATCACCTGTCTTCAGATAAATAACCAGCAGGGTCTTAGCTAACCTAGGGAAAATGCTTACAGTGAAGTGACAGGTCAAGATTTATAGGGGTCAGGAGGCTTGACTCTTGAGATGTTATTTTTGGTTTTGCTTTTGGACAGTGAGTTGGGGTTAGGACAACGTTCTGAAAGGAATTTAAGAATCAACCTGTCAAGGACAAAACTCCAGCTCAGCCTTTTTCCATCTCTTTGAAAAGCCTGCCAGCTTTTACATCTGAGAAGCTCTTAGAAGCGAGTGTAAGAAATTGATGTTGCATTCCTCCTGTAAAGCCTGCCAGAAACCCCTGTTGCCGTGTTTCTTCTGGAAAGCCTGCCGAACCAATCCTCAACGTTGCCAGAAAAGAACCGTTCTAAGATGATCCCAGAGACAGCTGTCTATGCGTATTTGGGATGCCAAACCAAAAAGGGACAACTGACATATTTCTATAGCTTCTCTTTTTTACTTCAAGAATTAGCAAGTATTTGGCCAAAGTATTCTTTTTTGTCTTTTTAAAAAAAAGTGAGCTCTAAAGAAAAAAAATCTCTACTTTTCTGTTAACTAGTGGGGGGGGGGAAGGGGTGTGCGTGTGTGTGTGAGAGGGGGGCTAAGGTAAAAAGGAACTTTCATGTTTCACTCTGTATTAATGCTTTGCTTCATTACTGGTTAAATCTTGTTTTTTTAATAAACTGATAGTTTTGTTGTTTATTAAAGAAACCTGGTTGGTGTATTTTGTTCTGGGATAAAGAGTAGAGTACATGATTGACCGCATCGGTAACTGGGTAAACCTTTAAATATATATTGTGACCTGTGGAGAAGTGGAACTAGAAAACACAGTGCACTCCTCCCACCTTGGTCATAACATATAATTGGGTGCTCTGTGCTGGATAACCCAACGCCGACTATGTGCAATTGTAAGTGGGGTAATAATTGAAAAAAAGGAAAAGGAAAAAACAGGTTTCTCGTGCATTAGAATAAAGTTTACACTATCAGAATGTTTTTGCTAGTTGCTACAAGCTTTCTGGGGAAGGAGAATGTATCCCTGAGCAATTTGAGAAAAAACAAGGTTAGACTAAAGGAGCTGGCAGACCTGTTGGCATTAGAGTTAAAACCAGGTGCCAAAAAAAGACATAATTGAAGTAATAGCACAACATTTCCAATTGGAAGAAAGCAGCGGCAAACCAGATGGTAGTGCTATTGAATTAGCTAAAATTCTGTTGCAGATGATGCAGCTTGAACTTGAAGAAAGGGCAAGAGAGTCTTTCAAGCAAGCAGAGCAGCAGGAGAAAGGGCATGAGAAAAAGAAGAAAATGAGAAAGGGAATACCAGATTAGAAGACTAGAACTAGACAAAAAGAGATGCCCGTGACCCCAATGAAAATTTGGGTGGGGAAAGACCTGTCTCCAGCCCAGAACCCAGTAGAGAGCTGTTTAAATTTGTACAAGTCCTCCTTAAGTTTGAGGAAAGGGACGTAGAGGCATTTTCCGTTTCTTTTGAAAAGACAGCCAAACAGATGAAGTGGCCAAAGGAAAGCTGGACACTGCTTATGCAAAGCAGGTTGATGGGCAGAGCTCATGCCATGCATTCTGAGGAGACTTCTGCAAATTATGAGGTGGCAAAAAAGGCTATTCTCGCTCTTTATGAATTGGTCCCTGAAGCTTACCAGCAGAAATTTCGGAACATCTGGAGATTGTCTGGGCAGACTTATATAGAATGAGAAGGTAAAGCAAATTAATTTTGATCATTGGATGCGGGCACTAAAGGTTGGGACCACGCATGAGAATCTTAGGGAACTAATTCTCCTGGAAGAATTAAAAAATTTACTCCCTCAGTTAGTAATAACCCATATAGAGAACCAGAAAGTATCAACGGCCAGACAGGCAACGGAAATTGATAATTACAAGCTTGTTTATAAGCCCAAATCCTTTGTCCATCAACCCCACAAATCCAAGAAGGATAGAAGCTGGGAGGGTGACAGGAAGACAAGTAGCCAGGGACAAGATGGGACAGCCGGCAACACCCTAGGATTCCTCCTCAGGCCAGAAAGGAAGATGCTGAGGGTGGAAGTGAGGTGCGCAAGCCATAAGACTACCACTGCCACAAGGTAGGACACCTTCGTGCAGAATGCCGGAAGATGCGGGGTAAACCCATGGTATTTATTGGGGTACACAAAGCCAATGTAGAGAAGGGGGCCCTGACTGAGAGTATGACAGATCTGGCTGTAGCTCTGACTGCAGCTGTAAGGCCAAGTACAAAAACAAAATGTGAGTGCAGGGGTTGTAAGACAGAGAGTTATAGGGAATTCTTGTCAAAAGGAAAGGTAACTCCTTATCCCTCAAATGAGGCAGATAAACCTATAATTATACTTAGAGATACCTGAGCCACCCAAATTCTTTTGCTGGGGAAAGGCATAACTTTTCCAGAGAGTGCACTGAATACCAAGGTTTCAGTGAATGGTATCAGCAGGGAGTATATACCCGTAACTTTGCATCATGTGTACCTAGAGAGTGTGACCTAATGTCTGGAATGGTAACTGTAGGAGTTGGCCACAGTTTGCCTGTAGACGAAGTTGACCTACTCATAGTCATAGTCATAGAGATACAGCACTGAAACAGGCCCTTCGGCCCACCAAGTCTGTGCTGACCAACAACCACCCATTAATACTAACCCTACAGTAATCCCATATTCCCTACCACCTACCTACACTAGGGGCAATTTACAATGGCCAACTTACCTATCAACCTGCAAGTCTTTGGCTGTGGGAGGAAACCGGAGCACCCAGCGAAAACCCACGCGGTCACAGGGAGAACTTGCAAACTCTGCACAGGCAGTACCCAGAATCGAACCCGTGCCGCTCGAGCTGTGAGGCTGCGGTGCTAACCACTGCCCCACTGTGCCGCCCAATTTTACATGAAGTTATGGGTAATTTGGGTATAACACAGTAAAAGTCTTCAGCATATCACCCACAGACACAAGGGGCTTTGGAAAGGTACCATCAGACCCTCAAAACGATGATCAGGGTATACGGTCATTAATATCCCCATGACTGGGATAAAGGGTTAGAATTTCTTGTTTGCCACTAGATTTTAGGCATTTTGAATTAGTTTATGGACATAAGATAAGAGGTCCTCTAAAACTAAAGAAAGGTTTTTACAACAGAGGGACGAATCTTCTGTGTTAGATTATGTATCCGTATTCCAGGAACGGCTCATGAGAGCCTGCAAAGTAGCTCAGGAACACCTTAAAGCTTCCCAAAAAACCATGAAGAAATGGGCAGACAAGCATGCCAAGATCCGAACATTTCAACCAAGGGTAAGGTGTTAGTATTACTGCCTTTACAGGGAGAACCGCTGAAAGCACGGTTCAGTGGTCCACATAAAATGGTCAAAAGAATTGGTAAAGTCAATTATTTGATTGACACCCCAGATTGCTGGAAAAAGTATTGGCAGTGTCATATCAATATGTTGAAACAATATCATCGCCGGCAGGAGGATAAGCAAGCACAGGTATGTCAGGTAGTAGTGACAGCGAAGGATTAAAGGGATAATGAGAATGAGGCAGAAGGAGGCCGAGACAATTCTCAAACTGAACTTCCTACTATCTGGTTAGCCAACACTGAAGTGCTGGGAGATTGGACATTATGCTTTCCTATTTGAATGCAGAACAACGAGCAGACCTAACAAGGTTACTCACAGCATTTTAAAAAGTCTGTAGGGACAAACCAGGATGTACAACCTTAGCCATACATGTTGTGGATGGAGGGGAATCCTTTCCTATAAAACAGCATCCTTATCGCTCAAGTCCAGAGCAACAGGCCCAGGTAAAAGCAGAAATCCAATACAGGCAATTACAGGTCAATTACCAGGGGGCACAGATTTAAGGCGATTGGTAGGAGGGTTAGAGGGGACATGAGGAAAAACTTTTTCACCCAGAGGGTGGTAGGTGTCTGGAATTCACTGCCAGGAACAGTGATGGAGACAGAAACCCTTGATTCTTTCAAAAGGTACCTGGACATGCAACTGAAATGCTGAAACTTGCAAGGCTATGGAGCAGGTTCTGGAAGGTGGAATTAGATTGGGCGGCTAGTATTTTCGGCCAGCATGGACACGACGGGCTGAATGGCCTCCTTCTGTGCTGTCATTTTTCTATGGTTCTATGCTGGAAAACCACCTAATTGAACCTAGTCAAAGCAGCTGGAGTTCTCCAGTGGTGTTACAGCCTAAACCTGATGGTTCAACGAGACTCTGTATAGACTACAGAAAGGTTAATACAGTAACAAAAGGCAGACTTCTAGCCAATTCGTCGCCTGAAAGACTGTATTGACAGAGTGGGCAGTGCCACATTTCTGACAAAAATAGATTTGTTCAAGGGATACTGGCAGATTCCTTTCACACCCCAAGCTAAAGAAATATCGGCCTATGTCACACCAGATGGTCTTTCCCAATGCCGAGTGATACCATTCGGGCTAAAAACTTTTCAGAGATTAATGAACCAAGTGGTAGTCAGTGTTCCTAAGTGTGTGGTTTACCTTGATGATGTGCTGGGATACAGTGACCCTTGGCAGGACCACTTGGAACAACTAGAAGCTCTGTTTAGAAAATTACAATCGGCTGATTTAGTGATAAACCTTGCCAAAAGTGAATTTGCAAAAGCCAGAGTAACCTATTTATTTAGAGATACAGCACTGAAACAGGCCCTTCGGCCCACCGAGTCTGTGCCGACCAACAACCACCCATTTATACTAACTCTACAGTAATCCCATATTCCCTACCACCAACCTACACTAGGGGCAATTTACAATGGCCAATTTACCTATCACCTGCAAGTCTTTGGCGGTGGGAGGAAACCGGAGCACCCAGTGAAAACCCACGCGGTCACAGGGAGAACTTGCAAACTCCGCACAGGCAGTACCCAGAATTGAACCCAGGTCGCTGGAGCTGTGAGGCTGCGGTGCTAACCACTGCGCCGCCCCTACCTCAGGCATAGAGTCGGGCAAGGACAAATGTTGCCAAGAACAGCGAAAATACAAGCATTGGTGGAGTTCCCCATGCCCTAGGACTAAGTGAGAAATCATGAGGTTCTTGGGGATGTGTGGTTTCCACTGCAAGTTTGTATCAAGTTTTAGTACTACAGCTGCTCCCTTGACAGATTTGCTACAAAAGAAACCAAGGTAGTGTGGTCGGGGGGGTGTCAAACATCTTTTGAGGGGCTGAAAGCCATTTTGATCAATGAACCAGTGCTGGCTGCCCCAAATTTCACTAAGCCCTTCAAGGTAGCAACTGATGCTAGTGACCTGGGGGTTGGTACAGTCCTGTTACATGATGATGAATTAGGCATAGAAAGGCCAGTGGAATACTTTTCCAAAAAGCTAAAATCGACACCAAAAAAGCTTTCAACAGTGGAAAAAGAAACCCGAGGCTTATTACTAGCTCTTAAGCATTTTGAGGTCTATGTCTGCCACGACTAGAGAGACACTGGTATATGCTGATCATAATCCCCTAGCCTTTGTGGAAAAATTCAAAAACCCGAATGCCAGACTATTCTGATGGAGTTTACGATTGCAACCTTATCGCTTAAAGATTATCCACACTGCGGGATAAAATAATGTAATTGCGGATGTTTTGTCCAGGATTTAACTTTGCTTTGAGTTATCTGAGTGCAAAGATGGCACAAAGCAGAACTGTATTAGCTATAGGTAAAGACTGAATGAGTGTGCGTGTGAAATGCGTTTTGAAATATTTCTCATCTTCTGTTTTGATCCCCCACTCTTTGTAATGAAACACATTTGAAAATGGTGTTTCATTCCTCCAGGGATGGAGGTGTTATGACAGTACGTTTATCTTTAAGTATCTTTCTGAGGCCTCATGTATTTTAGAATTATGAACATTAGTTTATTCCATGGATTATTTTTCACTGGGGTCATTGAAGGGACACAGAGAGGTCTTGTTTGAAAACAACATTTGCTGGAACTCACCTGTCTTCAGATAAATACCCAGCGGGGGTTTTTGTTGACCTGGGGAAGATGTTTACAGAGAAGTGACAGGTCGAGATTTATAAGGGTCACGAGGCTTGACTCTTGAGATGCTGTTTTTGGTTTCGCTTTGGACAATGATTTGGGGTTTGTACAGTGTTATGAAAGGAGTTTAAGAATCAACCTGCCTGGGACAAAACCCTGCTTTGCCCTTTTCCATCTCTTTGAAAAGCCTGCCAGCTTTTCCATCTCTTTGAGAAGCTCTTAGAAGCGAGTGTAAGAATTAGAGAAATTGATGCTGCATTTCTCCTGAAAAACCTGCCAGAAATCCCTGTTGTCACGTTTCTTCTGGAAAGCCTGCCTAACCGATCCTCAAAGTCCCCAGAAAAGAACTGTTCTGGGAAGATCCCAGAGACGGCCGTATTTGGGATGCCAAACCAAAAAGGGACAACTGACATCGTTCGAAATCTTCTCTTTTTATCTTCAAGAATTAGCATGTATTTGGCCAAATTATTTTTTTTGTCGTTTTTTTTGTAACAGAGCTAAAGAAAAAAATCTCTATTTTTCAGTTAACTGGTGCGTGTGCGAGAGAGAGAGAGAGAGAGACACACACGGGCTAAGGTAAACAGGAACTTTCATATTTCACTCTGTATTAATGCTTTGCTTCTTTTCTCGTTAAGTCCTGTTTTATAATAAACTGATAATTTTGTTGTTTATTCAAGCAACCTGATTGATGTATTTTATTCTGGGATAAAGAGTAGAGTATATGATTTACCGCATCGGTAACTGAGAAAACATTTAAACATATGTTGTGACCTGTGAAGTAGTAGAACGAGAAAAGACAATGCACTCCTCCCACCTCAGTCGTAACACTATTCATAAATCTTTCCCCCATTTTGAATTTCCTCTAAATTCCTGACATAGATCAGTGTTTTTAAGTCCAACAGTTATGATCAAAACATTGTCAAACATCAGTTCACACATTTTTTATTTATTTATTCTTTCTTTAGAGCTACAGCACTGAAACAGGCCCTTCGGCCCACCAATTCTGTGCCGACCATCAACCACCCATTTATACTAATCCTACATTGATCCCATATTCCTACCCCATCCCCTACCACCTAACTATACTAGGGGCAATTTATAATGGCCAATTTACCTATCAACCTGCAAGTCTTTGGCTGTGGGAGGAAACCGGAGCACCCGGCGAAAACCCACGCCGTCACAGGGAGAACTTGCAAACTCCGCACAGGCAGTACCCAGAACTGAACCCGGCTCGCTGGAGCTGTGAGGCTGCGGTGCTAACCACTGTGCCGCCCAAACCTTGTATTTGGGAATTGGCGGACCGGGTAGCTCAGTTGGCTGGATGGTCAGCGTGTGGTTCAGAACAATGTCAACAGCGCCGGTTCAATTCCCGTTCCACTCTGAGGAAGGCCACGGGAAACCACCTCATATACCCTCTTCCATAGTCATGCACATCTCTCTCCTGCGTGGAGAAAAAGAGCAGAGGACCTACACTTGGGCAGACCACCACCATGGCACGGCATTCACGGAATTACCTACTAATGATTCTGTATATATTAGAAATTACATTCAACAGAAAATTGAAACAGAGAATACCGTATTAACATGCCCCACTCTAACAGAAGGCAGCACAAAGAAGATTATTAGTCAGCTAGCAAATGTGCATTCAATAGTTTCTTGTTCTGACACAATCAATTGCCTGCCATTATTTTGTTGAATGGTGGTTAAATGGCAGTTTACTAAACAGTTCCTTTATATTTCAGGTTTTCTATGCTTTGTTCCATCACTGGATAAAATATGAATGAGCTCTTGGTTTGGCATTTAGTTATAATGACTTTTTACTTTTTGCATTATCTTTTGCAATTCACACTAATTCGGAAGAAGGTCTATGAATAGAGTCATAGCTGCCCAAAGATCATGTTACCTGCCCAGCAATACACAAAAATTGATTGGTAAGCTGAAAATTTACATAGAGAAAGTGTCATTTGCGTTTCCTCAGAAATTTTACTGTGATTTGTAAACAAAAGCAGCAGCACGCTGCCACATAATGTTATAGTGAATGAGGATTTGCCTAAAATCATTTGGTTGACTTCAAAAAACAAAGTCTTTCTTTAAGACATGATGGGAAAAACAAACATATTTTGGTAAAAATGTCTAGAGTTTGAACTCTGTGCAATCTCTAAGGAATGATTAGAGAGAACAACCACAAGACACTCAAATGAAGCCAAAACGTGGTCATACTTGTGATGAGGTGGAGAAATATCAAATAGCACCATGTGCAGCATAATTCAAAAGATTAAAATTTATAAATCAATGTTTGAAATTTGACAAGAAAAGTGGCTTTTAATATTTCCAGTGGATAGTACTACCTTCTTAAATCTAAAGAACTCCAAATGTCAATTTACAGCAGATACATTTTTTTTTACACATTATAACAATGATTTGCTAATAATAGATAGTCAAGACTGAGATGGCTGGATCTTTTCCTCATACAAAAAGATTTACAATCACAACTGCTTAAATAAGTCCATTTCCAAAAATTGAATTGCTCACTTTCAAGTACATCTTTTACTTGATAAAGTACAAGTGGGGAAGGGCATTCCAGTATAAAGTACTCCTCAACCTGTTCAGTAAAAATGGATTTAAAACTCTTCATAGATTGGGTGGTGGGGGACAGAGACAGGGGATGAGCATACTTACATTTTCCCTTGCACATCAATTTTGAAAATCCACAATGTCAAGTGTTCAGAAATAAGAGTTCAGAAATGCTTGCAGTTTTTCTTCATGCAGGAAATATTTTGCATGGAACAAAAGAATGACTATTTCACATACCTTTCCCCAGTACTCATTTACTTCAGATGGAGCAAGAAGTCTATCATACAACCAACTCCACAATAGTTTCTGAACAAAGGGCTGTTTCAAATTATTATAATTCAAAGATCTATTACATTCCAGGTGATTTAACATTTATATCAGGAAAATATCTAATCCACTGGCATATGGCAAATATATTAATGTCATGGGCCATTACTGCCAAGCACACAACTTGAACCTTTTGTTCTAAATACACCAAAGAAATAATGATTATGATTATGATTATGATTAGAGATACAGCACTGAAACAGGCCCTTCGGCCCACCGAGTCTGTGCCGAACATCAACCACCCATTTATAATAGTTATCTTACAGTGAGAGCAAAGTAGTCTGAATCAATACTAAAATTTAATCAACTGGTATACACATGGATTTCATCAACTGTTTTGAGATTAAATCTCAAGATAAATCTCATTGAAGAATCCTGAAGAAGTTGGTGCAGAGGTTTGGACTTTTGAGAACAACTGGTTAGAACCATTGATTTGGAAAAGCTCTTCTCTATTCAGTATCCAATTTGAGCTGCAGCAAGGGAAGGGCAGAAAGAGGGAATCTCCAGGTAAGAATACAGTATCTCCTGCAGTGGAGGGAAGCTGAAGGAAGAAACCCACTTGTATATGCATGGGGGCTAATCACAGGAAACTTAGGGTCAACTGAGAGCAAGCTGCCTAGATTCTTGACATCAGAACAGTTTGACTGAAAACGGGGAGGTGGGAGAGAGGGTGAGTGATCATTTACAAGGAGGTTAAATTTAATTGGAAGTATAAAAATAAATCTTTAATTCAAGTACAACATAAACTGGTTGCTCTATATTTAACTCAAATGATGCAACACAATGATTTGAACAGGGAAAGAAGAAGAAGTTTCAAGCATAAGTACATCCTCCAGACATCTTGTAAGGATAAATGATTAACAAGAATGTCTCCGACCTGATAGAAGGTAGCCTCAGTCCTCCCTAGAAAAAGTGGTCAGCTGGAAACCTGACTGCTGTTAAACTTTAGATACACTGGAGTATAGATTAGTATCAAGGACTGCAAGGGATAAGAATCCCTCCTCACTGCAATGGCAGCCAACCAAAATTGACCCCATTAGATAGGTGGCTTTTCTTTGGGCGGAAAGCACAAACTGGCTGTTTTCTGGAAGATTATTTTTTCATTGGAATACTCTTGAACATCTCTGAAGATATTCCACATTTATTTAAAAATATACTTGCAGCAAGGTAATTTACAATAGCAGTATTTTTGCCTGTATATCCCCTTCCATCTATCCCTATAAACAATATCCCAGTGACAAATCATTAAAATCTTAGTCATGAACCTTATTGTAGGAACGTCAAACTAAAGAGACAAATACAATGCAAATTTAATTTTTCGAAGTAGATTTTCTTTTCAAAATGTCTGATTACATCTATACTACATATGGCAGGATCCCCAAAGACACATTGTACGGCGAGCTCGCCACTGCTATCAGACCCACCGGCCGTCCATGTCTCCGCTTTAAAGACGTCTGCAAACGCGACATGAAGTCCTGTGACACTGATCACAAGTCGTGGGAGTCAGTTGCCAGCGATCGCCAGAACTGGCGGGCAGCCACAAAGGCGGGGCTAGAGTGTGGCGAGTCGAAGAGACTTAGCAGTTGGCAGGAAAAAAGACAGAAGCGCAAGGGGAGAGCCAACTGTGTAACAGCCCCGACAAACAAATTTTTCTGCAGCACCTGTAGCAGAGCCAGTCACTCTAGAATTGGCCTTTATAGCCACTCCAGGCACTGCTCCACACACCACTGACCACCTCCAGGCACTTACCCATTGTCTCTCGAGATAAGGAGGCCAAAGAAGAACTACATATGTAAACAGCTTTAACCAAATACCTTCTTATTTTTTGTTTTTTGGACACTATACTCAACAGCATAAACTGCACTTCGTTACCTTTTTGCAAGTTCCCCTTGGGATATACCTCAACAGACTACAGCACTTCATTATACATATTTTTGATTTTATAATAATGAAAATTCAAAAGTAAAAATGTTATAATCAAAAGGAATCCATACACTCTGGGTTAATGAATAAATATTTATGCACAATGAAAACTAAATTCATTAAGAAAAACTTTGATATAGCACTGTTAACGAGGTGAGTCAATAACAGCAAAACTTCATGAATAGATACTGTGAACAACAGAACAATCTTCCTGGTTCCAAATGCTATGTGCTTAGTAAGTTAAGATACCCAAGGTTTTTTTTCCAACTGCATCAAAAGCATGAGCAGTCCTTAGTTTTCGTTTAAAATTTGGATTTTAGCCATGATGACTCTTACAAAAAAAGTTATGCATGCAAGGATTTGTTAAACTTCTATAACAGATTAGAGCGCAAAAAAATCCAAATGTACCATTTTGAATGAGCGTTTGTGATCGTGTGAATCGGCCATGGACAGCAGTCATGTGCAATGGATTCTTGCCATCTTTACTCTGTAAAATAATAAAGGTACATATTTCACTTAAAAGTTTACAGGTAATCATCTACTGAATGTGATCGCAGATAATCCAACACCATATGCACATACAAAATGGTCATGTCTTCTTAGTTGGAAAATATTTCATAGAAGATAGAAAATAGGTTGATTAAAATGAGTAAGAGAGAGAGGACCAAGCACAGTTCCTTGAGAAACCCTGCTTACGCCTGATGCTTGTTTCTCTTCAGAAAACTGCTAATTCAGTTCAGCAGCTCACCAGATGTCACACAAGACACTAGCTTCCCCCCTGTACAAAGAAAATATGGTTTATCAAAGACTCTAACTAGTTCGGCAATCTTGTGCTGAGCCCAGAATCACTGCATTTTGAGATGACAAATTTCAATTACAAGTGAATATGCTGTCTTTCAATTTAGTATCCATGGTGGAATTTTATGCTCTTCCCCCCCGTGGCAGGTTTGGAGACAGGAAGAGCATAAAATCCAGTGGGATTGTGGCGAGGAGGACCCCGTCACCATCTCGCGTCTGCCAAAATTTAGTCCTCGGTAGAAAGGCCTGCGAACGGCCTTCCTGCCCTGCTGCCAATTGAGACCCTTAACTGGGTAATTAACCCCTAATTAAGGGCCTCTTCCCGCCGCAGCTGCAATTAGCCACTCTCCGGTGGCGCTGCAGCTGCCAAATTCTGAATGGCCGATAGCTCTGCAAAGATGGGACTTCTGGCGATGGGTTTCTAAATCGTACGGAAGGCCCGCGCTATCTAGAGAAGTGCCTGATTGGCACTAAATTTTGCAGGCCTTCCGTACAAGAGCCGACACGGGGATCTCGGCCTCGGTATCCCCTAACATCAAGACTCCGACCGCCAGCACAAAATTCCACCCCATAAATTCTGAAAGTTACTGATCTGTATCCTTTCTTAGAAAGTAAAGAACATTGTTCCTATTTACAACAGGATAGAGAAACATCACTTGATTGGAATTATTGAAGTATATAAAAGATATTTCTTTAAAACCCTTTATTTCCTTTTTTGCATGAGACATAATCCTAAAGTCACTGTAACAAAACACATTTCAGAAAATTGCATACATTTATTCAAAAACACAGGGATCTGTAAAATGTTCAACATAGAATACTTCTGAACCAGCAGTTTATATTTGTGTACAGACAGCTTTTAAATCCAAATAACACTTATATGGAAAACTAATAATTAGATTTCAATTTATACAGGAAATACTCCAGGGGAAGACTAAGCATATTATAAATGCTGTAGCTGTAGAGGTCAAGTGAACTAACGACACAGAGAACTAAACCCAATCTGTATAACTCAGCTACATGCAGACTCTGGCAACTGAGCCATCAAGTGAGCCCTTGATTCTTGGTTCTTTCAAGAAAAAGACAAACAAAACTCAAATGCACTCAAAGTTCATTACGTATGCCTTTTAGGATTACAGAAGAGCACCAATGAGTTTTAAACTGATCAACAGCACTGGTATCCCATTGGCATCTGGCATGTAATAATGAATCTTCAGCAACTGGATAAGACATTTAGGTACTCTGCAATGATCACTAACACTCATAGATTAAAGCAGGTTCTTATTTTGAAAAGACACAAGAGTTAGACTCAAAAGAAAAATCAAGACTTGTAGAACAATTCTACTTGCCCTCCATAAACAAATGGCATATAAAAAAATTATATTCCCTTTAAAGGAACAAGAGATAAAGATTTAGATTTACCTGGAAGTTGACATCTGCTCCATTATTTACTAATAGTTCAAGACACAAAGCACCATGGGTTGAAGCAGCAGCAAAGTGCAAAGGAGTAAATCCCTTGTTGTTGGGCTGATTCACATTAGCACCATAGTCAATAAGTTCATTGACCACAGCATCTTGTCCATTGTAGCATGCAATGTGGAGTGCCGTATTTCCATATACATTCGGTTCATCAATCTGCCGTGGACAGTAAATTTTGTATAATTCAAGTGTAGAGAAGGTAAACACATTTAGCATTAGTATTTGTAATAAAACTATTAGTACTATTTTAAAATCTAAAGTCAACATTAAATTTATAGGGAATGTCCCATATGGGGTAGTAACTCAAGGGCATGATATGAAACATTCGTAGGTTGAAATGAATAGAGTAAGGTAGCATGAATGAATGAGACAGAAAGAAGTCACTCAATGCTAATTCTGCCCCACATTAACTAGTCACCATGCTGAACCAGGTCTTATGCCTTCATTTAAAAAAAACATATTAGAGGAAAAATTGCAAATTATACATTTGTATCTAAAATTTAACTTTCCTTAAATACCCTTTTCCTTCAGACATATATGGATTATTTATTTTTTTAAACTTCATTTATGCAACTTAAAAACACTAAACTTGTAAAAAAAAAGTCAGATTCCTTAAAAGGATTTAAAACACCTGTGGGTTTATTTTCCTCTTCTGCTTAAAATGAGTTAAGCAACTACCTTCTGTCACATGTACACCCACCAATAAAAAAGGTGGGTGCCCCCAATATTACCAGAGAAACTAATAGCGGAAAACCAGCCAATCGCTGCAGTTGTAACAGTACACATTTCAAACAGCGAAATTAGCACACAATCTCATAGGGATTCACAAAGCTGAACCAAAATGACTCAAAAATTTAATGTAACTAGTTTTACAGATTGGAACATGAAGCCACTGTCAGATATTTTGACAAATAAGTAGTTCCTCAACAACCCCCATTAGAAGCAAAGCTCCTACTCTTGTTGCAAGTTCACACACTCAAAATAATTAATTATAGCCAACATTGTCAGCGAGTCTTAATATGGATGAATGCAATACCTTCACTGAAATAAGTGAATGAAATGTATGAACTGGCAGTCACCTAAGTGTCAGTGTCAGCAATGGCGGTCAGATTAATAAAGACTATGTGACCGCACATTCTTTTTCCATCACTGATAATTTTTCCAATATAGGCATCATCTGTTATTTGAATTATTATTTATTATTTAAAAGGGGGCGGAATGCTTAAAATGCATATAGGAGAGAGCTTTTTGAGCCAGCGCGTAGAAAGTCTTAAAAGAGAAGGGGCAGTACTGGACCTAATCCTAGGGAATGAAGCCAGATAAGTGGTAGATGTGTCAGTGGGGCAGCATTTCGGGGATAGTGACCATAACTCTAAGATTTAAGGTAGTTATGGAAAAGGACAAAGATGGACTGGAAATAAAGGTAGTGAATTGGAAGAAGGCAGATTTCAATATGATAAAACAGGATCTTGCCAAAGTGGACTGGGAGCACCGACTTGTAGGAAAGTCTACATCAGGGAGTCATTCAAAGATGAAATAGTGAGAGTTCAGAGCCAACCTGTTCCAGTTAAGGTGAAGGGCAGGACCAAGTCCAGGGAACCCTGGATGTCAAGGGATATAGAGGATTGGATAAGGAAAAAAAGGAGGCTTATGGCAGATTCAGAGCCCTGAAAACAGCAGAGGCACTAGAGGAGTATAGAAAGTGTAGTTCAAAAAGTAGTGTACTTAAAAAAGTAATTAGGAGAGTGAACAGGGGACATGAAAAAAATACTGGCGGGCAAGATAAAGGAAAATCCTAAGGCATTTTATAAGTATATTAAGGGCAAGAGGATAACCAGGACAAAAGGATAACCAGGGAAAGAGTAAGGCCCATTAGGGACCAAAGTGGCAATGTGTGTGGGAAGCCGGAGGACGTAGGTGAGGTTTTAAATGATTACTTTTCATCTGTGTTAACTATGGAGAAGGACGATGTAGGTGTAGAGATCAGGGAGAGGGATTGTGATATACTTGAACATATTAGCATTGAAAGGGCATTAGTGGGCTTAAAAGTGGATAAATCCCCAGGCCCAGATGAGTTGTATCCCAGGCTGTGTGAGGCAAGGGAGGAGATAGCAGGGGCTCTGACACAAATTTTCAAATACTCTCTGGCCACAGGAGAGGTACCAGAGGATTGGAGGACAGCAAATGTGGTACCATTATTCAAGAAGGGTAGCAGGGATAAACCAGGTAATTACAGCACGGTCAGTCCAACATCAGTGGTAGGGAAACTACTGAAAAAAATTCTGAAGGACAGGATTAATCTCCACTTGGAGAGGCAGGGATTAATCAGGGATAATCAGTATGGCTTTGTCAGGGGGAGATTGTGTCTCACTAACTTGATTGAATTTTGAGGCGGTGACGAGATGTGTAGATGAGGGTAAAGCAGCTGATGGTAGTCTGCATGGACTTCAGTAAGGCTTTTGATAACCAAGGTCCCACATGGGAGATTGGTTAAGAAGGTAAGAGCCCATGGGATCCAGGGCAATTTGGCAAAATGGATCCAAAATTGGCTTAGTGACAGGAGGCAGAGGGTGATGGTCAAGGGTTGTTTTTGCGAGTGGAAGCCTGTGACCAGTGGTGTACCGCAGGGATCGGTGCTGGGACCCTTGCTGCTTGTAGTGTACATTAATGATTTAGACGTCAATATAGGAGGTATGATCAGTAAGTTCGCAGATGACACGAAAATTGGTAGTGTCGTAAATAGTGAGGAGGAAAACCTTAGATTACAGGACGATATAGATGGGCTGGTAAGATGGGCGGAGCAGTGACAAATGGAATTTAATCCTGAGAAGTGTGAGGTGATGCATTGTGGGAGGACTACCAAGACAAGGGAATATACAATGGATTGTAGGACCCTAGGAAGTACAGAGGGACCTTGGTGCACTTGTCCATAGATCACTGAAGGCAGCAGCACAGGTAGATAAGGTGGTTAGGCAGGCATATGGGATACTTGCCTTTATTAGCCAAGGCATAGAATATAAGAGCAGGGAGGTTATGATGGAGCTGTATAAAATGCTAGTTAGGCCACAGCTGGATTCTGTGTACAGTTCTGGGCACCACACTATAGGAATGATGTGATTGCACTGGAGAGAGTACAGAGGAGATTCACCAGGATGTTGCCTGGGCTGGAGCATTTCAGCTATGAAGAGAGACTGGATAGGCTAGGGTTGTTTTCCTTAGAGCAGAGAAGGCTGAAGGGAACACCTGATTGAGGTATACAAAATTATGAGGGGCATTGATAGGTTAGATAGGAAGAAACTTTTTCCCTTAGCAGAGAGGTCAAGAACCAGGGGGCATAGATTTAAGGTAAGGGGCAGGAGGTTTAGAGGGGATTTGAGGAAAATATTTTTCACCCAAAGGGTGGTTGGATTCTGGAACGCACTGCCTGAAGAGGTGGTAGAGGCAGGAACCCTCAACATTTAAGAAGTATTTAGATGAGCACTTGAAACGCCATTGCATACAAAGCTACGGGCCAAGTGTTGGAAAATGGGATTAGAATAGTTAAGTGCTTGATGGCTGGCACAGACACGATGGGCCGAAGGGCCTGTTTCTGTGTTGTGTAACTCTATGACACTATGATCGGCCCCTCTTCTGAATGGCAGTTCAATTTTGTACTTCCCATGCTGAATCTTAATGGTGCTTTAATGAAGCCAACAGCTCTAAAAAAGCACATTTAAAAAAAAATTCTTTCATCTTTTTACGAAAAAAGTCTTATATTTATACAGACCCTTTCATGTCCTCAGGACATACCAAAATGCTTCACACGCAATGATTTGAAGAGTAGTCATAGTTACATGGCAACTAATTTGTGCATAACAATAAAATAATGTACCAATTAATTATTTTTGGCAGTGTTGGTTGTGAGATAAATATTAACCAGTACACCAGGCAAACCTTCTGCTCTTCTTCCAATAGTACTAGGGATTTTTGTTTACATCCACCTGAACAGGCAGACGGGGCCCTCAGTTTAACATCTTATGCAAAAGACAGCACTTCCACCAATGCAGCACTCCCCTCAATACTGCAATGAAGTTTTAAGCTGGATTGTATGTTCAAATCTTTGAAGTGAGGTCTGAACCAACAACCTTCTGACAATATATTACCACTGAGCCAAGCTAATGCTTTTTGGGAGCAAAACACAAATGAGAGCTAGAAATGTACCTTTTGTTCTGTTTCTATTCACCTGCTGGCTTCTCACCTATTTGATTGTACATTTTTTTCACTGCACTTTTTGAGGAGAAAATAAACACACTAGCTCCTTACATTTTGCAAGGAAACAACACTTACCTCCACAGCAAGATTAATCAGTAGTTTCACCACATTAATCTGTCCATTAGATGCAGCTGCATGTAGTGGAGTATAACCCTTTTTATCCTTGCAAGTAACTTCGGCTCCATGATTCAACAGCAAAGAAACTACTTCTACATGACCTACAGTACAAAATTTCATATTATACATAGAATGAAATACATCACCTTTCCCTGTTGTTTTTACATGGAGAATGGACAAAATACGCCAAACCCTCAACACCCATTAAGTCTTCATGACTTTCCAAACCTAGACGTTTATTTTACTATAAATTTCTGATGTTAAACAGAATATAAATAAAATTAGATATCATGGGATAAAATAGATGCAGGCTCTCTGCACAGCAAATTCTAATTTTTGTTTTAGTTTATTCATTTTCATGATGTAGGCAACACTGGCACTTATTGCCCATCCCTAGTTGGCCTGAGAAAATAATAATGGATTTTCATGAATTGCTGCAGTCCATGGGTGAAGATGAGTCCACAATTTTATTTGGTAGAGAATTCCAGAATTTTGATCCAGCAAGGAATATATCTCCATATCATGAGAGCAAAATACTGCAGATGCTGGAAATCTTAAATAAAAACAGAAAGTGCTGGATATACACAGCAGGTCTGGCAGATCTGTGGAGACAGAAACAGTAATGTTTCAGATCTGTGACCTTTCATCAGAACTCTGATGAAAGGTCACAGACCTGAAATGTTAACTCTTTCTCGCTCCACAGATGCTGCCAGACCTGCTGTGTATTTCCAGCACTTTCTGTTTTTATCTCCATATCATGATGGTGCATGAATTGGAGGTGATGGTGTTCCCATACACCTGTTGCCTTTGTCCTTCTAGCTAGTGAAAGTCGTGGGTTTGGGTGGTCCTGTCAAAACAGCCTTGGTGTGCTGTTGCAGTGCATCCTGTAGATGATGCATGCTGCAGCTATGGTACTCCAGTTCTGAAGAAGGTGGATGTTTAGGCAAGTGGATGAGGTGCTGATCAAGTGGACTGCTTGATCCCAACTGATGTTGAGCTTTTTGAGTGTTGTTGTAGCTGCATGCATCAGGCAAATGGAGAGTGTTCCATCACATTCCTGGGTTGTGTCATGCAGGCTTGCACCTGGTCAAAAGGCTTTGGAAGTAAGGGAGTCAGAACTCACACCCACATTACTGGTCAAAATTCAGAATCAAATTTATTAGAAAATAGTAGAATGCATGTAGTCATATCATTTAGGTTGCTCATAATGCACTGTGCAAAGAAATATTTCACAAAGAGATTTCATGTCACAACCTGAATTTCTTCACAACATGACATGAAATGGATCAGAATATTTACACAAACACGTAAAAGGGAACAAAATTCAGGAAATCTGCCGTGCCTTCCCACATTTGTCTACGTGGTAATCAAACAAGAAACAGAATTCATGGAAGAATTCATGTCCGAGGAAAAGGACAAAATTGTAATGGATAGGTGCCAACGTCAAATGAAAAATAATTTCATCTTTCATAAACAAATGAAACTTGATACATTATCAGTTCATATGCAGATTAAATATTGCATAATCAGTTTAATCATTCAGAGATACTTGGAACACAATATTACTTACCCATGTAAGCTGCCCAGTGCAAGGCCCTTCTGTCCTTCTTATCAAAAGCATTAATATTGGCCCCTTTTGCTAATAAGAGATTTACCATCTTGAAGCCGAGGGAAAGGAAGGAAGAGAAAGAAAAATACTGCAGTAAAAGTTTAAAAAATTCAAAATCATTGCATCATTTGGATTTGAATGTCAATACAAATTGGATCTAATGGAGATAAAGTTTTCTAAAGTAACAGTCGGTATAACAGACACAAATTTCCAATGTGAAAAGTGAATGATGCTGAAGAGAGTTCTCTCGAAGTGTGACAGCCAGAAAATGCAGTAAATGAAAAAACTGCAAATGTCACTGCATCATCTATTGTGTGTCATAGCCTTGTCACCACAAAAATTTCAACATTTACACAATTCCTCTTTGAAGAGAGATACCCAATGCACTGACATCAAAAACAAAGTAAAAATTCCATGAAGCGAGGAAAGTACATACAAGCAGTTTCTCTAAGTAAATATATGTTTTCAATGTTTTAACACCAGCAGTATTTTAGCCACAAAATACGTTTGCATTATTTTAGTATTTGCATGACTTAATGACAACTGGCACCATGCTAACCACTGGGAAATCCACTGCGATATTTAGGTGTTACATCTGTAATCATGAACACCCACTTGAAAATAATCAAGGCAAAGTCCCTCCAAAATATAAAAGAAAAATAAACATTTGTGGTTGTTCAAGATTTGCAAACATTAGATCCAGCTCTAATGGTAAAATAAACCAAAAATGAGAGACTGTTTTACCATTTTGTGAAAATTTATGACAATGACTACACTTCAAAAGTACTTAATTGATAATCGAGCCCTTTGGGATCCCCAAGGTTGTGAAAAGTTCTAAATAAATGCAAATATTTCTTTTGCCACAGGCCAGGAAACACTAGTCTGTGTGAGTTACCTCTCAACTGAGGTGGTGTGAGAGGAGCCACCAGTGGCCTCAGTACTCTTCTGGGTTAGGTTCTCAGGCGTGTTGCGGAGAGAACACTTTTGAGACAGGGTCAGCAAATTAATGTTTGCTGATAAGAATCAGAGATCAAGCCCATACTCGTCAGTGCTATTTCTACCAAAGACCTGCTGCTAATGCAAGAAACCAACGTTGCTACAGAATTCTCATGAGGACAGCAGTTCTTGTTGGGATCCTCTCTTGTCGCAGCCACATTCAGGTTGAATCAGAGCAGAGAGGAAAGGAAAGGAAAATAAATTAAGGTGAGAGAAATAGGACAGAAGCAGAAAGAAATCCTTGGGGAGGGGCGGGAAAGAGTAAAGTAGTTGGGTGGAATGGAGAGTGGCAACAATAACATAAGCATGGGAGGGGGAAGAAAAAGTGCCACAAAGAATTTTGGAAATGCTAACTTGAATGGGAGAATGGAAGAATACCTGCTTACTTGGAGGAGAAGAATGCCAGATTAAATTTAAGAGGACAAGTCCCCAAGGACTGCTTTCTGCCTCTGTCCCATTTCTCTCACCTTCATTTATTTTCCTTTCATTTCCTCTCTGCTCTGATTCAACCTGAATGTGGCTGCTACTGGAGAGGATCCCAACAAGAACTGCTTTCCTCATGAGAATTCTGTAGCAACGTGAATTTCTTGCATTAGCAGCAGGTCTTTGGTAGAAACAGCGCTGACGAGTATGGGCTTGGTCTCTGATTCTTATCAGCAAACACCAATTCGCTGACCCTGTCTCAAAAGTGTTCTCTCCACAATGTGCCTGAGAGCAGAGACCTTAACTCAGAAGCATACGGAGGCCACTGGTAGCACCTCTCACACTACCTCAGTTGAGAGGTAACTCACACAGACTAGCGTTTCCTGGCTTGTAGCAAAATAAATATTTGCATTTATTTAGAAGTTTTCACAGCCTTGGGTGGGGATCCCAAAGGGTTCGACCATCAATTAAGTACTTTTGAAGTGTAGTCATTGTCATAAATTTTCACAAAATGGTAAAACAGTCTCTCATTATTGGTTTATTTTACCATTTGAGCTGGATCCAATTCTTGAGCAACCACAAATGTTTATTTTCCTTTTATATTTCGGAGTGACCTTGCCTTGATTATTTTCAAGTGGGTGTTCATAATTACAGATGTAACACCTAAATATCGAAGTGGATTTCCCAATGGTTAGCATGGTGCCAGTGTGAATTGGGACGACTGAAAGAGAGGATCATTTTAAAAGGGTTTGGGAGGCAGATGGGATATACTGTCTCTGTGAACAACGGTAGAGGTTAGATGTGGGAGAATGATAGTAACTTTGCAGAAAATTATGGTTTGGTTAGTCTATTAAAAACCCATTTTTAAAATAAAAAGATTAAAAATATATCCACTGTGAAGCATAAAATGCTTAAAATCATGCAAGTAATGCAACAAGACGTTTGTGACTTCATCTTTTGTACTTTCTGCTTTGGGCTTTGATGTATTGCATTTATCGTCTCAAGTGAAAGAATTTTTGACATACCCATGGCTTAAGTTACAAAGCCAGAGGAACGACTTGTTTTCACATATTCTCGATGTAATTGAGGCAGCCTTGAACGATCAGCATTCGTGGTGCTGTTTCTGCTTTTTTGAAGGTCTTAGTCTACCATCAAGAAAATATGCAATTTCTCTTTTACAGACCCAAAATGGTCGACCTCAGTTTCCCACATTGAAATCTATTTGTTATAGTTTTCCTCATTCACTCTGTCTGTGCATGCCCCTTTTTAAACTTCCTGCTCCCATGTACTCAATACTCAACTAACTGTGCTTCCTCTGCAAACTAGGGTATACAACTCTATTCCCTCATCCGTCATTAAATATATATATATATATAGTGAAAAGCTGAGCCCCCAGTACAGGTCCCCAGGAAACACCACTTGTCATATCCCACCAATTAAAGAACAAACCCTTCATTCCTCCTTTCTGTTTCCTACCTTCTAAACAATTGCTGACCCATTCCGTACACTCTCATTTTCGCTAATAATCCCTTTTGTTGAATCTTATTAAATGCCTTCTGGATGTCATACACACAACATCCATGGGCATTCTCCTATTCAACATGCTCGTGACCTCCTGAATAAATTCCACTAATTAATTAGTCAGAAATGACCTCTTCTTTGGCCTCCTTGTCTCGAGAGACAATGGGTAAGCGCCTAGAGGTGGTCAGTGGTTGTGGAGCAGCGCCTGGAGTGGTTATAAAGGCCAATTCTAGAGTGACAGACTCTTCCACAGACGCTGCACATAAAATTAGTTGTTGGGGCTGTTACACAGTTGGCTCTCTCCTTACACTTTTGTCACTTTTCCTGCCAACTGCTAAGTCTCTTTGACTCGCCTCTCCTTAGCCCCGCCTTTATGGCTGTCCGCCAGCTCTGGCAATCGCTGGCAACAGACTCCCACAACTTGTGGTCAATGTCACAGGACTTCATGTCGCATTTGCAGACGTCTTTAAAGCGGAGACATGGACGGCCAGTGGGTCTGATACCAGTGACAAGCTCACTGTACAATGCGTCCTTGGGGATCCTGCCATCTTCCATGCGGTTCACATGGCCAAGCCATCTCAAGCGCCGCTGGCTCAGTAGGGCGTATATGTTGAGGATGTTGGCCGCCTCCAGGACTTCTGTGTTGGAAATACGGTCCTGCCACCTGATGCCAAGGATTCTCTGGAGACAGCGAAGATGGAATGTGTTGAGAGGGCGCTCTTGGCTGACATACGTTCTCCAGGCCTCGCTGCCGTAGAGCAAGGTACTGAGGACACAGGCTTGAAACACTCAGACTTTTGTGTTCCGTGTCAGTGCCCCATTTTCCCACACCCTCTTGGCCAGTGTGGACATAGCAGCAGACGCCTTTCCCATGCGCTTTTTGATTTCTGCATCAAGAGACAGGTTACTGGTCATAGTTGAGCCTAGGTAGGTGAACTCTTGAACCACTTCCAGAGCGTGGTCGCCGATATTGATGGATGGGTCATTTCTGGCATCTTGTCCCATGATGTTCGTTTTCTTGAGGCTGATGGTTAGGCCAAATTGGTTGCAGGCAGCCGCAACCCTGTCGATGAGTCTCTGCAGGCACTCTTCTGTGTGGGATGTTAATGCAAATTCGTCAGCAAAGAGGAGTTCCCTGATGAGGACTTTCCGTACTTTGGTCTTAGCTCTAAGATGGGCAAGGTTGAACAACCTGCCATCTGATCTTGTGTGGAGCAAAATTCTTCTGAAGACTTAAACGCATGTGAGAGCAACAGTGAGAAGATCCCAAACAGTGTAGATGCGAGAACACAGCCCTGTTTCATGCCACTCAGGATAAGAAAGGGGTCTGATGAGGCACCGTTATGCTGAATTGTGCCTTTCATATTGTCATGGAATGAGGTAATGATACTTAGTAGCTTTGGTGGGCATCTGATCTTTGCTAGTAGTCTGAAGCGACTACGTCTGCTGACGAGGTCAAAGGCTTTGGTGAGATCTAGGAAGGCAACGTCGAGGGGCATCCGTTGTTCATGACATTTCTCCTGTAGCTGACGAAGGGAGAACAGCATGTCCATGGTGGATCTCTCTGCTCGAAAGCTGCACTGTGCCTCAGGGTAGACACGCTCAGCCAGCTTCTGGAGTCTGTTTAAAACGACTCGAGCGAAGGCTTTCCCCACTATGCTGAGCAGGGAGATTCCACGGTAGTTGTTGTAGTGACTGCAGTCACCCTTGTTCTTCTAGAGGGTGATGATATTGGCATCACGCATGTCCTGTGGTACTGCTCCCTCACCCCAGCACAGGCAAAGCAGTACATGGAGTGCTGAGAGTATAGCAGGCTTGGCACTCTTGATTATTTCGGGTTAATGCCGTCCTTTCCAGGGGCTTTTCCATTGGCTATAGAATCAATGGCATCACTGAGTTCCGAATTTGTTGGCTGTTCGTTCAGCTCATCCATCACTGGCAGAGACTGGGCTGCATTGAGGGCGGTATCAGTGACATCATTTTCCCTGGAGAACAGTTCTAGGTAGTGCTCCACCCAGCGGTCCATTTGCTTGTTTCCCCTGATTTAGTCTTGGGGGGGGGGGGGGGGGGGCGGGGTGGGAGGGTGCAGTCATCTTGATGGTTAGCCCAAAAGCTCTCTTAATGCCATCATACATTCCTCTGATGTTTCCTGTGTCAGAGGCCAGCTGAATACGACTGCATAGGTGTTGCCAGTGGTCATTTGCACAACGCCTGACTGTTCTTTGCGCGTTGCTTCTGGCGGCTTTAAGTGCTAAGGATGTTAACTCGCTGGGGGCTTTCTTGTAATTCAGCAGTGCAGTGCAGTGCAGAAATGACCAACCCTTCACAAATTCATGCTGACTTCCTTCAATCAGCTGATACTTGTCCAAGTATTCAGTCACCTTATCTTTGATGGTGGATTATACTTACTTCCCCACAACTGCTGTTAAACTGACAGGTCTGGAGTAACCAGCTTTCTCCCTCCCTTCTTAAATGATGCAATTTTCCAATCTAAAGGCATAATTCCTGAATCTAGAGAACATTAGAATATTATGACATTAGGCCATTTAGTCACTTGAGCCGGTTCTGCCATTCATTGAGATCATGACTGATCTGCGACCTAACTCTATACCAGTCTTTTCCCCAAATTGCTTAATACCTTTGGTTAACAACAGCCTCAACAATCTAGCATGTAAAATTCAAAACTGATCTAGCATCAATTGCCGTTTACAGAAGAGTGTTCCACATTTGTACCACTCTTTGGGCTGGATTTTGCACAGAAAATGGCAGCCGTCCCACATGAGACCGGCGCCGCCGCTATTCATGGCAGCTGCCCCTACTGCCCCAATCACATGGCAGGCGCAGCATTGGCAACGCCATTCATGGCATCACCGATCTGGAAGCAGATGCTGGTGTCATTTTGAAAAGGCTGCCAGCCCTGCAGACAGTTCAACAAAGTGCAGAGTTGACCCCTTCCCCCACTTGCCTATACACAAGGTGCAAAGTTCACCCCTTTCCTATATACAAAATGCAGATTTAACCCATGCCCTCCTCACCCATCAGAGTCCAGAGTTCACCCCTCCCCTTCAACATACCCCCCCCCCGCCCCCACCCATCAGAGTGCAGAGTTCACCCCTCCCCACCTCGGTGGCGCCAGCATTCCCTGGACAGGAAATTGAAGGTGCAAGTGTCACTCGTCGTGCTGAGGATCAGGAACTGAAGGCGAGATCGCTGTGGTTTATATTTTAATTCATGCAATGTGTTATTTAAATATGCTAAGTCGGGTCTTGTTGCAGAGTGGCAGAGGGGCCACCACGGAGCTTCCCCGCCACTGGAAAGCTATGGCCTGAAAATCCCAGCATTGTATTCCGTGTCGGCAGCTGCCATTCTGATTTTCTTCCCCCCCCACCCCGCCCCGCCACCATGGCCAGGGAACCCGATGGGGCTGGGAGCAAAATCCAGCCAGCCCTTTGCGTGCAGAAGTGTTTCCCAAGTTCACTCCTGAAAGGTCTGCTCTAATTGTTAGTTTATGCCCCCTGGTCCTAGACACCCCAACCAGCAGAAATAGTTTCTCTTTATCCACCCTGCTCCCCATCATATCTTGAAAACTTATATCAAATTATCACTTAGTCTTCTAAATTTGAGGGAATACAACTAGATATAAAAAACAGCATCCCAATACCCTTTTTGATTATTTTCTGTACCTGTCCATGATATTTTAATGATCTGTGTACCTGGACCGCCAAGTATCTTTGTACCTCCACCATTACTAGTTCTTTGCTATTTAGAAAGTACCCTGTTCTGTCCTTTTTAAGTTCTAAGTGGATAAACATTTGTCTACAAATCCATTTGTCACTGTTTTGCCCATTCACTTAATCTGTCAATATCTCTTTGCAATTTTATGCATCCATCTATATTACAATGCCGCTAATTTTATGTAATTGGCAAATTTGGATATGTGGCTTTCTATTCCATCATTAGTAAATACAGAAAATAGTTGAAGCTCCAACACAGATCCTTGTGGGACACCACGAGTCATGCCCTGCTAATTAGAGTAGCTGCCTATTACCCCTACTCTCTGTCTCCTTCCAATTTGCAACCAGTTTCCTAACCAGGTCAATAATTTGCCTTCAATTGCACAGGATTCAACTTTAGCTAAAGGTTTCTTATGAGGGACTTTATCAAATGTCTTCTGAAGGCCATATAAATAGCATCCATTGACATTCCCCAGACACCTCTTCAAACAAATTTGATCAGGCTCATCTGGCAGGACCAACCCTTCAACATTCCATGCTGGCTCTCTTTGATCAGATGAAAATTTTTAAGGTGTTCAGTCACCCTATCCTTAATTATAGACCTAGTAATTTCCTGACAACAGGTCCAAAATTCTCTGGCTTCCTCCCTCTCCCTCCTTAAACAGTGGAGTGGTATGCGCAATCTTCCAAGCTAATGGAATGGTCCCTGAATCGAGAGAACCGTCAAAGATTATAGTTACGGCATTTGCAATGTTCTCACCTACTTCCTTTAAAATTCTTGGATGGAAACCAGCTGATCCTGGGGATTTGTCACTCTTTAGTGCCATTACTTTCTTCATCCCTGTGAGCTCAAGAACATAAAAAATAGGAGAAGTAGGCCATTTGGCCCCTCGAGCCTGCTCCACCAATAAGATCATGGCTAATCTGACTGTGGCTTTAACTCCACTTTCCTGCCTGCCCCCATAACCCACGACTCCCTTGTAGATCAAAAATTTCTCTAACTCAGTCTTGAAAATATTTAATGACCCAGGTTCCACTGCTCTCTGGGGAAGAGAATTCCCAAGATTAACGACCACCCTAGAGAAGAAATTCCTCCTCATCTCCGTCTTAAGTGGGAGACCCCTTATTCTGAAACTCTGCGCCCCACGTTCTAGATTCCTCCACGAGGGGAAACATCCTCTCAGCATCTACCCTGTCAAGCCTCCTCAGAATCTTCAGTAAGATCACCTCTAATTCTTCTAAACTCCAATGAGTGTAGGTTCAATCTGCTCAACCTTTCCTAAAACAACCCATTCATCCCAGGAATCAACCTCGTGAATTAACTGCCTCCGATGCAAGTATATCTCTCCTTAAATAAGGAGACCAAAACTGTACGCAGTATTCCAGGTGTGGTCTCACCAACACCTTGTACAGTTGTAGCAAGATATCCTACTTTTATATTCCATTCCCCTTGCAATAAAAGCCAATATTCCATTTGCCTTCCTAATTACTTGCTGTACCTGCATGGTAACTTTTTACAATTCATGTACGAAGACACCCAGATCCCTGTACCATAGCATTCTGTAATCTCTCTCCAATTAAATATTCTGCTTTTCTATTCTCTCTACCAAAAGTAGATAACCTCACATTTTCCCACATTAATGCTCCATTTGCAAAATTTCTGCCCACTCACTTAATCTATCTATATCCCTTTGCAGACTCTTTGTAAACTGTTGACTACCTGGTTTCCTATCTAACATTGTATTGTTTTGAACGCTGGACTTTGTTTTCAAAACTGTGATGTTTAATGTGGTTTAAAAAGGAATCAGAGAAGTCAGGTGACCTCACATCAACTCTGCTTAAAGACAAGACAGGGATCTCAGTTACTAGGACAACAAAGAATCCAGATCAAAGATCTTTTTCAAAAGCAGAGACTGCAGGGGCATAACATGTGAAGAACAATGGGTTGCACCTCCCAGACTTGCAGATCGTAAACAAAGTCACCAGTTTTGAAAATGTAAATACGAATGGCAGTTAATACCTGGTAACAATGGAAGTCTGGTTGGCTCTGCTGTAGCCAGATTTGTGGACTCTGCATATTATAAAAGACTATTGACTTTTGATTCCGGATAAATTCAACAAATTTTCTGAAGGCGAGCAGGCTGTAAGGAAGACGACAAATGGTAGCAGCCTCAGAGAGAGAGGGAACACCTGCTCTCAGAAGACTGATAGAGTGAAAGGCTGCGAAGACTTGAACCTGTTTTGAAAGTTGAAAACAAAAAGACCAAGAGGATCACTGGGGATCACCTTTTTCACGGAAGTCCTGGTCGAAAGTGCTTGGAGCAAGGAGGACATCGACTTTGAGAAAGGTCTGAGAGATCCAACCCATTGCTATTGTGAGGAATTTGGGACTTTTAACTGCTAAGATTTCGCCATCAAGGAAGTCTGTGTAACGCATAAGTGTGGTGTACAGTTGTCAAGTGTTTTAATAAGGGAAGAAAATACCTTTCTATGTAATTTGGGGTATCAACTACTTACAAAGTACTATTTAGTTCATGGGGATTTCTTTTAGTTTAGTTGTTCTAATAAAAGTCTTAAAATGGGAAATATTGTCATGTAATTCTTGAAATTGGTCTGGAGAGTTCATATTTCCTGTTTTAATAATAACCGTCTCACTGAGGTCATAACAGTGTCATCAGCAAATTTGGCGACAATGCACTCTCCCCCTTCATCCACGTCCTGCTCCTATTTCCTAAGTCATTAATATAGATTGTAAATAGTTGAGGCCCCAGCACTCATCTCTGTGGCATCCCACTAGTTACAGTTTGCCAACCTGAAAATGCCCCATTTAACCTGACACTCTATTTCCTAGTACTTAGTCAATCCTCTATTCATGATTATATTACCCCCTACACCATGAGCTCTTATCTTGTGTAGTAATATTTTATGTGGCACCTTATTGAATGCCTTTTGGAAATCCAAATACACTAAATCTACTGGCTCCCCCTTAGCCACCCAGTTCGTTATATCCTCATAGAACTCTGATAAATTTGCCAAACACGGCTTCCCTTTCATAAACCATGTTGGCTCTGCTTGATTGTACGATACTTTTCTAAATGTCCTGCTACGTCTTCCTTAATAATGGATTCCATCATTTTCCCCAATATGACTGATGTTATGGTAACTGATCTATGGTCTCCCTCCTTTCTTGAATAGAGGTGTTACATTTCCAATCCTCTGGAACCTTTCCAGAATCTAGGGAATTTCGGAAGATAACAACCAATTCATCCACTATCTCTGCAGCCACTTCTTTTAAGACCCCAGGATGCAGTCCAACAGATTCAGGGGATTTATCAGCCTTTAGTCCCATTAGTTTTCCTCATACTTTTTCTCTAGTGATAGTGATTGTTTCAAGTTCTTCCCTCCCTTTTTCCCCTCGATTTGCTAATATTCTTGGAAAGCTTTTAGTGTCTTGACAACAATTCAGTACTAGTTTCCTTGAGATTTCCAGCATGTTGACCTCTTCCCCTACTGTAATATTGATGCAAAGTAATTTTTCAACATGTCTGCCATTTCCTTAGCTTAATTGACCATATTATCGGTTTTAAAGGGACCCACAATGATCCTGACCACCCTCTTTTTCCTAATATGATAGTAAAAATCATGAGTGTTGATTCTGATATCCCCTGCAAGTTTCTTTTCATACTCCCTTTTTGTGGCTCTTACTATCTATTTTGTCACCCTTTGCTGTTCTTGGTATTTTTCCCATTTGCCAGGTTCGATGCTACTTTTTGAATTTTTATATACTTTTCCTTTTAGTTTTATGTTGGCTCATACCTCTTCAGTTGTCCATGGCAGTCTTTTTAGCCAAATAGAGCTCTTTCCCCTGAGGGGTATAAACTGGCTCAGTATTAGATTGAATTCCTTTTTGAAAAAGTCCCACCAAACTGCTGTTGCTTTACACATTAACAGACTTAGCTAGTTTACAATGGAGAATCTCTCGCTCATCCCACTGAAGGCAGCCTTTCTCAAATCTAGAATCTTAGGGCTGGACTTTGTGCAGCAGGCAGGGCTCCCAGTGCTGGGCCGAAAAGGCGAAGGAAACCCGCCTCTGCCTTTTCAAGACCCTCCCAGGCGCCGGGATCTCCATTCCTTTAAAGATGGGGATCCCAACTCCAAGAGCTGTGATTCGACGGCAGCTCACCAGTATCAGCAGCGCCATTGGGAGCACTGGCCACTGCCTGTACTGCATAGGCCTTGGATCCAGGCCCAGCGCTGGAACCCTGGACCACAGTTAAGTGAGGCGGGGTCGCCGGGGCCAGTCTGGAAGGCCCCGGTGTGGGGGGGGGAGGGAGGTGTCCATGAAGGTGTATGTTTTCCCAGCAGGCATCCTCCGTGGGCCACAGATTGCCCACGGAGGAGGGACCTCCACCCACACAAGAACCCAGGGAGGGCGCCTCATATTACTGGGAGCCCTTGCCACGTGGCAGAGGCACCCCCTGCCACTGGTTAAATCCCAGAGGCAAGGGTGGAGGGGGAAGCCCTTAAGTGGTTGTTAATAACTTAAGAGCCTCAATTGGCCTCTGGGTGGGAAGGCCATCATTGGCCTATTCCGCCCCCAGCAGAATCGCTTGGCAACAGGCCCTCTGTCCCCCACCACGATTCTATGGGCAGCCCCCCTCCCGTCTCAGGGGGGCCCATAAAATCCAGCCCTTAGTATCTGCTTCGTATTTCTCACTTTCAAACACTACACTGAACTTGATCATATTATGGTCATGAATAGATAAATGCTCACAAATGTTAGGCTGTGAACTAAATCGGACTCATTGCTCATTACTAAATCTAATATGCATGCCCCCTTGTTGATTGATTTGACTACAGTTTCCTCACCTTTTTCTTTTCATACATGGAGGTGGAAACCATTAGGTTCTGGAGATTTGTCTATTCCAAGTCCAATTATTTTCTCCATTACCATTGTTCTACTTATATTAAATCCGCTAATGTTCCTCCCTTTGATTTTTAGATTTCCTTGTATCATTGATATTTTGTTGTCTTACTCCACTGTGAAAAATGGTTAAAAATTACAGATTTAACAAGCCTGCCATTTCATATTATCCATTATAGCCTCGCCTGCATCTGCCCTTCCTGTCTTTCTCATATTTGTAAAAATCCTGCTGTTAGCTTCCTATCCCTTGTAAGTTTTTCCAATTCCTTGTTTTTTAATCCCATTGTTATTATTATAGCTCTCCCAGTCCACTGGATTTCCACGTTGTCCTGCAGCAGCATCAACCGATCCAACCTACACTGTTGGTCATTTAAGGAAATTGGATGGGCATTTGAGGGAAATAAACTTGCAGGGCTACGGGTATCGAGCAGGGGAATGGGACTGAACAGATTGCTCGACAGAGAGTCGACATGGACTTGATCGGCTGAATAGCCTTCTGCACCGTAATGGCTCTATGACATACATCTTTAAGGGTTGACAATGCAGTCAGTATTTTACCGAGAACAGACTTGGAAACTTTTACTGTTAATTATAATTATAGTGTGAGCATCTGCTTCCAAGCACAAATCCCCTTTTCCACTTTCCCACAGAGACATGCAAGATTAGGAATGTTTGACGTACCTCTATATGTCCATTGAGTGCAGCATGATGCAAGGCTGTCCTGCCTCCTCTATCAGAAACATTGACACTGCTAAGCAATGGAATGATTGCTTCTGCACACTTCATTGCCTTATTTGCAGCTGCTACATGCAACGGCGTCTGCCAATTTTTGTCACGAGCATTGACATCTGCAGAGTGCTTGATCAAAACGTGAACTGCTTCCTGAAAGAATCAGGATTTCTTAGACACAATCGTGGTTAAAACACAAGACATATTACCTGAACCACTCCAATTTCACAATTATTACAAGATCAAAGTACTATGGGAAGCAGGAAATATGAAATAAAAACAGAAAATACTGGAAATACTCAGCAGGTCTGGCAGCATCTGTGGAGAGAGAACTGCTTCAGGTCAGTGACCCTTCATCAGAACTGGGAGTGCTTAGAGAGAACAGTTCTTCAATTCGGCACTTTACAGCCTTCCAAACTCAACACGGAGTTCAACAATTTCATAACCTCCAACCTTTTGTTTTGACGTCAGTTCTTGCTTTTCCCATTTACGCGTCCTCTCGAGCACCTTTCGTTTGTGCGCTTGTCCCATTACCATCCCTTTTATCATTTTTCACTCCTGCATTCCAACCGATCACAGACATTGCCCTTTATTCCTTCTTCCTCTGCTCCCCTCCCCGCTTTCCCAAAAACAGGGTTATCCAACATACGGCCCGCGGGCCAGAATCTGGCCCACCAAAGATTTCCAACTGGCCCGCCAATCTGCCAGTGGCTCAGCTCTGATTCATGGCTCCTCTGCATGTCAGGCGGAGGATGTAGATGGGAATGGTGTCGGACGGGCAGGGTCTCCCTGTCTGTGATTGGTCATTCCCTGTGACTGACGGGGGCTTCCCAGGCAGCATTAGCACTGATTGGTGGATTGCGGCACAGGTACCCTTGGATCAGCCACCCCTGTTGCTTTCACGCTAATCAGTAAATGTCCTGTATCCTGCACAATGGGCAGGTTCCCGACTCCGCTCAGCCCAACTTAAATAAAACAGGCAGGGTAAGTATCTTGTTGTGGCAATGGCTGCTGCAAGGAACACTGAGCGGGAAACACTGAGTGGGGAACGGGGAGCAGGGAACTGGGAACACGGTAAAGGTCGGCTACCCGACCTGAATCCGACGACATACGTCAGGTTTGGGTTGCACTTCCGGGTCCAGCTGGGTCGGACACGCTATATCACAAGTAAGTGGCTCCGACGTTAATTTAGTTTTTGGAGTAGAAAGGTGGTTTTGTTACAGTTGTTTAAGCTTGTGCAGATCAGCAACAAAGTGAAAAACGGAAGGTACGTTAACTGAGGGCGGCACAGTGGTGCAGTGGTTAGCACTGCAGCCTCACAGCTCCAGCGACCCGGGTTCAATTCTGGGTACTGCCTGTGTGGAGTTTGCAAGTTCTCCCTGTATCTGCGTGGGTTTTCTCCGGGTGCTCCGGTTTCCTCCCACAAGCCAAAAGACTTGCAGGTTGGTAGGTAAATTGGCCATTATAAATTGTCATTAGTATAGATAGGTGGTAGGGAAATATAGGGACAGGTGGGGATGTTTGGTAGGAATATGGGATTAGTGTAGGATTAGTATAATTGGGTGGTTGATGGTCGGCACAGACTCGGTGGGCCGAAGGGCTTGTTTCAGTGCTGTATCTCTAATCTAATCTGATGGTCGGGCGTGGAAAAACATGGAAGGACTTGGGCCGGGCCAGGCTTGGGTTGGATATGGTTCTGTTGGGCTCGGGTTGGGTTTGTTGTTTTGCAGACCCAAGCAGGGCTGGAGACAGAACGATGGGGAAGAGGGACGTGCACGCACGCACGCACACGCTCCCGACATGGAAATCTATCCAGAATACTCTGCATCGCTACATCAAGTGTGTGGGCACAGATTGACTACTTATACAAGCAAAAACAATGCCAGCTATGTCACTAAATCAGTTTTCAAAATAGTGACAAGAAAGTAAGTCAATAAATTAGTCTTCTCATTTAAAGCTTCTTCACAAAAATGCACATTTGTTGTTGTTTTTAGTCGTAAGATAAATCTTTAATGCCTTTATCTTTTGAAATTTGTTCACCGGCCTCTCGGGCCAAGCAAATATCCGAAGGCGGCCCTCCACCCGAAAACACTGGACAACCCTGCTCTAAAATTTTAAAAACTGTTTGCATTGCTAAGCACTCCCAGTTCTGATGGTCACTGACCTGAAACATCAACTCCATTTCTCTATCCACAGATGGCTCCCAGGCCTGTTGAGTACTTCTCACATTTTCAGTTTTTATTTCACATTTATTGACCTGTTGAATACTCAGTTATAAGAAATCAGTAGCAGTGCTCATTCACTTTCCTTTATTCATCCGTCACAGCTGCGTACCTCCATGCCAGCCATTCAAGCCAAAAAGCAAGGGAAAAGATTGCTATTTGCTATTTAGTTTCCAATACATATGCTGGCTGTATGAGGATGGTTTAAACCATGCACCTACAGGAGAGTTTCACTACTTCTGGAATATTGATGTCCACTGCAGTGACCTAACGGCAACCAAAAATTCAATATAAATACTGGTAACTGATTAAGAGCCAGCCATTTTTACTTACCTCCACAATTTAAAAACCTTTACAAAGCACAAACAAAAAAACAAGTATAACTATCAGAAGCTGTATTTAACACTCCTGAAACCTATTGCAGTTCTACGTAATAATTCCAATAAGTTTTACTTCAAAGTAAAATATATCCTAATGCTATAGGTCAATGTTTTCAATACCTTGTGTGGCCGCAACAATGGTGCCTCAATCAAATTATCAGATTCATCTAACGTAACAATATTGTTTGGACAGTACAAGGAACTAGAAGCTAGGGCCTCAAGAGTTATAAGTCTCAGGATTATGACCCGAGCCACATGCAAATTGGCATAAGGGTAAACAGATTAAGGAGGTGAACACATGGCTGAAGGAGTGCTGTGGAAAAAGGGGTTCCATTTCATGAGGAACCTGCACCAATATTGGAAAAGGAAGGAAGCATATCATTGGGATACAGCTGTACAAAGCACTGGTTAGATCACAACTGGGTACTGTGAACCGTTCTGAACACACTATTGAAAGGATATAATATTTTGGGCTTGGAAGAAGTGCAGAGTAGATTTACCAAAATGATACCTGAACTCCAAGGGTTAAACTATGAAGAGAAATTACACAAACTAGCACTCTATTTCCTGGAATTTAGATGGTTAAAAGGGTGATTTGATCAAAGTTTGCAAGATGTTAAGGTGAACAGATAGGGTAGGTAGAGAGAAACTCTGCTGGTTGAGGTGTCTAGGACTTGGGGCAAGGTCTAAAAATTAGAGATAGATCTTTCAGGAGTTAAATTAGAAAAACCTCTACACACAAAGAGTGGTAGAAGTTTTGAACTCTTCCACAAACTGCAACTGATGCTCGATCAATTGTTAATTTTAAAGTCTGAGGTGGATAGATATTTGTTAACCAAAGGTATTAAGGAAGATAGGGCATAAGGAACATGGAGTTAGGTCACAGATAAGCCATGACCTCACTGAATGGCCGAACAGACTTAAGGGGCTAATTAGCCTACTCCTGTTCCTATGTTACTCTGAAATTCAGGGTACAGATCATCTCTCACCAAATGCGTTCCATAGGAAACAAGTATGTGATTTAAAAAATTCATTTGGGAGCAACCAGTTTTAAGACAACAATTTAAATCAATTCAAAAAGTGGTCACTGGTGATGCACACACAACCCAGAAAATGATTCAAGTAAAATTTATATTCAAGAGCCACTTTCAATTTGAAATAATTTCAGTTCTCAATACTTATACCAAGGATATTAGATAAATCTAGGGCAGCTTTAGCTGCACTATTATTATACACATTCTGCTGTCTGAGGGATTACTCAAATGAAAATCCAAGCTCAGCAAAAAAGGAGTTGTATAGCACATAGACTATTTGAAAAATTGCTTTCAGAACACTTTAATTAACAGATACAAATGAAGTAATTTTAGAGGCAATTTTCTCAGGTTGTAAACTTTGTGTTTTGCATTCTATACAAATCAATCTGTATCTACTAGATACTAAGGACTCTATTTTTAAATGCCTTAGCACCACCATTTAGGCTGCACTTTCTTTTTACTTTTTTCCACACTTATGTCACTTTTGCTTTGAGGGACAAAATCTATGAGGGAAGGGAAGTATAAACATAGTTCACTTTGTTATATTTTCAGAACCATATGTTGAGGGCATAAAATGCCAATTTAGTAGAATACGTCTTGATGCCATACTGAAGCGTATAGTACTCTTGCCAGACTGCATCTAAATGCAGCATTTAGTTCTCGTCACCAAAGCACAGGGAAGCATACACGCTCAGAAGCAGTGTAGACTAGGGCCATGATGCTGGTCTGTTATATTAAGGGACTGAGCTGTGAGAAAGTGTTTGAAAATCTTGACTCTTACAGCCTTGAAAGACACCAAATGAAAATGGTATAAACTGCAGCCACAGTGTGCCTGTGGTGGAGGGAGTGAATATCTGAGGTGATGGCTGGGGTGCCAAACAAGTGGGATGCTTTGTTCTGAATGGTGTTGAGCGTCACTCATCCAGGCAAGTGGACAGTATTCTATCACACTCCTGACAGGTGCGTTGTAGATGGTGGAAAGGCTTTTGGGAGTCAGGAGGTGAGCTACTTGCCATAAAATACCCAGCCTCTGACCTGCTCTTGTAGCCACAGTATTTATGTGCCTTGTCCTGTTAAGGTTCTGGTCAATGATGATCCTCAGGATGTTGATAGTGGGGGATTCAGCGATGGTAATCCCATTGAAAGTCAAGGGTAGGTGGTCAGACTCCGAATCTTACTTATCAGCCCAAGCCTGAATGTTGTCCAGGTCTGAAGCAGAGTGGTCCTGGCAGAACCCAAACTGAGCATCAGCGAGCAGCTAGTTCATGAGTAGATGTTGTTTTATGGAAGGTGTTGTCAGCAACTTCCATCACTTCGCTGATGATTGAGAGAAGACTGATGGGAGGTTATATTCTGTGCCCTCGCTACCCTCAGTGCTTCTTCCGAATGGTATTCAATATGGAGGAGTACCGCTTCATCAGCTGGCGCAAAACAGTAGGCAGCAATCAGCAAGAGGTTTCCTTGCCCATTCTTGACCTGATGCTGAGAGACTTCATGGGGTCCAGAGTCAATGCTGAGAACTTCCAGGGCCACTCCTTCCCAACTGTAGACCACTGCACCACCACCATTGGTGGGTTTGTCCTGCCAGTGGGAAAGGACATACCCAGGAGTCTGGGGCGTTGGCTGAAAGGTTATGATCCAGTGACTATGTCAGTCTGTTGCTTGACTGGTCTGTGGGACAGCTCTCCCAATTTTGGCACAAGTCCCTAGATGTCAGTCTGGATCACTTTGCAGGGTCAACTTGGCTGGGTGTGCCTTTGTCATGTGTGGTGTCTGGGTCAATGCCAGATGATCCATCTGGGTTTATTCTCACTAGATGTTTTCATAGCGGTTTAATACAACTGACTGGCTTGCTAGATTATTTCAGAGGCAAATAAAGAGCCAACCACATTGCTGTGGTTCTGAAGTCACACACTGGATAAGGACAGCAGATTTCCTTCCCTAAAGGCCATTACTGAACCAGGTGAGTCGATGCAACAATCTGGTCGTTTCTAGTTCACCATTACTGATGCTAGCTTTTTATTCCAGATTTATTCAATTAACTGAATTTAAATTCCCCAGTTGCCGTGGTGGGATTTGAACTCATGTTTCCCAAATAGTTGTTGAGACCTCTGGATTACTGGTCCAGTATCCAGTATCATAGCTACCATACCCTAGAGGCCCTTTAGATACTTTGGGTGGAGTGAAGGGGGGCGAATTGTAAGTTTCAAGGGACAGATGAGCAAAATGAAATTAAAGGCCTGCCTCATCTGCACTTATGTTTGTATGAAAATGAGTCCTAGTAAGATCCAAATATCATCCCTGTCTGTACTGTGCTGGCTGATCTCAGCCAGGGTAGCAATAGGTGTACATATAACTCAGCCCCCATGGCTAAGAGGAAGATAAAAAAAATCTGGTAAAGACTTCCCTACCCAGCAACTCTGCTCGAAAGTACATGTGATCAGATAAAGAATTGTGCTCAGCTTTTGCATTCGCATCAACTCAATTGCCTTGCAGTACTCACTATTAAAGAACAAGTATTTGGGTGACGTATCAGACTGTATCTAGTGCCTTTATAACCATATCCTAAGAGGAATGTGTGTCTTCAGGAAATAGGGGGAATTAAAAAAAAATGTGCCAGTCCTCTCAAAGATGATACATTCCACTAAAATTGCATTTTATGAGCTCTAATGATGGCTCAGTGAATAAATAAATTGTATGATGTTGTACAGAGAAACAGAATCAAAAAAGTTCCAGATTCAGTATTCAAAAAGCGGAGGACTGGGTATAAGGATACATGGCGTTTAGGAAAGATAGGGAAGGAAAGTGGGAGGGGTGGCAGCACTGATTGAGAATATTATAATGCTAGAGAGAGGATGTCCTAGAAGGGTCAAGGAGAGAATCTATTCTATTAGAACTAAGAAACAACAGAGGCACCATTACACTATTGGGTGTATTCTATAGGGTACCAACTAGTGGAAAAGATATCGAGGAACAAATTTGCAAGGAAATTAGAGTGAGATGCAAAAACCATAGGACAGTTACAACGGGGGACTTTAATTATCCAAATATAGACTGGAATAGTAATAGTGTAAAGAGCAGAGAGAGGGAAGAGTTTCTGAAGTGTGTTCAGGAGAATTTTCTAGATCAGTATGTTTCTGGCCCAACGAGGAAGGAGGCATTGCTGGATCTGGTTCTGGGGAATGAGGTGGGTCAACTTGATCAGGAATCAGAAGGGAAATATTTAGGGACAGTGATTATAGTATCATACCGTTTAAGTTAGCTGTGGAAAAAGGACAAGGAGCAATCCAGAGTAAAAATTGATTGGGGAGGACCAAATTCACTGAGGTGAGAATGAGTCCAGGTAAACTGAAATCAAAGATTGGCAGGCACAACTGTAATCAAACAATGGGCTACCTTTAAAGAGATGGTTTGCGTACAGTCAAGGTACATTTTCACGAGGGGGAAAGGTGGGACAAACAAAGTCAGAGCTTTCTGGATGACGAAAGTGATAGAGTAAGATGAAGCAGAAAAAGGGTGCATATGACAGATGTCAGCTTGATAGTATAAGTGAGAACCAGGCTGAATATAAAACATTCAGAGGGGAAGCGATAAGAGAAGCAAAGAGGGATTATGAGAAGAAACTGGAAACTAACATAAAAGAATTCATAAGTCTTCTAGTAAAAGGGTAATAAGGGAGGTGGAGACAACTAGGGACCAAAAAGGGAATCCAAGCATGGAGACAGAGGACATGGGTAATTTGCATTTGTCTTTACTAAGGAAGAAGATGCTGCCAAAGTCATAGTGAAAGAGGAGGTAGCTGAATCACTGGTGGGTTAAAAATTGATAAAGAAGAACTATTAGAAAGGTTGGCTGCACTTAAAAGTCGATAAGTCACCAAGACCAGATGAAATACATCTGAGGACACTGAAGAAAGTAAGGGTGGAAATTGTGGAAGCACTGGCAATAATCTCCCAATCCCCCTTAGTTACTGGGGTTGTGCCAGAGGACTGGAGAATTGCAAATGTTACCTCCTTGTTCAAAAAGGGACGTTAAAGGATAAGCCCAGCAACTACAGGTCAGTCAGTTTAACCTTGGTGGTGGGAAAGCTTTTAGAAACAAATGATCCAGGACAAAATTAACAGTCACTAGGACAAATGTGGACTAATTAAGGAAAGCCAGCACGAATTTGTTAAAAGCAAATCATGTAGATCTAAATTGATTGTTTTTTTAATGAGGTAACAGAAAGGGTTGATGAGGGTAATGCAGTTGCTATGGTGTACATGGACTTCCAAAAGGCGTTTGATAAAGTCCCACATAACAGGCTTGGCAGTGAAGTTAAAGCCCATAGAATAAAAGGGACAGTGGCAGCACTGATACCAAGTTGGCTGAGTGATAGGAAGCAGAGATTGGTGAATTTCTTTTTTAGTCTGGAGGGAAGTATACAGTGGGGTTTCCCAGTGGTCGACACTAGGACCACTGCGTTTCTTGATCCATATTAATGGCCTAAACTTGGGAGTACAGGGCGCAACTTAAAAATTTGCAGATGATACAAAACTTGAAAAGTATTGCAAACTGTGAAGAGAATAGTAATGATCTTTAAGAGGAGCTAGACAGGCTGGTGGAATGTGTGGACACATGATGAAACTAACTGCAGAGAAGCGTGAAATGATGCATTTTGGTAAGAAGAACAAGAGGAGGCAATATAAAGGATACAATTGTAAAAGGGGTGCAGGAGCAGAGGGACCTAGGATTGTATGCACACAAATCGTTGAAGATGGCAGGGCAGGTTGAGAAAGTGGTTAATAATGCATAACGGATCCAGGGCTTTAAACAGAAGCATAGAGTACAAAAGCAAGGAAGTTAAGGTGAACCTTTATAAAACAGTGGTTCGGCCTCAACTGGAGTACGGTATCCAATTCTGGGCGCCACACTTTAGGATGGATGCAAAGGCTTTATAGTGAGCGTGCAGAAAAGATTTCTGAGAATGATTCCAGGGATGAGGGACTTCAGTAACGTGGATAGATTGGAAAAGCTGAGACTGTTCCCCTTAGAGAAAAGTATTAATATGGGAAATGATAAACAGACTGTAACAGGTAGGGACAGAGTGTACAAATTTAAGTGTGAATCAGCAGATAAGGCTAGAGGTTACAAAAATAATAAAAAGGACAAAACTAAAGGCTCTGTATCTGAATGCACGTAGCATTCGAAACAAAACAGATGAACTGATAGCACAAATAGAATTAAATAAGTACGATCTGATAACCATTTCAGAGACATGGCTGCAGGATGACATAGATTGGGAGCTGAATATTGAAGGGTACATGGCATTTAAGAAGGACAGGAAGCGAGGAAAAGGCGTAGGGGTGGCTCTGTTAATTAATGATGGTATTAGTGCAATAGAGGGGGATGACCTAAGCTCAGGAAACCAGGATGTAGAAGCGGTTTGGGTCAAGATGGAAAATGATAAAGGCAAGAAGTCACTTGTGGGAGTGGTGCACAGGCCCCCTAACAGTAATCACACAATAGGGATAAAAGGAAGAAATAATGAGAGCTTGTCAGAAAGGTATGGTGATAATCATGGGGGATTTTAATCTACATATCAACTGGAAAAATCAGATGGGCAAAGGTAGTCCAGATGAAGAGTTCATAGTATGTTTTCGGGATAGCTTCCTAGAACAGCACATTTTAGAGCAAGAGAGCAGGTTATACTAGACCTGCTATTGTGCAACGAGATAGGATTAATTAATGACCTCATAGTGAAGGCGCCCCTAGGCAGCAGCGATCATAATATGATTGAATTTTACATTCAGTTTGAGGGAGAGAAGAGTAGGTCTAAGACAAGTATTTTAAAACTTAAATAAGAGCAATTATGAGGGCATGGAAGCAGAGCTAGCTAAAGTGAACTGGCAAATTAGGTTAAGGGATAGGTCAATAGAGATGCAGCGGCAGACATTTACAGGGATAATCCTGAATACACAGAATAAATACATTCCTATGAGAAAGAAAAATTCCAAGGGGAGGATTCCCCACCCATGGTTAACTAAAAAAGTTAAAGATAGTATCAAAATTAAAGAAAAAGCATATAATTGAGCAAAGATGGGCAGCAGGTCTGAAGAATGGACAGAATATAAAAAGCAAAGAATGACTAAAATATTAATAAGGAGGGAAAAATTAGAGTACAAGAGAAAGCTAGCTAGAAATATAAAAACGGATAATAAGAGTTTTAGATATTTAAAAAAGAGTTAACAAAGTGAGTGTCAGTCCTGTAGAAAGTGAGTCTGGGGAATTAATAAGGGGAAAAAAGGAGATGGCAGATGAATTGAACAGGTATTTTGCATCAGTCTTCACTATAAAGGATACAAGTAATATCCCAGTATAAGCTCTAATCAGGAAATGGAAGGGAGGGAGGAACTCAAGAAAATTGCAACCACAAGGGAAGTGGTACTGAGCAAATTGTTGGAGAGGTGGTCTGACTTCATTTTAGGATCTTAAAAGAAGTGGCTAGTGAATTAGCTGATGCGTTGGTTTTAATTTTCCAAAATTCCCGAGATTCTGGGAAAGTCCACTAGATTGGAAAATAGCGAATTTAACTCCTTTATTCAAAAAGGGAGGGAAACAGAAAGCAGGAAACTACAGGCCAGTTAGCTTAACATCTGTCACAGGGAAAATGTTAGAAGCTATTATTAAAGATGTCATAGCAGGGAACTTAGAAAAATTCAGGGTAATCAGACAGTCAACATGGTTTTGTGGAAGAGAAAGCAGGTTTAACCAATTTATTGGAGTTTTTTTGAAGAAGGAACATATGCGGTGGATGCACTGTACTTAGATATCCAGAAGGCATTTGATAAGGTGCCACATCAAAGGTAACCAGGGAAAGGGTTGGCCCACTCAAGGACAGAGGAGGGAATCTATGTGTGGAGCCAGAGGAAATGGGCGAGGTACTAAATGAGTACTTCACATCAGTATTCACCAAAGAGAAGGACGGTGGATGATGAGTCTGGGGAAGGGAGTGTAGATAGTCTTGGTCATGCCGCTATCAAAAAGGAGGTGGTGTTGGGTGTCTTGCAAAGCATTAAGGTAGATAAGTCCCCAGAGCCTGATGGGATCTACCCAGAATACTGAGGGAGGCAAGGGAAGAAATTGCTGGGGCCTTGACAGAAATCTTTGCATCCTCATTGGCTACAGGTGAGGTCCCAGAGGACTGGAGAATAGCCAATGTTATTCCTTTGTTTAAGAAGGGTAGCAAGGATAATTCAGGAAATTATAGGCCGGTGAGCCTTACCTCAGTGGTAGGGAAATTATTAGAGAGGATTCTTTGGGACAGGATTTACTCCCATTTGGAAACAAATGAACTTATTAGCGAGAGGCAGCATCGTTTTGTGAAGGGGAGGTCGTGTCTCACTAACTTGATCGAGTTTTTTGAAGAAGTGACAAAGTTGATTGATGAAGGAAGGGCAGTGGATGTTGTCTATATGCACTTCAGTAAAGCCTTTGACAAGGTCCCTCATGGCGGACTGGTACAAAAGGTGAAGTCACACGGGATCAGAGGTGAGCTGGCAAGATGGATACAGAACTGGCTCGGTCACAGAAGACAGAGGGTAGCAGTGGAAGGGTGCTTTTCTGAATGGAGGGCTGAGACTAGTGGTGTTCCGCAGGGATCAGTGCTGGGACCTTTGCTGTTTGTAGTATATATAAATGATTTGGAGGAAAATGTAGCTGGTCTGATTAGTAAGTTTGCGGACGACACAAAGGTTGGTGGAGTTGCGGATAGTGATGAGGATTGTCCGAGGATACAGCAGGATATAGATCGGTTGGAGACTTGGGCGGAAAAATGGCAGATGGAGTTTAATCCGGACAAATGTGAGGTAATGCATTTTGGAAGATCTAATACGGGTGGGAAGTATATAGTAAATGGCAGAACCCTTAGGAATATTGACAGGCAGAGAGATCTGGGCGTACAGGTCCACAGGTCACTGAAAGTGGCAACACATGTGGATAAGGCAGTCAAGAAGGCATACGGCATGCTTGTCTTCATCGGTCGGGGTATAGAGTATAAATATTGGCAAGTCATGCTGCAGCTGTACAGAACTTTAGTTAGGCCATACTTGGAATATTGTGTGCAATTCTGGGTCGCCACACTACCAGAAGGAGGTGGAGACTTTGGAGAGGGTATAGAAGAGGTTTACCAGGATGTTGCCTGGTCTGGAGGGCGTTGGCTATGAGGGGAGGCTGGATAAACTCGGATTTTTTTCACTGGAACGGCGGAGGTGGAGGGGCGACATGATAGAGGTTTACAAAGTTATGCGTGGCATGGACAGAGTGGATAGTCAGAAGCTTTTTCCCAGGGTGGAAGAGTCAGTTACTAGGGGACATAGGTTTAAGGTGCGAGGGGAAAAGTTTAGAGGGGATGTGCGAGACAAGTTCTTTACACAGAGGGTGGTGAGTGCCTGGAACTTTCTGCCGGGGGAGGTGGTGGAAGCAAGTACGATAGTTAAGTTTAAAAGGCATCTTGACAAATATATGAATAGGATGGAAATAGAGGGATACAGTCCCCGGAAGTGCAGAAGGTTTTAGTTTAGACAGGCATCAAGATGGGCACAGGCTTGGAGTGCTGAATGGCCTGTTCCTGTGCTGTACTGTTCTTTGTTCTTGCAGAAAATAAAAGCTCATGGTGTAGGGAGTAACATATTGGCATGGATAGAAGATTGGTGAGCCAACAGGAAACAGAGAGTAGGCATAAATGGATCATTTTCTGGTTAGCAAGATATAACGAGTGGTGTGCCACAGGGTTCAGTGCTGGGGCCTCAACTTCTTACAATTTATATAAATGACTTGGATGAAGGGGCCGAAGGTATGGTTGCTAAATTTGCTGATGACACAAAGATAGGTAGGAAAGAAAGTTGTGAAGAGGACATAAGGAGGCGTCAAAGGGATATAGACAGATTAGCTGAGTGGGAAAAAAATGTGGCAAATGGAGTATAATGTGGGAAAATGTAAAATTGTCCATTTTGGCAGGAAGAATAAATAAGATTATCTAAATAGTGAGAGATGCAGAGCTCTGAGATGCAGAAGCAGCTGGGTGTCCTAGTGCATGAATCGCAAAAGGTTGGAATGCACGTACAGCAAGTAATTAGGAAAGCTAATAGAATGTTATCATTTACACAGTGATTATTGACAACGCAGCCAGCAGCTAACGTCATCCGACCGCGCCAATATGCGCACATGCGCAAATTGGTTCCTACCCTCTGTGCATGCGCTGCATTCTGCAGTGCCACCCGCCCGCGCTCTCCCTTCCCCTCCCCGCTCGTTCACTGCCCACCCCCTCCCCAGCTATTGTGTGCTGCCATGTGTTTTGCTTGCCATCTTGTGATTATTTGAGCAGCGCCATCTTTAATCCTGGCAGCTGCCTGACATCGCAGACAGCGACATTTTACTGGCACAGGCTGCATTTGTGCATGTGCCATTGCAGCACCACCTAGTGGTTGCATTGTCAGCAAATGCAGCCTATTGTTTATTGCGAGGGAATTGAATACAAAAGTAGTGAGATTATGCTTCAGCTATATAAGGATTGGCGAGACCACATCTGGAGTTCTGTGTACAGTATTGGTCTCCATATTTAAGGAAGGATGTAAATACGTTGGAAGCAGTTCAGAGCTGGTTTACTGGACTAATACCTGGAATGGGTGTATTGTCTTATGAGGAAAGGTTGGACAGGCTAGGCTTGTATCCGCTGGAGTTTAGAAGAGTAAGAGGCGACTTGATTGAAACATATAAGATCCTGAGGGGTCTTGACAGGGTGGATCTGGAAAGGATTCTCTTGTGGAAGAATCTAGAACTAGGGGTCACTGTAACAATAAGGGGTCACCCATTTAAGACAAGGATGAGGAGAAATGTTTTCCCTCAGAGGGGTTCATGAGTCTTTGGAACTCTCTTCCTCAAAAGGCAGTGGAAGCAGAGTCTTTGAACATTTTTAAGGCAAGAGTAGATAGATTCTTAATAAGCAAGGGGATGAAAAGTTATCTCGGATAGGCGGGAATGTGGAGTTGAGGTTACAATCAGATCAGCCATGATCTCATTGATGGCAGAGCAGGCTCGAAGGGTTGAGTGGCCTTCGCCTGCTCTGAATTCGTATGTTTGTATGTAAGAGAAGGTTGAGAGGAGATCTGATAGAGGTGTTCAAAATCATAAGGGGTCGAGAGTAGAGAAAAACTTCCCATTAGCAGAAGGGTCGAGAACCGAGTGGAGACCTCACCTGAGTGAAACGTATTCAGAATGTGAAGTGGGAATTTAGTTCACATGGGAATTCAATGTGTGGGGGGGTGGGGGGAGTGGAGGGAGTGGAATTGATGTAAGATGCTCCAGCACAGAAAATAACTGATTGAAAAGAGAAAATGCTCAACAACCAATGATCCAAACTAAGGAATTTTAATTGGGGTTAGTAAAACATTAATTGAAATAACAAGATGAATCTTCTGCAACTCAGGTAATTTTTTAGTAAGATTTTATTAGTTGTAGTAAGGTTTACCAGCTTATTCGTACTGGGGTTATTAATGATAAATTAATTTAGAAAACATATGTGGGAGATGGTGGACGCCAGTGGAGTCTACGGCAAACATGTCTGCAGCTCAAGAAGTATCACCTCAGAGTCAGTGAGCTGGAGGCTGAGCTACAGACACTGCAATGCATTAGGGAGGGGGAAAGTCATCTGGAGACTTTGTTCCAGAAGGCAGTCACACCCGCTAAAATAAGGTTTTCTGATTTGGTCAGGGACAGGAGGGTGTGACTGCAAGTGATGCAGGTAAGGGGATCAAGAAGGCAGCCTCAACCCTTGCAATTGTCCAACAGGTTTGAGGTTCTTTCAACTAATATGGATGAGAACGACGGCTGCAGGGTGGATGAGCGAACTGACCATGGTACTGTGGTAGAGGAAGCCATTCAAGCAGGGGGAGTAAATAGGAATGTAGTAGTGCTTGAGTTGTGTACTTCTGCATCACCAACTCATTCTTTCACACTAAACCCTGTCACCAGGTTTCTTGGAGGCAGCCAAGATCACGTCGTTGGCACCAGTTGGACCTCATCGTCACAAGACGAGCCTCTTCAAACAGTGTTCAAATCACACAGAGCTTCCACAGTGCGGACTGCGACACCGACCACTCCCTGGTGTGCAGCAAGGTTCGCCTCAAACCAAAGAAGCTGCATCACTCCAACCAGAAGGGCCGCCCACGCATCAACACTAGCAGAACTTCTCATCCACAGCTGTTACGCAAGTTTCTAAATTCACTTGAAAAAGCCCTCCAAAACACTCCCACAGGGGATGCAGGGACCAAGTGGGCCCACATCAGAGACGCCATCTATGACTCAGCAATAACCACCTATGGCAATTGTGTGAAGCGGAATACAGACTGGTTTCAATCTCACATTGAAGAGCTGGAACCTGTCATAGCCGCTAAGCGCATTGCCCTGCTGAACTACAAGAAAGCCCCCAGCGAGTTAATATCCGTAGCACTTAAAACAGCCAGAAGCACTGCACCAGGAACAGCCAGGCGCTGCGCAAATGAATACTGGCAACACCTAAGCAGTCATATTCAGCTGGCCTCTGACACAGGAAATATCAGAGGGATGTATGATGGCATTAAGAGGGCTTTTGGGCCAACTGTCAAGAAGATCGCCCCCCTCAAATCTAAATCAGGGGACACAATTACTGACCAACGCAAGCAAATGGACCGCTGGGTGGAACACTACCTAGAACTGTACTCCAGGGAAGATGTGGTCACTGAGACCGCCCTCAATGCAACCCTATCTCTGCCAGTCATGGATGAGCTGGACGTACAGCCAACAAAATCGGAACTCAGTGATGCCACTGATTCTCTAGCCAGCGGAAAAGCCCCTGGGAAGGACGGCATTACCCCTGAAATCATCAAGAGTGCCAAGCCTGCTATAATTTCAGCTCTGCACGAACTGCTTTGTCTGTGCTGGGACGAGGGAGCAGTACCACAGGACATGCGCGATGCCAATATCATCACTCTCTATAAGAACAAGGGTGACCGCGGTGACTGCAACAACTACTGTGGAATCTCCCTGCTCAGCATAGTTGGGAAAGTCTTCGCTCGTGTCGCTTTAAACAGGCTCCAGAAGCTGGCTGAGCGTGTCTATCCTGAGGCACAGTGTGGCTTTCGAGCAGAGAGATCCACCATTGACATGCTGTTCTCCCTTCGCCAGCTACAGGAGAAATGCCGTGAACAACAGATGCCCCTCTACGTTGCTTTCATTGATCTCACCAAAGCCGTTGACCTCGTCAGCAGAAATGGTCTCTTCAGACTACTAGAAAAGATTGGATGCCCACCAAAGCTGCGCCTCATCAGACCCCTTTCCAATCCTGAGTGGCGTGAAACAGGGCTGTGTTCTCGCACCTACACTGTTTGGGATCTTCTTCTCCCTGCTGCTCTCACATGCATTCAAGTCCTCAGAAGAAGGGATTTTCCTCCACACAAGATCAGGTGGCAGATTGTTCAACCTTGCCCGTCTAAAAGCGAAGACCAAAGTACGGAAAGTCCTCATCAGGGAACTCCTCTTTGCTGACTATGCTGCATTAACATCTCACACTGAAGAGTGTCTGCAGAGACTCATCGACAGGTTTGCGGCTGCCTGCAATGAATTTGGCCTAACCATCAGCCTCAAAAAAACGAACATCATGGGACAGGACGTCAGAAATGCTCCATCTATCAATATCGGCGACCACACTCTGCAAGTGGTTCAAGAGTTCACCTACCTAGGCTCAACTATCACCAGTAACCTGTCTTTCGATGCAGAATTAAACAAGCGCATGGGAAAGGCTTCCTCTGCTATGTCTGGCCAAGAGAGTGTGGGAAAATGGCGCACTGACACAGAACACAAATGTCCAAGTGTATCAAGCCTGTGTCCTCAGTACCTTGCTCTACGGCAGCGAGGCCTGGACAACGTATGTCAGCCAAAAGCGACGTCTCAATTCATTCCATCTTCGCTGCCTCCGGAGAATCCTTGGCATCAGGTGGCAGGACCGTATCTCCAACAGTCAAGTCCTGGAGGCGGCCAACATCCCCAGCATATACACCCTACTAAGCCAGCGGCGCCTGAGATGGCTTGGCCATGTGAGCCGCATGGAAGATGGCAGGATCCCCAAGGACACATTGTACAGTGAGCTCGTCACTGGTATCAGACTCACCAGCCGTCCATGGCTCCGCTTTAAAGACGTCTGCAAACGCAACATGAAGTCCTGTGACATTGATCACATGTCGTGGGAGTCAGTTGCCAGCGATCGCCAGAGCTGGCGGGCAACCATAAAGGCGGGGCTAAAGCGTGGCGAGTCGAAGAGACTTAGCAGTTGGCAGGGAAAAAGACAGAAGCGCAAGGAGAGAGCCAACTGTGTAGCAGCCCCGACAACCAATTTTATCTGCAGCACCTGTGGAAGAGTCTATCACTCTAAAATTGGCGTTTATAGCCACTCCAGGCGCTGCTGCACAAACCACTGACCACCTCCAGGCGCTTACCCATTGTCTCTCGAGACAAGGAGGCCAAAGAAGAAGTAGTAGGATATAGTATAGTCAGGGGGTAGATACCATCCTCTGCAGCCAAGAGCAAGAGTCCAGAAGGTTGTGTTGCCTGCCTGGTGCCAGAATTCGGGACATCTGCTCAGGGCTGGAGAGGAACTTATAGTGGGAGGAGGAGGAACTTGCAGTTGGAGGGACGATCCAGTTGTTGTGATCCCCACGGGTTTCAATGACAAACAGGACTCGGAAAGAGGTTCTACACAACGAGTATGAGCAGCTAGCGGCTAAATTAAAAAGAACCTCAAAAGGTAATAATCTCTGGGTTATTATCTGAGCCATGAGCAAACTGGTGTGGGTAAATAAAGATTAGAGTGTTAAATGTGTGGCTCAAAGATTGGTGTGGGAGAAAAGGGTTTTGATTCATGGCACTGACACCAGTACTGAACCGTGCTGGGACCAGTGTTCTGGTGAGTCATATAACTAGGGCAGTAGAGAGGACTTTAAACTAAATAGTGGGGGCAAGGGATCAAGTGAGGACAGATGTGACAATTTAAAGAGAGAGGAGAAGGCAAAACAGCAATAAGGGCAACAATAATCAGAATGTGGCAGGAAGGGACAGAGCATACAAACTTAAGAGTGCACCATCAAATAAGGCTAGAAAGTTGTGAACTAATGGTGGTGGGGGGCCGGGGGGGTGGGGTGGCGAGGGGAGGTTTCGGGTGAAGGGAGATTTAGAAATCCAAAGAGAAAGGTCGAGGCATCAGAACAGCATTGTGGGTAAAGACAAGCAGAATGGGACAGGAAGGGACAGAGAGTTTAACAAAAATTGTACATCTGCGAATAACGGAACAGAAGTAAAAAAATATGAAATTAAAAAGGTTCTTTATCTGCATGAAGCAGCTGCAATAATATCGATGAACTAGTGGCACAAATAGAGGTAAATGATTTATATCTAATCGTCATTACAGAGACATAGTTACAAGGTGATCAAGGTTAGGAGATAAATATTCTAGGGTACACAATATTGCAGAAAGACAGACATAATAGCAAAGGAGGTGTAGCCCTAATAGTAAAGGATGACATAAGGACATTAGTGAGAAAGGATCTGGCCTCAGAAGATCATGAAGTAGAATCAGTATGGGTAGAAATTAGGAATAGAAAGAATCAGAAAACACTGGTGGGAGTGGTTTATAGGTTCCTTAAAAGTAGTTATACCATTGGACAGAGCATTAAAGAAGAAATTATTGGACCTTGTAACAAAGGCAATGTAATAATTGTGCGGGATCTTAATCTTCATACAGACTAGGACAATGAAATTGGCAACAGTGGTCTAGAAGAGGAGTTTGTAGAATGTCTTCAGGACAGTTTCTTGGAGCAATAAATTATGGAATCGACTAGGGATAAAGTTATCTTGAATCGAGTATTGTGTAATGAGGCAGGGTTAATTAGTAATGTCATAGTAAAAGATCCACTGGGAAATAGTGATCATAATACCATTGAATTCCACGTTAAGTCTGAAAGTCATAGAATCATAGTACGTTTACGGCACAGAAAGAGGCCACTTGACCAACTGTGTCTGTGCCGGCCGAATAATGAGCCACCCAGCCTAATCCCATATATAAAGTGACATACTCCAAATCACAAACAAGAATCTTAAACAAAGCCAATTACATAGCTTTGAGGGGAGAACTGGCTAAGGTAAATTGGGGAAATAGACTAAAAGGTATGGCAGTAACTGAACATGGGAAACCTTTAAAGAAGCGAATCAAACAACAAATTCAAAAAAAATACATTCTATTTGAAAAAAAACTCAGCAAGCAAGTCCCATCTGAGGCTCACTCAGGAAGTAGAGTATTCGATTAGAAGAGGCTTACAATGTTGCAAAAAGGAGTAGCAAGTCCGAGAATTGGAAGTGTTTTAGAAAACGAAAAGTTGATGAGAAAGGAAAAAAATAGAGAGAGTAAACTAGCCAGTAGCATAAAAACAGATTAGAAGAGGTTTTATAGGTATATAAAAAGGAAAAGAGTAGTTCAAGTAAACACTGGTCCCTTAGAAGCAGAGGGGAAATTATCATGGGGAATGAGGAAATGGCAGAGGCACTGAACAAATATCTTGTCTCTGTCTTCATCGTAGAAGACACAAGTTTCATGCCAGAAATAGACGGGAACCTAGCACGTGGATGAAGGGACCGAAGGTATGGTTGCTAAATTTGCTGATGACACAAAGATAGGTCGGAAAGTAAGTTGTGAAAAGGACATAAGGAGGCTACAAAGGGATACAGACAGGTTACGCAAACAAAAAGTGCTGGAAATACTCAGCAGGTCTGGCAGCACCTGTGGAGAGAGGAGCAAAGTTAACGTTTCAGGTCTGTGACCTTTCATCAGAACTGATCAGATGAAAGGTCACAGACCTGAAACGTTAACTTTTGCTCCTCTCTCCACAGATGCTGCCAGACCAGCTGAGTATTTCCAGCACATTTTGTTTTTGTTTCAGATTTCCAGCATCTGCAGTATTTTGCTTTTATGATACAGACAGGTTAACTGAGTGGAAAAAGATCTGGCAAATAGAGTATAATGTGGGAAAATGTGAAATTGTCCATTTTGGCAGGAAGATTAAAAAGCATATTATCTAAATGGTGAGAGACTGCAGAGCTGAGATGCAGTGGGATCTGGGTCTGCTAGTGCATGAATCGCAAAAGGCTAGTATGCAAGACACAGCAAGTAATTAGGAAAGCTAATAGAATGCTATCATTCATTGCGAGGGAAATTGAATACAAAAGTAGGGAGGTTATGCTGCAGTTATACTGGGCATTGGTGAGACCACATCTGGAGTACTGTGTACAGTATTGGTCTCCTTTTTTAAGGAAAGATGTAAATGCATTGGAAGCAGTTCAGAGAAGGTTTACTGGACTAATACCTGGAATGGCTGGGTTGTCTTATGAGGAAAGGTTGGACAGGCTAGGCTTGCACCCACTGGAGTTTAGAAGGGTGAGAGGCGACTTGATTGAAACATAAGATCCTGAGGGGGCTTGACATGGTGGATGTGGAAAGGATATTTCCACTTGTGGGAAGGATGTTTCCACTTGTGGGAGAATCTAGAACGAGGGGGGGTCACTGTTTAAAAATAAGGTGTCACCCATTCAAGACAGATGAGGAGAATTTTTTTCTGAGTCGTGAGTCTTTGAAACTCTCTTACTCCAAAGGCAGTGGAAGCAAAGTCTGAATATTTTTAAGGCAGAGGTAGATAGATTCTTGATAAGCAAGGAGGTGAAAGGTTACTGGGGGTAGGCGGGATTGTGGAGTTGAGGTTACAATCCGATCAGTCAAGATCTTTTTGAATGGTAGAGCAAGATCGAGGGGCTGAGTGGCCTACTCCTGCTCCTAATTCGTACGTTATGTTCTATTAAAGTTCCCTGCCAAATATCATGGGTTTGTTCATAAGCCAATAAACTTCACAGAGGTGGTGACGTAGTGGTAATGTCACTGGACTAGAAACCCAGAGCCCCAGGCTAATGCTCTGCAGACATGGGTTTGAATCTCATCAAGGCAGATGGTGGAATTTGAATTCAAATAATAAATCTGGACTTAAAAAAACTAGTCTCGTGCTGATCATGAAACCATTGTTGATTGTTATAAAAACCCATCTGGTTCACTTATGTCCTTTAGGGAAGAAATCTGCCATACTTACCTGGTCTGGCCTACATGTGACTCCAGACCCACAGCAATGTGGTTGACTCTTAAATGACCTCTGACATGGACTGAGCCACTCAGTTGTATCAAACCACTAAGAAGTCTAAGAAAAAGAATGAAATCGGACAGACCACCTGACATTGACCTAGGCACTGGAAACAACGAACTGCAAACCCAGCCCTTTCGACCCTGCTAAGCCCTCCATACCAACATCTGGCTAAGAAATCCTACAACCAATGGATCAGATGTAAACTCTGCAGATCTGCCACATCCAGGCGTGAACGGTGGTGGACAATTAAACAACTGACAGGAGGAAGAGGCTCCACAAATATCTCCATCTGCAACACTGGAGGAGCCCAGCACATCAGTGCAAAAGACAAGACTGAAGCATTTGCATCCATCTTCAGCCAGAAGTGCCGAGTGAATGATCCATCTCGGCCTCCTCCTGAGGTCTCCCACATCACAGACGCCAGACTTCAGCCAATCTGATTCACTCCAGGTGAAATAAAGAAAGTTCTGAAGGCACTGGACACTGCAAAGGCTATGGGCCCTGACAACATTCCGACAATAGCACTGAAGACCTGTGCTCCAGAACTCGCGCCCCTAGCCAAGCTGTTCTAGTACAGTTACAACACTGGCAGCTATCCGGCAATGTGCACAAAAAGCAGGACAAATCTGACCCGCCCAATTACCGCCCCATCAGTCGACTTCCCATCATCAACAAAGCAATGGAAGGGGTCATCGACCATGCTATCAAGTGGCACTTGCTCACTGATGCTCAGTCTGGGTTCCGCCAAGGCCACTCAGCTCTTGACCTCATTACAGCCTTGGTCCAAACATGGACAAAAGAGCTGAACTCCAGAGGAGAGGTGAGAGTGACTGCCTTGACATCAAGGCTGCATTTGACCAGAATGTCATCAAGAAGCCCTAGCAAAACTGGAGTCAATGGGAATCGCGGGGGAAAACTCTCCGCTGGTTGAAGTCATACCTAGCACAAAGGAAGATGGTTGTGGTTGTTGGAGGTCAATCATCTCAGTCCCAGGACATTACTGCATGAGTTCCTCAGGGTAGTGTCCTCAGCCCAACCATCTTCAGCTGCTTCATCAATGACCTTTCCTCCATATGGTCAGAAGTGGGGATGTTTGCTGATGATTGCACTATATTCAGCACCATTTGCGACTTCTCAGATACTGAAGCAGTCAGTGTAGAAATGCAGCAAGACCTGCACAACATCCAGGCTTGGGCTATTAAGTGGCAAATAACATTCATGCCACACAAATGCCAGGCAATGACCATCTCAAAGAAGAGAGAATCTAACCATATCCCCTTGACATCCAATGACATTACCATCACTGAATCCCCCACTAATAACATCCTGGGGGTCACCATTGACCAGAAACTGAACTGGACCAGCCACATAAATGCTGTGGCTATAAGAACAGGTCAGAGGCTGGGAATTCTGCAGCAAGTAACTCACCTTCTGACTCCCCAATGCCTGTCCACCATCTACAAAAGCACAAGTCAGGAGTGTGATGGAATATTCTCCACTTGCCTGGATGGGTGCAGCTCCAACACTCAAGAAGCTCGACACCAACCAGGACAAAGCAGCCCACTTTATTGACACCCCATCCACCACCTTCAACATTCACTCCCTCCAGCACCAATACATAGTGGCAACAGTATGTACCATCTACAAGATGCACTGCAGCAACAGCACCGTCCAAACCCACGACCTCTACCAACTACAAGGACAAGGGCAGCAGATACATGGGAACACCACCACCTGCAAGTTCCCCTCCAAGACACACACCATACTGACTTGGAACTCTATCGCCATCCCTTCACTGTCGCTGGGTCAAAATCCTGGATTTCTTTTCCTAATAGCACTATTGGTGTACCTACAGCCCAAGGACTGCAGCGGTTCAAGAAGGCAGCTCACCACCACCTTCTCAAGGGCAATTAGGGATGGGCAATAAATGCTGGCATAGCCAGCGGCGCCCACATCCCCCGAACGAATAAATAAAAAGACACAATGTTCTTTGGGTAACTGCTCCTTTACTACGTCATTTATAGTGAATATTGGAACTGTAAATGTACATGTAGTACTGGAATAAGCAACTCCAGTGTTAAATCCGCCTTATTTATTGTATTATAGGGAAGGTCCAAGAAATAGGAGACACCAAATATAGGCAGACCCTCAAGGTCCTTCACAGAAGATTGATTTTTTTTTGAATGGATCCACACTTGCCAAGTGAGATCATGCCTTTATGAACCAAATGATTTATCTGACATGAGAGGAAATGGTACTTCCAATATTTCCTGCAGTACTGGATTCCTGGGAACTTCTGTGCTAGAAATGCATGCAAGCTAATTCATATCATTTATTCAGATGCTTTAACCTGTATTGGGTATCAAAATAGAAATTTCTTCTGGTTAGACACTCAGAAGTATGAAATAAAGCCCAAAGTAACTAACCTGTAACTACTATAAATTATTTTATTTCTAAATATTTAACCTATTAAAAGTCGAACAAAAGCACAGCAACATAAAAAATGATTTTATATGAGGTGGTAATGTCATTTTATATGTGCAATCATAGCAACCAAAGTTCAACAATTTAAAAATATTTGGTTTGATAATTAAGAAGCCCCTTAAATCTCCTTCCAAAATGTTGTCCAAAGAACAGTACAAACATCAGGTTGAAAAACTTACATCACTCCGTGACGCAATGGCACGATGAAGTGGGGTTAACCACATGTTATCTTTAGCATTAACACGAGCTCCTGTAAAGTAAGAAAGGCAAATACAATAATTTTTCCTTGTTTATTTAAAATAAACACAAGCACTGCGAAAGTTCTTCCTTGGTACCTTGCATTAAGGATGCCATTTATTCCTCTTTAAAACTACAATGTTACACTCCTTTTGAAGTTACTAAATTAGGGCAAGTGGCATCAACAAAAAGATTCATGAATACATAATTCAAATTGGCACAAAAATGAATCACAAACTGCTGTCTCTAAGCCAGTTTATCAGGATTGATGATCTTGTTGAATATGTTTTGACAACAGCAGTTCTTTGAATGTTCGAATGCACTCCTGGTTGGCCTCCCACTAACCATCCTTCACACTACTGAGCTCATCCAAAACCTGTTGCTCGTATCCTAACTCGCAGCAGGTCACATCCACTAATCACACCTGTGCTTGCTGACAAACATTGGTTCTTGATCTTGCAACACCTTAATCTTCAAATTCTCATTCTTATTTTCAAATCCCTCCAAGGCCTCACCCCTCCCTGTGGCCTATCCAGCCCTGCATTCCTCCAATTCTGGCCTCTTGCTCATTCCTGATCTCCTTCGTTCGACCACTGCTGGCTGTGCCTTCCAACAGCCTCGGCCCTAAGCTCTGGCATTCCCTCCCTGAACCTCTCAGCCTCTTCACCTCCTTCCCCTTCTTTAGGTCACTCTTCAAACCTACTGCTTTGACAAAGCTTTCGATCACCTATCCTAACATATTTTATGGACATTTTACTATGTTCAAGGCACTATGTAAATACAAGTTGTTGTTGGGAGTTCAGAGGGACTTATTTGATTAGATGTGGAAATTTCAAATTGAATACCAGTAATTCCCAGACTGCCAAGGAGGTGCAGAAGGCTACTATACAGTAAACACTGGATTGAATGGCTAGGCTCTGTGACCTGACTCAGCTGCAAACTACCTTTTATAAAGAACGTACATTTGTAAAGCACCTTTCATGTCCTTACTATATAATAAACACAGGTTGCTGCTGTTGCAACAGATAAAGAATGCTAGACCCTAAAATGCAAAAAAGAACTCAGTTTAGCTTCGTAGGATTCTTGCATGTTCCACAGTTGAAAACTCTGTATATTGACGGCATGCATCATTTTGCTACTGACATTAGATGCAAGTCAAGTATTGTTTTATGTGCAAGAAACACTAAATATTTCCAAGGGTGTTGAAAAAAAAATCACTAAAGCTTTTTCATGGATCCACATATCTTAGGAATTATAGAAATCTTGCAAGTATGAGATCTTGGGAAATGTTTTCTTAATACTGCAGAGGTTTTCCTCCATATTACACAACATGAAACCAATAATACAGGTAGATATATGCCAATAGCCTTCTTCCAACAGGGTCATAATGTCTCTGTGATGGGGCGGGAAGGGGTTGGGGGTGGGGAGGTTGGGGGGAGAGGAAGGGAACAGGGGAAAAAGTAAAAATAGCATGCATGAACTGCAGGACACTTCCAACAACTATTTCTTGAATTTTTAATGAGCACAATGTTTGATTCCACACAATGCTGTACGCATTAGCACTGCTCTTCAGAATTAACTCGCACAAATATAGCAATGCTACCTGCTGGACATACCTGACAAGATGAGGAGCTCAATAATTTCAGCATCACCAAGAAAGGCAGCCGCATGCAGGGGTGTCCGCTTCTCAGAATCCTTTTGAAAAAATTACAATGGAGCATATTGAAACCAATTACATACAACTTTTTCTTCCAAATGCCATTAGTAAATAACTTGGAGTTGGGGGACATGGATTAAAAATCAACCTTGCCAATCAATTGACCGGAGAATCCTGAGCCAACTGGGTTAAAATGGCTTGTCCAAGGTTAAAATGCAAGTGAACTAATCAGTTTAAATCAAGCGTGTAGGTGCACCAAATCACTCAGTTCTCTGGTACAATTTGTTCATGTGCAGGGAACAACTTTGTATTTGCCACCACAACCAGAGTAGAAAAACAATGTACTGCAGAGGTACCTTGCATTTCGAATCCCAGATTCTGGGATTAAGAAACCTAGCAGATATGGATTTGAACTGGGAATGTTGTCCAAAGCATGGCTGATCAGGCTTTCATTCATTTCTTCCTTTTCAATTTTTATTCTCTCTCAAATTTACTTTCCTATTCACCACACTGTGGGCAGCCACCTATACCACTTACAGTGGCCTAGTGGTAATAGAGTCATAGAGTTATACAGCACAGAAAGAGGCCCTTCGGCCCATTGTGTCTGTGCCGGCCATCAAGCACCTAACTATTCTAATCCCATTTGCTAGCACTTGGCCCGTAGCCTTGTATGCTATGGTGTTTCAAGTGCTCATCTAGATACTTAAATGTTGTGAGGGTTCCTGCCTCTACCACCTCTTCAGGCAGCACGTTCCAGATACCAACCATCCTCTGGGTGAAAAAAGTTTTCCTCAAATCCTCTCTAAACCTCCTGCACCTTACCTTAAATCTATGCCCGCTTGTTATAATGTCACTGGACTAATAATCTTAGTGGCCTGGACTAATACCCTGGGGACATGGGCTCAAATCCAACCACAGCAGCTGGTGGACTTTTTTTAAAAATCAATTAATAAAATATCTGCACTTGTCGGCATGACATCGGCCGTCTTAATTTCTCCATTCCCATCACTCACCCAAACCTATCTCCCTCTTAACTTACTGCACTCTGTTCCCTCAGGTCTAACCCTGACATTGTGATCAAACCTGCTGCTGTCTGGCGTATAGACCTCTACCTTGAAGAGGCTGAGCGCCAACTCTCAGACACTTCTCCCTACCCTCCCCCTGGACTATGACCCCACCATTGAAATTCAAGCCACCGTCTCCAGGACTGTTACTGATCTCATCTCCTCTAGAGATTTGGAGAGAAGCAACGGGAGAGGAGAGAATTGAGAGTGCAACTTGAACAGAGTGCTGGGCGTTTGGGGAAGAAGCTAGCTGTTTGGTGAGTATCTGTTAAATGGTTAAGGTCTATTCTATTTCTAAGGTTTAAAATAGTACAAGAACTGGTAGTAAGATTAATAAAACATATTAAAAAAGGAAAATAAATAATTCAGTAAAATAATTAAGTAGTTAATTAAAACACATTAAGGGTGGCAGGTCAGGTGATTTGTCACGGCTGCAGGATGTGATGCTACACACTAATAATGGATGCCAGTGTGACCCAGGGTAAACATGCATGCAGTAAGTATTTATGGGTCGAGGAGCTTCGGCTCAGAGTCATTGAGCTGGAGGCCAAGTTGCAGATACTGCGACACATCAGGGAGGGGTTAAGTTACCTGGACACTTTGTATCAGGAGGCGGTCACACCCCTTAGGATAGCGTCTTCTAATTTAGTCAGTGGTCAGAGACAGTAGAGTGTGGCTGCAGCTCTGGCAGGTAAGGGGACCCAGAGGACAGAAGCCTCAACCTTTACAATTCTCGAACAGGTTTGAGGTTCTCAGCTTGTCTGGATGAGAGTGGGGGCTGCAGGGTGGATGAGCTAACTGACTAGACACCATGGTACAGGAAGCCATTCAAGTGGGGGGAGCAAACATAAATGCAGTGGTAGTAGGGGACAGTATCGTGAAGGGGATTGTCACTGTTCTCTGCAGCAAACAGCGAGAGTCCAGAAGGCTGTATTGCCTGCCCGGTGCCAGGGTCTGGACATCTGCTTAAGGCTGGAGAGGAACTTACAGTGGGAGGGGGAGGATCCAGTCGTTGTGGTCCATGTAGGTACCAATGACATAGGCAGAACAAGAAAGGAGGTTCTGCATCGTCAATATGAGGAGCTAGGCACCAAATTAAGAAGCAGAACTTCAAAAGGTAATAATCTCTGGATTATTACCTGAGCCACGTGAAAATTGGCATAGGGCAAATAAGATAGAGAAATGAATGCATGGCTCAAAAACTGGTGTGGTAGAAGTGGGTTCCAGTTTGTGGGACACTGGCATCAACACTGACACTGGGGTAAATGGGGGCTGTACCGTCAGAACGGTCTACACCTGAACCGTGCTAACAATAACCACGTGGTAAGACAGAGTACAAAAGGAAAAAATAATGGGAGCTTGTCAGAAAGGTGCAATAATCATAGGGAATTTTAATCCACATATAGACTGGAAAAATCTGATAGCCTAGATGAGGAGTTCATAGAATGTTTTTGGCATAATTTCTTCGAACATCACATTCTGGAGCCAAAGAGCAGGCTATACTAGACCTGCTATTGTCCAACGAGATAGGATTAATTAATGACCTCAACGTGAAGGCACCCCTAGGCAGCAGTGATCATAATCTGATTGAATTTTACATTCAGTTTGATGGAGAGAAAAGTGGGACTAGGGCTAGTATTTTAAACTTAAAGAAGGGCAATTATGAGGGTATGAAAGCAGAGCTAGCTAAAATGAACTGACAAATAGAGATGCAGTGGCAGACATTTACAGGGATATTTCAGAATACACAGAATGGATACATTCCAATGAGAAAAAAAATTCCAAGGGGAGAACCCACTATCCGTGGTTAACTACAAAAGTTAAAGATGGTATCAAACAAAGAAAAAGCATTTAATTACGCAAAGATGGGTAGCAGGTCAGACATTTGGACAGAATATTGTTACGATCAAGGCTGGAAGAGTGCACTGTCTTTCTCTAGTTCCACTTCTCCACGGGTCACAACATATATTTAAAGTGTTTTACCCAGCTACTATTACGGCCAATTATACCCCATCTTTATTTCAGAATAAAACCCACCAACCAGGTTTCTTTAATGAACAGAATTATTAATTTATTATAAAACAAGACTTCTTCAGGAAAGATGCAAAGCGCATTAACACACAGCTTGAAATATGAAAGTTCCCTTCTAAATTAACCCACCACACGCGCACAAGTGCGTACACACACACACACACTCAAGTTAAAGAAAAAATAAAGTTTTCTCTGTAGAGGTCTCTTTACAAAAAAATACTTCGGCCAAATACTAGTTAATTATTGAAGAAAGAAAAGGATAAGAGGTGGAATCATCTCAGTCGTCCCTTTATTCTGGCGTCCCAATACACGTAGACTGATGTCAATGGGATCTTTTTGGAGCAGTTCTCTTCAGGTGACGTTGAGGATTAGTCTGGCAGGCTTTCCAGGAGAAATCACTACATTAGGGTTTCAGCTATCACACTGGATTCTCAGGGGTTCTCAAAGTGGCAGAAAAAGGATGAGCTGATGGTTTCTCTTCGCAGGTTTACCTCCAACTGAACCAAAACAATATCCAAAATGAAACCAACTCTTGACCACCATAAATCTTGACATGTCACTTCCCTGTAAATAACTCCCCTAGTCAGAAGGCTTCTGCTGTTTACTTAGCTTACTGACTTCCAGTAAGTGCATTTTCTAACAAAGTCCCAAAGCCCATCCAGTGACCTTTCAAAAAAAAAGTCCACCATCTATGGAATCTCCTCAGTCTTTAAAGGAATCCATCTCCATAATTTTTAACCAAGAGTCCTCAAAAAATATTGATAAAGGAAGCACTTTCATAACAATATAAAGATCAAAGAATAGCTAAGAGATTAATAAGAAGGGAAAAATTAGAGAACGAGAGAAAGCTAGCTCGAAACATAATAAGAGTTAGTAAGAGATTCAGTAGATACTTAAAAAACAAAAGTTAAAGTGAGCGTTGGTCCTATAGAAAGGGAGTCTGGGGAATTACTAAGGGAAAATGAGATGGCAGAAGAATTGAACAGATATTTTGTATCTGTCTTCACTATAGAGGATACAAGTAACATCCAAGAAATAGTAAATGGAAGGGAGGGAGGAACTCAAGAAAATTACAATCATCAGTGTCATGAAGGCCCCCACCTGCCAAGAATGAGGCACACATTATTTCACCAAGAACTTGAAAAAATGTTAAAATGTTGCTGGAAAGAAAAGAGGGCCTATCACAAGGAATTGCTAGGCCCCTTGCCGGAAAGACCTTTTTTTGCATACTAGCAGACAGTGTTGGAACAAAAGACCCAGTCCCTGCTTCGCCAATACACAGAAGACCTGGTCAGACCAGTTTATCTCATGACTAACTGGCTGTTTGAATTTGAACTTGCCACTGAGTGTTTGAAACAGAGAAAGCTCTTTGCTCCTGGACTGAGAACATCTCTCTCCTGTCTGCTCTCACCTCTTTCTCACAGAACTGAAGACCCATTGAAGGCACATGAACCCCAAGAGAGAAAAGTCTCCTACAGTGAATAAGGTTTAAGAATAATACTGGGCCCCAACTTACAAAAAGGACTACAGTGAGCTCGAAGCACAGAAAACAAGAAACTCTTCTGATATTGCTTCAAACCTCTCTACTTTATTTTTTTTTTCTCTTCAGTCCCTATTTGCGTGTATCGCGTGTGTATGATAGCGTGGGCGCGTCGTATATCCGTGGGCATTAACTGAATTAAAGATTAAGTTTGAATAAATTTCACTTTTCTTCTTTAAACCTAAGATGGTCTGTTTGTGCTCATTTTTTTGCCTTATAATTGGAAAGTGGGGAACAAGGATTCACCAAGGGGAAGCTCAAAACATGGTGTTTAAAAGTTCCTGTTACAATAAGACCAGGTGAAGGCTAAAAGGGACCCCGAGACACTTTTCTCACCTGGTCGTAACACCAGGGAAGTGGTACTGAACGAATTGTTGGAGCTGCAGACTGACAAGTCCTCGGGTCTTGATGGACTTCACCCTAGGGTCCTACAAGAAGCAGCTAGTGAGATAGTTGATGCGTTGGTTTTGACATTCCAAAATTCCCTAGATTCGGAGAAGGTTCCATTAGATTGGAAAATAGCCAATGTAACTCTTTTATTCAAAAAGGGAGACAGAAAGAAAGCAGGAAACTACAGGCCAGTTAGCTTAACATCTGTCATAGGGAAAATGTTAGAAGCTATTATTAAAGACATTATAGCAGGGAAATTAGAAAAATTCAATGTAATCAGACAGAGTCAACATGCTTTTGTGAAAGGGAAATCATGTTTAACATATTTATTGGAGTTCTTCGAAGTATTAACATATGCTGTGGATAAAGGGGAACTGGTGGATTTCTAGAAGGCATTTGATAAGGTGCCACCTTATAAGCTTCTTGGGGCAGTGGCATCAGTACTCAGGGAAGAGCGAGCTATTCTGTTGGGATGGGCTTCACTTGAACCGGGCTGGAACCAGTGTCTTGGCCAATTGCATAACTAGGGCTTTAAACTAAGAGAGAGTGGGGGAGGGTTTGGGTAAAGGGAAATTTAGAAATCCAAAGAGAGGTCAGGACATCGGAGCAGGATAGCGTTGTGGGTAACGCCCAACAGAATGGGACAGGAAGGGACGGAGAGTTTAACAAAAAATGTACATTGGCAAATAAGGTCACTGCAGGGAACAGAGGTAAAAAAAAATGAAATTAAAGTTCCTTTATCTGAATGCACAAAGCATCTGTAATAAGATAGATGAACTAGCGGAGCGAAGAGAGGTAAATGATGTCGATCTAAATGCCATTACCGAGACATGGTTACAAGGAAATCAAAGTTGAGAAATGAATATTCCAGGATACACAATATTTCGGAGAGACAGACAGAATGGCAAAGAAGGAGGGGTAGCCGTGATAGTAAAGGATGGCATAAGGACATTTAAGAAGGGATCTGGCCACAGAAAATCATGAGGTAGAAGTTTGGGTGGAAATTAGGAATAGCAGGAGTCAGAAAACACTGATGGCAGTAGTTTACAGGCCCCAAAATGGTAGTTATATTATTGGACAGAACATTAAATGGGAAATTATTGGAGCATGTAGAAAAGGTAATGTATTGATTGTGGGGGAATTTAATCTGCATACAGACTAGGACAATCAAATTGGTCTAGAAGGTGAATTTGTAGAATGCTTTTGTGACAGTTTCTTGGAGCAATACATTGTAGAACCGACTAGGTATAAAGCGATCTTAGGTCTCTTATTGTGTAATGAAGCAGTGTTAAAAAACAATGTCATAGTAAAAGATCCACTGGGAAATAGTGATCATAATACCACTGAATTGCATGTTAAGCTTGAAAGTGGCACATTTCAATCACAAACAAGAATCTTAAACTTAAACAAAGCCAATTACGAAGGTATGAGGGGAGAACTAGCTAAGGTTAATTGGGTAAATAAAACTGGAAGGTATGATGGTAAATGAACAGTGGGAAACATTTAAAGAAATAATTCAAAGGGTTCAACAAAAGTACATGCCATTTAAAAACAAAAATTCATCAAGAATGACCCATCAGTGGCTCACTCAGGACGTTAAGGAGAGAATTAGACTAAAAGAAACAGCTTACAATGTTGCAAAAAATCGTAGCAAGTCTGAGGATTTGAAGTGTTTTAGAAACCAGCAAACGGCCATCAAAAAGTTGATAAAAAGGGAAAAAATAGAATGACAGTAAACTAGCCAGCAATATAAAAACAGATTGTAAGAGCTTTTATAAGGACATAAAAAGGAAGAGAGTAGCTAACATAGATGTTGGCAGACACAGGAGAAATCATCATGGGGAATGAGGAAATTGCAGAGGCATTGAACAAATATTTTGTGTCTGTCTTCACAGTAGAAGACACAAGTTCCAAGACACAAGGAATAGGCAGTAACCTAGGGGCTAAAAACAGAGTGAGGAAATTAAGGAGATGGATATCAGCCGAGAGAAAGTATTGGAGAAACTTGAGGGACTAAAATCTGACAGGTCCCTGGGACGTAACTGCCAACATCTTAAGAGTTCTAAAAGAGATAGCTGCAGAGATGGTGGATGCGCTGGCTATGATTTTCCAGAATTCCTTAGATTCAGGAATGGTCGCGTCAGATTGGAAGTTGGCAAATGTTACACCGCTTTTCAAGAAAGGAGGTAGAGAGGAAACATGGAACTACAGGCCAGTTAGCCTAACATTAGTCGTTGGGAAGATGCTGGAAACTATTATTAAAGAATTCTTAACATTGCACTTGGAAAAGCATAGCATGATTAGAACAAGTCAGCATGGTTTTACTAAAGGGAGATCCTGCTTGACAAATTTATTAGAGTTTTTTGAGGATGTAACTAGTAGGATAAAGGGGAACCAGTAGATATAGTATACCTGGATTTTCAAAAAGCACTGCTAAGATATTAGTGTGGATAGAGGATTGGTTAACAGACAGGTAGCAGAGAGTGGGCATAAATGGTGGATTTTCAAGTTGGCATGCAGTGAATAGCGGGGTGCTGCAAGGTTCAGTGCTGGAGGCCTCAGCTATTTACAATCTATATTAATGACTTGGATGAAGAGACAGAGAGTAATGTATCTAAGTTTGCTGATGATACAAAGCTAGGTGGAAAGATCAGCTGCGGGGAGGATGTAGAGAGGCTGCAAAGAGATATAGACAGGTTAAGTGAGTGGGCAACAAGATGGCAAATGGAGTATAATGTAGGGAAATGTGAAGATGTTCACTTTGGATGGAAAAATAGAAAAGCAAAATATTTCTTAAAAGCGTGAAACTGGTAAGTGTTCATGTTCAGAGAGACTTGGGCATACGTGTACAAGAAAGCACAAAGTTAACATGCAGGTGCAGCAGGCTATTAGGAAGGAAAATGGCATGCTGGCCTTTATTGCAAGGTGATTGGAGTACAGGAATAAAGAAGTCTTACTAAAATTGAACAGGGCTTTGGTGGGACTGCACCTGGAAAACGGTGTACAGTTTTGGTCCACATTTAAGAAAAGATATACTTGCACAGGAAACAGTGCAGTGAAGATTTACTAAATTGGTCCCTGGGACAAGGGGGTTGTCCTATGATGAGAGGCTGAGTAAATTGGGCCTATATTCTCTGGAGTTTAGAAGAATGAGAGACAATCTAATTGAGACATACGAGATTCTAAAAGGGCTTGATAGGGTAGAAGCTGAGAGATTGTTCCCACTGGTCAGGGAATCTAGAACAAGGGGACACACTCAGGATAAGGGGTCGATCATTCAGGACTGTGATGAGGAGAAATTACTTCACTCAAAGGGTTCTGAACCTTTGGAATTCTTTACCCCAGAGAGTTGGTGGATGCTCCATCATTGAATATATTTAAGGCTGGGATAGATACATTTTTGGTCTCACAGGGAATCAAGGGATATGGAGAGTGGGCAGGAAAGTGGAATTGAAGCCCAAGATCAGCCATGATCGTATTGAATCGCGCAGCAGGCTCGATGGACCATATGGTCTACTCCTGCTCCTATTTCTGGTGTTCTTGATCATAGTTTATTGCAGAAAATAAAAGCACATGGTGTAGGGGGGGGGGGGTAACATATTGACATGGATAGAAGATTGGCTAGCTAACAGGAAACAGAGAGTAGGCCTAAATGGGTCATTTTCTGGTTAGCAAGATGTAACGAGTGGTGTGCCACAGGGATCTGTATTGGGGCCTCAACTTTTTACAATTTATATAAATGACTTGGATGAAGGGACTGAAGGTATGGTTGCTAAATTTGCTGATGACACAAAGATAGGTAGGAAAGTAAGTTGTGAATAGGACATAAGGAGGCTACAAAGGGATATAGATAGGTTACGTGAGTGGGCAAAGATCTGGCAAAGAGAGTATAATGTGGGAAAATGTGAAATTGTCCATTTTGGCAGGAAGAATAAAATGGTGAGAGATTGCTGAGCTCTCAGACAGAGGGATCTGGGTGTCCTAGCACATGAATCGCAAAAGGTTAGTATGCAGGTTCAGAAAGTAATTAGGAAAGCTGACAGAATGTTATCATTTATTGCAAGGGAAATTGAATACAAAAGTAGGGAGGTTATGCTTCAGTTATGATGTGCATTGGTGAGACCACATCTGGAGTACTGTGTACAGTATTGGTCTCCTTATTTAAGGAAAAATGGAAATGCGTTGGAAGCAGTCCAGAGAAGGTTTACTAGACTAACACCTGGAATGGGCGGGTTGTCTTAACTAGGAAAAGTTGGACAGGCTAGGCTTGTATCCACTGGAGTTTAGGAGAGTAAGAGGCGACTTGATTGAAAAATATAAGATCTTGAGGGGTCTTGACAGGGGTGCATGTGGAAAGGATGTTTCTCCTTGTGAGAGAATCTAGAACTAGGGGTCTGTTTAAAAATAAGGGGTTGCCCATTTGAGGAGAACTTTCTCTAAGAGGATCATGAGTCTTTAGAACTCTCTTACTCAAAAGGCAGTGAAAGCAGAGTCTTTAAGTATTTTTAAAGCACAGGTAGATAGATTCTTGATAAGCAAGGGTGTGAAAGCTTATTGGGGGTAGGCGGGAATGTGGAGTTGAGGTTAGAAATCATATCAGCCATGATCTTGTTGAACAGCGGAGCAGGTTCAAGGGGCTAAATAGCCCACTCCTGCTCCTAATTCGTATGTTTGTATATATCTTCCTTCTACAGCTTCCCAACTCATAGTTCCACAACCCCACACAGCCTGCTTCTGCCTCCTTCCCAAAATCCACAAACAGGTCTGTTCCGGTTGACCCATCGTTTCAGCCGGTTCCTGCCCCACTGAACTTATTTCTTCCCATCTTGACTATTTTTTCTCCCGGTCCAGTCTCTTCGCACCTACATCTATGACTCTAACACCCTATGTCATTTTGACAATTTCCAGTTTGCTGGCCCTAACTGTCTCCTCTTCACTATGGACGTCCAATCCCTCTGTACTTCAATCCCTCACCAGGACGGTCTGAGGGCTCTCCACTACTTCCTTCAACAGCGGCCCAACCAATCCCCATCCACCCCCACACTCCTCCGCCTGGCTGAACCTGTTCTCACTTTGAACAACTTCTCCTTCAACTCCACTCACTTCCTCCAAATAAAAGGTATGGGTATCTGCATGGGTCCCTGTTATGCCTGTCTTTTTGTGGGGTATGTCGAACATTCCTTGTTGCAGTCCTACTCAGGCCCCCTCCTCCAACTCCTTTTCCGGTACATTGATGACTCAGTGCAGTTTCCTGCTCCTGCACAAACTGTAAAACTTCATCAACTTGGCTTCCAATTTCCACCCTCTCTCACATTTATACAGTCCATCTCCGACACTTCCCTTCTCAAACTTCTCTGTCTCCATTGCTGGGGATAGGCTGTCCACTAATATTCATTATAAGCCCGACACCGTCAGCGACCTCGACTACACTTCCTCACACCCTCCCCCTCGAAGAACTCCATTTCATTCCCCCAGTTTCTCTGTCTCCGATGCATCTGTTCTGATAATACTACCTTCCGCAACAGGGCTTCTGATAAGTCTTTCCCCCCCACCCCCTCACTGTGGTTGACAGGGCCCTTGTCTGTGTCCAACCCATTTCCCGCACTTCTGCCCTCACCCCTTCCCCTCCCTCCCAGAATCGCGACAGGGTTCCCCCTTGTCCTCACTTTCCACCCCACCAGCCTCCACATCCAAAGGATCATCCTCCGCCATTTCTGCCACCTCCAGTATGATGTCACCAACAAACACATCGTCCCTTCCCCTTCCCTGTCAGCATTCCAAGGGATTGTTCCCTCTGCGACACCCTGGTTCACTGCTCCATCATCCCCAACACCTCATCCCCTTCCCACGGCACTTTCACATGCAATCACAGGATGTGTAATACCTGCCCTTTTACCTCCCTTCTCCTCACCATCCAGGACCTCAAACACTCTTTCCTGGTGAAGCAGTGATTTACTTGCACTTCATTCAATTTAGTATACTGTATTCACTGCTCACAATGCGGTCTCCTCTACATTGGGAGACCAAATGCAGATGGGGTGATTGCTTTGTGGAACACCTCCGATCAGTCCGCAAGCATGACACCAAGTTTCCAGCTGTTTGCCATTTTAATTCACCACCCTGCTCCCATGCCAACATTTCTGTCCTGGGCTGCTGCAGTGTTCCAGTGCACCTCAACGCAAGCTCAAAGAAAAGCACCTCATCTTCCAATTAGGCACTCTACAGCCTTCTGGACTCAACATTGAGTTCAACAATTTCAGAGCATGACTGCCTTTTTTTTTTAAATTTAGTTTTTTATTTTTTTAACCATGAGCCTGTTTTAAATATGTTTTACAGGTTTTTGCTTTTGGACAGAGCTGTTCATTATTCTGCCGTTAACACACTCTTTGGAGTATTGCTTTATTTAACACAACTATTCGCACTCCCTTTGTCCCATGACATCTTTGGCATTTAATCCCTCCTGCTCTCTGCCCCATCATCCACCTTTCCTTTTGTTCTTCTTCCCCCTCCCCCTTTTCACTTGCTCAAAGCCTGATGAAAGGTCACAGACCTGAAAGATTAGCTCTGTCTCTCTCTCCACAGATGCTGTCAGACCTGTTGAGTATTCTAGCACTTTGTTTTTATTTCAGATTTCCAGCAACTTGCTTTTATCTGAAATTGAAAGCTAGTCTCAGTAATGGTGCCATAAATAGATCATCAATTGTTGTAAAAATGCATCTGGTTCACTAATGTCCTTTAAGGAAGGCAATCTGCTGTCCTTAACTGGTCTGATCTACATGTGACTCCAGACCCACAGCAATGTGGTTGACTCTTAACTGCCCTTTGAAAAGGTCTAGCAAGTCACGCAGTTGTCAAGTGCAATTAGGGATGGGCAACAAATGCTGGCCTTGCCAGCGATGCCCACACCCCACGAAAGCATTAAAAAAGCTAATCACTGGGAAAAAGCTCAGGAAACTTACCGAGTCCCCTCGCCCTCTTCCGTCAGCCAATCGAGATGGTGACTCCAAAGGGAATTGTGAATATGATCCAGATTTCTACCAGACTTTGATATACCAGTCTGGTGCACATACTTGTTATAAATGTAAATTAGTTCCATTAAAAATTCTTGAGGCTACTCCTCGTTACTAAATGCAGTGACCACACTGGAACTATACTGTACAGAACTGTGTTATTCTACATTAGGTGATCTTAGCCTGGCTTATTTATAAAGCTCAAAGCTCTGAGAATCAAAGCTGCATTGAAGACGTAACAATTACTGATAATTCTGTCAAATAGCAGGAACAAGACATAAACCAAGTTACAAAGTAAAGAAGGCAAATTAAAGTTGATAAGCAGGAAAAAAAAAACTAAACCATACTTGCAGGAAGGGGGTTAGGCTGGTAACTATAAGTCTAGATCAGATC